>NC_064872.1:58385524-59748857 GCF_943734695.1 Anopheles maculipalpis
TCCGTCGTTTACAAGAACATAACAAATGTTAACATTGAAATCCGGAAGCTTAGTTGATTAGTTTTCGATAATCGTAAGTGCCGTAACCACCAAAAAATCCGACAATCTAGAAGAGTCCAACCAGAAAATGAATGAACTTGCGAAAAAGCTTTTTTGCGAGCTTTTGCAGACACTTCTTAAACACCAATATTCTTAATCTATTCGATTCAATCTCCCGTAACTGCAACATGCAAGGTTACGACCTTCGCCAAACCACTGGCACCTCTAGCACCGAGACGTCTAACCTTTACACTGCAATCAACCTATTTCTGCACACAACACGCATTACCTTCACACTGTTGGGTGACAAATCGAACAAAAAAGTGTAGAAAATTTGCAAACATTCAGCCATCAGCACGATCGGTAGAGGACAGTCACCAAACCACCGGCATAATTCGGCCAATGGATTACGATTGCAAGGTTAGGTCAGTCTGCAATCCACTGAATCGCCGAATCGTTGCCATCACGCTCCGACCTGCTCTGGTATCTGCTCGTGGTGGGGAACAGCACCGACAGCAAGGGCACACACCGTTTGCTGTGCCAATCGAACTTTTTACGATTTTTTTTTCGGCTTACCTTACGGAAGCTTGCGCGCCAATCTTGATCGTTGTCTAGCCGGCTTCTTAGCGTGCCCGGCTTAGCATTCCACCGTTAAAACCGGCTGGGGGTTTGGCTCAAGTTGTGGTTACGCTTCACAGGCCAAAGGTGGTGGTTGCATTGACCCGCAGATTTAAAGGTTAATTAAGATCTAATTTTGATAGCTAAGTCTCGTGATTGGCAGTCTTTGTGCCAATAATTTGCAAAGTTTTCCATGCAAATGGTTTGATGATACGATTAGTGTATAAAGAGTTTGAGGCATTGGACTTCATTCATTTTTGCTAGATTTTATTTAATTTTTTTTAATTCTTCTTACGGCACTAGCCAGACTGTATTCCTTATCAATGCTTCATGATAAGAATGTAACTTCTTTCTTCGCATCATCTGAATGGTTATAGAATGAAGCGCATTGAGTTGCTCCACAGATTGTCTTATTTCATAAGACCTTTTTCACTGTGCAATCTATCAAATAGTGAAGGGTGATTTGTACCCAGCAGGACTCGTAAAGAATGTAACGACGTTAGAAGTTCGTTCCCACTCATTCTAAGAAGAATGATGCAACCCTACCAGGATATTGCCATATGAGCATTCGGACCGTTAGATTGTGCCCAAAAGGCGAATTCTGAGTCTACGAATCTTAATAAAATCCTTGACCTTAACACAAACGCGGCCAACATTTAACTGAATACGCAATTTGTTGAATTCGGTGTGCAAAACATCGCCCAATAAAGGCTCTCTCAAATTATCAACAACATACATCAAGTCATTAAGTAAATATAAACTAAACAGGTTTAATGTGCAATAGTATTTGTTGATATATTTGGTCAAACGTTTTATATAATTTTTTTTTAACAGAAGAACACTTGATTTATAACATTTTAACCCATAATCAAACTATTTATATCAGCATGTCAGCAATAATCATTACAATGATTCTAAAATTGATGGCAATACGACGTCGTACCATCAATATTCAGTAAAATTAAACAATTTTATCATTTATTTAAAATACAACTGGCTGTAAGTGCCCCCTTGAAGTAGTCTTATTGTTTCATATTAGTTAATTAGTATTATACAGAACAATTATTATTAATAAATAATTAAATAAATAAATTAAAGTTACAAATGGCTACACTCTTCTTTTCTGCCAGTAAAAGAAATTATTTCATAAGCATTATCTAACGAGCTTGGTACTTTCCATGTACGGCAAGCTACCTCAACCGGTACAAACCACCTGCCAAACATGTGTTAACGTGTTTCTCAAGTTCGAACACTGCCTAGGAAGCCTTCCGTCTTTCCGTTGTAAAGTTGGTCAGTCGAAGGCTTCCGTTCCACCTGAGGAACCCTGAAATCAGCCGGTCGCTTGGTACGGAACGGAATTACAAGAAGCAAGCCCATATGGTATGATACCGAACCTAACCTTGAACCTGATGGGCAAAAATGGTAGCGAACCTTTGGCATGGTCACTGGCGGCGCAAGGTAAGCTTATACGTTCAAGTTTAGAGCTTACAAGCTAGTTCCTTGTGAGTTTGGGGTGATTGAGCAAGAGAAAGCGAATTCATTGTATGACAGAAAGTGTTATGACACATGTAAGAAAACAATCTACTTCACCATCAACAAATGTTGAACAAATAGCTATTTAACTTGAACTATTTCAAGCACTGAATGAATTTCAAAAGTAACAAATAAATACAATATACAAAACAACAAACAGTATTAAGCAACAAAAGATTAGTTCAAACTAATGCAATTATAAGAATCAGAAATAAAAATTCGTAATTGTTGCTAGATTTATTTATTATATCAGCACTTGGATAAATGTAAAGCACTTATTAATGAAACAAAATGCCTCCATACCTCATTAAGTTTAACTTGTGAAAGATAGAAAGAAAAGAAAATTATATAAATTATTATTTTATTAAATATAAACAGCAATACTTGTTCTTCATGAACAAACGAAAAAAAAAAGAAAACGTGTATTAATTATTGTTCCAAGAAAAATAACAGTATTATTATTTATTATGCAAAAAGAACAATTAATGACACCAATCAATTGAATTGTATAACTTATATAAATAAATAATAAATGGGAATGCCCGTAATAATAAATGAAAGAATGAAGCTGTCGCGGTGGTACAGGCGACAGCGACGCCGGTCTACAAACGGCAGGACCGGGATTCAAATCTGATCCGAACCATCCCTCCGTAGTGAGGACTGTCTAACCATGGCTGGCGTGTCCCTAGAGCTCGTTGAGCCAAGAAGAAGAATAAATGGGAAACTGTTAATCGTACATTAACGAGTAACCGTGTTTTAAATTATTGCTCAAATGAACGAAACAAGTCAACCGGGTATGCCCGAAATAAGGCAAAGAACAAGTAGGAAGTGCCTTATCAGTAAGATCATAAAATTTATCCAACAAAAGCGCTGTTGACAATACGGCACTGTACCGTGATAATCATTTGTAAATAAATAAAATAAATATCGAAACAAGTCAAACCAAATCAAAGTGAATTAAACAACACTCAATTCATTAGAAAGACATAATAATGAGCTGTGATTCGTCAAACGATGAAAAACTAATTGTGAAATAAAAACAAAGAAAGCTTTCAAGAACCTAGTGATATGTAGTACAACAGCTTGCCTGAGAGAATGATTTGAGGATAGGAATATTTTTACAGGGAGATATATGCATATTTCTCAAGAAAAGTATTACTCATCCTTAAGTCATAACAATGAGAACAATTACAACGAGAACTCCAAACTAAAATTCACTCTGCACCAAACCACAGCCAGCAAGAACCAGAATTACTAAGTACAATCATGCTTTATGATGCATGGAAATTGAATTAATTGATACTACTAAGCACTATAAATACACATAAAAACTCAATTGAAAATTCAATTCTCTTTCTTGACTTTGAACGTCAGCTCTTTCTAGACCTTTTCGCACCAGAACGGCGGGAAACCGCGAAAAGGCAGCCTACAAAACCTAAACCCGAATGTCTTACTTTCATTTTACTTCCCTTCGAACTGGGTTGGCACTCAGCAAACCAGGGTTGGGGTTATTAGCTACCTTCCCAACATTCAGGCAGCCTTTTTTTTCGCACCTCGGGCACGCGTTTGACCCTGTTCTTGACCGAGGCCAAGATCATATCCCTCCAGCCATGCGGGCCGGAGAAGCGAGGGAACCAAAGGTGAACCTTTCCCATGTTCGGCAGCGACAACGTTTCAAGGTGGTCCCTCTCACCCATCACTCACACAAACACACGGCAGCAAGGTGCAGCAATTTCGTCTCGAAACAATCAATCAGTCGTCAATCGGTACTGGGGGCGATCGATCAAGAGACTACCCCATCGAACCCAACCCGTTTTTAAACGCAGAGACGCACATACACACTGACACTATGGCCATGGCCAGGGGTTTGCTACAAAATGGCAACCGTAGTAAAAGCTCGCCACACGCCATTGTAAGCTGGACAAAAAGCTCTCGGCTCGGTTCGGCAGCAAAACGATGCTCTTTCTCCTTCCTTGCGGTTTGCCGACGATTAGGGAGGCCTTAGAGGCAAGACCTCCGAGATGACAGGGCTTCTGTCCGGCGCGACAACAATCATATGCTGTTGGCCGATACACACACACACGCACATACAAGCTCGTTACCCTCCAGCAGCGTGTGCTTTATCAGTTTCAGTTTGTTCTGTCTCGTTCGCACACTCGCTTGCTCAGTGTCCGATAGATCTGCCTTGGTGGTGGAGATTGGCGTAGGTCATCGTAGTGTAGTCGCTCCTCGAGTCACGCAATGCCTTGCCAACTACTGCTGGCCACCTTCTTAATAGTGTGGGGGGTGGGAGAAGGCGACAAGGTAATAGGGCCCGGTGGACGCAGGAATGCGCAAATTTGTGCGCCACCATCGCAAAACACCTGATCGCTCGTCTGAACGATGTGGTAGAGGACGGTAGGTTAGAACGGAGGTAGTTCTGAGGTTAACACGGACCCGCGCACACGGACGATCTCGTTTAGACGTTTCGTTTCGGACAGGCTCAGTTCCAAACCGTACGCCGCCGCGAACAGTTCGTTTCGTAAGTGCTGTCCGACGTCGCGCAAAGATCGCTTTCGAATCGCCTACCAGTGATCGTGACCCTGCGGTGATCGGGTTTTGTCGGTGCGTCCGTTTTGTGAGCTGTGTAGTAAGAGGCTTTGAAGTTGGTGGAGTGTAGTTTTGAGAAGAAGGGAAGAAAAAAGGTCTGGTGTGTTCTAGCGAATTAGTGGTGCTGTGTCCTGCAACAACCGTCGCAACATTACCGATTAGTATTATCATTCAGTATTAGCAGTATTCTGTGACGTTTTGTGATAAGCACTTCAACATCATGAAGGAAATTCAAGCTAATGGTCATCTGCATCTGAGCAACGGCAACGGTACAGTGTCCGACTCAGAGCCTCACACAAACGGCAGCAATGGCTATGCAGGAACACACAATGGAACGAGCAATGGCAGTACCTCTAATGGATGTTCCTCCAAAAAACAATCGGTCAAATGTACTTGCAACAAGTCGGGACTGGAAAATGGTAGCGACACTAACAATAACCAAGGTAAGCCGTGAGACCTCATTCCTTCCAAGTTCCTTCCGGATGCCGGATGAAGGGCACAGTGTTGCCCGGTTGGGGCACAATCTCCTTCTCCCCTCAGACAAAGGGATAACTGCAAGATTATACAAACTGCCGGGTGATATCTTATATAATTGCATGCAACAATCCGGTAACAACTGTCCGCCAGCTGGGCACTCCGTACGTCGATGGGCAATTAGACATGCCTTGGCATTCGCATTCAGCATGCGCTCGATCGCTCAGCTGATTCTGTTATGAATTATTGAAATATGATAAACTCTGCTCGGTACATACTTTGGATTTCTGTTCGGCTGTAGCCACCAGGATGTGAAACATATCACCGGGCAAACTTTGGCCAAACGTGCCAAAGTTTTTTTTTTGCACAAAAAACGCACACATATGCCATACCCAGTCCTGCAACAAGTTTACGGATTGTCTGATGAGAACTCGGTCGAGAAACTTGTTCTGCACGCAACTGAGCCTGCCTGCCGGAAGTTGGCGAACGTCTTGACCTTGGCCTGCTTTCGGGTGACGCTTGCGTACACTGCCACCACCGGCAGTGTTCTAGAGGTGCCGTGTCCATGACTCATGGATTCGGATGTGTGAAAGCTTTCAAGCGTGGCGTTGATTTATTCTTCTCTCTTGTTCTATCGGTGGCGAATGCAAGTCTGTTGACCTGTTTCGTGGTGCCATTCTAAAATACAACCATCAGGGTTTGTTCTGTTCTGTTTATGCAATCGCAAGGTGTCGGTTGAGTCATGGTTGGGACGCGATTTCGCAACAAACCATCGGGGAAGCGAGAGTGATGCATGTGTCAGTAGATGAAAAAAAAAATCCCCGGCTTGATAACATTTTACACCAGTTGTGGGAGATTTTGCGTGACATGGCAACGACACTTTGTGTTGGGATTTTTCAACAAAAAATAATCCCCTGATCGATGATATTTGTGATTCAGTTGGTGTTGAAGAAATAGTTTAGTACGTGATTTAGTCATGCTGATCCATTTCTCTACGTATCAAAAGTCACTATTGAGGTGAGGATGCATTAATAAGAATTCATGAGGCTCAGATGTACCTGTGCTTTTTGTTTAATACTCTGATTGGCTGTCTTTAAGAATACCTTGATAACTTGTTGACTGTTGACTGATGGGATGACAAAACAAAAATATTTCTATACAACTAAAACATTAAAAACTCTTCTTTAACTTAATGAAATATTTCCACAATCATATTTTGAGCTTGAAAATCCGTATAAATCTTCCCATAGCATAAGTAACACACTCCAAGAATGTATGTAACGCTTCACAGATATGTATCTGACGCTGACAGGCTCTCTCCACGTGGCTTTTGCGTCCGTGGAAACCTTTCGGCTTTTCATCTCATCAAGCTTCTTCACGAAGTGTGAGAGCAGCCGATGAGTATCCGGTGAATGGTAAAGAAATCACAATGATTTACCGGATTGCTGCTCAAATCACAAGTCGTAAAATCGGAGGGCCTTCCTCTCTCTCTCTCAGTGCGTGTGTCTGAAAACGTTATCGATTTCTACGAATAAAGTCCTCCGTAACAGGACAGCAGGTTGTTGAATGTAGCATAAACGGGAGACAAAAAAGGGAATAAAATGGAAGCCATTCTACTCAACTTTCATGTTGTTCTACGACTTCTGTTCCGGTTTCGCTCCCATAAGCAATACCATTTTGCTGGTCGGAATATCCTTGGATTTTAACCGATTTTTGAAGAAAATTTACCACTAGTCCACATTGCTACCATGTATTCAGTCATCCGTGTCTCCTCCGATGTGGCCACATGCTTCCTTCCTATCGCTACACTAGCTCACTACTCCACCTCACAAATGTCCTTGTCCTGGTGCATTGCATTCCAAGTGAAAACGACACAACACAGCGAAGGAAACCTTTGAAAAACAACAACGACAGACTCTTCCAAATGGTTGCCATTTTGATAATGACACCTGTAAATTCATCACATTTTCCACAACCAGCTCCACCACCAACCCACCTCCAAAGTGGTTCCGATCGATTGCCCACAAACCAGGCCAGCTTGGTAAAGGGGTGTTAATTCGAACGACAGGCGATTAAAAATGATTACACACCCTGCGTCCGCATCGACAAACAGCTCCCCCGGCAGTTGGTGGGAGGGAAGCCTCCGTTGAAGGTAGTTCAATTCTTCAAAACTATACAGCAGTAGTCGACAATGCTGATTATTCTTCTAGCTGGCGCTCGAGATGCCCTCAGCAACAGTACAGCAGCAAACACGTGGTATTGGATTTGAAATTGTGATTTCAGTTTTGCTCCAAAAACCGGTCCAAAGTCGTCGGCGGACGGTCGATAAGCATATTGCTGCGACTGGTGAGCAGTACAACTCGTTGTGTCTAAAACGCTTTGAGTTTTGCTGATGTACTGACGAGCAACAGGTTGTTGTTTTGCTAACGCTACTGTATATTGCTTTGGATTATGGAAAATAGAGATTATTCAATGTCTTAGATCAACCATTAAATTAAGCATAACAAAATCAAAATAAATTATAAGGTCATTGACACCAAATTACTTATTGTAACTCCTATAAACATAAAAAATCATCAGGGTGATAACTGTCAATTAGCTAATCAAAACAAACTTGCCATAGCAACGGGTTGTTTACTACCTTTGGCGTTGACTAAATTCATCTCATCTCATTCCTCATCTCATCTTTAACATGCTCAGCGTGAAAAAAATCGATTAAATAATGATAACAAAGAACTTTGTTAAATCACTGCAGCAATAGTAAAACAAAAACGAAATCACTGTTGCAAAGCAATTTCATCACATGAACGTCCAATCGCAGCAAAAATAAATAATCCCCAACCACAAACCCATTGCTCACTTCATCTCACTGCGTGAGAGAGGGACTGTGAATGGTGAGTAAATGGCATCAAAAAAGAGCGAGAATACGGTGTACAAGAGCAAAAGGATTGATACTAAAGTACGGCTCGTGCCTTTCAAATGCACACTAGTAGTTGATGGAAGTTTATTATTGTTGTAGCGATTCTACAAACACTATTTAATTGTCTTTTTTTTTGGCGATTATTACCCATAATTAGATAAATTTTACGGACCAAAAGGACCCCAAAAAGACAGTACGAAATTAAGTTTAAATATTGATTAAATATACTTAACCACTTAGTAGGGTAACAGTGGGAGTTAGTATGCTGTAAGGCAAAAGGTTAGTTATTAGGCTATTTCCGGAAATTACGAAAACGGTTGATTTACACTGTATGGAGTATAGTGAGCTCAAATAGATTTGCAAACAGAGTTAAATTGACGATGCATTACAGAAAATGCAGCCAGCACGATTTTGTACTATCAAGAACCGCTAAGCTTTTTATCGTTGTCATTCAATTTAAATAAATCTTTTCTCTCCGAGTTAGTTAGTAATCATCCACCAACAATAATAAATTAAAGACAGTTCATTTCTTGAATCCCCACAGTGCGCGAGCTTCACAAGTTTGCCCCGAAGCACTGCTGCCGTAGGCAGTACAATCCTCTCGCGCGTAGCTTTTGCAGCTCCTCGAGGCATTCGGGCTGGGAGCCTGCTCACCTCACGCACTGCGCCAACGGTGCCTTTCACCTTATGACTTCTCATCTCGCTAGCCGGAGCCTGTTGCTTCGATCGTGCCGCCGACTCTCGGGCAGTTGCGTTTCGACGGCGTACACAAACGGGTCTCTCGTTCGCTTATCCATCCGTTACAGTGCGTCACACTGCTGGTCAGTGACTTTAAGGCGCCATCATCGTCCTGGTGCCGTGAGTGTGTGTGTTTGTGCTCGTGTGCATCCTGCTGTAGTGTCCACCGGTGTGCGGTGTGCATGTCCCTGTGTCTTTTCAACATTCCCTGCTGGTGTGTCCGTGCGTGCTGTGGCAGTGTTGTGTCCCCGTGTTGATCTCCATCCACCACTCCTTACGAGCCCGCGATGAGTAAATTCGAGATTTCGGACGATGCGGACGAGCTGAACCAGGAGATCGATGATACCAACTTCCCGACGCGTTCCAACTCGATCAGCTTCGGGGCCGCGAATGGCAATGGGTCGACCGGGAGTCTTAACAACGGATATGGCCCATTCGCCAGCAGGCGTCGGTCGAGCAGTATCCGGCGCACCGAGAGCGAGATGACCGAGGGTGACGAGAATGGGGTGTCGGCGGTTGGCGAGGCGAGTGAAGCGGTCAATAACAACGGAGGGGAAAATGGCGCCCCGGCCAACGTTACGGCGATCAGCGGTGGCCTTAATCGGGCTCGACCAACGCCGATCCGCACGATTAGTTTGTCAGGTGAGGCAAGCAGTGGGGTGGACAACGCTACCACCATTAACCCCAGCAGTGCACCACCACTTAACAGCACGCCAAGGGCCATCATGACGCCAGGTATAGAGGGGAGGGAGCTGCCCGTTCTGAGCGGAACGACACACTCACCGAGCGTTTTTCAGTTTTGTCTTGGCTTTTTTCATGGCCAATCGTGGTGTTTAATGATCGGTCAAGTTGTTTTAGGTTGATGTGTGATTAATTTTTCATTTTCGTATGCTGCTACTATGGATGTTTGCGTGCGTGTGTGTGAGTGTAAGTGTAGTTCCGTTGGTTAAGGCACTTGACCAAGCAGCTCGATGCAACCTGTTGCATGCATTGCGATGCACGTTGCCGTTCCACTTTGTTGGGTTGTTTTGCTTTTTTGCTGTATTTTATAATTTTGATTGCTTTACTGAGCAGTGGAACACATCAGTAACTACGGTTTCTTGATTGTCCGCTAGTCAAACAACGAGCACCAGAAGACCAAGCTATCTCCAAGCAATTATTCTCTTCGGACAAATGGCTTCGGTGTGGCTTTTTTGGGGGGAACTAAGATAATCTGACACATTCTTGGTACGGTGATGGATGATGGATTTGAGGCTGCAGCTTGCTTGCTGGCTCCATTCTAATCTGAACAGCTTGAAACTGTGCATGGCCTTCGCCAACGTACAGAACCGTCAGTGAGAGGAAGTACTAAAGACAAGAATTCGGGACAGGTTTTTTTTTTCCTCTCCCAATGTAATAAAGGTGCGGACTCCTGTGCTAACTGTAGAACAAGCTTTTTAACCTTGAATTCAACTTCAATTTCCGTAAACAAGCTAGGTTTTACTTTTATTTGTCTGTATTTATATAGCTTTAATCTGTCCGAACAAGTTTTAGCGCAATTATCCACCCTCATCTCGACCACATGTATCTTTCGAGCTGGAAAATCACTGCTACGGTCCTTCTTCCTGTGACGTCTTAATCGGGCATCAAATAAAAATTATTGTGAAATCATCGCAGAGACGGAGAGGGATAGGTTCATTAAAGCCATCAATTTTATTGATGTTTCACTTTCACAGCATCAAACAGCCCATCAAACACGTTGCTTTTCTACTAACCATGCCTCAACATCGCCTCTTTGTCAATCATAATGCTTGGTAACACGGCCGCATGTACCAGCTGATAATCCAATCCCAAACGTTTACTGGGCGCCAGCGTGTGAATGAATACAGCCGTAACTCACGCGAATTGATGAAGAGCACCACGAACGTCTGGTCTGATAAGGATGTTGTTTACGTACCGCTGTCCGCTATTTATGTTGTTTCGTCAAGAAGGCATGAAAATGGTTTTGACACTTTAATCACACGTTATTCACTATTTCGGCACCAAAGTATGAAAAGCACTTTTTGAGCCATTTGATGCGTGTCTTGCGGGTCAATCAGTCAAGTTCGGTTTTATTTGGAACTTACGTTTCGTATTAACTCTGTTGTCGACAAAAAAATATCGACTTTCCCACGTTCCATTATCGTTGCACACGCTCTGACACCTGTTAGGCAAACGATTATGATAATGGTACGATATAATGCATACACTTATCACCCATTCCATTCGCTGGCCCAGCAGTCGGCTCGCACAGCGTCATAAAGTATGCAAATACAAATGCAAATACTCCTCCTGATGTCCACCGACTAGCTGCAGGCGTTTCGGTCCCAGCTGTGTACCCAAGTCTTCTTTGCACTTGGAAACGGCTCCACTTTAGGTCGAGCTGCATCCGAAAGCGTCGATGGGGATTTTACAACTTTCAGGTATGATTTGCGGTTGGGACTTTACCCGTCCATTACGATGCAAATGACGTCGTCAAACGCAAAACTGCGCTGTGGAGGACATGAATCGATGTAATGAATAATTTATCCATGTAAAACTGGTTCCGACAGAGATTTCGGTCAGGTGGTGTGTGAGTGTGTAATGTTGTGTCTGATCCTTGTGGACCCATTGTTAAACAAGCACCGGGAATCAGCTTGTCGGATGTAATCAGGACATCAGATTTCTGTTTGTGTATGTGTGTTGTACCGTGTAATCACAATTCTCGATAAAATGTTCTCCCTTTTCAGCATGAAGCTTTTGCATGTCACGTTGATTTGTGCGCTTATATTGATCAGCTCTCTCTCACCCTGTCTAGAAAAAAAACCCATCACTAATGTGCACCTTTATTTCCCCATGTATTTCAGGACACGAAAAATGTACCTTCCACCATGATCTAGAGCTCGACCACAAACCGTCGACCCGGGAGGACCTGCTGCCGCTGATGTCCAAGTCCTACCGGATGCTGCTGTCAAGCCTGGGCGAAGATCCGGAACGTCAGGGACTGCTGAAAACTCCGGAACGGGCCGCCAAGGCAATGCTCTTCTTCACCAAGGGCTACGACCAGAGTTTGGAAGGTAAGTGCGATTGCCAAATGTCTGACACAAAACCATACCTGAACGCATCCTCAACGCGTATCGACAACCACCGAAACCACTTCTAAGAGGAAGCATAACCTTTCCGAAAAACCCATCAACAGTACCATTCTTCCCTGATGAGGTGGACGGTTTCACAAAGCGCGACGAGTGTGTTTCGTGCAAGTGCCCCATCACACAAGCGGGAAGAAGCTTCACTTGCCAGTACCACCCCTGTTTTGAGATTCCTTTCACTTCTTCAAACAAACGGCACGATATGCGGGTCGTTCGAATGTCTGTCGGCTTGTCGCTTATCGTCGTCACGCCCGCAGCTCTCTGCTCTTTGCTCTGCGTTTTGCTATACGCCAGTGTGTCCTTTTTTTGGTTTTGTTTGACTCTGGAAGTGGATCAAAGTGTTGACAGGCTGCGTCATTCAAACCGACCCCGCCTTACTGCTTCACTTTTGCCAAACAAACTGCTTGCCACAAACTTCGGATGGTCTGAAGCCAGGGTGGCGGCGAAAGGTTTGAAACCCTTGAAGACCGAAACGTTTCGCAAGTAGAACGAGAATCAGATGGGCCTGGGTCGGTATTGGCAGGCTGTGATGCGGTCTAGAGATGGAAGCAATGGTATCTTACGCACTTGCCTGATCACGCTTCGATGTGATCCGTTTCACCGTCCATTGAAACCGTTTAACTCAATTAAATGAAACGGATTGTGCGTCATGCTCTACGCTCTACGACTAGAGCGGTGGTGTAGTTGACGAATGGGGTTTTCCATCTTTGGGGTTGGGGTTGCTTTCGCTTTGAATAGTCTTCATTGATAAGCTGAATAGCAAATATTGAGTTTTTGCTTAACTTGTATAAAGATTTCCGCCGTCTTTAAGCTCGATAAGAATCTTCATTTATTTTTGTATCAGTGAATTAATTTCATGATTTAAGGACAGGTTTATTAAGCGTTATGTGACTTCATTGCTCATTAATTTCAGCATGTTTTTTTCTTACTTTAATTTCATTGATTTGAATTTAATTTTATTTGAAAATGAAAATAAAACGAACATTCTACATTATGTGGAAGATGCACACTATTTTGACATTTGACCTTATCGATTATCTATTCTTTGAAATTTGACCTTATTGCGTAAAATTTTTTATATTTTGCCAAGTTTTTTTTTCACTGTAATTGAAAATCTGTCATTCATCTGGTTGATTGAACTGTCATCCATCTGGTTTTTGGAAGTTTTTAATTTTTCTTTGTTTTCTTTTAATTGTGTATGATTCGATGATGGTTTCATAGACCAACTGTTGTTCATTTTTGTTGTTATATTTTAAAATTTCCTTATAAAAAAATATGTATTATTGAAAATGAAATGAATTTGAAACTCAAATTCGACGGTTATTTAAAATTATTGGTTAACTTTTTCCTTGTTTGTCTCTTCATTAGATGAGTCAGGAAAAGAATGTTTGCCTTTTTTATAATATTTTTCCCATACTTTATTCCCTTAACTTCCATCTATCATCTCTAATTTCATTATGCTTCTTAAGATGTTTTCTTTTATTTTATACATGTTTAAGAAACTTTTTTCCCATTCAACTCAGCTCATGTCATCGTCAGCCGCAGCTCTTACAATAAAATGCTTCATTTTACACCCTCAAAAGAAATTCATGCTTAGCCGTACAATGTGCCAGCACATAATCTGTTCCCCAAAAAGTTCTGTGCTGTGAAAGTTTCCAGAACAAAACCAAGAACTCACGCCATTTTCTACCAGCCCAACCCACATGACGCGTTTGTAAGGGCTGGTGATCTTTGCTAAGCGACCGTCCGGATGGTTAAGCAGTCATGTTCCGAGTCCTCGGGTGACTGGGACTACGACACTTAAACATTTCGTATTTATTATTCACTTAAACTTCAACTCCACCGCTCCATTCGCAGTGCGTTCCACGTTCGCCGTGCACTTCTTTGGTGCTTTCGGTGCAGACTTCTGTGTGCACTGCTTGCTGTGCTCTCGGCAAACTTTCAATGCTCCAAGTGGCCAGAATTGCATCCACTCTTCTCGTACAGTGTTGCACTGTACACTGCAGACCTTGTGCAAATGAAATTAAATCTTCGTTTTCAAACTCCGTCGCACTCCCACCATCCCACCATCGCAGCGTTGGGAGACGCTTTTGTTCCTTTTCTCGACAGAAGCATTTACTTGTGCTTTGTGTACTATTGTGCCCTGGGTATGATTTTCTGTAGGAAGGTTTTTTTTATTTCCTGGCACACTCGCTGGCAGTGAACTAGTTGTCCAACTTCTAGCACAGCCTAATAACGCCATCAGGACATGGGCAATGTGGCAGTGATTTCCTGCCGAGAATACCGAGCGAGCACACCATTTATGAAGCCATATTTACCTTACGCCGGTTGGAGACCGGGCGCAGACAATGGCTCTAAGCAATGCTCAACTACAGCTTCAAACAGTATGCTGTTGTGCTGGGTGGAGGGTAGTATTGAGGGTTAAAACAGGGAGAGGCTGGTAAATGGGTAAGTAAATATGAGAAACGACCAATTTCCACTTGCTCCGTTGTGAAAGTGTCGTGTAAAGTGCAGTAATGCGCTCCGGCGAGGGAGCAATCTTTTGTTGCACGTACAAGTGTCCTTTTGAGAGACTTTGTGGAAGAACGAACATTTAATCTAATCAAACGATCGAGCAGCGAGAGTTCTGTTGTAGGTGGATAACGTCAAATTCAGGCGTTGGTTGTGTTATTTTTGCCTATGAAAATGTCAGATCTAAAACTACTAGGAGTGGACTGGCGGTGAGATAACGCCGCCAATCTTCACACGGCAGGACCGGGTTTCAAACCCTATCCGGAACATTGTACCGGTAATAAGGACTACCTACCCAGCTACGTAGTACCAGCAGACCTAGTATGTCATTAGATGACCGTCGTTCCTAAGAAGAAGTGTTTAATAAAGGAATAATAAAATTTAATAACAACTGACTCCTACAATTTAAATTCTTAGCCCATGTTTTCATAAAAGTTGTACTCATATTAATGTTAGAAAAATGTTTTTCAGGTTAAATTATAAGATTCACCTTAATTAATACCATAAAAGATGAATAAGAAAGAAGCGTTGATATTTGCCTAACAATTCTTCAATTAAATTTCAAGCGAACATTTTGTTTTTCTGCTTCTCTAGCTCTACTCATTGTTGAACTATTTTGCTGCGCATTGACCATTTTTTTTTTTCGTGCAACTAATTTGTCCAACATCTTCCTGAGAACTCTTCATTTATTTAATATTTATCTTTCTTGCATTCAAAATTTAAGTCAAACAGATTTACTTCACCTAAAAAAATTATGTTTTTATGTTTTTGATTGTTGAAGGTTTTACAACAGTAAAGTCAGCAATATAATCCAATAGTAATTTTCTTTCTTTTGTTGATTTGATCCTTAATTTGCTCATTATTTCTGCAGTGTTGGGTTTTTTTATATTTTGCACGGCATTTATTAATTTATTATTTTATTTTATTTAGTTCCAAAATTACGGCTCATTGCCATTTGCTCAACTTCATCTGGCATTTTTGTAGGAAAGTGTTTCTGACGTTAGTTTAATTATGGACTAATAATGCGATTATAAAAATAAATATCATGTAAGTTATTAGGCGACTCACACTTTATAAATCTTGAACAATGAAGGAGAAATGATTTTTTAAAATCCTTTTTCCTCGAAAAATGACTCGATACTAAGCAAAAAAGCAAAGCGCACACTGTATCAATCAGCAATCAACTTAAAAAGACCTTCCACCTTTTCTTAAGTACATTTCTGCGTTACATTTTGTGTTCCAACGAAGTTTGCTTCGTCCTCGTGCAGCGGTAACGGTGGCAAAAACTCGCCACAAAATGGACGATAAGGTGTATAAGCACGTAGCAAGACGTGTTGCGAACCATGCTTGTCGTGCTTTACTTGCTTCACCACTTACCTTAGTCCGTCCCATCCATCCCTAGCGGGAACTTGTTACACATTCCCATTCCCGACCGTAAGAAGGAATTTCTGTTTTGTTCGATGGCTACACCAACACCACACGCAGCCACTACTAACCGCGTTCAGTCCTTCAATCATTCGGTCTATGCTCACGTTTCATCGTTTTCCATTTTTCCACCGCACAATCCATTCAAGATGCGTTTTCCTGCCCCGAGAATGAAATGGGAAATGGGAACATCGAATGCTTTTGCCCGATCTTCGCCCGTACGCAAGGACGCCTCTTAAGCACATCGACCGTGTCGGGATGATTTTTCCTACAAGTCTTCCGCTACGTTTTTCGCAAATGCTTTTTCCCTGTTCCGCATTCACCAATCGCTCAATCACGAACCGGCCGGATATGAGGCAAGAGTTTGTTGAAGATGTAACGAAAGAGCCGGAAAAGCGGAAGACTCTTTTCCTTTTTGCGGCGCATCATCTAACGTCGAAGGGGGAAAAAAAGGTTTCACGGATTCTATTGTTGCGCTCCAGAGCAAAGGTAATGTTTGATTTGGAGCATTTTATTTGCTCACCATCGCTTGAAGTATGATGGAAGAAGGATGCCTTTGTATGTTTTTATTTCTTTCTCTCTTGTCGGTGATCCCTTTTGAAGTGCTTTGATTGTGCGCGGCGTAAAGAAAACAGAAGTTGAAGGAAATGTACTTTACTTCTGAACGCTTTTTTTTTTTTTTTTTTTTAGGCGGAATTTATTCAATCCACGAATTTTACAAATTCCTCTCCTTGGTCACACGCAGTACTATTCCCGCGAGGGTTCTTTTCTGCGGTAACTTTTTGTCCACCGTTGTGGCCTTACAGATTGTTCAACTCACCTTTCTTTTATCTGCACGCAGTTCTGCCCAGAAGGGGTTTTTTTCAGCGGCAGTACATTTGTATTCCCCTGTGGGAATTTTCTCCCGCTCCTGTCTAAGAAGAAGACCTTCCTTTTTTTGTTCTCATTAGTTTCATTCGATTAGTAATGAAAACCCGCTGTTTCCATTACTAATCGTAAACCCCCTAGCGCCTCGAACGCTCTTCCTCGCTGGCCGCTGCCAGCTCGGATGGGGTTAGGCCCCTCGAGTGTAGCTCCTCTTCATCGAAGCTCTCCTCGTCGCTGGAGGCATTCGGATTGAAAAGGGCCCGGATGTTAACGGTGTCTCTATGGCGCTCTCGCCATAGAGCGACCCGTGCTCGAATCGCCTCTCGTCGGGCAGCCGTTGTTGGTGACGGGGGTGGGGGTGGAGGCCGTCCACCTCGCCGTGCTTCTCTTGCTGCCACTGTTTGGAGGCGCCTGGCCTCGTTCCGCCGGTCGTACCGAATGCGTCGGGTGGTCTCGGGGTCTGGACGGTCGGCTGCAGACGAGTTGTCATCCTGCAAGGCCATCAGCTGCCTCTCTTCGTCCCAGTCACGCTGGAGCGCATGCATGATGGATTTGGCGACCTCACACACATTGCTCCAGTTTTGCGGACACTGGATCATGTGGTCGACCAATGTTTCTGGAGCAACACCCTCCAGTAGCCTCCCCCGGATGTTGTTGAAACGAGGACACTCAAATACGGCATGCTCGGTGCTTTCCACTACGCCAGGGCACGATTTGCAGTCCGGAGACGAGGTGAATCCCATCTTGCAAAGATACTCCCGGAAAAACCCGTGTCCGGAGAGTATCTGAGACAGGTAAAACGTCACCTCGCCATGGCTCCGCGACTGCCACGATCGGATATCCGGGATCATGCGATGTGCCCACTTGATGTACCTGGAGGCACTTTCGGCGGCGGCATCTGCATCCCACGTTGACTGCCACTCGACGATGGTTTGCTGCCGCTCCTGCAACCGAATATCCCTGCTGGATGCTGTTCCGCGGCGGCTGTGGACTCGAGTGTCCTCTCGAATGGCGCTGCAGATCGGTAGGAGTCCGGCCAATACTACCGCCGTCTCGCAGCGAACCGTCCGGAACGTTCGCGCCACGGCAATCGCAGACCTACGCTGTACCCGCTGCAGCAACCTGCGGCACTCGCGGTTGTCCAATGCGCCATGCCATACAGGTGCAGCGTAGCGCATGGTGGAATCCGCTACTGCAGCCAACAAACGAGACTTTGAAGTCCTCGGGCCACTGTGGTTTGGCATTAGGCGTGACGCCGCCATCGCAATCTGGGTTGCCTTCTCTGCGATCGATGAGACGTGGGGCACCCATGACAGGTGGTCGTGTATCCGTACCCCCAAGTACTTAAGGCTGCGTGAGAACGGTACGACCACACCGCCAACGGTGATGGTAACCCCTTGCAGAGGCTGCTTCAGGCTGGATATCACCGTCATCTCCGTCTTCGCATGTGCCAGCTCCAAGTGATGCTCTCGCAGCCACCGGTCTACTGCTGACACTGCTTCCTCTGCTGTAGCTGCTGCTGCTGTCGGTGTCGTGCCTGGGGCGAGCAAGACCAGATCATCGGCATAACCGATGATCTCAACCCCAGGCGGTAGTGCAACGCCGAGTACCCCGTCGTACATCGCGTTCCAGAGGGTCGGACCCAAGATGGACCCTTGCGGAACTCCGGCGGTGATGTGACGCTCGACGGGGCCATCGCTGGTGTCGAACAGCAGCTTGCGTCCTTCGAAATATGATCTGATGATCCGCATCAGCTGCGACGGGACTCCCTTATCTCTCAGCGCCTCGGCAATACATTGCCAGCTGGCCGTGTTGAAGGCATTTCGGATGTCCAGGGCCACGACCATCAGGCAGCGCTTGTCACGGGCGTTGGTGCGGTTGAACGACATAGCCGTCTTGCCCGCGTCGACAACACGCTGAATCGCACTGATTGTAGAGCGCCCTCGTCGGAATCCGTATTGCGCACTGGACAGCTGCGGTGAGTCAGGGTCCTCAAGATGCGCATTAAGACGGTTCAGGATCAGCCGTTCCAGCACCTTGCCGAGTGCGTCTAACATGCACAGTGGCCGGTATGAAGAGCTCTCCCCCGGAGGCTTGCCAGGCTTTGGCAGCAGTACCAGGCGCTGTCTTTTCCACTGCGACGGGAACGTCCCGCGGGACAGACAGTCCTGATACAAGCGGCAGAAGGCCTCCGGGTACTTTCTGATCGCCGCCTTTACCGCAGCGTTTGGAATCCCGTCCAGACCGGGAGCTTTTCGCGTAGCCACATCCGCAACAATGGCCAGGAGCTCCCCAGGAGTGACCTCAGGAATCGCGTCGGTAGGCTCAGCAGAAGCCGCCGCAGGAACCGCATCGCCAGAGTCTGGCCAAGAGACCGGTGGGTGGGTTGGGAACAGATCGAAAACTATCCGTTCCAGCTCGGCACGATCAGTCTCGGGCGGCACACGTTTGCCACGTAGCCGGGACATCACCACCCTATACCCAGCACCAAAGACGTTCTCTTTGGCGATGTCGATGAGCTCCTCGAACGCCTGCCGCTTCCTGGCACGAATCGCCTTCTCGAGCAGCCGTTTCGCCGTGCGGTGTTCAGCAGCTGCGACGCTACGCTCCTCCAGGTCGATGATCTGCCTTGTCCGCTCTAGCGCGGCCAGGCAGTTCCCACGAAGCCGCTCTAGCTCAGGCGACCACCAGTACACGTTGCGGTGAGGGTCACTGTGCAACCGAGAGACTCGCTGCATGGTGATGTCACACGCCCTCGTCAAAGCTGCAACCATACCGGTGTCAGTCGCAGCCTGCTCAGCGAAGTTAACATCTTCGAGCGCGTGGAGGAAAGATTCTTCGTTGAACTGAGTCATCTTCCACCGCTTGCCAGCGCATGGAGCGCGCTGCCGGCCAGCTGGTGGAACGCGACGAGACGACTGGTGCGACCGATTCTGCTGAGGCGACTGAGCTGGCCCCTCCACCTCGAACCTGATGAGCTGGTGATCGGACCTGGCGAACGGAAGCACCGTCCATGTGTCGGCTCGAGCAATCGACGGACTGGCGAAGGCGACATCAATCACGCTGGATAAAGCTGCTCCTCTCCCAATGAAGGTGGGTTCATTGCCTTGGTTGAGAATCGCGAGTCCCATCCTGTCAATCAGACTCAGCAGCTCCTCGCCGCGTGGTTCGTTCCTCGCACTGCCCCACTCCGTGTGCCAAGCGTTAAAGTCGCCGGCGATGACGACCCTGGAGTGGGAGGCAGTCTCAAGTTCCACGGCTTCCAAGAACTGCTCGTACTCAAGTGTGGGACGACGCGGAGGTGCATAGCAGCTGATAAAAGTGACCCCAGCCACTTGGGCGGCCACCAATCCGGGCACTGCACAGCTCCACATCCGCTGGATAGGATGCGAACCAGTGGCCACCACTGCCGCACTTCTCGATGCATCGTACGCCCAATTCCCATTGTTCACGGGCGGCCTATACACGTCAGACAGAAGCAGGACGTCGGCTCGATGTTCTCTCGCTGCTTGAAGCGCTAAGTCCTGTCCTGCCCGACAGTGATCCACATTTAGCTGTAGGATTCTTAGGGTGAACGCAATGCCGGACGAACACATGTGCTATGGCCGACGCGATGGGGACCCCCGCAGATGGCACACTTCACTTCGGCGTTACACGTTTTGGCCCGATGACCGTCAACGCCGCACCGGATGCACATGTTCTGCCGACTAATGGACGAACGACAATCACGCGCGAGATGACCTCGTTCTAGGCAGCGATAACAACGCTGGCGTTCTGTTGGAACTGCTGGAGCTTCCTTCACTGTACTTATGCAGTCGCACAGTGTCAGCTTCTGCCCGGCTAGCTGTTTGGCCACCCTGGCCGGTAGGCGTACACGAGCTCGTTTGGTGCCGTCGACGAGCTTCCACATGTGGACGGAAGCGACGCTAGCCTCACCTTCTAGCTTCTGGTCGATTGCCTCCTTCAGGTCGGACTCCTGGGCCAATGGGTCCACATGGCTAATCAATACCTCGCTCATCTCCGTCACTAGCCGAACCACTCCATCCTCGCCGACAATTTGCTGGACGTCACGTAATACCAGCGAGGGATTAGCCGAACGACTCAACTCCATACGCAGGAGAGCCAGGTGTGTTCGACGACCGATCAATATGTGACCAACCAGGTCTTTGTAGGCCACATCCTCCTTTATGGCGCGTCGAACCTTCGCGTAAACCGAGTCCCAAGACTGACCTTCAGCTGGAGCGACCTCGATCAGATCCCGTCTCGCACGCCGTGTGGTCTTATGTTGCTGGCCCTGCTGCTGCAGCTGTCGGAGCTGCGGAGGCCGATATACCTGAACCGGTGTCTGCTGCCGTGTCTGGAGTAGCTGCTGTCGTTGCTGCTGCTTAGGCTGCTGCACTGCTGCAGATTGGCGTGTCGGCTTACGGCGAGCCACCTCCGCCCAAGAGCCGCCTTCATGACCTAGAGACGGCTCCACCGTTGCCGTCCCCCAATTCTGCTGGCGCTGCTGACTCCGTGGCTGCTGGCCTGGCTGCTGATGATGCTGGTTTGACCGTTGCTGCTGGCTAGGTCGCTGCTGCTGGCTAGATCGCTGCTGCTGCTGGCTTGGCTGCTGCTGTTGCCACTGTCGCTGCTGCTGCTGCTGCTGCTGCTGCTGCTGCTGCTGCTGCTTGGCCCGGCTACGCTGCCCGCGGCTGCGCTTAGTGCGCGCACTGCCCTGGCTTCCAGGCAGTGCCGCAGCTTGCATCGCTGTCAGCGCCCGCATTCCTTCCTGCAGCGTCTCCAGCGTTCGCTGCAGGGTCTCCTCACGCTCGCGGCTAAGCCGCAGCTGCTCAGTTAGCGCCTCGACCTGCTGGAGAAGCGCTTCCAGCATCCGCGAGCTGCTCTCTCCATCCATAGGTGCCAACTGCGGCTCCGTCCTAGTCGGGCCTGCCGAGCGAGCCTCCGGTCGCTCTGCTGACAAGGCCACAGCCACAACCGTATTATTGATCGGCTCTCCCTCCTCATCGTCAGTGGAGAGGCACATGTCGCTCACCTCCATTGCTGGGCTGGTCGGGCGTGGTGAGTCGACCGATGGAGTAGCCGTCCGCTTAGCAGGAGTGGACGTATAACGTGTCCGTCCTGACCGCAGGACGTGTCCCTTCTCCTGCGTCTCCATTCTTCCGTGCTGTTCAGCACCTCAATCTGCTCACACCGACTTCACGCTTTAATTGACACGAAATTTTGAACATAAGTTGGTCTCGCTAAACCAAGTCTTTTGAGCGTCTTTTATCACCAATAGGATTACTAGCACAAAAGTTATAACAGTGTCTTTTTTCACTTTTGAAACCACTGTAAATACGCGAACTCCATGAAATCGGTCACTTTTTTTTATGTCCCCGATGCGTTCTGATGGCGCGCATCTTTTGATATATCGCTTTTCAAAATCGGTTCACGAATAAACTTGTAATAAGGAAAAACGATCTCGCCAAAAAACTTACTTCTGAACGCTGGATGCAGTCGATTGTCGTTTCGCTAAACATCGTGCGAAATACACTATATTTGTTGCAACTTTGTTGTATTTATCCAGAAGATTTTTTGTGGATATTTATCGATAGTGGTTCTAAAACAATCAGCCAGCTCATTAGACTAAGCGTAGCAGGGATAATGACCAAGCTCTAAGCTCAGCAGCATTTTTTTAATTAAGCAATTACGATCAGGCCTTATTCCTTCAAATCTAATCTTATATCTAGCTTTTTGCAATCCTTCCAACTTATATCCTACATGCAGAGTAGACATTTCCTTCTCAGTTTAAGTGCACCTTAGTCCTTCTGCAGCTGTTGTGCTCTCTGGTTGTAGGGGATTAGCGACTTTTTTGGAGCATCGTATCGAAGAGACTTGTCACTGATTCCCAAGATAACTCCCTTTGTAGTGGATACTGCATTTCTTTTTCAACATTTAGATGTTGTGGTTGGCAACCCTATCATTTGCAGAACGCATGAGCCTGAAAGCCATTACAACTTTGTGAAGCTACAGCAGCATCTAACTCACGGATTCCGGCAACAGTAAAGCCGCCAGTCACAACTACACGTCTCAGAATCCTAATTCATTGATTCAGCAATCTAATGTTGTCACAGGCGACTCTGACATCCACGAAACTCATTTAATTCTCAATAACGTTGTAAGATTACTGCATCATCAAATCGAATTCAAACATTCCGCCAAACGCAAGGTCGCTAGTTACGACTTTAGATCTCCCAAGCAATTTTTGTCACTTCTTTGACCAGAATTGGGCGACTGGCGCATAAACACAAAAAACTTTAAATATTTAATCAAACTACAGTGCATACTCTCAACGATAAGGGAGAGGTGAAGGAATCAAAAGACGATTCCCATCTCTTTAGTGAAGTCAAACAGAATCCGCACTTATTCGTTGTCCTTCTGTCCTAGGATATCGCGCAAGCCTCAGCTTTTTTGTTAATTCATAATTTGCTCTTCAACTCGTGATTGACTCAACCTCGACTTAGACTTAAAAATTAGGCATAAAAATGTTCTTTTGTGTTTCTGAAAAAAGCCTGAAATTTAAGGTTAGAAAATGGTCGAAGGTTAAAAGTGTAAATTCAAGTATGACACAGTGCATTTCTTGTAAAAAAAATCGTACTTTTTAATTGAAAATAAATTGAAATTAGTTTGAAATGAAATCGACAAGTGATTGCTTTTTTGCATTCTTACAATCTTCCATTCTTGCATTCTTCAGAATTTGTTACATTCTTTCAAGGAAATTGATAACACATAATTAATAAAAATTATCTTCTGCATCGAGCCTAAAACCTGAACATTATCTTGAAAAAATATCAACTGTTGATCGCACGGTGCATGTCAAGATCTATTGAAACTATCCAAACTGTCTAGCTGTGAGTATATTCAGTCGAAGAAGACAGAATTGGCTGACCACGATATGCAAGAGTGTTGGAAACCGGTGGTAAATATTAAAACGTCGCCGGTCTTCACACTCAGGAACCGGGGTTCAAATTCCATACGGACTGTTCCTTCGTAGTAAGAAGCGACAATCCAACTACGCGCTATCAGCAACCCTAGTAAGCAGTTAGATGGCTAGTGTGACCTAGCAGATCGTGAAGAAAAAGAACTAGAATATTGTTCTATTTTAGCCACGAGCTTGAAGAATCCTGACGTGATTTTGAACGATACACATTGCATTCAATTTCAAAAAAATAGGATGAAGAAACAAATGGGACGACGGGAGTCACCAGCTTCGCTACGCTCAGATGGATTTACCTTTATTTCCTGAATTGCCCAGGAGCAATATGTAACTGTGGAGTTAGCCAGCAACAATTTCCCTTAATTTTTCCAAAGGAGTAGGGAGGCACCAGTGAAGTACGGGACCAACATCCGTAGGGAAGGCAAAAATTCCCCATTCCTGTAACGGATCCTCCCAAAGACTTACATTTACTTTACAATTTTAGGGTAGAGAGTGTTCGTCTACATAAATCTATATCATACATCGCGTTCCGCTTAGCTTTAGTCTTATCTAGGTTCCCCAGGCTCAAATATCCTAAATGTTTAACCCATATTGCTCAAATTATAACAAGTTACATATGTTTTCTTTACCAATTTCAGAGGCCTTGAACGGTGCCGTTTTCGACGAGGATCACGACGAAATGGTCGTGGTGAAGGACATCGAAATGTTCTCCATGTGCGAACACCATCTGGTACCGTTCTACGGTAAAGTTTCGATCGGTTACTTGCCCTGCAAGAAGATTCTCGGGCTTAGCAAGCTAGCCAGGTATAAAGTACATTTGTGCCTAGATTTTTAAGAACTTTTAACTAATGTTTGGCTTTCTATCGTTTCATGCAGAATTGTGGAAATCTTTTCACGCCGCCTTCAGGTGCAGGAACGATTGACCAAGCAGATTGCCGTCGCTGTCACACAGGCCGTACAGCCGGCAGGTGTGGCTGTCATCATCGAAGGAGTGTAAGTAGAGATGTTCCCAACTTTAATTTGATAGAACTTAGTGTAACACTCTGCTTTTCCTTCCGTTTTCCCCAACAGACACATGTGCATGGTGATGCGCGGCGTACAGAAGATCAACAGCAAAACGGTCACCTCGACCATGCTGGGAGTCTTCCGGGACGATCCGAAAACGCGCGAAGAGTTCCTGACACTCTGCAACAACAAGTGAGCCCACATCCTGCATCGATCGCCGTCGTCCCCAGCAGACACTGCACCGGCGGACCGGATCGATGAGTTCGGCGACTGGGAGGAGTATTAAGAGGCGCAAGACGCCAGTGTCTTCGTGCAACTCGTTTAGGGAATCCGTTTAGGGAACATACAATCATACCGATATGCTCGTTTTTAGCTGCCAGAGTTTGGAGAGATTTTAGGCTAATTTTTGGTCGTACAGTGTTGTTTTTTAGATGATGAGCAGGGCATGAAAACAGTTTTAAAACAAAGTAAAACACTACCATCCTTATTCATTGTTGTTGTAAATGTGTGAGCACATACATCATGTGCCGCACACTTGTTGTGTCCAAACCGTGTTACGTGAGCAAAGAAGGACAATAAATATCGATCCAGCTTATCTCATCCTTTACAATGTCGCTCTCTAGATAGCTGGAAAGTACGGCCACAGCGATGGTACGTTTTAACCCATATAATAGTAAGACACAAAGCAACTGTTATCTAAAAGTGGAATAAAAGCAAAGCACTGTAAATGTGAGTGAATGTTTCGAATACTATCTACAAACTATATTTACTACTAGTATGTTTACAAGTACATTTTTGAAGCTGGTATTTGTCACGCGAATGGGTCCAATTGTTATCGAAGGAAAAATATATTTTCAAATCATGAAAACAAATCAAAATACCAAACACCATCCTGGAAGTTGAATGTAGAGTATCCAATGGGAAAAATAGGATATCTTTACTGTTGTTTGTTGAAGTTGCATATTATATTGGATGATTATTGTTGATAAAAAAATAACAAAAATATGAGAGAAGGAAAAGAACAAAAATATTAAAACTCCAAGCTATAAACATTCAGCTCATTTCATTTGGTCTGATTTTACAACAATTCTTGTAATAGTTTATATACACACAGACCTAGCTATGATTGTTAAAAGCTCTCAACACCCCTCGGTCCTTGAAATATGCAACAACAAATCAGATTTTTTTAAAGTTACTTTCGAGCTGAGGAGCAACTATGCAGAAGGAATTTTATTGAGAAAGAAAGATAAGAGAGTGAAAGAGAGTAAGAGAAGGAATATTTGAAATATTGTTGTTATACTAGCCAATATGTCCATACGTGCATGCATACGTGAATAAATGTTAACGAACATCAACAACTTTGTGTGTAATTATTCATTTTACTTGCTACATTAATTTAAAAATAATTGTCTTCAGCGTATGTTTTTTTTTCCTTGATCAACGGCCTGCAAAACTTTTGCTTTAAAACAGGAAAAACTATTTCTTAAACTAAATTCAAATACACTTTATACAAAAAAAAACTATTCAAACCAACGGTGCTCATCTTGTTGATTACCAATTTTACCACAGTTCATTGTAATGCGCATTGCATACCATAAGGCGTCATCAATATATATATTTCAAATTGCATACCCTAAGGCGCTCTTCTTTGTAGGTATTTGAATGCAAACAGTTATGTTACGGTAAATTATTTTTGTACTACATCAAAATTATTCCCATGGAAGGACCCAGGTCCAAATCCTATTCGGAATGTTCCTGTGCGGTTTTGGGGTTGGGTATCCAAGTACGTGGTATCAGCATTCCAATCGACGACCGGCGTGACTTTAAGAACCTGGCAATAACGTAAAAGTCTTTCATTTTTTGTTACACAATTTTGTGGAATTTAATTCGTGGAAAAATATTCGATAAGTCTTAAACTAACGTGGTTCCAGAACAGCAAATAATATTCAAACACCGTCTCGCTGAATACTTGACTGACTTTCGATTTACGGTTTTGATCAAGTTTAGATAGCCAGGCCAAAACCTTTATAGGCTTTTAGTTTCAGAAGAAAAAGGAATAACCATTAAACGAACATGTGATTGAATGTTTTTAAAAATATGCTCAATAAATTAACAAACATAACTAGATCAGTTTTTAGAACAACTCATTGATTTCAGTGATTGAACATAAGGCACACCTTCGTTACTAAATTACTGCTAATTTTAGCGACAATGAAATGCTTCAATCACAGTTCAACATCTGCTAGCACCTAGAACGCAAACGATCAACGATTTCTCCCCATTAACTTCATCTTCCTCCTCAATGATCTTGGCCGCCCAACATCCAGCCAAAAGAATCCTGCTCCGCTCTAGGCGAACCCGAGTGAGCCCAGTTTCATCGATAAGCATCGTTGTATTGGTGGATTGGTGGTCACCTGTTTTGAAGGTGTTTGGTTCCCTTTTTTCGTTACCTTCGTTGGTACAATCAATTCGCAATGTTTGCGGTTTTAGCGCCGGCTTTGGATCAAACGATGGAAGGGAAGGTTGAACGGGGTCGATCGGTTCCTTGCTCGGTTGTTTTCCAATTATTCGAGCAAGCCGATTGTGGCCACGGGGCATTACTGCAACGGGCTAAGCAAGATACTCCACCATAGAGCACGTGCTGGGGAGCTGATGCTGGTTGAATTAAGGGTGGCCAATTGTGGTTTGTAGTTCCGCTTTCGAAGCGAACGTATCGATAGTGAATGCGTTAGAGAGTTGTTAAAATAGATTGACAAAGAACGGTAGACATATAACAAAGGAAAAGTGTGGACATTCTTGACCAAATTAATCTAAATACGTTCTTATTAATTAGTAGGACTTAATAGGAGTAATCATGAAACTTCTCCCCCCCTGATAGATGTAACGATCTACGTCCAACATGTTCTACAGTTGCAGCCACACCTGTACACTACAGCACACATCACACCAACACACGGCTGTACTGGTCAACCAAATCAACGGACAGACCGCGGAATGTAAACAGCGTACAATCGATGCCAAGAAAATAGCCCTCAGCATAAATATCTGTAGCATAAAGCCAGCTTCACTGGTGCGCAAAAAGGCGAACGAAATGGAATAACAATAATCAGCGATTTGCGCGCGCTCGCACGCGATCTGTGGATCGTAGACGGTCACCAATACAGCGACAGTGCAATCAACTGCATGGTGGTGTTTGTGTGGATCCCCATGGGCTATCCCCACAATGCAACATACACAACATAAAGCCGGTTTTGGAGTGCGATTCCTGGGGGTGTTATGCTCGGTTCGGTTATGCCATGTGCAGGCCGAAGCCGAACGCAGACAAGGCAGGGTTTGCCAAGTGATGGTTTTGAGGAAATTCAATCGCGAAAAGTAGTGTGAATGGGATCGCAATAGCTCAACAAAATATGAACACCCTTAACCTAACTATTGTAAAAGTTCAAAAAATGAAATCAGGACGAAATATTTAGTTAAATTATGTTTTTGTTGTTGGCATATATTGCTAGATAAGTATTGGTTCTACAGAATGAATAAAAACATTTGAGGAGACCCAAAGATCCGGCAAAGTCATCCGGTCTTCGTGGACCTTTAATCGATTCCCTTTCGACAAAGGTACATTTCAGTATTGTGTACTAACCGTACACAATACTGAAATGTAGGCTACAGGTTCGATCGAATCTGGGATATTGCTGACCTCTCGAGATTCCAGATTCCAGATCCCGGAGACCTTATGAAGATCTGACCACAAGATAAATCACTTGAAACTACCATCGAAATCAAATTTCAAAATATTAAATTAAGTCTAAGGGCAAACGATACTTTGATGATGGTGCAGCACATTCATTAGATACCCCGTTCGTATGTGATAATAAAAATTACACAAACTATGCTCCTTAGAATGAAAAAAATATCGAAGACGAAAAATAAAAATCAAAATATCACTTATGGGTTTAATCTACAAATAGTGTATCAAAGTATCAAAAATAAATTAAACCAAAACTGTTAATTAAACCAAAAATAAATTAACAACAAAACTATCGACACAATTAGCATACATTTAAAATATACACAATCCACTATTCACTATTACTGAGAAACCCCTGCCGAACAAGATCGTGCGCATGTTTCGGCCGCGATGCTCTCGCTTGCTCTCGCGCGTTTGTGCAACAGAATGAAACGGAAAGCCGGTCCGTTTCGTAGCGCGCGCGACTTGCGTACTCTGGCGTTAACTGCTCGGGGTTTGAAAAATCAGATGATTTTTTGACTTCGCGTAGAACTGGCGCATGCGTGCGTGTCCTAAGCCTTCCGCCGTTCGCGTATACGACGATAACATTAGACCCACCCGTGCGGTACGGAAAAAGTTACTGTTGAAACAAATTGTTCGTTTTGTGGTTTAATATTATGTGGAGTTTGAATGGAAACTAGTGCAACAGTTTTGTGAGTTATAGGCGTGTTTTCTTCTACGTCACGCAATCAACTATACTCCGGTGTTGATGATGGTTACGATCGTGTGAGTTGAGCGTTTGATACTGTGCACAAAGGTGTGAAGTGAAGAAATGCAAATATCCTATGTTATATTATTGTAAAAAGCATCCAAGAGAGGCATGTTTAAGTGAAGCGAAAAGTGCTGGAAAAGTGTTGCATAAGTGTTCAATAAATTATTTGAATTGATAGATAGCGCGCTCAGAGAAGGTTGTGCATTGCCTCAATAAGCCCTTCGGAAAGTAGAATAAACGTGAAAAGTGTCGTACTGTGTGATTTCGGTGTAAGTCCTGAAGAAAGCATTCGTCCTGGATCCCCACGCGAGCAAGCTGAGCGCTATAGTTGGACCCCAAAATGCGCACGTGCTCCCAGTGGAGGACGGGCAGCTAGAGCGGGCTTCCATGAGGTTCTTCCGGAAGAAGATGAGCCTCCTCTATACGGCCACCTACCGGTATAAGCGGGCACTGCAAACAATGGCGGCAGGAGTGTTTCTCATCTACATGACGCTGGTCCTCTACCAGAACGTCTACGGTTACGATGGTGGTGACGGTTCCGAGCCGGATCGTGTCGCTGCTGGTGACAATTTACAGGTGAGCCGCAGTAAAGTAACGTTGGGTTTAACACAAACGGAGACACTACTCGAGGGACAACGACATTCCAAAAAAGGGAGCGAAAAAATCGTCTAACGACGGGAACGGTATCGACAAACGGACTCGGAACTGATAACGGCCCTCTTTTCTCATTGACATATCTGCAACACATTAATTATCCAAAATCAGTTCACGTCGCACGGTGTGTGTGTGTGTGTGCGCATATGTTCGGCCTTCGCACCGCCTTCTCACAATCACCTCCCCTCATCCGATAGTGAGCTGGTGTGCTGCTGTCTAGTTGCGGCTAGACAAGGAAAAATAAAACAAAACACAAAACTCCATTTTTCCAAGTATGGTGGGAACTGAGGGACTAGCTAGCGTTAGCTGGAAATCAATTTCTCAACTCCTCCAAACAGAAAAGCGGTGTGCGTAGTGTTTATCTTTGCCAAAACAACAACAAGAGAAAAAAATAAACTATCAGAAGATGAAGAAAAAACGCAAAGATATACGCCGGGAGAGAAATAGCCAAAAAATGGTAATTTTTTCCTAACCCAATCCGATACTGGGTTGAGGCTTTATCAATCCGTTTTGCCTTAATGTCGAGATGTGAGATGCGCTGACGGGAAACGTGGGATATCGTTTTGGGATGGGAAGTCTAGATAGTGACGCACTGTTGAGATGAGGATCACATGGCGTGGCTCAGCCAAACGGCTGATGTGAGTTGTGAAAAAGTTTTCATATTTATAGATAGTTATTCTAGTTCAGTCGAAGGGTTTTCTATATTTTTATGCTGAATTTGCTTTTTAAACAGTCAATTTGGTGGATAGTTTCTTTGTTACAGAGTGATCTACAAGACTTATCACTTTTAAGCGTGATCTAAAGATATCTGAATACCATAATCTTGCCAAACTTTAGTTTGTTTCCTCACGACTTTGAAGAGGTCTTCCAAAAATGGAAGATTATTCTACAGCTCTTTAGAGGTAAATTTGGATATTTATACTCCAAAGGCAAAAGATGCAAGTTTTTTGAAGTCTTGTTTTGTGAGTCAAGCGGAATAAAAAAAAATCTTCTATTTCTAATTAGTTGGAGCTCCTAATATAGAGATTCTAAATCCTAAAATTAAGGATCGCCTGCTTTTTTTCACACATATGTTATGTTCAATATGTTTTCAAATCTCGTTTGAACTGTGTCTACAGGAACAATAGTAAGATACTGACTTTGTAGTTATGGATGACTGATGCCCCAAATGGTCCCAGTCGTTGACTACGTCACACATCACCCGGTGATTTTTCCCATTCAGTATTGATGTGGATGCTTCTGTTGTTGCTCTGCATAAAATCCAATTTAATTGTAAAAATGTTTTTAGATTCATAAAGAACGTCCTACTTGTATTGCTTTGAAAAAATTCTAATAAAGATTTAACTGTTTCTTATATTTCTTTCTAAATTTTAGGATTCTTCACCAAATTAAACATACTAAACGTTAATCTATAGAGCTATTCTAAATGACCTAGAATCATATTCCAGTGATTGTACTGTCAATGATCACTTCAAAATAAAGCGTTACTCTTGTTACTCAGTTCTGATCATACCGTAGGTAACGCCATTCGATATTTTCTTGTAATGAAATATTAAAATTTTCTCAATGATTTTGAGTAAAAAATGATTTACAATAAAATCCGATAATGATGCCGGCAGATCCTATAAGCTCTCTTTTTAGTCTGATTTGTATCTTAAAACAGCAAAGCCTGTAAAGCCTCTTCGCACATAACGTTATAAAAGACTTAAACATTTACATCGAACTCCTAAATGAAAGTTTAGGAAGCTAAAAATATTATAATAAATAATGTAATTAAATACAAATAGAGGAAACAGTTAAAATACATTTATAAAGACAATAATGAACCTAGGCTTAAATAAAAAAAGACACATTCTTTTCAAAAGTGAACATTATGGACTTCTGCACATGAGAATTCCATACACTGAAATTGATAATTCCCAGAAAGACTTTACGCCTTCCACCTCACTAATACGGATTATATTATTGCCCTCCCATGCTCTTGCCTAATCATATAGTTCAAATATACAGTCATGAGAATTTGGTAAACTTATAGCAGACTTAGCAAGACACACACAAAAAAACACCTACCAAATCCCAGACGATATTAATAAGGATAATAATATTTATCGAGTTGCACACACTCTTTCATTTGCATCGATCTTGTGCATCGATCGATGTTCACAGTCGATGCCCTCCCGATACACCGGACTGTACAGATGATGCCTTAAAAATAAAAACAACAACGTTAAAACTTCACGAAACAATTCACCTTCAACTTCTCCTTCCGACGGAGATGTTTTTTTTTTCTTTCTGCACCGCGGCATGTTTCCCGAGGTCGCGAGTCGCACCAGAAACGAAGATATCAAACACCTGCCGCAGAAAAAAGGGCAGGCACGTCGTGAGACGTGTCTCCTTCTTCGGCTCCTCCTCACACCAAGCCTTCTACCAGCCGATGCATAGAAGAAGGTCGGCAAACGGACTACGAAAAAAAAAATCGGAGGAAGAGCTAGCTAAGGCAGAGATAAGACGGCATGAATTGGCCTCCACACCAGCAACAAAACCACCATCTGCCCTAGTGGATTTCTGCTTTGTACCGTGGCCTGAGCGAGCTGTGTGCGAACGAGTTCTGTGGGCTCGCTCTATCCTACCGGAGCATCTTCTTTCATCGAATGTCGATCGTTCGACGCCGTTGAAAGGTTTAGGGCAGTGGTGAAGGCATGATCAAATTGAGCGACCCGAGCTACTCACTCTCCCCCCCCCCCCCCCCCCCCCTAAAAGATCAGCCTTTTTTATGAGATTTAAGCAGAAGGAAAATAACTGGAACAGCATATCTCACGCGGGGGTTTGGAGTTCTTTTCGTTGGTCCTCACACGGTGAGCGGTGGAGCTCTACCTTATGCTCCCTATGAGTCTTCGCTTTTGCGTTGGAACCATCTTCTGGATGTGCAATTTATTACTTCACTCTTTTGGAACGCGTTTTCGACTCGGTTCTACTGCGTGGAGTGTTCGTTGGTTCGGTTTGTAGCTGTTGTTCGGCAGCCGGATCGATCACCTTTGCCGGTGGATCGTACCCAGTGAGGTTTTTCGGGGTCGATTGTGAACGTGTTATTATTACCTATGCTGCACCATGTTGCACCGGCAGAGTCCAACCGTACGCTGATTATGTTGTGATAAAGCAGTCCTTCCCCCAAGTGTAGTTGTAGACAGGGACCTGTTCGTTTTTTTTTCTCCGTCTTTTTTCGCCCAGTGCATACCCGATGGAAACCCCATCATCAGCATCAACCATCATCAGGTTGATCGTCTGATCTTTGTCGGTCGGTAGGACTCTTTCGGCGGTTAGTTTATGTGTCTGATATTGGCGTTAATTTTTCTAGTATTATTTTCACCAACAAATTTACAACTTCCTTCTCTTATTTTCTTTTACTTTGTTTATGAAATTGGAAAAGTATTTAATTTAAAAAATTATAAAATACCAAAAAATGAATCCACAAAACACAAATGTTTCAACTCGTTTGCCAACTGTGTGCGATTGTATCACCCACAAATGCATCGTGCGTCAGTGCATACAGTGGGAAAAGCCTGTTAACCACCTGTCATCTTTTGGACCAAACCACACATCGGGAGCCCTGTGCTGCACACGCTGCAAAGCGAAAGCATCCAAGAGATGCCCCGAACTCCGAATGTGCAAACTGGTGTGTCAGTCGGTTAAAAATGCACCAGTTTGGAGCACTGCAACTACCATTGCACGGACGAAGATCGGTGAGAGTTGTATGTAACGAGATGCACCGACATCATGGACACCACTTCTGCACCGTCAAACCCATCATCCGTCGTTCTTGTTGCTGCTGTGCAAGATGGATGGCCCGGTTTTTGTGTTTTTTCGATACTCCTTCGTACCGAGGCAAGTGCTCCTTCATACAAGTAGCTCATTAAACGTCATCGATGAGAAACGGGCTCGGAAGGGTGGGGAAAAACTTAAGGGTAAAAGGGTATGAAATCGAACTCTATAGCAAAGGGAAACTGATGCCAAAAAGTAAACTGGTTTTTTCTGTACCTTAGTGTTTGTGTGTATTTGGTAGTTCGGTGCAGATGCGCTTTCGATTTTCTGACTTGTTATGGGAAGCAGCGATGTCTGTTTTTCTTTTGGAATGAAGATGCATTTCGTTCGTCTTCAAATATAGTATTTTTGCTGGGAACATTTCTCGATTTGATAGTTTTGGAACATAAATTTTGTATGACAAAAACGAAATTAATTAGCTAGTTTAGGTTTACAATAACATGCCCGTCATTTATTCTTCGTGATTGGCAACGAATGGATATGGTACCAAGACACAAGAATATGTAATATTTTATCATGAGGCAATTCAAATTGGAAAATAAGTTTAAAGAAGTAGTAGTACAAGGTTTTCATGGTCGGAACGAACAGTCAAAATATTAACACATTTGTAAAAATGGGTTCAAATATGGTTTTTGTAAAGGAAATCGTTTTTGTTTGGCCTCACACATATTATCGAAGTGACAACGACTCCGTCCTTTGCGCGGAAGGACGGTTCAAATTTTATTCGGGCTCGGAACCATTTCTCATAGTGAGGACTGACTATCCAACTACGTGGCATCAGCAAGTCTAATAAGCCATTCGTTCATTTATTTCACTAACTATTTAAAGCTACTTTTCTATACTGTACCACGATGAAATTATGAGGCTTTAAAACACATGTTCGAAATAGCTCGTCTTTGAAATTGAAATTCAATACAACTGTCATTTACAACATGCCTCCAAATCCGCACAATTTGCCCAACAATATTCCTTCTTTTCTTATCTAAAGGCTAGTCGTTTGCTTTCAACCAAACCGATGCTGATCGAATCTCTTTCTTTAGACAAAATTGATTTTACTTCACCTTTTCGAATCGTCCCACATGCAATGGCTTTTTGCAAATGGGATGCAACAGTTCAATTAGAGCACCCTCGGCGATAATGAAGTCTTCCCGCTGAGGTGATCGAGTCATGCCGCCCGACAAGGCTACAGGGGGAGTGAGATTTTGTTAATTTTCACCGCACCTTTTCATTCCATTGTTGCACAACAACACGTAATGGGTTTGTTATTTTTTATTTAATTTGGAACGAAATTGTTTACTTTTTTTTTTGCTATAAGATCTTTGGAAATGATTTATCAATCAACCTACAGCGGCAGGAGGCAGAACTCATTAAGCTGGGGTGCAACATTGTCTCCTGTTTTGGCCTTATGACTCACTCTGAATTTTTTTTTTTTTTTTTTTTTTATTCATAAGGGACGGCCAGGCCGTATTGCTAACTCACTCTGAATTGAGCAAGCTGAAAGTTAACCATAATCGTTAAGATACTGCTGTTAATGTACTATACAATCAAGCACTACAAACAAACAGCCCTTAATACCGCTGCACACATCAGCCACAGGTGATGATGCTGTTGCTGTTCCAAGCACCAAACAGTGAGTCCCACAATTTCAAAAAATTTCGAATAATCAAAAAACGGTTCTTCAAACAATGTGCGCTGTCGGAATCGCAACACGCCGAAAATCCAAACCACTCAAATGGAAAGCTAAACAAAAACAATGGTCAACACAAATAGCTTGATCAAATATTGATGTTTGCATCGAACAAGCATCACCAGCAGAAGCAATAGCACCGGCAGCAGCGGAAGCAGCAGGTGACGCGGTGAAGCATTTATAATCACGCCAACGCCAAAACTCTGATGGTACTCTGGTGACTTGAGCGCACCCGAAGCCAGGAACCTTCGTGAATGGAAAGTAAAACAAAAGCTTCAAGACAAAATTCGGCGATACAGGAAAAAAAAACCATTAGAACGGATCGAATTTGCTCCGCAGACGTCGCGTTTTGCTTTAAATGTCATTCTTGTTCAGGGGTTCGGACGCTGTAAAGACAACAGCCAACGACACTTTAACAGAAGTGGACAGTGTTACGCAGAATGAATGCGTAAGCTGTCGTCTAAGAAGGGAAGCACGTGTACACCAGCCTAAGATTCATTTGCAAAAAGGTTTGAAGCTATCTGCTCACGACAATCGAGCAGTTCGCTCGTCTATGAAGCTATCTTTAGATAGTAAAAAAAAAAAAACTACTTCAACATTAAACCAACCGAACTGTCATGAACTTCATGCTTTGCTGCTTCGGCCGCTGCGAAGAACATATGCTGGTAGCTATGCATAGACAATGGTGCGAAGTAAAGCATGGAAAAATGCGCAATGCAAGAAAAAGGGAAGGAAACATCCCAACAACAACAAGAAACCACAAACTTCACATATTCTTCAACCAACAAAGCAAACACGCGCATATCGGGGCTAATAATCGGCCCCATATCAAATGCTGCCGTTCTCTGTGCTCGAGCCTCCCAGAACTAAAACCACAATGATAAATTGAGCTAATGGAGTTACTACTGCGGGCACTCCAACATGTCCAACAAAAATAAAAATAAAACACAAAACCTCAAACAAATGAAAAGCAACTGCAAAACGAACACCATTTGCCAATTGCAAAAAAAAACAAGAAAACGCCCGATGAAGTGAAGCCTCCTTTCGGGAAAAAGGGTTTCGCTCTCGTTGTTTTAATAGCGCATTTAATAAGCAATCCAAAAATAAAAACAGTGATGACGCCCGAAGAGATGGGAATATAACAAGCACAAAAAAAACCAGTTCCACCATTTTCTTAGAACACGCAATGTGTGTAATTTTCACCAGTGCAATTCAGCCAGTTTTGAGGTTTTAAATAAATGATCGTTTTCGAAAATAATAACAACACTAACGCATGCAGACAAATTTCCTTTTGCTGCTGAGTTTTGCAGCAGTAATAAATTCCCCTTAAGCAGCTTGACGGAATGGTTCCGAACTACTTCTCCAGAGCTTTTACCGAGCAGGAATTCAACCTGTCCTCGCGGTGCTGAGCAAATCGAACGCTAATCGATCGAGCGTTTGAAAGAACCTTAAAGACACGCTTAAGACTGCAGCTTAACAATGCGTTCGAATTTTACGCTCCTCAAACGGTGTGTTGACCTGCCCGAAAGCTACCAAACAATTTGCCTTTTTTCCACTCTTAAGGCACGTTTCACCCGTTGCCCAAGATGTGTACGTACGGGTGATATCAACCAAGCAACACGCAAACACTCTCAAAAGCGTTTAAATCCAGCTCAAAGCATAGAAAGTCGAAAGAAACTGCCGGGCAGCAAGAGGTAACGCTTTCCTCCGGGAGCGCACCATTTTTCCGTTTTACCTCGCACGCAATCCTGTCTCGCTTGCACACAGACCTGAACTGGCAACGCCATCGCTTGTGGATCATTTGTGATTCTGATTGGAAAATTAGCGGAAGCTTTTAAGGCATCGCGATGGCCGGTACGATGGCCCGAGTGAGGGGATGGAGGCGATGATCGCACGCGCGTACACCACCGATACGGACCATCATCAAAGCTCGGCCAACTTGGTGGTTGGAGTTGGCGCGAATGGATCAGAAGCCGACAAAACAGTGAGGCTAAACGAGCGATATATGCCTTTTTTACCAATCCGACCGGATGTGACCGGAGGATCATGTGTGTGTGTGTGTATGCATGTTTAGAAGGCCCAGAAGCCTAACGAGACGCTGAAAGACATCGGATCGGATAGGGAACGCATTAAAGTTCGATTGATTTCGCTGACTAATCGATTGTGAAGCGATTGTGCTGCTTATGTGCTGCGTGTTTTGCTCTGGTTTAAAGTTACTTAGCGGGAGTTTATTGAACTGTTGGACTGTGAGTTCTTGAAAAAAATGTTCTTTTAGATCGTTAGAAGCAGGACACAGGTTTAGATGAAAAGATTTTAAATAAGAACAGCATGGTATTTATACATCTATTTTTAATTTTAAAACCTAAATTACTACACGATGACTTAATAAGCAACAATATAATGCTTGGAAACAGATGCTTCTATACCAGAAGCTTGTAGAACATCTCTTGTAAGTGAGGAATTTCTCAATAATTTGAGTGATAAATGTTTTTAACGCTATTGACTGCCAAGAGAGAATGCATATTATAACATGGGAGAGGAATGTGATTTTTTGAAGATTTGAACTCAAATTATTGAAAAGGTAGCACATGTGGTTCCGAGTTTCTTAAAAAAAGAATCTAAAATCTAAAGAACGAACTTGTACTCAATTTACAAATAAGTTAAGGTCATAGTATTAAGCCATATTTATTAATTATAAATAATTGCTCATAATTAAAAGAGTTGTAAATCTTTCAAAGCAATTTCGTAAATAAATCCTTCATATCTTTATCAATCACAAGTTCTTAGAAAGATATCCAATGTTTGATCTTCAAAAACTTCATTTTTAAGAGACTCGTCCTTAACTGCACTTCTGATAACGTAAAGCAGACAGCAAACACGGCAGAGATCCAATAACAACTCGTTACAGATTACCTCTCGAAAGACGCATTCACATGTCATGTATCTGATGGTCTTGAAGCGTACGCTACCCTTCTAACATCCACAAGCTATTCCCAACAAGTGTGACAAGCGTCCGTTAAAATGTGTGTACAAATTCCGGAGAAATTCTCCGCACACCGGGAAGCCCTGGCCCAATCAAAACGGAACCTGCTCCGACATGATCATTTGTTTATGATTACAAGAACATTGCACTCGCCATGCTGGCTTTTCCACCCGGTTTGCTCATCCTGACCCACGTACCGGGAGAAAACAATCCCGGTACAATGGACACTACGTTCTAAATCTGATTTTATTACACTCTTTTCCTGTAAGAAGAAAAAAACATACAAAAAAACACACAACCACGCGAGCAGAAAGCGAGCTTCGCCCTTTTCGGTTCAACACATCAACGGGTTCATTTGTTTCAGGTCTTTTTTTATGAGCTTCACATTATGACACCCGTGTGTGTGTGCGTGAAGCTTGGTTGGAGGGCAAGGGAGGATAAACAACAAACAAACAATATGGGATGAACTTGCCCAGGGTCGGTTTGCTAGACCGACCGCGTGAACGCACTTCAATTAGATCAACGAACGAACCGTGACGAAGACACATAAATACACGCAGCCTACCAACATAACACACACACACACACACCCGTACGATAAATATGGACCGATGGTCTGGGAGGTCTTAAAGTATGCTTAAGAATCACCCCCTTCCCGTCGGGGCATATCCCGAAGTTGCTGTCATTTTCCTGTTATCGTAAAACAAACGATTTCTACTGACGGCAAGCGACGAACCTCCTTTCTTTTCTACGGATGGCTAATAACATTGCCCCTTTGTTTTACTGATTCCCCGCGTATGCTCTTCTAACTTCACTCTTCACCACTTCACATGTGCATTGTCTCGAAGCTACCGGTTGCTCTGCATTTTAATAGAAAACAGTCCTCCCGGGAAGTGGTCTTAGCGCCCGGAGCGAGCGTAAAGCAATTGAAATTTATTCGAATTTAATCAGTGCAAATGACGCGAAAGCTACGGGTCTTATTTGTACTGTATTGATGTTGATGTCGGGCGAAGAAAAGCATGTGGTAATGGTTACAACGCTTAGCTAACCATGACTACCGTGGGAATTGACCAGTTGTGCTAGTTCTAGTTCAACTCGTCCAAGCGAGTACAGATTTAATACCTAGAAGTTTTCGTTTTTTTGTTGTTGCTTCTTTATCGCCATCGCACGCAAATTTTTCTTGGCTTGTGCAAGTGGCCGTGCCAAGTCTTGATTGAATCCATTGGTCAAACATTGGGCTCCGTCAATATTGACCTCGAAAAATAATATCCCAACTTCCCGACGACCTGGATAAGATAAGGGTAGATTGTAACTTCAAACGGACATATCAGTTCCGGTGATTTGTCGGCTTTCGTTTCTACTTTTCCCGAGACTTTTTTTAGCTGCATTTTAACTTGTTGTAGTTTGTGTTCCTACATCAGTCGGTGAAGGTGAAAGAGGTTTGTGTGCTTTAGGTTAGGTGCGCATCTTCCGAACCGGATATTTTGCAACGAAGAAAGACGTGTTCAGGTTGATAGTGCGGGCTTTTGTTTGCTTGTCAAACTCCACAAACAAGATTAAATAAAGCAGATATAATTTATGTTTTTTTACAAGCGGAAGACGTGAGATTTATCATGTGCGCTCTATTCTGATACAAAACTAGAGAACACCATCTGGAGTTCAGCAGTTAGTCACAGTCACAAACTTAGTAAATAAATTATTATCCATTGCTACATTTTTGCAAAGCTTCCAAGGTATTTCAGAACTATTACTTCCAACTTCCAAAGGCGCCATTCTTTCCAACCACCTGACACAGTGGGACGTCACTAAGTCGTGGCATTCACCTTCCGCTGCTTAACACCACATGTCGAACGATGCTATCCGTATGAGTGCCCGCAGTTTGCAAACATGTACACCGATCACCAAGAATGCCCTCGAAAACGGTTCGCCTAACACGATCTGTTTGCATACATTCGTGACAGTTTTTCTCCGCTGGAGATATGCTTTTCCGGTCCCTGTTTCTTGTCCATGTACACGCTGGAAGTAACCAGATGCTGCAGATTGCTTGCTAGTGCACCTGCTGTGCGACAGTTTAGCCTTAGAATACCCGTTTTGCATACCGACCTGGGCAATGTTTTGCAGAGACGTAGAATTCACCTCAGGAGATCTAGTTATCTGACATTGCTACCGCAAAATCACGATCACGATCTTCGGACTTAATGTCCTATACAATGTCATGCAATTGAGGTTACGCCGTTCGGGAGTTGTGCACATGTCCGCATCTTCGAAAACCGAATGTGTCTGCCTCTGACTAATACATTATCTCGTGAGCTTGAAGGTTGACAGTTGAACGACATTTAATTTGCTTTAAACCTTCTCCTCTCACACGATTAAGACAATTGATCGTTTAAAGGAAAAACATCTAATGGAAATTTTCTCTCCTCCTTTTCCATTTTCAGGATCTTCAACCGTTCGGTGCTATGATGGCGCTTGGTGGTGGAGTTGGTGGTGTTATTGGTGGTAGTGGTGGTGGAGGTGGTTTTCCCACCCCAGCCACTGGCATACCGTTGGATCTCGTTGACGCGAGTGTAGTGATAGCGAAGCGCGATAACTCTGCACCGTTCGCGCGTGCAGACAGTGATAATAAGCTACTAGTGCGTGCGGATGCGAATAAATTAGTGACCGGTCCCGGTGATGATCCACGGCGTCGGACACTCGATGGGCCGCACCGGATACCGCCACCACCGGCAGTCACCGGCACACCCAAACCACCCACCACCGAGCTGGACGATCTGCTAATCAGTGTGAAAACGACCAAAAGCTACCACGACACGCGGCTCGAGATGATCATCAAGACGTGGTACCAGCTGGCCAAGGAACAGGTAAGGAACGACAAACCACAAACAAACTGCCTTCCGTGTGGTCACACCGCGCGCTATTTAATTATTATTCCAATACCGTTCGATGGCGGATGAACGGCCAGCCGCAGTCTGGCTTTGTTCTTGTGCCGACCGCAACCAGCACAGCCAGCGCCGTAAATGGGAGTCCGACTTGATAGGCGTTTGCAGACGAAAAGTTACTCTCTATGCGGTGCAACAAACTTCCGTTTTTCTTTCCACTGTTGCAAACTACTGACGATTGGGTTGATACAGTGAGAAAAATTACTATAGGCGAATATTCCTTTGCTTTGTAAAATTATAAATGAGACACCAGTCAAATTGTAGAACTTTGTAGAAAGCTTCGTCTAAACATTCTTTCGCTTATAAGTTATGACATGAAATTGATGATGATGATGATGATAAGTCCCACCCCTTACCCCAAAACAGGTTTGAGAAGGACGAAACTATCTTTAAGATGTTTAAACTCTAATACAGACTGCATGAAAAACGGTAGAATCCACGGACATCCCTTGAATGTCCACTTATACGCGCGCGTGTCTCAAACTATGTTGTCTTATTCAATCATTAAATTTCAAATTCATTAAATTAATTGAAAAAGGAATTAATTATCTTTAATTTCTTCTGCTGATGGATTAATTTTACTATTTACTGTACTATCCAGTATTGTTTCTTAGTGAATTTACTTAATTCTAGTAAAATGGTATTTTGTGCCTTTCCTATCATATGAAGATCATCTACATGCAGGACTTCTCACAGCTCTCAAACTGTTCTACTTCGACGTTATGAGTTCTTAAGAAGATTAAGTTGATAACTTACAAATCAACTTGGCTTTCTGACTCCTATATTGCTCGAAAAACAGACACTTAATTCTTTGTTTCTTTGAAGTTCGAATTGATCGTTTTTTTTTTGTTTCGAATTTCTAGAATTTGATTTGGTTTGAGATTTTGATAGAATTGCTGAGTACTGAGCAAGAATTTTGCCATTATAATACGAAGTTTATAATTTATAATTTTTTTTTAAATATTTTTGTTGCGCTAATATTATCTGCAACCACTGTAGCTGATTTTCTGCACAGAAAAATACTTCCCAGCTTATCTATCTTACACTTATTGTAGAACTTACTCCTCATTACTAAAGCTACTTCACACGGAAGATATTCTTAAGCAAGAAAAGGCACAAAACTAAAACGCTGTAAAATAAAGGCACCACCAGCGCCAGCCAGCTTTGATGCCAGTGACGAACGGCAATTGTTCTGCATGACGAAGCGTAAACTTTATAAAACCGCACACACACACACGCATTCAGACCCGGGGTGACTTGCCTTTAAGCAAGTCCGCTTTTTTTCCACCCCAAACTGCACACGGGTCTGCATAAGTTTGCATTCAGCATAAAGCGTATTAAGAAACCTTGCACGTTTGTGCGCCTAGCCGAGGAAAAGGAAAAACTTTTCTTTGTCCACAATAGGTGCGCTTGCAGCACGCCGCCTCTAACTTCTGAGGGCTATGTAATTATTTCTTGTGAAGTGTAAAATGATAACTTATTCAGGTGATAAGAAAACAATGAACGGGATGGGGTCGTTTTGTTTGTCTTCGAAGTAGGTATAGGATGGGACGTAATCGGGCATAATTTGAAGTCGTATTAGGTGCTGTTTTCTTTCTTCTTTCTGTTCATCCCTCAAAGAAAGCTGTTGCTCAACAGCTGGGCTGTTAATTAAAGGCCGGCTTAGGTTTCAACTTTTACTAAGCCATTTAAATTGACCCAGAAGCCAATCCGGGAAACAAAAATCTCTTAAATGATTTGTTTTTCTTACTTCCTTCCAAACGCCAGCCAACTTGCAAAAGAAGGGTTTCGAGGACTGTCGAGTGGAAAATGGGGACTCTTCGAAAGTGATTTTTCCTTTTTTCTAGCTTCCGAACACATTATCCTTTCCTTCTCACTTGATGCCACTCACTGATGGTTGTGTGGCTTATACTTGCTAGCAGTGAAAGAAAAACCAAAATAAAAGGCAAAACCAAAATTTAAAACCAACGGATTAGAGGCAGGTAATTGAAGTGCAAAATGAGACGTTCTTGAATCACGGGATTTTCATAGGACCGACATCCCAACCAGCTACTGCCTCACAGTTTCTTCCCTCTTCCCGAAATAAAGGGCTTCGATGCTTCTTTCGGATTATGGTGCGCTTGTGGTCGATGTAGGCATTAATTAAAAGCGACAAGAGGGCCGCAAGAAGAACGAACCTGAGAACCGAAAGGGATTGATATAAGAAAAATTAAAACTACCAACTTAATTACTGCCACGCGCGTTTCCGTACAGTGGTTGGGCTGCATGGGCGGACAGGAGCGAGTACCACCGGAATGAAAGGAAGATTGGGATAAAGGAGACAAGGATTTATGAAAGCATTTGCTTGTCCTGCAGCTGCAAGCGGAGTTTTCTTGATAAGATGCAGATATCGTATAGCAAACTGGAAGAGTTTTGTTGTTTGATTATTTATTTTTTTGAGTTTTGAGAGCCTTTTGTCATAATTTAAAAGAAAACGTTTACAAAAGAAACAACTTAATAAGTTGATGCGACTTTAATAAAATCAACAAACATTGTCGATGTTAATAAACTTGTGTAAAATCAAGCAAAAAGCTCAATACTTTCATCAAACAATCAAGGTACTCTTCATGTTGTGATGGCTAAATAAAAACGATCCAGTTGATTGTAGGAAAAAACCACACATAATATGACAATCCTGACTGCACTACATCGTTGCAGAACAGCAAACCAAGCCAGAGACGGTTGCATCGCCAAAGCTGCATCGTCATTCGGTTGCAATTAAGATGTGTTTCGTTTTTTTTTTTTTTGCTTCATCAATTCTCAACTCGTTTGCTCTCGTTTCCCATTTGCAACAATGATGCAAAGTTTTTCCCCAACGTATTGTTTGATAAGTTGATTTGTTTGTTTATTCTGCGAGCATCCGTTCGTTCAATTTTCACACCCGCAAACTTGTGCTAGCTGTCGATTGATATGGCTGGCGCAAGATCTTCATTAGCAAACGTGTGTCATCTTATCGCTAGTCTGTTGTATTTTGATCTGGTTTCAACATTGTATAGAAATGGCAGTTCTTTGCGTATGTGAAAAAAAAAACATTGTATTCCTTACTAAAATACTTCTTTTTGTACTTCTCTTGGTTTTTCTATGTATTGCTTACTTTTCCGCTAAAACATGGTTTTGTTTTTCATTTTTCTGATTAATTTGTGTGCTCCTTTACACACGCTTAATTAGATCTAATTTTCCATTCACCGCTTTTAAGCAATTTATCAGCCAGTCAATCAAGGTGCATGTTTTACATACCATCATGGCATGTTGACGGGTTTTTAATTGTATAGAAACCCAGTACGTTGCCGAGAGTAGGCATAAAAAAATCTAAACCATATCAAAGAGTCACATGTACGACGCAATCTTCAACAAACAAACGGAAAATGATCGATTAGGAAGGAAGGTTTTCGGTGCAGGTCGTACGGAAACCAGTTCGCGATGGAAATGTCATCCAGCGACTAGACCGCGTGTTGACCGTTGACGTCTAATCAAATCAATCCCTTCCACCGGTTTCCGATTCCTCACGCCATTACGGTGCGATCGAAGCAGTGGGAATTTCGATGTTCGACGTAGCACCTGCGTCCGCTAAAAGACCAGACCGGGGGCTAGCCACCTCGTTAATCCTCACTTGCCGCATGATCGATCAAATTCGTTTTGACAACTGAGGGTCACCGCTGGGATGTGAGCGCACGACACAATGTACCAACTGACGTTTCCCGGTGCTCACCGCAACGCTGCAACATTCTTGTCTTTCGAGTCTTCCGATTCGGAAATTATCGATTCCTTCTCGCAACCGGTGAGACTGATGGACGCAAATATTAAATGAGAAATAGTGTACGAACCATAAGATTTCGTCTTCGGTATCTTCGGTATGGTGGTGATATCTTACCACTAGCCCGAAGATCCACATCAATCGAATTGATCTTATTGCAATCGATTTCCACCCTACCGAGGGGGGAGATTTAAAGTTGCTGCCCCCTGTTGAGCTTGCACGGTGAATCAATTAGTTACATTGTTCCAGCAGGAAAGCCTCCGGTAATACTAGCGATTGGTTTCCGATCTCCAGCTGGTTTCAATTTCATCACCTCGGTTGGGAAGGAAAATAAATTGCATTCTGCTCCGCCGAAGACTTCATTTCATTATCGATCAACCCCGTTTTTTACCGTGACCTTCGGATTGAGCCAATGAGCGCAAAGGCACACGAATCGAACGGTTGCGACCGGTGCATCCTAGACGAATCGATAATGATGATCGTATCGAACCGCAACAGGTACGCTTTTGGAGTTGAGATGATTTATTGGAATCGAGTGAGATTGCATCGTGTGAGAATTTCTCATTCAACCAGGGAGGGTTGGTTGGTTGGGGGAAGAAAAATTTTACCTCAGGAGCATGTCAAGTGTAACGTCATGAATGAAATGCAGTATCTTGAATATCTTGAAAAAGGGATCACAAAGCTCGTCAAAAGAAGAAGTTTCAAAATCATATCCCAAATAATCATAACCAATAATGCGTCTACCTGCACCGACCCATAAATCTATCCCTAATGCACCCTAAACAGGGCTCTGGAAGGTCATTGAACGTGATGCTCAACCAAGATCCCCGGCTTACCAATGTAAACATTCACAATGGGATAAGAGACCCTAAAAAATACGGACCCCGGTGGCTCTGTGTGTCTGCCCTAATGTGGCAGATAATAGATGCACGTTGAACGATTTTCGGATATTAATGCCCTCCGAGAGTTGACTGAGGCAACGCAACAGACCCGCAGGACATTGGACAACTTGTCCCTCCTAAGGTCGGAGGGTGTACAGCAATCACCGAATGTGGTTAATGCACGAAATGCTAGATGGATTTATGATTTGTTTGGTTGCAGGCCTTGGTGCCAGTGTAGCTACCGGCAAACGTGTCTCCCTTTAGCCCCGGGAGGAACCCAATACGAGGGAACTGCAGCAATGTATTAATCAACGGCATCGTGGCGATTCAAGTGAAGCGGCTGGGACGAAGCGTAATTGACTGAGGTTGTGGGTACGAAGCGGACAAAGTGTCCAACTAAACTGATTTTAATTTGATGTAATGCTTTGGAGGGGTGCGTGATGACAGTTATTTGAGCTATTTGATTTTTCGAGGGAGAGGTGCCACAAAGCTAATGAAGCTATTAGGCATTAGAAGTCTCGGGGGTGCAATCGCAAAGCAAACAGTGATTTCTTCGCCGGATAAGAGACATAACTGACGTCTGAACAGCTGTTTTCCGCTGATGATAAGAATGGATTACTCCAAAGATATGGATTTCTTTCAACGGTTAAGAATCTCAGATTTATAAAAACTTCATCTTGGTGTTGCTGTTCTGTTTTTGTTTCATGTGTGATGCACAACCATGCATATGTTTTACGCTCGTTCGTCTCAAGCAAACCTTAAATGATGAGATAAAAACCTTGAAAACATCCTTTTATTTTTGATTCCCAGCTGGAGATTTGGGGTTACATTAGGGAGATTCTTCCAAAAATGCATATATTAAGGAACGATTTGGTTCCACAAAAATTTGAAGGCGTAACCGTACCGTTTCATCGGCAAAATACCGAAAAATCTTTCCTTTTTTTGAAGCTAAAAAAGCGAATTTGTAGATGCATGCGATTTAGCTCATCCCGCAACGATGCTAAGCAAGCTGGAGCAATATTCTAGTTTCAGGTTTTTGGTGCCTCCAGCGATGGAAGCAACAGACGCACAAGGCCGTTCCGTTTTGTGTATGGCAAGAAGCGCATAGAAGGATGTGAAAAATAGCTCACGGGGGCTACCATCTCCAGCCGCAAACAGTGGTCCAGCATTAGAACTTGCCTGCAAAACGCTGTCTCTGCTGATGCTGCTGGAGCCGTTGCATATTACATCCTATTATGCTGGCGCTCACTGACAGTCTCTTCTGTCTGCTTGCTTTGGCACACAAACGCAAACACACATGTTGCATGTGTATTATGTTTTGCATTTTATGCTTTGTGCGCCATTTTTTGTTCTCCTTTTGTCTTTTTTTTCTACATCCACAGTCCACGGCATACACACGGACACGTACGGTCGTCTATTTGTTGCACTCGATTATTATGAGCTGCGCATGGAAGGATAAACATGAGCGAAATGGGGCCACTTTACAGTGGAAGAAGCTGGTGGAAGAATATTTCTAAGGAAGCGAAAAACAAAAACGAAACTAAACCACCATAGAAACGGAACTTGAAGGCAACACACTCTCAAGCAGCAAGAAATGGAACCGTGAACTACAAGGAACGAGACAAGAAGCGCGTTTAAACAACAACAAAAAAGCATAAAACAAGCGACGAAAAGATACGGGTCATTTCATTTTCTTCTTCTATACATATCTTTTTTCAGCCCTTTTTGTGCGTCCTCAAGGTTCTGTCTCGGTTCGGCCAAGTGCATCACCAAAACAGTTTTTTTTTTTTGCTGCTCTAAGCGTGTATATTCCATTTCCATCCCCCGGCTCTGCCAAGCTCGGTACGGAAGGAATGAAATGCATTTTATGCCTTCATTAAATTGCAAATGTACACACATTAAGCGGCCACAAGGAATTGTGCGCGAAAAGCGGACAAACTTAGGCACGGACCGGGCTGTCATCGTTGCTGTGTGCTGGCTGAAATTGTGGCCGAGTTTGGTGGTCACGGTTGACCACCATCGTCGTATCTTCCTTCGTTGATTCATGTCCGAGATCTAGGGAGTAGAAAAAAGTGGATCCCCAACCCTATCTCCCGTCAGTGACAATGGTGACCACAATCCCCTACTCACTAGTCACTGGTTTTTTTTTATTATATTTTCCTGTGGACTATAATCGTCCACATAAGATCATATCTAAAATGCTTTACCGAGCGAAGGTCCCTGCTAAAACTGTAATCTGCATGCAATGGCTACAACCGTGACAGGGGTTCGCCCGAAAGGGAGAAAGATATCATTGGACTATTAATATCGGTATCGATGTCTCAATACGTATCGCGATCTGCACCTTCTGTGCTCTAGGCACCCGTATGCAGATTATTCGCAATGCAAATTTTCCGCAATGTCATCCCCATAACGGGTCAGCGAGAGCGATCGATTGTAAACCCCGGCGAAACGTCTGTGTCAAACGGTCTTATGTCAAAGGCGAACTGCTCGTGGTCGTGCAGTGTTTGGTGCTCGATCACTGCCAATCAGCGCCATCAGGAGTCGGGCATCAACTAGTAATAGGTCTGACGGTGATGTCTTCATCGACCGAAGTGATCGTGAGCTTGATAGCTCCCCAACACTCAGCACATAGCCGCGTTTGTATCATGCAGATCGATAACGATATGCTTGTTGGGTGATTGGACATGATGAATTGACGTTTCTGGGATGATTTTTCCTGCCGGAAAAGGGGAACTGTCATCAAGATCGAGACATTTCCGAATACGCACACCCGGAATGACTACGAAAGCATGATAGCCAAACAGATCAAGACCTTGATTCCATTTGCAATCTGTTCCGCAGGTACACCGGATGCGTTTAGACATGCGTTGGATGTAAAAAAAAAAGGTCGATTCAAGATATCAAAGAAAAGGGAAACAGACAGACATTGCTGCACAATTCCAAAAGACTATCATTATCCTATTTCAGGTGTATTTCTTCCGAATAGAAACACCACACGCGCTTTCAGTGATCTTTTCTTCAACTCTTCCTTTACTTGGAGCCCTTTCCAAATTGAATATTTCGAAGACATCCGGTGCGAAGGTTGAAAAGCTAGCTGCACTTTACGTAGCTTGGTTTAAAGCTTTGATTTGATAGTCTGCAGCTTTCCTTTGTAGACGAGATGCGTGATATCATGGACGTGTAGATCACCACCATAGGATGTAATTTCCCATGCAAATCTTAACATTTCTTTCTTGGAATCTTACAAACTCCCAGAGCGCTTAATGCCTGTTACTATTTCATGTCCAAACTCTGGTCCAATGTCTGGAGCATACACATCCTAATGAGTGCCAAACCCTCTACTACGAAAGCCACTACAATAAATTCTTTCTACTTCACTTCAATTTCTCACCAGGAAATTTTCAATAAAACGAAGTTCATTTGCTTGGATTTATACTGCCACAAACTGATCGCCGTCTCTCACAAGCAAAAGTTTCTACTGCGCCTTAAATAGCACCCAATAAAACCCCTCTCCTTAAGCTCCAGGACGGTGAGGAACACATCATACCCCGCTAACGGAAAAGTCCTATGAGAAGAGGATCGATTCTGATTTTATTGCCGTATTTGCAACCCACAACCACCACCTGATTCGTTTTCTTCTGTCATTCATTAAAATTTTCTGACACGCTGATGATGCTAACGCTGTTTGATCGAAAGGGAAATTACTGCCCGTTTCCGTGTGTACGCTCCGTGTCCATAAAGAGATCATATCGTCTGATTGCATCATTTCTCTCCCTTCTTCGGTGAGGGAAGAAGAATCCGTTTTGATGTTTCGCCAGCGCTTTTACAGTGGACGAAACGAGGGTCCATAATGAGCCAAATTACAGCTGGTCGTACAAAAGCGTGTGCACGTGAAATAACAAACGTCCGTCATGTGCCGGAGCTAGTACACTATATCTAAAGTACACGATCAGCACACACTTCATCGGTTCGTAAGTGAAGGGAGCCAAACCTCGCAACGATCAGCGCAACAGTTCTAGACGAGTTTTGGACGTCCAGCCCTCCCTTGATTTATCTCTCTGTTTCGAAGGTGGAGCAGAAATTGAATCATCACCAAAAATAATCACATCCGACACGTACGCTGGCGTACAGCGCTACAAATGGCGGTCCCATTGTCCCAACCGGTGTGCGTAAGGTTTGGAAGCGTTCAACCCCGATTTCGGCACATTCGGGCTTTTAATGCCCGCGGGGATCATAATTGGCTTCGGGTTTAGACTTTTCACGCCCGGGATTTTCAGCTAGACCGTTAGAGCTTTTCAATTCTCGTCCAATACCATACGCCGAAAGAGCCGATGATCCGATCAACAGGGTAATTACACTTCATTAGTACCATCCGTACGGTTTTTTAATGCTGATCGCCACACCTAAGCCTGCTCACGCTCTATTTTTACAAATAGACTTAGCTGATACAGTGTGCATAAAAATACTTCACCGTATTAGGACCTTTATCACAACTCTGCCAATATTACCGTTTGCTCTCTTCTAAATCTATGGCTGACCTTTGCTTCGATGCTTATATTTTCCTAAAACTCTAATCTACTCACGCCTGGGAACATTCAGCAAGCGCTCACATCATTAGCATCGGCCAAGATGAGCTTTTAGGGTTTGTGCCGCAGAAAAACCGAAATCTTTGCTACTGAAGCGCGTGAACCGTGTCGCTGGTTCGGGGGTTTTTCGGACGTTTTTTGAACATACGTGAACATACGACCGTTTCTAATTAATTTCCATCCTTCTCTGCATTCGAAATTCGCCAAACGCGAAACACTTGGCAGACATGGCCGTAAAATGAGGGATTTTCTGCAAATTATTTCTACGGCGCGGTTTCTTTAGTCACACACACACACACACACTCACACCAAGGTTTAAGCTCCGTAGGGCGTTTGAAGAACAGGTTGTTTGGTGCATTTTGCCTTTTCGACTTTAAGATTTAAGTTTTCAAGGCGGAATGTTGTACGCCGTTGCTTTGTTTTGTTTGCCAAGCAGTGTTGAGCAAACCTTTGAAAGTGAATAATATTTTGCATTGATCGTTATTATAATATAAATGTGAATTGCCATCAGAAGTACAGAAATAAAGTTAGGTAAATAAAATACAAGTTTTATTGAAACTTTTGGAAGAACTCAAAAAAAATTCCAACCCAACATCCAGTTGCTGATCTCTCCTTCGTGGTAGTGGCGCGATCATTGATATCAAAATGGATTAACCGAGTACGTTTTTACTTGTAAAAAAACCACCAAAAAGTTGTTTATTAATTTTCAATAAATGCATTCAGTCTGAAAGGTGAGCAGGCTTTACAACTCGTTCCCTCAAAGCACCTTCAACGGCGAGGCCTAAGCCACACGTCTTCGATCAACTGTTCTTATGTTTACCATATTTCAAACGTTTCATATCCACCTCCGGAGGTCCATTCTTATTAAAACCTTCAACTTCGGCATGATAAATGCAAGTCGATTTACAAAAGAAGATTAACATTATTAATTTTTACCCCACCGTACTACTGGACACCCATCGCACCCAGGAATCTGTTGCCAGTGTTTTAAAATCACTCAATTTAAGTTACCAAACAGCAAAAGGAGGAAGAATCTCTCCCAAAAATACAATTGATTCTTTGATTCTTATGCGTTATGCGACTTTGTGAGGGGATTTCCTTTTTTTTATTCACAATCCAATCAAAATACACCTTCCCGTTTCCTTACAACCTTACCGAACCAGAGGAAGGAAGGATTTGTATTTTTCTGTTATTTACTGTGTCCAAACTTCGCCTTTGGTGCCGATCGAAATGTTTGACCGGTGCGCACGTTCGCGTCACACCGTGAATGGTAAATGAGGCAGGCGCAAATCAATCAAACGCATATCTTGAGCGGTCGAGCAGGGTTGTGAAGCGGTGGGACTATTTATTGGTTTATTGGTCTTTTGCGAACGGGAGGAGAACGAGATGCTTCTGCGATTGACTTTGAAGGCGATGCCTGTGCTCGTCACTATTGCTTGCATGGAGGTGTCACATTATGAGACTTTTAATTAAGTTCGTTTTTGTGCTATAAAATTCAAACTGAAGGAAGAGTTATTTTATAACGCTAAAATTTTTGATTATAGCAAAAAAATCCTATAAGAATATCTGCTTTTTAGCACATTTCTTCTGTTAAGAACATATCGCCATTTACAACCCTCAGCGAAAACAACAATTGCTCCATGATTGTGTCACCCTTTTGTATGCAAATTAATCCCCACAGGCCAGCATCTGAGGCCAAGGAATGCCGGCCAGGCATTCAACAAATGCAGCAAAAGTGCAGCACCACGATGCATGACTCCTTCTGGTGGAAAGAGAGACACGGCGACTAGTGCAATGGCCAACATTTATTACTCGGGCCAATATTTTGTCCAAGACAAAAACAACTTCATGGCACGTGCTGCCACAATTGCATTCAACTCAGCTCTTGGTGATTTTCTTTTACTCTGGTTTTGGACATTTTTCAGTTAATTTTTTCTTCTTTGATCGTACTCATTTGTTGCCATTTTTTTTATATTTTAAATAAGCGTTCCTCTCTATTTTATCCTCTTCTCTTTTATGGTAAACTTTAATAAACAAAACAAAATGACAAAAGAATAACAAAGCTTAAGGTCCGCAAAACTTTTCCTTATGAATAATGTTGTGATTATATTTCATCGAGATTATTTTCTTTTCGCGCTTCATGTGGAATGTCATAGAGCAAACAGACCGACCATACATTGAAACAAAATCTCTGTACGAACTTCTTCACAATCAAAAGCGATCCAGTTTACCTTGTCTAGTTTGACGCAATAGAATCCTCCAGAGAATGTTGCTGTTTACACAACACAAATATGATGTTTAGCTTCCCTCACCAAGAAAAGCGGCGTCTCGGCAGGCAGAATGATCGGTCAATGTTATTCTATCGAAATTCCTTACCGATGCGGCTCTCTATCTTCAACTACGCTCTTTACACTACCATCCCATTCCCGGCTTGTGTGAAGCCGCCGTATATCGGCCGGATTAATCCGAGTGACTTTTGATGATGAGCAATTGAGTCAGCGACTTTTCCGTGAGTCAACAACAGCTCGCGAGGCTCTTTCTCGCTCTTTCCCGTTTTTCTAGGCGCAACAGCCAGCGATGAAAACGCTCGTTTTTTGCTGACTCTTGGTTGTCTCAAGAGCACCGGGTTCGAATCTACTTGAGCGGATCAAACGTTGGACATCCTCCAACCACAAGGGACCCAAGTGGTCGGATCGTTGCTGAATGACCTCAACTCAACGTCAACCGAATCAGATGTGTGCAGCGTTCTGGCCAGGAAGAGGGGAGGCCAGCAATGGGAAGATTAAGAACACCTCCGACGACTTGTGGACGTCGCCCGTTTAGGGGGTTAAGTGGACTGCATGATACTGCATGTTTCCGACCGTGCTAGCGTGAGGATAAAATGTTTGAACGCGGCTCAATAGAGGAACCGTGTGTGTGTGTGTTCGGGGTTGTTTCGGCAAACACATCGTGGGAAGTCACCGGATCTGTGGTTCGGATTATCAGAATGCATCAGTAAAGTGGGACCTCCCGTTAATGTCGGAAACTTCACGAAATTCAACCGACGCCATGGCGAAACAATAACTCCAACACAAATGATCTGGTAAATTTTGGAATATGAAATTATAATTATGTTTATACACACCGGCCCTCAAGAGATATCGGAGTCATCGTGGAGTCTGCGATGAGTGATCAGGAGACCGTGTAGCCGTGCTTGAGAACTGTTTGATTGCTGAAAAAATTAAATCAACCCGATAAGTGTTTTCACCTTCGGGTATGCATACAGAAGTAAGGTCAATGTGACTTCTATCTGATTCGCAATCGATTGGAGCGCTTTTGTATCTTGTTGGGACTCCTACATCTTCACGGCCTACGCTTGCTATCCTACGTTGGGCATTTTTAATTCTACCAAGCCCGCCATATAACTGGAGCATCTGATCATGCCATTGCCGACATTCGAATCGGTTCCCGAAAGGGTCAAACAATGCTTCTGCGTCATCCAAAGTTTTGTCCCCGATTTGGAATAATGCTGCCGTTGGTTCAAAAAGTCCGAACACCAAGTCGATCGCGGTCGCCAGATATATAACCCTGTAACAAGCTCAACAAGTTCAAACGGGCACACGCCCCGAGTGCGCGGGCACCCGAGATAAAGAGGAGTGAAATAAATTATTTCCATTTATTGTGCACCCCAGTGCTGCAATACCCCGCTTCGAAACAAGCAAAACTGCACAAGAGGATCAGCTTTCAACGGGGACCATATCCGCCTGTGAACGGTTATGATCATGGCGCGATTCGCGCGAAATGGAAATTTAAACTGGATCGTCCGCGACTGCATCCAATTGCATGCGTTGGTGATTGTGTGTCGGTGGCGTCCCTGCTTGTTCCCTCCCAACCCTACAACTGTCCCAATAGCGCAAACATACACACACACACACACACCAGCAGGAAACATTGGGGTCTCTTTTTTACATTCAATTTGCGCTTGATCCACCCTAACGCCCACCTCCTGGAACGTGTCCCGCGAAGGTGTAACAAGCGCAACGGGCTTACAGTGGACCCATATGTACCCACCGGTCGGTCAACCGCTAGCCAGCCACCCCAATTGTTCTACCGAACCATCCGTACCCGGACAAGCTTCGAAAAACGCCCCCGCCGGGCGTTGGTCTTGGACGGTTGTCGGTAAGCTCCAGATACCAGCAAAACCAGTTTAAGCTGCCCCAGGAAGTGAACCCGCACCGTTTGTGGAGCGGAGGTAAGAAGGCCGAAGAAACCCTTTGATAGCTCGCTCGTGCCCAAGATCAACGACGCCTTCGGGGATGGTGTCGTGCCATCGCGATGTCCCGGGTGAAAGATCCGGTACGTGGAGTATGTCTTCGCCCGGGTTCAAACCGATTATGGAAGATTCTAGCCTACGGTGGTTTTTATTGCCGACCCGTACTGGCCAGACACAACAAAAAACTTGTCCTCGTACAGTCCTATGTCTAGTCTAGTTGGATGGAGTTGGAAATAGAACACAGGACGATTGCCCGTAATGAGACAATGAAGGTACTCAATTGGATCATGTTTCAAGTCAGCAATCCGACGATCTAAACACGATCTCGTACATCTGTTCACCGAGTGCTCGCTTGGACGAGTTACGGAGGTATCGTCTAAATTCAACAAAACCACCGATGGTCATCACACTTATTAGGAGCATCATTAAGCCTTAGCAGCTGCCCAGTGTTAATCATGTTGTATAGGGCGTTCCAGGTGGATCTACTAACCGTGTCACGCGCGCTCTTAGCTTTAAAAATCGTGAGTGGGTTGGAAAGATAGCTTCCAGTGGAAAGTTGAGACATTCCTTATGGATTTCAGTAAGCTAAAGCTGTCATAAAAAGCATCTTGCTCAGAGAGCCTCGAAAGCTTTCTCCTGTTGGGATGTCTTGCATTGCGATATTTATACGCATCATAAGAGAACGCCTACCTGTAAGCCACATCTGGTCACTCGATCACTTAAATAATAAATGCTTTGCGGCCAAACAACAACATTTCCCGAGCAGAGGGAAAATAAAATAAATTGCTCGATTGTAATAACTTTCCTAAAGAAGACTTTTACAGTGGAGATTATTTCTTAATTTTATCACTCAATCAATGTGATTTGTGCTGGCCCGTCCATTGTTCGTCCTAGATGTTCTTGATTCGCAAAATCTTTCGCTAAAGTTTCATTAGCATGCTTGGAATATAAATTTGGCACCGATCTCCTTCTAAGCTTGCAAACTTAAACGTTTCCCCCATCGCACAACAATGGCAATTTGAATATCCCATTAGCGATGAATAATCGAGCAATATTCGCTTCGGCTTCGCTTCAGATGTGTTCCCGCCACGCCACTTTGATGCTTCTCAGCACTATCCGAGACGATCATTCCGTTAAGTTTGCCGCAGCAAATTGTTAACCGTATAATTATCATTCAAATGACTTCAACCCTTATTGGGCGCGAAAGGGAGGAAGAGAGAAAAGCGTATCTAAAATACTTTCCTCCAAGATCGCACGATTGTTTACGAGAATGGTTCACAAGTTCAGCGACTTTTTCTGCTACTTTGAAGCGGTTTTGAGGTTAGAAATTTCTGCAAAAGCATAACTTCAACCTGACCCGTAAATTAAGCTTCCGGGTGAGAATTTTTTCCCCCTTGCTCTTTCCTTTTTTCTTAGAAAAGCTTTTTTTAAACACAAGAGCCTATCGTCACCTGTCGTCATTTGATCGTGATTACAATCTTCGTACTGTTGCAGAGCTTTCGAACCTGCCCGGTCGGTGCAAATGTGATTTAGAAATTATGTGCAAAATCGCTGATTGGAGGTTTGCACCCTACCGGGACGCTTAGTTCTTCCGAAATCCCAACAACTTCCACCTGCCTTCGACGTCTAAGATCAGATCAAGATGCTCTTGAGCTATCGGCACCAGTGGCCTCAACGACCGTTTCACATTCGTGTAGATGGTGTCATTCGTGGTGGTGCGCTGGAAATGAAGATTCCAATCCCAGACGAGACAGGACCACCAACGGCTTAATTTATTAAGCCTCACAGAACCAGGTCTCACCTATCTTCCGAACATGCAATATCGCCGCTCGCGCACCACTCGGCACAGATATTATTTATGAATTTTTCACACTCACTCACGCCAAGGTCTTCACCATTTTTTCCCGCTTTGCCGCGGCTTGTCAGAAACAAAATAAAAAAATCTTCCGCTGCCTTTTTCCTCGGTCGTCTTCCTACGTGCCTAGAAACGTACCCATCATCAGGAACCCTGGCTAGGCGGTGTAGCAGAAGAGTGCAAGTGTCATTTTATGGAACGGAACCGATCGGGCAGATCGAAAAAGCGAATCGAATACTAATTTTTAAGCTCAGAGCACTCCTCTTTCGCCTATCGTGCTCGGCGAGCAAAGACTCGACGACATTAAGGCGTACACGGTCGATAATTGAAAAGAGGAAGTTACGCATCATAATCGTAAATATTGTCTTGGCGCGCCATTCCGAATTCGGCACAGTGTCAATGGGTTTTTGGTTGTGAAATCTGTGGAACCGATTACACGCCATATGTGTCGGAATCCGTTTCGCGAGTTCCTTAAATCATAATCAATGTTACAGTCGATGCTCCTTCGTCCATCCGTAGCTAATTTTCGGTTTCAACCTTTTTTTTAATCTACTTTCAGGTGAGAAACCAACAAGACAGACTACGATGTCCAACTCAATGCCGGGCTGGAGTAAAGTGATCCTCACCATTTCCAGTGAAGATTTTTTTTTCTGCACAAGAGACCACACACAACAAAAAACTGATCACAAATTAATGACAACAGGACGCATTCGGGTTTGTCGATAACGCTCGTCATAATGTATGCGGACACGTTCTTGAGGACATGCCTTTGCCTTTTCCAACAGTTCAGTTTGAAAACAAAAAAAATCGTTAGCGCTTAGATGCGCTGGAACTGATTACTTCGGAACCTTGAAGCGCAAACAATGCACCGAACCTTCGCTCGGTACCGGACAAGCTTAATGCAAAGCCATTTACTGACCATCGCTGATACTGCCTCGAGCACACGAACCCAACCAGCTCATCAGCCGATGAAAGATGGAGCACACGCTTCTACATACTCCAATGCCATCGATAGCCACTTCCAATGGATGCAAGTCAGAAGGTTGCTGACCACCCACCTCGCAAGTGGAAAAAGAAAATTGGTTTAAATGTTTTTGTTTTGCACCGTTTGCATTTTCTTTAGCTTTAGCGGGAACCATTCTTCCTATCTGATCGCTGGCAGTGGTGGCTGCGCTGCATTGCATACTAAGCATGAAGAACCAAAGCACACAAAAATATGCAATTATGCTAATTTTTCCCGTAACGTGCGGTTGCAGTTTTCTGTGCTGTGGTTTAGCGTTCCGGAACGCTTGTCAACATTGTCATCCTGGCTGGAAAAGATCCACCTCTTCTGGATGGCTCTTCTCTTCACCTTCCTGCACAAATATGTCATCAGCACTTGAGAGACAAATTAATGAACCCTTAGAGGCAACCATATCCTCAAACCCTTGGCAATACTCAATCCTGCATCAAGCCTCCAATCGCACCCATCGTAGGGTTGCATGAGTGCCTATCAAGATTCTGCAATGTGCTTCTAGTATCGTAGTTATAAGCTTAAAAGCAGTACACACGCGCTCAGAAAACAAATCATTAAATTGCAAATCCCTTTTCTGCATCACGAGCCACAGGTCCTTACAGTGAAAGCAACAATCTTCCTAACGCACTGGTCGGTACGGTTCCTTCCTGGCTGTCTGTGCCTGTGTACGCTTATGAATTAAACATTTTTCATCTCGTCGTCGATCATTCGAACTGGATCGAAAGCAGCTGGTGCCTAGTGTTTCGGGTTTGGGTGTGATGGAGAGCTATGGATTACATAAATATGGATGAGACCCAAGACCGATGGGACTGATTCTGTCTCCGATCAAAGTGTCCGTTAGGTTGTGACTTATGGGTGTTGCACATCTGAGGTGCTTTACCGGCAATTGCATTGCACGATGCGTTACTTTTAAGGCAGCTTCTTGAAGATCGAATTACTATAAACATTGTCAAAGTCGGTACTTGTGAAGATAATGTATGGCTTCTGCTGCAACACTGGATAATCTTTTCAAAACTAAGATCTCAGCCACTTCAAAGCTCCTTTTCTTTGTCTACCTATTTTATCGAACTTAGTTGCAAATTTCAACGAAGTGATCTCTATAATATACTTTTCTATCTTCACATTATTTTGTCCTCAAATTATCTGCTTCATGTTCTAATTTATCAAATAATTGCATCTTGTAGTTGTGTCTACTCAACAACTATCGTAAGCTTGTCCAGAACAAAAAGTTAGCATTTTAATCAACTACATCACGAAAATAAGGTTCTTTTTCACCACCACAACTGTTGCTATCGTTTTTTCGTACCTTCAGCACTAGTTTAGTAGCATGTACGATCACTATCAGCACCAAGGTAGTACTTAAAACAATCATTCCCGAACGCGGTTACCTACCCTAAAGGAAGCAACAAAACTGTTTTCTGATTCGCCAGGTTTGCCGATTCCCTTCCAAGTCAGGGGAACGTTGCGAAGTGTTTAATGTGAAATTAAGTCAATTGTTATTTATGAGCGGTCCATCCAACCATTTTCTAGCAGCAAACTACGACAAGCGTTAGCAAAAAAGTGACTCTGCTATGTGAGTGTGACAGAGAGAGACTCACACTTTGCTTTGAAGTTTCGCTTTTCTTCACCGTTTCGCCCCTTTTCCTAAGATACAACGGATCTCTTCCGTTTATCTAGCGTTCACGTGAAGCCTTGGCATTGTTTGGTTCCTTAGGTGGTACGTGATGTTATCACCAATGCTCCACCAACGAAAAGAACAACTTTTCTCTCCCCGCTAGTGATGAGAGCATTTGCCGATTTATCCATCCTTTATCCATCCGCTGCTGCTGGTGATGCATTTGTGCTTTTCGGGTTGTGCTACCGCATGCTGCGACTGGGTTTTTCCCTATCATTCAACCACTATTGTTTCGCATCGTGGTGCCACCAGTGCCACGGAAGGTCAAATGAAATCCGCCACTCCCGCTTTGCTTCCTTCCTGAGATGGATTGTGGGTCAAAGATTTTCATGCAAACGCACACACACACAAACATACCGCCCACCAGCCCCAATCGTCCTTATCGATGATTAAAATCGCATTCAAATTATACCGAAACCTTCCCATCTACCGCGCGCCTCCACGGAGACCATTTGGAGACCATTTTCGGCGTTCGGACGCGAATGTGCGCCGCTGGTGAGTTTGTGTTTCGGTGCCGCGAAAAAGATTTATGATTATGAAAAAGTGCTCTCCACCCAGCGGGAGCATTTTGGGAAGTGGAACTGAACCGATCGGACCACGAGGTGCGGTACGGTGCACGGATGCTTTGGGTCGCCGAGGTTAGGCCTAGGCATCGTGAAAGATATCGCGCCGTCTTTGGTCGTGGATCTCGTGAATATTGGAAGTTGCTGGAGCAGTTCCAACGGGCGGATTCGTTCCATTTGGGTTCTACGGGCGAGATTTATGTATCGTATTCCAAAAAACCATAACAATCTGTTCGGTAACTTGGATTGGTGGGTCAGAGTGGAGATTCGAGGCTTCTCTCGAAATAGACACACTGACGGTAGGGAACGTTGCGGACACTGATAGGAGAGCAAAAGAACCGTTTCTAATTTTCACTCACCATTGTTGGAATTGCCTTGAAAACTTGGAAGCCTGTTATGGGTTCGGAATCCTATAGAAATTTCCCCCCAGGAGGTCGCAAAACAAACGCAATTCGAAGATCCATAAATAATTTGACAAGACTCGCAAGAAAATTTGACAGTGGCCAAATTTGAAAATATAAACGGCTATGGTCAATGCACAAGCCGATATTGAATCTTGTAGATTCGTTGCATCTCAAATTATGATCCTAAAGAGACCCCTCCGCTAAACGTTACCCAAACTATCCATTCTTCACTGAACCTTACAATCAACATTCCACGCATAAAAGTGACGTTAACGTGTTTCGCGGACAAATTCTACCCATAAGCATAATTGTTTCATGTACGTATTCTGGTGTACACCGGTCTTTTCACCACGAACATCAAACAGCACAGTGAGGCAGTGCTTGCAAAGAACTGGTTTCTGCTGCCAAGTAACAATTTCCTTTTCCCTCCACATTTTCTGCAGTAGTTCGTACATCCGACAATTCATCGTGTGTTGGGCGCGGGCAAGGATCCGGATCTGCGTCCGACAGGCGACCAGATTGACAGACAGCAGAAGCAGCAGCATAGGCAGCAGTAACAACATCAACCTGTGACTTTCCAAACGTTCCAAAGTACAAACTGCCGCTGACATGAAGCCCCGGTTCTACCGGATGGGACCCCACACTGATGGGCGTGTTTCGATGTTCTTCCTGCGGTGGTTGACGGAAGACAATTGGCAGGGAAAAGAAAAACATGAGCAATTGTAAATTTTTATCACGTTTCGCCAAGCCTTATGCTAGCTTGTGGGCCGCGCTCTATGTATGGGTGAGTGTGATGAAAAGTGATGTTGCCTGTACAGGAGCATGGTTGCATCGAGCAAACCTTCTGCTGCTGCCAGTAGTGACCTGTCTGCACAACTTGCTGCACCGCCCTGCAATTGGCTTGACCCAGGAAAAGCCTTTTCCGTGCGGTCTTTCCAGTGCAAAGAAGTCATCAAACCGAGCTGGCATAATGGAACATTCCGCGCTGAGTGCGGTGTGAACCACGTCCGGACCGAACAGCATTCCAAACTGCCGCTAATCCAATACGCTGATAACTGTCGTTCCCAAACCGCTGAGATTCATCAATAAAACAGTACGCACCGTGCATGATAACAAAACCACAAACCAACCGTCTATTGGCCATGGACACTTCTAATCAATACTCAAGGGCTTCATCGAGCGCGGGATAAACTGGCGATGGGAGTTCCCCTGCAGTGAAGCGCGGTAACACGTCCAGACAATAATTCCTTTCGCAGCGAAACGTGTCCGCATGTCCGGTCGACAGTCATGGCGCCAGTCAAGTTGCCGCGGCCGCTGCTACCGCTTGTTGTTTTTTTGTCCAATAAGCTAATAGACAGAATCGCCCAGACGATCTTTCACCCAAAAACCTGGGAGAAGCGAGAGGCTAGCGACAGATGTATCGTGTGCATCGCTTGTACCGCTTCAGTGCGTTCCGCATGGCTTCTTGAGCCTGCTGGTATTAATTAATGTTATTCACAACTATTTCCGAGAATTATTGCACCAAACTGCGACGCCCCGGCTAGCTGCCGAATTCCGACGAGGGGCTGGGATTTGGATCGAGATTAGATCGACGCGATGAACACATGTTGACATGTGTTTTCTCCACCCACGGCTGCAGTTGCGATAATGTACACAAAAACAATCGCATTTGTTTATGAAGGGTTGAAAAAGATAAATGGGGTGTTGGAATTTCTGGGGAATTGTTCCTAAACACAACTTTGTTTAGTATTTTATACAAAAAAAAAGGTTTCATTTTACGTCACTTTATTTTACACAAAGCTTTCTACGATCTTTGTGCCAGCATCCATCAGAAATGCTTCTTCAATATCGGAACACAATCTCATACCTCGCGCTGGTCGCCTTCCAATCCGGTTAGCGCTTAACCGTCGCTTCATCATCGGCCAGGAATGAAATTAAATTAACATTTCCCACGATCTTGTTTGTAATTGTTGCCGGCCAAGCCACAATCCAAACCAGATCGAAACCAGAACCGACCTCTGCCTACCGCCTGTGACAGTTGCACCGGCTCCCCCGTCCCGTTGCCGATCGATCGTGTTCGTTTACACGGGAACTGCAGTTGCCGAGTGAACTTGAAAACGATTTCCACTCCCCGGTGGCGGTAGGCAACGATGGGACGGTATGAATGAGCTTGGTGACGAATGATATGTTGTTCCTCTGTTTCTTTCGCTTCCCTACGAGCACATACACCGTACGAGAAAATTGTCCACACAAAAAAAGAGCTTCTGCTTGAGGGGTTTTTTATGTTCGACAATTTCTACAACAAAACAAAACCCCTGATGAGAAAATCGGAACCTATTCTAACGGATCCAAATGGAAGAATAGTTGACGGGTGGAAAATCGTCTCCATTTCCGTTACTCGCGCCATCTTTTTCTTTCCCTCTCTTTCCTAAAGAAGCTGTTGATTGAATTGTTTGCGATGTGAAAAAACGTTGACGAACGCCATCGGTGTGTCTCTAAGGTCTTTAGAGAATGGTTTTTCTTTTCTTGCATCCATTTGTAGTACAAACCTCTTTCCTTGTCTGGGCTAGCATGTGGCAGTTGGCTGGCTATTGAAGTCTTGAAATAGCTAAGTGCAAAAATGTGTGTCGTCGATTAGACGCGAAAGAAGGCATTTCACAACATCATAGCTTAGATACTTTAGTTCCTTTTCCGTTCGATGCCGAAAGAATTGGCTGAAATGCGTCGAGATGCGAATGAAGCGTGTCTACTGCAAACTCCTAAACTCTACATCAAAGTAAAAATAAATCTGCATTGAAAACGATTTACTTTGGGGTAACTTTTTGCCCAGTTTTACTGATCGACACACAAAAAAGATATCAAATTTCTGTACACTTTTGCTTCAAAACTCACACGTCGCATAAAAGTGTCCACTGTTAATGCATTGGAATAAAACCCGGCAAAATGTGGCGTGCTGGAAACGATTTACGATCCATTAGAAATGCACTTGATGGCCACACTAAAACCACTCGATATGTGCGTTCGCCGTTGTGCGGACGATCCGTTGGAAAGCACTTTCTCATTCGATGCATCCGGCGATGCACAGTGGGAAAAGCTTGTGAATAAAAAGATAGCTTTTAATAAGCTTGCTGAAGTATAAATAGTTTCGTGGATCTTTTCTTACTTTCTTTCTCAACTTGCTTTCTGAACTTATGTCTATTCTGAACTATTCTTTCAAGATCGAGCTTAAGACTTAATTTTGTCCCATTGTGGCTCCGCTCCAGTTCGTTACGGCGTACTTCAGAGTTGGAATTTCTGCAAACAAATAACAACTCGTTCTCCCTCGGCTGCTCTGCTGCTCCGGATCGCCAGTCGCATCATATACATGCTGCCGTCTGCAGTTTGTTGCCTTCTTTGCGCGAAACGAAAACAAACGTGCGTAGGATGGCTTCGGGAAGTTGATGTTGACAATCGCGCTAACTCGATACTCGTTTTGCACCTCTGCGCCAAAGAACGCGGAGGGTGTGGAGATGGGTTTTGCATTATGTGTCACCCGCTGGATGCCGCCCACAAGGAAAAGGATGCTAATAATGCATCACGAAGGCGGTCGCTTGGTAGTTTGTTTTAATATTTGTGTTTGAAAAATTGCTCTCATCCCATGCCTGAGTGCAGTGGTAGCAACTTAAAAGGAGGAAAAGTTATTCCCTTTTTTGCTAATTGATGAGGTTGCATACGGACAACTATTCATTGCTCTCTTTACATTTGATTTCTTCTATTACCAAGCACAGTTTTCGTAAAAAGAGCAATTAAATAGTTCTTCATGAACGTGTGAAAATCCATCGCAACAGATTCATCCTCATCAAGAACCACTTGTTTGGAAACCCTCCTTTTGTACATCCACTTGCAAACGAGTCTATTTTCACATCCCGCTTAAAAACCGAATGGGAAAAAGGTGCATTTTCCATCATCCCCTAATCCCGATGGGAAAAATGGAACGGAAAAGTCAATGACATTCACATGTGGTACGATTTTTGGAACAGTGTCATCTTCACCCGCCTCGCAACGCTGGTCTGTTTTCTTTAAAAGCGCTGTTCTTCCTTTTCCCCCATTCCCTCCTGCAATTTCCACCATATTCTAATGCGGGAATGTAACTACTTGTTGTCGGTTGCGTTACAGCACACATTTAGAGCAATAAAAGCATACGACCACTTGTAAACACCCTTTTTTTTGTCACTGCACGATCACGGAAAACAAACATGTGAAACTAGTGCGTGACGTCTTTCTACGACGCCTGCCCTTATTGCTTGCTCGGGAGCACATGTGTGAGCGTATCGCATTTTTTTGAAGATAAGTGAACTCTTTTCGCTTTCCCTCTGAAGTCAATTTGTCAGCGACGATCACCATCAAACAAAAGGGGCATACTGTCAGAACAAAAACATAGACCGATGGGAAGGATTAAGTCATCATCCCGAACGGAAATAGGTCGGATACGTCGGTCTGTTCTAGGCGTGTGGTAAAGATGAATGACACCCGGAAAGAAAAGATACAGCACTTAAGGACTGTAAAGGCGGCAGATCATCGTAACGAGCATATGGGCGAGAGTGTGTTTTGGGCCTGTTTTGTGCTATTTATAGACGAGGTGGCACGACTCATCACACATGTTCCTGTTGGTTGTTTACGCACTTATTGGCCAGTTGTTTTATCGCTTCAATTTTTTTTTCCAAATCGAAAGATTAACACGTTCCGTTTCTTTTTGTAATTAAAATTTTTGAATATTATTTTTGAGAAGCGCAAAAAGCAATCCAACAGATGAAACTATCGTTTTGGAAGCAGATCTAAATCTCTAAAAAACTAGGAATTTTAAAGTACTTTGAAACCATTGAATAAAAATTCAATTTAATTTCCGATATGAAATAGATTATTCTAAGAATATTCAGGCACAAATATTAAAATTTTTAATTATTTTATTGCTTGTTTTTAACGAAAAAATGCTTTAACTTGCATAGTTCATAGGTATTAAATTGCTAAACTAATAAAAAAAAATTAGCCCAAAAAGCTATGGCCCTTTGTAAACTCACAATCGCTTTCGTTGCAATTTTTTACTTGATGAATTAAAATTATTTATTTCGTTCATCCCAAACGATGCATTAAGTTTCAGTGAACCTGTTTGGAAATCATCTGTTATGAAAACATATTTCTCTGCCCATCAGCACAATTTCGCTAGCGCTTTTTTAAAACTTAGCACTTTTAACCGTCATCGGGTACGAAACTGTTTGCCAATTGGAAGGTGAAATTCGAGGCTCTTTACGACATTTTGCTAAACAAAACAACAACAGCAAAAACCCTTGGAACGTGCTTGTGCAACCGTTTCGGAACACTTCTCTCCCTGTACACGTTAGTACCCGTGGTGACAGTGTCTGTGTTGTGGAACTCATTCAGCAAAAATTGTCGCAAAAAGAACACCAAACGTGGAAAACGGCAACAAAAAATGCCGGCGCACAAAATAAACAAGCCGCCCGAAAGGGACAGAGCGTGGACGAAATTCTACACCACTTCAGATGTGCTCACGGGCATGTTTGGCGAGAAATGTTGTCATTTTGGTGGTTGCACGTCCATCAAGGAGTTTGAAAATCGAGCTAGCACGGGCTGGCTGAGAGAAAAAAAGACTAATTCAATGGCCTTTTATGAAAGTTTGTTTAAGGCTGTTGAAGAATGTTTCGTTTTGGGGTAAAATATACTTCAACAAGTTTAAATTTATTATCCATCAGCAGAGTCAACGGTGGCAATTTAAAAACGCATATCTGCTAGAAAATGTTTCACCAATTCTTCATAAGATAAACCGAACGAACCCACGTGCGACGTGTACGGTTCGTTGTAACACGAGCACTTGCACTTCCGTGGCTGCAATCTCAGTTCGCTAACATTTGTTTTGCCACCCGTTTGCCACCCGAGTCAGCGCCCGTCATCTTCCCACCAAAAACCCCACCCCCTCCCTAAGCGCAAGAGCGCCACAAGTCGTGATGAAGTTGCACTCGAAGTTTGCTCTTCGTGTGCTGCCATTTCGGCCTCCAAAAGCGTCGAAGCGAGCAGCTCCATTATTGAAAAGCGAATCCTTTTAAGCAGCATCTGAAAAAGGAATGCAAATAAAGGCGGCAAAACCCATCTCCCATTCCAGTGCGCACCGAACCGTGTAGAACATAAGCTAAACATGAATTATGTACAAATAATGTGAAATTTCAATGAGCAAATAAATCTTAATTTTTGACCCAGCTACGCTTGGCTTCGGTGCGGTGAAAATAAATCGCATTACACGCGGGACCCAAAATCGCCAAAGTGTCAGACGGTTGGTTTTGGGGGCTTTATCAAGATTTGGTCTCTCCTGTACGCGTCGGTTTACCTGGTCTTTTAGAGCTGAGTGTAAAAGGATTGGTTTGTGTGACTTGTTTTTTTAGATTGTCTTTTGCTTCCTTTTACTCTGCTACAATTCTAACGAACGGAAAGACATTTTTCTCATCTTCCTTAGTTGTTGTGTTATACTTTCGATTTCTTAGCGAGCTAGTTTTGGAAAAGAAGCCACCAAACTGTGGAGCAATGTAGCCCTTCTCCTGTGAACTGTACCGTTTATGGGCTTTGCCTCATTGTCGCCAGATGGTAAATTGCAACAGATGGTAAATAAGAGTCAGCCTTTTTCCTTCCTGTTCTTTATTCGCACAGGATAGAACTTTAACATAAAAAGTATTGCATGTAAAGCTGATTTTTAAACTATTTTAGGAATTATTATTACAGTTCTTTATAAATTATTTTATGTTTAAAAAAAGAGATAAACTGCTTCTACATTGCAATGAACAGAAACTGTTGTAAAGGAAAAGAAAACAGAAAAGGACCTCAAAAACCACAAATAAAGTGTAACCGACGGTCGTGAATTTATTCGTTCGTCTTCCAAACGCAACCTACTGCAACATAAAGGAGAAACATGTGTGTATTTGTGTGCAACGATCGTGAAAACTGATTTATGCATCAATGAACAATGAGTCAGTAAATTAAATTGATATTTGAATAGCGAACCAGACTACGTGGCCCGGCTTTCGCCAGCGTTGTCCAGAATTGCCAACCCCATTGAATGGAGCATAAGTTGCGTCGGTACGGGCGAAACGTTTGCTGCCATTGACATAATCGATCGCCATCTTATCACCTACCATGGAGGGAAAGATGCACCCCAGTAAAGAGCCACACTTCAGCAGAAAAGATCCGCAAAACACTCGTAAGGCAGAGGATCTGCCTCTCTTGTTCGAACGCACAGCGACACACACCAAGCGGGCGATTAATCACATCAACAACTTCTTGGCTGGTGTCCTGATGTCTTGGTGGTTTGCAAAAAAAAAAACCCTACAGAAGATATCGTCTTCTTTGCGCTTTCGAGCACTGATTGTGGACGCGTCGGAAAGAAACATCGGCATCATTTGTTCGTGTCTGGTCTAATTAGATGTTAATCAACTGATAGCGGGCCGGTCGGTGATGATCGCATCTTCAACGCTTTGGTGCTCTGGTTGCTCGAGCCTCGGGCACAATCAATGGGCAATTTATTTTTCCTTTCCATTTCCGCTGCGGGGTTTTTCTGCACCAACACTCCTTAGGTAGGTTGTGTTCGATATCGATATTTTGCAAACGAATGCGATCGATGAATCGATCGCGTTGGCACGAATAGAGATTCTCAAGTGCTTTGACTCCTTGTTAAGAATTTTGCGTTGCGGTTCCGATTTTTGGACTACAAAAGGCTTGTTTAACGAGGTCCTGCTTGGTAAAGATAATTGAGTTGGAAGTTGATTTGATGGGTTGATCCAAATACTAATTAAGAATCCCGCAGTTCAGAGGTTTATCCGATAAGGAAAGTAACACATTTGATGGCAGTTACACAGTAAATGTCATAATTCTTACACAGTCTGGCATCATTTCTTTGCGCTCATTGGCCCACCCCTCCGAAACAAAACCCGTCCCAAATATGGCGTCCCTTAATTGCGTCACATTCATTTCTTAATTGTCTGTATGCTGATTGCGATGTCAACCATCGACGGCGATCAATCGACAGCGAAACTTCAATCCCATCCTTCCATTCAAAACGCCTGGAATGCAATCAAAATGCAATTGCTTGGCTCATTTGCCGGCTTCGGAAGGGACAGTTCTTTAGGCCCGGGCACTGGTGATGAGATGATTAAAATACGATAAGCAAAAAAGGGCAAACCCTCATGCATAAACACGCCGCCACCGTCGCCGGTCCGAAAACGCGTCGCTGACTGACAGAATTGTACCAAACGATTGATTTCCGGTTTTTGGTAGGAATCGAACCGACAACAAACCGGCTCGTTCGGCGGTCACTTTTTCCCACACCGTGCCAGCCAGCCGAGCCAGAAATCACTGCTCCACCAGATCGCGAGTGCCTTTATTTTTGTGGACATATTTGGTAGTGGCCACTTTTTTTTTTTTTTTTTTGCTGTGTCGCTGACAGCTTCCTTCCCGATCGATCCGGTGGCTTCCATCTTGTGTCGGCGATCGCGACGATGACGGGACGGGATAGAAGAACGATCGGTCGCTGAAAGACAGATCAAGATCTCGCGGGCGACAATCGATAGTGACTTGAATCGCGAATCACCGAACAAACAAAACACACACACACGAACCTCTCTCCAACGAAGAGATCGCGATTTGGAATCGATCAAACCGTTTAGCGGTTTGTGTTGTTCATCCCCTCGCTTGCGTCGATCAAAGTCGAACGATGATGATACAATTCCTCCATCAAAAGTCTACGTTCATCGTTAGTGTAGGCTCTCCTGCCTTCGTTTCCTTCCCTGACGTTGTACCTAACTTCAAAACATGAACACCAACCGTTCGATTCCGTGGCGTTGGTCAAGAGCGGTAAATGCTGCAGGAAAACTTTCAGCTTGAAAAGGGGAAAATCAAACGGGCCCTCAGGGAAAACGATGTCTCGTTTTGAAGAAGACCGCCATGAATGGTAAAAGCTGTGGTTTTCCTCTTGCTCAGGTAGGACGGTAGGATGGATATTTTAATTAGAATAATTAAGCTGATTATCTTTTTATTGAATTGCCGATCGGATGATCGAAGCGTTGACGGTGAAGCTTACGGACGTAATCGATCATCAATCAATTTAAATTATTCTAGTTCGAGTGTAGCAATGAGCATTTGCCGATTTTCTTTATTTATTTTGATTAGTTTTATTTTTGAGTTCGTTTACTGATTAGTTTTGTAGAAACTCATGATGCCTTTTTCGTATATTTCTTATATGTTTTTTTCATATTTTAATTTCAGACGTGGTTTTTCACTGACACCGACGATCCACACTACCAAAAATTGACCAGTAAGTATTCACACATGCCTTGCAGTTTTAAATACATATAAAAAGATTTTCTTTTCGTGTTATATAAGCAAGGAAAGTAATTTATTAACAAAAGACCATTTAGAAGAATCGCTTTGGAATGCTTTTACTAAACGCTCTCTGTTCGTTTTCTTTTACTCAACCCTCAATGTTCTCCGATTCTTTCCAACTTCAAACACAAATGGAAAAACGACCTAAAGCGCCTAGAAATAAAACTCGTACGAAACGCACAGAAGCTCTCGACTAGAAAGATGAATAGACCGCACTTTCCTAATGCTATAAAAAACGAACCTAAATTTTATAGCTCGTTTACGACTTAAATCAATCGAACTATCAGTGAAACAAAGACTTAGAAAGGTACGTTTCAAAATACCCACTTCCATTTGAGCAACTGATAAAAGGTTGGAACGATTGGAATGATGAAACGTCGACAGAGCTTAGACGAAAACCCATACAAACATTGAAGTAGCATCCATTAAGTGTGCAGCTAAAAGGTTAAGATTATTATCTACGAAACTACGAAGTAAAAGATGCTCGTTTTTACAAATAATTTTGAAGTTTGCTTAACTTCAATCGTCTAGAGTTGAAGATCTCTTCTAACAACTCTCAACCAACTAACTTTTTTTTGTCTTATTTGGTCCTCCTGATCATGCACATACAAAGCGCAAACATTCCTGATGTCGTTTATTAAAATCAAATAAAATTTGTTAACTCACCGGCGTTTACGTCAGATTATCTATATTTCTTCGCTAGGCGTTTTTGGTTCTTCTTTTTTTGACTCAACTTTACGACTCAATAGACAATCGATTTAACTTTTTTTTTATCATAGTTTTAACTCTTAAGCTAAAATTGTCCACGATCACATGTCCACTAGGCGGTTATTTTTATTCCCCAACGTTTCCCCCTGTTTTTGGAGCCCATTTTTATAGACTTACCAAATCGATCGCAAGCATGACGCGACATCATGATGGTAGCATGAGGGAACAAAAAACCACAGACGACACAAAATGGCTGATTAATAGCCCGAGCCCGATTCAGGCAGGTCCTCTCTTCCCTAGCATTCGTGTCGTAAACGGAGGACTTCGATAATTTGATTTTCTCTTGAACTCATTAAATTGAATGATGTGATCGGATAAAACAGACGCACACAATCCCCGCGTGTCGTCTAAAGTCTTTTGGGGAACTCACATAAATCGGATCCCAAACGTCCCAGCATTGACGGTTGAAGGGTATTTTGCGTTTATCCGTCTGTTATTTGAGGTCAAAGTCCCTTCCTCTCTGACCAACATATAAATCGCTTACGAAAAACGTTTACGTAAAATCGAGGACCTGCCAGTAACCTGCTGATAGTCATGAGATACCTTGCTCAATATTGGAAAACCTTCCTCGATACTGAGAGTAAAAGTATAAATCTAACCAAATAATAAAATCTGATCCAAAAACGGCATAAGCAGTCTGAGCCGCTCACTCAACGCATGATCATGCCGGGTGATCGCGAGAGAACCCCAAGAAACACTGATCGCATAAATAAATGTCAGCTTGTTAGGGACATTCTGATCGGAATACCTCCTAATGATGTGAAATTCCACGCGGGACCAACAAACATTTTTCGGGACAAACAGTTTTTTTTTTTGGTGGGTGTTTCTGTGCTTTTTGTTCCCAACTAAAAAACAGTCCAAAAAACACTTCTTCTCCGGTTTTGTGAGGATAGGAATCTCGTACGCAGACACAAAAAAGTAAATTTTCGTAATTCTGAAAGTGAAACACAACGAGGGGAAGGTGAATCAGGTAAAGTAGTGCGATGTAGCTACTTCCTGCAAAACCCTTTCCAGCTCAGTTTGCGATGTGCTCTGTGACTTGGGCGCAATGTTCGTTGATTATGTTCTGCTCGAACACAGCTCGCATGTGATGTTCCCCGTCATTGCTTCCAGTTTCCCTCGGGATGGCATGATTTGATTACGTTCCGTCCTAAAATTTTTCCCATAGGTCAAATTCATAGTCACAACACCATGCCAATCCTCGAGCCCCATCGTAAGCATTTAATGATTGATGATCGACCTTCCGTTTGGGCACGTTTCACTTTTTTTTTTGGTTGTTCGTTGTTGCTACTCTCGAACCATTCGGTTCAAGACGACTCTTCACGGTTACCTGCCGTCTCCCGTTCCTTCGACAGCGTGGTGGCTGTCAACAACAATTTAGACAATTTTATAACGGCCCCAACAGCATCCAATTCTACAGACACCGTGGTACCGTAGCTTTTGAATGGGTCCAAAATGTATTTATGTTTCGGAAGGAAGTATTCCTGGATTTCGCTAATGAAGAGACATTCTCGGACGAGGTTTTGAATTTCTGGGGGTTTGGCGTTCTAAAGCTGCTAGGCTTTTTGTTTTCATTTTGTGTTTGTGTGTTTCAATGCTAATCAGTGAAACACGATGTGAAATAAGACGAGCTACGGTAGAATATTGGGAAGAATTCTAATACAACAATGACTCCTGAATAGTTCGTTTTGTAAGTCTCATTGGAAAATCCTGCTTAAGCACACAATATCCACGGCAACAACGATGAAGTCACACTCTCTATAGTTACTGCCAAAATCAAATTATTGTCATCAAACATAAGACAACGTGCTAACAGAAATCCTCATGGCATTTCTTGGCGTGGAAGCCTCAATACCACCGAGAAAATAATACCAGTTTGTCCACTTGCCAAAGCATCTTCTTCAAAGGATCTCTCTCATTTTCTCCTGCTTTGCTTCATCCTACAGAGCAACACAAATTGCACTGCAGCATGCCCAAAAGGATGCAATCGAAAGTCAAACACAGCAACGAAGAACACTAGCTAAATAAAAAAGAAGCGAAAGCCTCCGGCCACCACATCATCTTCGCATTTTGAGAATCTTCGTTTGCACAAATGGAACCAAACGAAAATAAAATGATATCTCTTTACGACGGTGACCATCAGAAGCAATAGGACCCTTTGGGGAGGGAACTGTGACCGTGTACGAAAACCGGAAAACGGCAGAGAATAAGCTAATCAAAATGTTCGGAATAATTTCCCGCTACTGCCGGTGCTACTGTGGTGTGTGCGGTGACTGTTGGAGAAGCAAAATTTTGGAGGTGATTGAGAAGATTTTTCCCCGCCTTGTACGGGCAGTTCCATTCGATGGGGTGCAATTGTGTGGTGGTTATTTAGTTTTACTTTAAGGAAAGCAAGAAAAAAAAACCGGGGAAACAAATATACGACACCCAATGACGGTGTCCAGTTGCCTCCTTCTTGTGTCAGGTCATTTTATGTCTTTTCCTACCGCTTTTAATGAGAGCACTAAATTGATTATGATTTTTAGCCTCTGTCTCATCGGAATGAAGCCAGCAGAGCTACCTGTCGTAAATCAAACGCCACCGGCCGTGTCTGTCTATTGTCTGGGATTCTGCCGCGTGAAGAAGTCGAGCGGATGGCTGACCCAATGTAAAAAAAACAATAGACGAACTGATCGTTAAGATACATTTCCCCCTCCAATAGTTGCCCTCGAGGAAATCTGCACAGTCTGGAGTGCCGTGGATCGTAAAATTCAATCAACATGCACTGTACCCGAAGCAATTGAGGCGAGAGTTTCGAAACAAAACGAAAGCATATCACTAATCAGAGCAGAATGACCGTAACAAGTAGCGCAATGAAAAGGTAGCTTACACACCAACGTTGATTGCAGTGAAGGTTTAAAATTTATCACTCTCAAAGAATTCGCAAGGGCCCTGCAAGGGAACAAAGAGTCAAATAATTTATTATTTGCACCATCGTAAACGTGTAATGAACGCCACATATCTCGACGAAGCAACGTTGCTATAAAACTTTATGATCATCTTTCTGGCTGAACACTTGCAAATTCCACTGTGACGGTGAAGACAATATTGGTGGGTCTATAAATTTGACGTTTTAAAAATGAGCTCAATTAGGAATGGGAACAAGCTTTGACCACACAGAAGTGAGTTTTGTGTTTGTTTTTACCACTCGATACTGAGTCAAATACTGAGTCATCTGGTAATGAGACACGGTAAAACCCCCATTCCGACATTCCTTTCCAAATCCAGCTTCAACTATTTATTCACCAATACGTTATCTAAACTGCAGAATAACTCATCGATAACACCGCCTCATTTCTTATCTTAAAGTCAGTCCGGACCTAAAGCGTAATGGTTTTTATGGAAATCGTCAGCACAAATCGGTCTACGCATTTTGCTAGCAAAGTTGCTCGCAGTCCCTCCACAATCGAACCCAAAACGAGAATTGAACGGATTGTGGCAGGAACTCCTAGGTCTAAGGACCATGATGGCACATTTAACGAATTTATGGATACCTTTTAGATGGGACGTAGAAAGTGGACATCCCCAGGTCCGATCTGCGGGAAGTTTAAAACCGTGTATCATTATGCAAAAGTCTGCCAATGTGTCCTCGCACCAAGGAGAGTCTTCAGGTTTTGGCTGTTTTCTCCTTCTTTCCTGACATCTTCAACATCTTCAATTTCGATTCGGCTAGTTTTACGAGAATTAATCGATCTTGACACGCGAGAGTCTCGCGATGCTGGTCGGCTCGATTTCGGGGGCGGATCGAGCCGTACCAAGCTCCAGCGGAGAAAAACAACACCGCGTAAAGAAGAGATAACTATTTTATGATGACCATTTATGCTAATCACATTCCGCTCCAAAAGACTTCAGTTGACTTTTAGCGACAAACACTGGGGAAGATCTATCGTGCATTGCGCTCGATTCCGGTTGGGTGTTTGGGAGGACACTCTGTTCTCTCCCCCCCCCCCCCCTTTTCGTAACCACGTGACAATGGTTTTTGGAAGCTATAAAACGTAAAACATAGTTATAAGCTGAAACGTCAAATGCTGTGTCGATGTGGTGGAATTTATGGCGATGCCTCGCCGTTAATAATCGCCTGCCCCGTATGAGGTGTTGATGGGGTAATACGACCGTTCGAATGAGTAGAAATGTAGCTTCATCATTTCATTCAACACCTTGCTAGCCTAAAGTGTCACATTCGGGGTGAGTGCTATTAAAATCATGTTCAGATATTACTGCAATGCCGCTCTTTGTGTGTTAGTTAGCGATCTGCGATAGCAAATTAATCGTCTATTTGTCAATTTGTTTAAAAGCTCTTAATTTGCCTAATGTGAAAGTCACGTTTGGGTGAAAGCATCAAGATGTGAGGCTTACAATAATTTAATTTGCAAGCATAAAATGGGCTACTAATGGACATTAATATGCATTTACGAAACGTAGGACATAGCCAATTGTGGTTTTGTATAGATCTAGGGGATAAGAATACAGGTATTGGTGCTTTTAGACACTTTCAATTCATCCTATCAATAGATCTCACATCGATACAGTCAGTTCGTTCTATCGGAACAACAAAAAATCTATATTCCTCACTCCGTCACTGTCGAAATGGAGACAAAACTTCAAAAACTAAACACTAATGAAGTTAATATATGTCCATCCACCATAAACACTGAAATATTATTTGAAATAAGACATATTTTGACACCTTCGGTCCTTTATTTCTGTATCGAACGCCTCAGTCGGTTCAGTTCCACAATTTAAATTCCAACTTGAATAAAGAAACGTCCCCAAAATGGCCGTCCCAAGCAAGGCGGAACATCTTCACGTCCAAAAAAAAAAAGTCTTCCCCAAACCTACAAAACACGAATAGAGTTATGTTCCTGAAGTTGGTCGTCTGCATCGTTCAATACCTTGCCGGCAACGGTGTAGATTCCAACGCACCCACCTATTTCTCTGCAGAGCCATGTTAATATCGAACTAAAATGTGCCATTAATTAAAGCGTGTATGGGCTCGGTGAGATTTTTATGTTTACGATCGTCACGATCGTTCGAAACCGATCGCATCATTCAGATGGTTCCAGTTTCCTTCCAGGGTCGCAGCTCCGCGCGGTGGTGACTGTATTTCCCGAAATCAACACATTATCCGCTTCCAGATGCCAAGCCTCTCGCGCCATCACAAGAAGAAGAAGCGCCCAGAAGTGATGAGTATTTGTTGACGACTTAGACTAAGCGGATGGAACGCCGAATTGGGAAACAGACCGACGAACGCACGTCAATAAATTGTGACCATCACGAAGGAAAACATCTTCTTCTAAAACGAAGCTCCGAACGGTGGTTCCACACGTCCGATGAAGTTGCAGGCGTGTTGGTTGGAATTGGAATCTTTTATTAAATAACATCATAACCAACCCACCAGCCCCGTAACCTATCAACCGCTACGTGAAATGGGCAGACACCCAAGGATGACCCACTGTATCCCTTTTGTTATCGAGAAAGCTCATTTCTTTCGATAGTAAACTATGCCATGCCATAAAGCTGCATGAGAAAAGAAGTGACCTCAAAACCATCGCTGCTGGACTTCAAAAGTTTGCGACGCCTATCGAGGTGTGTTGCCGTTTATCAAGATAAACGGTTTTAATATTTAAATTGTATTTCGATGACATGTTACACATTCTTATGCGCAGTTTTCGATTAACGCCTGCCCATCGCGACTAGGCGCATTTTCGCACATTTTCACCTAGAAATATATACGAATTCCTGCAAACTCGGCGGCATCCACAACTCTTGACGATCTTTTTCTAATGCCTTCGCGGCAGAGTTTTAACCAACATTCGGAGAAGTTTATTTGTCCCAAAAAAGAAAACACAATAACATCTTCTACATGTTTCTGAGCTCCAGCTTATCGTTCCATGTTTTGTGCGTAGGTTGGAGACATGTCAGCTCTAACTAAATCAAGTGGAAGAAGCCACCATCATCGATCGCCCAGAAGACAAAAAAAAAGTTATCGTTTATTATCATTCGCTGTTCCTCCCTTCTCGTACATCTTGCAACCTTCCCCTGGCGATAAACATTACAAACATGGTCCACGATTGTCACTGAACATCAGATTAGAAGAAGCGCTACAAAGCAAACCTAGCGGACCAGCGACAGCCCGCGGACGGACCACAGACACAGACATTAGAAATGCAAACGCGCGCAAAGCATCTCATCCTCGCTGTCATTAATGTCACTCTAAGTTTATGACTGTACGTTCTCGTGCGATTCCGCGATATCGTCTTCAAACACAGGCACACGATAACGTACGCGAAAACCTGTCAGAATGGAACTGCAGAGATCCTGCACGATTTCGACCAGCGAAACGAGATAAAAGCGTCCCCAGCACAGCGGAGGAATTAAAATCAAAATTCGATTAGATAAGGATTACAAGGTAGCACAGGCTTCAGACTGGGAAAGTAGGTTGAATATTACCACTTATTGAAAATCACCAACGGTCACCAAAGATTTCCATTGCTTTAATCAGCCCGAATCCTCATTTTGGAGCTTGCTTGAGAGGTAAATTAAAATTAGCAAAATTAGTTTCCTTTCGAGGTTGAAAAGGGAGCATTTTGTAATAGATTTTTTCGCCTTGCTGCATAAAAATGAATGAGATTGTTAATTTAATTTGAACAGAGAAACGAGTTCGTACAGTCATTAAAATTAAAACGATTGAACCCACTTTTTTTTTAAACGGGTGCTACTGGCGCACATTCGCGGGTTAGGCACTGCCTAAGAAGGTGACGATTCTGGATTTTTGCATCGATTATTAATAAAACTTTTGGTCTCATTTTCTTTCTCTCCACAGACAACCACATGGTCAACACGAACTGCTCCCAGGGCCACTTTCGGAAGGCGCTCTGCTGCAAGATGGGCAAGGAGTTTGAGTTTTTCCTCGACAGTGCCAAAAAGTGAGTTTTTATTTTTCGACATGTATCTTCCCTTTCTAACAGCAGCAATAAAACCGCCCAAAGTCTTCATTTTGGAGTCAATTTTTTTTTTTTGGTTTTATGTTGTCGAGTCGAGTTGCGCGGCAATGATAAGATCGGAGAAAGAATCTTGTTCATTTGTAACTCCACAAGAACTGCAGCGGCATGCGTTTCGACGCTTTAATTTAAAACAATACCATTATCGGCTACCATCGGATATCAAAAATGCCCAACGGGAACGACAGAGAGAGAGAGAGCGAGTGCAAAAAAAAAATATTTATCCACCATCTCTGCGACCACCTTTCACCTGGCGAAACACTTTTACCAAGTGGCTACCCTGGTACGATAAATTCTAATTACCATCTACTACCACTTTACGATCGTACCGGCTAGCAAACGAGCTGGCAGATGCGGTGTATTAATTATCCGCAGGAAATCGACCAAACGATGGCGATATATTCAACCGCCAACGAATTTATTTCCCCCATTGCGTAAGGCAAGTGTCCACGAAAGGCGGAGGAAAGGAGTTGCTGAGGTGAAGAAGCACGAAAAACTTTTAATATAAATGTACACATATTAATGTTGCTTTTCTTTCGCTTCTCCACTGAGTACGATCGCGATATGTGTGATTCGCGAGCGGAAACAATATGTTTGGTAGCAACGATTTGCATGCAAACACCCTCGAGAACGAAGCTGGATGGTGTTGCTCAACAGACGCTACCGGCCAGACAGGCAAAACCGGTGGGATAGTTTGTTAAAATATTTTATTGGCTCAACATTTGGCTTTAATTAAAACCACCTTCGGTTCGATCGGTGAACGATGCACTCGAGCGAACAGGGGGTAAACTACCCTGCAACTGCAACCGACCGGATTCAGAATCGATGAACGGAATCAGTCCCGATCTGCTACTTTGTTCCACGCTTCGTTTGGTCACCGTTGGTCGCTCCCAATACAGACGATCACACAACGTGTACAGGGTGTTAATTTATGAGCGATGCATTAGTTCTTGTCATTGCTGCTGCCGTTCTCTGACGAACGCCCCGTTTTGAGGTCCCCTGGGTGGATGCGAATGGGCTCGTTGAAATTTGGACCGAACCCATAAGCAAACGTGATGGTTGGTTTTATGCGGTGAAATGACACCTCGCCCAAAACACTGGTTGCATGCGCATACGGATCTTATCGAGAATGGGTACAGTTTCCTGTTGTGAGAATGGTACATTAATTTGCTGGCGGCCAGTTTTTATTTTACTTATCGATGAATATACGTTTGAAAGAAATATGAGTCCATCAAGGGTAGAGTTCTGATTATCCTGCACGAATGAAGCTATAAAACGTAGCTTTTTATGCTTTATATGAAGAGGAAGTATTTCAATGACTTTATATGACCAAAAAAACTGTTGCTCGAGCTTCTCAAATGACGGAACGATATAGTTCGAGATTATCATCTCCGTTTATCAGGACTGTTTGCATACGCGAGGATATTAAATAAGGTTAGAATGGTTTAAGCGCTCCTTCGTGTTATGCAGATACAACAGTAGCGTATAGACTTTATGATATTTCACAAAAACTTCTACATAGCAACGAAATATATTGAAGATTATAGAAGTGAAAGTAACATGTTGACTCTCTGAGGAGGCTACTGATAGGAAGACCCGCTCATCATATTATGTTGAAGGAAAACTCCAAAGTCAGTTTTACTGATCACTACTAATTGTAAAGGTTGTAAGATGCTTCCAGCAGTCCTTCTAGCTCAGAAGATCTCAAGTGATCTATGTATCATCTACATATCATGTAAAATAGATTCAAATCAAAGGTTCTTAGACCAGTGAGAACCTTATTGACAAAATCTTGGTAAATCCGCCAAATAAGGCGGAGTAGAGTAGTGATTATTAGGGCAATTTTGACAATAGGGATATTCCTTTGAGATAACTTAACGTGCACTTAACGTTATTTCCCAGCATCAGCATGGCTTGATGCCTAAACGGTCCACGTCAACTAACCTCATGTCTCTTGTCTCTACTGTCTTCAATCATATGGCTTCCGGCCGTCAGGTGGATGTCATATATACCGATTTTAAGGGAGCCTTCGACAGTATTCCTATCGAATTATTGATTATGAAATTAACCATTACTTTCATGGCTCAAGTCGTATCTTTACGGTAGGAGTTACAGAGTCAGAGTTGAGGACTTTCTCTCCGACTCCTTCGAAGCCATGTCTGGGGTTCCTCAGGAAGCATACTCAGTCTTCTTCTTTTTTCTTTGTTTGTCAACGACTGTGTCAATGTTCTTCCTCCAGAAGGATGCCTCCTTTACGCTGATGATTGTAAATTTTATATGCCTGTGTCCTCGTCCGTCGATTTTTTGAATCTCCAATCCTTCCTTAATTCCTTCTATACCTGGGCTCTTCGAGGAAAATACTGTCGGATTACTCCTTTTGTGGAATTAAATTATCAAGAGTCACCTCTACTATAGATCTTGGGGTCTGGCTAGACGACAGGCTGTCTTTCAATGAACACATCGACTACATACTCAATAAAGCAAATAAAACTATTGGTTTTATTATTCGTTTGTCCTCTGAAATCAGTAACCCTCTATGTCTCAAATCTCTGCACAGTTGCTGGGTTCGATCAATTTTAGAATACGCTTCAGTAGTTTGGTCACCAGCTGGCCAGACAGCAATGGATAGGATAGAGAGGGTACAGCGGAAATTTACCCGTGTTGCTGTTCGCCGTTTTCTAACCGGATACACTGACGCGGTCCCCTCTTATCCTCGCCGTTGTCGACTTCTTGGACTTGAATCGACAAGAATGCGGCACTCTCATTCCCGCTACCATTTCATCGCTTGTCTCCTCTCCAATGAAATCGATGCTCCCGTGCTTTTAGCCTTGATTTCTTTGTATGCTCCCTCCCGTCATCTACGAGACAGACCTCTTCTCCTTATTCCGTCTCGTAGTACACGTCATGGCCATAATGACCCTTTCATACGAGCGCTGGCGGCCTTTAATGACTCTTATCACCTATTTGATTTTGGCATCCCGGTATCCCGATTCCGCTCTCTTCTACGCGATTCCTCTTCCTTTTCTGATTCTTAGGCTAAGAACATATTTGTAAAACCCACGCGGCATACAAAATAAGATATAAATAACTAAATAAATAAATAAAGATTCCCACAATATCGTTCTGGCTTAGGCAACGCCGGGTTTTATAGTTACCCAAGCTAAAGAACAGCTCACGTTTTGAAGCTTCTCTGACATCTATGTTCTAAAGACCCCTTAAAAGGCATCTCCAAACCTGGGAGAGGCTCTAGTCCCACAGATATCAGCTGCTTAGGTTTAGGATGCTACTTTTATTGTGACAAACCTTAACTCGAGACGTGTTGAGCTAAAACTCATTCTACACATTTACTTATAAACACATAATGTTGAATAAATCACTTGATTTAACATGGATTAATGGTTGATAGTCTCATAGTTGCTACAAAGCAAATGCAGTTTAGGCAAAACTTGAGGATATAATTTCTTTTATCACCTTGTCGTTCCCTGCACAGCATGTGCAATTATTAACGTTAAAATAGGTACAATATCAGATGAAAAGAACTATAGAACGAATAGAATTATCTAAATTTACTCATCTGTTTAAGATTTGTTAACATAAAAATTGCTTCCACCTTTCAATGCCCTGACACACAATTGGATCAGCAATTGTGAACGGGAGGCAACAATCAACCATTCACGGCAAAGAATCGATCAATCGAACCACGAATCTAAAAAGGCACACAACGTCAGGGTGAACTAAATGACTTTGAATTCGAATGCAAAAACCACGTTTCCATATTGCTAGCTCAGCTCGCAAACATCGTAACACGAGCACCGAAAAACATTGCTCGCAGACGCAATCTACAGCGTTGTTCGCTTATCGATCAATCGATCGCTCTGCTGGCAAATGTTAAACATGGACCTTAAGACGTACTTCCACTTGCACACGTGTTGCTCCCAGCACTGTCCCGAACGAGGTGGAGCCGTTTTTGATTTACCATCAATGATAAGCAAAATGGTTCGAACCGTATGGAAACGCCAGGAAACAGGCTCGAATTTGACAAAAAAAGAGTGCGCCGATTTTGTTGTGAAATCAACTTTCAGCAACACACTGAACACACGGTATGCATGATTAAAGGCGTCCAACTTTTAGGACCACTTCGGCAAACTCGAACCTTTTTGGAGGTACGTTTTTGGGACAGGGCAATGCTTAGCCGCTCGTACCAGTTCGGGGGTACGAAATCAGACGCATTTGGCGTTTTGTAAACATACGCTTTGCGCAGTGATCGTGCCACGGTTTTTAGAAAGTCATGACTTCTTGAGCACGCTTTTGATAGTGGCGTACTATTTCGTTTGACGGCAAAAAGGTCACGATGTTGCAGCCGGTCGGACAGCTTCGGTGGACGTTAGTTTATTGCGGTTTGATCAAATTTGGATTCGACCACAAAAGAGTCGATGAAACGTTTCAACCCTGCCGGATAAGAGGTGTCTCTCGATTGCCTGCGAAACGTGCACAATGACATAGTGGCGAAGATAATTTGTTTTGCTTCTTCACAGACTTACTTTGTTCAGCGATGAGAGAAATTCATTCAGTAAACAGTTCATTCATGCAGCACAGGACCACGCTGAACATTAGAAAATCTTTATACAATTCTTCGTAATGCAGAAATGAAGCATGCTATTACCGAACCCTCACCACCACACCAATGGAGTAGAAAAATGATACAATTTCTGTTCACTCTTGCAACTGCTACCGGTGACATACGTTCGGACGGCTCGATCATACCCAAGTTCCTGCCTGCACGGCCGCATAATAAACGATTTCATTTGTCTCGCAAGCAACTACCGTCCTAGGTCCTTGCTTCTCTGCTCGCTGCACACATAAAAGGCGGCTTAAGACGTAGCCAATAATCATACGTTCATTAATCTCCGTCCGTAACTAGAACCTCCCAGCAGCATTGCCATTTAATGTGGAGCTGTGCGCGAATGCAATCTTACCGAGAGAACCAGCTTTCCAGCATCCACAACATCGGTTTCAACCAGCATTCAGCTGCAATCAAAGTCCAAGCTCGGACGATTAATAATTATACGCGTTGTACAGCTGGGCCTTGCGACTCGATCGTCTCGGCACGGGGAAGTACGGCCATCGCAAAACGATGCTTTACTTCAGTCATAATCATAAGGTTGCAATGACGACAGCGAAGGATTCAATTAGATTCGCCGTTCCCTTCACCCGTTCCCGGCCATCTCTTAAGCTGCTTGTCTGCGTAAGAGTAAGCTGAGCCCCGGTTAAGTGGAAGTTGGTTGTTTACGAGTGCATAAATTGGCCACCGCCTTGCTTGCTGATCGTGCTGCAATATATTTAGTATTTACGGACCCAAACTTGTTACGCGAATCCTGGGCTTGAGCGAACCAGTTCAGCAAGCGGATTCAAATCTGTGCTGTGGCAGGCTCTAGCTTAGGCCAATTTGCATTACATCAAACTGTGAATTGTTTTATAATTATGTCGTGTAGAATTCCTTGGACCTCGAAGGGAATGCTAATGCAACTGAAGTTTACCCAAAGAAACTTGTTTTTAAGCGAAACTTGAGACCTCTTGAAGATCACCGTCTCAATATAAGAACATCATTTTAGCATCTCCACCAGTAGACACTTCACTAATTGGCCTTCCCTCTTCATTAAGCAGCATTACATTCCCTTTTTGAAGCTGTTCAACAGCACTGTCCAGAACACTTGCTCAGGACATCTTGGCTCGCCGTTGTCCTTACACACATTGCTAACCGTACCGAATATTTCGCCCCTTTCAGCTATGGCTTGCATGACACGTGATAGAAATCTCCAAAGAATCACCAGTAGACTCCAAACACAATGAGTTGCACTTACACAAAAAAAAAACAACATCATTCAGGGCAGGGAAAGAATACTCGAACCACACGCGATTATGGGCGAACTCTTACAGAGGTTCATACAGAGCAGCCGCAATCACCTTGGCGTGAGTCGGCAAAACGCTGCCACGCAAGCTAAAGTTTCCCAATCATTTCCCTAAAGGTACCCCACAATCGCGTACCCATGACAGTTGATCAGTTGTTTTTTGAAGGTACTTCCTCGTCAATTCAAAATTTCATCCTCCCAAATTGGGACCCGATTTCGGTTTGAGCCCACGCTAGTTAGGCGATTAATTAAGATAATCATACGACGCGTACAGTTGTACGGTTATTGTTCTTTTTTTTTTCTATCTCCTCACAACTTCTTTAACACACCCACCAAAACGCCATCGAAATCTGCCAACCGCAAACCTCTGCCACACGCACACAAAAAAAAAAACCCTCGGACGGATAAAGAAAACTTATCCATTGTTAGTGCTTGGTGGCGGCATGTTTCAATCTGAGAAAGTCTTTTCTTTGCCGTCGATTCTTCTCAACAAAACGGGCAACGTCAATTGATCGCACCAGCCCCCATTCACCGTGAGCGGTGTTAGTTGTCGATTGCTTGACGAATGACTGACCGCGCGATTTCGTAAACCAGGGCACCAGCTAAAAGCGGTCAGTCATTGTGCGTCTAATTTGATTAGCACAATCGTAGGCACGTACCGACAAATTATAGACCGTTCCGTGCTGGATTGATTGTTAAAGGCAGGGAATGAAAGAACAGTCAACTGGTCCCCTACGTAAAGAAACAATCAGCTTGCTTTCCTTGGGCGCAACGAGCTAGACCACAGTATTAATTGTTCGTGATTGAGTTTTTCGCTATTGCAATTTCGATTTACAATTTAAACTATCGAAAGCTCTATGATAAACTTGTAACAATCGACTGTACGCTTAAAATTTTAACGTAAGAATTGAAACTAGTACTTCCGCTGCACATTACATGCATCGGTTAATACTTAATCTTTTCAACAAATTAATATGGAATTTCATTGACACCAGAATAATAAAAGCCGCTATTGCTAGATTGATCAACAGATTCAATTATGATGTTACAATTATCAAGTTGATTTTACTAAATAATTGATGGATGTTCACCTAAATCCATTAAGGTTCCGAGTAAACGGTACAATACTCATCGATAAATACCCGTTGCCACATGTTGGAATGTTCATTCCAAACAAAACATTTGGAAGGAAGTCACCCTTGAAATGGAACAGTTGCAAGTGCTTTCTCAAGAACATTCACCAGTCACTGCTGTGTTGGTCAGTCTTCTGGTGCGTATCATCAACGAGCTACACTGCGCTAAATCTGCCACTACCACTATCGGGATAGTAAACTTCAATGCTCCCGATCTGGACTTCATACCGAAGCAGCTTGCCCAACATGTATCGTCGGCTACTTTTTTAAACATCGACTCCCACCGGAACTACACCACGTCCAAGGAATTCCACATTCCTATTCTTCTGCATTATTTCAACACAGCACCGACCTCAACTGCAGTGCAATCTGAAGTAAAGAACATTTTGCAATCATTCCATTTATTTGGTAAAGAAAAGAAGGTAATCGTTCTTATGCCACCAACTCCCACCAATTTTGTGAAATTGACAGAGCTGGCTAAATCATACTATATCCTTGGTGTGATCGATATTATCTATGTAAAGATATCAAACAAGAGTGTACGTATCGTAGCATTGAATCCTAGTAGCACTGCATTTGTTCAGTACAATCTAAATGACACTGTCCAAACCCTGTTTCCTGATCGTTCTGCGAACCTCTCTGAGCGTCCGTATTATGTTGCGTGTCATGAAAATCCCGCGATTACATATAAAACCAAAGATAACAAGATTGTTGGAAGTGCTGTTGAGTTGATAGACATTATCGCTAAACATCAACACACTACTGCAGAATACATCTACTTACCACCGATACCAGTGCCTAAACTAGATCAAAATACATCGATCGACTTTGCGACACACCGCATCGTCACTACCATCGTACCAACTGAATTTTCCATTCTGCAACTATCAACCATGGGTCGTTGGTGCATTGCTGTCCCGAAGCGTTACAGCAGAGTTCTTCATGAGCAGGTCATATGGCCGTTTGGGACAGACTTGTGGGCATTTGTGGGAGGACTGGTTGGATTTTTTGCTTGCTATCAGGTAGTTCTTCAGGACATTCTCAAGAACCGATGTCCATCCGTGTACTACATAGTGAATAGTCCACTTTTACTACTAAAAATCATGCTTCTCTTTCTACTGTCGGAGTACTACACAGCAATGCTTACATCTAATCTTGGTCTTTCTCAACTTCCCGCCTATCCAAAAACACTGAACGAGTTCTATCGCACTAAGATTCCCATCATTTATCCAAGCGCACATAATCTTGCCCATCTCAATGAACAACCTCGATTTTTATCGCGTATAGTTGACTTAAACGCTATTCTACCATACAACCCATCGCAGTTCGCAGTTATTCAGCTCTGTGATCGCTTTCGCTACACTATTGGAAAAACCACTAAGAGCTATGGAAAGCAGGCGAGTCATCATCAGTTCCATCTTATCACTGAACCTATCAGAACTCTTTATTCGATAAGCCCCTTTCGAAAAACAAGTCCCCGTCTGCATCGCTTTCAGATGTACGCGTTTCGCTTGTACGAAGCAGGCATTTGGGATTATTTAGTACAAAAGTGGAATGTCCGCGCCAGTGAAATGTCAATATTTGAAGATCACAATGACACCAGCGCGATAATGCTGAAGTTGGACCATTTTATTCCCATCTTTATCATTGCCGGATATTTATATATCGTTGCTATTTTAATGTTTGCCAGCGAACATATTGTTCATAGAATAGTACAAATAAATATACATAGCATGTAAATCACATTTGCATCAAAGGGCGGCTCGGTGGTGATGCGACAGCGGCGTCGGACTTCGTGCGGCAGGACCGGGGTTCAAAACCAATCCGGATCGTTTTCCCGTAGTTATGACTGATCCTCCTACTACATGGTATCGGCAAGTCTTTTAAAACATTCGGAAGCCGGCATGACCTAGTAAGCCAAGAAGATGTAAAACCACATTTAATCGTCGTGTTTGTGATGTATGTCGATTGTATAACTTTACTTGCCTTACAATACTTGTTTTACTCTACAACACACCGAATGCTAAAAAACTCATGGTTTTACTAATCATCATATACATTATTAGAGTGATTGGAAACTGTGACAAAGAGCAGCACAATAACTATTCTGGTCTTCACGCTGATGATGTAATGCAGTAGAAGCTTTTTTGGTGTAAAGAGTTCCCTTGCCTGATTCTCTTGTCATAAAAGCAAATAAATACATTAATAAAGTTTTTTTTTAATGGAACATTAATACTTCATAATTTAATTACAGCCTTAACGAATTCAAAAAAAACTTTGCAAAGGTTACAAAAGCACTGTTCAATAAAGCTTTCCACTAATAAGTCAAATGCCTTATCATTGTCCTCTTTCGTCCAAGGAATCATAATGTCTGGATTTTTTTTTAGATTGTATCAATGACAGCAGTGACAGCTTTGTAAATACACTCGTATGACAAACATAAATGCGTCTCTAGACTTATCTGATTATCAAGTTGATTTTACTAAATAATTGATGGATGTTCACCTAAATCCATTAAGGTTCCGAGTAAACGGTACAATACTCATCGATAAATACCCGTTGCCACATGTTGGAATGTTCATTCCAAACAAAACATTTGGAAGGAAGTCACCCTTGAAATGGAACAGTTGCAAGTGCTTTCTCAAGAACATTCACCAGTCACTGCTGTGTTGGTCAGTCTTCTGGTGCGTATCATCAACGAGCTACACTGCGCTAAATCTGCCACTACCACTATCGGGATAGTAAACTTCAATGCTCCCGATCTGGACTTCATACCGAAGCAGCTTGCCCAACGTGTATCGTCGGCTACTTTTTTAAACATCGACTCCCACCGGAACTACACCACGTCCAAGGAATTCCACATTCCTATTTTTCTGCATTATTTCAACACAGCACCGACCTCAACTGATGTGCAATCTGAAGTAAAGAACATTTTGCAAACATTCCATCTGTTTGGTAAAGAAAAGAAGGTAATCGTTCTTATGCCACCAACTCCCACCAATTCGAAGGAACTGATTGAGCTGGCTAAATCGTACTCTATCCTTGGTGTGATCGATATTATCTATGTAAAGATAACAAACAAGAGTGTACCTATCATCGGATTTAATTATGCCAAAACTGCAGTTTTACAGTACAATCTAAACGACACTGTAAAAACCTTGTTTCCTGATCGCTCTACAAACCTATCTGAGCGTCCGTATTACGTTGGGTGCTTTGAAAATCCCACTTTTACGTTCAAAACCAAAGATAACAAGATCGCTGGAAGTGCAATTGAATTAATAGACATTATCGCAAAACATCAACACACTACTGCAGAATACATCTTTTCAACGAATAGGACACTAGTGCTGAAGTCGGGACAAAATACATCGATCGACTTTGGAACGCATCGGTTCGTGCGTACCAGCGTACCAAAGGACTATTCCAGTCTGCAACTATTAATCGTGTCTCGTTGGTGCATTGCTGTCCCGAAGCGTTACAGCAGAGTTCTTCATGAGCAGGTCATATGGCCGTTTGCGACAGACTTGTGGGCATTTGTGGGAGGACTGGTTGGATTTTTTGCTTGCTATCAGGTAGTTCTTCAGGACACTCTCAAGAACCGATGTCCATCCGTGTACTACATAGTGAATAGTCCACTTTTACTACTAAAAATCATGCTTCTCTTTCTACTGTCGGAGTATTACACAGCGATGCTTACATCTAATCTTGGGCTTTCCCAGCTGTCCGCCTATCCAAAAACACTGAACGAGTTCTATCGCACTAAGATTCCCCTCATTTTTCCTAGTTCAAATTATTTTGCCAATCTAAATGAACAGCCTAGAATTCTATCGCGCATAGTTGACTTAAGTGCGCATCAACCATACAACCCATCGCAGTTCGCAATCGTTCAGATCTGTGATCTGTTCCACTACATGATTGAGAAAACTACTAAAGCCTATGGCAAGCAGGTGAGTCATCATCAGTTCCATCTTATCACTGAACCTATCAGAACTCTTTATTCGATAAGCCCCTTTCGAAAAACAAGTCCTCGTCTGCATCGCTTTCAGATGTACGTATTTCGCTTGTACGAAGCAGGAATTTGGGATTATTTAGTACAAAAGTGGAATATCCGCGCCAGTGAAATGTCAATATTTGAAGAACACAATGACACCAACGCAATAATGCTGAAGCTGGACCATTTTATTCCCATCTTTATCATTGGAGGCTATTTGTATATCGTTGCTATTGTAATTTTTGCAACCGAACATATTGTTCATAGAATACATGAAAAATATTACAAATAAATATGCTTCGCCTGGTGCGGCTCTGGAATGGAATTTCATGAAAAGGATCAAACTCATCATTCGCAATTAAATCATCAACTTCAGATTGTTGATTACAGCTTTCAAAATAAGTGGTAAATAAAAACTTTAATTACATGCTTTTAATAGTGAATCGAATCGATGCGTTATTGATGTTTCCTTCACTAGAGACAAATGCATTTGATACGAAAACCTAAAATCAATGATAGTCATCTCTGCTCTCAGTATCACGTAACTGTCATAAGGCAAAGGTTTTAACGTTTAAATTCAAGCCTCCGTTCGATCACAACCTATTTTACATTCAACAAGACATCATGTTTCCATCAAACGCGTCATTGTTGCAAGTGATTCCCGAAGAAAGTTCTCCGATGGGAATAATGCTGCTAAGGCTTCTGGTGCGCATCATCACTGCGACCTATCAACCTGGGTTAGATACAGTTCTACTGTTCAACTTCAAAACACCCAATTTGGAGTATGTGCCTGCACATCTGCTGAAACAAGTGCCCTCAATCGCCATCATCAATTACGATGCATCTTCGATTACAGCGTGTCGATGTAGTCTCTCCAATTTGCTGCTTCATGTGCACAGTTACTATATGACTACGAACGTTACAGTGGAATCAATTTTGGAGAATCAAATGCTGTTATTCAGCGCATTGGAATTGTTCGGTGTTGCTAGTAAAATTGTTGTAGTGATAAACCGTAGTATCGCGAGCCCTAATCCAATTGCTGGCATATTCGCCATGTATAAAAGACAAGCCCTTGTCAATTCTATCTACGTGGTAATCGATCCCACACGGCTGGTTGTACTGCGACCGGATATGAGATTTGAGAATTTGATTGCATTCCCTGCCATGGCACCGGTCGAATCATTGTTCCCCGACAGATTGGCTAACCTCTCGGGAGATCCGTACATAGTGGCAACCTATGAAGATCCTCCAGTCACCTACAGTAAGAACAATACCAATCGACCTGTTGGATACATTATAGATATCATCGATACAATTGCAAAACATCAGTCTACCAGTGTCATCTACAAGCACACACCGATGCCTGTCCAGGACTATGTATCGTGGAGAAATCAAGTGAACCATTTTGCAACGTATTTTTTTACTTATCAAGCAAACACAAAATACCCGTTCCATTCGCTAATCTTACCGGATATAAAAGCCACGTGCATTGTCGTACCAAAACGATACATCAGAATGCTGCACAAACAGCTCATACAGCCCTTCACGATCGATCTGTGGTTGTTGATTTGTTCTTTCATTATCTGCTTTATCTGCTACTATACGGTTATGGTGCCTTATATCGTTAAACACTATCGCACCGTTTACGACATAGTGAAAAATCCAATACTTATGTTTCGGATTATGATACTTTTTCTTCTCACGGAATACTACTTGGCCATGCTTACGTCTAACCTTGGCCTTTCGCAGGCTCCATCCTATCCGAGAACTGTGCAGGAATTCAAGCAGAGTTCCATCAAGCTGCTTGTGTTGAGGAAGGATCTTTTACAAAACTTTCATAACTCCGGGGAATTTGCTGGTAAAATAATTGCTATGGACGATATTCAAAACTATCGGTTCGATCAGTTCGCTTTTCTGAGGTCCTGTCATCACTATGTCAACAATTTCAGACGCAAAGCTACACCGTATTTCTATGAGTCGAACTATCACCAGTACCATATAATTGCAGAAACGATCTTTTCCAGAATTTCTGCAATACCATTTAAGAACATGAATCCACGTTTCGAACGCTTTCAACTGTATATAACGCGTCTGTTTGAAGCAGGCTTATGGAATTATCTGATAAAGAAATGGTATATGGTACCGGAAAATGTGTTCTCTGTTGGGGAACAGCATGACACAAGCGCACTCATATTGAACCTCGAACACTTTGTGCCGGTATTTATAGTGTACGGTTACTGTTGCTTGATTGCATTAGGTGTTTTCGCTGTTGAGCTTCTTGTACCTCAGTATTGTAAAAAAGGCAAAAAATTACCAAAGCCCTGGAGACGTTATCATTGATTATCTCGCTAATAGTAACAAAGTAATTACGGTAACAGCCAATTTGGTTGCTCGCTCGCTTAGCCTATTCAACGTTGGCTATACTGTTCCATTAAGCGATGGATATTCTTGTTTGTGAACAAATGTTGACACAATAATGGAAATAAATTCCGGATACATCAGCACATCCGTAGTACTTTGTGAAAGTCTCTCACCAGGATCACAAAAATAACCTCCAAAATGGCTCCGGTGCTAGCATTTTCTTCACACAATTCCTCCGTGGCAACAATGTTGATTGGCTTCTTGGTTCGTGTGATAGTAGAACTCCATAATAACGAATCCATTTCCCGTACCGTTGGATTGGCTAACTTCAATGGACACAACCTGGACTACATACCAACGCAGCTCGTACAGCGTGTATCGATGACGGCCTTCCTAAGCATGGACAGTAAACAAACAAGTTCCAAACCCGTATACACACCAATATTGGTACATGCCTTCATTAGAAGCAAATTTCGCAACACGAAAATTCAAACGGAAGTACTAAACACACTGCAAACCTTCGGGTTGATTGGTAAAGAGAAAAAGATCATCGTCCTGCTAGATCCTTACCTGGTCAAACCGACAGAGCTCGATGTGTTGGCCAAAACGTACCAACATTTTGGAGCAATCGACATCATCTACCTGCTGGTGAAGGTAGACGAACTGGTTGTCATTCGTCTAAACGATATGGGAACGGAATTTGTCATGCTTGGTACGATGGACCGGCTAGACGTACTGTTTCCCGACCGATTGACGAATCTGTCCGGCCGTCCGTACAAGGTGATGTGCCTAGAGAATCCTCCCTTGTCATTCAGACGTACCTCAACGAATGAAACGATTGGAATCGATGTAGAGTTTACTGACATAATCGCCAAACATCAGCACACGATCGTTGAGTATCGATACACCGAAAGGCCAATCAAACCATTCAACCCATGGCACAATACAACGGTCGACTTTGCAAACTACAGAATCATTGCAAAAGATACGGAGCAAGATTTTGCTCTGCTTTTCCTACCAAATCAAGTTCGCTGGTGTTTGGCGGTACCGAAGACTTACAACAGGATTCTTCACCAACAAATCATTTGGCCGTACACTGGTGATGTATGGGTGCTGATCGTTGTAATGTTTATTGGCTTTTTGTTGTACAGTCTGTTCGTCAAGCGCGCCCTTCAACACCATTTTCCCAACGCTTTCCCGATAGTCGATACACCGATTCATATACTGAGAATTTTACTGCTCTTCTTGCTTACCGAATACTACACCGCACTGCTGTCATCAAATCTGGGTCTATCGGTGCTTCCCACCTATCCGCGAACGTTTGAGCAGTTTCAAAGCTCCAGAGTACCAATCATTGTACGACGCCCAGAATCGTATCACTTCATACGCAACAATCCAAAGATGATGGCAAGAGCTGTCCAGTGGAACTTTTCTCACCGTTACAATCCTGCCGAGTTTGCAGTGTTACAGCTTTGCGATATCTTTCCGTACACAATACGATCCACCACTCGACTACTTGGGAAGGAGCTGAGTCGCCATCATTACCATCTGATCGAACAACCGGTACAGGCTTCAATCTGCATGAGTCCTTTCCGTCAAACGAGTCCACTGCTGACGCGCTTTCAAATGTACGTACATCGTCTGCATGAGGCTGGAATTTGGAACCACTTGGTAGACAAATGGACCAGCGATACGTTGGATGCGACTGCTTCTTACAATGCTGGCATGGATGTTTCTTTGCTGGGACTAGTACACTTTTTGCCGGTTTACATTGCTGTAGTGTATCTGTATCTGATTGCAATTGGAATATTCCTGCTGGAAATCATCTCTTACAAGATCATTGGCCGTGTGTATGTGCGTTAAATATTGCTTCAACGCATTTAATATAATCACGATTATATTTAATTGTGTGGTGTGCAAAGTTTTATGCTTAAGTTTCGTGTAATGCAAATAAAATAAATGTCTTTAGTTGTCAGCAAAATGTACGTTTTCATTAGTAAAAGTACAAGCGATTTTTATCATTTAAAAAAATGGACAAAGCTTGACTCCCTGTCTTCCCATTTCACCACTTTTTTATTGGAAAAATACAGCGCAAACTAAAAAAAAAAAGTTTGACCAACTTTATCCAGACCCCGATCTCCCTCTACAATGGTATAATGAAAATGGTGGTTGAGAAGAAATCGATCAAACTGAGTGTTAAAAACCATAGCTTCAGAGCTTTGAAATGGTATGAAAATGCTTTCTAAATCCACTCAAACACGAATTGTAAAAGGTGCAATTAGGTACATTATCTAATCGGCTTTTTTATTCTAATAGAACCAACATATCAATCATGTCTGGTCGGCAGTAAAACAAACATATAATCGCCCTGGTCTATTAGAGGTTCTCATACGATGTTTTTTTTACCTTAACACCTTTGCCACTTTGAAGACATTAAAAGCATACAACTTACAACATGCTACATTCATTCGACGACTGGACATCCTTTGACTAGAAAATTTTTCAAACGATGGAACTATTACAGCTCGCCTCGCTAGAAAGCTCCCCAACTTCCAGTTTGCTGGTATCGTTTCTGGTGCGAATAATCACCGAGTTGCATTGCAATCGCTCTAGCTCATCCACGGTGGGTTTGGTGAACTTTAATACGTCGCACCACTTTCGCTACATTCCAGCACAGATAATGCGGCAAGTATCTACGGTTGCTTTCGTGAGCATTAATTTGCGGGAAGAAACACCCCCCCTGCAATTGCTTAACACTCATATCATAGTGCACGCTGTAGCGAGCAGCAATTGGATCGAAAACAAAATGTCCATAGTACAGGAATCGCTCGGATTGCTCCAGATCCTTGGACTGTACGGCAAATCCAAGCAAGTGATAGTTCTTGTCGACCTGAACGTGGTGAAGCTGACCGAGTTCGAGCTGTTAAAGCAGGCGTACAATTATGGTGGAGCAATCGATATACTGTACTTGCTGGAGCACTCCAGGAAGGTGAACATCATGATACCGGCATTGAATCAGCATACAAAACTGCTCTCTCGGTCTTGGTCGGATTCGGTGGCCAGCTTGTTTCCCGATCGACTTTCCAACTTGAAAGGACATCCATATAAAGTGGCGTGTAATGAAAATAGACCACTTACGTTCCGCACGGCCAATGATCGTATCAGAGGCATCGATGTAGACTTCATAGACATCATTGCCAAGCATCAGAACACATACGCTCAGTATAAGTATACAAGGAATCCAGTCAAAGTGTTCGAATCCTTATACGATACCTCGTACGATATGGCGACCTATCGAATCAAGCACGAAGGACTCACGTATCCCTTTGTGCCGCTGTACTTCCCGAATCAGTTCCGCTGGTGTCTCGCAGTACCGAAAACATACAACCGACTGATACACGAGCAGGTTGTCTGGCCGTACAAACCGAGTCTGTGGACTTTAATACTATCCGTTGCTGCATTCTTTCTCGTGTACAGGTTAATTCTAAAGCGTATAATTGAGACGAGATTTCCCGCTGCATTTCCGATCATCAATACTCCGCTACAGATTTTGCGCATTATGCTGCTGTTTCTCCTGACCGAGTACTACACAGCCAAGCTGACTGCCATCCTTGGACTGTCGGTGATACCCGGGTACCCGAAAACTCTCACCGAGTTCGCCAACTCGCCGATCCCACTGCTCATATCCCATTCGAGCGAGTTTCAGTATTTGCTGGACAATCCGGAGGTGTTTTCGAAAACAATCGAATGGAATTTTTCCGAACAGTACGATCCAACTGGTTTGGCGCTGCTGCAGCTGTGTGATCTCTTTCCGTTCACCATCGACGATACAACCAATCATCTCGGCAAACGGCTCACGTATCATCACTATCATCTGATTGAAGAACCGATCAGTACTTCGATTTGTCTGAGCCCGTTTCGCAAAACGAGTCCTCGGCTCGAGCGGTTCCAGATGTACATCACACGGCTGAACGAGGCGGGCATATGGAACCATTTGGTGAACAAATGGATGCATCAGGATGGAAAAGTATTGCCGAACTTTAAAGTCAAGGAAAGGACAAGCTTCAAGTCCACGATTCTTCAGCTGTTGCATTTTATTCCAGTGTATGTCATTGCCGCGTACTTATACCTTATATCGCTGATCATTTTTATCCTCGAACACGTTGTATATAGGTTGCAAAGAAGATTTGCACGTGTCTAGATAGGTTAATTTGTGTATAAGAAGGTGTGCTCATCGCCTAGCTTAAGCGGCTTATTCTGTGAGTAATTATATTTCTATGTCACCAATGACACTAATGGACTCTTTACAGACGGTCGCTTATAATTACTAGTTTCAGAAATGGTGGGCTATTATGTGTGTATTAAGTTCTATTTTCAAAGTAGTGTGTAACAATAATGTAGCTGTAGTGCAGAACTGCTTTAAAAGCAAATGAAATGTGGACGAGAACAACTTTACAGGCTTACTTTAGCGTAATGTATCCATTTGATGAAATTAATCGATTGTTTTAGCATCATTTATCGCATATTTCCTGTTTCTTTGTGCAGACAAAACCAACTCGACCACCAGATGACACTTTTTTCTCACGTGTGATCCGATACTTTGGTCAATTTTCCACTTCCACTCAATTTAACTTGTTACGCTTCTCAGAAACGTGTCAAATATCACAAAGAAGAGAGTTTGTCTCTTACTTTGCTAGAAGTCTTTCGTTTTTCAATCTTCCTGTACCGTTGTAAGAAACGAATCAAGCAGTAGGATGGAATCAAGAGTTCGTATGGCATCCATCAGTGAATTTTTATTTGCTAGACAAGAAAGCATCCAATACAATAATGTACTCCACAACCGCTCGTCTAATGAATTGATCGAGCGCTCTGACTTCGCCAGGTAGAAGCCAACACAACGCTTCGTAAAAGCTTCATAATATCTGATCGTTATGAGCGCGGCTACACTAATGAGCCTTTGAGGCTTTTTTTCGGGCTTCTGTCCATACAAAAGACCACATGGCTGCTGGGCGAAGCAGAGAGCAGGAGGAAAAACAAGATAACACCACACATACTTGCTGTAGGTCAATCCTAGTCTGAAGTTCAATGCTGTTTTGTAGCTATTTCCATCCCCCGACGTCCATCCATCTCGCGTACCTGGTTTGATCAGTGAACAGTTTTTGTTTTGATGCTTTTCCATACGGCATTCCTTCACGGAGGAGCCACGAGAAATGCAATGCAAACCACACCAGAGCGGACTCCCTAGAACACCCCGAGAACGACCCGGTAATGGGTCTCTCGTTTTGCTTTCGCTATGCTTCGCCTTCCGCACGAGGGTATAATTGGTAATGCTTGAATCGGAAAGACTGCGTCCAGCAAAAAGGCTACGGGTGATTCCACTTTGAGGCACGTGGCTAACTAGCCGTATCGGATGCTGAGGATGCCTGATTTAGGAAGCCAATCCATAGTTTTACTCGAGTGTATCCCCGAAAACATGTTCAATGCTAATTGTTTCTTTCGTTTCTTTTCTCTCCCTGTCTTTCTCTCCTCAGGTAAGTACGACATGCTCTCAACCCAACGAAATTCATCCCGAAGCGGTTGTAAGTAAATCTAGTGCCTCCTGCTTCATAAACTCTCAGTTAAGCCTCTCATACTGATTAGCTGCTCGGTATACAGCCTCACTTACGAAACATTAAAGATTCCAAATTAAACTACTCGCTAAAAGGCTCTTTATGGCAATTAGGAACGGAAATAAAAAAAAGCACCCGTCTTGCAATACTCCTTTAAACAATGTTCCTTCCACGTCTTTAACTCATCTTGGCGATGGGTTTTCGGTAGCTCCGACAAGCTTCATTGATCTTATCATTTTCACAGCGTTTGTAGGATGTGAGATTTTATCCACAATATATTTACAACCAAATGAACATTCCGATAGCGGCAAAAGGCAATACCTTATGTCACCTGTTGCAGCAAGAAAGGTTCCACTTGTGAGCATCAATGCTTTCTTAGCCAAGGAATGATCATCATTACCGCACCACAACTTCCAGCTGTGCAAGTATCAACGATCGCACTCGAATAATGATGGTGAACAAAAATTTGAAAATTGCATATTAACCACTCGGTCGCCGATTGATTGTCCGCGATTTCGTTCCTCGCCGCGTGCACAGAAAAGAAAATGCAGCTCAAAAAGATTGCCTTTGCCATTGAGACCCCCCGGCCGGTTGGAACAGGTTTTTGTTTGGGTAGAAGACGCACAAGAATGTAACCACGCTGCATATGCAAGCGGGACATATGCCTTTAACCGAGGGAACCGTATGTGTTTCCTTTTATTATCAACCGGTAGCTGCTGTTTAAAAGCGCTGCCGAAAAAAAGGCCCGTTCATGAACGGTGGAAAGTTTTCTTCCACATTCGGAAACCATGCTTCAATTAAACCGACAAACGTGTGGACATCTTAGCTACTGTAATGCATCGTTGTGCTATGGTGATTGTTCTTGGTGAAGCATGATAAAAGAAGCAGAACAATTATGGGACTGAAATGATAATTAATGCACCAAAAATCTGTCCATTGACAGGTACTCTGCTCTGGGAATGATAATTTACTCACTGATCATCCTGTAATTGATAAGATGCTGAAGAAATACTTTGAAACAATGGGTTGCAGAAAGACTTAAACCTGAATAAAACATTCAAAAGACTTTTCAATTACAAACAGATACAACGATCGTGTGAGTACCACCTGATGATTTATCACTATCAGAAGCGAATATTATTCTATCTCCAAAGATATAAAAAGGAAAAAAAAACCTGCTAGCATGCTGGTGAGTAGTCCTTTTGCATTCGAACAAATGAATCTCTCGTCAAACGTTCATAGAAATTGATCAACTCAAACCGTACTGATGTCCTAAAGGAGATTGCTAGAACCAGATCACAAGCTGTTCATGATTCACTCATCGGAGGCAATGAATAGGCTTTACGTTTAAACGTATCAGCTCACTATTGGTGGTCTTTCCAGTAAGATATAGCTCGTGAAGGAATCGTTGGAAGGAAATATGTTGCGAATAAACCGTAGCCAAGACCAATGGTTAATCCTAGATAAACTGCCGTTCTTGAGCCTCAGCTTTAGCATCTCCTTCTACATTACGAGATAAACACTCCATTTTTTGTGTGCCTTCAACTGTTTTGCTGCCTGCAGACACAGAGAAAAGCGATCAGAAAATGCATCCTACACGCAATAACCATCGCATCGTAGCACACCCACCAAGATGGGATGGAGAATACACCAAGTGGATTGCGTGAAAAATGATCTTTTCTAGAGCAAGGTTAAAGGGTGCAATCGTATGCAAAAAGGTAATCGATGTGTGTATTAAAATATGGATGGGAAAAAAAATGCTCACCAACATCAATACCAGTGCCGGAATCGTCGCGCTTTGATCGATGAAGCAAATTATCGCTAACTGTGGGTGGTACCGGATATTTCTTGCAGGTTTGTCGCTTGTCCTTGCGTTGTAGTCTTTTGATCGTTGTTAACGCGATCGTGGTAATGGACAAAGGTGAGCCTTTTTGGAAAAAAAGCATTCATTTGTACACTTGCAATGACCTGCATACAGGCAAACAAAAACAAAGCCGACCCGAAAGACTCTCCATTCCCAGACATCGATCTCAAACGATCATTCAAATGTTTTGATTATATCAAGCATCCAAAACATCCCAAAACTTTTGACCACCATCGTGTCCGTCCATGGGGGATAAGGGGGAGTCTAAATAAATCGATTACCCTTAAACCACCCACAAAAATATGTTGCTCCAAACATCAAACTCTCTCGAACCGTATCGTAACGGTCCTCGGGCTCGGCTCGGCTCTTGCACGCCAACCATCGTCATCGATATCGCGCCGATCGCCGATTGACGTCTCCGCTCCGGACAACACACTCGGGGAGCATCATTAATCTCCTCACTTCGCTTCGATCACAATCGCATCTGGTGCTGGGGCACTGGGTAAAGGAAACCTCTCCAAAGAAAGCTCCTTCACGCTCATTTAACGGTAATCGGTTGCGCTAGGAGCGATATGATTCACCCCCTGCACGTACATAGGTCCTCGCGAGATTAACTGTCGGGACCAAGTGTTTGCCAAGTGTCGAAAATGTGCGTGGACGCGCCTTGAAGCGGGCGGGGGTTGAACGAAACCCTCGAGCGATTAGCTGTCATCTCCCATTTCGGTCTCCATGGGGGCGAAAACGGAAAAAAAGAAAACGCACGTTCATCATTGACTTGGGGGCCCACAGAAGAATAATTAATGACTGGGTTTTAGGAGTTTATTAATGTCAAACTTTGCAGGTTCTTCAGCACGCCGGTTCGAGCGCTGACTCTGACCGATAAGTCTGGGGCAGCAGCACTCGAAGAAGGTGGCAAGCATTTAAAGCTAATGATCTTATTTAGTTTTCAAATGTTTTACAAACCACACACCTTCGGCCCACCTTTTTCCCGATGCTCAGCCCTAAAAGCACATCGCTCCAACAAGTCACCTTTGCCATCAGTCTATGCCTTAATAGCTTTTCGATCTGGGTCTTGCGGCCTTTCGGGCAGGCACTGCCTCGTCCCCCAACGGGTACTCTTCCCCCAATGAGTAAGATAAATGGACTAGAAACATCACGAACTCAGCAGCAACTGCGAAACAATTTGTTTACCGCAGCGCCGACCGAACGATTGGCCGCGACGATCATGGCTTGATCAATAGTGGACATACACACGAAATTCGCAAATCGATTCCGGAGCAAAACACTTGCCACAAATGTCATACGCTCGATTGATTTATTGATCTAGCGCAACAAACAAGCAACAGTCCTGATTTAAATGCGTGCCTTGAAATCCGGTACTGCCAGCGTCAATCAGTCAGTCGATTATGTTACTCTTCGTTTATGCAAATGGGAATTCCCCCGCAGCTGCTAATGGAGAGCATTAGTTTCGTTTGTGGCCTAAGTTTGGGCCGTCGCTACTGACGCACTTACGCCACCGTGCGTGTCATCGGTATTTGCCACCCTTTCGCTTCGTTGGGCTAGATATAAATTTATTAAACTGATCTTCTGATTAAACTGATCGCCGACCGCCACACATTTCGAGGAGTGCTCACATTCCATTAAAACAAGAATTGAACCACCTGCCTGCTCTTCACTTCTGCCTTCCAGGTCGAGTCCTCTGGCTGTCTCCAGGCTCTACTAGTTTGCGTTTTCTAGCCTAGTGGATGTTTTAGAAGCAAATTGTATGCTAACAAGCCTAAAAAGTCTTACCCCGGGCGCGTTTGTTTGTCTGGTCTGTCAAATCATGCGTGATCAGTCGGTGATCACCAGATAAAGACTAGAAATACCACACAAACGCACACACGCACACAACACACTTCGATCGGATCAATGTGATCAATCGCGGCTCAAACCAGTCTGTGCTGGCGTCCGGGGAACTGTAGTTTTCATTCTTTATCAATTCAATCCAATCTACAATCTACGACAAACTGATGCGTGTCATGCGTGCGAAGGATTAGCATAGGATGTATTTTAGGTAGAGTTTTCTGAGTTCGAACTAAGTGTGGACTCCTTCCACATTTCTCTGAAACAAACCAAATACACGGGAGATTGTGTCACTTTCTCGAATGTAGTGATGGGAAGCGGGAATTAATTTAATTGTACGCACCCGAACTCGAGCATGATCGATCTGGTGGAGCATTGTTTGGGCATTGGAAATCCCGATGCCACCGGAGGTACTCCCGTACGTCAGAAGCACGACCTGTCACCAGTAGAACAGACAGTGAGTTCGGTGGGCGGATCGAGCCGGCCTGACAGCGACAAGACTCCCGAAAGGCGAAACCCTTCTAAACGCACTCCGTGAGGTCTGCATGAGGCGGATCGTTGACAGGTTGTTCGTTAGGGGTGAAGCTGACGGTTGGGAGTCTTGCCTTACGAAACGTCTGCTGTAGGATTTCTCTTCCATTCGACCTTCCTTAGACGAAAGGGTACCGTTTGATGCAGAGAGAAACACAGAGAGCGGGAGAGACAGGGTGAAAACTTTATTATTCATGTTCATCAAATTCCAACAAGCCCGCTAGTTGTTTGCTCGTCATCTGCCGTCTAGAGAAACGATTCCAAAATCCATCGGGTGAAGTTGTCCATTATCGACTTGACATTTGACTCTCCTTTCTGCTCGCGTCATTGTGCGGTGTGTGTCAGTGTAGTTGGATTCGTTTGTGCATATGCTCCACATTCGTCTAACGCTTGTACAGCTGACCTCCAGATAGTTTCTGATAGGAACTGTCATGTTTAAGCAATCGAACAGCGGGGAACTCTAAATGTAGGGCTGGATGAAGTTTTGCTTACAGTGTCCATATTGCCAAGGTAGGTTGTTACTGCAGCTGCTCGAAGCGATTCTTCCAGTTTTGGTGCTCAAATTTGGCAACATGAACTTTAAGTTTGTTCGAAAACATTAACCAGACTGTGTATACTAACCCAGCATCTGACAAATAAAACGCTTCATCACGATTTTAACAAGACATCTAACCAACGTAGAGATTGACATGTAATCTCGCTACACGTAAGTTCCCAAAAATCAAACAAATAAAATTAGCAGTTACAGATGCTCAAGCACTATAGCCTGTCTTTTCCAGCATCTGATTAGGCTCTGGGCTGCTGTGGAATGAATTTGATTCATTGCAAAAATTTCCTACTTACATTTTAATGACAAATGCCCATTTAGGATGAGAGTGGATTCCTTCCTTTCGGTGAAGCACAAGAGTACAATCACTCCATTCGTAATGCTACTAGTGCCTACATAAGCTCAAATGGAGTGCATATAATTATCACGATTGCAATGAAATTTGATCGTGTTGTTCTCTTTTGTTCTCTACCCCAAAACTTGAGTTGCAGACAACTAGGTAAAGCTAGCAACCGAATTTGCCAACAGTAAAACGGAATGATTTTTCTTTTTGTTTTGAGAAATTCCATACTTTTGATTCCCCATTTTCCATGTCCAGCAATAAGCCAAACCAGCGGGAATTTGAACGTGTTGAAGCTTAAACAAAAACAGAAGCCTTGCTACCAGTGCTCATTTCTTGTATGGTACACTGAGGTATGGGTGGGTCCAAAAATGGATACAATGTTTTGCATTGTACAAGCGCACGTGCTTGTGCCATGAAATCGATTTGCTCTGCCCAATGCCCACGGGCGAAACACGTTTCTGCTGCCTATAAAGGTGGCGCTCCCTTTATTCCGTTTGGTTACTTCGGTAAGAACCAGTCTTGCAGTTGAATGCATTGAAACCGATGGGCTTCATGCCCAGAAGATCTGAAAGAGTCGAAAGTCACATAATTCACCACATGCCTTCTCAACTACTTGCGCTTATGCAAAGTGTTCTTGCTTTGTTTGCATTGGGTAGGTACCGCAAATGAGTCACCGAAACACGTGCCCTATTGATGGAAATATTGGTGTTCCTGGTGACATCGCGCTAAAACAATAAACAAAAAACGGGTTAACTGCTGCACAAAAGCAACAGCAACAATTCACAAATTTCAATGAAGCCAACCAGCAACAATTTATTAGCCATTCTAGTCGTGCTGGTCACGCGCTGCATATTAAAACACATTGATGGACTTGAGCGAAAAGCGATCCACGATCCGCACGGATAAAGATTTACTTTCCTTGCTGTTGTGGTCGCTTTTCTCTCTTTAAAGTTTACCGAACCGATTGGGCCAATGCTCATACGCCAGACCACACCGGAAATTGGATTTCAATCCACTCCAACATCAAGAACGTGGGCCGATGACGGTTTGCGCTGCTGTTCCTATATTCTGGACATTGCTTCCCAGTTCAAGGAGAAACTTGTGTTACAGATTCTAAACGAAAATCAGGACAACAACATACTAAAACAGGTAATATGAGCTAGAACGATTTAATGATTTCGTTTCGGACAGAAAAATCAATCGATCGAAGCAAGATCGTTTAATCGAATTCCTTCATAGTACCTCCTACCCGAATGCGCGTTGATGTTTCTCGTTTCGAAGCTACTTCCTCGCTGTTGTTATACTTTTCGCTTACGCTTCCTTCCACCACCACGCTGGAATTTTTCATGGTTCTTTCCGACGAACGATCCGGTTGTAACGATAATTGATTTTTTCTACCCTGTCTTCCACCAGTACGTGTATCAGCAGTTTGTTGCTGCAAAGTTGCCCGAAAGGGTAACTGATCTCATAAAACCGGGGAAAAGACCTACCAGGTTAATCGAGAAATTAAACGAATTCATTCCACCCGGCAATGGTCCACGATCATGATGAAGGAGATTTTTTTCTTTTAATAAACTGCAGCGGGTTACAAATCTGCACAACCAGAAGAATGAAACGGCAATCTTCTTGCCCGATAAGACAACGGGGCGTGTAGCAGAAAGTGGACAAAACATTAGAATATGGAAGGGAACGCTTGGAAGGCGATTCCCCGACATAACTCTGGCGCAGTTGCGAGTAAAAACGCAACCATTCCGTGTCGCAGATCTTGTCGTTTGCGTGCGTGGAATTTAACTTCGCCCCGTACGCTTCATCTCACCTCTCGAGAGAACCCGGACACCACCTGTTCCATCTTCAGAATTTTTCCCCTTCCCAAAGGGACAGGACAAATGGTTAATGCATCACCTCCAAACACGCGAAACACTTGCTGTTCGGATTGGTGCAAAAATTTGTTCACCCGTCATCCCGAACCGGTGGCGTTACGTGAACTCTGCGCAGAAGATTAATGCGTTATTCGCGTCGAGAAAATCTGCAGCTCTTCTGTGGACGCATCTTTGCATCGTGCGAAAGAGGGAGTTTCGCTAATTTGCTCGTTGACGGCGGTGCGTGTACTTTGGTGCTTTTGTGTGGTAACTTTACCTTAAAATAAACCCTACAAAGGGCAGGGAATAAATGCGTCCTCACCTTGTAACTGAACAAGACAACCGTGTTGGGCAAAAAGGGGGGTCCGACTTGTAAGCGCCAGATTTATCAGATCAAAATCTCTTCCAGTACCTACGCTCGTACAACAATTAAATCGTTTCTTTTCCAATCCGGACCTTCGAATTCCGAACCGCAAATGGAGCAGCATTCCTGTACCTTCCACGGAGACTGAGCACTTGAACTTTATTCAAATCATACCACCAAATCTGTTGCGCACGCCATATTGGAGTGGGTTTGTATTTGGATTTATTTGCTCCTCTTTCCGAATAATCTCTTTTCGAGCGCAAACAAACACTCCAAAAAAAAAAGATTATCGAGTTGGAGGCCACCCAAAAGAAGCGTCCAGCATCCCAGCCAGTTGAGTGACAGCAGAAGGTACCGCCTGGACGAATTTGGAGGGGCACCAAACACAAACGAAACACATTTAGAGCGAAGATCCTGGCAGGAACTATGCGGACGCACTTGATCAAGTTTCGAGAACTGTTGAATATTTATACGCATCTATCCTGCTCGCCTGAAGAGGCTGCTTCACCGTCCGTTTCACGCTATTGTGCCGCGTTTGGAACCGAACCCGGTAGAAAACCGCACAAACCATCGATTGATCGACGTATTTACAACTGAGCAACAAAGTTTGACCATTTGCATACGTTCGCGCAGTGTTGTAGATCACTTGAAGAAGAAAGGCCGACCGGGGCCGATCGTTTATCACTATTTCGGAATCAAATTAATCGCATTCGTATTGTGCATTGATCGTTTGGCCGTTTGCCGAAAGCGTTCTCAAGCGTTCGCATTTCGCGAGAAACATCCGCAAAGTTGCGTCTCTTCCTTACAAGTGGATCGGTATTTCCATCGATCGAGCTTCAGAATGACAGTAATTAGATTAATGTTTCGCATTTTCGCCAAAACGAATCAAATCACTGCTTTTGCCAGTTTTGGGAACCAATTGTTTTCTACACTGAAATCAAAGAACGCACCGAAATTATCATTCACAGAAGCCACTCTCACCGGTTTAAACGATGTAATCGGATTCGAACATCAGATACAAATTGATTCTTTGCGATCCTCCGATGATGACCATAATAAACGAGATCTGATTCGTTTAGCGTTTAGCTAGGCTAATTTTGTTATAAGTTAGTCAGGTCTTTCTTTTTTCTACGAGGCGTGCCAGTTAACATGGCGTATCATTGGCGTTACAAACAGCAGCACCCAAGGCTCCGAAATTTAACGCATCAGCGACGCCAGGAAAACTTCAAGTCACTCTCGTGATTCTAAACGTGCACTTCGTATCGGTGGCAGAACGGACCGTTACCAAAAACTTAGGAACAATCGATTCGTAGCACCAATCATGATTGATCCGCCTATTTTAGCCTACCGTGATTAATTTATATCGATTTCTAGTATCATGGCCTGAAAATTCAATTCAACTCATTTCCTCGCAGGACGTTTCTGGAGGCAATTAGAAATTCTTTTATAGAAGTTACCCCAGAAACTCAACCCAAAACACACTCACATGTAACAAATAAACTGCAAATCCCTGCCCAGTAGGTCATTTTATGAGCATAATGACCTTTTTCTATGACCCGTAAAGCTGGTCTGGATGTTGATGTGGAAAGCGTTTCAGTAGATTCGTCCTATGCATCCATTCGTATTGCTATTTATTGCATCATTTCCGTCCAGCCCAGCGCACCCAACATGTTGCGATCATCCAAGATCTTGGAGAGAAACCGTAGTCCAACGGTTTTCGAGATTATACCAGATAGAGTAATGGAGGCAACGGAATCTATTTGCACGATGGGTGGCCTACCTCAGCTGGTACTCACTCTCTGCATCTTGTGGAGCATTCAGCCTCAAAGGGATACAGATAGAACCACGCTGGATACCTGGACCGGTTTGGTGTGATGATCCTCTGCTCTCCCGTATTGCTCTGAAGCTGTTTCCAGTTGCATACTGCAGTGCAAAATCGCACGATACGATCGCTCTACCTTCTCTACCCTCAGTAGATCATAAAGATCTAGATCATGCATCTTGTCGCTTCAATACGCACCGCCACACGTCCACACCAGCCTGATGATGATGATGAAGACGATGAAAGAGCATCGACCGTCGCGAGAAGATACTCGCGCTAGCCGTTAAAGAGTAGCACTAGATTCCAATCTACCGATCCTTCAAGCGACAAAAGAACTCATCATCATGCTCATCTACCAACACCTGGTGCACTATCTTCATAGCCGATCGCCGTACATGCGCATCTGGTGCGTCACTAATCATGCCGCCGTACCTCAATCTTCATCATGTAATAGCGACGCAATGAGTTTTACCTTTTTTCGTACACACTTTGCAAACATGTTGCAGCGCACGCCGCTCGTCTAATCGACGTTTCTAACGTTTTCTTCCTTCTTCCTCTCGTTCTAGGTAAGTCTGACGGATGTGTGCTGTTAATCAAACCGGAACATCACATACCGGAACATCACATCAACCCCAACGCGTCATGTGGTTCCTCTACCAACTCTCGAACTGCTTAGCCGACATAACAAAATTCAATTACACAGAAACCACGCGCTAAGTTCAGCGACCCGATTTGACGTTTTAAATATTGGTCTCTAAGTTATGACGCAAAGGTTTCAAGCTTCCATCACAGACGGTGTTGAGTTACAGGCCGTCAAAAACCTGCCAACTGTCAGATGTTGGCTATGTTCCGCATGTTTGCCCCGTTCCGTTCAGGTTGGTCGGACTTCCTGCACACCAGCACAAAACCCGAGCGATAAATCGTCGTTCGACAACGCTTGGTGCGTGGTACTGGATCTTCCCGTACTTCCCAGCGTCCACCCGTCAAAAGACACGCTGTCCAGCAGCAAGTGGTGCTGAAAAATGACTCTCCGGTGTTATTCTTTGCTTCATTTTACCCGCCCCATTCAAGGAGCGAAACATCAAGATGCTACAACGCTGGCGCAAATTCAAACGTCCCCTCCTGAAACCGGGTGGAGATCGGGTTTAGTTACGCATTATACACACTTCATTACATTTGTTTACCATCGTTTTAAAGGTTCGATCTGTGTCCGGCCGTTTCTTATCTGTTTGAGCATTTGGGGCGGGTTAAGTGCGGCCGCATCGTGCAACGAAAAAAACGAAGGTTCATATCGCAATCTTTTACCGGCACCTATACTCGCCGTAACCGTAACACCACAAATCTTCTCCGTTCGGAAGCACCAACGGCAGCAGAATAATTACTTTTTTCCTTCGAAGTATGATTTTGAGCTTTCCTTTACACCACCGGTACACCCGTTTGGCCTGGAGTCCTGGACGCACAGCCAAGATTGCGCGGTACCTTAATAATTGGTCACCGCTTCAGGGGGTCCTCTTGCTGCTTGCAGTGGCTTCTGGAAGCAGCGAAAGATGCACGAAGTGGTACAGAATAAATGAAGCGTCATAAAACATTATTGTCTTTAAATCTTGCTTCACCCCGAGAAGAATAATTGATCGCAACCGAGTGATCACACCGGCCAAGAGGCAACGGCAAAAATTTGTCTTGCACCGAGCTGTTCAGGATGCTCAGAATTTCCTGAGGAATAATGTATTGAAGAATGCTTCTTGGTTTTTTTTTTTAAATATTGCCAACAAACATGACACAGGACACAAACTGGTCCGGTTGCATTTACTTCAAAAAGCAAAGCTGCAATTTTTTAGATGCCTCCTTCTACGGCAGCTTCTAAGGCTTCGAAAAAAAGTCAGGCGATTTGATGACACATGATTGCCGAATTCAACAGCCAAACAAATCCAAACTTCCACCACATGATTCTTATCCAAATCACTTAATCCACACACATAAAGATATCTGCATAAAATGCACGCGTTAAAATGCATGTCTTATGCAACGGCACGACACACGCCAACGCGACATGGGCCGCAAAATCGTGCAGATTAAATTTCGTGCCAAAAATCAATACCTCACGCGAAAACTAGCGACGAAAACAAACAAATTAACAAAGCAAACCACCCAAAAATTGACTCAAATGTGTTGATTAACCTGCGCAAAGAAGTTGAAGGAATTAAATATGCAAATCGCATACAAACGCATACAACCAGCAACGATAAGCCGACGTGCCTTAGGATTCGGGTTTGCAGTTTCCACGAAAATACTGTTAGATGATCTCATTTTAATGGCAATACCGAACACGAGGCCGAATAATTTCCGTCGGTTATTTACACGCCGTTTTTTCTTCGTTTTGCTGCACTTTTTGAAATAAATAATTTAAAAATCAGCGTCTTATGGTGCTGACATTATTTGTTAGTTACCACTTGCAATGAATGCCAAGGTTCCCAAAAAAATTATATAAGGCATTTCTTACAAACTCGAGCATCACGAGCCACGCACTGCAATGCAAGATTGTTAACGACACAACAATTAAGCACACATGAAACGCTCGCACAATGTTTCACGCAGCACGACCCTTTCAACGCTTACAAAACGTGTGCGCCATTGGCAGCGTAAATAATTCCTTGTCGCTTCCCACCGTGCGACAAAAATTAACCACAATTAATTTCTGCACTCATCGCTCAGGAACCGCCGTCGAAATTTCGTTTTCCCATTGCCAAACGGTACAACGGTACCTGATATGCTGCGGTATCCGTACCGTGGGTCATTTCCCTTTAATCCGCCTTTTACCTACCCCTACCACCACCACCACAGCCGGGCTGCGGTAACGCAACGGGACACAAACTGGCATCCCATTGGCGGGGTGTATTAAATTTTGCTCAAACCTGGAAAATGATGCACCGGTGGCCGTGGCCGTGCGCGAACTATAAAATGAACCTCGCAGCCACTGGATGGGATGGACGAATGGGTGCCGCGGGACGGTCCATGTAAATGGGTTTTACTGCGAAGATGAAACTCGATCCACCGGGAACACTACGGGTGAAGTACTTCGCTCGCGTTCCTCAAGATAGGCGCACACGCACCCGATGGGGCGGCCCAAACCCAAACGCCACATGCCGCTCGGCATTCAGTGTCAGTTTTATTAGCTGTACTTTATACCCGGTGCCGGGTCGGTAATAAACAAAACGCTCCAAAGGCAGGATTTCCTGGTGGCTGAGGAAATGTAATACTAGATCGCGAAAGTCGCCCGGTGTGGTCAGCGGCACTGGTACAAGTCCAGAGTGCGCAAATTTAACTGCATGCCTTTTGGGACGGCATAAAATAAATAGTGTTAATTAGTGTGGAGCATTTCGATCGAAGATTCCTGTTCCTGAACACGGGTAACTACCTGGGTAGAACTAGTTTTCTTAATTCCTAAACACCCTTTGGCGTACGGTCTGTGCGATTGCTGTGCAATTGAGGAAGATCCACTTTCTACCGATCTTGCCGTTGCTCTGCTTTCCAATACGATCGCCATCAATTGGACTTTGTGCAATAAATGAACTTCATTAGCTTCGCTTCCAGAGCGCGAGTTGCGTTGGGCGATGGCTGACTTTTCTGCACGTGTCCAAACGATAGCGCACTCGCAGCCTGGGCTTTATAAAAGATGGCGGGGTCAAATCGCAAGGTTAACAAACCGAAGCCATTCGCGAACCACCGCCGCGAGATCCAGTGCAATCGTTGCAAAGGCATGCACAACCCTCCCCAAGTATTGCAAGATTAATGCAATTGTCACCACGCGACCAAGTGAACGTTCTTCTTGGTGATCTGCCTGCCGGGTGAAAATGGGTCCGGTTTCGCAATCTAGCAGCGCGGTTGCACGCCGGCTGGTAATGATAATTTATGACTATTTGTTGGAAGGCCTCACACTCCTCTTATTTCTGTGCCTTTGCCCTCTTTTCAATCTTATGACACATTGCCGATGATTCATGCCGATCGCTTCTATTGTTCCGTTCAGTGCTCACAATGTATTTCTGGGCGAGTCTCTGATGCACTACTTAAGGAGACGCCGTTAAGATTAGCATCACTAGCGACACCCACAGAACTGTGGTCAATCAGGAACTGCGAAGGTGGGCGTTGTCTCGACACGTAACAAATTGACACCTTTGGAACTGATGTTTTCTTTTGCATAGCATCTGGATGCTATGGAGACTGCATCGCTTCTTCAACGATTAGACGAAAATTGTTGTAAATTGCGAGTTTTATCTGCACAAATAATGCGTAGCTCGTTGACTAATCTATCAGAAACATTCATCCCCAGCATTGGAATCATCTTAATGCCACTTTAAATGCTCCTAATCGCTTAATGCTTTCGTTCAACTTCTCTGCAGGGTGCAAAAGAACACAACGCCAGCACACATGTTTTCTCACCCAGAACGCACGCGGGTTCCGCATTAATCTGGACGATTTTCACGACTCCAATAATCATCACAGCATGCACCCATTTTATAGGGCCCAACACGTTTAGGGCTTGGGGTTTTTTTTTTTGTCGAGCCCACCGTCACGCACCCGCACCGAAATAATAAGTGGCGATCGGTGAGCTCCAATTTGGGCTCATTTGTCATTTATACGCCCGGAATCGCCCAAAGCACTGTGCTCGTCCCGTTTTTGCTTTATTTGCTGAAGTAACCGTTTTCGCAATCAAAAGTAAATTTCGTGCCTAATGAGATCTGACCAACACAGCACAGCAGTTCTGGGTCCTGCTGGCGAGAAAGACAGCTGAGAACGTGCATTAGTCTCAGTGCTCTAATTTAGAACCTTACTTTAATATGCTTTTCCTTATTGTGCTCGCTTACACACATACAATGTCCTCATTTGTTCCGCATGTTTCGCCCGGGATGTGCTTGATCTTTCGCTGCTTGCGGTGCAATAAAAGAAGGATCGTCTGGATCAGTATTATGCGTGCCCGATACAAGTTTGCGGACGCCCTGACACACAAGCACGTGGTCACGATGTCGATTAGCGGTTGATGTCTTCCCTACTCTTTCGGCCGCTGCCAGTTTCGAACCCAGACATAATCATCATTGTGTCCTGAGGAGATTTTCGAATTAAAGAAACTGGCAGCTGGCTGTACTGATTGCTTCCTTGCGGGTGTGCTGAATGTCCTGTACCGGTCCAATTAGTATGAGGGATTAATTAAGTTCCGCAGTGTAAATGCAGCAAAAAAATCGAAAAAACCCAACTGAGCTGCATTGAAGAACTCGAAACGGATTTTGTCCAAGCATGAAGAACAACTTTGCGTGCGTTCCATTTTCTTAATCCTTTCATCCTACGCAAAGGCGCTTGTTGGGAAGATTGCAGCATCGGTTCCAGCACTGCGTTAGTTTGCAAAGAAGCGCAAACATGCACGCATTCTGAGAGCCCTTATCCACCGATCGAACCCTGTGAGCCCCTCCGTGGTGCTGCAGTGGATCGAACTTGATATTTGTGTTCACAAGACGTTTTCGGGAAGCATGCTTAGCCTTTTTTATTTGAGTTCTTGTACGTACACATCCTTCGATTGCTTCGACGTTCAATGCAGCAGATTATGCACCAGCAGACAATGCAGTGCAGAGCCGAGCACAAGAAACCGAAGGCGTTGCACTGGTCTTTGTTTTGCGACCACTTTTGCATCGATTTCTGTGACAACAACAACAGCTCGAAATGTTTTGTGTAGGCGATAAAAAGACTGGCTATTTTCAAACCTTTACCTTTAGGGGCAAACGTTTCGGTGAGCGGGAGTTGCTCCGTTTTTTTTTTAATTCCGTTTGTGGATTGGGTAACATCATGTCACCCCATAATATTATTTAGACCCACACATGAGCTGCACAAACTGGTTTCCGACGTGTGCCCAGCGGTCAAACGTTTCGTTATTTTTTATTGTTTTTCCCTCCTTCTACTTGGCTGGTCGGTTTCAAGGAAAATGATACACTTTTACGACCCAAATCGAACTCCAATCGGCACAAGCTGCTTTTAATTAACAATTTTCAATCACATCGTGCTTATTTAGAGCATTCGATTTAAGAACAACGTAGCACATTTTATTGCATTGTAGAAACATTTCTCAAATTCTGGTTTCCAAATCAACAAAAAGAATTATATACACTTCTGTTAAAACAAACTAATGGACCCCCGAGAAACCCAACATTTCAACGGAAGTGACAAAACTTTACACGATCAAATAAAGCATACTACCAACGACGATGACTAATGAGACGATAAATGGAGTCTGGGACAGGTCGGCCTCCGCCATCGTCAGCGAACGTCATTGATCCAATAAATCCATAAAAAAAGCATTTTAATAGTCCCCAAAGTAATGAATGTCTTCCCCCCACTCCCACCTTTCCGAGCTCTGGACCTTTGGTTTTTCTATACCTTCACCGCCAGCGTATGCGGTCCGTGCCAAGCATCCGGTGAAAATTGTCAAAAATCACTCTTCATCGTCGACGTCATTTACGGCTGTGGACATTGGGTTCGAGATGCGACGGTTTAACGATGGGAAGGGATTTCTGTACAGGAAGAAAAAGTGGTAGCCATTTTAGAAGCAAAAGCTTCAAACTACGAAACATGATTTTAAGACCGGCGGTCCTACCGTAATAGTACGAACCAGCCCGGGAGAGGATATCGAGCAAGGTCGTAAATATGTTTTATGTTGCACCTCCCGGCTTCATGCTACCCGACGACGACCGGACGAGTTCAAAGACCTCGCCACAATTCTCGTTCGAGTCTATAAAACGGGCCGCGTTTCGCTGGGTTTAAAACAACACAGGCACCACCAATAATGGGTTCGATGTTACCCGATCGATCCGAGTCGATTGATTTTGTGTTGTGTTACCCTCGCCGAAAACGCCTTCGGCAATTTCCAGAAATCTATTAACGAAAACCCATTCGTCAGACCGATCGCATCCTGATCGATCTTCTAACTGTCATAGGTGATCTTGCTATCTATTAAAGCATGCTACGGGGAAACCCGAAGGACGCTAGCTGCACCAAGAACGTTGCCAGCTGCAAAAAAAATAAAGCGCCAACTAAAGCAGCAAGCGCTCGTTACTTTTGGTGGGGAATTAATTATTTTTTAATTATTATTTAAATTTGTGATAATCATCATCATTAATTATCTTTTAGGCTTTTGCGTTGAAGAGGGTAAGAGCTGTTCGTCACCTACCAGCAGTTCATCGCTGTGAGAGCTAGAACACTTTTAACCAAAAACACCGCAGATTGATAGGAGTTTAGGACCATCATTTTTTTGTGAGCCCCGGTACCGTCTGTCATATTAATTAATCAACGGGGAAGAGACTGAAGCTGATTTAATTGATTTGATCTTGCGCACGACTTTTGTCTTGAGATCCTATGTGAGTAGTCATGAGACTTTCCCATCAAGTTGACTATTAACAATATTCAGAACGATCTAGACAACGTTTGCTTCGTAGAAAATGTGGTAGAATGTTTTTATTCATCCACACAACCTATTAAGATAACATAAACAGTAAACAGCGTACGTTTACCGGCGGCAAACTGGTTGTCTGTCTAGTGTCTTCTGGCTCACATTTAGTTCCAAAAAAAGCCTCCAAGTACAACACGAAACCTAACGGATTTTGAAAGCTTCCGGACAACGCGCCACTGCATAAAAAACTCCCCAACGGAAAGCGTTCTTGTGTTTCAGGTGTAAGATTTTTGGATCACAGTTGACAGTAATCTCACTGGTTCCAGACAACAGAACTCCAACCGCGAACCCGCATGCCCTGTCGGGAATAAGGATTTTGACAGATTTATAGTTCGCGCGCTGTGTTAAAAATAAGCTGACAGCACCCGGCAATCATCAAAAGAAAAGCGGCTTTCGAAGAGAAAGGAATCGCACACTACCGGACTGATCAAATGGTAATTATTACTTTCACCTCGTTCGAGAATCAACAACCATTGCGCATGCTGACTTTAATCGATTTTGATTGACGAATGCGTGTTTATGCGAGTTTCCGCCAAAACATGTACTCTCGTTCCGATTAGACCGCTTGTGTTGCCGCTTTATCTGACATTAAACTGGTTCTTTGAGCTCCGAGTGGCTAGAACTTTCCGCCCGTCGGCTGAGGTTGCATCCGCCATTCCGATAAGTGCTGATGGCTTAATGAGAAATACATTAAATTAATTTATCCAACCACACAAAGGACACATTTCCGATAATCTGTCATCTTGCAGTTGGAAGTTTTCCCTCCCACCGGTTAAAAAATAAAAACAACAACAGAAGTTAATGTCCCCGATGTTGAAGCTTTCAGTTCTCCCCTTCAAAACCAGCCGACTGTGGGGGGTCCTTAAAGTGCCGTCATTGCACATTGCTTTTCCTACAGCTGGTGGAGAAAGGATTTGCACCGGTTTGGTTGCACATTCGGCGGCTTTAAAAGCTATAAACAAACAACCAATCTCCTACCATCGGCCAGGTATCCTGGTGCCGCCCTTCATCTTCGTCACTATCGCCGTGTGATCCGTTGCGTTCTGGTAGCTTTCGTTGCCCGACCCGACCCGGAGATCTCGCCGATTCGTGCGGGCTCTTTTGTCAATGCGAATAACACGCCGTAATGGATTGTGCGGATGGATTGCATTCGATTGTGCACATTCACCTGAGAAGGGCTTGGTTTTTCGATGCGATGGGCCATTCTCTTCCGATTGATCTTGTTTCGCGTTGCGGGAAAGGCATTTGTAGATTCGTTACAGTTCGAGTGCGGCGCACTTAAGGCCTCCTCCAGTTGTTGTTTTTTTTTCGTTTTTTGGATATTGAATTTCACCTGACATGACTTATGAAAAATGATCCACCGGTGTCCAAGGTACAGTAACGTAATTAAAAAAATCCCAAAAAGATTTTAGTCCTTAAGAGAATGGCCTTTCACTCGTGCTAGGAGAATGAAGTTGTCTGTTCAATTTTCCCCGAAAACCTTTCTCTTTCCGTACTCGAGACTAGTGATTTCAATTGTAAAAAAGATGTGTAATCTTTTGCACAATCACAATAATCTCTGGCTGGAATTCGGTGTCATATAACTTTAGATCCTAAGTTTGGGAAACGTTTTATAGCATAATAGAGTCTTATGCTATAATATCCTCCACGTTGGACACTTCGTACGAGCGTTACGAAGTGTTATGCAATAAATCCATAGTAACGAGCTCGTCTGCGCTGTAAAATTGTATGCACATCATGCAATAAACCGCACAGAATCCTGCATGCTTGAAAGGTCGCCACCATCGCCACTATAAATAATACGCACCAAATCCTACCATCCGGTTGTAAAAATGTTGCGCAAAACCCTAATCCCACATCTGCTACCTGTCCCGCGATGCCACAAATTGTTTTCCGTATCCACACACGAATCGCTATTGCAAACGCCAGTCCAAATCTGTCGACCGGTCTCCGCCAATCTTATTTTCGCGTGGCCGCGTTCCTAATTGCTAGCGATCACGCGATCTCGCGCATCTTTCGACTCCGGATAGCAAAACCTGCCGATTAAATTTATTCACACTCCAACCAAACCCTGCCAGGCGCATCTGCACAGGCCCAACAGGTAAGCAGAAAGCGGGAGGTGGAAAAAACCTGCCGATACTAATTCACGCCATCCGTAACCGATCATGAAGGTGCCTATCCGACAGAGGGAACAGGTTGCCCTGAAGGTTTTACATTTTCTTACCTGCTAAAGGTACGCTTTTCCATGTTGGCTAGCGCACACTGCGGCAAGTGTTTGCAAATGTGTGGTTTGAAGTTGCAACGGGGCTTGCAAGATCAAATGATCGCCATTTTTTTTCTCGCATTGTAACACCCTACCACAACGATTGCTCATCCAGAAGCGCACCTAGATCCGAGGGGTGGCGTCCTTCTAGGGAAATAGTCCAGAAGCAACAGGAGCAGCAACAGCACAAGCGGCAAATAGAGTGCAACCTCCGAGCGAATAATTAATGATAGGCGGTCAGGTTGGAATTGCCGCTGAATAGAGATCAGCCGAGCGAGCGCGCAGAATTCTGTACCGCTTTACGATGTAGCGTGTCTTCCGTGGAGCTGCGAGCGAGCTCTGTAAATTGGCGCTGCTTCCTACTTTATTAATGACCTGATATGCGCGTGAATTTGCCACCGCCAGGTTTAGATTCCAGGTTCCTAAAAGTAGAAGCGTAGAAGCAGTTTACATTAACATGGTCGACAGAGATTGGATATGGATGCGAGAGGATGGACGGAATTAGTCCCTGTCAAGAAACTGGATCCTTTGGCATACTCCACTCCGCAGCTTTTGCTGTTGTTCTCCTATCCCGCCGGTTGTGTACGAGCTTCAAGCTGTCGCGGCCTTCCCTTTTAACCAATGGCTAGCGCAAAGTCAGGCAGCTCATGTTGCATGTTAGCCGTTCAGAGGGAGCTGATTTGTGAAATCTCCCCACTTTTGAGCTGCCGACAAACGGACAGACGGATCGGCAACATCTGTTCCTGCGTCCTAGTGACATGGCCATCAAGAAGCCGAAACCCATACTTCACTGTGAAGCAGCAAAACTTAACCCTCCCTGCCTCAAGACTGATGTCTTTTAAAAAATGACAAACTTCAATCGATCTTCTCGACAAGCTTCTGGAGTATGTGTGTGGATATAGTTTCGGTCACTGTATGTCGTACCGCGTCACCGTTGGCGCTCGCCATAGATCACCCACGATCTGACATTCAGTCACCCCGTAGTAGGAGCTCTTGTGGCATTGCGGAGTTGCGTAATTTGATACAATTTTTGCACAGCATGGCCCTTGCGGGTTTGTCCCTGTGTTTGCCAGTAGGTTCGGACGAAACTACCCCGGTGTTGCACTTTTATGTTGGTGCTGTCGCCTGGGCGAATCGCGATTTCTTCCAACTCCCGTCACTCGGATGATAGAGTCACACTGGTCGATCGATTGGTACGCTGTCTAAAGTCGTTAAGGTTTCAGCGGGATACTAAATCGAACCCGACAGCGCCAGTTCATTCAGGCAGAAACGTGGACGAACTTCATTTGTGAAAGTTCACGATGGAGCGTAGTAAATCTAGGCGGTTCTATTAAGCAGGCGCTATAAGAACGGTTGAAGAATCGTGTGAGACTCGCATGTGATCACTTTGATTTACAACCCGCACGAATTAATCCAAGCTTAAGGTAGGCATTCGTTCACCGATGGTAAGACTGACAAAGACAATACCAAAGTCTGAATCCCGAATGACTCCATGGATGGACGGGAAACACCTTGCCGTGTCGTTCGTCTGATGCGAAGACCATGAAGGAAAGGTAGAAACAAAAAAAGATTAATTTCATCTCCGATAATCAGATGAACTGCGCCGCTAGGTAACGCTGTCGAAGGCTTTCCGGTGAGACCTCCAAGGTGAGGTTCTATATCTTTGATCTAGCCTAGAGACTCGGATGCTGCGTCGTACCGCGGATTATGGTGGGCGGAGCCAAAGCAAACAAATGTTTTATTCGTGGCGACAATCCCTGCAATGCAACGGCTGCCCTGCCGTATATTTCGGGGTGGGATTCTATGTTGAGATCTTCATCCGATGCGATAAAAACTAGACACTAGCATGCGGGATTCCTTCTTTTCCCGCGATCCGCGCGAGCACACGAGCACTTCAGCTATATTTATTTCTGCATAAATTTACCATCATTTACCCACTCATAAAGGTATCGAACGATCGATCGCGTCGGTGCGATCAATTTGTTTGTCTCCAGAAATTCCGTGTCTGCATAGCTCGAGGAAGGAGTCCGAATATTTTTCTTTATAATAAGAGGGAATAACGTACGGCAAAGTGGCCATAAAGTGCATAAGCAGCAACTTCGTTCGCAAACGAAGCACAGACCACTATCGATGAACTGATCGATCGACAGTGCACGTTGCACGTCTGTATCCGAGCAGCCTCGGAACCCTTCAACAATAACAAAGCGAAACCCTCGAACCTCGATCTTTGCAATGCGTTGGCATAAATCAAAAATCGACAGCATTGACAAACGCATAAGACAATGCAAACGGTGACGCGTGGGTGCGCAACATGCATTCGATCGAGTCTGCCACGCAAATCCTCGCTGTCGCCTGTGCCGTTAAGACACGGGCCAGACAGATTAAGACCCGCCGAACGGCGGTTCTGCCTTGCTCTGGATGTAATTTTCGTTACGATTATCTTGGAATGCAAATGTTGTGTCATGCGTATGGCTCGTTGCGTTCTTTCGGAGAGCTGTCTTGAGACCAGAAAGACAGTAAGTAAAAGAAAGATATCAATCTGGTCTGCGTGTGTGGGTGCATTCGATTGATTAGTGATCGCCTGTGCTGACTACTTTCTGGAGACTACATGAGAGTTGATCATGAAGTTGTGCGATCATTTTACCAATAAATGAGTCACAATTTCTCGTGTTCTCTGTAGTATCTTTAGTGCTTATTAAATAATTGTTTGACATCAACAACAGTTACCTTTTCTCTCCAACAACTTCATGTTTATCTCTTCCTAAAACTAAGGCTCAAGTCAAGGCTAACGAAATTTGATACATTAATGAAATTAAACTCTCTCCCTCCCTCTCCGAGATTCTTTTCCTTCCAAATTGAGCAATCAATCTTTGGTCTACTGGCTAGCTGCGAATATGCCGCCCGAACAGAACAAGTTCCAAGAGCAACCCGTATGAACCTACAAATTCATCCCACTGTCACTTTTCATTTCGATCATAATTTTAACGATTCCATACACAGCCCACTACACGCGCCTAGCATGCCTCTTTACACCATCTTTACCCTCAAACCTCACAAACTTCAGCTCCGCAACCATCGAAACAACTCCAGTAGGATGGTGCAAGGATTAATCGGTTAGCATAAATTTCCCAATCGAACCCTATAATTTAACACTCCTCGGGAATGCACCACCGAGATGCAGGAGACTCGCTCAATGCCACCGCCTAGCTTCTTCAGCAGTCCAACCACGACGGTAAATAAGCGCGAAAAGGAATGCACAACACCGATGGAACGCATCGCGACTTATCGTCCGCATAGGGTATCGGGTGCGCTGCACTTGGCCAGCCAGCTGACCCGCTAGCCTATGCCTAATGCGTGCGGGCCTGGTTTCTCCATGCGTGAATCACTTCTGCGCCAGTGTGTTCCTCATAACCATCCGGTCGACCCATAATTATGCCTCATAAAATAGAGGTTCTCTGTTGCCTTCTCCCAAACGGCCTCCCCAGCTCATATGGACGCGATGGTTTGCCCATCTGGTCGTGGTCGTGGAGCGACCTGGTACAGGGAGTTGTAATAATAATCTACAAACCTCATCCTCATCCGATGCAACTTCTTGTCGAGTTCGAGCTCCACACTGTTGGCATTGGCAATAAAAATGCAGTTCAAAGAGAAGCTGTTGCACTAGTTAAACAGACGTGCTAGTCCGTAGTGCGAAACGATGAATTATAACATCGTCAATGTCGTGTAGCGTTAATTTAAAATTCATATTTTATCATCCACTAGCAGAGTAAAGTGGCCTTATGGACATTCGGACAGCACACTGCTTCTAGATCTGTCACAATTAACATGTTCCGATGCAACCCTTCCTGTTCAACACGGTTTAAGGGAAATTAAATCGTACAAAAGGAACTACGGAGAGGGTTGGATCTCTTTCTAGATAACTTGTGGCCTAGAGCTGTACTGCTAACATCTTTAAGCTTCCTGGCTGTCAACTCCAAATCAGTACTTTCTACAACGGGCGAATGAAAAACAAAATTCCTTCCTGAACTCTTTCAACGGCAACCTTCTCTTTAATCCGCGCAAGAACTGCAATCGCCTTGCCCTTGCCCTTTTTTTCCCCGATCGTGCCCATCCTTCTCTATTCACCTTGGCATTTTTAATTAGCACCTCATCCTAAGGTTCATTCCCGTTCGATTTGCGGTCACGGCGGTCTCCGTCGATCAACGGTGCAGTTTGTTGCACCTTTCCGAACCGCCACAACACTTCTCCTTACCTCAAGGTTAACCTCTCATCTCCCCCCCCACCGAGACAGAAGCCCAATCCGCTTCTTCAGAACGACACCACAATTGCGTGTACTATTTGCCTATCAGCATCCCATGTCCGTGTCCATCCCGATTCCGGTTTGGGTCGGCTTTGCATAGATAAATGTGGTCATTTTGTGCCCGTCGGTCATTAAACGCTCCGAGCAGTGGAGCCGTTCTTGACTGAGACATCTTCAACCCCGTGTACCGCAACCCGTAGGCCAACAAGCGTGGCCAGCGACGATTACCTTGCGGGCAATTATAGACACCAGTGCGCCTTTTGAAGTTGTATGGGTTCCTTGCGAAAAGCGAACATAATGGCGGTCGGAACCGTTTCGCCGAGTGGAAGCATAATTTCCATCATCATGCTGTCCAACGGTGAAGGTTCGTTTTTGCAAAAATTAGCAGCCAGGCACAAAGTAGCAACGATTAGGCGGGAATGTTTGGAAGGAAAGCAGGTTAAAATGTGAATTTACTGAGCGGCATAATGTGGCTAGGTTTGTAGTGTAACTCTATGTAAATGAACAGGGTTGAGTCGCAATGGCGTATGTACCGTTGGATTCCGCAAACATCGATGTCAATTAAACTTCATTGCCACATCTTTCATCAGCGATCAGTAAAGCGATCGATTCGCTGACTAAATGATCAAAGTGCTTCCTAAACGTTTTACCTTTAACAGTATTTCTCTTGACGCACATGTTAAAAGTTTAACGCTTCCGGAAATCGCTAACCAAAGTCCAGTGGTTGTCCAATGTAGCATAGGAATACTTTCTAGCCGGCCTCTACTTAATTAACGTTCCGACAGCGGCACAAAACAAGCACCTGCGTGCGTACCAACGATACCAAATTCGATAGCTATTTCTACCAACGTCCTCTAGGAAATGCAATAAAACAACGACAAAAATCCTATTCTTACATCACATCTTAAATTCCATCCACTCTCCGACGGTGCAGGGAAAGCCTCGACAGTTTAATTACTCTTCGATAGAAGATAAAGATTAAAAGCCTCTTGCTTAGGACCGTACCGTTCGATGCTTTTCTCATCCACCAAAAACCAAAAACACGGAGACCGTCGTTGCTCAAGGAGGCCTTTCTCTTACGCTGCGAATTGATTTCTTCGAACGAACCATTGGAACATTGTTAACGAATGGTCTTACGATTTTACAACGTTTTCCGAGCTCGTGATCGATGAAGTGTGTGTATGTGTTTCTGGCTGGCCATGCGAATGATTTGATACGAAACCTATTCCTATTAGCCATGCGCAATCCATTGCTTGCTGAAAAGGTTAGCTCGGCAAGTTCTTGGGTCGACATGGACTCAGAAGCGACCATGCTGTTGATGGCGTGGCGTTTATCGAGATACGAGTTTTGAATTCAATTTACTCTACCCCTTGCAGAATTGTCCTGTCTAATGTTTCTTTTGCTTGCGGTACACTACGGGCGGTGCCTTTCTGTCAGTCCAGCTTGAGGCACGATTCGGTGGTTCGTGTTTGTCAATATCGATAGTTGAACAGGATAAAGTAGTAGCTAAATTACAATTAAAATCGTTTGTACCGCATCGGATGTTGAGTAGCACTCGAGTAACTTACCAGCGGTGAACTATTTGCTCAGCGTAGTTTGTCGGCAAACAAGACTTTCATTTTTGCTCCCTTGGCCTATTCGGGCTTTGAGGTGTAATTAACACTATTTTGTTGAATATTCCACCTCGGTGTAACATATGACAGCATCTGAAGTCCATGATTCTCTAATCCGCCTACAACGGTTAGCACTCGTACGCCGTGAATGCTCAAACCTATCAGTAAGGAGGTCTGACCATACTGGTGGCTTTAAATTATTCATTGCTGATCATTTAAGCTTCCTTTGCTTCTTATTTGGATCCAGATACTCCGTCACGGGGCGGCTCGGTGGTGTAGGAGACAGCGGCGCCGTTCTTCAAACGGCAGGAATGGGGTTCAAATCCCATCCGGACCATCTTTCCCCCGTAGTGAGGACTGACTATCCAACTACGTGGTATCGGCGTGTCTCGTATGCCATTAGATGGCCAGCCATGACCTTACGGTCGTTAAGCCCAAGAATAAGAGATACTCCGTTCAATAGTGTCCAGGAACTTTATAGTCCTCCCAAATAAATGTGCCGTGTTCTTTTCTAAAATAAAACCCAAGGGCGAGCGTGTTGTTGCATCGTACATTACCGACTCTCCTACTGAACAGACTATTACTAATCATCCCAAAAACATAAACTAATCGATGGTAAATCTTTTTCCCGTGATTTGAGATAGTTTCGAACGTCTTATCCAAACCACTCAACCAGTCACCATAAACATATTGCTTGTTGGGTGTTGCCTCGCATACCGGAATTTCTGTACTTAAAAAGGAATTGAGTAACGCAACCGTCATATCGCGCAGTTCATCTTTGTCTCCTTCAATTGCATCGTAAATCTCATCCCCTATCCTACCTTCTTCACTCCACTCGCCAACGGTCACGGAGCAATACGGATTCAGCTCAAGGTATGCGTGAAGAAAAATTGATCAACTCTTATACTTCTGCAAAACCGGATCATATCCGGACGGTCCAAGCTTCTTGTTTGTTTGGTGCATAATTGTCTCACCAGACTGACCGGTGAGCACTAGCTCGCATAAGTTCGTTACGCTAAATACCACCAACAAACGTCCTGCTTGAAGGCGGTAGGATTGACTACTGCAACAAAACAAGCATAAATAACTCTTCGCCCTACCCTTTGGTCACGAACGCAGGCGAGGAAAACATAAATCCTCGCTACAATCGGTGGTCACTGTTAATCCGCGAATCAATCAGACAACTCCCAACCCACCGATACCCCTCGTGCCCTTGGTGGCACGTTATCACTGGCCTTACATCTTGTGGTTCCCTTGCATCGCGTTAGTGACGAGCAAAAATCATACAGCCGCACACTGACTGCCTGACTTGGTAACGGCCACCCGCTCGCCTTATTTATTTCCTCGCTAATAAACATCAATCGCTTCCGAGTCTGAACCGATGAAAACTCGGTGTGCACACATTTTCGCGATTTTCATTCTTGTCCCGCCAATCGTTTGGGTCTTTGGTGACTCCGTTGACTGCACCGCTTCAAATCTGATCCTATCAATATCGTCAATCTTTGCACGCGGAGTTACCGATGCCGCGATCATGACGCGCACCATTGGAACAGCTACGGCTCGAATCAGATGGTCATGGTCATGATTTCAGAGCGAATCCGCTAGACAGTTTGATTGAAAGCGGCTTCGTACCTTCGTAATCCATCGCACTGCATTCTTTTTTAATCCGCGTGCACGGGTGGCACAATTTGTATTACTTTCGTCCGCGGGATCAAGAGCAACCTGTTCCGCGGTTACCGCCCGGGTAGGACCACTTCTTACGGTGGTTGCGGTAGAGTGTACGTCAGTTTTAATGAGCATTAATTGACAAACGGGCCTCTTTTACGGTCCGGATCTACGATCCGTGCACGAGCGCGCTGAGAGTGCACTGCCGAGGAGGAAGCATAATTGATCGAGTAGGCGAAAGACAAATGTAATGCAACATCGTATCAACCAGTATCGCGAGCTTGATCGCTAGCGGATCGGTAGGGACCTGTTCGGAAGAACTAATGTCCTGTCCTGGTGAGGGTAATGCGCCCATGGTGACATCTACTTGGAGGAGTTGGTTCGTAATTTGAAGATTAGACATCAAATTCTTTTCACTCAAAGATAACACCACTAAATGCCCTGTCTGCGACGGATGTTTGAAATGTGCTTTCTCACGAAGTGACTCTAAATCAACTACATCTACATCTAGTCATTCTTCGTGACTTTACTAAGTTATTAAGCAAATCTATGTGAAATAAGTACCTACTTAGAGATTCTAGTTTGTTTGACTATAATGACTGTATTTTAGGTTCACCAACTATCCCACACATCTTGGAAGTTATTTTCTCGTAGAGATCTAGTGCAAAGTGCACACATCCGCTGCAAAAAAAAAAATGCTAGAATTGCAGTCTTGGACACGACACGCAACAAGGCAGAGAAAGTGGCCGTCCACGCATCAGCTGTAACTCCAAAATAATAGCAAAACACATGATAATAAAACTCACATGATTACACCCCTTCTACAACTCGCGGGAACCAACCGGGAACATAAGGAAGATGTTTGGGAAATCAGTCCTCCCTTGCCACACAGTTAGCTGTGTGACGGACGGGGAAGAACTTTTTCCAGACTACGGTGGTTGTGGTACGTCCGCGAAAGACTAATTACCAACCAATGTCTGTCTAGCTAATTGCCTCCTTTTTACCGCGCCTAATGGCCGCATCGAACGACGACTGGTCTCGAACATCTGTCCAGTGAATGACCACCATAGCTAACGGTGTTCCAGGAGTGTTTTGCCGCTCCAGTCCTCGTTAGAGCCCTTCAAATTTGCACTTTGCACGGTCTGCCCGGTTGTACCATTGCCGTCTCAATTTTGCACGATGGAACAAATTTCCGACGCCGGTGTGTCTTCCGTCTTGGACATCACTGTTACCCACCACCGAGGGACAATGTTCAGTGACATGCGGATGGACAAAGACATGCCCGTCGAAAGCGTTGCGTTGGCTCGTTTGGAAATGCATAAATAATCCGATTAGATGGGGAACTGTGGTCGCGCTGTTCCCGTACTCTACTTCTTCCGCGATGAACGAAGTGAGAAGTGTGTATTTTCTCAAAACTCACCGTACACATTCACTTCCAACCGTTCCATAAACCATCTGCGCTGTGTGCAAAGCACGATCCTTTCGTAAAAATCCTTTTCCACGCTCGTAACATCTCAGCGCTGTGTCAACCGAAGAAACATGACATCGGTGCACACTGACAGGGCGCCATACCACGGCTATGGGTGTGCGTGGTAGTACACCTAAAAGGCCTCGGTCGAAAGGTGGGCGCCGACCGTAAAGCTGTGATTAAATGGGAAGAAAAATATATATTAATAACACCGGTCGAATGGGACCCATACGAAACTTGTGCCCGCAGGGTAGTGTTGGGCACGCGTCGTCAAAGCCGCGGTGTTAATCAGAGGCATGTTATTTTCATTCCAAACCGCGTGTCCCAACCCGATCACGTCAAACTTTTGAGCTCGCAAAACGTGTGGACAAAGTGACTGGTTGATGACTCACTTTTGCTACAGCAAACTGGAGCGCCTACTAAATGTGAATGTCCAGTGTGATTCGGGACTAAGTGGATGAATCAGAATAAGAAATATCACTTACGGTTTGAGTTTTTTGGGGTGATTTTGGTGATCAATTTTACACTTGAAAAGGGTGACCTCCATTATAATCACTCGCAGGTTCTTATCAGCTCGAGCGCCCTTCTTTTTTGTCCTACTTTCAAACTTTGGACAATTCTTTACTGACAACGGATTGAAGTACGGTTGCAAAATCAATTCGCATTCTCTTCCGTGCACAAATCGACAGCCACGAAGTCCGACACTGAGTTCATCACGAGCCGAACCCATCGATTCGTGATAGCACGATGGGCATAATTCTACCCCTTTTGCCTAGTCTGCATAAGGGCCCGTGTCCCTTCCAGTATCGGACGAGTAGTACCCGTCTGCAGGAAGGTTCTTCGATCGAATCCAATCGATTTCACGCCTGCCTTCTGCACCGCGTTATAGGAATCTATCTGCAAACCGAACGCGATACACCCTTCAGTACGAACACAACCTCTAACCTAGGCCCAGGGTGTTGGAATTGGAACACAATCCATTCCGAAGGTTGGCCAGCCAGGTTGGTTCCTTTCTCTCCATGAGTGTGTTTTGTTGCTCTCGCTGGCACCGAAAGGTGCCGACAGAAAAACACCTTTTTATTTGCCTCCCTTTCGCTGACCACACGCGAACCCCTGGCGTACCTCCTGTCCGGTGGATTACGGACGGTTTTCAAATTGGAGCACACCCCCTTTGCTGCGGGAACAGTGAGGTTGGGGATGGATAGAAAATTTACGACCCGATTAAATGAATCCCGATATCCGTCCACCGGTTTTGCACTGGAAGCCGTGCACTTTCTACCACCATCGATAGTAACGGATAAGCGTGGAAGGGAAAGATATTGGCATACACCTTTTTGATATATTGTCGATACAACCCTAAAGGCTACTAACAAGCTCTACCAACCAAACGACATCCGGTGGGTTGGGTTTTGCTCTTTAGATTGTGTTGTGGAGCATGTTTTTGCAAAGCATATCTTTACAATCTTGCTGTAAATGTTGTTCTCCAAAAGAGAACAAGAAGTAACTTCTCGTACGAAAACATGTGCATAATATGGTCATCAAAAACGAGTTCCAACCTTACAACGATGACTCGGTGAAGATCTAGAACTTCACAGTGACAACAACCTGCTGCTGGACACGTCAAGCGTCGGGCAGTTGTTCACAAAATTAATCCGTCAATTAATTCTAACCTTCAAACACCTGCTCTCCACCACGAACGATCAAATGGAGATACATTCCAGCATAACTTCCCCATCGCACGCCACTCCATGTGTGATTGCTAGCTCCCGAAACTGAAAGTAAAACCTGTTTCCGGATATTAGCTTTTGTGGAACTACCCGGAATCAAATAACAACACTGACACGATCCGATCAGAATGAATTCTGGTTCAAGGTGGCGTCCGATCAGCTTAACTCACCTCCGGGAAAACGCTGCTACGAATGAACATGCAAACATGTCGGTTTCAGTAATTCTAATGCTCACCCTCTGCTGATCAGCTGATATGATGAGGGTGTGCTTGAAGTTCTGCATGAAGAGGTGGACGAAAACTGTTGGTATGTGGATTATTCGAGGACTGTCAAAACTGTTCGTGAAGTGGGCACGAGCTGATGCCTCATTACTCTTCCACGTGACACTGCGCTGGAGTAGCGTTTGATTGACGAAGTTGGTACATTATTCTTGAGCAGATTTCTGAATCTTTGCCCAACATTCTTTCGCAATTTGCATGGTGCCTAAGACCAGTTGTGTAACCTTCCTTAAGCGGATAAAATAAATTTGAATTTTGGATTGATTATCAGCAGAGGAAGAGATTTATTCTCTTGAAATTGAAAACTTGTTTTGCGGCAAGAACACTTTTTAATTTCAATTTATTAAGGTTGTGTAGTCTTTCAGTTTCATTGAATCCACCACACTCTCAGCGTAGTCACGTACCGTGACAGAAAATGAACCATTTCCTCTCACAGCGACCGTCTAACTTCCTGTTCCGTTCATAATTCGATGTGCTGATTTTAATCGCAATTAAACATCACCCTTTGCTTTCTCTGTGGTGGCCGGACCGGACAACCAAGTTCAAGCGACAGTTTGTGCAAGCGTTACACCAAAACCATTTCTCAATTGTCCCGCAGAACTAGACAACTACGAAGAAAAACCACACGGTGGAGAAAAAAAACCTTAACCCAAACGAATTGGCCCAAGCGATGAGAAACGAAGCGGAACGAAATGGAAAACATTGCGCCATGAGCCCACCACTACCAAGGCAAGGCAAATCATCTCTCCATATCATCATAAATCAACCATCACCAGTGATGACGCGAGCCTGAGCCTGACTTTCTGTGACGCGGATTCCTTTCAAACCGGGGGAACGCACCGTCCAGCCGTCGTCGCCCAGATGTATCGAAGAAATTTGATACATTTTTAAAGCATCATTTTTTACAAAATACGTCCCAAAAAAAAAAAACAGACAGCTCGCGCACACACGGAAAAAGAATAGACAGAGAGAACACACTCTTACCCATCGGTACGGCCGGAGAACGAAACGCAAATCAGCGATCTGATCCAAAAGCAAACCAAACGGCCCCAGCAACGTTTCGGGCGCACGAACTTAATTACCTTTGTACAGCATCGATGCGCTTCTAAACGCTTGCGATGAGTCTCCGAAAGTCTTCTCGGTCCTTTTCCCCCCCACTTTTTCCTACGTGGTCCGTACGGAAGTTGTTCATCTTTGCGTTATGAGAAACTAATCACCTCCTAATAACGGTGCGCACGCATCGATTAATCACGATGATGATCCTTCTTTCTTTTGGGAAAGGCTGTCTGGTATGAGCTTCCCCCACAATAGCAGCGCTTGGGAACGTTTCGTTTGGATTTTCGAGGCTCTATTTTTAGTCCAGTGAGTTTTGTTGGTGTTTTTGAATAGCCTAAAAGTGCAAGAAAAGCTCAATCCCACGCACTGAGTGACATTTATATCCACCGAAGATCACGTCTTGCTTCCACGCTATCTTGGTGGGGGTTGCCTTTCATTGACAACTTTCTTCTGGGGAAGCAGTAGCAGAAGCTGGTTTGGATGGTTTGGTAAGGTTATTCCGATTGTTAAATAAACCTAATCCCTTCATCCCTTCAGCTAGTGACTTACCTCCAGGTGTGGTTTGTGAGTGAGAGCGAACGTGTGATAATAATGTTGTCCACGATGAAAGGAACTTCGGTTACAACTTCGTCCAAGCGTTCGTTTTAAGCCATGATTTTTTGGGGATAAAAGGTAGATTTAATAGTGACGCTTTGTTGGCTGTTGAAAAGAAGTAGATCTACCTTTTCTTTTTCGCTTATGCTTCTATTCGGGGTTTTTATGTTAACAATAAGTTAAGGTAGCAAATAAGTCGTTAAATGTTCTTCACATTTTTTATATAAGTCGTTCAAGAAATTACTCGGAGTTTATCAGAAAATCTTTAATTTTTGCATGTTTTTTTTCCGTACAACCTTTACTTCAGTCATTAATTTTCTTTTTGATGCGTATCCCAATGAATCATGAACGAAGTTTTCCATTTCATCCTTACACTTGAATCTCACACGTTTCATTTGATACGAACAAGATGATCCCAACATGTCAACAAAATGCAAATCGAGCAGAAAAAAAAAACATTTCAACGCAGTGTAAAGCCTTCCTATTCAGTATCCTTCATCCAGCCATCCAGTTGAAATTTTTATATCCTGCACTAAAGGTGAGATTTTAAATGTTATCGCCATGCAGTGACAAGATATTTGGCATGTTTTTCACTCATCTGCAATAAAGCTTTGTTTTAATTCTTTCCCATCTCCACGATACTCAATATCATACGTAGACATTCTACACAAATTCTTTCAATAAAACTCAAAAATTCAGCGTAACATGTGCATCGATCGTAAAACGAGCCACCATCAGGTCCAGCACGACGCACCGACTAAGTGGCCGCCTTTTTTTTTTTAGTTGTTTAATCCTCTTGAAAGCAAAAGCAACCAAACAAAAGACGAACAAAGTGACATTCAGCTGGTTTCGGGCTTTGTTCTGTCCGCAGAACCGAAGGTCGAAAGAACGCACCTTACAAAATGCTAATGAAAATTCCCAAAGCACGTTCTTGTGCGCTAATGCGGCCATGCTGCTTTTGTTAGTGATCAGTGGAAGGAATTAAGACGCTGGTTTTTGTGTAAGACTTACGCAAAGAGGCGAAGGAAAATTTATTGCTCTATTTTTTCGTGCAAAAGCCATACACTTATGCCCGAAAGACATCAATTGGCATTAGACGAGTGTCGGGATTTAGAGCTTTCAAATTCAGAACAATCAGAATAGTTTTAAGAGCGCCCCAAAATGAACTTGAAGGTCGTTGAAGGCTTTGCAAAATTAGATTGTGAAGCGTTATTCTTCTTTAAATGAAAATTACTACAAAAAGCAAAATAAACAAGGCACAATTTTCCATACCGTTTTGTCTGCTAATGTTGCAAAGCAAAAAGATCTTCCAAACTGCATACTCTTTGGTGGTCCAGTTTGCAACTCATCAGCCTCATTTCCTTCCCAGCAGGATGCCAGACCTTTATCACACCAAATGCCACCCTGGCGACGGATCTTGCAACATTTACAGGCTTCTGTGCGCTCTCACTGTTTCGAGCGCCAAGGTCGGCTGACACGGTGGTGAATAAAAAATTGCACACGTAAGCAATATCGTACACGACCGGCTGTCCCTCAGACGGCTGAAAAAGAATTAATCCTTTCGACAGCATCGAAACAGACCACCGGACCGGATCACATTTAAAGGAACGCCGCCCAATTAAGCATCGTATTGTAACATGGTACACACTCGGAAAAAGCTGTTGCTCCTAAAAAAAAAGGATTTTAGGAAGATTTTTCAGAACTAGCCAACAACAACCCCGCTTGGTCCAAAATTCAAAAGAAGCAGCTTAACCATATCGAACGCAAATAACAAAGAAATCTTAAAGAAGCTTAACTAAAACAATCAAACACTCCGAACGTACCATATGATCACCCAAAACAAAAAAAAAAAGCCACCGATTCCCAGTTGACCGATACAGCAACCGAGTACATCGAGCACCACGTTCACTTTTGCCTGCCAACTGTGCCGAAGAATGTTTTCTTAATCAAAACATGGGCCCGCTGAAACTAAACCACACCACAACAACAAAAAAATCCAAAACGCTCTACCACGAACCGCGAAGTTCATGGGGACGAATCGGCGAGAAAAATTTGCATTAATTAAAATAAATTTATTCCAAAACCTCCGACTCAAGCCGGCGACGCAACGCGCGACAATGTGCCCGAATGACTCTTCCGCCCGATACACCACTCATTAACACCCGCACCATCAATCTCCATCAATGGTCCGCTCGCTTGGTGCTGAATATCAACTCCAAGCTAAATTAAGAAGAGAGAAAAAAAACGACAGAGATCCAACTATTCTTTAATTGGTTAGCTTGTGCTATGTTTCTGTTTGCCACTGAAACGAAGAAAAGGCAATCGCAATACAGATAAAATAAAACACTTACCCGGTACTACAGAAAACCCCAAAACAACCCACCGACACGGTTTCGGCCTACGCACACAGCACGCTCGGCACATCTTCCCTCAAGGATCCCCAGTTTCGATCACCAGCAATACCAAATCCGCGTATGATGTGTGTATTGCTCGCTCCCTTTTTTACAAAAAAAAACGGTGCTGCAGCTCGAAACATGGGGGCGAAAATTAATCTTCATCTAGAAGCACGGAAGAAGCGAACGTACGGGTAACTGCATGCAAGTGGCAGCATGCAGCACCGATCGTGTTTGCATTCTTTTTCACGCGTCGCACGACCACGGAGTACAGTCAGTCCAAGTGGAAGAAGAAGAAGAAAGCAAGGTCCAAAACACATAGAACCAGAAATAAACCTTTGCCAGGATTTGCATCGCTAACCAAGCACGCGTAACGAAAGACTGCAAAGTGCGGCGCGGTGGTACAAGCGACGAACCCCGCACCGGTACACTTTATCGCGGCTAACATAACTTTTACTACGCTACCGGCGCAACAACCGCGTGCGCCAAGGCGTGTTAAAAAGATATGTGCAGACACACACACACACACGCAGCAGCAGCATCAGCAGAACAAACAGATGCATGTGCATGTATTTGCAAACGATGACCAACAAGACGAGCAACAAAAAAAAAAGGCGGAAAACAGATTACAAAAAACAGATACTCGCGACCCTGAGTGTGGGTTGCAGCGTAGCGCGCTGCATAAAATATGCTTGGTATTCGCTAATTAAGACCAATTTAATCAATTCACTCTCGCTTCACTCGGCGCAGCGCGTATACATGCGGAACACAGCGACACAAATCTTACTAATGGGAAAGGCAACCGCAAAACCGTATCGGCCGCAGCAAACAGCGAACATACATCGCCACGAGATAGCTGCGTGAAGCTGATAAAAAGGCAAAAACCTCAACACGGAAAGCGTTTTTCCCTGCTGCAACCTATAAGGATGTCGATTTTTCACCACATGTTCAAGCGTGATTGCTTTTTTTTTTAGCGGATTTGGAGTCGATCGTGGCGAGAAGCAATTAATAGGACGTTTTTGTGAGAAGCGGCCAGAGTAGATCTTATACAAACACACTGTCAATAGGGTGTATCCTGAGCAAGGGGGACGATGATACTGATCTATTCTTGGATGAACGAGTTCTAACCAAAGCTTCAAATGAATTTGTCTAGCAACAGTAAAAGGATGAGAAAAGAATCGTTTAATCTTCCTTTAATTACGCATCGCAAAACCATTTCGCAGGCTGATTCATGTGCACTGATTAAATTAACCCTCCGAATCACGTACCTCTTCTCCAACATATCGGTGAGGAATAAACTTGTACGATTGCAAGATCCTGATCGGCACAGCGACTGCTACACGTAGCGATAATCTTTGGCCCCTACTTCTACTGCAACCCGCGTCGAGGTATCAATTTGCGATCACCAAGATGTTTAAACAAACGAAGTCGAAACATGCGAACACACCCGGGCTGGCCGGTACAGAAGGGCTTCATCCCAGCTCCCTTGCTGATGCTGTTTCGTGTTTATCTTTTATCAGCTCAGTAGGCCTAGTGGGCAGATGCAGTTTTGCATCGTTTTTTTCCCTTTGCTTCTTCCCCCATTCCACAGTTGATTACTCCTATCGTCCATTGCATATATTCACGAAACATGCACGCCCCAGCCTTTTCCAGATACTATCGCGTATGTTAATCGATCGCTGGAGACTCTCCGGAGGGGCGCTTGAACAGCGGATCGACTGAGCATATAAATAAAACATGAAAGAAAGTCGCGATGCGAATGGAAGCGAACGAACTTAGCTTTATGAGCGTGTGTACACAATATGGCGCTTTGAACCAGTCGTGTGCTCTACTATCAGTCGTCTGTAATGTTCCAGAAACTGTTAAGTCGCAGCTGGAGCATAAAAAAAGGAAACTATTATTTATCCCTCCCATTTTCCACCAACTGCAGCTCACTTTGGGTGGACAAATTAATGCTCACTATATGGGTGTATGTGTGTACATGTCTATCCCTATCCTACGCTATCGATTTGCGATCGATTATTCGATTAGCTGCAGACGCCCTTCTCGGATTGGGGATCCCTCTACATCCAACACCGTCCAAGCACGAACCTCATGAACCTTAAAACCGTACCCCAGAAGTGATCACGATCATCACCGCAAGCCAGAAGGTGCTTGCTCTAGTCAGTCCTCGCAAAACAAAACCAGAGGCCCTTTCCGTTAATTATTACGTATCAGAGCGGTCCGTGTACACCGAGTGGCCACCAGGCGGTGTGGTGGAGTTTTGTATTTACTTTCAAAACCGTGTACATTGGCGAGATATTGCGACCTCGAACCACCCGACCTCCCCAGGTGCAGGTAGAATTGCATATGCCCGAAGCCACACGTAGCACCAGACTAGACTGCTACACCCCTTCTATTTCTAGCTCAAGGAAATCGTTCCAGACGAACGGTCCCATTTGTTATTTACTGCCCCAGGGACTAGGGGCGAGCCACGAGCGCGAACACTTTTTATCGACCACACCCGGTGCCGTGACCAGGATTTAGTCTAGAGACTGCGTCATCACGGTTTTCTCAGCGTTGTCGCCATCGTGCGCTGATTGCACCGAACTGTTCACCAGATTATCTTACCTAGTTCTAGATTCTAACACGATCCTTTGACGTGTTTTAGCGTCTATCTGTGGACATTCAAAGTAGCACCTCAAAAACGCGATGGTGTACGGTAGTATAGCCTTGTGATGTGATCAGTACTTCGCATTTCTTTACATTGGCATTCAAGTGTCATACACTACTCTCACGGTGATCCAGTTCCTTACCGATGAGAACGTAACCGACAAGAACCCGTTTCACAGTGGAATGATGTGGACCGATAACTCACACACCCATCCAAAGCCACCGTAGAGCTCGATTGGTAGAAATGAATTTTTAATTAAGAACAATTACTTCACGCTCTACGCTCTACGCTGATCGGATTGCTCTGTACCGACAAGAACATTCGCAACTCGCTCTTCCTTCCTTCGCAGAAAGCAAATGGCCAGCTAACGACATGTAATCGTGCACGCCCCCATTAAGTCCTGGGGGTATAGCCTTGTATGTAAAATAATTAATTAGTTTCCTTTTTGCTGTGCCAATTTAGACACTTCTACCACCTGCGACACCATTTTCCCAATTCCGATCGCATCCCAATGCAAATCCGATCCGATCTAGTTCGCGTTTCGTGGAGGTCCATAAAAGCATGCGAATCCGAAACAACCGGGCCGCGGCGTGAACGAATCACACGCAACTCAATCGTACCAGTCGAGAAACGCGCTTAACCGCTAAACCAAGCAGGACATTAAAATGCCTCATCTCCAAGGGGAAGCCTCGAGGAAGGAGCGAGCAAAGCGACGAAAAGTAACGAATTGACGTTTACGATCTCACACGGAAGACAGCGTGAACCGTACCGAGAAATTAACTTTACGATCAATTCACGCGAACGCTTCACAATTGCGTCCACCCCGTAGCATTGGATCCGTTTTAGGGCACATAAAAGCTGCCGAAGTTGGACGGGATTTACACCGACTTGGAAGGTTTGGGAGGCAGAAAATGAAGTGCAGAATAATGGTGGACGGGTTCCGTTTGCTACTAGGGTTTGGATGACGATCGTCACGAGCCACTAGGTTCTGTAGAACGGCGCATGCTGTACGCCGAGCTCGTACATTCCAACACGCCCCGCTGAGAGACATACGGGGCCAAGCAATGAGCAGTTTTATGGTGCACCACAGCACATTAAATTAGATCAGTCGTTAAAAACTCCAAACTACACCAGAGAAGAACACTGGAAGAGGATTATCAAATCTAAGCTCAGCTGACAAACATCTGCTTACTGGTATGTACCGTGGACAACGGTTTGACGAACGCCGGTGGAGTGTGAAATAGATGTGCTGGAACGATTAGCCATTACTGACATTAAAGGTTTGTTCGTCGTTCTTTTAATGACGAACTGCGTTTTAATGCTTCTGAAGAACATGATTTTCTGATATGAAGTTGTCACGAGGATTCAAATGTCCAGATGCAGAGATCTATTACATACCGATTTAATTGGTTTCATGATCATCGATTCAATTTTTGAATAGAAAATTAAAATCAAATTAAATTCCATTCCCTTACTATTTTAATTAACTCTTCAATAAAAGAAGGAACGATAAAACTCCCAGGACGTGATTTGTTCTAGCAGTTAAAGTCACCTCTAAATTATCGTCAAAACATATTCTACTTCTACTATCTTACCTTGATGCTCATGGTCAATGATGGGAAGCAACGAGAATCCTACGCACAATGCAGCAAATAGTACATAATTTGTAGGTCAATGTGTTAAATCGAAATAAGAACTGACCTGTAATCAACATCAGCAGCTTCCCAGTAACATCTGCCACATCTAGAATGCATTCTCAAGGTTTGATTATTCCTCTCTCGTGGTGTGATTACACATTCTATGCAAAACACATCATCAAAAACTGGAAAGATGCAAAAGAAAGTGAAAATTTCGTCCAAAATAATATTCTTAACTATGGTTCCAGAACCATTCCATCTCCCCACAAATTTACCAGATGCTTCTCAGCACCTTCAACCGAACTCTGTTACCGGCGAAGATGTAATTTTGACTTATCATCATTTGCGCGGATCATACCCTTTTTCGGTGAACTTCGCTTCTAGAAGTTCGTAAATCTGGTGGAAAATTGAAATTAGTCTCGATCGATGCCGCATGGTCGACTCGATCAGCCCGCGCTCGATTGCAAGAGCCATGTGATATGATTGATTGAATTTTTCCCACAACGAAGGCCGAACGTACAGGGAGCAACTTTTCATTATCGACCATTAGTCGGGAGTTTTTGTGTCGTTCTTGGGATCGAAATTCGACGTTTGAGGCCTTCCGAATGCTTCCTGAAAGCTGCCGATTTAAAAAAAAAACCGTCGGACATTTTTCCCCCACCGTAAGCACTCACACACACGCTCATCAGAGTAGATGAACCGATTAATCCGGATCATTCGTTCACTTATTAGATTATTGGACACCCGTCTTATGCCGCGTGGTATGAAAGAATCGTCAAGCATTGGAATATCTGGACCGAAATCCGGGGTTCACAAATCTGGTGAAGCAAGGGTTCGGAAGAATTAGTTACACCGTTTCACTAAAATTTGCTGCGTCATCGCTACTAATCATCGTCTCACAGTAGGCCGCTAGAGGGCTGTCGTAATGCCACCGAGATGTATTCTCACATCTCATCAAGTAGCCCGGGTCCAGCTGTGCCGACAGGGTAGCTGTGGTAACTAGCGATCATCCCATTTTCTTCAACGCCTAGTACGATCCGTATTCCGTTCTGGGTCAGTCAAATTAAAAGATTGACAGCCAGTCTATTGTTTTCATTTAAAAAATTGCGTCAAGTGTTTAGAGAGCTCAAATTAAAGTGCATTTGCAAGCTAAATTTTTCGTGTGTCCTGGCGTGTTTTCCCAGCACAAAATGCCTCCTGCAGTACTGCCAGAACCGGTCTCCGATATCAACAAACTCATCGATGAAGTGTTCGTCACGCAAGGTGCCGCCATCAACTGTGGTGCGTTGCGCCGATTACTGCAAACGCTTATTTCCGATGGCCAGTCCGGCACAGCGATGGGCCGATCTTGTGGCTGTTGCTGTTCGGCCAGCCGTATCACAATTGATGGCCGTTCGTTGAAGAAAAGTTCTAGCAAAACTAGCAAACCGAAAGCCAGCACCTCCAAGGTTACCGTTGGAGGAGTTCGTGGAAAGGATAAGCCTGACTCCGACAAGGAGCATGAAATGATACTAATGAAGCTGCAGAACCTTCAAACCATGCTAAAATCGATGCAGCAAAAGATCAACAAAATTGAGATGCGACTTCCAAAATCGCAGTCGAACGTATCGTTGGGCAAAGGCGGTGGACGCCAGCGACAAACGTCCAAAGCGTCCAGTATACGGCTCGGTGGCAATCGAGGAGGTGGAGTTATTAAGGTCGCCAAGAAACACTACTGTGGCGCTGGAGGTGGTGGTCCATCAGCTTCGGTTATCGGTCCGTCGAACCTAAAGGGTGGCTCGAAGCTCGAGGGTCGTACTGAAATCTCCGCAAGTCAGCTGGTGGCCAGCACTGATACATCTACCAAGGAATGCCTGTGTGTTACACGAAGACGTATGCGAAACGCTTCTAAGCCGTAAAAATAGCTTCCCTGAAGAAGCAACTATCTGTATATTTTGCTCTAGAAAACAATTAAAGATTTAATTAAGTAAGCTATGAAATCTTTTCCCTACACAAGTATCTAGTATGCATCGACCGATTGAGAGTAAGCTAGTGATTTTTGGCAAATTTTCATCGTCGGTCTTTATCGGATAAAAAATTTGCAAGTGAAAATAATTTACCCTCTATTTTCTACCAAATATTACGCCCCATTTCCCGCTTACGAATCAATTCTATGAAATATGGCTGAGCCAAGTCCAAGCGATTTGGAAGCTTTGGTCGATGAAGCCATCGCTCTTCCGGATGGCATTATAAACTGTACCGAATTGAACCGACTCTTGAAGTGCTTGGTGGAAGGAATGTCCAAAATTTCACAAGAATTGGAAGACCTTCAAACGGCAAATGAAGAACGATTCCAAACGCTTGAGGATGCCATTACTGAGTCGAAAGAAATTGCCGAACCAGAAGCGGAATCGGACGAGAAAGCAGTATTGATACCGTGCGGTGTTCCTATCGTTACCGAACCAGAACAATCAGAAACACCTTCACAGCAGAATCTCGCGAAAGAAGTCACATCGGAAACACTGCTCAAACAGATCGACGAGCAGGCAAATGAGTTCCGGGAACAGGAATCAAAGCTGCTCGCCGTCATAGGTGATCTCGAACAGCGTCTAGAAAAGGTGGAACAATTGTTCTACCAAAAGCTCGAAGAATTGTCAAACGAATTCCAGCAGTTCCAGATGCTCGTTGAGAGCAAGCAAACCAACCTGGAAGCCACCTCAACCGCATCCATGCAAAAAACGGTCGGTTCGCCCGAACAGATTAGCAAACTGGATGAGTTTACCGAAAAGCTAGACGAACTGCAGCGACAGATGGAGCTACTGCTGAGCCATCGGGATCAACTTCCGCTTCGCATTGAAGCTCTGCTTGAAGAGAAGCTAAAAGAGGGCGAATTGACAACTACCACGGGCAAGAAGAGCGTTCGTTCGGGCAGTGTTGGTTCAAGGAAAGGTTCGGTTACGCCCTCAAAATCATTGTCACACGGTCGGGTGACGGAATCGGCCGCCACCACGCAAGCACTGATGGACAATCTAAGCTGCCTTGCCTGTGACACGAAGAACGTTGTGCAAAGGATGCGCAACGGGCGTTATCTGGCACCACGCACGACTGCAAAGTTGGCCATTGCCGCACGGAGGCTGCAAGAGTCGGATGATACACTCACTATACAGCCGGGAACAAAATGGAGTCGTACGTGCGGTGGCTCCTACACTGTTGTTAAGCCGGACGAACGTGTATTCCGGCAAGTGAATGTGCAGTTCAACCATACGATACAGGAGGAAAACTCTGAGCAAGACTGTTGATTGGAGTAGGCCGTGTGATTCAAAGGATGACAATTAGAGAGCGAGAGACTTCAAAATACAATCCAAGCATTCTTTTTTCTAGTCATATCTTTCAGTGGAATTACGTTTAGGTATTCTTCTGGTGTAAAATTATGTTTAAAAAATTTCACAAATTTTGAGTAAATGGCATCACTACGGCCAAATATGAAGCCTTTGAAGCAGAAACATTGCCACTGTCCAGCAACGCGCCAGGAAGATGTAGGAGGCTTAGGCGGGGGCCGTTACACTGGTGGCATCCATACAGTGACACATCCTGAAGAGCGTGTCTTTCGCGATATTCGCTATACAGGCCCTACGTCGAAATTACAATCTTGTGGAACAACTAAATTGAAGCAACTGATAAGACAACGTCCACAGGCATGAAGCTTCGGAGGTTTTTTTTTCGTTTATTAAGATATGTCAGTAAGAGATGGAAACAAAATCATGTTAAATAATTTGTTCTTCAAAAAGCGGTTAACTAATGTATCTTTATCGATCATTGTCTATTCCAGATGGTGGTGCCACTTTGACGACGATAACTACGTGAACGTTCCACGGCTGGTGCGCATGCTGGACGATTACAATCCAACGCAAGATTGGTACCTCGGCAAGCCAAGCATATCGTCCCCGCTCGAGATCTTTCTCGATAATGTAAGTATTGAACTTATATTTGCATCGATTTATCATAAGTTTTACCTCTCTACCCTTTGTTTGTATCCTGCTCGAAAGTAGAATGTCTAGCTAAGAAAACGGAAACGTACCTCAAGAATTCCTTTTACAACTTTAACGCCAATGGTGACCTAATAAATTGCCGGTGTCTCCAATCTCGGTCTAAGATCGGAATTTTGGAAGCCACAAGAGGCTGGTGTCAAAATCCAGTGGCAAAACAGGGTCGAATTCCATCAGATTTCATAATTTTCTCCACCAGTTTTATTTTCATCGATTATAAAACCGTCCGATATTTGGACAACCTGTTACCTGGGGGAATCTTTTCGACGCTTCCCCGGTAGTAGCTGGATAGGATAACATCTTCTCGCGCAAACCCCCTGCGGAGCTAAGATGTCGAAGATGTCATTCGTCCGGAGCATGTTCCTTGTGTCCAGAGGCTTTGTTATGCAGCCTCAAGCTGAAACTGAACCATATAACCTGTTTGTCCTGATCGGCTTCGTACTGCCCTGCAATGATTGTACACACACATACACACACACAGACACTGTTGCCGAGGATCGATTTTCTGAGTTGAACGATGAACGATAAAGCCGCATCCTATCCGTCCGTAAAAGTGGCAAAAATGATATAAAATTAAACAAGAATAAACAAATCACTACTGGAGCGCCACGGGTGGTAAGCCACCTGAAGAAAAAAAACGAGAAAAGCTGGATAAAAGATGAACGACGATGATTGAGAAATGGTGCTCTTGTGAGAAGCTCAAGATGAAGGTGACATCTTGTCGTGTTAGGGTATGCATATGTCTGGCTGACTCTCGGGGTCTATCAATCGAAATCGCTCCTAAAACCGACGTCCTGCTGAGTTTATGAGGCGCTTGATTCGATGCTCATATGTTTTGCCATTGATGATGTCCATAAATTAGCACACCGCACTCGCATTGGGGAATGCCAACCAAGAGCAGCTTAACCAAACGGGCAAGCTTTCCCGGTGCTGTTCTGCGTTGGCACTCTGAGCATTTTGAGCCACCTTGGACGACAGGTTACATTCACCTGGGAAGTACGCAAATGCCTCTCGAAGGATAACAAATTAGACACATTTAGCAAACGAATGCTAATCGGGTAGACAGTTAGATTATGAAAATAGATCACGCGAAAGGCTTCTTTTCCCATTTTTAAATTAGTCGTAGTACAATTTATTGCACCATTTCCGTTTTTGCTGCATGTCCATGCGTACGTTTTGTCGTAAATTAAGTCTAGCTTTTGTTAAGCATCCCACACCGGTGTTGTCCGCTGTCCAACGGGCAAGCGGGCGGAATATGATTTAACGCGCCCGTTAATTTAACTATGAATTAATTCCCTATTTATCACACACCATTTGTTTGGTGTTTCGGACCCGTTCAGGCTCACACACACACACACTCTCTCCTCTGGAAGAGCTCAACACACGCCGAAGATATGCTAAATTTCTGTAGAGGGGAAAAAAACTATCATCACACCGCAAGCTCACCCGCTTTGCTCGATCAGGATGAGCAGCATGGGTGATTAGTATAAAAAATAACCTCCCCAAAATATGATGTCCCTCTCCACCACACCTTCTTCGGACCTGTGCGACGGCAGCATCCTCTTCACATGGAAGTTGCGCCGCACAGCATCAACAACCCTCGTGTCGTAAGCAGTCTCACCCCCAGACCAAATTATAATCGATGATTTATCGATTATGAAAATTGGAACCATTGTCTACAGCTCGTTGTGAATGGAGAAGGTCCCCCCCGTACCACCGTCAGGGGTCTCATCTGTGTAAAAAATGACATCTAACCACCCATGAACGTGCCATGCGACTTCTTGTCGTGTTTTGGCTGCTTCCAAATTTGTCCCATCATCTAATGGAAGCGGAGTTGTGTTGGAAGGCTCGCACGGAAGTCATCGCTACGCCATTAAAATCGTACTCTTTCCAGAAGTTGAGACCTTTCTGTTTTTTCTCTCATTGGCAATTGTTTATTGTTTTGGGGTCTGTTTTTACACGCAATTGAATTGAATTACTAATTGTGTGTCAATTGGGACGTGGACTTGTTAGGGAGGGTGAGAACTACATGATCGAGCAATGAATCAAGAGGGAAGGAATGTAGTCGAAAAATGCCCACAACGTAAATGGGTAATTTGACGTGGTTAGTTTTTCTTTTTTCGGGGGAGAAATTGAAGATAATTGGATGTCACGGCAGCGAGCATGGTTTAATCATTCAATCGTCTGATTGGTTTGTTTTGTCCTCAGAAGGGGTGAGAATCTTCCAATAGTTTTTTTCAAAAGGAAAGCTAATTAAATTGGGATAAATTTTTGAACTACCAAGAAAGGCTCCTCAAGATTAATGTCTGTAACTGGTGTGGTCAACTCAGTTTCAGTTAATTACCGTTCTCTAAGACATCAGTTATTTTAGGATCATCATTTTTATTCTTGTGAAATGATAACAATTCATTACGGGTAGAATGCCCTCCCTACCCAGGCCAGGGTCCAATAAAGATCCCGTAATCAAATTGTGAGCCTCCGAGCCACTCGGTGTCTAGGAGAATTTTAATGATCAGCGCGTCAGCGATTCGATGTCGAATTAGATTTTTATAAGCATTCGCCTATGCCTCTCCCTTATTAGTTTTGGCCTCTAATCTCATCCCAACGGCGGCGCCCCTTTTGAGGTTTTTTCATCCCGCGAGGACGCCTGACCTGATCAGCGAGTTTGCGAAGATGATGTATAAAAAGGCAAGACACCGCCGTTTCACACCATCCATCCATACGCTTTCTTCCTGTTTGTGTGAAGGCCCCAGGTTGAACTCACCCCCAGTTGGTCGACACCGGTCATCGATCGGGTTCGGATCAGCCATGGCTTGGTGGAAATGGAAATTAGCACCTTCTCCACCACCGGCCCGAGCTGCCGCGAAGATTGCCTCACCAACACATACGAAGCAACCTCACCCGTTAGACTGAACCTAATTAACGGATTCAAATGCGCCCGAATGGGGCGACACGTATTGGATTATCGAACGAGAATGGCTGGTAGGCAATGGCGGATTTATGGTGCACACCACTAAGCCGGGTGATGATGGCTTCTCGGTAGCCGAGGTTCTGTCCTTTTGGGACGATTTTTAACTGTTCTGTTACTTTCGCTTGGATCGATTCGATCAAGTTGACGGATTGATCGTAAAGGTGTTATCGCGTGAAAGCAACGCACAGTTCCACTGGGTTGAGGTGCTAGAGAGCAGTCAATTTTGGATAGATTTTAATTGACTGATCACTTCTTTTGGTGCACTAGTTCGTCCTCTTTTTGCGGGGAAGAGAATGGAGCGCTGGATTATTTTGAAAGTTCTACAAAACGACGACTTATTTAATAGTCCGCCTGAACGAACGCCTTTCGTCAGAACTCCCAGAATTGGTATAAAATTTCTCGTCTTCCAATTGCATGTTATTACCGCATCGACACCGTCCCTTTTGCCTGCCTGCCGAAGTAAATTACGCTACAATTACTCGCTACAAATCTTCGTGCTAGATAGTGGTGACCCTAGGAATTCGCCCGGTGTCCCAGTAAAACCTGTTGCGCAATAACGCAGTACCGAGCGTGGTTTGAAATTAAACGCGTTTCCTATTGTGTACGGCCCTTCACTGCCGGGGCCAGGGCAAATTTCTTCACCCATCCCTAACGGGGCCGGCCCTGTTGATCCGGCTCACTTTGCTTGCTTTCTTCCTTCCCTGATGGTGGCTGATGTACCTCTGCAAGTGTTGCGGCTAGCATACGATCCTAGACGATCGTATGCGATCGCTCAGGTTGCGGAAAACCCGGGTGAAATAATCCAAACCCGACTGGAAGGCCTGAACGGATGGAGTTGAAGTGGGCAATTGATTTTGACGTTTCCGACATCCATCATAATCGCGCTGTTCGCTCGCTCTTGTGTTCGCTGTTCAGCTTCAGCGAGAATAAGGGCAAACAGAGAGATACACACCAAAATAAAAAAAATACAGGCCGAGCAAGCAAGACTTCTCATTCCGTCAATCATCCCGTTTGTTTGTACGTCAGTTACTAGCACCAATTACTGGCTGTCTTTGAACCGGGCACGGCCACTAGCGCTTTTTGTTCCGCTCGCGGAAGTAGCGCAAATTGGCGCGCGCGCGCGCCAGCCAGATACACAAACAAGACCGCATTGACAGCATCCGAGAATGGGACTCTCAGTGGAGCCGTTACCGCCCTCATCGTCATCACTACCCAGTGTCCACTTTACACACACACACACATGCGCTCCGGAGTCTCATTATTTCCACCTCAATGCTCCGAACGAAGGAACTAGATTAGATCACATCCACCAAATCCACTCCCGATTAAGCCTTCTCCGTTGAAGTTCGACAAAACCACCGATTGATTGTAATTGATGGGAAAGGAAGAAGCAGAACATTTGTTTGCATCATTTACCGGAAGCACAGAGTTCGGGTCCGAAACAGCGAAGATCCATCCGAGAAGATAGCAACTCCACTACAGGATCCCCAAAATTGGCCCTAAATTGCAACGAAAAATTGCTCCCGCTCTCGGTGAGATTGCATCGTTACAGGAAAGGAGCTGTCACATCCATTTACAACATTTAACCGCACCGGATTGAATCAGGAAAAGTTGGGGATTATTAAAACTCTCTCAACCCACACAAATTTGCATCAAATCTTGCCGGTCAGATCAGAAATGGGATCTAATTGATATTTTTTGGACGAATGGCTGGCGTACGCATAACCGGTAGCTACATTTCGGACAACTGTTCGACAGAACAGTTACAGCGAGTTTTGCATCACTGCGACAACATCCGGTCATTGACACCCCTCCCTTGCCGGTGGCTGTTGATTTGATCCATTAGTCATTCTACGCACACCAAACCCTCCCTCCCAACTGCGGTCCTTGGGTCCTGGCAACGTTGTGTTCCTTGCCCGTGGTAAGCCAATTTCGAATGCGACCATTCGTGTCGTAGAAGAGATCTCATCTCAGCGCCGAGACAGATAACGACGTCACCTCAAGCACCATCTAACGGACGGTGGCAGGACGTTCGCAAAACGTGGCAGCACCATAATGATGCTTTGGGCAACAGTGGCACCAATTTCGTGACAGTTGACCATTGGTCCGGGGTTTTGGGTAGAAGAAAGTCTCCCAAAAATGTGTCACAAACGGAAGAAGGGCACTGCCGGAAAGCGACGGCCAAGAGGATATGAATAATGACCCCACACGATTTCGATGCAGGCCGAGTGATTTTTCGGACGGAAATCATTACACCTTAGGGGAGGATGATCTCTCGCTCTCCGTCTCTCGAATACGTTCTGCAACAGGAATAAGTTGAGTCAAAAACTGCTTTGCCACTGGGCATACAACACGACCACGTTAGCCCCAGTGGTTGGCATAATTGTGAAATGATCTGTCGCCCATACAGTTTTTAACTTCCATTGCTCATGTTCCTTTCCTGCTAGCCGCGAGGTGTAATTTCCGGCACAGTAGTAACAGTATCCCGTCCCGACAACTGATCTACACGATCAGATAAGTTTGGCAAGTTCGGTAGCAGCTCAAAATGTGTGTTTGTGTCTGTACACTTTGCATGCAGAAAACATTACCTTGGTACCTTGTTTTTTAACTGATCGTGCGTGTCCAGATTGTGCTGAACGCTTTTAACCCGACGTGAGAAACGGACACGATCAATGATTAATTGACAACAGACAAGTACACCTCGGTCACCGTCCTACGCGGGCCAGCACATGCTGCCGCAGTTCTTACTAACCAACCAATTTCTAGCAGTAATCCATCGATTGATTGGACAAATCAATCAAGCCGCTTTGAGCGCCGAGAAGATTCTGCTGGTACAGTAAACCACCAACAGTGGTCTCTAACACAGCTGCCTGGCATGATGATGGTTGTCTCAAGACATGGGTTTTATTTTCAATCTACGGATTGTTTAATTCAATTAAAAAACTCCACCCCACAATGTCCATCCGAAGACATTTACATGCCGAAAATATGAAAAATGACCTCCGCTGCTGGCTGATTGACGGGTCGCAAGTCGTTGCAAGTCGTCGGCGTCGTCAGCGTCTGGGGTGGACGATCGGAAACGATGACTGACAGTGTCCGGTTGTATCGGGGTTGTGGTGTGGTCAATTTAAATCATTCCGTTACATACGTGTACTTGCGTGGAGTAGGATTGTCACCAAACAGGAAGGGAAAAAGGAATCGAACGCTGGTGCTGTTTAAGGGCTGTAAAAATTGGATTGGATATTATTTGAATTTTGCAGCAGTTTGGGACGAAATATTGCTGATGTCCCGCATTTGGTGAATTTGGTAGAACTGAATAGTTGGTTTCATAGTAATGGAACGATGGAAGAAAAATGTATTTACTTCAGATGGCATACAGGGTAATTTTCCCCTGCGCCATCAGCCGCTTGGTCTAAGTCATTCGCCTTTACCTTCGCTACGGATGTCGGAACCGGACTCCAGTAGTGCTTCTCATTTGATTTTAATATCATCATCCATGCCGCCTAGAGCCTCTACAGAACTTGATCCTACACTGGTAGGAACTAGTCCTTCTAGTCGAACTAGTTGAGCCAGGAAAAAAGCTTACTCGTCTGATCCAAGTAGATCTGACTATCTAGCAAAGCAATGTGCGAGAATTCGGGATCTCTTAGCGTGATCAGCCTACCAACGGTGGATACTTGTATCCGGTTCGTTCCCGTCCTCGAGTTATATCTCTCTTGTCCGGGATATTCTGGATGCTGCATGCGAAGAGGATTCACAACGATAACAAATCATCAATTCTGTCCATCACATTTAGAGCCTAACAATCTCAGAATCATAAGATGTCATTTGTTTCTCGAAACTGAGCAGGGTCTCTTAAAGACAAGCAACCAGGTACTATCCTATGTGAAGTACAAAAGCTGCTTATCCTCCCCCAAGCTGCCTAAAATTGACCAATTGAAATACCATTCTTATGTGTGCACAAATTGAATGCCTTAAATTGATTCGGCTGTCCTTGTTCGATCCTTGTGTATTGTTCATCCCCTTTCTTAAGGCAATCAAGTACGAAAACAATACCATCTTTAACAACGCCCTGTCCGCCGACCTGAATTATGTCAATCCAACGAAGGTGTGCTCGTAAATCATTGACCGTATTTATGCACTTCACCCAGGACGGGGATCATGTTTGTTGCAATGAGCCCAACCGAAAGCCTTCGTGTTGATCGCAATGTGTCCCCACACACGGTAGCTGAAGCGCGCGCGTCCATCAAGTGTGTACTTACGGACAAACTTTTTTTTTTTTGTTTTGTTCCAACCGGCCAATTTCACCCGGCACCCAATATTTGCCCAAGTTCGTCCAACAAGACCTCATTCTCCCACTCACGATACTAGACGACACACGACGAACTGAACCGGGACCGGTGGGGGACACAAACGGTATGTTTCGACTTGGCTTTGTTTTTATTTAACTCTACATTCCGCCCCCACCCCCCCCCCCCTCCTCCCTACCGGCCTCCTCTCGGGCCTTCCTATGGGAAGCTTTCGGAGGCGAGTGTTGAAGTTGACGATGATGAGCTTCCATCCACACTGGCACAAGAGAAGCACAGCGTCCGTGGACAAACAAACAAAGTCATCCGGATCGCGCCGCGCGCGGTATTCCTTCTTCTCGCATGTCACTGCAACATGCTCTGCAGCAGCATCAGCAGCTCATGAAGCGAAATGATGAAGTGAATGATAAATAAACCGTATGGCCCCGCGTGCAGTGTGGTTTGCTGGAGCGATTTGTTGTAGACGAGCGAAACCCCGCACAACGGACTCACACACCTAGCGACCCGGGATGCTGTCGCTTGTGATCGGTCAGAAGGCGGCAACCCTTCTACCATGTCGTCCTCCACTCAGTGTCCTCTAAACTCAACCAACTCAGCCCTTTTGTGTGAGTGCGTGTTTGTGTGTGTGTGTGTGTGTGTATTATTATACTTTTAAAAAACAAAAACATAAACGAACAAAATAAATAATTCAACACACGCCTCTCGCGCACACAAACGCGGGTGAAGAATCAGCGAATGACTTTCGGAAGAGAAGGAAAGGAACTCGGCCAACGCTCAGGTGCTGCTGGTGTGATGCTGGTGAGAAGATGTGGTGCTCGAGGTACCATCTCGAACACATGGGAAGAATTGTGCCGTGCTGATGCTTCCCTATGCTTCCTTCCATTTTTTTCCTTTTGAACCTTTAGTCTAAGCTTCACCAACAACATCGGCACTGCTTCTCCGAAGTGTGTGTTGCAAGCTAAAAATTATAATTCATCGCGCACAATTTAATATATGTAACGAAAGTTTACCAATTGCGCCAACCGCATAACGTGGTGGGAATACTGCGGGAGAGCAAATCATGAAAGCATCCCAGTATCATGAATAAAGATCGTCCCAACGATCGATCAATCGAGGATCGGTTGTATCCGGGTGTATCTTTTCGCTCCCAAAAAAGGCACACAGAAACAGAAGCCCCATCAGCGCCACAAGAAATCAGATCAGCGTGGCACAAAGCACTAGCCAGTGTTTTGTGACTGTTACTTCGACCTTTTCGAGATTTCGTCTGGTTTTTGGACGGGGGCTTGCTTTTTCGCGGGACGTAGTAAGACCATTTTAAGTAACCACTACCTAATATGGTGGCAAGTGGAGATCTCCTCCCATCGGTGGGGTCTTGATATATTTATCCCAACTCTTCAGAAACGCTGGAATGCTGGCAGCAGAAGATCTCAATCGAAATTCCTGCCACCGAGAGTTCTATTGCTTATTTTGGGGCCTCGAAGTTGCACATTTTAATGCCAATATTTTGGCGTGTCCAGACAATGGTCACAATTCCATGATTCACAAAACCCACTTGCATGCCGACGACGCGCGCGCGTTTAAGTGTTGCCAATCAGCTTCAATTGATTTGCTCAATCAACTCTCATCAGCGTAACTTGCGACGCAAAGCCCCACTTCTCTCTGGACTAGTCTAGCAGCACCCTTTCAGACGGATCAGGTTTTTTCTAACCTCCCTTTTGTTTTTCTCTTTCCCAGACCAAAACCTCGACGGAAGTGAACAAGAAGGTAACGTTCTGGTTCGCAACCGGTGGTGCCGGGTTTTGCGTGAGCCGTGCCCTGGCGCTGAAGATGATGCCGATCGCTGCCAGCGGGAAGTTCGTTGCAATCGGAGACAAGATCCGCTTTCCGGACGACGTTACGATGGGCTTCCTGATCGGTAAGTTCTTCATTTCAAAAACTTTTCGTTCGGGTATTCCAAACATTTACTAACCTAACACTTTCTCCCACTCTAGAGCACATCCTGAAGGTGCCACTAACCGTGATCGATGCGTTCCACTCGCATCTCGAACCGATGGAGTTTATCCGGCCGGAAACGTTCCACGATCAGGTGTCGTTTAGCTATGCCCGCATGCGCAACGAGTGGAACGTGGTAAAGGTGGACGGTGGCTTCGATCAGAAGACGGACCCGAAACGGATATACTCGCTGCACTGCTATCTCTATCCGTTCTTCAGCATCTGTCCCAAGTCGATACGACGACGATGATGATGATGTGTTGGGGGATCTCGGGATGAGTCAAGGAGATCTCGGGAGCGAGCGAACGAACCCGCGCCATAGTCACGGTCGAAGCGTCCCGGACAGCCACAAGCAGTTAGAGCCAAATCAAAGGATTAAGATTACGGAACGAGATGGTGCATGCGCGTTCCTGGTGCACAAAGCACAACATCCATACACCCGATGGACGTGATTTAGAAAGGCAGAAATGCATCGTTTTTTCTTCTGCTAGGTGGAAAAAGCACTAACAATACTGTGATCGAGAAAATTGTAAGCGAAACTGTAGGAAGTATGAGCAGAAAAGGCAATAATAAGAAGTAGTTATAGATGTGTAACATAAAATGGATAAACTGTATGTACTACCAAGCGTACTAAGGATGTAAAGAACCGAAACTAGGAAACAAACAGGGATTAAAAGAAGGTAAAGGAAGAAAGAATTTCGTTATTGATGTGTACAATACGGAAGAAAAGCTATATTTATGCTGTACAGATATTGCAAGCAAGTGAAGTAACTACGTTAGAACAACCAGAAGTAGAAAATAGAACAAGCAAACGCAATATATACAATTTTTGATATAAATGTTTTGGACAAAGAAACAAACATTCGAGCCAACAAACAACTGGATAAAAACACGTTAAACGCAATTCGATTCGATTCAATAATTCGATCGAACGATACCTCCAACGGTCGATTTACATCAGTCTAGTCTTCAGCGTGCGCCTGTGTGTAGATAAGAAGCATTTGGTATACAGTCTAGAAGCAACAGTCTTAAGTCTTCCCCACACGTTTTCGTCTTCCGGTGATGATTTGAATTAATCGACACACTTGCTCGTCCTTTCTTCCTTTTTTTTTGTTTTAGTATTTAGACGAACATTGTACATATTTCACCAGTACGATTAGAGAAGCTACGGTAACTAGCTAAGTTGTTATGATGAACCGTCTAATTGTCGATAGGTGCTGCCTCATGCCGATTAGCAAGCAGCAATTAAAAAGCAGTGTCAGAAGACAGCATTCTATACGCTAGTAGAAACAGAAAGGTGTATAAGCATGATACAGATTAGCAAAAAGACGCGTTACATTATATGTGTTGTGTAGAGGTTGTTCAAAACAAGTTGTAAACATGAAATAAAACAGTGATATTTAAATGAAGGTCGATGTTGTATGCTTTGTCTGGACGGGGGTAGAAAGAAATTCACCTCAGAAAGTCGTCAAGTATGTCCCAACATTTTATGGATACTTCTTAAATCTAGAGAAGACCTAGAACCCTCTCAGGGTTCAACGCCGACATCTGCCAATCCTTTATCTCGAGCCTTTCTGATCGATGCATCAACGTTAGTACTTCCCCTAGTGACTTGATTCAAGTGGACTGCCTATAAAGATTATACGCGCTGGGACTTGGACAGTTAGTCCTCACTACGAGGGAACGGTCCGGATGGGATTTGAACCACGGTCCTGCCGTTTGAAGGCCGGCGCCGCTGTCGCCTTTACCACCGGGCTGTCCCAAATTGGGCAGCCAGTGTCTGGCCAATCTCAAAACTCTTTCTGGTCTACTTTCATATCATCATCATTATTCTGCTCACTGCATTCTTCGACCGATTGGGCAGGTATTTCGAGTTCTTCGCCCATCGGAAACACGGTTACTAGTGTGTCGGAGAAATCTTCACCGGCTAGCACCTGTCCGACGGTGGCCGGATCAAGATGTGCCGGATGCTTATGATGGTGGTTACGATGATGATGATGGTGATGATTTATCGCTGCTTCGAACCTTTTTTTCTTGATTTTCATCAAAGTTTCATTGTACCATCGTGCCACAGCGATCACCGTACTAGAGGCTTTTTTAAATGAATACCACAGTATATATCCATTTTCATGCTTCCGCTACTATCCACTAGGTGGCTCACTCGCTTGTTTTGACAACTCTTCCCTTTGTTTACAAACCGCATGTACACATGTTGGAACGTCACACATTCATAACACGCTCCTACAGCTGTACAACAACCTACCGGCTTTGAAAAGTAACTTTAAAAAATGGAAAATAAAGCTACCGCTTCGGAAACTCCTCCGTGTCACATAGATAAAAAGTTACCCAACCGAACTTACATCACAGCATGGCGCGACAAGTAAGTGATCCGCTTTATCTTCATTCATTAAATTGCTTTCCAAAACACTTACCCATTACCACGCTCCCCCGTACAGAAACGAGTTCAAATCGGTGTACGAACAGATATTCACCTCCCCAGTAGACGACATCGCAACGAAGGAGAAAGCCCTCGAGTGGCTAAATATGTGGAAAATACGACAGGTGAAAGATTTTCCCGTCTGCATCCGGTGCACGCAGCAGGTGCTCGAGGCCCAGCTGTTCGATTTACGTACCCAGCGAGATGCAACCGATAGCGGTAAAGCGACGGAAATTAAAAACATTTACGCTGGCGCATTTACCCGTTTCATCAACTTTCTGACCGAGGCTAGCGGTCCGCGAAAGGAAACGATCGCCGACTCGGTACGAAAAATTGGCATCGAAACGTACCTGGTGGAGCTGAGGCATTTATGCGCGCACAAGTCCGTTTCGATCTCGATCGACGTGTTTCGACGATCGGCACAGTACTGTATGGATTGGTTGAACCGATCGTACTGGCAACGGGAGCTGGCATGTATGGAGTCGGTCAATGCGTGGTCGATCATGGGTAACTATCTGGCGGGAGATTTGCTTTCGGCTATGAATCGTATCCTGCGTACGTACGATGCGGTAACGGCTGCACGTGTGCGGAAAGCTTTGACACTGGACGCGGCCATAAAGAGTGTCGGATTAACGGCAGATGAAGTGGAACTGTTGGAAGCGCATGCTGAATGGCGTAAATCCGCCCGCTTGCGAGTAATTCAAAATCAAACCGTAGAGCAGTTGCAGGCTCTGAAGTTGCCACCAACTCAGGTTGCAGTCAATGCCGTTTGTAAGGCGGTATTCGAGAATTGCAAACGTATGTTCCGGGATGCGGAACTGTACGGTGAGGATGAGACTGTTCCTCTGGCCAAGATGCATAGTGCACTGTTCCGTGGGTTAGCGGCGATGGGTTGTGTGCAAACGTTCTTCAAGCAGCTAATCGTCATCTGTGAGCAGGACAGTGTGCAGACCGCTCACCAACGTCCGTGGGCCACCTACTGGGCACAGAGAATAGCGGCCGGATTTCAGCTGCTGAGAGAGTTTAAAAAACACTGCAGCACATTACCACCGGAACAAGTGTCCCGGTATGGTCAAGCATCGCCGCGAATCGGATTAGCGCAGAATTGGTACGAAGAGCGATTAAAGTGTGCTACCAATCATCATCTGATGCTAGGACTGTACGTGGACTGTCCATGGCATTTGAGGCTTCACCGATCGTACGTGATGGCACGGTTAATGGCGATGAATGATTACACAAAGGATATAGTGCCGATGTAAGTAGCATCTGCGATCTAAGATTTAATATTTAAATGAATTTTTTTTTTAATTTTTGTATCCTTTTCCAGATTACTCACTCTACAGGAACCTCCCCTGTCCGATGAACAGCTGCAGAACATCAAGCAGTTAACACATATTTACTACGACGGTAGTGATGTGATTTCCACTGAAACTTCCGGCAAGAAGAACATCCCATCAGAAGACAAAAAGGCAAATGGTCACTACGAGAGCAGCACGAAAGGAACGCAAATTTATACGGCGGAAGATCTTAAAGATGTGATCGCAAACGTACGCAACAAGCGCAAATCAGCGGAAGAAGAAATCCCTTCCAAAAGAGCAAAACAGTACGGTCTGTGGACGGAGCCGGATGTAACGCTAGACTGGGGCAAATATCCGTTAGGAACGTGTCTTAAATGAATAAAATTCTCGCGTAAATTCGGGCAAGTGTGTCACGTTAAGTAACTCGTGCTGTTACTTAAACAAACTGGCTTTCATTTTACACTTATTTTTCACTAATTAATCAGTCCCTGAAAAAAATAATTCTAACAAAACGATAAAAAATTGGTGTCTGTGAGTATTGGGACAAGACGGTCATCTAGATAAAATCTTCGAAGATTATATAACAATAGGAATATCAGATCAGATGTTTCATTACAATTTGGTAGAGGTAAATTTGGTTCACCAATTCCTCCTCTTTTGAGGTTTAAAGATACATAACGACCAAAACATAGCTCCAAACTGATATTAGGATTTGCTTGCTTGAGCTTCTAGCATTTTACGGATCTCACTGTCGAATCCTTTCTAGCCCTTGGCCATCCTTTTTTGGACCTATTCCGCTTAAAAGTACCACACAATATCATGCTTCTCTCTGAACTACTCTTTCTCTTTTCTCTGAACTACTTATAGTACGAATTTGATTCTGGGGATTTAATCCCAGGTCGGATCGATCGGGATTCTGGAATTATCACGATTTCTACGGTTTTTATAGCTCAACCTCTCATTAAAATTAGCGAAATAAACAATATTGTAAAATGGCACTCAATTTTGTTGATCAGCAGGGAAAAGATAATAAAAGTGAGGAAAATGTACTATTATTCATGAAATTTGGTGTACTACACGGTGTTTGCAATAATTTGGCAATTATCTATGGAAAAAAATCCTGGGTATCGGTTACGGCCTCGATTCGGGACCAGAATTTGAAGCAATCCCGAACTGTCGTGGGCCTGGGAAGGGCCGTAAAACGGACTTAATTTTCACCAATAGTGACCCCTGGGTGTTGCAGGCCGATGTAATAGTGTCACGTTCAACTGGGCCCCAAACATAAAAAACCAGGAGATGAAGATCCAGCGAGTTAGGGCGCCACTGTTACGGTTTGGTGAAGGTTTAAAAATTGTCTGTAAACCATTTGATGGTTTTCGCAGCCCTATGGCAAGGTGCGGAACCCTTCTAGAACACATTCGGCCAACCATTGGTCACTCTAGTGATCCAAGGCTTCACTATCGTGTCCAGCATCCTGGATGCAGCCATCGGAATTGAGGCGGAGGCTTTGTTGAAAGAAAAACGGTGGCATCACATCCCCTTGACGATTCGCACACCATCACCGTCTGGGGAAATTTGGCCTTATCTCACGACTTTTCTCGGTGAGCAGCTGACCTTTGCGACGCTTGTACGGAGAGTACGAAGTTCAACGCCCTCTCTTCCGATTCCTCAAACTTACATCACTCGCGTCTGCATATCGGTCAAGACAGCGTCCTTGCGAAATCTCGCTCCGAATGGGTTTTACAGTGTTCGTAGAACATTGCGCACATCAATGATGACCCAGTTCTGCTTTCCGGCACGGATCATGTTGATGCACGTGATCCATTTCCACAATTCAGACGGGTTGAACATTTTTCACGCAATTGAAATATCTATACAGTTAGTCACAGATACGAACTACTCTGCATACTCACTTGATCGCCTACCTGATTTATTTTTTCTTATAAAAAAAATTGGTGGTTCACTTGCCCTACTTTCCGCTATAATTATTTCATTCAATCGATATAAATTTAAAATGAAGAAAAAAGAAAGATAATTAACGGTCGAAGTTTGTTTTACCTTCATTCGTTTTAAATTAACGTCAAACGACAGAATGACATTTCTCGTGTTTTCTACTTTTCTTCATAGCAAGCTGCGTGTTGCGACATGAATTCGTTTGAATTTTTGAACAAAAGTGTTCGTACCACGAAAAAATCAACACCGCGTTCGACTGCAGTCCCTGTTGTGCCGAGCATCTGACGAATTTTGTAAGGAATTAGGTAAGATTGTTATCGTAAAAGAAAGATCAATTTTTTATATAGATGTATATATATACACTTTTTCACCTTCTTGTTGGTATCTTCGTAGAACCAAAAAGCAATGCCCAACGAAATCGTCTCACACACACTGGATATTTCCGTGGCTCAGCTCTGTATCGCGCTCGGTTGGACACATACGCACAAATCCACCCTGCAATGTCTGTCCCAGCTGACCGAAAACTATCTGCGGAAGCTGGCGGAACTTGCCAAATACTTTGCCGAGCTCAACAATCGCACCACACCGAACATGGACGATCTTGCATTTGTCTTCAACTACCTACAGATCGATCTGAAGGAAATAGCGGAATATTGTAAGAACTTCCAGCCAGAGCTTCTGCCCCCGGCGTGCGATATTCAGTGTGTTTCTATACCGAAGAAAGGTAATGAGTCAATCAATGTACGGACTAAAGAACAAATGCAGGGATCTTTAGATGTAGATGGTAAATTAAAATATTAATTTACAATAAAAAAAAACTACTTACAATAAACACACACAAGCACACACGCAAGTACATTGGTGTACGTTTTCCTCCATCCAACGCTCGTCCTTCTTCTTTTGTACTATAAACAATCATCTCTGGTCTCGCGGAACTTCAAGACGCTCGAAAGCATGGGAGGAAAATCACCATCAATCCATCGGTGGATGTGCCTGCCACACCCTGGACTGCAGGACGTGCAGTATGCCGCGCAGGATATCGTTCTTACACTCGATTCCACGCTGAATTTCCCGCAGTGTTTCCAGCTTTTCTCGCTCGATCATTAACCGCTCCTGTTCGTAGGCGCTAAGCCGCCGGAATCGCTTCCTGTGTGGTGGTGATTCTTCCTCCAGCTCTTCCGTTTGCTGTGCCAGTGCTTTTTCTTCCTCTTCTATGTGTTCCGTCACTTGTTCTTCCTCTTCCTCCTCTCCTCCTTGATCCTGATCTTCTTCGCTATCCAGGACTGTTTGGACCACTAGCTCTTTCTGGTCCACTGTGGCATGATCATCATCATTCTGCTCACTACATTCTTCGACCTGTTGGGCAGGTATTTCGAGTTCTTCGCCCATCGGAAACTCGGCTACTAGTGTGTCGGAGAAATCTTCACCGGCTAGCACCTGTCCGACGGTGGCCGGATCGAGATGTGCCGGATGCTTATGATGGTGGTGACGATGATGATGGGGGTGATGATGATGATGATCGTCGGTGTCGTCTTCCTCGTCATGATGATTCTGTTGTAGCTGATGATGTTGCTCGGCGACGTAACTGTACGAAACAACCCCAGGATCTTCGAGTATTTGCTGAAACTTTTCAAAGTACGGCCATTTCGGGCGGTTGCTATACTGGCCGGTAATGGCTTGCTGTTTCAGTTTTGCTCTCACCTAAAACAAATACATAATGTTAATGTCCCATACTCAAATTTAAAAAATAAGGCCTCCCTTGCCACCTACTACCCACCTGTTCGAACGTTTGTTTGAGATTTCGAAACTTTTTGTACGCAACGTCCCATTCGAGATCATACTCGTAGATCTTCTTAAACTTCATGCTGATCTCCGCCCACAGGTCCTTCTTCTTGTGCTTGCGATCTTTAAACTTGTCCTTCAGCAGATCGTACTCGTGCAGCAGCAACATGCAGCGCTCGTGCGTCCATTTGAAGTCGTGCTGGGACGGGGCACTCATCAACATTATCGTTGCACCGGAAGTATTGGCCACTTCTTCCATATTGCGGATGGCCGGTTTTCGCTGGCTCACCAGCAACAACAATCACACAGCAATTGGCAGCAGCAGCAGCAGCAAAACAATACAACAACTTGTCTCAATCAAGCAAGGAAGGATGCAAATTTCCAGCACCACAACAACAACAGCGCAACACAGCACAGCACTGCTTGTTTGACAGCAGCTGTGAGCACAAAAGAGGAACAGGAGCAAGAAAAACACATCAAAGCAGCGTTGCCGCTAGAGGGCGCTACCGAAGGGTGTAGAAATTTGAATTTTTAATTTCAATGGAATGGAAAAAAATGTAGTTTGTAATGGGATTTATTAAGCAATGATGTGATATACAAAAGGCATTTTTAAAGGGTAAGGAATCATTTGATTCCATTTAATGTATTTCTGAAAACCATGAAAACGCCGAAGTGGCTTTAAGCTGTATGTTGCCTTTAGTTGAGGAAAAATTTCAAGATAAGCTAAATTTGCAATATTATCTTTTCTTGTCGTTTTTGACATTCCACAAACGCGTCCACAGTCATGGCTTCATAAATTAAGTGGCAACTTTTAACAATCCTTCGAACTTATATGCTATATGGAGGGTATAGCACCATATAGCATATATGTCCTTCCCCCTTAGTTTAAGTGCACCTTATCCCGGGAGAGCTCGGCTGTGGATGATTTGACTGCCAGATATCCTTCTGAAGTTGTCGTCTACTCTGGTTACAGGGGATTAGCGCTTTTTTGGAGCATAGTACCGCGAAGACTTGCTCCCAAGATAATCGTTTATTGTGGATACTGCATTTCGATTCCGGCATTCTGATGTTGCGGCTGGCGACACTATCATCAGAATGAGTCCGAAAGCCACTACAATTTTGTGGAGCTACAACATCATATGAAGAAACGTTTCACCTCAAAAAATCTGTCGCGTCGGTCGAAGCTGGGACTGTACCGTACCTTTATAGTCCCAGTACTCACATACGCCTCTGAGACATGGACCCTGTCCAAAACAGACGAAGCCCTCTCAGCCGCGTTCGAGAGGAAGATGCTCAGAAGGATTGTTGGCCCCCATGTGTGTGGAAGGACAATGGAAGAGCCGCTACAACGACGAGCTGTGCGAAATGTATGACGACCTCACAGTCGTGCAGTGAATTAGGCTCGTCAGGCTGTGTTGGGCTGGCCATGTTATACGCATGGCCCCAGGACTACCCAGCTCAGAAAGTCCTTTTAGGCCGTCCACACGGATAGAGGAGGAGTGGCAGGCCACGCCTGTGGTAGATTGAGGTGGGAGGATGGCAAAACCCCAAAGCGATTGTAGCGCCTGATAAGTAAGTAAGTTACAACAACATATAACCCATGCATTCCGCCAACAGTGAGGTCGTCAGTTACAACTTCACGTTTCCCAAACGCTATTCTTTGGTTTAGCGATCTAAATCTGAGGAATTATTGATTTACAATGTCTACCTTTTACTGCACTTTAAGTATTCCCGCAACATTTTGTTTATTTTTTAGACAAGGAAGAAAGAAAGAAACCCGTGGCGAATGTTCGCTTCTCCCAAAGCTAAATCCGCCTCTGTCTGCATGAGTTCACTGATCAATGTTGAAGAAAGCTCTGACTTTTGAATCAAGATAGCAGACAGAGGCCGAGGAAATAATATTAGGTTGGTGGGATTTAGACTCTTAGTGACGAAAAGGATTATTATTTCAATTACTTAATTTAGCAGCTACTACCGCTTTACCGTCCAGTTGAGCCAACCTCAGCGTAGACGGTCTATAAATATTTTACAGGGTGCAAATTGATAGATCGTTTGAATGCTTGCGCCATTTACGCAATTTCTATTCAACCGTTGGGGGCAAAATTGTCCAAAATTCTCTATTGCATATGGTTTTAATTGCTTCGGCGAAAAGGACACATCATGTAAACATTTTAATAGACAATCCAAAAAAAAAAACTACCATATTACTAAACAAGTAATAATAATTGCAATCGCTATACCACCATATTTCAATCATAATCCATTTATTTTCTGTTTATCTTTTTTGTAAACGAAACCTTAACATATACAGGTATTATTAGTTAAGATACCAATATAATATAATTCATATATGTACTATATATAGATAATTAATTTATCCCAATTGTGGTTCTGTGGTTCTACCCCCTTTTTCTCGCTCAACGGCGCCCACCGTCAACGCTTGCGTCACATCTTCCCACATCGTTCTTTTCCACGATTCGATAATCAATAATTAATAGCTGTCTGTCCGCGTTCGCTTCCTCTCCTTCTCTTGGTGGTGGTGTTTGTTTGTTTGTTTGTTGTGTAATGTTAATTGGGCATTTGTTGTTTGATTTGTTTCCGTTTTTGTTTTACATTTTTACTAACCAATAATTTCCACCCCCGAAAAAGGCTTGCATTCTTCTTCTTCTTTTCCATTACTATCAGAAGGGAATGAAATTCAAAGAAACTGATAATAAACGTTGGTATCTGCTTAGCTTCCCTCGCTACGAGGCTTGTTAATTTCAAAAAAATCTAACTGAGAATTTCTTTGTTTTGACATTGCTGCTCACCTTCTTATCTTCCTTTGTTCATGTTCTGTGTAGTTTTGTTGTTTTGTCACCTAGTCCCATTTCTACCGTTTCCTACACGATTAAAGTACAAATTTGGCCTAACAAAATTATCCTTTCTCTTTTACTCTCTTTTACTACCTTTCTTGTTTGCTTGTGTTGTGAAAAAAGATACATGAAGAGGGAGGGTTTACAGTTTACAAGTTAGTGCATTGCTTTATTGCTCCAGTTTGTTGATGACAAACTACTACTGGGCCTCCATGAGTACGATTTTTGTTTTATGTGGTTCCCTAACGGTTCTCTTTGTGGTTCGTTTTGTTTTCCTTTATACAACATGTTTTATTCTTTTTTAATACATTTTTAATTCATTTACAAACACACACACACACAAACACCTTTTATTTTTCGTTGTTGCACACCTTTCTATACTTCTTTGCTTTGAAGTGTTTCAAAGGGGGCAAACAGGAAGAGAGGTTATTAGTTTGTTTCTTTTTTTTTTGTACAAGAACATTTGATTGCATGTTTGTGTGGCTGTGTGTGTTTACTAATGCTCCTTCTTCCCGCTGAGCGTTATCATGTGTGAAGTAAAGGTGTCAGAGTTAATTTATTTGTTTGTTTGTTTGTAATTCACTACTTAAAAACTTGTTTTTCACTACTTTATGTGTGTTGCTTCTTTCTGCGTCAATCAATACTCTTTGCTATAGCATTCGTTAAACTACTTACACACTATATCTGTATATAGATGGTATCGCTACAGGCGACTTACATACCGGCACTATATGTACAAGTATTTTTCTTACACTACAGATACACTTTCTAGTTCCTCTCATCCTCATTGAGGAGGATATTTCCCAATACATTAACGCATGGTTTTTGTCAGTGTGTTTGAAATTATTACTATAAGTTGCTACACTACTACACTGTGTAATTTGTTTTTCTTTTATTATTAAACTATAAGGCCTTTGCGGGTGGGGTTGGGGGGCCTTTCTCCCCATTTATTTGCCTTATCTATTCTCCCCTCCTCTTGTGTGTCTACATCCCTCTAGAACTACCCGATCCGCTAAGGGAGCAGGCAAGTAGGGCGATTTTTTCATTTATAATACATTTACGATAAGGGTGGTGGTGGTCGTGATAGATAGATAAAGGAGTATATAAATACATAAGTATCAAATAAATAATTTCAGCAGCCAAAACCTGCAACACAACACCTTGTCTTCCACGCGCCCGTTACAATCCGAATCGGCCGTTGTTTGTGTATGTGTGTGTGTGTGAGTGTTTAAATATCTCTTAAAAATTACTGATCCTTACAATGCTTTTAAATCACTGCGTGATCCGAGTTGCTGAGTGAGTGTGTGAATGAGTGAATTAATAATAGTGATCAAGATGGATGCCTAAACTGGGCGAAAATAGCCGTGGTTCAGCCACCGGCAGGTAGAGGTTGCTCCATTTACCTTTCTTCGTTTACAAAACTTTCGTAGAAAACGATTTGTTCATGGGGATATCGTGGTGAAAACAGCATCCCCCCCCCCCCCCCACGTCCTACCGATTCTCCTTGTTTCGAGTTTTAATTAATGATAATATGCTCACGTTTTGGATGATGTTGGTGATTATGGTGGTATTCTTATACGCGATGGAACGTGTTACTTTGAGTATGCGAGATTTGGATGTTTAAAATTCTTCTTTTCCTCGGGGTGGTGTGTGTGATTCCTTTGTTTTTATCTTTCCGTTCTCATCTACCTTTCCTTTGTCTTAGGGTACTAGCTCTTTGTTCAGGTTCGTTTGCACGAACCTATTATAGTATTATTTTATGCACATTTGGTCATCGATTTCTTGCTTAAGCTGATACGAGGGTCGGGTTTTTTTTCTGTTTGTTTTTTTTTTCTTGTACACATACTTCCACGGTTCCACCTTTTTCGGTTCAATTTTGTGAACGATTTGTTGTTCCGCATTATGATTTTTGATGGTGTTTGTTTTATGAAGGTACAAATGGGTTACCATTTTTCCTCACGCTTTGCTTTCTGCTTTACACAACTATAGCATTAGCTACCACTTACACAATAATCTTTCCTCTGCTTCTTATCCGATTCAATGCAATTGAATTGTTTTGTGATTTTTGTTTTCTTCCACACGTGGGTACTTTCAATTAAGTTACTTATTTCATAATACATCTTTTTTGCTCTACATTTATGGAGCAAAAACACACACCCGCACGCACGCACATCACAATCGGCACACGGATCCTTTCCAAATTGCAATAAATTAACCAAAATTCCTTCCACCTACACGGAAGATCTTTGCGCGAAAGTGTGCGATGCGTGCGTGTGCTGCAATTGACATTTAGCATATCCGTACGGATTTGATTAAAAAAAAACGCTTCATATTTCTTTGTTTGAGGGGGGGTTTCTGTTGCTACACATTTGTTCGACAGTTTACTCCGAAGAACGCTCAGTGAAAAATAGTGTGGCACACACACACTTCATAGTTTTATAGCGAATTGGTTTTTGACTCCCGGAATAGAGGCTTGATTTGCTTTTTGTTTTGAATTTATTTTGATCTTTTCTTGATGTTTGTTTTGCACTTCTAGTGGTTGCGTGGCGCAATTTGTTGAAACCGATTATTTCTTGAGATAAATGGGGCTGACAAATATTTCAGAGTAACTGTAGCAGTTTTCTTTTGCAGGGGAATTTTACCAGGCCGGATAATGCACCCCGTTCGGAAAAAAAAACTTTGAAAACTCTTATTCACATCAATTGTTTTGATAGAAAATGATATTATACTAGTTGTTAAACTACCGAAGATACTTGGTTGAGGGTTCCAAACCAATTGTTTAAGAAATATTCATAAATATGCAAGCATTGATTTTGCTCCTATTTTCGGCATTCCAAAATACAGGATTTAAAAACACTATAAGTGGTGTAATAAATTAGGAAAAAATATTTAAAACTGCTAAAACTTTAAAAAATATTTAAAACTGCTTAGCTCAAGTTTTTGATAAAAAAATGCTTAAGTAATTTATTTTTTATTGCACATTTCCGATTCAGATCTCTTGTAAATAGCTCTGAAGTCACACAAGAAGAAAAAGTCCCGCACAAGGCTTGAGCTGCCAAAAATGAACATTTACCTTGTACATATTTGCGGCAGTCTTAAAAGTGAAAAAATAAATTCTCTTTAGGGGTTGTTTCAAATTCTAAATGAGCTTTGAATAAACTTTAGAACAATTTTATCGATCGCACTTCGCGAAAGCTCTTAAACGGCGTGCAATTATTTAGATATTTCCTGAAAATATCCACCTAAATGAGCATAAAAATTTCTATTTGGCAAATAAACATTGACGTTTTGTCTTCAGAAGTAGGCAAAAGAATATTTCTTTTACGAGTTTTTTCATATTTATGCTTGATTTGCTATAATCTGCCGAAAACTGATACACTGGCAAAAACTGGTATAGTTATCTCAATACGGGTTTTTGTGTAATGACGATTAAAAAAATGAATGATGGTATCACTTGTGACAAAAAATTGTACCAAAAAGCAAAATGGCCATAAATAAATAAAAAAAGGAAAAGATAAAACAAAACTGTACACAGCGCCTTGTACACATAAACAGGTCGCCTGAGTCAATGTAGATAGAAATGGTCCAGTCAAAATTTTTGCTTTACTCAGGATTAGGCCAATGAACTGTGTGTTCAACCAAATAAACTATTTTAAAAGATCATTGTCATATTTGTTTCAAAAATGACCTGAAAAGCACAGTAACACGGAAAGCTATTGCACATTAAACAAACAAATAAAAAGACGTAAAAAAAGTAGTAAAAATGCTATAAAACCATAAAGAATAGTGCCACACATATTCCTTGAGTCGTCATTTCCTCTCCCTTTCTCTCTCTCTCTCTCTCTCTCTCTCTCTCTCTCTCTCTCTCTCTCTCTCTCTCTCTTTGTAGCTGATCAAAGATTCGTCGGAAGGTTCGTTTCCGTTTCGAAATCTCGATTGTTTTCTGCTTGTCGTTTTTTATCTAATATCACAGACAGATAAAGCCCGTCGTCGGTCAACATCAGGGTCAGACTGATCGAAAGATGCGGGATGTGTGAGTTGGATTGATGAATACCTGTTGCTGCTGCTGTTGCTACTGCTCGTAGGCTACAATCTCCAGTGTTCCGTTTGAATTACGAACGATTACACAACCTCAACGGTTGTGTAATTAAAAACCCATCCTGGGAATGCTACTTTTTACGCCAATGCAGCCGTCATGTGGTACAGTTGCATTAGCACCTGCACGTGTATCGGCAAACAGGACAGTCGATCGTGCGTGTTCGAGTCCATCGCCAACCAGGACAGTAGGTTGTATCCCTCGAGCACGTATCGGAGCACATCGGCGGTAATGTTGGAATCAAGCGGATGCTCGGTAGACGATTGGTTCTGCTGTAACGGATCGTCCGTATTCTGCAGGATGGTAGGACTGTGTAAGTGCAGTGCCGTACGCAGAAAGACTGGACACACGTTCTCCATGTGGGGACAGGACGACCAAAACCAATCGGGCATGCGACCTGTTGGAGCTGTCGATACTAGGTAACCGATAGCTAGCGGTTGTTGTAACACCAATCCGACCTTTTTGAACGAAAATAGATAGATGTTAGGTATTTTATGTGTTTTCCTCCTGTAAAGAGAGATTGTATTACCTCTTCCGAATCCTGTGAGCCGTAGCCATCACGCGATCCAGCACCTTTCGAGCCACTTTCGCCCGGACTTTGCTGGTTGCCTTCAAACTGGGAAGGGCTGCCTGGTCGTGAATGGGGCATATTGATCTGCTGCATTGGTAAATCATCTACAAATGAGGACAAACTTTGAGGTTAGTAACTTGCCCAAAACGATGCTTTTGTAAAATGCTTTACTTACCCCAGCACTTGAACACATCCATCATGTTAATACCATCATCATCGTCGTCTCCATCCATGATGACCATGTTCAGGTCCTCACCCAAATCCAGCTCTCCGATCACACTGAACGACGCCTGGGCAGACTGTAAATTTTCAAATGTAGAAATGGATGAAAATATTAGTAATCTGTTATTCTTAATTCTCGTCCCGTCGACATATTCGACATCACTTACCTGTGCCTTAGCACTAGTCGGAAACACCAGTATGTGTGTACAGGTCGCATCCTGTGGCGTCGAGAGCGGAGATTGCATCGACCGCTGACTGAACCGTTCGTCTGGCGTAAACTGATCGGACATGACGCGCAGATCCGAGTCCGGCTCGAGCGTCACTAAGCAAGCGCTCAGTATGCTCGGTACCGCGATCGGATGCATCAGCGAACACTGTTCACAAATGTCCTTCAAATGTTTCGATGCGCGCTGCAGGTTCGGTTTGCTCAGCAACCAACTCCAGCCCTTCAGCTCACCGTGCCCGATACGACCGATGCGGCCAACGACCAAACGCCACGGCTGTACCGTCTGTGAGATTAGTCCCAGGATGAAGTCCATCAACTTCTGCAGCCCATAGCGACGAGCTGAGGCACGCTTCCGTCGACCTCGGTTAGGAATGTCAATGTTGATCGTGACCGTTTCCAGGAACTCGCCCCGATCATCGGTCGCCACCGCTAGCAGCCAGCTCTGATCTTCGCTCAAACAGTAGCTACAGTACATGATGGAGCATTGTTGCTTCATGCTTGTCTTGCCGAACGATTCCGTGTTTTCACTCTTCTCGCACGACCTTGCCAACACGTACGGTGGTGTGTAGAGTCGGTACGGGACACGGTTCTTGTCGTCCTTGCGCTTCATAAACTGTTCGGCATTGGCGGCCGTTCCGAACCCGGTCAAGCTTTTGACCGTGTTCATGTGGGCGAGGTACTTGCGGCTCTGGGAGAACACACTCAGCGCTAGGCAGCGCATGTGATCGCTTAAACGCAATCGGTTCCGGTTTCGACCGAGTTCGAGAATGCTTTCTAGCGAGATAATCTGGAAAGTTTGATGAGAAAAGTCAGAATTAATAAATAAGTTAGTACAAATAAGATAAAATCGAAACAATTGGAGTCTGATCAATTCAACTCCGGAGTCACTACGATTTCAATATGAATGACAGTATGGAATAGTACAGAGCAATTCAGAGCAATTCAGAGCAATCCAGAGCAATCCAGAACAGTCCAGAGCAATCCAGAAGCGTCCAGAGCAGTTCAAAGAAGTCCAGAAATGTTCAAGAAAGTCTTGACAGAGAAGTCCGCACAGTTTTTTGGGCTTGTAGTAATCTGGAGAGCTACTCTGAACTTGGCAAGTACTCTGGATATGTAGCAATCTGGACTAGTCCGAACACGCTATCAATAATAATGATTGATCAGAATTTGTTAAGAGTAATCCAGACTAGTTGAAGACTATCTACGCAGTAATCCTGACTTTTGAAGAGAAATCCGTAACAGTCCAAAATAGTCCAGGATAGTTTGAAGTTATTCCAACTTTACTTTATGCTCCACTAAAACGAATTGTAATAAATATTTGATTCTAAGTGCGATTAAACTTACTTGTACACTGATGTTACTGCGTATCGAGTCTGGGACTGCGTTAAGGATGTTTGAATAGCAGCGAAGCAACGAAAGGCAGGCCAACCGTTCCACATCCGGCGAATCATTACCACACGTGAACGGTTCCACGATGTACAGCACGATATGGGGCGGATCTTTACCATCGTCGTCGATTCGCATACCATCGGCAGGACTGGCGGAGGAGGTATTCAACTGATCACGGTTATCCGAGTCTGTCGGTAGAAAAATAGAAAAGAAATCATCAATTTGGTGTTGTTGTCACACAAGAAAACGCGCCTATACACTTACCATGATCAAATTTAGGTGTATTCGGAGCCTTATCACCGGGTTGCGATGAATCCGGTGTGCTCGGTGGTGGTGGTGGCATAGGGCTCTGTCCAGGGCCATCGCCTCGGTTCTGGCCCATACCGTTTCCTCCCGGTTGATTCATGGACCCCCCGCCAAGCGATGAAGATCCAGATCCACTGCCCGCAACCGAAGCCGAAGCGGAGGACGACGACGAAGTATGGTGATGACTTTCCGGAGGGTCAAGCAAACTCTTATCGGACGGTACCTTCGACAGGTACGGTGCTAGCTGCTGCTGGCACGTCTGAGCATACAGACGGAGCAGCTCATTCAACCCGGACGACGACGAGGAACCGTTACCATTCTTGCGCTGCTGATCAACGCCCATGTTTGTGAACCATTCGTCCAGATTTGAATTTTGCGTTTCCTTTAGCACACGCTGACTTCCAACGCGCAATATACCGTCCCATCCCTTGATAGGTGTGTGACGACCGAGCTTACACATTTCGTACGTAGTGCTGAGTTCCTTGAAGTACGTCCGTACCTTCGCCACCACGTAATCGTTGTCGGGAACAATTGCGACGTATGCGACATCGCGCGGATATGAGTAAGGTTCAAGCAACAGTTTGTCCCAGTAGTGTAATGCGTACGGAGCGAGTGAAAGCCAATCCTTCTCGTAGCCTACGATTAGCGATGGTATCGGTTGTGGTTCACATTGACCCGTACCGCGCCCAGCTAACCGATGGAACTGTCTCCACGTGAGAGGACCCTGTATCGTGTACGGTGCATCCCAGAGTCGTGTCGTGCAACGTTTGTGGAATGCGTCCTGTAGCAGCGGTTGCATCGACTTCATTATCCGCACTATATCCTGATTGCTCTTCGGACCACCGGCTCGCAGGAACGGCCATTTGTGAACATTCATAATTCCTCGCAATGTTCCGCCCTTTACAAGCGCACCACTACTAGGCGACGCTGAAGATGATGAGCACGCGGACGATGATTGATGTTGTTGATCCACATCCATCTTGCTCTCGTTGATAGCCTGCAGACGGCCCTGCTCTAGTGCCAAACTAATCACATCATTCGCGTCCACATACTCCAACAAATGTACGGCGCCATTTTCCGCTCCCCGACCAAACAACGAGCCACGGTACCGATTAACAGCACGGTGAATAGAATTGCTAGAACTTTGTACCACAGAACACTGCTCCCGTAGCAAGTCCATCACTTTGAGCGTTAACGGTAAACTGTCACTGCCACCCGTGGATGAGGCACCGCTGCCGGTTGTGGCCAGCGTACCATTAGATCCACCACCAGCATTCGATTCTTCCATCTTGATCGCTTTCGCCGTTCCGTTGAGAAACTCAAACAAGGAACTCTTCTTGTGCACGGCCGGATCTTCAGCCATGCCCGTAATTTCCATCTCATCCTCGTAGAACAACCCTGCCCGGTGAGCCATCCTTCGATTAACCACCGCACTGAAACCACACTGACAATCGATCGGATCCTCATCCAGATATCCGTTCTGCAGACTGTCCGTATTGATGGTGATCGTTTTGTCACTGTTGGAACCACCAACAGCCGGAGATCCTAACATTCCACCAAAGGCACTACCACCACCACCACTGAGTCCGAGATGGGCGAGCGCGTTCGCCTTACTCCTGTGAGCGACTCCACCTGCACCACTACCACTATTACTAGCACTGTCCGCTGGTGCCGTGACGGAATCCATCCAGTTCGTACCGGGCAGTGCAAGGTACAGTCCACTGTCTGCTCCCCGGATGTTACCCACACACTTGGTACCCGCATTACACACACACAGCGTACAGCTTTTGAAGTTGTGATCACGGAAGATGTTTAGCGCAGTATCGTACAGAAGAACATTCACGAGCAGTGCGCTCGTTTCGATACTGGTACTACGGGTACCCGGTGCAACACTGTTCGGACCAACACCACTTGCACATCCAACTCCTGTCGAAGAAAGGGGTGGATTAACATTTGTTCCTAGTGGTCCTCCTCCCGTTGAGGATGGTGTCATAGGACCACGGTTCGAACCCGGTCCACCACTGTTGTCCACTCCATCCAGCGGGAACTGTTTGCTATGGTACGAGGAAGGCGTTGCAACGGAATTGGCTGGACTTGCGATAGCTACATCGTAAGGTGGCGGTGGAAGAAGAGGTGTGGCGCGACGGAAGTTGAGTGATCCCATCGGATTCGGACTGCCTACGGGACCGGCACCTCCGAGCGGCGATGGATAGGGTAGTGGACACGATCCTTGCGGCGTGGGTACTCGCATCGATCCGCCAGGTGTTGCAGGTGATATGGGTGACATACCTTGACGGAGAGGAACGGGAATTCCTCCCATCGCTGGGTGGAACAGACCTCCGGAAGTACCGGCACCGGCTGGCGAAGGACTAAGCATTCCTGCGCCGCTTCCAATGATTCCACCAGGAAGCGAGTTTACTGACGGTGGTCTCGAGTGCGGCTGTGATTGGGCACCCTGTGACGGTGGGTTCGAGTATGGATGGTTGATGGATCCGTTCAGGTTGTTTAACCCTCCAAGCAGTGAGTTTGGAGTGCTTAAGGGTTGCGGTATCGTTAGGTTGCCTACTTCTTGCTTGATGATTGGAAGTAATCCTAACCCAACGCCACCAGTAGGAATTCCGATTCCTCCACCACCTGTAACACCACTTGCTCCCGAACTCTGCGTATTATTCTCAGACTGCGAGTTCTGCTGTTGGTCTTGTTGTTGTTGCTGTTGCTGTTCCCTTTCCCTTTCGGCCTGTTCGCGTAGCTTCTGCTTCTCTCGTTCGGCAGCCGCTTGTTCCTTCTGCTTTTGACGGGTCGATTTGTACACAAGATTAGTACTCGTCGGGATTTGTGGTATTATAAGCTGACTCGGCAACGTTGGAAGGGGAGCATACTTTGACGAACCGACGTAAGGACAGATAGGTGGCGGTAAAAACACAAACGACCAATCATCGATCGGTTCCTCCTGAGGGCTACCCAGATTGGGGAGAACCGGACCAACACTACCCACTTCTCTTCCCGTTCCCGACGATAGTGACATCTGCAGGTCAACCAGCGTATCGATTGCAATTCCACCATCGGAAAGACAACCACCTCCACCAGGGCTAGAGTTCGGGTGTGGATCCAAACTCGGCGGTGTTGGGAACATCTGGGAAAGCTCCTTCGGACTTAACATGCCACTATTAACGGAGTGATGGTTCGAGCTTGGGAATCGTTTACTTTCCTCAGAGAAACCCCCACTCCCGGTGCAGCTTTTATTTGAACCGGGTGGTGTGTTGTGCAGGTCAGGATCATCATTAAACGGACCACCATCATCAAAGATCTGATTCAGATCATCTATCGATGGTTGTAGATCTTGGTCCGTTAAAAAGATTGAACCCTTTTCTTCCTTTTCCTTCTTGATTTCATGCTCTCCTAATAGGGCGCCGTCTCCATTCCCAGAGGTTGGTCCATTTCGATCAGGTGTTCCATTGGCACTTCCTGGTACTCCCCCAACTCCACCATGACTACCGTCACATCCAATTTCCATCTTGATCTGTCCGTGTGCGAGAAGTGTTGGGCATCCACTAGCAACGTTGTTCGAAGCGCCATTATCACAGACACCTACACCACCACCGTTGTGACCGCCGAGCGTTTCCGAAAGGGAATCAGATCCATCTCCTACTCCCTTCATTAGCATTCCGTTTGCTCCGATTCGTTCGCCACTGTTGCCTCCTGGGATGCCACCAGAACTAACGCCAAACCCGGTCGTCATCGTGCGACTATGCTCGTTAGCATACAGATCGAGATTCCGAATCTTTTTCACCAGACGCTGCTCCTCCATTGCTAGCCTCATCCGCTTGACGGGATGGTTCATCCTGGGGAACAAAAAGAAAGCACAGAAAGGAACTGATTAGTCTTGTGTTTAACGAATCTTTTAGGAAGAGTCATTCGTATGAATTTTATTTGAAGAGTCATCCAAATCAAAGTTCTTAAAGTTTTTCGTCTCAGCTTGCAAAACTCGCATGTGGACACAATCTCTTACCATGCATCAACGCACGTATAATCGTACAGTAGCTGCGAAGTACTTGGTATGTCCTCGCTCTGCAACGTCTCATAATCCTTGCAAAACAGTGACGGTCGCTTCAACGATTGCAACATTTGCAGTATCGATTCTCGCTTGCTGGCCAGATTGTTCGCCACGGCCGTCTGATGTGCCGAACTGTACACGCTGTGAATGCTGGGCGTCATCGGTACACCACCGCCACTGCCAAGTGAGCTACCGCCACCCGCAGCACCGAGCGATGACTCCGATCGCACCTTAAGGCTACCGATGCCGGACGACAGCGTACTCCGGGGTGACGTCTTGAGCGCATTTAGAGAGCTACTGTTGGAGGAGCTGTTGCTGCTACTACTGCTAGATGAATTGCCCATATTCGAGATGCTTTGCGATTGCTGTTGCTGCGCTTCGGTGGAGTTGCTGCTGCTGCTGTTACCGGTCGAACCGCTACCACCACTACCACCACCACCCGGATGGGAAGGTGTATGGTAAGGCGATGCATTGATGCTTTTACTGTCGTGCTGATCGGTTGGTGTCGGAGCCGGCGTGTTTTTGTCCAGATGATCCAAACAGGGCGTACCGGGTTGAACGCTGCGCGGATTGTTCGAGGCAGGTGGATGGGGAGACATTGTGATGAGCTGTGAAGCAAAGGAGCAAAGAGATGAGAAAGAGCATATTTAAGTTTTGGCTTGTTTGAGAGGCGCTAAAGACGTCGAGACGTTCAACCAAATACTAACCTGATCACCGGATGGTACCGACGTTGGTTGAGATACTGACGAAGGTTGCATCGGTGAAGGTGCCGCACTGGCCGGTGAACCTTCGGATGGGAGCGGATGCGAATCACCGATCGACATCGGGTTCCGACAGTAGGAAGGTGGTCCACCGTAAGGCGTTGTACTGCCGGGGGCCGCTGCGCCTGTTGAGTTGGACGCACCGGTACCACTACTATTGCTGTTGGCGGCACAGTTTTGGTTTGACCTGAAGCGAATGGGAAGCAAATTTTAAGGATTAGGTATAAAATAGATTATAAATATATCGCCGTGAGAAGCATGCTTGCTTTTATTTTGTTCATCCATTGTTTTGTTTCAATTTAAAATGTTATTAAGTCTTACATAGTGAAGGAAATCGTATTAAATGATAAATGAAAAGTACACACCATGCAACGAACGATACATTTCCACAAATATATACATATTAGTAAGTATGGGTTATGAATGCAAAATTTAATATAAATTAGATTATTGTATCGGATACTTTTCGGATCAATAAAAGTAAAAATATTCACTTTTAAGTATTGTTTGCCAGCGGTGTCGATGTGATAATAAAGTGGTGCACTGTGCAGATTTTTTCCCCCTTCTGTATCAAGTCTACAAATTGAAAAGTTCCGTTTAGATTATCTAACATGACTTTTTTTTAATTGACGATAGCTTTCACACTCCAACAAATGTTTAGCTTCTTCTTCCCTGGATGGGATTTGAACGACCGAGCCACACTTATATACGGATCATATCTGGCAATTAAACTAAGCTGACAGCAGTGTTGTTAATTAGTAGTAGTGCATCCATGTTTCCAAATCTTCTTTTGGATAGATTTCCGTCCTGAAAGGCTACTGGACATATAGCCAAACTGGAGCTACAGAAAAGCTATTTGAATCGGAAGTGACGGAACATTTCTGCTTATAACTCTATTGCCCGATCATTCTTTTTGATTCCATATTTCCAAACGTTTGCAGGTGAAAAATGGTAACTATCCCCCCCTATGTAGCAAATGAACCGGATACAGTCACAGCAGATTTGGTAGATAGGGTAAGCATAAGCATGACAGAATAATATGACCAATTTCCCTTCTCATAAGATGTTCCTAGCAGTGACTGTGGAACGCGGACAAGTGTGTGTATATGTGTGTGTGTGTGTGCGAGTGTTCTTGATGATACGGAAAAATATGGGATAAAAAAGCGATATATTCGTAAGCCTTCTTATGGGTGTTGTGCTTCGATCGCGAGTAGTTTTCCTTAGTTAAGGGACAGCCGTAAGATTAAGGAAAAGATTGTGAGATGGGTTTGTTTGATGGTGTGGTATTTGCTGACGTGAGAGGCGGGAAAAGGTCACCAGGAAGTGGAGCAGATGGGGCGGGGTGGCGAGAGGGTAGAGCGAGTGTGCTTGATAACTTCCACCCAAAAACTCCCATTGCAACTGTTGTTTATCGCTAAAAAGGTGTAACCAACCTTAAGCACGAATCGGCCAGTTCGAGCGAATCGGCTGCGCTGTCACCGGAAGATACGGCTCCAGGCGAGGAAGCAGCGGCGTTGGCGACCGTCGAGGTAGACCCGGCAGCAGCAGCAGCAGCAGCAGCAACAGCAGCGGCGGCAGAAGCAGCAAGTGCGGCAGCAGCAGTTAAGCTCATCGGTTTGGAACCTGGACGGAACAGAGCTTCCTGCGGCGGTCGCTTGTGGAAGGCAACCCTTTGCGGACGGTGGTGGTGATGGTGATGGTGGTGATGGTCCTTATTCGTTTGTCCTCCTACACCGTGGTGATGGTAGTGGTGATACTTCTCACCCCGATTGCTACCACCACTACCAGGGTAAGTGATTGAATAGGAAGATTTCGGATGGACCAAACTACCACCAGCTCCACCAGCACCACCTCCAGACGATGGAGTGGAAGTGTACAGAGTTCCTGCAGAGGAGCTTACTGCTGCTCCGATCGCGAGATGCTGCTGTTGCTGCTGATGCTGCGTGAGACGTCCACTTGCCATGGACGACGAAGCGGACGACGACGACGACGTCGATGTGGACGACGAGGAAGATGGTGGTCTCTTGCAACACCTGGAACACATACACCCGGATACACAATACACATACACGTACGGTACGAGCATGGGAGGTTCGAAAAGAGACATTCGCGTAACAGCAAACACACAGACACACACAATGCATACAGGGTCGTATCACATCAATATTAATAATAGTAGTATTATTCGCGGAAAGGGTTGCACAGGCAGACACGGTACACGATGGGCCGTAAAAGAGATAAATAGATAAAGAGAAAGAGAGAGAGAGAGAAACAGCAAGGAATAAAAAAGAAGAATAGAATGAGAGATAATAAAGTTGTAAAAACAAAAAAAATTAAAAGGCAAAAAGGAAATGCTCAAATCGCTAACAGTAGAGTGAAGTACAACATTTAACAAAGCGAGTAAAAAATGAAAAATGCGCACATATAGTAACGAGCACTCTCAGGCGGGAAAGAATGGATAACAGACATGGATTCATGATGGGCAAAAGACAGTGATGTAGCAAATGTTGGAAAATCTTAATCCTTTTTTTTTTAAACAGAAGGAAAAACAGTATAAAAATCCTACCAGTAATTTTGATGTCCGCAATTAGAAAATTCAACTTTGATAACTTATTAATGGTGTTGGAAAACCCGAAAGAAAAAGGGAGTTGCTACTATTTTCTCCAAGATACAGAGTTTATCTGTTGGTAATGTAGAAGCATTAATGATTTTGGTAAACACTTGAGATGAAATGGTAGAGTAAGCTAGATGACATTGTAATGGCTTTAAATGGCGTCTCCAGGTTACGCATTTACCCGTGCGCTGCAAGCGAGATTGTGTACAATCTCGTCTGATGCGATTACAATATCTTCTGGTAACTTTACAATGAAAGGTAATTATTTACCATATCGTCTAAAGTAATAACAATGTCATCTAAACTTACTCTACCATTTCAATTCATGTGCGGGATTTGATACTTTTAAGTAATCATAATCATAATCATTGTTGCTTTTGCATTACCAACAAACAAAGCCTGCATATTCCGTAACAATTTTTGTGATAACAAGTCACTTTTTCACGATGAAAACCCCAAAGGAAAAATAGAGTCTTCTGCTCTGGTACTCTTTTCTCAGAGATAAGTTCTTGACAACTATAATCACATGCTGTTATGTCAATTGAAAAACTACGTTAAATACACAACAAAAAGGTTTTTTTACGCCAAGAGATTACATCGAAAGTTCACAAACAAAGCAAAAATTTAAAGAACTTCCAATCTACTACTGCATATCTCTACATCTAATAAATAAGATGCGCCACTATTCTACATTAAAAAGGAAGCCAACGACAATAATATAAAGATGTTTGTTCGCCAGGACAAAGTCTTTCCAACGTCATTGCTGGTAGTTGATGGATCTCGTGTATAATTATGGATGAAACGTGATGTAGCGGTGGCGGTGATCCTCTTTCGTAACGGCCATATTTCATTCTATTGCTACGCATTGGCATTCGCCATCACTTACTTGATACAGCAGCAGGACACTTTCACCGTCGGATCGCTAATCTCCCACACGGAAGTGTTCCCGTTCGCATCGACTCCGTTTGCAGCACCGGATGAATTTTCATCACCACCACCACCACTGCCGCCACTATTGTTGACCGACTGGATGGAGGAAGAGGAGGAGGTGTTGGTAGCGTTATTACCCCCGCCACTACTGCTGGTATCCTTTGGTTCCGTTTTGATTGTGACACCACTACTGCCGGGTGTCGATTGGCTTCCGTTGGCAGCAGAACTACCATTTGTTGCTGATGCAGACGCAGTCGTCAGGGAGGGCGCATGCATGATGCAGTCCTGCCAGACGCGTTCGGGCAGAATGACGGCCGGCAATTTGTTGATCAGCGCCGACGACATACTGAGCGGATTGCCGAGATCGTTCGAGGGCGATTCGGGTACAGTTAGCGGTGGGGTCATCATGGATTTGTGGTGATTTCGCTGGCGTAGCGTACCGGTGGGTGAAGGTGCTGCTGTGCCGGACGCACTGCTGCAATCGGTCGGCGAATCTTTGTTGCGTGCGGTAGTAGTGTTAGTAGCTGGTGGACCATTCCCGTTGCTGATGCCACTACTGCTCGTCGTCAGTTGATTGCTGGTTGAGTTGATGGAGCCGCCGCCGCCACCACTACTACTGGACGCTGATCGTTCGGTAGTGTTATTGTTGTTGGCACGACTGAGAACGGATGCTGCGATCGAGGGTATCGCCGTGACCGGTGTTGTGGTTTGATTGCTGTTACTGCTACTGTTACTATTACTACCATTACTACTAGCACTACTACTATTGCTCTGCGCATCGTTCGACGTCCAATCGTCCATGTCGGCCACCAGAACGTACTTTGTGGGATAGCGCATCTTAAGCTTCCCCACGAGTATCTCCACCATCGGAGGCACATTGTCGGAGCCGTCCTCCATGCTGCTGAGCTTGTTCGAGATCGGATAGAACGCGCTCCAGTCGTCGAGCAGCTTCTGGACGTGCGGATCGCTCGCTTTGTAACTTTGGCCCGTCAGCGTACCGGCTAGCCCGAACGGTGCCAGTATCACCTCCCGTGGTTCTCGAGCATCGGTCGAGGTAATTGGTGCAGATCCACCACCGGCCCCACTTCCACCGCCACCAGGCGCACCCGGCGTACCGGGTGTGTTTGATCCACTACCAGGGTTTACACCCGCCATTGAAGGGCTGGCCGGTCCGTTCGAACCGGCACTCGGAGCAGTCTGTTGCGCTTGCTGTGCCTCTTCGAGATGGCGCATAGTTAGCAACCGTACTGGTGGATGTTCCCTGATATCCATCGACGTACACACCGTACTATCGCCGTGCACAAAGAACGTGAACGAGAATGATGCGTGATGTGAGCTAAAACGAGAGGAGATAGAGAATAGTTAGTAATAAGGTGGCAAACTATGGAGAAGCTTCACCCGGCAAGGAAAAGTCTGTCGGTGGTGGAACGAGGATCGAAGGCAACAAAAACTCTTCAGCAATCGATCTCAGAGGTCCACCGGTAGGCGTGTACTTGCTCTTGGAACCGTCTACAGTATCCCAACATGTTTGGTAAGCCCTTGCTACACATTCTTCAAGCTAAAGGCCACCGAAAGCTAACATTGGGATAGACGGGTCCGTGCGAATCGGGGTGCCAAATGAGATGGGTGAACGATTAGCTTACCTCTTGCCAAATACTCCTTCGCTGTTCGAACTGGGATGCACGAACCATCGGCCAATTCGGACGAATCCTCGGGATAATAAACATCTGTTTAAGGAAGAGATAATGAGAAAAGGTGTGAATAAGATGATCGATTACTTATGCAACGTGCTTTAAAAGCAGCTGGTTGGATCATTACCTTTCGATCACATTGTGTAACGCCTTAAATAATAACGAACGACACTCGTACGAGAGTCCATTCTCCCAGGAGCCTTTGTCACCGGTTTCTGGAAAGATAAAATAACGCAAAAAAGGGAATTAATATTTTTGTGACAGCAAGAGAAAGATGGTTTAGTATAAAATATTCCCTTATTTCACCAAGCCCGCTCTTCACCGAATAGCTCCCATCAAAAACACCAAAATGTGTCCCCACCGTTTGTCAAACATTTTCCAATTAAAAGCACATCAGAACCGCAATCGCATGCCCCGTTGCAGCTACTGGGGTGCAAACTTTTCCACAAGGACTTTTGGACATTTTAAGTGTCGTTTGTGCGCTAGTGGGAGAAAAAAAAACGCAGCAAGGTAAAGACATTTTTATTAAATTATCGTTTCATTTACCTTGGCGTGTCCTGAACCAATCCCGAGCCCAATCCATCGGTCAAGGCTGTCAACGGTTCAGTGTGTGAGAGAGAGAGGGAGGAGAGCCAGCAAAGAGACTAACGCGACGACGGGAAAGAATCTTTTTTTAAGTGTCCAATGTCACGACTACTACGGGTGGAACTTGCTCATGTTTAGCACACAACAAGAAAAGGCTGCAATTTATGTCGATTTGCCGTGCACAGTGCGCTTCGTTCTAGGATAATGGAAAAGCATGATTTTTGAGGGAGGTGGAAAAGTTTCAGGAAAAGTGGAAAATAGAGGAGTTAAAAGGACCAAAAAGCAACTAGGTAATTTGCTACTTAGAATGCAAAGTTTTATGCAACTTTTCCTTTTTGTTTTGGGGCGGAAAAAATGTTAAAACTTGCTCTGGCTTGTTTAACGATCGAAATAGGAACGAGAAGCCTTCTCGTTGTTTGCCGATAGTTTTATTGGTTGTGCTTTAAGTTTTCCCTGTCGGACGCGATATGGCGCGCACTCTTGTTTTGCTTCGAGCGACATTTCATATTTGACTTTCTTTCAGTAGGTTTATGGGGGATTGGAAATGTGAGACGTAAAGTTTAGGATAGTTTCAGGCACCGCACACTACCACCTGTTTCTATTCTGGACCGCTTTCTCGTGCCCAACCTTGCCAAAGTACGCTGTTATCCCACGGTTAACAGCCACACTAAAAAGCGCAATAGTCACACCAACCCCGTAAACGACCGTCATTATGAGCCATTTTTCCCATGCAGACGAGTGTGTGCGTTTTATGCTGCACTGCTTAAGACGTTACGCATCGCTCTTTTCGCTTTCGCATGCTGAGACGTCGACGCCATGAAATTGCTTTCTGTTTTGCCTTCTTAACGGAGGACAACAAATAGTAAAATAAACAGCTGCAAACAGAGAGACCCCACGGTGTGCGCGCGTCGTGTGTGTTTGTGTCAGACGGACACACCATTGGCACGAGCAACCTTCGCACAACAGGTTGCCAACAAAAGGAGAGAAAAAGGAACATAACTGCAAAGGAAAGTGCTCTACAAAAATATATGTATATCCGACAATACACTCCAAAGCACATAATAAAAAAAGGCTCTTGAAAGGGTCTCCTCGATGTTACAGGGGGTCCAGAGCCCAGTTTAGTTAATAAACTTTTCCGGTCAATTTAATTGGAACCAACCGATCTGGATCGTACAGGTGATGGAAACATGGTCACACACATGCACGCACGCACCCAAAAACGTGACGAACAGAAGCGTTTGCGTGATGTCAGAAAACTCTCTAAAAGACAGCACCGATGTTCGCGAACAAAGCGTGGTTGGTGGGCAGATATTCGTAACAAAACAATCTAGGTTAGGGAAAATTAGGTTACAACAACGGGCGTAGCGCTACTCGTTGGTGAATTTATCGTTCAGCAGAAGCGGATATTACAATTTCTTCGAGAGCATCTTGGGAAGTTATTAATTGGAAAAGAAGTCATGTTTTTTGCAGTAAGTGTAACATTTTTATATGATAAATTTAATATTATTAATCATACGTTCATTTGTGTAATCGGTTGTTAAATTAAATGTCTTAATCACTCAATTTGGGGCGACCCGGTGGTATAGGCGACAGCGGCACCGTTCTTCAAACGGCGGCAATTTCATCAATTCTGTATTAAGTATTATGAACCTTGGAGCGAGGAGTTGGTAATAGTAGCTTTGAACTCCGGAGTGGTTGACAGGGGTGGCCCGGTGGTATGTGCGACAGCTGCACAGGTCATCACACCACTGGACCGAGGTTCAAATCCCATCCGGACAGTTCCCTCGAAGTAAGACTATTCAACCACATGGTATCGGCAAGTCTTAGTAAGCCATTCGAAGGTCGGCGTGATCTTAGAAGGACGTTAAGATAAGAAGAAAATGCGGAGTTTACTAAGGAGTAATGCGGTGTTTACTTCAGAGTAATCCGGAGTGATCCGGAATAATCCAGAGTTGAATCCGGATATTAACGCCGGATTCAACTCGAGAATCAATTGCAGATTTCTCATAGTGTCATAATATAGACACCTTATAGTATGGACATCTCCTAGCATCATTAGTAATCGGAAGCATCCGAAGTTAATATCGAAGATTACTCCGGAGCAATTGCTCGGAATTACTGCAAAGTAAACTAAGCAGTAATTACTCCGGATTAATCCAAATTATTCCGGAACAAACTCCACATTAATCCAGAGTAAACTGCGGAAGGCCTCGGAGTCGGATTAATCCAACTACAGGAAAAACGAGGAATTACCCATCAATAATTGTCACACGGCAGGAAAACAGGTCAAATCCCATCGAAACCGTCGAGGAGGTGAGGACTTACTATCCAACAACGTTGATAGCCGGCATGATCTAGCAGGTCGTTAAGCAAAGGTGAAGAAGAAATATTGTCTGTCTTTATCATGAATTTTGAAATCATTCCTATCCTAATCTATGTTCCTTCCCTCAAACATATCCTTTTTTTTTTGGTTTAACGACCTCTAAGGTCATGTTGGCCATTGAAATGGCTTACTAGACTGCCGATACCACGTAGTTGGTTAGTCAGTCCTCACTATGGGGGGACGGTCCGGATGGGATTTGAACCCCGGTCCCGCCGTTTGAAGACCGGCGCAGCTGTCGCCTATACCACCGTGCCGTCCCGTCGCGGCCGTCCATCAAAAATATTATTCAGTCTTTAACAAAAGATGCTGAAAACCGGTTCCTTAAGCATCATTTTTCGTGATACAACCATTTTTGTTATGAAAATTTGGTATATGTTCACATTAGATAACTCGGTTTATTAGTGAGGAAGCAGGTTTAAGAGCAGAATCAACTCTGATGCGACATATATTTGACCACATTATTAGGACTAATCTGTGAACAGAATACAAGCGAATTCTGGGGCCAATTTTCTGCAATACTAGCCGAAATGGTGTCTGAGTATGCCCTTGTAGTTTCTAGAGATTGAAAGCAATTTATTGATCGACTAACAGAGGAAAGGCCCATATGAGAAATAGAATTTAAAAAAAAAATCAGAGCAAACAGCAGAAATTTTACATAGAGAAGCATAGAAATCTAGAATAAACAATATGATTCTAATAAAGAAACGCACAAATAGTAATAACATAAAAACATACATTAAAAACAATAAAAAACTAAAGAATTGGATTGACAAACACAAAGCAAACAACAAGAAACAATTCAAAGAAACAACAAAGTAAAAAAAACTCAGGTTAAAAAGTGATAAAAACAAAAAAAAAAGATCCTCTTGATTACAGCAGATTACCATTTTTGAGTGTGAAACCCGCTCACCAACTGTCACATCTGTGTGCACAGTTCCATATCATCCGCCAGTATCATCTCGTCAACAAATTAACGCATTCACGAAACGACGCCTCTCGGTACGCCCCACAGCCGCCACCACACCAAATCGTCGAACGATGATGCCGAAAAAGGTGGCTGGTTGGTATGTGTGTTTGTGGTAAGATAATCGTTCTAATCCTTCGTAACCGTTCCGCCAAACGCCGGCCAACAGACATCAGCAGCAACAGGGTGACTGCGTATAACGCACCGAAGAGCAGAAGAGGACACACGGATAAGGACACAACAAACACACACTCAACCGAACGGCGGCGCGCCACGGACTCTTCGGACACGGATTCTTCTGCCGGGATGGGCGTGGTCTCGGGCGAAAAACGTGCGCAGGATGTGTCCCGTTTTTCTTACGACCTTCACACACCCACGGCGCGTTCTCTCATCAACACGCGCCACAAATCCGTTCGTTCGGTCCTCCATTGAGGAGGGGGAGGGTGTCCCTTTGGGGGAAGTGAGAAAAGCGAACAAAAACGAATGCTGGGGAAAAAGACGACGTAAGGGGAAATTTCTGTCATGTCTCTCGACCGCGACTGAAACGACAACTGTAGGACATCGTCGTTTCGCTTATCGATTGAGATATCATCCGTGTCGACTGAAGTTAAGGTTAAAAACACATAACTGCGTAGGAAGGAAGTTGCTCGATTCGCTAATTTCTCTAGCGGTCTTCACCGTCTTTAGGAAATCGATTTGTCGATCCAATCGTATCTCCAATCAACATCGTCCGCGCAATCGTATGTGTGGCTAACATAAACATAAATATAAACCATCGAAGTGATCGAACACGTGCGAAATGATTCTAATGGCTCCATCATCATCATCTCAATCTTCTTCACATTCACACTGTTGGACGATGTGTAATCGCCACAGCAAGTCGTCGTAAAGTCTCTGTATTTGTCCTGTGGCGGCGTCAGTGAAGAGAGAACAGAGTGTTCTCAATAAATCGTATCATTAATTTGCTGGTGATGCTTTTTTAATGTCTATGCACATGCTATGTGGAGTCGACTTCCTTCGAGGGTACTCCACAAGGTCCCCGCATAACGCAACTCCAACCAAAAAAACGAACGGATGCGGAATGTCGGAGGGTGCCTCTCTCCAATGAAATTAAAACGCTCATTTGACACTCGCAGGATTGCCGGTGTAGCGAGAATGACGAAGTTCAAGATCGCTTCAAAATGTGACAAACCGTGTCACAAGCCACCTTTTCCAAGGAGGGAGGAGGGAGGACCCTTGTTTACCTTGACATGCAAAAATTTGCCTCATGAACGGGGCGAGGGTGAGGGAAACACACTCACTTAAAATGTCTTAATACACTTAAGGTTTAATGATCTACAGACGATCGCGATGGCTAATAATTATGTCAGGGACAACTTTGGGTGTGCAGTCAGCAGCAATAGGAGCGTTACCCCTGCTGTCATCGTTAGCAATGTTAATCGCATAATTCAGGATCTCTCCTAATACGCGCACAACAACTCAATCTCAAATCTTGACGCATTAACTGCTAAGAGCTATATAAGATAAGCAATTTCTTAAACAAATATTACTATCTACCGCGCTACCGGGTGAAGCCTAACCGGTGCGATAAGGAGGGATCTCGTAGTGCGCGGTGAATTCTCCTCATTCACAACCAACTTGATTGTTGGGATTTCCTGACGTCACGATTCTACGATTTACAGGCGGAACGATTTTAGAAATCCTGTGTGGAATGTCGTCATAGTGGGGAGGTTTTAGCGAGTGAGAATTTTGCGCTTGCCGGAGAATGGCGAGATTCTCCCAACTGTACAGTACAGAGTAGAGTACACAATCGGCATAAACTGCTGGTATGGTGGAGAGTAGTGCGTTACACATATGCATATGGGGTCTACCCACCACTACATAGGATGAATAGATCTCGCGCGTCAATCCTCACTTCTTTCTCATCATCTGTTGTTTATGCTGTGGCAGGTAGTAGTCGCAGTGGTTCACTCCCAGTCGGACTTGAGAGGGAACTACAGTTATGCTCTCTCAGCTATTTCTCAACCCCCAATAGAGGAGAGTGAGACACGATTAGCAGAGAATTAACTGGCGCTGGGGACAGATCACACACCTATAACAACCGTAGATCGCAATCGTAGAACCGCGTACTTAGTCAAAGAGGCACAGGCAATGTAGCGCACTGATATGCGCATACAGCGGAACACCTTCACACTAAAGTTGCTTGGGGTTGGGGTATAGCGAAGGGTTCCCATGCGCGACCCGAGGGCGGACGAAAAAGAAACTTGATTTTCCTGTTTTTGCTCTCAATTTCTTCACCAAGCTACTTTTCGGTTTCGCCGCACGGCACACGCACTGGACCATTACCAACAGGGACCAACAGAATGGATTGCGGCGCGCTCAGCCTGTGTGTTGTGGTCTTCGGTGCGTCTTTCTCTCGGTCGCTTGGTTTCGATGTGTTGGTGAGCAATGGTTTTTGTACTTCCGAGAATTCGAAAGATGCTGTGTATGTGTGTAAATGTATGCTCGAAGAGCACACCCCTTGCCAAAGTAGGGTGGAAGAATCAGGGGTGAAGTGATTTGTTGCCGCCGCCACCGGTAAACCGTATCGAATGCATTGGCACTGTGTGCGTGTTTCTCTCGGTGCGTTTTGACAACGTTTTTTTTTCTGTCTTCCAAACGCATACCAAACCAAGCTCTCTAACATAAAATAAGATAACGCAACCGCAACATCTGCGTGTGAGTGTGTATGTGTGTGTGTGTTTTGGGGTTCAGGAAGCAGGAAGATTGTATGCAAAAAATAAGTACAACCAGGAATGCCACCGTTACGCCTTCCTCTTCCTTAGACGCGACCGTTTTCGCGGCCTTAAACTCACCCAACGGTTGGGCAGGAACGGGTGTACAAAAGGCAGTTTTGTTTTTCTTCTGTTGATATTATGCTTGCGCACTCGCGTGCTCTTCTCGGGGCATGAATGAATAAAGAGAAAGACAGAGAGAGCGAGAAAGAGCGACACGATACTCTTCTCTATATGGTTTGTGTGTGCGTAATGTGTGGCGCGTCGAGTAAGTGCATCAAACAAGCGAATAACTTGCAAGCTTTAGACAATTGTCCAACTGCATGTGCGCTTTAGCTACAAAGAATTTAAACTTAAAATTAAGTTTTCTGTTTTACATCATAATTAGTCATCGTATCACAGTTTAGTGAGCAACATTACCGTCTTAATTTACACATGTTTGGCGTAGTCTCCCGCCTGTCACGATAATACTATCGGTTGACTCATAAAATCGGACAAAAATGTATGCCCCCACACATAACAAACCTATATTATGAGACGTGAATGATTCACTTCCCACCGACCGTTAAAATGTTTGTAAAGAAAATATACGTGCCTCTTAAAACGGCACTCCCCTGCACTTCTCTCGTGGATTAGATTCATCTTTTAAAAATAGCCCTCCCTTACTCTGATGTGCATTCTTTTTTCTTTTAGTTCTGTACTTCAAAACTCGTCTCACCTCACGGCTTTCACACAAAACCAAAACAATTCACACCGGCATACATACAAACACATGCTCATCGCAGCTGCAGTGATTAATTTAGCGAATCTCGACGCTCGCTACCCAAATAACATTGTAATCTGCCACTGCGAATGAGCTTTGCAATGTTGTAGGAGTAGTTTTGGGAACGATTTGGACTTGTTAAGAAAATAAACTATTTATTTTAGTTAATTAAATATTTAAATATTTCATACAAAGAGTTTCCATTATCATCTCAAAGTATCAACTCATATCAACTAATGTATGTGCTTTACTTCTTCTCGGTTAGATCATACGAACAATCTGATGGTTTACGAGACCTACAGTGTTTCTCAGGTCATCAGGACACGATATCTCCAAGCTTAAAACAATATGCGATGCTAGATCTTACATCTGACAACATTAAAATGTAGATTGTTTAGATTGTTCGTTTTGCCAAAACAGGTGATTGTGTTAAAATTTGAGCCACTTGTGATATGTACAGAGAAGTACTGTATTGGTATCACGTTGTTGAATCCTCAGTCCTCACTACAGGCGAACGGTCCGGGGATGAGATTGGAACCCCATGTGTTCTCCCGTGTGAAGACAAGATCATGCACTTTTTGCTTTGACAATTACATTTAAAAGTTTTTGAGGTACTAGTAAAAAACACATAACCTATGACTTAAACAAAAACCACCTTTATCAACGAAAGAACAACACCAAATTCATACTTTTTGTTTATGTTGAAGAATTTGAGTATTTTTTTTTTTTATTTCGTTTGTAATTTATTGCTACTGTTCAATACCGTATTACCACCACCGATTGGGATGAATTTGAGCTGTTTTAGTAAATATTTTTAACCCAAAAATTTTGAATTGTTAGTGTAAATGATAACATGCATTGCAATGCAATGAACAAAAACAAACTCAAATTAAGTTGCTAGAACACAACTTTTTTTTTTGTTTTCTTATAGACGACGCCATGAAATAGGGATAAAGCTTATAAATTTTTTTCCTTTAAACATTTTTTAAAGGAATGCAGCGTAACTAAATAAGACCGAAAATTGGCCAGAATAATACATCAACATTAACCGTCAAATTAAACAAACCACAAATCTCCTTCACGATTGACAATTAATGTTGGAATTTGATTAGCAAAAGACGAACCAAAAAAGGCAGCGGACAACGTTAAAATCGAAATTTCAGATTCTCATTATTTGTTCGTAAAATTTTCCTACTAAAAATTCCTAGATTTTGAGACCCTGTCGTATACAGAAAATATCAACATGAGGCAATGAAGAAAAAGTTAAAATCACATTTTTGGAAATTTTTTAAGAGTTCCACATCGATTTTAAGAGTTTTAAATTTCCCGTGGATCACCGCCTCTACACAAGATCGAGCAATATTAAATCTCTGTTACTTGGGTAACTCGCACAACGCATGGCACGACATTGCCCCCGCATACTGACGCATCTGCCTCATTCGATCGTAACGCTTCATCACGCTTTCAAGCTTTATCTCATTTTTATCGGTACGCGTGCGGCTCGCGCAGCGGATAGTCATGAGAAGCACAGCAGCAGCATGGGTGATCCTCACTATCTTATTTTATTTCTCTATATTTAGCAACCATCGTCTCCGCATGTGTACAGATGTCCCTCACGGATGCGCATTTTTCTATGCTGTTACACCCTTTCAATGTACAAAAAGCGATCTCTTCCTCTCTCTCGCAAGGTGTACACGAATGTGTTGTTTGGTGGGAAATGATGATCCTCCGCACACAATCATCAACAAAACTAACGAAAGAAAACGCTCCCTGACATAAAGAATGTACGGCTTTTGTGTGTGTATGAAACCGTAAATGGTAAGGGGTTTTTTCTGTTTTTGTTGTTACATGCTTGTCTTTGTAGTTTTGTGATACAAAATACTTTCTTACTGATTTTAAAACGTGCTAATTGCATTTTAGATGAGGCTATGATGATGATGATAACCAGATATCCGATCACAAATAGAATTAAGCGTTTATGGTTTGCGGCAACCACATGAAAACATGCTTGCTCTCTCTCTCTCCTCTCCTCTCTCTCTCTTGCTGTTTCGACTGCTGTTTATTTTCGTTCACGTTCACACACATACACGGTTTGGAATATTTGTTTATACCATTTCTTTGCCTTGTTTGGTAACATAAGGGGGCACATACCAACCACACTGTTGCTGCTGCATCAAGTAACACGACGATGCCGCTCACATGCTCATTTTTTTAACATTTGTAATTTTCAAATGTACGATTTGATTGTGGGGAGTTGTTCGTTTTACCATAAAATGTGAAATTTTGAATTTATTTTTCTGTTTCACCGTTTTTCTTTTATGTTCTTGTGTAGTTTGTGTCTATTTTATTGTTGGTTCAACTCAATTTTATTGTAATAACTCAATCGTGAGAAAGATGTTTTTAAGTTGATTGAAACAACACTTTTCGTGTTTATTCTAACAAAAATTGAATTATGTTTGTACATAACATACTTCATGTATGTTATGTACATACATATAAAAATTAAAATATAAAAAATGCACGTTTTTCTCCTGGACAAAACAAATGAAACTTCGCAACTGATCCTTGCGTCGAACACCTTCACGATCAATTCGCTGATTCGCGATCTTTAAACCACTGTTTGACCACTTTGGCGGTGTGCTTGCGATGGTTGTCTTGTTGAAAAAATCATTTTAATGGCATATTCTTTCCAGCATAACATTTTTCAGAGGTTTCTTCGCAGAACGACGAGAGAACAATCCGGCTTCAACGGCACGTCGTCTGATTGTCCAGTCCGAAACAGGTAACTGCATATCCATTCGCACCTTGAACGAAGATTTGAAAGAATCCTTTTTCATGCTTCGTACGATCATGGCGTCCTCTCTTGGCGCCGTGGACCTCTATTGTCCACATGAAACTTGACATTTCACTGTTGAAATCATCGATTATATTCATTCTTAGTTTCACTCCAAGGCTGTCAGGTGTCATTTGGTTTCAAGTAACAAAAATATAAAGAAATCATCAGTACTGACCTTCCTCAATAATTATCAACGTGTATTTTTACCTTGTAATGTTACAATAATGCAAAAAAAAAACACTTTTTTCAGAAAACGAATTTTTTTCCAACGTAAAACAAAATTCCTAAACGATGCTGGTAGAGATAACCAGTCCAAAACGGTTTTTGTCCAGAAAACACTCGCAGTGATCTGTCAGTTTGACAGCTGACTGCTGCAATAAACATGTAGCAATCATCTAAACTTCTGAACCGTCAACTGCAGTAAGTGTCTCGTTTTCGATTTCGAAAAATTGAAATTTGATGATCCTTTTTATGATTGCTTTATTTGAGTTGCACTTGTTTTGTCCAATACTGTATTTAGTTTTAGTAGCATTATTATTTCCCTTTTAAAGACTATCACAAAATTTGCCCACTCATTATTCTATTGTTTTATTAGTTTATTGCTTGTAATTCATTGTAAGTAGGTTATAAAAAATTTGCATAAAAGTTGCTGCAAAATAAAACCATCAAACCATGTTCTTTCTATCATTCACATGCAATGCAGTTGAGGGGCCAAACAAGCATAAAAAAAAAACGCAACGCATTGTGCACTTGCATCATATTTCAAGGGTAACACACAAACACACACTAAAACATCCAACAAGAGAATGAGTTCACAGTGAAGAATCATCACGCACCGAACGCAGCGTAAAGGCCTTTACATGATTTTGTGTTGTTTATGAGTGTGCTACGAATGAAGGTTTTCATCATTTCCATTGTTCGAAGCAAAACAAACGCATCGTTGGCAAGAGACTTTTTGCTTTCTTTACCAGTAAGATAACATTACTAAACTGACCGTTTTGCATGGTTAAATGTGGGCTGTAAAAAAGAAGATTTATTTCTTTCCTTTCAACGTGTAACGTTGGTTTGTTTATGTTTTCCCCTTAGAAAAGAACTAAATGTGCTCTCCATTCACAAAAAAAGAAACGCACAGAAACCTTAACAATACATACAATGTAACTTGAAACGGTACTTTAGGTAGCAAAAATATTCTTTTTTTTTATTTCTTCATACAAACAACCATTACTATTGCAACTACCATAAACTCATGAAGCAATTTAGGGGAAATCTGATCACCTTTCGCCTAATGTTCGTTTGCCATTTATATTTCGCCTTCTCCTACTACTGCTGCTACTACTACTACTACTTCGAACGGTAACAGACACAGCAAAAAAGTGCCTCTTCCTCGCGAACTCGGGGACTGGCTGGCTGCCTCGTGAAAAATCGATACGATTTTTCGGACGCTTTGCCATGTAGTCAAAAGCCTTTCGCGGCATGGCTTCATCACGGACCGCTCGAAAAATATGAGCTCCTCCTAACTACTCGCAACCGTATGCAATGTACTCGCGCGTTTATGCCAATAACCGCGGTTTATGGTGAAGGAAAAGGACTAAGGGGGGCGCAAAAGACGCTTTTTGTCTTTGTGCTCCAACCGAAGTGTGATCTGGTGCCTTGGTGCGCAACACCCATATTCAAAACTACATAGTTTCGTACGGTGTTGGTAGTGTTTAAAAATATTGCAAATGGTCCGAAGAATAGGTCCAGAGATAGAAATTGTGCCAACCACATCGGGTGACTTGGGTTGGAATTTTCTGGAAATGTCAAGGACTCTCTCGCGGGGGTGAGAGCGGTCAGGATACTTGAAGGAGTGCGGGGGCGGGGAGGACACCATCCAAAACGATTCGATTGATTTGTTGCCTACCACCAAATAGACGCACACACACACACACCAATGAGAATGTTGTACAGAAATAGGGAAGACCAGCATGGTTCCCATTATTCTCCCCAACCGGCATCTACATCCGGGGGAAGTTCCGGAGCGGTAAAGCGGGACAGTTAACGCAAGCGTTCGCCGGTAAACCGTCTCTACGCGTTAGGACACAGAGAGTATTGGAAGAGAGCGAGTGGATGTAAGGGCTGTTATAGCATTGGTAGGCCTATAATATCGAAATGCGAAATTCCACACAACTACCAGTGAAGTAGGACGATCACATCACGAGGTGAGAGTTCTGTATCCATGCTTTTTTTTCCGCTGACAAGAATGCATCACGATGAAAGGGCAATTAAGGGACACAAGAGTTGGAAAAGCAAGAGATCGAGAGAGGACCAGTGGAACCAACGTCAATAAGAACCAAGAAGAAAACACATACCGGTAAACATTAAAATCTCCCTCACTCGCCAAGTTCCGGCAAATCCGGATCGTTAAATCGTACTCAATAAATGAAGTTGTAGTTGCGCGTACACAACACAACAACAACAACCCACACCGCAGCATACACGCACAAACTCTTCTCCAACAAGGGAGAGATGACGTTTCGTTGGGGATGTTTTGTTTTCCCGGTGGACATGCGCACGGGTATGGCAGTATTCCCTTTTAAAACAAAACATACTCTCTCAAGGGCTCTCTCTCTCTCTCTTGTTGAGGAGCGAAATGTGAACGCTTCCTTATCGCGGGAGCGGAGGGGGGAGAGAGAGAGTTGCCTCTTTATGGGCCACCCGAAGGAATGTTTGAAAAAAGACGAATTTTGCTATCAATTTTATCGTATCAAAAGGAATGCCTCTTTGGAAACGTTTTTTTTTTTTTTTTGTTGCGACAACACACGGAAAATATACAAAGTTTTGCATATGAAAACAGTTCTATATTAAACCTCGTTTAAGATTCAGAACTTTTTAAATCCTAAACAAGACAAATATTGACTTATTCCTCGGGATATTCATAATCTGAAGGAGAAAGAGCTTACGAAAAGATTTCACTGACCTTGACATTTGATCCATTGGAACTTCTTCCTCATCGCCGTAAATGTCAAACAATTCCCCCCCGCAGGAGAGGTCCTCTCGTTTTCATCTTCCTTTGCACATCCCTACATAGCAAATTTATCTGCACATTATTCTATCATTTTCCTTCCATTTGTACGAGCGAAATCGGCTTCAGCTCGTACAAACTAATCTCATAGCAAGGCAGCGCCAAACACATCCAAAGAGCAAGGAAGAAATCGGGAATATCGATCAATACCATAAAATCGGCCTTTTTGCGTAACCGTCAAAACCACACCGTGTCTCCTGTGTCACATGCAGCCCATAAGGCTTGTCGCGCTCCTTGACAGACGGCGTAGAGACATTGTATTAGACACATACAGAACCAACCCACACACATACACGCGCCAACAGCAGGGTCGACTTGAAGTGTCAGGGTGCATAAAACTCGCATAAAGGTCGCCTTTTTCCGGAACCTTCACCTTTTCCATGCGGCAGCAACACCGGTCAGGTTCGATCGTCCCGGGCTATGCGAAAAAAAAAAACTATCGTTGCTAGAAAAACGCTCTGTTTCCAATGAATTAATTGCTTCGATATTATCATCCGGATTATTGTGGCAAAGGGCAAGAGAGTGTACTTGCGAAAGGGATGGGTGGACTGAGTTGGTTGCTGATTTCATTAAGCGTGACACATTTTTTCACCCTCCGACAAACGTCAAGTGCAATGAGCGTCACAGCAGATAAAAGACAGCGTGGAGCGAATCTCGAGCGCGATATGATTCGGACTGACAGCAGCAGGAACTACTACTTGTTGCTTCGCTTAGCAATTCGTCGGCTGGGTAAGCATGCTTCATTGAATTCAAGAAGTGGAAATATTTTTATAATACTAAAGTGTCATTCATTTAGAATTCGGTCACTCTGCACAGGCTGTAAAATGAGAGAAGTTTTAACGTAGACATATGATTTCTACAGCAAACGAAAGGTTTCTTTTTGTTCTTTAAAATATATTAGTTTATGTACGGAAGAATTTAAGCAACTTTGGTTGGGCAGTTGGGAAATCTGGCCAGAGCTTAATTGGGCCTTTTTAAGCTTTAATAAAAAGCAAAGCACACTTTTCCGGACACTGATCTTCAAAAACTGTCGAGTTCATGGATTGATTTGTTATAAAAACCATGAGTTTGCGAACTTTTATTTGTTGGGAACATAGCTGTGCCCGTGCTGTTCTGTGGCAACATAAAATTCCAGAATCCTGCCTCAAATCTATTTTTATGTACGTTTCGTCATCCATAAGAACGCAATCCGCGTACCTCGTTAGAACCTGGTCATACAATGTTTGGAGCACGTGGCGATGTAACTTGGCTTCAGAGTTCTGTTTAGTTGCTTTGTGGCACGAAAAGTGCCCTGGTCTGCACGTAATCTAATTTTTTGCAACATCCCCATCCGGAACTCTAAGGTTAGTCTGTAATGCTCTCAACACTTTCCTACTCAGCTGACATTGTTCCTGAACTACGATTTTGATTCCGTTCCGATTCCGAAACCGTTTCAAAACATGTTTAAAAGAGGAAGACGCGTTTTTAAAGTAATTTTCCTATTTTTCTGACACCTGAATGGAGCAGAGAAAGGAGAAGTTGACGCAAGTAGCGGAACAAGCCAACAGTTGCAGCAGCAACACAGCAGCATCAACATCAGTGACAGCAATAGCGCAGAAGACGAAGTGACTCCGCCATCTCTGGATGAGGTTGCCAGCGCCATCAAGCAGCTTAAAAGCAACAAGGCTGCTGCTGGTAGTGATGGATTGGCGGCCGAGCTCTTCAAGATGGGGCCGGAGAGGCTTACCGTCGAAATGCACAAGCTGATCACAGGAATCTGGGAACAGGAAGAATTACCGGATGAGTAGAAACTGGGCGTCATTAACCCAGTCTAAAAAAAAGGGCGACGGACTGGAATGCTCGAGCTATCGTGCCATTTCAGTCCTTAATGCCGCCTATAAGACCCTGTCCCAATTCTTGTTCTGCAGACTTGCCCCCCTTGCTACAGATTTCGTCGGCAGCTACCAAGCGGGGTTTGTTCGAGAGGCAAATCCATCACCGACCAAATCTTCACTCTTCGGCAGATCCTCCAGAAGTGCCGAGAGCGCCAGATCCCTATGCACCACCTGTTTATCGATTTCAAGGCGGCCTACGATACAATAAATCGAAATGAGCTATGGAACATAATGCAGCGGCACCACTTTCCTGGAAAGCTGATCCGGCTGTTAAAGGCCACTATGGACGAGGTGCAGTGCAAAGTGAAAGTGTCGAACATGTTGTCGGAATCGTTTGAACCTCACAGGGGACAGACTCTCCTGTTTACTGTTCAATATAGCCTTGGAAGGTGTCATACGAAGCGCGGGGCTAGACAACGATATCCGTGGCACGATTCTCTACCGGTCTCTTCAATTGATTCGCGATTCGCGAATGACATTAATATCATTGGCAAGACGACAACGAAGGTGTGTGAGGCATACACCCGACTCAAGAGTGAAGCAGCAAGAATTGGATTGATGATGAATGCGATGAAGACGAAATACCTGCTCGCCGGAGGCTCTGACAGTTATAGAATCCGAGTGTGAAGCAGCGTGTTAGTCGATGGCGACAACCTCGATGTAGTAGATGAGTTCTGCTATCTTGGGACTGTCGTAACTTCGGATAACGATGAGATCCAGAAGTCTTCGAGACCGCACGAAATGTGAGATAAATCGCCTGCTCGAACACACCGGAGTGTGGAGAACACACACATGGAGTGTGGAGAAGAAGGATGAACGACGAGCTTGCTGAGCTATACGGAGAACCGGACATCCTGACGGTAGCAAAGACCGGCAGGATACGATGGCTGGGACATGTTATGAGGATGCCTGACTAATGCCCGCCAAGAAATTATTCGGCACGAGGCGTCGGAGAGCACAGCGAGTTCGTTGGCTGGATCAGGTGAAGGAAGACCTGTCGGAGATCGGGTGCCTACATTGATGGGAAGCTGCAGCCAGGGATCGAGTTTCCTGGAGATCTATTGTTGACCGGACCATGTCACGACGACGTGCTCTTTAAAAGAGCAGGCTAACATGAGTGAGAGTGGGTCTTATTTTTCTCCCAGACTAAGTTGATTCTTCTAAGTGGGTGAGCACAATTAATTGTCTACGTTACAGCTCCATCGTTGATAATAACTGAAACAAGGACAATCATGCCAAAACCGCTCCATAAAAGGGTAGATTGCTCCAATACCTACTTATAGATGTCAAAAAATTCAATATAGCACCCCTGGCGGCTCTGCTATACACAAGATAGAGTGACCAAATTCTAAATGAACAGTACTTTAATTTAATAATCACACCAACAACTCACACATCTATTGCCGATTAGTTTCTGCTTTCAAAAAAAAAAAAAAGTCCGCAAGTGAGATTGGAAAATGGGAACCGATTTTCCAGTTGACATTTCACCTTTTCCCCTCCCATTGCACGGCTGGGGCGACCGCTACATACTGACACTTTTCCATGTGCAAACACAACACATCGTCCCAACGTTTCCGGCACACGTCAGAAAAGTTGGAAACGGAAAATGGTGTACACGAGCATACTGCTAGGTTATATACCGTTCCTAAGCACCTGTGCTCACCTCAATACCTTCTCTATCTAGCACCATGAAAGAGTTCTAGTTTGACCGCCATGGTTTTATTATCCCGTGTTTGAGACTATGTTCTACGATTCGGTACATGCTTCATATGGTCTTCTCTCTGCCAAAAGCCAGTCTAGCCAGTAACAGTACCCATAGTACCCGCACGGAGAGACCGTTCATGGGAAAAGGAAATTGAAGTGCAAGACACAAACCCCTCTCCATTGCTCTTGTGGCAGTGTAGCATATTGACCAGCACACATATTGCATTTATGTTTCGTGACTTTATCCTTACCAGGACACACAATCTACCAACGCACACGGAAGGTGCAAAAAAAGGTGCAATCTCGGGGTCTGGATGTACGGTCTTGCGTTCCGGACACGATGTGGCGATACGATGAACGCAAAGCGATCGTATTACCCCGAAAAACGATGATGAAGATTTAGTGATAGTGATAATGAAAGATGAGACCCTAGCTCTTCCGTGGTGCCGTTGGTTTAGTTCCTAGCAGGACTCTCGCATGGGAATGCAGACAACGGTGTACACGCAAAGCGTATAATCCTCTATTTATCCTACCGCAACCGAGAGAGTGGTGTGTGCACTTCATCTTCTACAGGGAATTGTACAGTTCCGATTTCGAGATGGAGCATCACAATCTCAACGGTATCCTTTTACTGGTGGAATCGTTTTTGGCACATTGTATGGTGGGAAGATTTTAATAAATTTTGCTATCCCTGATTCTACAGCAAATCCTCTTTTGCAGATGAAACCTTCTGCACTTAATCTCGATTTAAAGAGAGGACTTTTTCAAGCTCAGGCGCGTAACTAATCGATACCGATGTATGAGGAAGCTTATTTTATATTAATGGGCATGTTTTGTCAATCGTAAAAATTATAAACTTTTGCTAAATATTATATTAACGGTTCAGGGGGAGCTTGGGTACTAAAGGGAGCTCATAACATGTGACATGTATTCAATCTGAATTAAATATTTCCGAGTGAAGGTACAAACGAAACTAGAGTTTTTCGAGAAAATCAAAGCAAAATAAGGAGGTAACGCTCGGTAACGTTTCTTTGCTGCCAATCTCACAAAGTGAAAGCAGACCAACTTTTATTTAATAGAGCTAATAGGCTTCACCTTTTTGATTTAACGATCCTTGTAGGTCATTACGCCGGTCATCGAATTGTTTACTAGACTTGCTGATACCACGTAGTTGGATAGTCAGTCCTCACTAAGGGACGACGACGGTCCGGATGGGATTTGAACCCCGGTCCTGCCGTTTGAAGACTGGCACCGCTATCGCCTACACCACCAGGCCGCCCCTTAATGGCATTAGATTATAAACGGGAAAAACCACGAATTTGTTTCGAACAGATCTCCGTTAAATTGTTTGCTTTTGATTATGTTAGAGCTTTTCTGGCAAGGTCAGCTCATGTTAACGCTTAAGAGTTGGTTTAACTGGTGTGATTTAACTGCTAAAGACTGCTGTTTGTCACAGTTTGGCTAAAATCTTCCAAATTTTCAGGCTTAAGACATCATAGACCTCAAAGTTAGGGAGTCCCAATGTTAGAGAGTAGACATTCGTGGAATGAAAATTTTCGTAGTAATCACTTATGGGCATTGGGTTTTATTACCTGATAAATTTTTAGCAATTCAGATGACAATGTAGATAGATTATTGCAAGACTCCAAAATCTTCAAAAACAATTTTAAGTATTAAATATCCTTTCTGTTCTGGACCGGAAAAAATCCAAAGATTGCTCAATATCCCACTATATTTGTGTCCGAATGAAAGTTTTCCTCTTCATCCATATTTTCTCTCTTTCTCCGCAACCTTTTCCCCTTCGCCATTTGGAAAAACCAACGCCACAAGACACATCATCATCATCATCTCGGCCACATAGGCTCCCCGGATGTACACTTCCAACCGGAAGCACGGTAAGCGCGTGAAAATGGACAACTCAAATAGCGATATATCCACCGTTTGCATCACCTTCCGAACCTCTACCGGACAGGCAGACCGAATACACATACACGCACATGAAAGATGGACACTATGTAGATGCCGAAGACTTATGCTCATTCACCGAAAACTACAGAGAGAGAGAAAGACAGGGAGTTTTTAATGGACACACACGGGGGGAGTGGGAGAAACGGGATATTATTTCGCTTTTTAGAAAACCGGTTTTTAGGGTATATATTCGCGCGCGCTCGAACAACGACCACGGAAGGGAGAGGACCTTTGGAATCAAGCGTTCGAATAACAACCGAATAAGAAACAACGTCCGATCGGAGGTTAAAAATGCGTCTAAGGAAAAGGAAGTAACCGTATAATTTTGGGGTAAATCTCACCAAGAGAGAGAGAGAGAGAGAGAGAGAGAGAGAGAGAGAGAGAGAGAGAGATGCTTAGAAGGGGCCTATAACTATAGTTCTCCAACAAAATCTACCACCCTACCAAGATCACTTTTCCAAAAAGCCTATTTTAGCGTGTGTGTTGGTGCGGCACAAAAACGGCAAATATTCGATCCAATCGAAAAACCCTAGTCTCTCGTCACTGCAAATCGGTGCGAATAATAGTCAAGTGTGTGGTAGTGGTCGTCATCGTCGTAACGGTAACCCTTTCTCGACTAACGGACTCCAAACCACACCAAGAGCGACGCCCTTCTCCACTATCATGAGCAGCCAGTAGGGAAATGGGATAAAATGGAAGACTTTTTTTATTCGTCTACCCGCTTCACAGAGCACTCCAGAGAAGAGCCATGAATCCCAATGGCGATGAGTGGAATTTGAAGGAACCCATCGTCAACGCCAGCATCCACAAGCGGCGGCTGCTGGTTGGCACACAAGCGCACACCACAGCAAAAACCGTACATAAAGGGCCCGGCGAAATGAATCGCTCGAAGCCGTGTGGTTGCTGCAATAGTGCCAGCCGCAGCAGCAGCTGTGGTGTTGAAGCCTACTCCATATCACGTTTCGGTGTACGGATATTGAGCAAAGCCGTTCAAGCGTACGGCAACGGGCGGTTGTGATAGACGCTTTTCCCACGGCGCAGACATCTAACGCGGGGAGAGGCGGACAGAGAGAGGTAGGAGGCGTTGCGTGCACGGACGGTACATCGAGAGGTTTAACGAACTCCACACCACCGATGGAACGCAGCCACCTTGCCTCGTACAACACCATCAGGGAAGTATTCATCTCCGGATGGCCGCGAGTTTTCATTCTGCTTGCGGGGAGATGGATGGGAAAAAGAGGATGCTGCTGCTGCTTGGGGGTATCGGATTTTTAATCGAGTTTTCTAAAGCAAGGTACGCGCGACTAGCAACGGGCCCCCAACGCTATACTTTGTTGCGGTTGAAGCGCGCAACACAATCATCGCAATACGTGATGTGGAGGCTTACCGGCTTGACGAATGTAGTTATCAAGATTAGTGAGTGGTCAGTAAGACTCTTTCTTCTATTGTGAATATCGATCAAGTTGGTGTCCTTACCGACTAATGTTTGGTAGCATTTAAATGGTATTAATCCTCTAATGTGGAGGTGGCAATACATTTGTAGGATAACGAGAATTGCGTCTCTTCTTGCTGAACCAATCAATATTATCTTATCTGTACGGAATTTGGTATGCGCTTTTTTTGCAGACCTCCTAACATTTCCACGAGGCTGATCCTAATTTAATGGCACCGGTAAAAAAAACACGAGCCAAACGAGTGTCCCGAGATCTGGAGAGGATAGTCTTTAGGATCGTTTTTTAATCCTGTTCGTTCGTGTCCAACATTCTACACTGCGTCGAGAAGAATTATGCATCACAACTTTGGAAATATTGCTCAATAAATTCTACAATTTATTAATTCAGTGTTTATTCCTGGAGATCCAGTTTAGTTGAAGTTGTTATAAGCATAAACACGGTATGCACGATAAATTTGACACTTGGTCGTTTCGTTTATAGTTCGTGATTGAGTTATCGTATCAAAACAAACGATACGTCATTTGAAAGCCACAAGTGTTTGGAAACAGTCAAAAAAAAAATTCGAGTCAACCTAATAAATGGAACCCGCCGGAACTATGGAAGCGAATTACGTATTTTAGGATGATCCGCGCCGGACGCCACAAGATGGCGGTGCAGTGTGCATTAAACACGGTGAAGGATATTCGCAAGCAGGTTGAAACCTGTAACGGAGATTTGGAGGCTTTTGAGGCTTACGGAACGACGAGTTCTTGGACATTTCTTCGAGCAGGGCCTGAGGCTGAACGCGGACGGTTATGTAAAGCTGCTGGACACGGTCGTCAAGATCGTATGTGTGGAAACAAGATTCGGCACCTTATCATACGGCCACCAAATCGCAAAAATGACTTAAAGACAATTTTTACGACTTTACCAACCCCAATGTTTGGCTTCCCAGTAGCCCCTTCGTGTGGGGCATGGTTGAAAGGAACACCAACCGTACGTGTCCTGCAACACAAAAGCAAAATTAGTGCAAAAAATTAAGACCGTTTTTGAGGCTACCCTAGGCCTAGGCCCTACCCAGGCCCAAGGTAGTCCAGGCTTGCTCTAGGTTCCGGAAGCGAATACAGACGGTCATCGATGCCCCGAGGGTGGTTACTTTGAGTAATTTGTGCAGCCAACATGGTAAGCCACATGATAACTTCGTAGAAAAACATTTTCCTCTTATTTGTATCATTGCAATTCCCACAAGAACTGTCAAATTTATCGTGCACACCGTATTATGTCCAAAAAAGCACACCTTCATACAAGGGTGTAGTAAAAGCATAAGCTGAGAGTGTGTGAGAGCAGCAGCAAACTACAAACATACAAACACACACGTGGAGAAAACAGGCTTTTGCAAATATGTATCAATCACTCGGAAGTGGTTGGTTTGCAACTGTAAAGAAGAAAACGGAAACCCACGCCTAAAACACCGTCGCACAGGCTCCTACCTTCACAGGGATCCCTTTCACTACTTCACTACGGTCCCGGATGCAAAGTGAACAAGCAAAAAAACAAAAAAACAACCGTATAATACGCTACCAATCTCACCGGCAGGCAATGGACATCGACACAACAATCGACAACACTTATTATTGCAAAGAAAACCAGTTAACCTTGAGCTGTGTTGCGAGAAAGAGCTCCGGACGAACGGAGCAAACGAATCGAAACGGGGGAAAAAATGTATTAGAGCTGCCACAGAGAGCGCGCGAGAGCGAAAGAGAGCCGCTGATGATGGTGTGGTGATGGGCCGTGTCGAGCGTATTTACAGGGTTGTTTTGAACCGATGATGACTTCCCCACTTGTAGACCCACAAGCTTTACCAATGCTACATCTGTCACTAGATGTGAGAGATCAATACAACTCAACTTTACACACGTTCATAGGGCATGGTGTGTAAAGACGAAAGGATATTACTATCGATCCAGCTGTAGAAAAACGCGGCTCTTTAAGGGTTTATTAGGGACGCTATTGGGAACCGAAAAAAGTAGTGTCTTTATTATTTGCAGGTTTTCTACCAAAGAGGCTCGTTGCATACAATCCTGCCCGTTTTATAAGTTTTTGCGCAAAACCTAAACTCACCACGGTTCTACTAATCGTTCCGATTGAATGTCAAGATCTACACAATGTTGTCGACATTAGAAACCGCAGTGACAGCGGCGCGGTCGGTGTAAATACTGTTTGTTTACAACACAGCGCCTACCACAATATGCTCCAAATTGCTTCACTTACCGGATGAATTGAGCAGCTCCGGTGCGACCAAATCCTTCAGGTCCGGTTCCTCACCGTACCAGAAGATCCACAGCTCCTTGGCGGCGGTCAGCGAGAGTGGCGGATGGACGACGGAACCACTGTTACCGGTGCCCGGTATGCTCATGTCGAACATGCTGCTCGGGTCGGGTTCCGGTTTTGGCTTTGGCTTGGGTGCGACCACCCTTCGCCACACGCACAGTATGTCGACGGCGAGACATTTGGAGTAGGAGCGCACGACCGGATCGTCGAGCGGATCGCCGGCCGCATTCGGCCGCTCACCGAGCACCAATTGACGCCATCTTATACCGCACAGGTCGGTCTGGAAGTAAAGGAGGGGGGAAAAGAAGCATACATAATTAAACATTCATTCATGAAGCTAAGTGGGTTAATGATGTAATTATTTTGCCTGAGGTTGTGACCGGCAGATATAAGCATACTTTTATACACAAATATTCGATTCACGATCACGACTAGTCTTATGACGACTAGTTCGAACATGAGAGTTCTTATGAACTCTGTAAGCAGAGGAATAATTGGTGCAGCGTGCCTTCATGAAACCTTAGGGTTTAAAGTAATAACTCTCCAGAGCTAGGATTCATTAGCAAATTATATTCTTCTAGGCTTAACGATTTTCTAAAAGGTCACGTCGGCCATCAAATGGCTTACTAGACTCTTCCCGATATCACGTTATTTACTGTCAAATTTGATGTTTCGTTTCGGTCTGTTTCGGTCCTGTGTAGCCCCGGCCAAACAATGTAGAGCTACAGTGACGGGCTATAATGTAAGATGAATTTTATGTTCACTTTTCAGAAAGCTGATTTCGATAATTTTACTAGGTAAAGCTTTTCCAAATTTTGGTAGAATGATCATCAGCAACTGAACTGTCTATAACTTCTTTGTTTTTGTCCAAAATTGTTTCAATGATTGTGCAATATTTAAAAAAATGAAATAATTTTTGACCCAAATGGACCCAAAAGAATTTAACCTTTTTATTAGCACACTTAGCAAATGCTAGAGTTGAAAAATACAAAAGAAAAAGACTTCCAAAACTTTAAAAAGTCTGAATCGACACGGCAGGTACGGAATACGACATGTAATCAATCATCCAATAACAGGAACGTATTTCCAAAATATTTCAAAAAATACAAAAAAAATGAACTAAGAAAATTCGTTTGATGATGGAAATTGGCTTCTCAGTCTCATTTTTGCCTAAATGTGCGGAAACAGAATGGTTTTATACTATTGTCCGTCACTGTATATACTCAACTGTAATGTTAACCCTTTGCACGGCCGATACGTAGTGCCAACTCGAGCGGCACCGAAACCCGACAGATTTTAAGGTTTTTTAATCCCCTCAAATGGTGGCTTAAGTTTTTCTTCTTGGGTATTTGCCTGGTACCTATTCATACCTTTTATAATTAACAAAAAAATACCACGAAGAAGGGAAAAAGCCACTAAACCATCTGCGATTCCCAAAAACACTCGTCGAACAATTGAGCGGCTTATATCGCCATCAACGGGAGCAACGTCGCATTCCGACCAAATTCGACTGAATGGAAAACTGCACGTAGCATTCGAAAAGGGGCAAAATGGACTGCAAAGTTTGTTCTGACTGTAGCACGACTGGATGCTGGCGGGCGGGTGTCCAGCCAATCCTAGAATGCACCTTGGCTATTGTTTTACAAAATATCACACCAAAACCAGTTACAGAGTGTAATAATTATCAATGTTTTTTTTTTATCTTCAGTATCTAGATGAACAAAACTAGTGAATTTTTATTACTTACACCTGTAATGAGTTGACCTAATTTGGCCGAAATCGTCCCGAGTTGTTGGTTCGGTCAAGCGAAAAAGGCCTCGTGTGCAAAGGGTTAAACATTTATCTCATTCGGCAAGGTGATTTAGTCGAGCTTTAAGATAAGGTTGGAGAAACAAAAATCAAGAGCGCGGACCAACACACGCTATTTTACACCAAATTTTCATGCAAAACATTCAAACAGTTATCCAAAACCAAATGTTTGGAAATCTCTCTCATTCATTTAACCCAACCGATGAAGTGACTGTGACGTTTAATTAAATCCACTCTGTACCGGAGTTTTTTTTCTCTCTTTTTGTGGATCACAAAAGCGTGGAGGGGCTCTGCTCCTCTTTCCTTTGTTTCTCTGTGTTTACCCTCCCCCCCCCCCCCCCCTCAAAACTCATTCCTTATTGTTCCAGTTTCGATCCATCCCAAGACGAAAAACTCCTACAATCCATCTTCGCTCCCCACCCCGTATAACATCCCTTGTTTCGTTATGCTGCTACGGGTTTTGTTGTGTGAGGGTTGCTGCTGAGCTGCTTCGTGAAAGAACGCCGAACACATCGAAGCAAACAAACATACACCCCTCCCCCCTCTACACTACTCTACTCTACAACACCATCAAATTTGCCGCACAGATGGATCGAGCGGTACATAATGGACGGCCAACTTCCACCAATATGCGACGTGAATACGTCGCAAATGAGCGATACAAACACACGGCCGCCAGTCGGGTGAATGCTTTCCAGTTGTTTATATACCAACAAACCACCCACAACAGCATAAGCGCTTCCCTTCTTTTTCGGAGGGGGGAGGGGGGGTTCGGTGTCCAAACGCGCTTGGTACAAAATGAGAAACCGAGCCGAGCTAGCCAGTCAGTCTGATGAAAATTGAAAAATACATAAAGCGAAACGCTTGACGAGCACCGAGTTGGGAGAAAGGTGACGGTGCGCTGTACGACCGAATGCACACGTGCAATGAATGATGCTTTTGGGCGGGTGGGGGACGACCATCGCCTCTCCAACGCATATCTTTGTGTGTGTGTGTGTGTACCCGTGCACATTGCTGTAGTGGAAATATGTTACCACCGGTGGTAATGAAACGAGGCCTTAAATCCGGCTCGGGAAACCAATACACAAGAGGCCTCGACTTACCGACCGGACATGGGGAGGTAAGTCAGCAGCAAACATAACAGTCAAACAGGCTTTGAGGAAGAGGAGTGGGGGGGGGGGGGGGTTTCCACAATATCGAACATTTCAAGGTACAAGACAAACACTTAATTATGTCGTTTAAATGAATCTTTGCGGGACGTTCGACTCGAATGAATAGGTGCCAGAGAGCAAAGGAATTTTGCAAACTTGTTCCTCATTGGTCCTCTGGATTGGTCGAGTTCGGTGACGTTGACTTGATTTGTTTTGAATTTTGGTTGACGTATGCACACAATTGATTTAGTGACGTTTGTTGGACGAAGTATGATCTATTTTTAATACTTTATTTCAAGTAAAGAAACCCTTCAAGTTTTCTTCACTACTTTCTTTGGCTGTCCGTGGGCTGCTATTTATATTTCGGGCCTAATAATTAAAATGCAAACATTTATCATCAAAAATTGTTTTAATCATTTACAAAGATTCATTACATTTTTGCATGCGCTCAAACCAATTGTCGAAGCACTTTTTCCACTGTGATTGTGATACCTCCAAAACGTGGTTTTTGAACGCTTCAGAAGCATCTTCTGGGAAAAAAAATCGTTGATCACGCATTTTATTCTTGATGTGGTAAGGAAAAAATGTACGTTGGGTGCCAAAACAGGGCTATAGGGCGGAGATGACCCATCAATTGGACGTAACGGCCGGTGTCCAAAGAATGCCCTCTATCTCGCAGTATGTCACATGCCGATCTTGTGCAATTAAGATCTTTAACGGCATCAATGTCATCAGTCACAACGGCCGTTTTTGGACTATCTTCTCAAAATTCGTGATTTTGTGAGTGTAGTAAGAAACATACTATTGTGTACGAAAAGAAATGTGACATTGGATGTCAAATTTCGCGCGCCAAAAGATGCGATACTCTAGCGGTTCGTTTTAGCCTCTCTAAAAAGCGATCAATAGTAAAGATGAGAAACGTAGGCGACAGCGGCGCCGATTTTCAAACGGCAGGACCGGGGTTCAAATCCCATCCGGACCGTCGTCGTCCCGTAGTGAGGTATCGGCAAGTCTAGTAAGCCATTCGATGGCCGTGCATGAGCCCGGCCATCAATCGCGTTAAGCCAAAACAAGAAGAAGAAGAAGAAGAAGAAGTAAAAATGACAGTTGAAAGAAAGCGCCCAGTAAACATCAAAACATACTATCAATACTACCACCTTTACTGTCATCGAAAAGTATCACGTCGCCCGCCTCTGGACATCGTCAACGGCTCTATTATGCACACTTCCCCCAACCCATCGCTCCCGCACGTACGCAAAAAGACAGGGAAATTTGCACGTAAAACCTAGAGCAAAGACGCAAAAAAACTTTCTCCAACAAAGTTTTTTTTACCGCTCTACAGTGCCTCCTCGGTTTATTAAAAAGAGAGCAGCATGCAGATGACGGCTTCATTAAAAAAAAAAATGGATGCACGAACTGACATGGCGTGTGGCATTGAGTTGTGATAAACAAAACTGACAGACATATACTTCGCAAGCATATGGAAGGACGGACACCGGGTTTACATTTGTTGGGTCCTTGCCTTGCCTTTGAAGCCTGTGTGAAGGACGATCATTTTGTTGCATGGGCATCCAAGTCCAGTCCCCATTGGGCAACATTGCAATCATCAAACAAAAAACCCCTTTAACCGTGGCTGAAAAAAACCTGGCTGGAAAGTTGCGAATACCCCCGATACACCAATACACGCACACCTGGTGTTGGTGGTGTGTCCAGTGGAGCGTGTAACTACTGCGAACGTCGCGCGAATGGCGCAAAACCCAGTACAGCAACTGTCCCTCTACCGTTGCGTTTTTCTTCGTACATCATCAGATTTCGTTCGCCAGACTACGACGCCCGATGACACGGGCCACAAAAACGGCTACAGAAAATATTCCCATTCGACGAGCATCGGGTCGATCGATGCTGCTGGGAGCAAGCATCACATGCAAAGCGCGCTGTTGAACGGAGGGCTTCTTCCCACACTGAGCGGCACCCATACAAACTTACCTGACAACATCAACAACGAGTGGGAATGGGGGTTAAACAACATACACGCCAAACGAGGCAAAAATCGAGGACATCTGAGAGCCAAACGTCACTCACTGTGAGTGTGTTTGTGTGTGTCGAGGAAGCAGTTGTTGCTGGCGCCTTTACACAACTTACAAAACGCCGCCGCTTCAACATACACATAAAAATGCACAACCAAAGAGCGAGAGAGAGAGAGCGCGTACCAACCGACGAGAAGGGCTTCCAAATGTCAAAATTATAAACAGTGCAGCGCGAGCCGATGTGACGCACGTTTCACGCACACAACAAACAGATGGCACTATCCCCCCCTCAAAATGCTTTTGGAGTATATGTTGAGTGTGAGTGAAGGAACAACAGCAGTGAAACGGTTGTGAAATTGCTCACGAACGAGTCCAGGGGTGAATCGATCGTAGTATACGTTCGTGTGATGGCACGCGCAAAATGAAGATGGTGGGGGGAGATAAGAAGCGGGACAAACCGGAGGAACAGTGCGTGAGAGTATGCAATGTTGTTTTGATGGGTCATAGATCTCCGTTGACAGCAAGCAACTAGCGCCCTCTTTTGGAACATTGTAGTTTATGTCTATAGTGAATTTGGTGCTGATTTTCGAGCGATTTTCGGCTACCTTTAGCAGTTAACCCACCTAGCAGGAAGTGTAAACGACGCACAAACGAACGAGAAGCGGTTTGACGTAAAAGCAAACACACACACTAGAGTGCTAGCTCTCGCATTTGTTATGCTCCTCTCGTATCAACATGTTTACACCGTAGCCGTTCATTGCATGCTCTTTTGCGGCCGTGCGTAAAAGCCGGGGAACGATATAAGTGAGAAACATTGTGTATAAAAAGTTCCTCTTTTCAGCATGCTTATCGATCACTTCGGGCTTTTTATCTTGTTCGCTATTATTAACTATAATTATCATAAATAACAGCTACAATGTTCTCTTTTCAACTAGCTAAGTGAAACGATAAACATTCCGCTAGCCACCGAAAAGAGAGTACACAATAACGATCACTTGGTAACAAAACGGTGATAATGTCCCGAAAATGAGGCGACAATCAACCCCGCTGCCTTCTAATGCTAAGACGGGCAAAAGCAACGCAGCCGGACTCTTCTGCCGGATTCCTGCCTTCGGTTCCGAAGCATGGAGCATGCGCATTAAACAGATAACAAAACATTTATAAAGGGGGAAAACATCGGAAACAAATACCAAAGAAAACAAAACGCACACACCATTTTCTCCACTGTAGCGATTTGTGTCGCGTCGTCAACAACGACGACAACGGGTCGTGCTTATTTTGTTGATACCATTTTCCCCTCCCCCGGCTGAACGGACAACACCGCACACAGCGAACTTTGCAGCCGACTATTGAGCACGGCACTGCATAGTTCGATAAGTCCTTGAGTGTCCTTTTCACGTCCTAACCATTTCGAGTGGACGTACACTTCTTCGCTGTACGGAAAGCTTTCGATCTCATAAAGAAAGCTTTAAAAAAAATGGCGTCTTCGTGGTGCAACAAACATTTTACAGCTGGGTAATAAAATAAAGCTTCCGAACTTATGGTTTTTTGCTCCTTTACAAGCAGAGTTTAGCGTTGTCACAATGGATCCTAATTCATAACCTTACCCAAGAACATTTAGGAACATTGGAGAGCCTGGAACATCGCCAGACCAGGACAAAGGACGATGTCTGGATATGTCATGACATCGCGCTGGAATCAACACAGACAAGAGTTCCAATTAAAATACCCTAATGAGGGTAAATGCTTCAAGCTCAAGTCAGAGTTTCAAGCTAACCTGTAGTTTACTTGGAAAGTCTACTTCATCCCGATAGCCGAAAAACTGTTCAACTCCTAGGCTTACCATGATAAAAGTCATACGTCCTTCTTCTTCTTCTTCTTGGCCTGCTCAGAATTGAGCACGTCGCGTAGGCATGGCCAGGTCACCTGTCAGTTTACAGGAAACTCGGACTAAGGCTGCAGTCCTCCACGGCTTCATCCGATCTCCGACAGATTAAACTTCACTTGATCCAGCCGACAAGCCCGCTGTGGTCCTCCAATATCTAGTCTTTTTGACCTAATCTTTTCTTCTTCTTGACTTGACAACCTTCTAAGGTCACCCAAACCGGCCATTTCATTGCTTACTAGGCTTGCTGATAACCACGTAGTTGGATTGGCAGCCCTCACTACGGGGGTCCTGCCGTGTGAAGAATTAATAATTTCCCACTTAAATCGACTATCAGATTCTGAGTACAGGTACATAATCTGGATAAGGTTTGATACCAGGAAGCTCACACCCAAATGAACTATTGCATCTGCTTCGAAGAGCTTTGCAACGAAAGGCATTGGACACAATCAAGCCGAAATAAGACGACAAGACGTAAGAGATGATGATCAGGGCCGTTGTTTTTCGCATGAATGCTTCAAGGGACAGCAGCTCAGTCGGTGCTATGTTGAGGAGATGGCGAAAGAAAAACGGTAATAAATTCCTTTCATGGTTGGCCGCTGCATGACCTGTGCTAGGTAGTGCTGTAGATCCATAGTTATGAACCTCATCATTGTTAACTAAAACTAAAATGTTTGCTAAACTTTTTACCAATTCAAAATGTATTCCTGAAGCGAATTTTCTCACTCTTCTCGATAAGAACTCCTCGTACATTCTGGCATTCACGTTCCTAAACGTGAGGCTCCAGCGAAAAACGTCGATCCACCCCAAAAGAGGACCAACCTTCGAAGACGACACACACAGGTCTTATGTTGGTATATGGCCCTCATAAAATAGTTCCCAGACTGGCAGCCTGCGTATCTCGTCTTTTTGCCCACACTACCCACACACCAGCAAAGAGTTCCTCCATAAAGCCAGCCCAGATTTTCCGACGGTATGTGTGTTTTTTCCCACCGAGGCCACTACACTCTTGGTGCTTCACCCACTTGCGAGAGAAAACGCTGCTGTGAAGGGTTTAATAGTCGAAAACAAAACAAAGCCCCCCCCCCTGCTTCTACTTCTAGCTGGGGCAAGACCAACTCGCACCCCATCATCAAGAAAAGCGAGTGGAAAATGTTACACACACACACACACACACACACACACACACACACACACACACACACACACACACACACACACACACACACACACACACACACACACACACACACACACACACACACACACACACACACACACACACACACACACACACACACACACACACACACACACACACACACACACACACACACACACACACTAGTGCTATAGAAAGAGAGAGAACGTAAGATTCGAGCTCAACACGTCCTCCTCACGCGTGAAAACGTAAGAAAGCACCAGCCAGGCTAGCGGGCAGCAGAAGGAAAAAAAAAAAAACGGTTGAGTGACCTCAGAAAACACACCCAGACGGTGGTGGCGCGCACAGAAACTGATGTGGAAACTGAATGAAACGGAACGGAAGATGAATGCACTGTGGCAACGGTGGTCTCAAAAGCAGCAGGCAGTGAACGAACTCTGCACACAGGCGGAAGGAGCGCAAAAGTGCTTCGAAACTAAAGGAAGTAGCAACAGCAAACGGCAAAGGAAAGCTGAGGAAACTCTCCAAAGTAACGGATCTTAACGGAGTTTGGGCTAGGAATGTGTACGAAGAGGCGATACAACAGGAGCATCTAATTATTTCAATTTTAAACCGGAACTGTTGGCAAATATCGAAGTTAAATTCACCTCTATTCAAGAAATAAGTAAGACAATCGAAAGCCATTTTAAAACTAATTTTAATAAATGAAAGAAGACTCAAAAAAGTAGAATTATTCAATCGAATTCTAGCTAAAAACAAACACCAAGGAAAACAAGATTAAATGCAGTAAAACTATTGAACAGAGCATTACCCAGCGCTTCGAGTCTTGTGAACGAAAGCACAAGCGAATTGGTGCGTGGTTTGATGGTTTGAAATGGAGTAGTTGCCCAAAACTTCTTCGCCTAACTGAGGGGTTTGTTGAGATGTTGACTTCGTCGAGGTTTCCATCAAGAAGCCCTCGTTTTGATTCCCAATGCTCCGGTTTTTTTTTTTTGAGTTTATGTTTTCTGGCCTTAATCTCTTCTCCTTCTCATCATCATCATCATCATCATCAGCGGCCTTACTACAGCGAAGCAGCAGCAGCAGGTCGATGGCCGCCACGGGAGGGTTCCTCGCGCGATAGTTCGTTGGGTGGAAGCTTTACCGTGGCGCGAAATGAGAGACTCAACCGCAACCCGTCGTCGCCTATTCTTCGCTTTCCCTTCTGGCGCACACTGAAAAGCTCTTGTTTCTTGTGCTGCATTTTCGAAAGGTATGCGCCCCCTCCTAAGAAGTAGTGTGGGGGAGTGGGGGGGGGGTAGGGTGATGGGTGTTTGAGATGTGGGGGGATGGCGGACGAATGAACGAAAAAGTAGTACAATACACTCTTTTTCTCGGTTCACGACTGGGAAACTGAATCGCTGCTTCGTTTGTTTCGTTACCCTCTTCACTGGCGGACTGTATGATGGTTCACTTGCTTTCGATCTACCGCAAGAGGAAACACTGTAGTTAGGTTTGGTTTTTCTGACCTCACAAAAGGCCCGGGGAGGGGAGAAACTGCTGACAGGATGGCACAATGTGTGAGAAGAAAATTCATCTCATTAATTGCTTGAGTTGAAATAGTAAGAGGTAGTACATGAAGTCTTTATTGGTGCTTTTTAACACTGAATCTATTATGAGTTGAAGAAAAAAATGTGAATGTTTAGGCAAGTTTCTGGTGAACAACAAACAACAAATTTATTACGACGAACTTTTGACAACGGGCGAGCCATTTTGTGGATATAGTCGTTATAGCATGATAGCTACGCTAAAATTATCAAATTTTAAGAGCAATTATGCTGAAAATTTACAGGGTTTGCCGTCTTTGTTTGGATTTGATGCCCACATTTTTTGCCTTGCCGCATTCGGTTTTTGACAGCCCGAATTATGACAGCTTGTAAGGCCGCATGTTTACAACGCCCTCTATGAAAGATTGCTTAGGACTGTGAATTCTTGTTTACAAGCAAAAATGTTTGTTAATGTATTATTAAAATTGTATGCTTATCTATAGAACATGCATTGGGTGGTTTTTGTTTATTCGTAAACTATGTGAATTAAAAGTACGTAATAGATTTCTTGAATAGTGTAGTAGTGAACCCATGGCGATAAAACCTTTCTCTGCGGAATTTATACTCGGATAAAATGGATAAAATCAGGCTGAAAAAAAATGGATGAAAAAAAATGCTCCCAATCAAAAATTCAATGCTTGCAAATCAAAAACCGAATGCGGAAAGTTAAAAAACGTGGGCAGCCAGTCCAAACTAAAACGTTAAACCCTGAATTTTGAAAGGTTTTCGATAAGATTTTGCTGTCTTTGCACACATTTAATTTCCCATACTACGACGCTACTACAGCTTGGCGGAGGAAGCCTAGCTGAGAGCAATATTTACTTCCTTTTATCGTAATCGTATTTCCCACCCCGCAATCGCAACAGCACGCAACCGGCCGTTAGAGTGAGCGTTCTATCACGCTACTCATAATATGTTAAATGTGGTTTTAAAATAGTTCTCCCTGAATTTCAAGGCCATTGGTACAGAATAAGGTAAACATCGCCCCACACAACACACGACGCCGGTTAGCGTTTGTTTGTTTCGGCTTTAAATTAAATTATGAAAAACGAAAAAGTGGCCTAGCTCTCTTGCGTATGCGCATATACATTACGCGGGCCACAAACACCACACAGCCACATAGAAAACGCGTGTGGAGAGAACCCAAGTAGATGAAGGGTTGAAGCGGAAAGCGAGTTATGAGTATGTGTCCACTTGTTTATGATCACTTGCTAATGTGGGGGGCTGATGGCGTGTGCGTTTTTTCGCTGCCTTTGCAGTGTAGGGTTTGTGACATTTAGTATTTAATTGTTGTTTTACTTTGTTTTTACTAAACTGGTCTCTCTCCCTCTCTTCCTCTGATGGGGTAGATTTATGATAGTGAGCAGCTCCTTCAGGCAATGTGAAAGAATCTGCTTGAAGCGAAACGTTTTCAAGCGGTTTTTATGTGTGTGAGTTTACTTTGACTTTGTGCCTTGCAGCAGCTACTGCCGTCAAAACGTCGTGAAACGATGCGTATCGAGTGAATCGGTCACACAGCGGCACACACAAAAAAGGGTTTTCCTGGTCCACTTCTGCTTACTTATAGCGATACAGGGTTTCTGAGTAGCAGAGTGTTTCGGAAACGCTTGGCAAATTTTGAAATTAAAAAAATTACTGCCGAAATACACGTTTTGTTCTAATTTCCAATTCCAAATAATTCCCAAACGTACGTATACTTTCACACCGAATAGAATTACGATCAGAATATGCATGGTTTTCTTTAAAAATGTGAGGTAGAAATAAAATATTTACAATACCTGCTCTAAACAGAAGATGACATAAGACATTTCTGTTTATAATCACTGAATCGAGTTCTTCTAGCTATTGTCATGGATATTTTACAGAATATACATGTTGTAAGTACAAACTATTTTAATGTTATTATTGAATGCATGTAAATTACAAAAAATGTGTATTTCACCAGTTACTTTTTAAATATTTGACGCTGGCAACCGTTTCACCAACCATTTCAAACATGACTGTCCAGTTCTACTTGACCATCGTCCATCTCAACCTAGCGTTTGTCCAGCACAACTTGACCACTGTCTGGAAACGGTGACGGTTGTCCAGTTCAACCCTTTCCGCTGTCCAGTTCATCTTGAGCGTTGTCTAGAAATCGCACTGGTCTAGTTCTACTCAGAAACCCTGTAATATTAAGCTAAACTTTCATACAAGATACTGACGATTTTTCACTATGTTGATTGTCTGGAAATACGAAATATGAATTTATTTCTGTTCATTATGTTATCTAGCAAAAAAAAAAAGTAGTCAAATAATCACCATCGAGTATCATTTTTTCTTCTAAAAGGAAGGCAAAGATGCAATTTTGTATGCATCGTGCGAGAACAATTAATTTGCATTAACCTCATCAACACTACCACCACCACCACCACCACCACCACCCCCTCACCCACCAACACCTGCTGCTCACACACGTTGGCCCGCTCTCGGCAATGTTTCACTCCGATGCACTTGTATTAGTGTGTGGTGGTGGTGTTTTGCACTGCAGAGCGCTCCCCTATTATCTAGAATCTGCATCAGACGCGCGATGTCTTCATTTCAACAGTTTTTGTTTTTTTTTTCGCCCGCTTATGTGCGTCATCGTTATGTTTGGTGTGTGCGTGAATATTTCCACGTGTAGTATGCACACCCCAGCGAGAGGGGGTGGGAGATGAATGTTTTTTTTATTGAATTCCTTTTCTCAAACCGAGATAGAGCAATGCACTTTGGCATCTTGGAAAAGTGTCTTTGTTTGTATGTTGAATTCATTTTTTTTTTATTCAATGCCCTTCTATTGGTAAAGTGTTAACAAACTTTTCTCATGATCTGAGACATTTCAAAATCATCATTCCCAGGCAAGAGATAAACCAATTAATGGCATTAATTGTGAGCTAGTTTCGCTCGGTTCTGACCGTCATCAGGCTTTTAAACATTGATGGTATTAAAAGCGCTCTAGCAAAAAGCAGACGGCAACAGGCAGCAGTAGCAGCAGCAGCTGGATGTGTACCAAGCAGCACTGCGCAGCCATTTGCATGTGAGTTTCCGTTTGTCTTTAATGTCGTTAATGTCATCATTAATTACAAGTGAACTCACGCGAGAACCACCCGAGCATATTGCTGCTACAAGGCACCAATAATGATATGTGAGAAGGTTTTTTTGGTAGGCAAGAAATACAGAAAAAATTTCCATATAATTTTGTTTAATATTTGGACGACTTATTTGTGTTCCCCTGCATATATCTATTTTTCCAGAATGTGTAATATTTCCTATACAAACTCAATAAAACAAACGCAAAACTTATAAAAAAATATATCTCTTTTGGCATTTAAATACGTAAAAAATAAAACAAAGTAGTGCAACATAATAATTAAAATAAATTATCAAATAGAGCTCCAAAGTATTAAAAGAATGGTTAAAATGAAGATAAAATAATAAATTTCAAAATGTCAATAGTATAGGAATGATGGCAGAATCAGTACCACGATTTAAAAATGAACGATTAAGCTGATAACAGTTTCATAAATTAAAAAAATAAAACCGCATGAGCATGAGAAGTTTTTACAATATACCCAGCTTACCCAGGTTTACCCAGCCAATTCGGCATCGTCAAACTATTATCGGGCAACGTAAATGCTTATTCTGGCGTCGTAAACTCTCTCTTGGGCATCGTCCATTCTATTCGGGCGTCGTCAAGTTTAAATTCGTCGTTGTAAATATTGAATTGGGCCGCCTCTGGATTGTTTTGATCTTCAAGCTGTCAAATCGGTGGCTCCGTTGTGTTTGATCCATAAAGCTCTGTTTATACGAGCATTAGGCTGGTGTCATTGCTCGGTGGCATCCCACTAGTTGCAAGCGAAATGTTTGAGATTTGACAGATGAGGTTAAACGTCAAATTTGGTCGTGCCACCAAATAATAAAAAAAAAGTTTTCGTTGCACGGTGGCGTTAAACCCTGTAAGAAGATATTGTCAAATTTGCACACCTTTAAACATCTACTCGTTCATACAGGAAAATCCACATCAATTAGCAATACGGCCAGCCAGACCGCCCCTCTCGAAATAAATAAAAATTCACGTCGATCGCAGGGACACAAAATATGAAAAGTGAAGGAATGCGCTAGAAAGAGCATTAGAACATGACATGCTAAGCGATGTTATGCGCATGAATACAGCTCGAGAGTAAAACCGGTATATGTATTCCCGTCATTGTGTCTAGAAATTCATTCACACGAGTACCACTTGGAAAAATAAAGAAAGGCGAAAACAAAACTAATAATTTATCCTTCCGGAGATTTTTAAAATAATTTAATTCGTTATCAAATTTCACATTCAATGCTTCCACCAGATGAATTGTGTGTGTGTGTGTGTGTTGTGACTCACACGACACATTTCTATGCTGATGAGGGTGTTCTCCGGTCGAGCTTTAGCGAGATCATGATCAGCGCACGCCGGTGGTTTGTTGATGACTCAACAACAGGCACAACTCTCGTCCCAACACACAACTCTCATTAGCATTTTCGCCGTTTCTTGGACGATGCTTTCTCTTCAACTTTTTATTTTTTTAATCGACAGGGCCTTTTGGACATGATTTAAATCTTGGATGTAAGAGCAATGTTTGCGCTCAATGTGATAGATAAATTATTTAATATTCACCTAGAAACAAGCGTGGGTTTTCTCACGAAGTTTAATGCCGACAGTTGACTAATGCTTTTTAGCGGGAACTGTGAAATATTAAAGCAAAACATCACGTTTTCAACTATGCCAACTGCTCCATAGAAACCAAGTCACAAAAATAAATGCTTATAAATTTCGCAGCTAGCAATCAGCTTTCTGTGACAAAGAAAATCTTTCACATTCGTGCTGAATTTTTGTGAATTATTAACTCTGATAGTAGATGTCCCCAAAACTAGGCTGCGTTTCATTGGAATATTTAACGCTGAACGTCGAGCTAAACATTTCATAGCGATTTTGGATTGCGGATGGATGCATTGCGGGATCCTCGGCAATGAAAAAGCAGACTCCTTGGCCAAACGAGGTGCCTTCGATAGCAGCTTTTTTGTGAGGTTCCTGCATTCTATCTCACCACAGGTTTCCCTGCGTCCCTGGTTTCACGGACTCCCGGAACCATTATGCGATGAATGCACATCTTCAACGTATAGCTAGCGCCGACTCCAAGGTTTGCCAAGCTGTAGCTACGGATACCACGACATTTACCACATCCTCTGGTCATGTGTGGAGTTCGATGCGGCTAGACCCGAACTCTTAGCAGCCGTTGGTGCATCAGGAAGATCCCTGGCGGTGTCGATGCACGAATTCTGTTTGACTTCGCCAAAGAGATGGACATCGTTCTTTGATCCCTCCCCGTAGATTGTACGCACTATCGTCCGAATAGCTAATTGTAGTTTGTTCTGTTTATGCGCCATTCGCCAGTTCAGTCCCAAAGAATCGATAAAAATTGGTTTAGGAGATCTAAAGTCGTGATTGACGACCCTGTCGTTGGCGGAATGTCTAGATTCGTTGCTGCAGTAACCTTGCAAGGTTATTGTGGGTATTCGCGCCATGCGTTTTGCAGGTGTCAGTGTCGCCAGCGACAACATTAGGTCACTTAACCAATGAAATAGGTTTGAAGTTGTTGTGACATAACCTGGCAACTATATGGAGTGGCAAACACCACAAAGTATCCAAAACAAAGGGGGTTTTCTTGAGGGCCAGTTGTCAGTCTCCATACGGCACGATGCTCCAAAGAGGCGCTAACCCCCTGGAACTAGAGAGGGCAACAACATCAGAACCGTGCCCGAGTGCAGCAACATCCACACATCATCTACATCCGGCCTTGGCCGTCATTACGAAAAAATAAACATAAGAATTAAAGCACTCGAAACCAGACGAAAGTTTCCGCGACAGCCGGGTTAGCAAAAACATTAAAAATGTTTTGATAAACTACAATGTTGCTTTAAACATAATTCCATCCACCAGCAGAATAAAGATAAACCGCCTTTTACGGGGAGCAAAAGGAGCTGAGAGCAATATAAACGATCGCACGAGTAATGATGCTGATGATCGCTCACGGGGATAATATGTGATCGTATCGGGGGCCCGGGTATCTTGATTTTTGCTCTTCCCTCAAACTGCATTGCGAACGGTAGGAATATTATACTGCCGCGCGCCAATCTCGACCGTAAAATGCCCACAAACGGGGCGAGAAAACGATCGTTTTACGAGTTACCACCGGCATTTACGATCGGATCGGCGGGCCCACTGCACACACACACGCGCACGCGGTTGCGCCTGGTTGCGGTGATGGGGTGTGCGAATGCATAAGGTGCGATGCAATTATCACATACTTAATAATAAAAATGCCATAAAACATGCCACACCACACAACGCATGACACACATCCAATGCACTATTTGAGGCGGGCAGTAAAATGCAAGGCGGACAATGATACGAGCACGTTTTTAAAGACCATTTTGCAAATTATGATTATTTAAATGAAATGGTTGCTTCTCCTAATTGATTCGTAATCGTTCGACGGTGGGGAATGGCTCAATTTTTAATTTTCCCATTAATTCTAGGGCTTATCGTGTTGACTCTCGTATTAGGACTTTCGCTAATTAAACTTCTTTTTGTCTACAATCGGAGAGCGGCAGCACAGTGAAAATCAGTTTCTTCCACACAAAATAAATTCCCCTATCACCACTGCTAACGATAAGACATGATAAAAATGACGTAGAACCCATTGACCACCACCGGCCGTTTCACTCTTAGGGGGAGATTTGAACCAGAGAAAAAAAGAAGATAAAAATGAAAGTAAAGACTCTTAACCACCGACCACTCAGGGTCATTTCCTTTGGGTGGCCCCGGGCCTGATAACAATCCCCAAATATGCCCGCAGAAGACAAGACTCGAGGAGGGGCTATAAAACACAGGAAGAAATAAAAAGAATCGCGCGCTGCATGTTGCCGGTATCAATTGTCCGCAATCGGGTGATAAGCGGATGGCTCTCCATTCCACCCAAGGGGGGTGGGTTGAAAACCTACACAACACGACACCTTCTGCTTGGTAGAAAGAGCACAACAAAGTCTTCGTTGCGTTATTAGTGTGATCAGTATGCGTTTAAAATACAACGCACACACACACACGCGTTCTGTGGACACACAACTGTAGCATTAATGCCACCGAATATGTCTTGGGGGAACGCCTCTCCCCTCCCACAATAATCACGATGGGTTCGCACGATGGACGAGGACGGCGCACATTCTTACCAAACATATACACTTTCGGGGACATATGATCGCGATTGCTTTCGATTTCCTCTGGAATCTTGCGGTTTTTTTTTTTTTTGTGCCGGCACAAGATAATGAACCGGTGGTCGAAACACTGATTCTCTTTTTCTTTCTTTTCTTTTTTGCAACCTCTGTCTTATCAGCATTATGCCTGAGAGGGAAAAGATGCCAAACAGTTCCCAAAAGGCGAGGTGATAACATGTGGTGGTCGGGTTTTTATAACTCCGCAAACCCCCAACTTCCGCTACGCTACCTAACGACGGTTGTTCGCCAACCGAACCAGAACTAAAATCTGTTTTGAAACATTGCTGCTGAATGGTAGACAGCAGCGATAAGGACCGGCTAATATGTTTTGAGAATTGAATTTAGGTAGCTGTGTGAACATTGAACGTTTTGTAGGCACGTGTGCTTTGAAGAACCGCTTATGACCATGAGAATTTTAAAAGATTGGGACATGGACTATTGTTGTAATGTCAAATATGCTTTTGATCTATTTTCACCGGTTGCATTTAACTTCCTTTTCTTCAAGAAATTAAGATCTTTACGAGCTACTAAGGTCACGCCAATCATATAAGGACTAAGTAGACACATTGATAACCACGTACTTGGATAGTCCGTTCACACTACGGGGAGACGGTCTGAGGAGGATTTGATCCCTGGTCTTGCCTTCTGAAGACTGACGCCGCTGTCGCCTCTGCTACCGACCTTTCAATTTATTCAGCTGCAGAGTGACATTATCAAAGGCAGTCAGAATCTTTACTTACTTACTTATCAAGCGCTACAACCGCTTTGCGGTCTTGGCCTTTCGCAGCAGAATCCGTTATCCCAGCCTTGCTGGCGGATGATTCCACGCCACGCTCCCACCTCAATCTGGGCCTACCACGCCTCTTCTGTCCGTGTGGACGGCCTAAAAGGACTTTCTGAGCTGGGTCGTCCGGTGCCATGCGTATAACATGGCCAGCCCATCGGAGCCTGGCGAGCCTTCCACACATACGGGGCCAATGATCCTTCTGAGCTCGCCAGGCTCCGATGGGCTGGTCATGTCATACGCACCGAAAACAGCAAAAAGACAATATCCATACAATATCGAGGGATCAAGGAACTTCCTTCCTCGGAGGAGACTGCAAGTTCTACCACAATACATTTTCTCATGATTTCTTCTACTTGGCTTAAAGGTCTAGGTCACGTCCTTCTAGGTCACGTCGGCCATCGAATGGCTTGCTAGACTTGCCGATACAACGTAGTTGGATAGTCAGTCCTTACTACGGGGGTCGGTCCGGATGGGATTTGAACTCCGGTCCTGTCGTATGAAGACCGGTGCCGCTGTCGCTTATGCCACCGGGCCCCTACGTGGTAAAGCCAACTAAGTGGGATCAGCAAGCCTAGTAATCCATTCGACGGTCAGTGTGATTTAGTAGGTCATGAAGCCAATAATAATAAGAAGAAAAACTTGCCGATAGAAGGAACGAAAGGAGCCTTATAGGTTTGGGAACTAAATTCTCATCACTTCACAAAGATCATCATCCTATCCCGACCGTATACAACCTAACTTCAGCGTGTAACGATTAAATCTTTCTTTTCAGTTCAAGCCGAAATGAATTAAATTTTCAACCTTGTTTGTCATCCGCAGCGCTAGACGCATACACAAGCAGACATAAACACGCTCCAATTATGGTACAAAGCGATCTGCTCTGTGTCAATATAGCACTTTTTCCCTCACATTGCACGCACGCAGACGACTTTTTTTTTTTCGCTCCAAAACAACCGATTCCGATGGTTCCTCGTCTGGTTGTTTGTTTGTTTGTTTTTGTTTCAGCTAACCGCTTTACAGGAAGTTATTGTTTACACAACACACACACACGGCCGAAGCGGAAAATCCCCAACTGTGGATGATGAGTATCAACCCAGCAAATGAGTTAGTTTGTAAATGCAAACCAAAGAGTACTGGGGAAGGAATCAAAACATAATCCCACTTTTCCAAGCACGGATGGACGGTCAGGTGCGAACAGATGACAGTTGAGCGTTACAGGGTGCGTTACGCCGTAGTAACACCGCCTTATTGGAGCTGTCAGTGTAGTGTTGCCAAATATCGCTACACGCATATTTCGATATTCAGTCCTGCGTACGGTGGGGACGAGTTCAGATGGGATTTGATAGCAGTCCTGCCATGATCGTGTGTGAGTCCGTTTCTTTGCAAAAATACTACTTACCAAAGCGAAGAAGTTTGTGTGGCAATCTTCCAAACTGGCGCCGTTAGTTTGGTGATTCTGGTGCGTCATGCTTGTATTGTTGTTACGAACATTTTCTTACGGACGAACAGGTGTAATTGAAAAGCGTGTGGGTTTTTTTCCTTTAATTTCTCGCAACCGAAGATAAGAGACCGAGAAGCGGTTTTAGCAGCGCGCGTGTGTGTGGAACAACAGCAGGATGATTTGCTGGATATACGCGACACACTCGACCGTCGAAGCACTGTACACTAAGGTAAGACACACATAAACGCACGCACGCACGTAGATAATATCTTATCTATTTTCTTTCTTCACACTCTCTCTCTCTCTCTCTCTCTCTCTCTCTCTTTCCTTTTCTCTCCTGGCTTTATCTGCTGCTTCCGTCGAACCGTCGTACAATATTTTAACTATTTTTTTCTTCCTATTTTCTCTTCACTCTACCGCCTGCTGCTGGGGCGCCCACCGATTCGTGTGCATACTTCACGATGCACCACCCCACCCACGTTTACTGGTGCAGCAGCATTCGAGAAAAACGGAGGCCGCGTTTGTTGCACTAGAGCCCTAAACCGTAAACAACAACATTTGTACACTTATTACACACACGCAAACACACACCCACGTACACATGCACACACGCAAGCTTGTGGGCACATACACACACACACACACAAGGCGGGTATGTTTAATTGCACTCTAAACTCAGCACTTGGTACAACACAAAATCACTCTTCCTCTCTCTCTTTTTTTAACCATTCTCTCTCTCTCGCACACGCACACACACTACCACCGTTAAAAGGGTAGGCGTAGAGGGTAAACGAGCAATTTTTTTTGCTTCTTCCAATTTCTCTACAATATTGCAACCTTTTTCTTAATGCACTTTCTCTTTTGAGCTCTTTGGCTGCTCTTTCGGAGCCCTTTTTTTAAACCTATTTTCTTTCCTTTTTTTTCGCCTGCTTGCCGTGTTTTACACAATTCACTGCTGGCAGCTGTAGGCTGCTGCCACACGACACAATTTTGCTACGTTAATTTAAACGCACATTTACACAATCTGAATACGGCGCGCGACAACATTATACAATTTCACACAGCGCACTCGGGGCGACTCGACGAACACTTTTTTTTTTTTTGCTGAATTACACAAAGCACGGGTAATCCCTTGTTTGGTTTGGTGTTTTAACGCTGGAAGAGTAACCTGCTTCCCGTGAAGCACAAGCACACACTGCTGCTTTCGCAATCCATTATGATGTTGATGAGAGGCGCCTACGGGCGTTTGTTAGTTAGCTCGCGCGCTGCTGGCGTTAATCGAACTGAAAACTGAACTGAAACTGAAGCGCAGTGGTTTCAGAGTGTTCCTCGCTCCGAGAGTGTTTGTGGCTCCGATGTTGCCACACACGCATACAAGTGTGTACGCTACACGAGTTGAACGCACACAGACACAGCACGCTCAACACCACTGCCCAAGCGACGACGATTAAGGGCGAATCAGCATTGCACAGTGGTGGTAGTGCTGCTTGTGCATCACACAAGATCACCCTTTTTTTTGGTCGAATATACACACACACACACTTTTGAGAGTAGGTCGCTCGCTTTTTCTTTACACGTTCATCGATCGAGTGGTAGCCCTTTTAGTGTGTTCCTCGTCGATATATTGCACATCACCGTTTTTGTCACTTTGCTACGACGTTATTGCTTTGCACGATCGTTTTGGCACACGCAGAAAACACTTCACTTAACACACACACACACATATACACCTTTGCATCGGAGGCTGGCAGAGAATCGTTGATCGATCCGCGCGTGAATCGATCTGCTCTGCTGATGCTTTCGGCTCTCGCTGCTACCCTCTAAACACACACACACACTGTCAAACGGGAAAGAAACGATAGAAACGAAAAAAAAACTGTTGTTACAAACTGTGGTACACTGTGGTGACGGAATCTTCTCACTCCTCCCATCCGTGTTCATATAGCTCAAACCAAAAACCGACCCAACAAAAACACAAATAGATAGAAAGTGGTACACAAATCGATGAACAATACTATTACTACTACTACTACTACTACTACTGCAGTTGCTACCATCATTGTCGTCATCGGTAGCCAACAAGAGCGCGCGTGTGCTCGTTCGCCATCGCGAATGAAATTCAAATTCAGTCATGTACACACACGCACACACGGCAAGAGACGGTAAACGCAAGGGCATGTGGACCAAAACGGGTAGTCGTAACCAAGGGGTAAAAGGGAAAAACTCGCTGCGCCAATTCGAAGAAGGTCGATCGCGACTTGCCACATCGGTGTATGTGTGTGTGTGGGTGCGCACGCGATGAGAAATTCAATTCTCTCTCTCTCACTACCGTGCGCACGGTGGGAGCAAACGGGGTTTTCTAACTTTTCGTAACACACACACACACACACTCATCGGATTCAACAAAAAAAACATCCGCTTGAACGGTTAGAAATTGCTGTGCTCCCCCCCCCCCCCCCACCTGCACGGTCTATTTTCTAACCCAAGATAGCGCTGGAAATTTTTATAATTACTTATCGTTCACGCAAAATGTCTATGCCTGCTCTAGCAACGCAAAAAAGTAAATTTGATATCCCACATGTCCCCGGTAAATGTCCTTCGATTCTTCCCGTGGGTCAATGGTTATAAAGCGAAATACCCTACTTAGAGGCTACCCTTATAGATGACGAGGTTTGCGCCGCGTATCAATGTGTGCGTGCGTGTGTTGGTGCGGCATTTCGAAGGTACAATGCAAGTTGTGTCCGTCTCCGACCCGTCCTCCACGATGCGAGAAGTATGCGTTAAAGGCAAAGCGGCACACACAGCATAAGAATTATAAAACGCACGCACACACACACACACACACACACACACACACACACACCGATAAAAAAGGACCGTCTCGTCGTGCGTCTCGCACACCACATATCAATTATCTCGGACGAACGGTATATAACTTTATTTCGCAGCTCGCACACAGCACGCACACCAACACAGAGGTAGCCGCGCGTAACCCGTCCTACGCGAGAAAGGTAAAAATTGATCTGATTCAACGACCACCATCATCGATTTTTAATCTTATCTCGAACATTTTCATACCGTTTTGAGTGCGAAATAATGCAATTTCGAAACTATTGGAACGATTGTTTCTACAACGATACGACTTCTATTGCACTTTTGTGTTACCGACCAGCCTGCCACACTAGCTGGACCACCTTTTAGAGAGTGTGTTGTCCTGCTGCGGTGTGTGATATATCCTGTGTAAAAAGGACACACACTCAACTTCATCATCATCGCGTCACATAACTTTTCTCTCTCTCTCTCTCTCTCTCGCTCACTGGCCCTCTGCTGGTGTGTTTGTTCGGCAAAAATCAATCGGTAGTGGTGTGCGTGTTCCATCTAAGCATCCCATGTTGTGTTACCTACACCTAGAGCCTAGCCTGCACAGGGAAACCAACTGAGCAAGAAACAAGTTTTCCACCTTCAGTGCGCATCACGCGAGCTGGCTCTAGAAAACCACACACAAAAAAAGTCTTCAAAAATGGTATGTCTTTCGCTTCTTGTCAGGCGTTCGCTGCTCTTATGATACGAACACGGCACGTATGCAACCACGAGCGAAAGGTGAATCGCATTCGCATTCAATGATCGTAATTTGGCCAGTGTATGCATGCGTGTAAACACACACACACACATACGAACACGCACGCATGCACACACTTTACACACATTAAATGAAAGATTCGTCCAAGTGTCGCACCACTTGGCAGTTTGTGACCGAACGAACGCATCTCATCTCACATTCCACATTTCCTCACTCACTCACACGCACACACAGTGGTAGGATTTCGCGTACGGCTAAAATTAATTATTCACCTTCACGAAAGTTGGAAATTAATAATCGTTCCTGCTAGCCCTCATCACCTATCGCCGATCAGCCGAGACACAGGATTGCTGGTGCTTATTTATTTTCTTAGTGAAACGGGGCCACCACTACTACCACTACTACTACACGCCGCGGCCAATATTACGCACAGCAGGTTCCCGCATGCTACGATTCAAAAATTTGCTTACATCTCACTACCACACGGACGCGCGCGCACTTCTCGCTCTCTTGTTCATCTTAGCTTCAAGAGGGTTTTTTTGGGTTCGAATGGTCGGTTCGGGAGAGGGGACTGGGAAGGTGGAAAGAAAGCCGTTTAAATGTACAAAGAAAAGCCCTTACGGAAAAGATGGACCAATTGTTTGAATTTCAACACCACGATCGGTGTGAAATGAAAACAGGTAGGAAAACTTCCTGCATAGCTTGTCAGACTATTTGTCACAAAACTTCACCATTTAAAGGTGGAGGGGCACAACTGGGTAATAATAAATACGCGCACGCTTACACTTCCGGATCATTTTCCGAGTCCCAGATACGCCGGAGAGCGGTTGAGAGAGAGAGAACGGGTGCGTTTTCCTTTTAATCACCGCCGCTGTGGTTTCCGTTTCACGCAACAAGATTCGCTCACCCGTTGCGCTGTCTTTCGAAGTTGGCTTACTCACATTGCTGCTGCTGGTACACCACTTTTTTCTGCTGCTGTTTGCTCATGCTCGAGTAGAGTCATCGATCCGATTCGTTTTTTAAAATAGCCATCAGAGTGACGGGTGGAAGCAGCTTGACGCACTGCACCGTCACTAGCTGTATGTCTGGCTTTTCAACTTTTCGGTTAACAATCCACACTCGACCGGTGGTGCACTGCGATGTAGTACAGCTCGCAAAGGATATGCACACAGCATCACTGGCGGGGCATATACACAAACACACACAGAAAGACGCACTCGTCGGACAACTTTACGCGAACAGCATACGCGTAGTATGATGTACGGCGAAGTGATATAGGAAAACCGCTATGCAAGTGCTGTACTGTGTTCGGCCTGCTTTGTGACAGTTGCGAAGAAGACGAGGAGGCGAATTAAGTTTGACAACCGAGGCTCGGTAGCTGTCAACGAGCTTTTTTATACTGTCCAAGGTGTATGAAGATTAAGATGGGATCGTTCAAAACAAATCGACGGGTTTACAACGAGAGAAAATAAAACGTATTTTTTACTGCGGAATTGACAAAAAGGTTAGTGTTGGAGCACATATATGATAGGAATGGATGTTTTAGCGATATTTTCACCTAACCAGACATGTGGAAATCAAATTTTGGTCATAGAAACACGCAAGAGTGATCTGAATCTACAATGAATAGTTGTTTAAAAAATCCTTGTTTCAAGAAAAGTCGGCTCCGAGCTTGCATGTTGAATCTCGATCCTGGTGTTCATTTTCTTCCTTAATTTAATTTTCACGCCTTTGAATATCCACTTCTGAGAGTAGAGAGGACGATCCTATTTCAAAGCAGCGAGGAGTTTCTGACCAATCTGTATCAGAAAACGCGCGCAAATCACTGCAGTCGGATCCGTCATACTCATCACCTATCTTCAACCTCTAGTCTTTAATAACGGTCTCATACCGTGCAATGAATGCTGTTATGTAAAAGTATTTACTTGATTTGTTTTGAAGTAGTTGAACAATAAAATATTTGTCATCGATAGAACACAACGAAAACACGACCGTTTAAATGGTGGTTGAACAATGAGAAACGCAGCACGAAGAAGGCTTCCTTCATTTCACGCTAGGTGGCGCTAACGATACAAAGGAGAAATTTCAAATTAATTTTCATAAATGTTCTGTTTAATTCAGAAACGGGTAATTAACAATTCCCAACGTTTTTTTGTTGTTCAAAGACACCATAAAACACATTATTGTGTTTGTGAATAAACGTCACAACATAACAGCTTAGCAATATATAAAAAAAATCTTGCAACCCTACGTTGGTAAGATACATACAATAGCTCCAATTTCCATACGTACCGATCTAATTACGATATGCATCCAATCGCCCTGGAAGTTCTGCGATCGTCAGAGATGCATCTAATGAAGTCACGAAAGTGCTGGTGCTAAAATGCTCATCATAACACTTAACCCTATTATCGGTGGTGGATAATCTTGGCGATTGGTGTTTCACCGTGCATTACACCCAACCGTTACACTATTCGTTAGGCCGATGTCAAGAAACCCCACATTAGCATAAATCCACCAGTGTACCCTACTGCGCCGTATCTGAGGGTCAGAATCGTTGGCCATCGTTGTTAGCCGACCCGCACCCGTAGAACAGCCGTAAATCATCCGCAGAGACGCCGCCGCCAGCCGTGAAATGACACTTCTACCATTGTGGCAAAGCTGCTGTGGTGGGTCGGGCAGTTGAATTGTTTTATGACGTGCATTGCGACGCGCTGATCGCGTTTCTTCGGAATTGGATTCTCACACAGCCCGGGGTTGGTGGGTGAGTGAGATAAATTCAATTATGATAGCAAACAGAGACACGAACACGATCAGAATGCACCGGCGCACGGGCAATGGTGAAGATTGCGGACCCGAGATATCGTGATGATTTGTTTAAATTGTAACTTCTCGAGTAAGCTTAATTTCGGTACCGGCTTGCGAAGCTTTTCCGAATTGCCCAATTCGCCTCGCGCGCCAGAGGCCTTGAGGTGGGTGGGAATTGGGAAGCACGAAGGCATTAAAAGTGCACTCGATTTCGTACGTTGCTGGGTGGTTTCCTTTTTTTGGTGGGTGTTTCGTTCTCTACATCGCTCGATGAGATATTATGATGTGTTAATCTTAATTTGCTCGTTTTGCTTGTCATGGTTGGATTTTTTTTTTTTTGTTTGGGATTCGGAACCATACCAACAGAAAAGATCGCTTATCGAGCTTTGGCCTTAATGTTCAAAAGTCAGCTTATGATCTGATGAACCATGAGATACAGAAAAATAAGTGAATAACCATGAGAGACACGGGCTAAATAAACACTAACCGTCAACTGAACTGTGTGCCATTGTTATGAGTCGACTTAACATTTGCTGACATCTGTCAAAACATCAGATAGGATAAAGAAAGAGTGTATTGCTTTAAATTGGCGGGTTGCGTGTTCTATCTGATTAATTGCATACTGTATTTGGATGCAATTTTAGTTAAGAACTCAAGGTTATTTGTTGCCATCTAGTAGACTTATTTCTGTTCATTAAGATTAATGTTAAAGAGGATGTTCACTTCTTCTCCTTTTTTTAGGCTTAATGACCTGCTGGGTCATGTCGACCACATAATGGTTTGCGAGGCTTACTGATAGTAGCTTATACATAGTCAGTCCTCATTAGGAGGAAATGGTGGGACGAGTAGGATTTAAACGTTGGTCCAGCCATGAGCACGCTGGCGATTAAATTTTTTTTTTCAGAGTTTTAAAGATAATCATAAGCGTATGAAAATCTCGTGAGATAATGTACCATGTGAGAAGAGGGTTTTTGCATGTTAGTATTGCTTGTCTTTTTAAAAGGTATAGAACAGACAGAAGAGCTTCTGAACATGAATATGAATGATTTGGATAGTTGAAGAAAAGATATAAAAATGACCTTGAATATAAACAAAACCAAACACATGGTATTGTGTAAAATAATGAGTTCTGAACAATTCATTTAAGTAACTTAACTCAAGAATTGCAACAAAAGGATAGAGTCTTCCAGATGAAACGTCTGAAGTCATTTTGGAGGACAAATGCACCAAATGTGGAATGGATAGTGCATCTACGGTAAAAGTCGATTAATCAGAGTGAATAATGTGTACGTATTTTCTTATACCAAGAAAATTGAGAAGCAGTCCTTGATTAAAAAATCAATTCGAATGAGTCGGGTGAGAGGATATGCAGAAATACATAAGAAAATCCATAGCACATTTTTAAATTTTTTTTTTTTTATTTCGTAATGACGGCCAGGCCGTTTTCCAATTCTATTTGCTATTTGCTATTGCCGTATTTGCTGTTCCATAGCAAATTGTAATATGAAAATAAATGGACGAGCGTGTCAGTAAGGAAACATGGAAGACTCGCAAAAACAAACACAATCAAAATCGCTGGAGAAAGTTATTGAAACATTCTTCTGCCCTTTGGAGAGTTGGGCCCCAACTTGGGCCTTGGGACTTGGGAGAGTTGGGCCCAGAGATCTTGTCGACCGTTATAAGAATAGAATTTCTGCAGATAATTTCCTTAATGCCTTGCCATGGTAGTTTTTCGTATTTTTTATATCTTAGGATAACGTTATCCTGCTTAAATGTATCTAGACACATGCTCATCATTCAATATGGCGTATACATGGCGCCATTTTTGTGCTACAGAAGTATTGCAAGTTGTTTTACTATTCACTGTTACATTTCTGACTCTAGCTATTGATCGATGGACATCATAGAGGCCATACCGTTGGAACTAGAACAAAAACGATATTTTTCTCTAAATCTACAACTTTGAATATCCGTCAACGCTGAACACATGATTTTGAGGTGCACGCGTTGAGGAGTTTTTGCAGAGAGCTTTTCCGATTATTTTTGGAAAGAATATCTCACGAAATTGGGGTGAACTTAACGAAATAGTAGACAGTATAAGGACTTGTTAAAAGAAGAAGTAGAGTATACAATGTTTTGGATCACATTAATGTTTTCGAACACCTCACTAACTTACTAGAGCGACATTCAGTGAGCGATCACAGCTCTATCGATCCCGAGCGTTACGATAAACAAGCGAATGTTTTTGTTAATACCGTCCCATGCATACGGATTTTCCTGTCCACGAATCAACAACAACACCAGCACTGTGTGAAGATGTGTCTGAGATGTTTTGCTTCATGGTTGTACGGATTTCATTTTTTATTTCACCTCCCCCCGTACAGCCAAGAGTGTTTGCTTCGCCATACTTTGAAGCATGTTCGAGCCAGCACTTATTGGTAAGGTTATTGTAGCAAATCGCTTGTGATTGTTGTTGTTTCCATTGCCCAACGCCCTCGGTTGCTTTGCTGGTGGAGAGTCGGGACGGATTGGATCTGCCGGTCTGGGAAAAGCTTTGCTTTGCGACCCATCTTCACATCGCGGCGCCTGTCGAACCCCGCAGGCGTGGAAACGAACCTCGAATTGCATCAGCACAGCAGAGGTCTCAGTTTATTGGTGGTGGACAGTTTCAAATCGAGCTGATCGGATTGTGTCTGTGTAAAAGAAGGGGGTTTTTTTACAGCTTGTTGAAGTAATTTTTATTGCGTAGTGTAATTTACAGCTCCACTTGGAATTAAGTTTGAATTTTTCACCGACATACACACACACACACACACACGATCAAATTAATTGTTTTCTTCATTGTGAGCATGATTTTATAGTCGGGTTTAAAAGCGTCCCACAATAAAGGATGATGAGAATAGATTTTATTTCACTGATTGCATACATTCAGGGTGTTGGCGTACTAACCACCTGAAACCATAACCTAACATTAGCTAAACGCAAACACAGAACCACAACAAGTGCATATGTTAATTGTAGCCAGTGAATCATTAAGTTTGCCATCCGGTCTGACGATGGTTTCATTAGCATCTGCATCAAATCATCAACAGTTCCTTAATCCCCGCTAAAGCTAACCAAAAAAAAACGAACCGCACGTTGGTATGAAACGGGAAGCAATCATGTTGCCGGTCCGATACGCACCACCGTTTGTCGATTCGACCCGTCGATGGGAGCAGAATTATGCTGGCGGTGGCAGCGTGCAAATATTGTAATGGCGCTGGAACGCATTAGCTACGCAAACGCGCAAGCTCTTATGATGGGAGGCCCGTAGCTGGTTGGTTCCGTGGTTGACTTCTTTGTCACTTATGTGAATTACCTGTAGGCCTAGGACGGTAGGTTTGGCACATTGCGTAGGCGCGTCATTGTTATCAAGCGTGCGTAGCGCAGTGGGCAATGCAGTCGGGTGCATGTGTAGAGCGCCTGGGCGGTGATTCGCGCCGTTTGTTGATTTATTAATTGGTGTGAAATTGTGAATGGGCTACCGTTGCTGGCTGACATGTCCGGTTTGGTGAATGACCTTATCACGTTGCGTTTCGGTGGGGAAGGTGGGTGGTCTGTCAATAGACAAGAACGAATGCTTCAAGATGGTGTACGAAAGCGTTGAAAAATCATTCGCTCAAGTACAATCTTTTGGTGCATGTACATTACAAGAGTAAATGGCGGAATGAATCAATTTCTTCCTTAAATAGAAAACGAAATTGAGATTTTTTATTTCATTAGCAATGTAGAAAATTGGGTTGCTTCCTTTGCATTAGACTACCAACTTATTTGAATAATCAATTGTTTTATATAAAATAAAGCTTCAGATGTTCTTTTTCGAACTTTTAATTTTGGTTGCTTGTTTTCCTTTACCTTTCCTCTTAATTTTCCTTAAATATTTATTTTGATTTACTATAATAATGTTTACTTTCATGCAAATTTTGGCCCCTTTTTTATTTTTTTATGTTTATTTTATTGTAAACATCGCTTTTGTTATCACGTTATTATGTTGATTTTGTCTTAATTATTTATTTGTTTTCTGTTCATGAAGAACGGCCTGGTCATATTTTTATCTATTGATTTATCAAGACACAATGTTGTTTTTGCAGTTTTTATTTGTGTTTGTTTTGTTAATTTTAAATAACTTTTGCTCAATTTCAGGTTCCATAACAACTATTCTTTTTGGTTTACTCGACATCTACCATGTTTCATCTATTAAATATTTTCAGTTTATTTTTACATTCATTCAGCAAGATTTTTGTAGTGATATTGATGTGTAGTGATAGGTTGCTGTAGATTAATTTTTTTTACTAAATTTTCATTTTTTACCTTATTTATGTATTATGTTTCTTTTAATTAGTTTTGTAAAATTTTCTACAATTTGAAAATATTTTAAATATTTTTATAATTCATTTTTTTAATTTTATTTGAGTGTAACAGGTTTTTACATTATGTATTTTTTTAAAGAAAAATAAAAGAAGAAGAAGAAGATTTTTTTTAAATAAACGGTTTCTTATCAATTTCTTAAATTTTAATCAAGTTTTCCAAAGTTTGTTTGTCATCTATTTTTTCCCTTTTTTGAACCGATTTTACTTATTAATATTACATTTCCATTTTTTTTTGTGTGGGTAAAAATGGCTACATTTTTATTTTTCTTACCATTTTGCACAATATCTCATTTAACTTAATCTCTGTTGTAAACAACACATCTTAATGCGTTTATGTTCATCTGACCCAAACTACAGCTGTACTTTTTTTATTGCCTATTTAGCATTTAAATCACCATCAACTGAAAGGCACATTCTTACCAGGGCGACGAAACTCATCCTATCTGATTGTTGTCTGGCCCTCGTGATTGTTGTCAGCCATCTCGCGGACCATCCTCGGGTGGTAAGTACTAAACACTGGTGCTTTATTGCAAACACTCTCTGCTCTGCCAGAGCTACTGGAAAGAATTTTGATCGAGATGCGTTTCACCGGTTCAAGAATCGCAAACAATAGCATCAACCACCACACCGTCAGCTACCGTTGGCAACAAGTTTAGCTGATGCGACCGTTGCGACCACCGAAATCGTTGCCAATTTGCCATTTTGTTTAATTGTTTCGGTGCGTGAAATCCGGTCCAAGTTTTGGTGGTACGAAAGGATGCCGTTTCAATATGGCTTATGGTTTTAACGACAAGGGTGATGAAAGGGTAACCTCCTTTCTAAGCGATAACTGTGCCCAATAGTTAGAAGAATATAAAATTAAGCACCAAAGACATCGAAAAAAAAAGCTTCCACCGATCGATGTTACGAACGGTTTGCTGCTGTCGATTGGGTAATAATAACTCGGTACCGCGTTGATGGCTTTAACAATGTTAAATGAATAAAAACAAATGCGAACCACTTAACATGGGCCGCCGATGTGGATGGGATGGGTGTGATTGAAATAAACGACCATTCCGGCCTTCGTAACATGGTCGAATTCATTCATGCTCATCTTTGCTCAGTTGGACTCTGCTCTGGGCTTGAAGCGAGTGGTAGAAGAAAAACTCCATATAATTTAACCACCTCTTAGTGTCTTTAGATTGTTTCGACGCAAAACGGGGTTTGTTATGTGTCATGTAAAGTTAAATACCATAATTCAAATTACAAGAAGCTTTTGATGGATATTGTTATTTAACTGTGTATTGTTCAACATGTGTGTATAATAGTTGATTACTGAAATAAGGAAAAGTACAATGCAAAGACTTCTTACTCTTCAAATGTCTCTCAAACCGTAAAACTCGTGGGAAAGTTAGTTTTTTGGAGTTTAATTCTAACTCAATGATTCGTTAATTTCAGAACAAATCAAAGCGATGGAAGTTACTCTTTTCCATAACATGAGTATTGAAAGTATCAGCTTTTAAAACGGATATACGGATGGTCTATTTGTTTTGTCTCTGCTGTCCACCTATGCTTTGTAACCTACCACCGAACAGCCATTCCAACCCCTTTTTCCATCTACCTGAACTATGAAGTTATTAAAATTACTATTTATTTGCAGATAATCTTTGGAATCATAAAATAAATATAATAATTGGAGTGCCTACCCTACCCCTGTAGCCTACCCGGTGGCGTAGGCTACAGCGGCGCCGGTTTTCAAAAGCCAGGACCGGAGTTCAAATCCCATCCGGATCGTCACCCCGTAGCGAGGGGGCGGACTATCCAACTACTTGGTAACGGAAATTCTAGGCGGATCCTGACCTAAGAGGTCGTTAAGCCAACAAGAAGAAAAAAAGAAGAAGAAATATAATAATAAATATAAGCCGACGAAGATGGCAACGAATCGGTACCACTGCAACGAGTAAGCCCAGGAATAGAAAGAGTAGAGGATGAGGCGGTAGGATTTTTGATAGGATATAAAAGAGAAGCACTGTCATGGCCGAACTTGTATTCGAGTAAACAGTATTGAATGTGTTGTTTTATAATATATGTATATAGATATACAGATTCTACTACCAGAACACTGAAACCAAGCGTATTCGAGAAAGCAATAGACGATCCCAAGATGCCATGGTCCCTAGTTTGTCGATTATTGAAACGTCATCGGTCATCAGGACAATAAATCGACCAAAACCCTAGATCGCTCCGGGTTCAGATGGCATTTTACCATCCATACTGAAACGCTGCGCCACCGCTGTTGCCCTCGTATTAGCTGCAATTTTTCGGGAATCTTTGAGATTGGGTGTTGAACCAGCCTTCTGGAAAACCTCTTGGCTATTTCCGGTACACAAGAAAGGTGACAAATCAAACGCGTCTAACAATTGTCAGTACGCGTCTATTGAGTTTGTCAGTATCTGCCACAGGACCGTCGATGCAGGCCTTCAAATCGATGCGATTTATACGCATCAAGGCAGCTTTTGACAATGTTCCGCATTCGTTGCTGCTCGCCAAGCTTCTTGGTCTTCCGGGACAAATGCTGAACTGGATGCGGTCCTACCTCAGCGACCGTTCGTATGGTCTGAAGATGGGGGACAAAACCTCTCGACGTATCAACGGGTCTTCAGGTGTGCCACAAGGAACCAACCTTGGTCCGCTTCTCTTCGTGATATTCTGCTTTACGCGGATAACGCTAAATTGTACCTTCCGATACGCAACCAGGAGGATCAGCTCCAGATCCAGATCCAGAATGCTCTCAGTGCGTTCCAGTCGTGGTGCTGTACGAATGGCTTGGAGATATGCGTCGATAAGTGTGTTGTGGTTACGTTTGGCAAAAAGCGTAATCCCTTAATCTGCACGTATACCATTAAAAACACTGCCTTTGTCAGTAAAAGCTGCGTCAGAGATCTAGAAGTGCTCCTTGACGATAAATTGAGCTTCCATGAACAGCTAAAGCACATCGTCGCTATGGGCAATCAGCTAGTTGGCATTTTGAAGAAGCTTGCGCGCGATCTTACCGACAAGATTGCCGTTGAGATGCTGTACTGCTCCTTAGTTCGAACTGTGGTGTAATACGCATGCGTGGTGTGGTGGCCCATATCGGCATGCTCGTTGGCTCGCCTAGAATCCATCCAGCGTAAATTTACGCGGTTTGAGCTGCGTTGCTGGAGTGTCCAGCGCGTTACTTGGCCTGGAGCCCCTGAAACAGCGGAATTGTTACCTGCAGAGACTTTTGTCGCAGGACTACTTAACAATTGTATCGAATTGTCGGCGCTGCTCTCTGCAATCAACATTTACGCCCAGGCTAGATCGCTCCATGCTAGAACACTTCTTGACGTAGGGGAACACCCTACTCGTTTTGGCGCCTCTGATCCGTTTCTCGTCATGTGCCGCGAATTCAACGCCTTGTGTGATCGTTTTGAACCAGTCCTGTCGCCCTCTGCGTTCCTTATTTGTATACGTACAGTGCGGACCATTACTTGTTGAATGTAAAAATGTAAATGTTAACTGTAAATGTAATACGTAAAAAAAAACATTCGCTTCAATGGGCCACAAATGATCCGTTGAATTCAACAAAATAATATAACAAAACACTTGATATGATATGTAACACTTCCAAGTCCTACATATCAGTGAAACGTTCGAGCCCACCAGGGATAATTATTCGTATGCCACTCGTATTGCTAGTAGAAATTAAAAAAAAGGTCGTACCCTTGCATATCCTCCTAAACTGCGTTGGTGTTTGACCTGTCAATAAATTTAGTTTTGAGGTATTCTGGAATTGAGTGCCATTTATCTATAACTTCAGAGTGATTCTTAATAAAATACTGAATTTTAATGAACACGTGGTCTAGCGCAATAAATAAGGGTTCCACTAAGTCTTAAAGCATAAAGCTGTCATGCTTTTTTTGTTACATTCTTCTTCTTGGCTTAACGACCTCTAAGGTCAAGCCGGCCATCGAAATAGCTTTCTAGACTGCCGATACCACGTAGTTGGTTAGTCAGTCCTCACTACGGGGGGACGGTCCGGATGACCACTTTCAATGCTTTTCAAGCAAGACGGAACAAACTGCAAAAGCTTCGGAACGGTAGACCAGCAGGGCTATACACCATGTTGAGAAGGTGAACCTGTAACGTTTTTACACTGTTGACGCTTTATTACTTACTTACTTATCAGGCGCTAAAATCGCCTTGCGGTCTTGGCCTGCCGCAGCAGAGCCCGGAACCGCTCACGGTCCCACGCTGTCGTCCGCCAATCCGTTATCCCGGCCCTGATGGCGGATGATTCTACGCCATCCTCGCACCTCAATCTGGGCCTACCACGCCTCCTCTGTCCCTGTGGATGACCTAAAAGGAATTTCTGAGCTGGGTCTTCCGTCAGCCATCAGCTGAACTGGGTCAGCCCATCGGAGCCTGGCGAGCCTTCCACACATACGGGGCCAACAATCCTTCTGAGCATCTTCCTCTCGAACGCGGCTAAGAGGGCTTCGTCTGTTTTGGACAGGGTCCATGTCTCAGAGGCGTATGTGAGTACTGGGACGATTTAAAGGTACGATACATTCCCAGCTTCGACCGTCACGACAGGTTTTATGACTCTTTATTACTTCTCTTTAAAGACGCAGATAACGACATCGTAACACTGATTGAGGTTATTTTGTCTGTCCACCGCAGAATAATCCCCATGTGTTTCTCATCACAAGGATATCCTGTAAAACAAGTGTCGCAGCTTCCGCATTGTCACAAGTTCATCCTACCAAAGGCTGCGTGCTTGTAGATGTGCCCTAGCTCCAACAGTATCAAAAACCTGTTAGACGAAAGGTCGTTCTAAGTAATTGATATCAAGAAGACTAAATGTTATTGTTAAGTGAACGATCAGACAACGAATTTCTATGTTTAAACTGAGGAACTATTTCGAATTATTAGTCACCTCAATATTTAAATACTACTTAATCAAACATCTCTCAAAAGCTCATGTTTAAATTTCTTAAGCCGACCGTTGAAGATAAAATAAAAAAGCACACACCCTTTGCCACAAGCTTCCCATCCCCGGATGCACTGTGTGGTGCAATAGCGCAATGAGAACAGATCTTCCCTTCGCGTTTATAGAGCGATCGAAGCCGAACCGTTTCGTAAACGCACGTGGAAAACAAAGCATTCGCAACATACCGCAATGCCACACGTCTCAACAAAGGCGACGAATCTTCCTTCCATTGTTTGTGGCCAGTTCGGGATTCATTCGTCCACTGCATTCGCCGACCGATGCACTTTCGGGTGGCGGTTTTCACTCTGTGCCACCGACTAAAAAACGCCGTCTTACCTTTGCGTAACCGGATGACGATGACTTGCGGACGTACGTTGGGGTTAAGAAGGCAGCTTCTACTGCTATTACTGCTGCTTCTACCAGCCGGTCAAAACTTATGTGTGAACAATTGGAGTCTGCATTGAAGTGCAGAAATGCGTATCCGTCCGTCCGTTCATACCCGGGTGTCGCTTGCTGGGCGCCAACTTGTTGAGCAATCGATCGGATCGATCGTGTTTGTCGACACCGCGACATAAATTTGGCATTTTGTACCAGAAACCGACAGCACTTATCAGGTCACAGTGGGTTTACGCTGGCTACCGTTTCGTCGGTTCGATGACTCAATCGACACCTAAACCTGGGACAGCCGGGCGAAAGGTTAGGTTAGGGCCCATTGCCCATGTCGAGCGCCGTAACTCCCGAGCTCTCGAGCACGTGAGATGACATTTTCTCACCCATTCGTCCACCGGGCAGCCAGTGCGTTTGTGGGTCATAAACGGTTTCAATCTTTACGCGAGGTCGAGGTACGGTTTTACTTGCCATAATTTCCTAAGGCGTATCATTACCTGTGGCCATTTTTGCTTTGCTGTCCGGGAGAGGAGGAGTTTGATGATATTAAGTCTTAGATCTTAGGGTGACCATCGCGTTCCTGCATGCGTCCCATTGGTAGGGAAAAATATCTCACAGCTAAAACGATAGTATGACCGACGCTATAAATCGAACAGTAAATACCCGTGATGCGATGCAATGGGAGGGAAATTATGAGGCCATAGATTTATGACTGAAGCGCTTAATGTTGCCATTGACTTTGCAAGATTTGCTGGAAGAGGCAACATCGCAGGAGGGGATGTGTAGTCAATGGCATGTGAACCGCATCGGTACGTCGTTCGTGTGTATGGTGTATGGATTGATGCCGAAGGAATATGCTACGATGCGTATTTACCTGCAGAGGAAAACGTGTTGAGAAGGAAGCTTGGTGACCTTCGCATCACTTCTTCAGGTACTGCCACGTACCTTCATGTGTGTTAGTTAAGCACACTTGTCCAACTGATGTTAGCAAGTAGTAACCGACTAGGTGGTAGTAATACGGAACCAGAAAAAATAAGGAAGATTATTTGAATCTGCATATGGACCAAAAAACAGCTTATTTGGTTAATAATGTGCGAAAAGTTTCTATAAATAGCAACATAATATAAGCTCCATAAGCAGCATAAGTGGCCCGATGGTGTGGACGACATCCGGTTCAAATCCCATCCGGACCGTTCCCCCGTAGTGAGGACTGACTTTCGTATTACGTGGTATCGGCAAGTCTAGTAAGTCATTCGATGGCCGGCGTGACCTTAAGATCGTTAAGCCAAGAAGAAGAAGAAGAATATGAGCACCAGAAATATACAATTTTCATCAAAAGTCATCTCACATTTGACTGCGTGTATTGAGGACATCAAACCGATTACTACTACGTTCCAAAATGTTGATAAGTATCCATTAGTTTCTACAACTTGGGAGCATTAGGAGGGTAGAAGTCATTTTCGATAAGGTATTGTTCTGATATCGCCACTTAGACGTTGGTAATGGAATACTAAGAGAAATCTGTGAAAGTAATCTCACCCCAATGACGCCCTCTCATCTGAAATAACACTCATAACACGAAGAACATTGCTCTTCATTTTTGAGTGTCCTCAGACGTCAGACAGATTCGGCCATAACATGTACAACACCCTATCCATAACTAAATCATTAAAAGTGAGCTCTAATCAGTTTTTAGTTCGTCCTAATCAATAACATTAATCGAAAGTAGAAATTCAAACCTTATAAGCTATCCAACTAAGAAATAGATTTGCCAGGCGCCGATGGGTTGATCATGTAATGAAAATAGCACCAGAAGACTCACCCCATACATTATTTTAAGGTTATCCTTGCAAACGGAAATAGTGTGGTAAGAAAAGTTTGAGATGGAGCGATGCTGTTGCTATGTCCACCAGAAAGCCCGGGATATTGGATTGGCAATCGATCGCAAGCCGTATAGATCTTTTCTGTACCAAGTGTATGCAACATTGGTGCATCGGGACGAGTCCAAGGATGTTAAAAACTGGCACACAAACTTGTTTAGCAGTAAGCGTCCTTATTTTTGACAACATCCTCCTCTTATTTTCCTTGGGTTACTCAGATGTGCATCTAAGAAACATGACCAAATCACCAATCATCCATTTCCATTATAGGGCTTCATCTCCGCCAGGTACGACTACACTTAATCTAGCTAACGAGCTTGCTGTACTCCTTTACGTCGCGTGATATATGGGCTAATCAGTTCCTTCCTAATTTGGCGGCCTCCGTCAGTAGAGTCCAAGATTCACCTTCATAATCAGGATTCTGCATAGTCTGAACTAAGCACCACCGGATATCGTTGCTTAGTTTGTTATCCGAAATTACGACCGTACCGAGGTAGAATACCTCTGCCAACTCAAGATAATTACTGTCAAGGGATACTCGGTTTCCCACTCGGACTCTGACACGGTCAGAGCTTTCTACATTAAACAGGTTCTACGCCTTCTTCACATTGATCCTCAAACCAATCCTCGGGTCGTACGCCTCACACATGTCCGTCTGATGATTAGACGTCTCACATATTTTTGATGGCGACAGGAATCGTTTCCTAACAAGATTCCAACGAAATCAAATATCGTCTCACCGTGCATCACCCTTTGGGCAGGTCATACAATCCAGCTACGGGTGAACGAAATGTTAAAGAAGATATCAATATAATGTCAGGTTTAGATCATCATAACAGACATGATGTCAATAAAGGAGACATTCTCTCTCTTATCAACCCAATCCAAATTGTTTATCTTAAACCCCTCAATTAGTGTAACTATCTCAAGGTTACGATTTTGTTCATTTGCGTCTGCATGGTTCATTATTTGCCTAGCAAAAACATGGCCGATTGTTTCTTTCCTATAATCAAATCTAGAGCCAAACCGGCCGGTTTCCAGGTCTCAAAACAATTCCACCATACTGTTGCGATAACACTGCTGGCGAACGTGGATCAATTCTTTCATTTCGTGCCGTGCCGTATAATGATTGCAATTAGAGTACACAAACAGCAGCCACAAGTTTTCGCAATGTAGTCTCCACAGCGCAGACGCAGGCAGTTCACATCGCGACTTCTCATAACATTGAACTCGACAAAAAATGCTCCCAATACCTTGCTCCGGAAATCAATTAGAAGCCGCTGAGCAAGATTTGGAAAACTTGGTCTTATCTGCGTTTACGGATTGGAGCGATAGGAAATGAAAAATGGCATATAACACACGCGCCCGCGCACGCTCTGCAAGACATTGGATGAAAAATTGTTCACACACGGCATCACCTTCTCCACTCCACTTGACACGCTGGGTGGATAATTATCTAATTGAGTTTCCAGCGGCCAATTCCATGTGCATGTGTGTCTTGCTGCTTACCCCGCACGGGTGTGAGACTTCCAATTTTCAGTTTTCTTCACACCGTTTGCTCCCACCGTTTTTGCAGATGTTAATCAGAAGCATTGCCTGTCCGGAGTGTCCGCTACTTTGGAAGGGTTCGTAGCTTGGTAGAACATTTTGTGCACGTCTCTTAAGATTTGCTTTTTTTTCTTCCTGCGTTTGCTCTTACACGTGGTGGGTTGAACGTGAAAAGCTACCGCCAGAGTTCACAAGTGTGCAATGTGGGAGGGTAGTGATTTTCCGGCGGACAATTGACGCTTTGAGTGGGAGTTTGTTGGCTCAATTTAGGGTGGGAGCACGTCGGCGTTGATGTATAAAGCGATGCTGCACAGGGTGGACGTTTTCATTTGGTTCATTTATCTCGGCGTAAGCGCGTGTAGCGTGATCGTGTTTTGGTGTGAGATGTGAAGATCGTTCGTTGGAAAAGCAGGACTGTACGGGCGTGTGGATTATAGAACGTTTTTGTGTGTGTGTCATACGAGATTTCTCTATGTGCCGTGTTTAAAGAAAACGATCGAGAAGGACTTCGAAAATAGAAAGGACCTTAAAACGAAGTTGTTTGAAAAATATTGTGCAGCAAGCAATATTTAAATCATTGCATTTAAATTGAAGACCTTTCACATCGGAAAACCATTAGTAAAGTGTTGGCAAAAAACTCAATGATCCTCTTTTCTAGCTGCTTCGTTCGTTTGAGCTGCGAAAATACACGGAAACATAAACGTGCATAAATAAAAAAAACGGTGCTTTTGTGTTCATTAGGCGAACGGTACTGCTTGTTGTGCGGTGTAATCTTAATTACTAAACAGCTACCACATCCGTAAACGAACTCATCAACTTTTTGCCTCACGAACCGGCGAGGACTACCAAATGTGCAATTTGAACTCGTAGAAAAGATTGTTGCATAAATTGTGAGGGGGGAAAAAAAAGAGCGCCTTCCAAAAGATCGATTCGCAAAACCGGGCGGAACGATCGTGTGGAGGAGTGAAAAAAAAAACGAAAACATCTTCAAGTCGCTCTTCCCAAAGTGGAAAAACGAAACGCAACAAAAGGGAAAGAAGGCTTCCGAAGCGCACACACACACATATTGCCGCCCATATTAATCAAAACAAATAAGAAGCGTCTATTGTTTGGGAGAGGTTTTTGTGGATTGGATTGGCATCGCTTCGGCCGGAATTAGCTTCCTGCTTTTGGGAAAAAGGCTTCGAAAGAGCTGAGCGTACGGGTAAGCGACGAACCGAACTCGCACAGACAGAGGATGGCAAGCGTCATGTGGAAGTACACGGCTTTGTTGGTGGCGTTCGCTGTGTTTCTGTACAACAGTCATGAAACGTACGGTGTAAGTATAGAAATCAAGTATATCTTTAGTTTGATTGATTTTTGAGAAGAGAAATGGGAGGATCGATTATGAAAGCAAAGAATAGTTATGAAGCAAGTCAATAACGAAAAAAAATGTAACGGATGGTAGTGTTCATTTGGGGATAAAGCTTCTTAGGTATCGAATTTGAAAATTTATTCAAATAATGATACTTTCATTTGCAAAGTTTGTCGTTTAACTGGGAAGTAGAATTTCTTAAGCAAATTTTAATTCTTTTTCTTCGGCTTGACTTAACGACCTGCCAGATCACGCCAGCCATTGAATGGCTTACTAGACTTGCTGATATCAAGTAGTTGGAATGTTGGTAAGATAGTCACTACGGGGGAACGGTCCGGATGGGATTTGAAATCTAGTCCCAGAGTGTAAAGATCGGTACCGGTGTGGCCTGTACCACTGTTCCTAATTTAATTCTATTTTTTATTTTATTATTGCCTTACGAAATTGGTACAAAATCAGCTCAAGAAGAGTACCGAGCCGTAATACTTAAACTAAAAAATAGCTTAAATAGTAACATCAAAAATGTTTTCTTTTATTAATTTATTTATATTTTTGTTAGATTTGGTTACTTACCTTCGCCATACCAACTAACTAAAATTTGTAAATTGCTGAAAGAGTAAGATAAAACTATTTTTTATTAAAACTAGCATCAATACCCTAAAAAAACTTTTGGAAACATTATGGCAAGATACATAATCTATGTTTATTTTATATTAGCTAGTACACTTTTTATTCAACTAATTTTCATTGTTTTACAAATTTAAAAAAATTAATTAAAAACGCCAAATTTAAAAATAAAATCAATCCACCTTTGGAATTAACACTCCAAATTTTAACAAAAGAATTAAAAGTAAAAATTCTGGAAAAGTACTTTTTTCATCATTTAACTAACTCTATTTTTTATAAAGTTTTTTCCACAAACAGCATGGGAAAAAATAAAAACGACCTACCTTATAGCTGTGTCCAAAATACAAAGAATCAATTTTATTTTATTTTTAAAACTATTTTTTAAATAATTATGGAAAAAAATGGTAAAATTGATTCAATCAAGAAATTTATTATAGTCCTCTGTTTGCCATTCTCTGCGAAATAAAACTAACAAAATTAATGCAGAAGATTTTGGAAAACTTTAAACTAATACAAATACTGAAAATAGTAGCATCAAAAACAAATATAAGAGTGGCCTTATTGTATTGTCCATTACAGTTTATCACTTAGGATATTGAATATAAAGTAAGCTTCTTTTATGCAGCTTTTGGCAATCTGTGTTTATTTATCATTGTTCCATCAACTGAGCCGCCGCAATCGTGCTTATCTAAATGCATTTAATTATTCACTTACTTCATTAACCAACTGTTAGACAGCCGCAAAAACTTTTCGCGAACACAGCTGCCAAAAAACGTGAATTTACTAGCCCAAAAGAAGCATGAAACCATGATGTTGGCTCCCCCTCGAAACAAAGCCCTCGCTGTAAATTAACATAACAATTTGGAGGCGGATTAGAATTTTGTAGCACAACCCAGCTGGACATACAAACAGTATCAGTGATGTTAATGATGCTATAAAGAAACAATTTAAACACTATGACGATGACCTCGTCCCGGGACAATGGTGGCAGGTATCTTGAGGTCTGGCGATCATCAGACCGAACCGGCTCGACATTAATTATTTTCACACCATCTGATCATATCTGATCTGATGATATGTCACACAGATTGCGGGTACAATAAACATTGCAGTTGCCGAGCCAGTTGTTTGAGTGACGTGAAATGAAGTTTTCCTACTGTTGGAAAGCACATAAAACATAACCTTTGGCTTGCGGTGGTGTCCTTTACATTTGTAACTGGCCACGGGTTAGCTAAGTTTTTCCACCGCTAATGATCGTGAAGGGTGAGAATCTTCAACGTTTGCTGATTGATAGACGGCATTCGAAATGTCTCAAGTTCAGACTCACTTTCGCACAGTCGTACACACACACACGGTTTGATAGCATGTGTTAAACCCACCCTAACGGAATGAGCTCTTCACGAGAATGACCTCGTGATCGTGCACTACTGACGGCTGAGGGAACAAGCTCACGTAAAGGGATGAGCAGTTGCTGGTATGATCACGATTTGAAGCCATTTCTGGATGACATAAGCTTTGCAGGGGACGATCTTTGAAGATGATCTAGCAACACAGCAAAACGGGACAGATCGTTTGTCTTGATCGTGCACTAATTTGTTTGCCCCATAAAGACAATGTTTCGTCGTTTTGATCCAGCGCGGTTGGGTTGGGATTGTGTTGATGTTTCGAAAACATCTTTCTTAAATCTCACCAAAGTCTTTCGTTTCGGTCGGGAAGCGATCGATCGGTTCGGTTATGGGGGTGCGATGGGAAAACATCGATAATCGAACGAAAAACGAACCGACCGGACGGGTGATGGAGGTGATGCTGAGAGCAAACCGTATAATTGGTGGTTGATTGTAATTCGATTGGTTGCGATGATGAAAACTTTACTCTCACGTTGAATTGAATAATTGATCGACCAGAGGAGCTCCAACCAAACAAAAAAAAAAAGGCGAAAGATCTACCGGACCCATATGATGCGATGGGTGAAGGTGGCGTAACGTTTGGCACATTTCATAATTGCACTTTTTGCTATTTAAATCTCTTGATTCGTGAATTTATGTTTTAATGCTGTTTGTTTTTTCTCTTCTTCTTTTTTTTCTTTCTCCCTTTTCCAGCAAATCTTCGGTTATGAGCCGAACGTTGACTATCCGGCATACGATAAGATCCCATCCGGGCTAACGTTCCGGTGTGCAGACCGACAGCCCGGTTACTATGCGGACGTAGAGACACGCTGCCAGGTGTGGCACTGGTGCTTACCGACCGGCTACATGTTTTCCTTCCTCTGCCCGAACGGAACCGTCTTCAACCAAGTATCGATCAGTTTCGAAAAATCGCTCTCTTTCTCTCTCTGCCTCAGTATCATTCTAAACTTTACATTCTACTTCTACTTCTCACTCAGGCATACCGTGTTTGTGACTGGTGGACAAACGTCAACTGTCCACTGTCGGAAGAAATGTACAGCATCAACGACGATCTGTATCGGGACGTGGAAGGAAATCTGATCGTTGGCTAGCCTTATATAACCATAGTAGAGTAAGCATTCAACTGCCCGGTACCGATCCTATAAGGGCACAGTGCGGTTGTGATAAAGCCGTCCAAAAACAATGTGCGTCCCACTGATGCATGCGTGAGATTCCTGTTTTATGTTTCGTTTTATTTTTGTAAATATAATTTATACACTGTGAACAGAATGAATAAATGATTCTGGAAATGAAATGTGGTGCTTTTTTTTTAATTTCATCATTTTTTCAGAAAGGGTTGCCTTAAGTAAGTATTCGTTGTGTTAGTGTAAGTATGGACTTCTGGAGGATTTAAACTATTTTGAAGTAATGTGGCCTGAACTATTTCGGAATGATATTTTTGCTGCATGTTTTTGCATGTTCTACATGCGAAATAATTCAATTAAAAGTCTTTTTAATTAAGTTTACTCGTGCAATAATTAATCAGCATCCAGATTAGATACTGTTTGTCTCGTCTCGGTAAGATCGCGGCTTGAGCACTGTTTTATGATCTGGTCCCTCGCGGCCAAGATCCACATTGATCGCCTCGAACGGGTGCAGAGGTCCTTTACTAGGTTTGCCACCAGGAAAACCCTAGTGGAGCAAACCTTCACACTACCTTTTTATAAACTCTGATGTCGGATACTTGGATTAGTTTCCTACGAATCGCGACGTTCCAATGCCTCTTTTATCGCATCCATCCAGCTAGATTGTACAGTCTCTGTTCTCCTCAATCCTTTTTTATGACCCCTCCCGAAACCTTCATACGTGTCTCCCTCTTCTAGTCCCGTCGAGGCGCACAGAAGTTCGGCGCAAGGACCCGTTCGGCGCAAGGGACTAAGCTAGGACTGCGTGCGATGCAAGTCTTACCTTTTTGACTTACACCTTTCCTTAATATCCATTCGTTACCGCCTATCCTTACCCTCATATAAGTAGTCATTGTGGTTTTTGTTCGTTAGGCTAGGTTAGTTTAAGTTAGGTTAGGGAATTCTTAACTTACATTAGTTTTTAAGCAAATGTTGTTAAGCCATGAGGCAAACAAATGAACGGAATTGAAATTGAAATTGACGCTACATTTTCGGAGTGAAATAGGAAAATAGAAAATAAGAAATAGGAAAATATAACATATTTCAGGCTATGAAGATTAATTACTACTTCGCCTTATTGTCTCCTCTTCAAAATGATTGTGTAAGGGTTCCTCCAATATTGATTTTCCCGTACAAAAATATAATAGCTGTTAAGGTCAGTTGGTCTCTACCCAACCGTCAAAAATATTTCTAGCCTCTAATTCTGAGTGATTGACATATGGACAGGATAAATTTTTTTTTAAATTGCGGTGCTATTTTTTTCAATGCAATGTAATCGGTTTTGGCGGATAACTCCGAGATCAAATCTTCATAATGAAAAAGTAGTTAAGTGTTGAATTTTCATTTTTTCTTAAGTTTCTACGACTTTTAAAGAGTAGTTCAATTTTTTTTGTTTGAAACAAATCGGACTGACTCGGACTCGGATCGGACTCTTTAGCCGGGAATATTATTGCTCATAATTGAGAAGTTACAACTTAGACTACAGATGGTTATTAAGTGGCAATTAATAAGTGCCTCATTTAGGTGACTGGATAAAAATTAGAAAAAAATATTCTCTTGAAAGTGAACGCAATTTACATAACTATTAAATAATAACTGACTAATAACGTTTGTGTAGGTGTTTTTGCATATTTTCAACAAATTTATTTATTATTTATTTATAATTAATAATGACGGTCCAGTGCCGTATTGTCAACACCGCTTGTGTTGAGTAAATTTTATAATCATCTTGATAAGGCATTTCCTCCTTATTCTTTGCCTTATCCCGGGCATACTCGGTTAATATTTTCAACAAATGTGTAAAACAAAAAGTATTCAATATTTAACAAAAAAAAACAGAAAAATATTTCTTGCTAGCCATTTTACTCCAACTGTCATTATAGCTTTAAACTTATGTCATGCACTGTAGTTTACGCACCAAAGTCGAGGGGTAGGAACCTCTGTATCGCGTTCCACGACTGCCCTACGCCTCACCATTTTGACAGCAATAATAAATGTCAACAGTAAAAAAAGTTTGGAAAATCGCATCGCATCGCAGCAGAGAGTAATTAGAAATTTGCTAGTTTTTTAGGTTGTAATTTTTGTTACCACTCTTATCCGTACGCGTGTGAATGTGATCTAGATTGTACACAAGCGAAAGGTTGGTTGTAACGTGCAGCAAATGCGTCTTAATCAATGCGCGCCCATCACGGACCATTTTTGTGTGGAAGTTTTGGACGTTCCAGTTTTTTTTCTTCGCTCTCCTGGTGTGTGTACATGGTGTGAATGAAGAAAGCGCAGTTATTTGTGTTTTTTTTATTCTCTCGTTCGCTGATTGGCAATTTGCGCTAGTGAATGTTGCGAATAGTGTAAAGTTGTGGTACATGGTATAAGAAATGGGTTCTGTAAAGCATCAAGAAATAGCATCGTTGTTCAAATAGTGCTGCAGCTTGTTGTCAAGATTGATTGCGTTACGCTTCCCAAACGCATTAGAAAAGAGAACGAGTACGAACAGTGCGAGAGCGAAGAAGAAAGAGAGCGTACAGGCAAGCAGGAGTACATATGTAGTGGTGTGCACGGAGCGCAATGTTTATATCGTGATCTCGCTCCGGCCGACATGCGAACCGACGAAAGCGAGCAAGAGACAGGCAGCAAAGAACGCGTAAAGCGTGTGGTTGTGTGTGAGCCAAATAAGAGCCTGTAGAGAGATTTAGAAATTATTAGGACACAAGTTGAACGTGCCACACTGCTGTGGTGTTCCTAGCCGAGGTGAGAGTGTGTAAAAATTGGTGGTCAAATTAAATTGACGTTAAAAGCGAACCAATCCCCACCGCAGATCGAACGTGGCAGCAGTGTGCAGGTGCCGTAGTGGTGCGAATGAATCGGGTGGAAAGTGCGCTAGTGTGTTCGTTACACACGTTTGCTCCAATACACAGCGCCATTAGTGCCACCCGTTTCGCGATAAGCTCTGATAAGTGTTGTGTGCGAAGGAGGCAAACAAACCCGAACTGGTAATAAGCGCGTGAATACCGACCGATGCATTTACCTGTTTCGGCTGTCTTTCGTAGCTAGGCGGAAAAGCGTTTTCCGTACAAGGACAATAGAGAGAAGTGCTTATCGGAAGAGGAAATGAAAAGTATGTGTGTGTGTGTAGGGGGGAGTCGGGGGAAGAAATTTTCTTGTTTACAATTTATGACATTAGTTGGAAAAGCGAGAATCCGAAGCGATTTGTGGAGAAGAGAGCAAAGCGAGAGAAAGTGAGTGAGAGCGCATGTGTGTGCGTGTGAAAGAGATCGCACGAGTAGCGATTGCGCGGGTGCTTTCCTTTTGCTTTCGCTGGTGGAAATGCGAGAAAGAGAGTGAGTGAGAGTACACAAAATCTTGCCGCGTTGCATTGTGAGAGGAACACATGTTGAAAGAGAAAGAGAGAGAGAAAGACAGTGAGCGCAATCACAACACTACCAAAAAATATTTTTGTCTATAAACAGACAGCAGCATCCTCGAGTTTTTTAGCGGTGTGCACCATACAGTTTCGTTTCCAAATTTTCTTTTTGGCTTATTTTTTTCATTTGCTTTCTTTCCTTCTCCACAGGGAGCATTTTCTTCAAAGGGTGGTGGTGGTAGTGGAGAAGAATTTTCCGAAACAAGTGAAAGTCGTGCATCACTTTTCCGACCCCTTTGCCGGAAGCTGTTGATTCGTCTCGGACGCGTCGGAATCGTTTCCGGCGGGCAGGTTGTTGCTTATCGCGCAGCCCGGTGTGGTTGAGTGCGTGCTAATCAAAATGTAAAGGACGAATACCGCAACAGGAACCGCAGTAAAGGCGTATAATCGTAACCAGGAATTACGATCTTCAAGTATCGATTTGTGTTGTGTGCAAGCTGCTAGACGTGCAGGAAACCGCCAAAACGGATATTGGTTACCTATTTTAGTTTAGATTATTCTAGTCTAAGTTTGGCAGATCACTAAAACATCACGTGGAAAACAGACAGGAAAATGTAGTCTTGCTAAGCGCGAAAGTAAACTACGAAACGTGTTGATGGCAGTATCTCCTAGCAAGAAGGGGTGAATTTGAATTTCCACTCATGAAGTGTAACAACCCTGCACGCTGTTGCGCTAAATACACACACGCGAATTGCAATATTTGAGTTGGGAAGTGAAAATTCAGACGACGAAGAAAAAAAACCACAAGCAAGATGTGCCGCTGGGTGCATCGACGGATGTGGTGGTGACTTGAGTGTGTGAACCGTACAAAATTCGGGGTTTTTTTCGGGTAAAAGTAAGATCGGAAGTGCACTACGTCTAATCCAGTAGACACTGAGTGTTTTGTCAGCTGGGAAAAAAGGCACAACGTTTTGTCTCTTTGTTATCTTGACATTTGTGTGTGTGTGTGTGCGTGTGTGTGTTTTAAAACTATAAGCATGGAAACACTGGCGGAAACGAGCCTTCCGGCAGGATTACGTCGTCCGGAACCTTCCTCCCTTATTCCTACCTCACCCGACGGTGAACAGTCTCCACAAAACAGTAATCCCGGCTCGATGCTGGCCAACATCATCGGTACTAGCCCGGGTGGTAGCAGCAGTGCGCACAACCTGCTCGAAGATCATTCACAGTCATCGCAGGACGATAGTGGCAGTATGGTCAGTCCCGTTCCCCATCCCGAGCCGGAGGAAACGATCGAAAACATTGAGAAAGAGCTAAGTGAATCGTGCGTAGATACGGACTCACAGCCGGCAATGGATACCGGTCACGGGAAGCAGAATACCTCCGTATCACAACGCACCAGTGCGGAACAGGGAGCAGCAGCAGCAGCAGCATCTACGTCCTCGCCGGCAACGTCGGCAGTCGGTGGGAAAGGTAATGCTAACGGGAAGACGTCGACGGTGGCGAGTGGAGGATCAGTGTCGAACGGTGGCAGCTTGCCGAAGGTGACACCGAGCGGTGGTAAACCGATGGCCATGCGTAACATGGACCGCAAGATGAGTAAGCCACGGAGGCGACCGAAACGCAAAGAAATGGTAGCCTTGTATCAAAGTGAGGTAAGTACTCGTTGATATGCCTTGAAGGATGTTACATGTACCTCTTGGAACGAGAGAAACATTTGGATGTCTCATTTCCCATTCAAAGACTAGCGTTCTGGTTTGGTTAAAATTATTGCCTTTGGACAGTAACTTTGAAGTCATATATCCCGGAATAGAATTAAAGTACTTCAAGATCTTGTACTCTTTACCAAGGATTTCCCTTCATTTTGTATCCTTCATCGGCCCAACATTTTCGAAGGCCGATGTGATATGATCTAGCCAAAATATATGGTAAACAATAGAAAGCCAAAATGGAATAAGTTCCTTAAGAATGCAGGCTTGTATGTCCTGGGAAAAGCACAGAAACGAGGCAGGTAATGAAGGATGTAAACAATTCAATGTCCCAAGGACAATAGTCTCCAATATTCGAAGTGTTCCTCTAAGTACGCCATTTGTCTCAAAGTTTAAAGTTTTCCAATTAATGCGTTTTATTCATCGCGCATTTTTCGGAGACTCAATTGATGACTCTTCAAGGATTATTTTATCCAGCTCAGATCCTTTTGCAGAGCAAGAATATTCAAGTAAAAATTGCCGATCCTTAAGTGTTGTTACGGGGTGGTCCTATAGCAGAAGCCATAGCGGGACCGCTGGGGTATAGAATCCAGTTTGGAGCGACGACTGGTCAATCTAATAGTCTAGCGAGACTTATTGAAACCAGGTAGTTTTAAAATTAGTCCTCACTACTGGGGAACTCCGGATGAGATTTCAATCCCGACTCTATGACCGCCCCACAACTGAATATTTTGTCTCTTGTATGCGTTTGTATCCTAATAAACGTTTGCCATGCTTTGGCTTTTCGTTGGGTTCGCTGGTCAGATCTTTGTGGTAGTATTGCACTATAATCTGGTGCCCCACGGGTCGGGTCCATGTCTACCGCATCGAGCGAGTGAAGAGGTCTTTAACCAGGTTTGCTGTACGCAAAGTTCTTGGTGGCCCTCGCTCTACCTGATTATCAGTACAGGTGTCAATTACTTGGATTCGAAACTCTTGAGACTCGCATCCGCCATTCACAGGCGCCGTCGTCGCTTCTGTGCTCAATCTCTTTTTATTTTCTCAACCGTACCTTCCGTATCCGTATGTTTGCCTAGCTCTGTTCTTAATATTGAGTTCGAATTAAGATTGTACGTTGAGCCAGTAGGCAGACATTACACAAGAATCATCACTTTTATTAGTTTTATGTGTACATTTTGCATTTGTATTCCATGTAAATTGATACCCTCGTCGATACACAAGTACATTAAGTATAAAACAGATTTAAACCAGTAGAAAATTTTTAGAATTGTTGACAATACGGCGGAGAGCCGTCATACTGAAATATAAATAAATAAAGAAAAGTCTTCAGGATGCAGAGGTGTCGAGATGAATTGTTGGAGTCATATCTGGAAAACTTTCAAGACTAAACAGGACAAATCCCGATAAAATTCAAATGTTTTTTCTCACATTCTTTTTTTGTTTGTTCTCTATTTGTGAACTGGCTTGCAAACCATTTCATCTCAGACTCCAGGATTCCAGATCCAATTGTAATCTTATCATTTTGTGTTGATTCGAATCCAGAAAAGAATCCTAAGATTATCGTTTAGTTTCGAAAAACTCTGAAATTATCCACTATTACTTTCCTTTATTGTGCAAGTACATTGTGCTTCTTAAGTTATCACAACCAACAAATGCAAACCGAACCTAGTATCCGTCATTCTCACACTCGACTGAATGTTCCACTGCACACGCTTTCTTAACGTCATCCCACCGATGTCCTTCCGGGCAGGTAAGCAACTCCACGCATCCCCAGCGACAACCGTAGTACTTGCTACAATCACGCGGATGTGCCCAATAGCTGGTCTCCTGCAGTCCAGTAATGATCGGGCAGTTGGGATGAATCTCCTGTTCCGGTTGAACGACGGCTGGTTTATCGCCCGATACTGCCGGAGAAGCGGCACCCGCGATAGAACAGTCCACATTTTGTGGATAGTCACACACGTTGATAGCGGTATTGAAGTGCAATCCGGCGGGACAAACAATCTCGAACGCGTTACCATGATCACACTGGTAGTACTTCGTACATTCCGTTTCGTGACGGAACATAACTGGATAGTATCCATTCTTGGCAGGACATTTGGGATGGTTGCGAATCATATGTTTCGATTCCTGACAGATGGCACAAGGAGGTGACGCACCACCGTGGCTACCTCCGCTGGAACCGGGAGAAGCAGTTGACGGATTCTGCACGGGACCGGAACAGTCCACATTGCGCGGATAATCGCAAACGTTTAGCCGTGTGTTGAAGTGCAGTCCCGCCGGACACTGGATCAGATAAGCCGTGCCATGATCACACTGGTAGAACTGCGAACAATCCTTGGCATTTCGGAACATCACCGGATAGTAACCGTTACTTCTTGGACAGTTTGCATGCCGGGGGATGGCTTGCTTAGCTTGTGCGCAGATATTGCACGACTTGTTTTGTCCGGAGCCGCTAGCTCTCGGGAACTCATAGTAATTATCGCTAGGCTGCACAACTCCAGCATCAACGCTAGTGCAGCGTACCCTTGTGGATGGCTCACAAACTTTGGTATCCTCGTTGAATGCTAGTCCCTCGGAGCACAAAAACTCGTAGGCCGTACCTCGGTTACACTCGTAGAACTTGCCGCAGTCGTTGTGATCGCGGAAGTATTTCGGAGGTCCGCTGCGTGAACCCGACTGAGCGCAGAGCGAATGAGACTGGATCTGGTGTCCGGAACGATAGCCACATTTGTTACACGATTCGCGAAGATCGGCACCGGACGTTAGGGTAGCTAACGCCAGCAGAAGTATTATGGACCAACCTGAGAAGAGACGAAGTATCATGAGAAAAGTCTTGTATCAGAGCTAAGCAAACAACAAGAATCACTCTTACCCGGCATCATCTTAGGATGTTCTGGACTAATGTTTGCTGGAGAATGTTTAGGTAGCAAGTGTTGTGTTTCGGAACAGGATCGTTTGTTATTTATACTGTGGTTCTTGTTACCGGTGCCACTTCCGACACGGTCAAGGTGACCTGTTTGCTTTGGTACTCTTAAAAGTTCGCTACCGGTATAGCACCTTCACGTGTGCGTTTAATATCGATTGCAGTCCTTTTGCAATCCGGGGCACGTGTTTCGGAGGGCTTTGATGCGCTAATCTCGCTCCTGTTGGCGGGGTCTAATAAAGGCCCATCTCCTGCCGGCGTGTGATGTGCTTTGGATTCAAGTGCCGGCCAGTTCATTCATATAAAAACTGCCACCGATCTGCTGGGAGCAATATAATTCGAAAGTCTGTATTAGAAACAGTTTATTCGGTCGTAGTCACACAGGAGCTCAGATCATGGATTGTAAGGACCCTTATTTCAAGCTTATTACCGTACAGTGACGAGTACAAATATTGATAGCCAATCCCTTTACATTAACAGCTGTATTGCCAGTACTTTTACTTCTGTCGTTGGGATGCATCCCTTCGCTTACGATGGCCAACAAGATGGAAAGCCGTGTTACTGCTCCAAACTGGCTATCGGTAGTACCCAACCACTGGATGTGCGCTGGCGAGAGTGCGCCCGTTTTCTTCGTCCACGACACGGATTGCACCCGGTACTACGAGTGTGTCTGCGAGGATGCGTACGAGTACGCTTGCGGGAAAGGATTACGCTTTAATGCTCAAACGTTGCGTTGCGATCAGTCGAGCCAGGTAGCTTGTCAGGGTGAACCGGCAGATCCATCCATTGCTCAACCCTCCGTTGGTGGGGATGATCCGGTTGAAGATTCGACCGCTGATCCACGCTGCCCATCGAAGGAAGTGAACAAATATTGGTCCGACGAGAGCAACTGTTCTAAGTACTATCAGTGTGTCCGTGGGCAGGTTGTGGAGTTGTCCTGTCCCGAATCGTTGGTGTGGGATAATGCAGCGAAGAAGTGTAATGCACCGAACCCGAACAAGTGTTGTGCGCCCGTACCAGCTGCACCAGTTTTGGAGGAGGAAGAATCTACCGGCCTGTGGGGTCGGATCACATCTTGGATGGGCTAAACATGAATTCGGTGTGATGCAATAAAAACAAGACTAAGTAATTAAATCGTCAATACTTTAAGGGATTTTTGAAATGCGACGGATAACGTTGGTGGTACGTTTCGTGTTTGGAAGCAAACAAGAAAATACTACTTGAACCAGTTAAACATACACTTGTCATTTTTTTATTATTTGCTTGCTCTTTATCCTCCTCCTGTGGTGAAGCTTATCTGCTTTACATTGTATGCAGTATAGTACTTGAGCGTGAGGACACTTTCTTGCAGCACAAACTGTATTAATCTTTTTAAACCACCACACAATTGGTTTGGTAGGCTGCACGCATAAACGATTACCGCACTGTTATCAGACTGTGGTAGATTATTTGCGTATTAGTTTCATTCTTCCGGCATATATTGCGAGGCTGTACAATTTAGCAAACAGAGCCATTCTTTTGTACACGAGTTTGAATGTTAAAAAGCATATAGAGACATTTTTTTATTTATTATTCCTTTTCCAATTTCCAAATTCGTTCTTCGTTGCCCCTCGCGTCTGATAACCCACAACGAAATTGATATCAGACTGGAATTTTGACCTGTAAAATATTATTGGAAGACATTGAGGAATATCAAATTCGAGCAATAAAGTGGTCAATAAAAATTAAAAAATAGTTATAAGTGTTAAGTTGAGAAGTTTAACGACAATTTCATGCTTTGCGATAATGAGTATGACATGTTTAGAATATGAACGATAAATACCATTTATAAACATTTGGGCATATATTTTAATCATTTATTAGCGTTCTATCTAGCAAAATTTTGAATTTAAATTAAATTCAAAAAAAGAATACTGTTAGGGTTTAAACTTCCAAAAAAATCCTTATATTCTAAATAATCAACACATAACTACGAAAGTACTCAGCAGTATCCATCATAGCAATTTCGACTGGTTGTCCGATCGATCACCGATGTCCATACATTCGGTGCCGGTGGGATAATTGGGCAGGCGCATTGTGAGTTCGCAAAAACGTCACACCGCTTCTGCAGATCGTTCCAGTATAAACCTTCCGGACATTTGAAGTACTGTACGCAGTTTTCCTGGCAACCCATGTACTTGGAACAGTCGGTACTGTGTGGATAGTAGTTCGGCTGTGCGGAACCCGATGGTGGACAGTTTGGATTCGACGTTGTTGTGCCACCCGAACCGGACGGTGTGGTAGAAGTTGTTTCGGTGGTTGGGTCAGGATATGGTGTACTTGCTTCTTGCGTTGTCGTTGTTGGACTGTTCGTAGTTGTGGTAAATGTTGGAGCTTCCGTCACTGGTGGTGCACTTGTAGTAGTAGTTGTAACTGGTGGATCATTTGTTGTTGTTGTAGGTACTTGCGTCGTAGTAGCAGTACTCGTTGTAGTAGGTTCTTGTGTTGTGGTAACAGTCGTTGTCGCTGGTGGAGCATTTGTTGTAGTGGTAGTTACTGGAGGAGCAGTTGTTGTAGTAGTAGTCAGTGGTGGAGCAACTGTTGTAGTAACTACTTGCGTTGTAGCAACAGTACTCGTTGTAGTAAATTCTTGCGTTGTGGTCACGGATGGACTACTCGTTGTTGTGGTAGGATTCGTTGGGGTAGGCGCTGTTTGACCATCACACTGTGCATTTGCAGGGAAATCGCAAACATTAATTTTGCTATTGAAATGCAATCCCGCCGGGCACTCAAATTCCCATGCATCCCTCCCTTTGCATTCGTAGAATCTGCTACAGTTCGTCGGATGCACAAAGTACACTGGGATGCCTGCCTGGGGATCGGTACAATTGGGATGGCTTGGAACTCTGTCGCCTGGTTCGGCCAGTATGCTGGCAACCAGAACAAATCCTAGTAGTACTGTATACTTCATTAGATTTGCTAAAGGAGAAAGTAAAAATAAACCACAATTGATCACTTTTCACCTTCTTCCACACACTTGATTAAGGGAAACAAACCTATCATGTTGTAGATCACTTTAACAATGTCACTATACACCCGATCACAGCGAACTGCGCACTGATACTGTAGCCGGTCGAAGAGAGCATAGATTTTTATAGTTCTATCGCCCCACACCGGTCATCAAATCTGTAACGATAGTATACCGTGTTCTCTCTATCTCGAGTGGCATGAACACATGCCATAAGTAATCAATGGTCAGGGTAATCTGGGTGAAGTTACTACCGCTTATCGACGGGGATTCCATCAGCACGACAAAAGGATATGCACTTCCCACTGAAACACGCAATGATATAATGTCGCATCTGTTCACACAAAAGATTTGTGAGTTTGGCCGGTTGCGTTACGCGTCCAGGGAACCTCGATGCGTCTTATCGTTTGCGTTCCTAATCGATTGATCAATTGACTTTGACCACTTGACGGTAGTAAACGAAAGACCTAAGTTTGTTAGGATAGTGAGCTATTGTTTTATGATGGTAGGATGACGGAGATTTTTTGTTTCTGCTGAAGTGTCTGCAGCTAGGGAGTAACGTGATGCATCTAATCCTATTACGTTTCTGCCCATTCTGACATCACAAACGATTGTTGCAGTTCGTCATCCTCCATCTGTTCCGTTTCCGTTTAGGAATGTTTTGCACCATAACCTTCTCATCACAAGTACCTGCTTGTGTGTGATACATTGTGTGGTGTTGAAAAGCTTTACACGATTGCAAGATGAGTAATAGTATTTTCTTTCTTCTCCCATTCTTCCACAGATAAGTGACAACAAAATCGGCATTAAGCTGTGTATAAAGAAAGCATCTGATGCAATAGTACAACCAAAGAAACCGATCCGCAAGCGTGCCCGCAAACCGAAGAGCCTTAACGAGGATAGCTCGGACGAGACGTCACCGGAAAAGCGAAAACGGCCGATTGAGAAGCCACGGAAAACGAACAACAACACCGAGAAGCGAAGTGCAGAGGAGGAGTACAAGCCACCGAAAGATCAGAGCGTTTGGGCGAACGGAATACCCGAATCGTTGTTGTATACGGTAAGGAACCGGATGAGCTAGACAACAAAGTATGATGTCTTTTAATACTTATTTTTTAACGACTATTCTAAACACGTGTAGATCTTCAAAAATGTCGTCCAGGACGAGGGCTGCTTACCTACGCTGATTCGCCTGTCGAGTGTTTGCTCGAGCTGGTACAAAATGTCACAGAACACATCACTCTGGCGTACCGTCGATCTTGGCACGTGGACAAAGGATCGGTTTAAAACAGAGCCCCGGCTAAAATGGTTTATCGAGAATCGGCTTAAGCAAGCGACCGAATTGGGATTGGGTAAGGGGTGACCGTTCACGGTTTACTGCGTGTTATTTTCAACATATCTTGTCCACTGTCTCATTCACAGCAAACTGGAAGGTAACGAATGTGCAATGCGTGCTGGACAAGCTACTGGAGGCGGCGCCCGGTCTGACCAGCATCACACTTTCTGGCTGGAAAGCGCTCTCCTCCGATAATTTGCTGTTTCTGGTACAAAACTTTAAACACCTGCACAGTCTCGATCTCAGCTCGATCAATGTAAGATTTTTTTCTAGAATGCTTCCGAAAAACTAGAATGGGCTTAGCAGCCGCTCATTTCTTTCCCCTCTTGCTTTGCATCTTCCCATTTCAGGCTGAAGTTAACGCCAATAAAACGGCCGTCGGCCAATCGTCCTTGTGCAATGCCATAACGGAAATAGGAAGCAGGCTTACTCATCTATATTTGGCCCACAATCGGCTCAGCGGTATTCCGCAAATTGTGAAAGCACTATCGGTAAGTGTGTCAAGTGTTTAGTTATCGTGTGTGTGCTCGCTGAAAGTATTTGAAGGCTTTTAAGATTGTCCCCTCGAGTACTTCTTATTATGTTGTATTTGATTGTTTTTGTACGCCCCCCCACTATTTTAGACACACTGTCCAAATCTTGTGCTACTGGATCTGTCCAACGTGAACACGGTTGCCATGTCGCACGGGATACTGCATATCGAGCAGCTGCAGCACGGCTGCCAGAAGCTGAAGGTACTCCGGATAACGAACTCACACATCAACCTTAGCACGGCATCGTTACAGGAGCAGGTACGTTTTCTTTCTGCCATACCCATTAAAGAGTTAAATGAGTTTATCGATGAATTATCCCTTTACTCGTCCCCCAGATGGAATCACCCGGTTTCCCCGAATTAGAAGAGCTTTCCGTCGCCTCACTCGCGGACGAAGCACGTCTCTTTAATGACGAGTTTCTGCAGCGCATCCTTAAAACCAGTACAAAGCTAACGCTACTAGACGTGCGTGGTTGTGCCCGGCTAACGCACGACAGTCTCATCCGGTTGCCGACATGGGATTTGAAGCATCTCTTCCTATCCGGCTGCTCGATCAACCGAGACATGGGGTAGGCAATGAATAAATTTGGACAAATTTTTGACTAAATTTGACTTATCGATTACCCGTTTTGCTTTTTCTATCATCCCGCTCACACGACCAGTGCTGGCCTGGAACTGATTGCATCGAAATGGGCGCACAGTTTGATCGAGTTCGATCTTGCCTGGGCTAGCGCTACCAAACCGCTGGACGATGCACTGAAAGCCCTCGCGGACAAGGGCTCGGAATCGCCATTGAAGTGAGTTGGTGTTACCGAGCGACTCTTCGCACGGCTTTCGTATTTGTGGTACGGCAGGAAGAAAAAAAAATCGCTACTAAAACATATATGTTCGCATCCTTCGCAGGTACCTCAACCTCTGCGGATCATCGGTTTCATTGGAAGCGGTAAAGGAGGTACTAGCCAACTGTCCACACATTAACGCCATCAATCTCGCGTCGTGCCGAGGGTTGCCGCGCGGTGTGAAGCGATTACTACAGGGCGCACAGGAAATTGCGGAACTGCGAGAAAACTTGGGCGTCACGTTAAAGGGAGCACCCTCACAATCTTCCTCCTCTCCAAGAGACACCTAAGCGTCCTTTTTATTCCCCATATGATTCACCTTCACGGCGTGAGAGGGTCGTCCTTTGTAAGTGTTGGTGAATGCGTGTACAGCACATGCTACTTCTTCTAGTAAAACAAATGTGCGTGATAGTGACGAATGGTGGACGGGAAACACAACCAGTGTGTTTGCGGATTTAACACATTAACCAAACTTCCCCCTACCCAGTTGATGTGGCATTAGGGTAGAGAGAATGGCAGCGCATCAAGAAGCAGCAGCAAGAGTACTTTAGTACTAGCAGCAATAGTAATAGTTCCCCAGTTTCCCCAGTTATCCATCGTTTCCGGTGGACAACCTCATTGTTGGCATTTTTTTAAGTAACATAGAGCAGCATGTTCGGGGGAACAAATGCGCGTGCATTATTTGTTTCTAATTGGTTCGTTTTTTGTCAGCGAATATTTGCACGCTGTTATGAATAGGTGCAATAAGTGTCCGATTATTTTATTATTATTTTGTAATAGTTGCTTTTCGTTATCGTGTTTCTGCTAAAATGTGGTTCAGTACGAAGAGAAAAACAGAAACATATTGACGCATCATCCTCTAAACTAGCCAAACACAAGCAAACGTTACAAACCTCTGCTAGCTTTATCGCACCTACCACAAAACAGATGTACCTTTGTTTTTTTTTTAAATACGCAGTACCTTTTTCGGGCCTTTTTCTGATGTTTTTTTTTTTTTTTGGTAATTCCAAATCTATATTTTTTACAAAATTTTTACCGCTCAAAACGATCTCAATCGACGTCTCATTTAATTGTTTGATTGTTGTGTGTGTTTTTTTAATCGTTTTAACTGCGCAATCTGTGTTATACACACTAGGCTTTTATGTACACAAGGCACGAAAAAAAAAAGAATTCTAAACTACATAGAAACAAACAGCAGTTGTAGATGTAACAAAGAAAACAATGCCACACAGATATCGGGAGCGCTAGATGGAATCATAGCTGGATCTATTGCCTATTTCGTTCCTTCATCCAGTGTGCATTTTAACACAGCAGAGATTTGTCCGCCGAATGAATTCCTCTTATCCGCAGCGAAAAACTACCAAATGGTTCGAATGTTATGCGGCGATCAATCCCCTTCACGAAGTGTTCTCATTCGCTATCTATTTTCCGGTATGCTATCCTACGATCTCTTATCTAAATTCCATCCGTCTATTCTTTTCTTCGAAAATACTTTTAAGAATCTCTGTACATAATCTTGACACATTGTTTTATTTCGTAATTATTTTTTGTTATAAAATTTTCTAGTTTTTATTAAGTGTGTACTACAGTGAAATCTCCTTTACATTTATACCGTAAGGATTGCTGGTAGTAGCTTGTATCTGCTGATAAAACAAAGAAAATAGCAGCGCAGCTCTGATTTTGCAATCATAAAAATGGGAGTTTTGTATGAAAATATGCCTAAAATCGGCAGAATTTCTTCGCCAAATCGGAGTTGCGCTGTTAGTCGCTCTTATTCTATGCTGGCTGTTATAGCCATTGATCGACAAGTTCAGCTTCTACTTGCCGGTATAGAGCTGTAACTTATGCATTAAAAAGCGACAAAATATTCTGTTTTTTTCTTGTGAAAACCTATCAGTTGTCCATTTTAACTTGTTGAGACATGAGAGCTCTATCAGTTTATTTCAAAAGTTCTGGCGAATGCAGTGAAAGGATTTCGTTCTATGTTTTCTTCGTATCACCTTCGAAATCTGGACCTTTAAAAAATCAATCATTACTGTGGCAGACTACGTGTCGGCTGGATATGATCTATCGGCCCGGATAATATGGAGGCGGCTCGGTGATGTAGACGACAGCGGCGCCGGTCTGCAAACGTCAGAACCGGGGTTCAAATCCCATCCAGACCGTCTCCCCGTGGTGAGCACTGACTAACCAACTACGTCGTATTGGAAGTGTAGAAAACACAGATAAAAAAAAGTTTATAATTAGTTAGGAACGCTATTTTAGTGGAGCGAACCAAAAAATTAGTTTGATTTATTTTCTGGTTTTCTAGCGGTACTAATGCCGCTCACGCGTTGTTCAGCCCTTTTATGAACCTACTTCTCGTCCTGGTCCTTCACTCACCGCGGAACTCAGTTATCCCGACCGCGAAGCTTTCTTCCGACAACTTCGTAAATACGAATTAACTTCCGACAATGACAGCAGCGGTCGGTGTAAACACCGCTTGTTTACAACAGGAAGTATAGTAAGCCATTAAATGGCCGGCGTGATCTGAGAGGTTGTTAAGCCAAGAAGAAGAATATCTTCTTCTTGGCGACTGGAGGGAAAGGCAAAGTTGCAACTTCATTCCATGCGTTGAGCCGCAAGTTCCGAGCGACTACTCAAACGGTAAAGAAGTATTTACAGCAGATGAATATTCATATGCGAAAGCGCAAGTCCATCTCAGCTGTGTCAGAGAAACCACGGGGATAATTCGAAAGCAACGGATCAGCGTACTTGTTAAAAAAAATATTTAGAAACGTACGTGGACGGCAACGATTGGCAAAGCAAACGCTACTTTTCCTCTCCGACGAAGGAAAACACGAGTAATGTTGTGGGCCAGAATCAGTGATAAATGGGATTTTGGGTCCCGTCCTCTTTTCGTCGGGACTTACAATAACAGGCGAGATCTGTAGTTTCTTCCAGAAATTGCCACCTTGCTTAAGAAGCACTGACAGCAGCGATGACGATTGGGTTTTTTGGCCGGAATAAAGGAAAAGCATGGTCATTGCAGTGGTGCCCAAGCATGCCAACTCCCCGGCAGCTAACGCGTCTTAGCTCCTTCTAATTGAAAATTTATGGGCCAGACGGGGAGGATTAGGTGAATATATTTAAACAATTTCGTGGCCAAAAACGTGGGCGAATTGGTCAAAAAAGCCTCATGGGAACTAAAAAACAAGTTCGAATAAACTTTTTTGGACACGTCCCTGTATTTGTATTTGAAAAAAGTCGCCTTTTTAATGCACATCTTTTAGCATCTTTTAAATCATTTAGCTTTAAGAAACAAAATAAAAAGGATTCATCGTTACATTATCAATCGTTTGGAGGTTCAATCTAAAGGAGATTTTACTGCATTTAACATTTCCCTCTTCCTTGGAATGCTTCATGTACGAATGATTAGTACAAACGATCTAAATTGTTTATTCTAAACCTAACCATTCCTGAACAACTGGTGCCAATAAGAAGCTGTAAGCCATTTTTATTTTCCCAAAAGCACAATTACCGATAATCGGATGTGTTATTTTATGTCGAAATTATTCATACACTTCGTGAAGGGATTTAATCGTTTGAGAGGAAACTAGCTTTTAAGTAACACAATGTTGCAATATATTTTCCCCTTGAGAGCGTAGTTATTGCCTCACAAACGCTGCACATGCGCATCTGGTTTCGTTAGGCTTGCCTATATTAGTTAACATAATTCCCGTGCAAGTCGTGGGTCGTTTTTAAGGAAATCGTTTTCTAAAGAACATTTAAACAAAAACTGGATCCTCCTCTGAATCGAAACGGAGGAGAAGATTAGGGGGACAAAGAGTTCACCACATTGAATCTGGCCGTACCGAATCAAAAGTTGCTCAGAATCGGGTTAAAATATAGGTGAGCTTTAGTCCTGGCAAAAATGATTAAAAATTTGCTTATGTTGGTATCTCAATGGTTGACCAATGATAACATGTCTTTAAGAACAAAACCTTCCTACGTTTCGTTACAGAGCTGCTCTCATTTTATTATTACTTAAATGCTACTACTACTACTACTACTACTAATCACCTGTCTTAAAGTTCAAAAACTCACCGCCAGGGGAGCTCTGCAATAACAAATATCTCGAGCACGGTCAGTTTCCCTGTGGTGCGCTCTTTCGAGGGCATAAGAGCAAAACGTTGTTATTACAAAGTGATTGTAGTATTCATCATCAGCAAAGCAAGTGGGCACAAAATGATCAAAAAGGTTTTGTGTAGCATATAGAAACAAAGGAAGAAGGTATAGAAATAGTAAAACGTAAAACAAAACAAAAAAACCGTGTAAAAAGCGATCGTAAGCAGTTACACAGAACCAGCAAATTTATATCGACTTTTCCAAGCAGGAGGGTGCAGAGCAAAGGGTACGAACTGCGCACGCAAAAATGAACACACCATAAAGCAAAGGTAAGGCAGCCAAACGGTGAAGAAAGCAGCGTAAAGGGTGCGTGCGTGCATATTTTCGTACGGAATCCCACCATGATTCAACAAATGGCTCCAAAAGGCCATCCCCGACGGCAAAATGTGCGATACAAAATGACAAAATACGTAGGAAAAAACCAAGTCTAGCGTGTAGTTAAAACTTTTCAACTTCGTTCCCTTCCGAAAAAATCCTTTTTTTCCCTCCCCCTCTCCCCTACCCGCAATACCCATTTTTCGACCGGAGTCAACGTTTTACAAAACAAGGTTCGCACTCCGATGTCGTTAACGTTGTAATTTATTTTGTTGGCCGCAGGTAGCTGCGGCAGATAATTCTAACTACTAAGTAGCCCGTAAGTGCTTAAAAGCTAAGCGAATACAAACAAACAAACAAAAATAATGATGAGGATCAAGATTTTCTTTGTTGGTAGTGTGTTTCTTGTTGCAGAAAATGAAAACAAACAAAAAGGGAAGAAAATAACAAAATAAAAGGAAGAAATTGATAGGCAAGTTGTGAACAAAAAGGGATATAAAACGTAAAACACATTGGCAAGTACTTGAAGTAAGAAGGCAAAAAAGAAGGGGACAGAGAAAATGAATGAAGAAATTATTAAAAACAAAGAAATGTCTCCCACAAAGCACGCGCGTGTGTTCAAATAAAAGCAAACATTCAAACATTGACACAAACGTTGTCGATGCGCAAATGAATCACGAAAGGTAAAAACATACACACATGTTATGAGGGGAGAAATCAGAATTAAACAAATACAAATTATTTTCTACAAGCCAACAGCAACATGCATGCATGTGTCCCCGATGTGCAAAAAACCAGCAAATGTGTAAGCAAACGAAACAATTCCCACTTGTAAAGTGCGTGTGCGTGTGTTTGATAGCAGTTCGAATAGAAAGAGAAGCAACAAAAGTAAGAGTGGAAAAAATTGGAAAGCGTTAAAACGGAAAAAAGATGGCGATGAAAATTATATTATTATTACTATTATTATTATTATGATAATTATTAGTATAGTTTTCGTTTAGACTTATTGGAAAAAAATATATTATTGAATAAATGTGTTTTATACAAAGCGAACCCACGAATGAGGAACCGAGAAATGCGAGCAGAAAATGAACTCGTTCCAATCTGTGATGACTCAAAAACGGAATGCCAATAAGAAAACAAAAAACCATTTTTTATTTTGTACTTAATTTAAAAACCTTTTATTTGTCCTTTAATCGTTTTGCATTCCAAGCGTAACAGTGCTTGTTCTAAAAAAAATATCAAAACGATAAACGCTTGTTTTTCTCCCCTCCTTACTGTCACACACTCCGTCTTTCAGTATTTTCACTCGAACGGCGATCGGCGGATTTGTTGCGATCGCCGCCAAAACGGTATCAATAAATATGCACACTGTCTGTCTGTCTGTCACGGTTGACAATTAATTAAAAAGAAACCAAAGAAAAAAAAAGAAGGCAGTCGATGGAATTGAATCGTTGGTTTGCTTTTCCAAGCTCCCAAAGCAGCACCGCATACCGAACCGATGTGTCCTAGATGCGCAGGTTTGGATTGCTGTACTTGACGTACTTTAGCAGTGCATCGTTCTCTTCACACACCCACGGCTTCACATGGTGGCAGGCGACATCGTGCCAGTGGACACCGTCATCGTAGAAGTTGTTCAGGATGGCCAAACAGTTTTCGGACGCACCGCCCTGGATCAGTTCACGGTTGTCTGGCTGAGGTTTGCCGATGCCGCCACCCTCCGACCAATCGTTCTGGTTGCGCACTGTTGTTGGGGCGAGCTTCTGGAGCTCGGCCGTCCAGAACCAGCCGTTGATGTTCGTGGGTTGCAGGTCGGGACGGTCGCATCCCTTAAAGTCGCACAGTCGGCCACTGGTCCAGATGTACTTTTGCTGTTGGATCGAGGGAACAGAACATGTAAGGTGATTAGGTTTATCTTGATATTGGAGATGTCCTTTGACGGTCAGAGTACATAAAATTGAGCCTTATTTAGATTAAAGTGTCACGTGTCATTATTGCTTTGTGAAAGCATGAACAAGGTAAAGAAGGATCACTGGTTTCGAGAATAGGTTCACTCAATATTTGTTTTTTTTTTGGGATCAACAGTTACTTAGGTAACGCTTCTCTGTACAATTATTCGACAAAGTACACTAATTTTGTGCTTCTAGAAGAATTGATAGAAGAAATCTTTCTGGATCCTAGTCGTTGGAATAATTTTGGACTTCTTCTTCTTGGCTTAACGACCTCTAAAGTCATGCCGGCCATCGAAAATGGCTTCGTGGCTCTTCGATGGCACGTAGTTGGATAGTTAAGTCCTCACTACGGGGAGAAGGTCCGGATGTGATTTGAACCCCGGTCCTGCCGTTTGAAGACCTTCGCCGTTGTCGCCTATGCCACCGGGCCACCCCAACTTTTGGACTACAAAACCTACATTCCTTGTAACCAGTTCAACGTATAATTTCATATAAGAGACAATGGTACCGTATAGCTACTAGCTAGCCCAAAATAGTATTCCTCGAGTGAGGGACGGTAGGACCATTGTTATTGAGTTTCAAGCGCCTCTTATTCTCCAAATATATTAAGTTCTGAAACAAACCCAACGGATGTTCCAGGTATCATTATACACTAGATAGTACAATAAAGTGGCTCAGGACTCCTAAGAGATGCTTAAGGATCTAAGGAAGGAGACTCAGAAAACAAAAGCTCTAGCCATCGTTAGTGGCTCAACATACCTACTTGAATTAAAAACTCAATACAAATAACAATCATGCACTACGATAATTAAGGTAAGGGCTAGGGATTAAAGAGAGGACCGTAGTGTGGAACGGAAAATAAGAGGAGTAAGATGGAAAACAAACAGGTGACACAGAGAGTTGAAAGAGGACAACGCACGGAGCGGAGGATCATTGCGTCCTACTGAGGTACGACGTCTGGAGCTGGATCTTCAAACGACAGGACCGGGGTTCAAATCCCATCCGGACCATAATCCCCCCGTAGTGAGGATTAATTGTCCAACTACTTAGTATCGGCAAGTCTAGTAAGCCATTCGATGGCCGGCGTGACCTTGAGTCATGAAGAAGAAAGATACGAAGGGGGTACGAATGGGAACATAAAAAAGGGATTGAGCAGAGTAGTAACGGAGAGTACCAGGTCCTTGGCAATAGAGATGGCTAATCTCAAAAGTTTCGAGTCCACACGGTTGACACAAAGATTCATAGTGAGGCAGAGTGAAAGTGGGTCCACCAAAAACTCGGCAGGCAGCAAACCTGGTGAACGACCTCTGCACTCGCTCGATGCGATCAATATTTACTCGAGCCGAGAGTCACCAGATTACAGGAGGACCAGGGAACGGAAGATCGCTTCCAAACACAATTGATTCGAGAAATCTCGGGTTGTGTGTCTTATAGTGCCAAGGGTTCTTACCCAGCCTATAAAACGATAACTGGTATCGGCCATGGATCCTATCAATGCGATCAGAGAGATAACCGTAGGCCTGTAAATTCCTATAAACGATCGCGAGTTAAGAAGACTCTCTCAGACTTCTCTGCAGCTTTAACGCTTGTGCAGAGGTATTGAATCGCTACGAGAAGTACATAACAGAAAATATTATGACATTAAGCTGTGCAAACTATTTAAAATTAATTCCTTCCTTCCAACCGTTGCGCCAATAATAATCTCTTTATCCCTCCCAACGGCGTGCTTACGTTCGAGCAATATCGGTAGCATTTTAGCTTTATTGTTGCCCAAGCTGTAATTAACTCACCGGCAAACTGCTCACAACGCCCTTGCGAATTGTTAGGGTTGGACACTAATCTTTCCCATTACCATTACATTACACTTCTCGCTCAACTGGCTGCAATGCCGGCATTGGTACATCATCAACCATTAAACAAAAAGAAATCATCTCCACTCCTTTCGGAACTTGCCCGTGCATTGGGTACCACCCCTCGTTTTTTTTTTTTTTTTTTTTTTTTGGTTGTTGTCATTAAACTTAACCGATCATTCCCTGGCCTAGTCGAACCGGAGCCGCACCTTACTCTGCACTCATCTTCTCTGTTCGGCCATTAATCCAGTTGGACAACGACACCGGTGGTACCGGGTACGTGGCCGCATCTGCCCGAACCGAATGAAAAGGAAAGTTTTTCCACAGTGCCACGAGGTGCGGTGCCACACCACCCTCCCACTCGTTCGTCATAACAAGCTGCATGATTTTCATGAGCTCATAATTATCATCTCGCTTGCCCGGTTGGCTTAGTGGTTGCGTCACGACTCTCGCTGCCGGTCGGTCGGTTGGTCGGTCAGTCAGTCAGATTGAAGATTTCACAACCAGTACGTGTGTGTGTGTGTTTCCGCACTGGCATGGCCTGGATTTAGTGCCATCCCCAGCTGTGGAATGTGCGTTTTATTGATATGCGCCGTTTCCACTCCCATAAGGTGTTTTTCTTCAAACAAAAAAAAAAAAGCATCAACCCTGTGACGTTTCGGGTGGCCTACCGGGGGAAGTTCTCTGATGGGCTTTCGGAGTCGATTGTGATCGATCGGTGCGAAAGCAAATAGAGGAGACTTCGAAGTATAAACAAACCCTTCTGCGTAGACGATCGAGTGTCTGAAGAGTGCTTATCCACATTGTAAGCTGAATGTGGCAGCAAAAAGGCGTACAATGGCAGCAAAAAGGAAGGAATTTAACGTAATGGATGATGAGAGAGAGCAAGTGTGCTGCGTGTGAAAATGGATGAATGAATAATAGGCAGGTTGGCTTGCCTTTTCACTTCTTTATCTCTGTGTTATGGATTGCTGATTGCTGCTGTTGGTGATGAAATGTGTTAAAAGTTTGCAGTAAAATCAGCTAAGTTACTTGCAAAACATGCAACTCGCTTTTATTTTTAATCATTTTTATGAAATTTATAATAAGCATGAATGTTTCTTTTAAAATGTGCGTAGAACAGTGCGTAACAGAAAAAAAACATCGAGCACTTGAAATAAAAATTAAAGCGGAAAATATTTTTGAACCTTATGATCAGTTTAAAAATCTTTCAAAAATACAGATTGCTTAAAAGATTGACGGAGACATGCCGTCATACTTAATAATAAATAAAATTCTAAATATAGTATTGAATGATATTCCTAAAATTCATGTTTGTACTGCTCTTATCAGATAGGTTTTTCTTCTTGGCTTAACGACCCTAAGATCACGACGGCCGTCGAATGGCTTACTAGACTTGCCGATAGCACGTAGTTGGATACTTTGTGCCCCACTACGAGGGGACGGTTCAGTCGTGTGAAGACGGCCGCCCCTAGATATCTATGTATATTCAATTTTGCGATTTTTAAAGTTACATAAGAAATTTTAAACAAATCGCAAGGCCTTGCAGGGAAATTATACGGGACACCCTAACCGTTCTTGGAAATTTTTCTCTATGATCATAATCCGTAACGCATAGAATCTATGTGACCAGACCATTACTGTACAACAAAACATCGGGAATCAATTTTTCTAATGTTTAAATTTAAATAAATTTAGGTTCATATTTAAAAAAAAAAATGAATAAAAAACCTCGTGGCATTCCATTGTCCATTTCAACAGGCCAGGCAACTGTAATCTAACTGTTATTTCTAAGAATAATCAGAAGAAATTAAATTGAGTTAAATGTATTAAAAATGAATCATTAACATCCTGTTCTTTGATAAGAAAAATAACGTCAAACTCGACTATATCGTGCCATTTGGTGGTGTCACGATTTTCGTTTAAGGTACTGTATTTATATCACAACACAGTTTGATTTGTTTTATCTTTATCTTTTATCAATAAAATCAAAAGTTTATGTTAGGCACAGTAATTCAACCTAAACAGCTTTAATCATTCCATTTTTTCATTAAAATTTTAGTAAGACGACTAACCATTGTATAGTTTAATCAATTTTTTTAACCACATTTTTACAACCCAATTTTTTTTAACAAAACGCAAAATTTTAAACAAAAATTATTTGCGTATTTTGAGCTTTAAAATGCTTATGTTAAATGAGATGTCAGTTAAAAAAAATATAGTAGAAAGCTATAATAAGATCATTTTTAATTTAATACAAAATTAAATTAGTTTTAGTTTAACCGTGATGGAGATAAAAGATAATCCAGGAATTCGAACGACCATTAGTAATGAAATTAGAGAAAAGAAAAATAAAACACTGGACTACAGAACAGAACAATTTACTTTTAGTTAGAGTAGTTGAAAGAAAACTCTGAAATTGAAATGACCGTTTGAAAATATTGGGTAAAAGGCAAAATAAATAAAACACAGAACAATAAGCTAATTGATGAAAAGACATTTAAAAGAAAATAAGAACGTTCTTGAGGTATAAACATCTCATAATAAAAAACATAAAAATATCTAAAGCATAATTATTTGATACGTAAAACATGCTTTACTTTCTATCCACTGCTAGGCGGAAACACAGCAAACAAACCGTTCGGAAGTGAACAGCAGTTTGTAAAAAAAAAAACAAAAGTGAAAACCAAAAGCAGCAATCAAATAACTAGCCCGATTACGTCAAGCCCGGACAACGCCATGAATAAACGATTGGCTTGTCAGAGACAATTTTGATACAAAGCACAGTTGTTCCCGGCCATGAATATTCAGTTGGTAGACAGAAAGAAATAAAGCTCCACTTGTCATAATTTACTGACCAAATCACCCACTCCACAAACCTCCTCCCAAACACCGGGAATCGATTTTTGAATGCCGGAATTCGCACAACATCTACCCTCCCCCAATCGGCTCTCGGCCGCCAGAGACCCAGAGACAAAAAAAAGAAACTAAATCGAAAATCATGTCTCCCAGTCGCAGGGAATCTGCCCCCGCCTTATTGAACCGGTTTAAGGGAAAGTGGCCATCACGACGACGTCGGGGCTTTGCTCTGCTGGCTGTTGTCATCGAAGTTATGATAATGCTGGTTTCGAAGATGATGAGGTCAAAAATTACACAGTCCTTGTTTCGGTCCTCGAGGGTGTGCGAGAATTTCGTGGCCACTTTCACTGTCAGGTCTTCCGGTGGCTTCCTTTATCGTAATTCATACGCAGACGTGAGTTAAACGAAAATCGTTTCTCATTAAATCGCTTCACTAACGAAGCAATAATCCCGAAACAGAGAGCGGAAGGTGTTACCAATAAACGGAGGACATGGGATGAAGCGGGGGGCAAACAAATTTATTATCCTTTCGGTTTCTCACTACGCACCGGGGCGTGTTGGAGTGTGGAGACCGTCGAGTGCATCACATTGCAGTTCCGTTTTTCCCCCTGTAATGCCCTGGGCAGGGACAAATAAAGACAAAAAGTGAAAGCCAACCCGCTAAAGCGAAGATGACCTTCCCCAACACACGCACCTAAACGCCATAGCGACGCTGTGTGCGGCGCACATTGTTGTTTGTCGAGGCAACAGCAATGGCGATGCACCGTGGTCCATCCATTGAATGCATACCGATGTGTGACATCATCGGCGAAGGAGGTCTTTCGTGCTGCCGGGCACAGAATGCAGATGAGCTTGCAGACGAGTGTGTGCGTACAAATGGGGCGTACAGTTCCGGCAGTGGCAGGCTTTTAAGGGAAATGGGAACCAATTTGCTTTGCGACAGAAGCGGCATGCATTACTTAATTTTTGAGGTGGTAAAAAATATTTCCAAAAGTCCTACTTTGCCGATACGACTTCATTGATTGGGACGCATAAGGTAAAAGTAGGACATTTGTTCAACATATGATCTTTATATTTATTACTAATGGAGCTAGAAAAATGGTCGCAAAAAAATGGAGCAGACGGCTTTTATTGCAGATTTTCCTTGCCAAACTGCTCCTCACAAACCTATGCTAATGAGCCAGCGACGCAACACGCGTCTGCCATCGTATCGATAACAAATGTTACTAGCTTAAAGAGCACCAGACGGACAGACGGTCAGACGGCGTCTGTTTTGTTTTTTCTCCGCGTTATGCAATCCCGCAAAGTTGCCGATAATGTACGCAACCAAACCCTCCAGCATTGCGATGCAAATGCTTCTCTTCATGTGCACATGCACGCCAGATAACATCGGACAGCCGATGATCAGATCGCTTCCGGAGATGTGCAAAAACAAAAACATCTCAAGTGGTGCCATCAAGCACACCGATCGGATCATGCAATCTGCATCAAAATGTCAGCCATCAGACGGACAGAACCGGGAACACAATGGCGGGCACCCGTGATGTGCCACGATTTATCGATACCCCCCCCCCCCCCCCCCCCACTCCACCGAACGAGCAAGGCCAAGGGCCAGCAAACCGACACTACCTTCCTCTTCCGGGTGCAGAACCGGCATCGATCGATAAACTTACCCGCCCTTCCACGATTCTCTGCTTGATCCACTCATTTTCCGGGCTCGTCTCCACCGACACACTGTCCATGCAGCGCTGGCGGCAGAAATTTCTCGCGTCCAGCCAATCCTTCTCCACGCCCCGTAGTGCTGGATCGCGCCACGAGAAGAAGTAACTGCAAAAACGAGAAAATTGGTTTAATAAAAAAAAAAGCTCCATCCAGAGATGATACAATCGATTGAATTTTTGAGGTCAGAAATGAGAAGAAAACTGGAGGAAGGGGTTGAGGGGGCTGGTGGAATAAATTGAGCATTTAATCATTGTGAATAAAATTAATTTTGACAAGAGTCACTTTCTACACTGGGTGGGGAATTAATTTATTTCTGGGATGAGAAAGAGCGTAATGAAATTTATGTTTCGAGCATCAAAATACCATTTAACCAAATTTTTATTGTGTTGTTTTTTTCTGTTTTCTGTTAAAAAACACGAACAAGTTTTGTTCAAAAGAAGTTACCTCTAGTAACATAAAAAAAGGTTTAAATAAATTTAAGGCTTTGTTCAATTCACTATTTTTACATACAAACATCGGTATTAGATTAATTTAATTTATTGGCAATACGGCGGTAAGCCGTCATACTAAAAAAAAAATATTTTTAGAAAAGTATGCCCAGGATAAGGCAAATACTAAGGAGGAAATGCCTTATCATTATGTTGATATAATTTAGTCATCACAACCGGTGTTGACAATACGGCATTGGGCCGTCATAATAATTTAAAAAGGACAATAATTTAAAAACAGCAATCAAATACAAACTAACATTTTACATTATTTGTAACAATGCTATATAAATTTAAATATTCAAACTATATCAGTTCTAAGCAAAATACACCAAAAATGTAACTTTAATACTTGTTGCTGGAATATTACCATTTATATACAGTGACGGACAATAATATAAGAACTCTTTTAAGTCCGCCCAAAACTCAAAACAATCTATCTTTTTTTGTTAGCACGCTTAAACAATCTTAGAATTAAAAAATGCAAAGAAGGTATGTCCAAAACTATGAAAAATGGTTTGAATTAGAAATTTTAAAAGGACTGATAATCGATGTAATGAGTTATCCTATGTCAGAAACGTGTGTCTAAAATTTTGAACTAAATTTTACACAAAAATCGAATAAGATTCGTTAAAAATTCACAATCTCAGTTTTGCGTAATGTACAAAAGCAGTTGGTCTTATAGTATTGTCCGTCACTGTCACTGTATATTGCTTGGCACTCCAAAGTCTTTAGGTATACATATATTTTTCATTTTTTAAGAGATTTTATATAGTTTTACCATCAGTGAAGCTTAGTTACCCTCCGTAGAAATTTATTTGTTTATTTTCAAAACAATTTAGAAAAAATATTTTAACGTTTTTAATTTGAGAGCAAATAAATTTAAAAAGAGAATCAAATAATAAGCAATTTTACACCATTTCATTAATAATAAATTGGACAAACAAAGAATTATAAAAATAAAGAGAAAACAAAAATAAAATGATTTAAAATTCCAGCGCTCAACTATCAAAATAACTAAAAAATGCAATCGAATAATTTATAAAGCTTTATAATACAACTTTACTACCAGAAGAAGATGTATGATAAAATGTTTTTTAAATATTCATATTATTCATCATTCGATCTTCTTCGATCGTAAATTGATAAAAGCAAACTCCATCCAAGGCCTAAGCTTTCCTCCAAAAGCATTTTATGATTTGTGTTGCTTTGAAGAAAAGTAAATTTTATATAATTATTGAAAGCTATCTATTTTGATAGCTCGATATGCCGTCGCCTACACTTGATGGAACTCTACCATTGATTATAGGGTTCCGTATTTACCTTCACTGTTTACCCACAACATAACACACCACAACCCTTCGAAACTAACCCCCTTAGGCATACGATTCATCAACTTTGCTTAAATGTCAATAAACCCATCCCGAACCGCAGTTCGTTCCTGCTCTGGCTCTTACACAACGCAACACAACACACAGAGTCCGAGAACTGAGAAGTTTGTTAGGGTGGCCCTGCTCATAAACCCCTCGCTTGAGCTAACAACACCCCATTACCCTTTTCCTCACCGTTCAGCATCCCGTAGAAAAAAGGGTGTTTAGGTGACTTAACATGTTGTACAACGGCACAACGGTGTGGTCTCCCGATTATCATATCTTCTTCCTCGCTGGCATTGAACTTGCTTGCCACACGCAGGGTAACGCAAACGGGTTCTAGGCCGACACTTGCCCGTATGCGGGAGAAAGTAGCTCAAGAATCTGATGGCATCATCGTTCGAGAATGCTTGGCAGGGACAATATACGATCCACGGGATGTTTGAGAGATCGATACAACTTTTTTCTCACAATCATGTGTGAGATAATGGCAGACATTTTACGTAAAAAAAAGTCATACTGCATTGTTTCTCACATAAAGCTTCTCGAGTGACATTTGGCGAGTGGCAAAAACAATCAGATAACAATCAGATTCAAAACAACATTACCTCCCATCATCATCATCGCAAAAAAAAAAAAAAAACAAGCTTGCAGTATCACCACCACCAAAGCTCGTGAAGTTAAAGACGTGAAAAACGTGCAATTAAGTGAGTGAAAATGGAAAACAAAACAAGTTCTCTCACGCTTGGGCAAAAACAAACTTCCCATTCTGTGGGTGCGATCGTAACGAAATTCTCACGATGGAAGTGCGGTTCGGGTTGTTACCGTTTCGATCACTTTTCACTCGCGTTGCAATCACTGGAAGTGTTGGAGAGAAAAAAAAGCCTTTCCAACATACTCTTACCGCATAATGACGCGCGGCAAGGAACGCATTGCGCAAGCGGGAAGGAAATTCATTGCAGAGGACCCCGTCCAAAATGGTGCAATGCTTATGCACTTTAACGTGGCAACGAAACAACACCAAAAACTGATTCGAATAAATCCTGCACACCGGAGGAACACTTTCTCCTGGCGAGACTTGGCGAGGCGAGGTTCGTCGCTTTGCCAAGTCTTTTGTTTTTTCGACCGTTGCTTGTTGCTTACCCTTTGCCGTCCGGGGCACGTTCGTGAATGATGCGGCTAGCACACAGAGCTGGGTTCGGTGCATCGAGTGTTCTGCCATTGGGGAACTGGGCGGCCGTAAGGCCGACGAGGGCTACGGCTATCAGTACGAACTGCTTCATCGTGTGGTGATGGTGAGATATTTGGTTCTGGGAAATTCTTTCTTCTCCTTCTGTGTTTCCGGCACCAACGTATAAAACGAGAACCAAAAAGAGCGAAAAGATGAGGATTTAATCAACGAAATCATTAACCACACAAGCACACAAGCACTGCGTATGAATTGTTTCTCTTTAATTAAATTTTTGAGAAAAAAAAATCCACTCTTTTTTAAATGCTACAAAACAAAAGATTCACATCACATGCTACACAATCACACAATGATAAGAAAATGCACAGCTTGTCTACCTTCAACTTGTTCAACTTCACAACGTACCTTCCACCTGGCTGCACGATCCAGCGCAAACTGAGCTGAAAATCCCCCGCAAACCTTTATTTATAGAGAAGAATCGTACGTCCGTCGGAGGTAAGCGACGAACCTGGCCGCACCGCCCAAGCGATCGGAAGAGGAGGGAGAACTAAAGGAAGCCACACACGGACGGCACTTGCCGGAGTGGTCCGGAATAAGATGCGATGTACATCGTACACGAAAGACAATGGCAGTGAAGACGACTCAGCAACTAAACCAGACAGAGTCTGTTGTTTTGATTCGGCTTTCCCGGGTGTATGTTGTTTCCAGCGACCCATTGAACAGGTTCGTTTGTTGTGCTGCTTTTTCATGTTTTTTTCTAAAAATTTGTGGAGCTATCGGATAAGCAATTATTATTTTAATGAGTAGCGTTTTAGTAAAGCCGTTTGTGACACATTAGCTATGATCGATACGATCACACACGATCATCCCCTGCTCAACTCATACCATCATTTGATAAGCAAATTTAACGCTTTTTTGCAAGAGAAACTTTGCCCAAAACACAAAAAAAAACAATCTCACCAAACCATGCAAAGCCGAAAGAAAAATCGGTAAAGTAATGGCTCAGCATAAAATAAATGACATCCCGTCGTTTAGCTGGCGCTTTGCGGCAAATGATGCGAATAAACGCAGGCTCGTGACTCCTCGCTAAAATGGGGCGTGGGTCTGTTGGCGCGATATGCATACGGCGGGTGAATTTTCACATTTTATTAGACGTTCAATTAACACGCGTACATTTCACACATTTTGCCAGGGTGTTGTTTCCGTTGAAAGTAAAAGTTGCAAAGCGGAACCACAACTACATCGTTGATATGGAGAAGTGTGTTTGAAAGATTTGTAACAGATTTTTTTTTAAAGTTCCAAAATTTTATACAAAGCAACAGAAAATTGGATACAAACAAAATTAGATAGAGCCAAAGTGATAAAAGATTCAAGGAAAAGTAAACAAAACAAAAAAAACTCGTAATTTCATTTCAAAACTCATAAAACAATTACTATAATTTGAGTTGACAACAAAATACTATGAAACAAAAGAACTATTATTGGAAAAAGTAAAAAAAAGGAAAAACTACAACAAAAAATTACAAAAAATGAACTAACTAATTAGAGATTCAAATAAAAGTTGAAAGACGCAATTGAAACCGTAAAACAACATTTCGTAAAAAAGAATTTTTAACACTGTCACAAAACAAAGCTTTAAAACAGCAAACTTTGAAACATTGACCAAAAACCCAAATATTGATTTGTAAAATTATTATTGTCCTTTGAAACATAGAAGCAAACGAACAAACAAATGTAAACAGAAGAAAGTTTACTAAAATTAGACAGATTCCAATAGGTTCTACTCAAAGTCAAAATTTTTAAATAAAAAAAGAGATAAAAATAGAAAGAAGAGAAAAAAGTTGATAAAAAAATTCATCCATAAAAAATAGCATCATTAACTACAGAAGAAAGTTATTTAAAAAATAAGATAGGAAATAGATTATCCAATACTTAATAAGTTTAACTATGAAAAAAACATATAAAATACGTAAGTTATGCAAAGAATAATTGCCATAAAATAAATGAGCCCATTTCAAATTCAAAAAGGGATTGTTCAGTCTTCCGTCCAAGAGTTCAAGAAAGCAAAACATTCATGTGTGGAAATTTAAATAATTTTATCGTTAAACCAATTAAAACCTTAGCTTAAGAAAGTTCCTCAAGTTTCTTTTGAGCTTTCTAAACCTTCAAGGTCATGCAGGTCATATAATGGCCTACTGGTTCTATTTATACATCTTAAAACTGTAACAACAGCTTTCATAGCAGGTTGAGATGAAATCAGATTCATGGCCTTCGGTATATTAGATCGAACACTGTAGCGCGAGGCCATGAACGTGCGTTTCAGGTTGAGCTAGCTCTTGGAAAGATGATTTAGAGAAATTTCGTACTATTGTTTTGAACAAATAAAAGTTTTTCCAAATAAATGTTTAAACTATTTAAAAACACGTGTAATGAAGATTTTGTGACATTTTGTTTCTAGTAAACGAACTTTCCAGGGGATGAAAAAGCAAAACACCAGTCTAGAGTGTCTATTTCAGTCTATTTTCTTCACCAAGGTTCTTCCCTACAGCTCCCTTTGTCCCAGACAGCCCGAAACTGCCGTAACCTCGGCCAACAAACAATCGATAATCTAACGAAGCTTAATCTCCCCCGGCCAAGCAACAAAACCAACCAAACAAACAAGGGTCTCTCCTTCATCAATCAGGAAACCTGCAGGAAAAACGTTTCTTCCCGAACGAAACGTGATCGTCTATCTATGACGGATGATCGCCCTTCGATCGTCATCAACAAAGCGCATCCATCCGTCCCAACCTATCCATCCGTCGTACCGTCGTGCCGGGCGACCCAGGCACCCAACTGCTTGAGCTTTGACGCAATCTACCACCGATTGTCAGTCACAACAGTCCTGCTAACCTGTTTCCATTTCTCGGATACAGTTCCGTGCCGCCGACGGATTACCCGGTGAGCGCATTTACCTTGAAACGCATCGATTCGAGGGTATCGTGCTGTGCCGGATTCTTGTCGGATCAGTGAAGAAGATTTCACTTTCCACGTTCCGATGCTGTAGATGACGTTGCGGTGGAAGAATCTACAAAATCTTGCCTTTGTGTATTTTAAATCGCTTTTCTACTAGTTCTCGTGCCGAAAGGGAAGCGACGCACGGAGGAGAAACTGAAGAAAGCTGGAGCGAAAGAGAGGAAAGTTAACAAAGACAGTTTTAAAGCCACCCCAAAACGTATTGTGTAATCGGTGAAAAATTACAGCCGTACGAGACATGGGAACACAAACACACACTCGTGCTTTGCTCTGCTTGTCCTGGCTCGACAGTCCATCAATCTGAGATCATCGAACGTCAGCAGGGTGTTTCACATTCCCGCACGATCAAGGTGTGAATTAATGAAGGCAACATACCCTCGATTTAGAGATAATTGCAAGGATAACAAGATGACGGTTGGCCAAAATTGTTCGGACCTCTGGAAGAGTCTCATTTGAAACCGGAAGCTCGTCCAAAAAGCGCATTTCATGTCGCGTTTGCTGTTTTTTTTTGGTACTCGGTTGACTTTGGAATTGGATTTTTCTACCTTGTCTGTGACATCCTGACGATGTGGACCGAATATATTGACCGAACGTTATGGGAGGGAGGATACTGAAGAGACAAAGAAAAAAAAAAAAACAGCGAACGAGACACATCCTCGCCATAACGGACAGCAGCACCACATTATCATTTAAAAGCATCGGCACGCGAAACGCCCAACAGCTTCGCTTGGTGAAAGTGGATACAAATATTTAAATCACACCAACGGGTCTTGCAACGGGCCCGGACTCGTGGGTTGTATGAGCGGACGACGGAAGCAGATGGAGCGAGGGAGGGTGCACTGTAATGGTTACGGTATCGCCAAATATTCGCGTCCCATCCCTACGGTCAGCTGAAAATCGACACCTGATCCTGGTGCAGAACTGAGACGGCTCGACCAGGTTGGAGGTTTGAATTATGTGCGCACGATGCGCAAACACTTGCGTCGATGTAACAAAGTGTGAGTGTGCAATTTTCCACCATCCGTTGTGGCGCCGTTTTTTTAGCGGATGTGCTGCTGAGGTGCTATTTTTAATGCAAAAGCTTCCATTGATATGATGATTAATGCAGCAAATGTACGTAAATTTTTAAATTTCTTCTGGTTTAGCATTTGTTTTTATTTTGCTTTTAGTTACCATCCAATTTTTAATGAAGTTTTTAATGAAGAATTTGCTTTATTATGTTAAGTTTAGTAGTAAACCATATAGACACACCAATGAAGGAAAAAATCTTTCCCAACATTTTTTTATTACCTTCAATCGCCATTTCTGTTTTGGGCCTTTTTTTGGGCCATATTTCCTTTTGTTCTTAGATTTATTGGCTTAAAGCCCCCAAGTAGATGGCGAGAAATTAATCTTAAAGAAAACAAATATAATTTGTCCTCCCTTTTTACTAAGAACTGGTACATAGCAGTAAATTCGGTATCTCAATAAATGTACATAAAAGAAGGAAATTAGTGTATTCATATAGAAAAACATACTAATGAACCATCAGACGTCACAACCGCTTGGAGGACTTGTGCTGTTGCAGAAATCCTCGCAACCCTTTACGATCTGGTGCCGTCGTCTGCCAGTATAATATCCCAACCTTTCTGATGGTAACATCAACTCCATCTCAACCTGAGCCTGCCACGCCTATTTTGTCCATGTTGACAGTCTGAAAGAACTTTATAGACTATGTCGTGTGGTGCCATTCTCATGACGAGAGTAGCACACTAAAGCCTGGTGAGTCTAATGCGGAGCAAGGTGGAAAGGACGACTTCATTGTCTTGACTCACCAAAATTCATCTGACAGTCTTCTGCTCACGGACGCGGCTGAGATGGTTGAATCAGTTTTGGACAGCGACCATGTCTCAGATGTGTATGTGAGTACTTAGACTATGAAAGTTCTGTACAGTTTCAGCTTCGTCGCGTCTCAAGCTTTCTCAGGCTTTAGTATGACTGATTGCCAACCAGCATCCTTGCGGGAAATTTAACATAACTATAAGGCTGAAAGGCTTGGCTGGGATTTCAAATGTGCTCTTTGCGATGAAGTTTGTCGTCGAGAAGTATCAGCTTGGTTATGGTGTCACATGCGGCTTTAAAATCGACGAAGATATCATAGGAGTATAGCTGCTGTTGCGCAAAATTCTTTACGATTTCCGCGTGATAAAGATCAATTATAAAGCTGCATAATAATACTACATAATACTACACCAGAAGAATAGAGATTAAAGTGTAATGAGGGAAGCAGAAAGAGTTGTTTTTTTTGTGCAAATACATAAACAAACCACTAAAAGAAAAATGTGTAAATAACAAAATCTCAATTAGATAACTATGAACTCAATAATTATAAACGAACACAGACTTAAAGAAGTAAAATCAAACATAAAAATGAAATGAATATTCACAATTGAATACAAAATAGGGAAAAATACAGAGGAGCAGTAGAAGCGCCAACGTTGCCGATTAACACTAGGCAGGACATACTTACTTACTTATCAAGCGCTATAAACGCTTTGGCCTGTCGCAGCAGCATTCGTCTTGGCGGTCTTGACCTGTCGTAGCAGCATCCAGAACCGCTCACGGTTCCGCGTTATCGTTATATCGGCCTTGATGGAGGATGATTCCTCGCCATCCTCCCAGTCATCCTCTCCTCTGTCCAGTCTAAAATGACTTTCTGAGCTGGGTTGTCCGGTGCCATGCATATAACATGGGCTATCCGAGCCAGGCGAGCCTAATTCGTTGCACGACGGTGAGATCGTTCGTACAGCACAGGACAGGACAGAAGTTCAAATACTATCCGGACCGTTCCACTGTAGTGAGGACTGTCTCTCCAATTACATGGTGTTAACAAGACTTGAAAGTCATTCGCTAAGGCTGTCGCGATCTAGCTAATTTCACCAAAGGATAATAAATAAAAGAGAGCATTCAACACAGAGGAATCATATACAAATAAGGAAAATCTATTTAAATCAGCCAAACATATAAAATGAAGAGGAAAAGTATAAAGAAAAAAGACAAAATTGAAATCGATAATCAAAAACAAATGTAAAGATGAGAAGGAAAACTTTATTATATTGAAGTGAAGTACAAACGCATCCATGTCAAACTTGCTCAAATCGAACAATCAAATAAAACAAATTAAACACAAATGTATATGAACAAAAGGATGCTGGAAGGATCTAAAATTAACAGAAAAATGTCATAAGTCATTGCACTTAATCATACCCGAAAATTCGCAGTTTCTATTAATAAGCCTTAACATGCCGCCTATAAGGCCGTTCCAGTCACAAGAAAAAGCACATTTATGCAAGCTAAAAATAAATTTGTTGTGATTTATTAGGTTTTCTTTTATTTCCTTTAGCATAAATAATCTTAACACATGCGTGTTTGTATACATTTCGATCGTATCTACGTACATGATCGTTCTTTGCCGAAGAAAGCTAAACTCTCACAATGCCTATCCCTGTGTGGTGTGTTGATTACACGGTTGTATTTCATGCAAATCCTAAAATCGTTTCCACAAGAAGAGAGGTCCAGTAGAGTAGGTCGAGACGACAGCCAATAAATGGATGGCTGGACAAAAACGCACACCGCTAGGCATTCAACCTGTACCACCAATCTGATCGTCGGGATCGGCACACCTGATCCGCACACGCCGTCGATACGTGTTTAATAACACCGTTTGGGAACATCTTCCCCCAGAGATGATCACGTTTCCGCATTGTTCCCTGCTGGGTTTCTCAAACCGACACACACACAAAAACGGAAGCCTCGTCCAGATGGATGGGCGTTTAGCAAGGGAGGGTCTAGGTGCAGATGATACAAGATTCCCACCTTCGATTATGGTCGGTATGTGTGGCCGTACGTGTGACCCACACAACGCATTGACAATCGATCGGATCGATAAGAGGATCGGTTTGATTCCGGGTATGGGCGTCAGGAATCGAAGCCGGACCATATTTTATAACGAAGATACTGGAATTGCTAAGAGTGTGCAACAAAACCTGTTCATCCCACGGGCGAAAACCACTTACATCATGTAGGTCAATATTGTGATCCGTTCGATAGACGGCCAAGGGATTGTTTTGAAGACTCTCGTTTTTGGTAAAACGCATTTAGATATTCTCGAGCGAAATAGTGTCAAGGTAAAAAACAACTAACGATGGTCAATTAGGTAGCGTGCAAGACTTATTGCTGGTCCATTCTTCAGGTTACATTGTACCAACTCCTCTTAAAAAAACCTAGCCTAACCTCTAAACCAAACCATTTCGCACCATTTTTCATCGTTCACGCCCGGGCCACGGGCGAATCACCTCGAAACGTTCCTCCTCTGCTATGCATGCATCATGCGTATGGTGTCCCGCCGGTGGCGCTGCATCACACAAACGCACTGCAATGCATCAAATTCCGTCACCGAAGCAAGGGTGCGTGTTTGCTGTTCCATCACGTACCCGAGCGTGTGCGTTTTTTCTCGAATAAATATTATTCCATGCCCTTCCACGACTTTCGCCTGCCGAAGCGGTGCCGGTAATAGCTCATCGCAATCCGATCGTCCTCGTCGCCACGTTTGTTCCGCTCCATTCCTACTGTCCGGCACCACCGCCACCGACGGGATTCCCGTTTCGGCCCAACATCCGTCCGGATGATGATTTATGTAAATCGGTAAACTAAAGTTGCATAACGTTACGGTTCGAAACATGGACGCATGATCGAACGGTAACGCACCGAACGCTTCTTCGATACCAAATTAATGCAACGCAGTATTACACGCGACACCCCGGACTCACGGTGAAGGCCGACTTTTGCCAAAAACGGGAACGCTTCCGAGCATGGATGGCTTGGGTTGCTAATTCGGTGAGGCATCAAAACACCAGCAAGACAAAAAAAAGCTTTCCCGATCCGATCGTGACATAGATTCGATACTTTGTTTGATAGGACTGGAGCTTAAGCTTTGAACTTATTAATGCTTGATCCGAAATTTGCAACACAATTGCCATGTTTCGATCGATGACATTTATGTTTTATGACTTTGTTCTGTTTTTTTTTGTGATCTGCAGTAGCATTTTAGGGTGCTGATCATGCAATACTTAATCCGTATGCAGTGTGCATAAGCTTCTTTCGTAGGTTCTCATGATCTTCGTATTTCACGATACAGTCTTAGCTCTTTTTTATGATGCTTGAGGCACTTTTTTATTAAGAATACACTTTCAATTGTTGTGGTATTTATGGAGCATTTAGTGTCCAGGGTTCTCGTAGAGCCCCTGGAGTTGTGAAGCGCGTGGCCCTTGATGTTACAGATCACTGTTGAAGTACGGATCAGTGATCTGGTCCCCAACCACCAGGACCCTCGATGATGCTATCGAACGAATTCAACGGTCCCTCTCCAGATTTGCAATACCTAAATCATCAGGTGGTTGGGTTTCCGATCTGCCTTGTTATGAGGATAGATGTTGTTTACTTGGTTTGCAGTCCCTAGAAGCTCGCCCTAGAAGTCCCTAGATGATCGTTGAGCACAACATGAACATTAAGAGAAGCAAAACACCCGGAATATCGAGTTCTAACAGCAAGCATCTTCGCTCATATTCCGGAAGAGTCTCGAAAGTGTATTCCAGCATAGTGTTGATAGCCTACCGCGCAAATGATCGCTGTACTCTTTAAGTGCGGTTGATACAAGAATTGGAAGACACCTTATAACTAGATAATATTCCAGAATCTGTTTGATAAGAGAACAAAACAGTACTTTTAGACATACTGGCAATGTTATTATTCTTCAAAATCGAAACAAAAACGGCGAATAACCAAGTTCCTTTCTTATATTTAGTTTTTATAATGTCAAACTCAAAATCTGTACAGAGAAAATATTTAAAACTGTTTTTTTTTTCATTACCCCGACTTGTAACTGTCATTTTGAATAACGACTGGTATAAGGATCAAATCAACCGAATGTCAAACCGTATTCCAATATGGCGCTTGCACGCGTGAGCGAACCTCTGCTACCCGAATTGAAACTGTCATTAAACGACGCAGTGAAAAATAATGCAGTGGCTTGTGTTTACGTAGAGAAATATTTTAATTAATTTCAATCCAATTCTTCACTGCAGTGCATTTATCTAACCACCATTCGTGTGCTTTAAGTGACTTTGCTCATAGAGGTACAAAATCCATCCCCGTATTAACCCCCCACGATGGGTATTCGCAAGTGCATCGTGCCGGATTGCCCGTCGTCATCGGCACGTCCGGAAGATCGTGGCGTTACGTACCACAAAATACCCTACCTAGAGGATATGAAGCGCTTGTGGATTGTTGCCTGCCATTTGCCGGACGATTACTTTGCAACGAAGGGCTCGAACGTATGCAGCCGTCACTTCCGGAAGGCAGATTTTCAGGAATTTAAGGGCAAAAAGTATGTGCTCAAGTTTGGTGTTATTCCAACGATATTTGCGTGGACCATCGCAAAGCCATCGGCGGACGAAGCTTCCAAGAGTGGCCAGAAAGCGTCGAAAGGAAAGGAAGATGGAATGAAGGGACAGAAGGTGGTAAAGGTTAAGGAAGAATTTTTCCACGAAGTGGGTGATAATGATGAAAATATTGTGCTGAAAGAGGACGCAAAGGTATCAGCGTTGTTGAAAAAAGACACCTCACAGAAGGAGCAGAAAACGCCTGCCAAAAGAAAGTCCATACCATCGTCGAAGCGTGCTAGCAGCAGTGGCATCAGCGGTAAGAAAGGGTCAGCAACGCCGGCCAAACAAGCACGCACCGAGCAACCGCCGGTTGCATCATCCACCAAGAAGCAATCGCCGAAAAAAGCAGCCAGAGAAGATTCAAAGCAACCTGTTGCCAGCGAAACGCAGCCAGCTGTTGCTGTAGATGCAGATGAGCCTGAGCCGGCTGGGGGAGGTGCAGAAAAGCCAATCGATTTTACTCCCGGCACAAAGATCGAGGCACAGGATTTTAGCGGTACATGGCATGCGGCCAAACTGGTCGAAGTAGACACCGAAGACCGGGAGGTGTTGGTGCAGTTCGATAAGACAGATAAACTTAAATCGACCACGCTGGAAGAATGGATATCGATGGACAGTGTTCGGCTGCGTCCCATTTCCAACACAAACTACAGCGTCGGTGAAAAGGTGTTTGCCCGGTGGAGTGATTCGCGGAAGTTTAAGGCCACAATTAAAAGCATTGTTGAGCACAACATGTACGAGGTGGTGTTTGATGATGGATTTGCAAAGATCTGCAAAGCGTCACACATTAGTCGCATTAAACGGTCCGAGGAGGCGAAGGCGGACACGGGCGAAAAGGACGCTGAGGGGGATGATACTGAAGCGAATGCAACGATAAAGACAGAACCGGGAGAAGAAGGGGCCGAAGGTAGTGTCGGAGGGCTGCTATCAGTGAACCAGCTTCGTATTCCGCAGGTTGTAAAGTTGAGCGAACTGCCGGATATTCCACAAACCGGTGAATGGTGCTGCCACTGGATGAACGATTATCCGGTCGGGGAATCGTCCGAGGTGGATCTGCGGGGCGGCCGGGTGTACACAGTGATAGTGCCCGATTGGCGCCTGCCGGAAGGATGGGTGAAACACATCTTTCAGCGCATAACGACGTTCGGGAAGATGGACATACTGTTGGTTAGTCCGTCCGGGAAGGTGCTCCGTTCGAGGCAGGAGCTGAAAAAGTATCTAGACGAAATCGGTGAAACGTACGATCCGAACGTGTATGACTTTGGATTGCATGTGAAGCGGGCGAAACAGCTGCGATTCTTTCACTACACCCAAGAGTACAAGGATAGCTTCCTGCCCAAACCGGCGCAAGAACCGATGCTGCTAAATACCGAGGTAAACATCGGCTCGGTGAAGGTGAAAATCATTGACAATTTGTTCCAATGTCCAGAGGAAGATTGTTTGAAAACGTTCCGGAAGGAGAACCATCTTCAAATACACATCAAACACTATCACAAGGAGCTAGCGAAGGGTTTGGGGGACATTCCAAACATGCAAGATTTGGCCGCTCTACGAACTCCGATCGAATTGCTTGATTCGCCGAAACCGGTGAGCCGTAAATCGCAGGTCGCTTCTACACCGAAATCAACAGGAACGCCCGTTGTTGTGAAGCAAGAAAAGATGGAAGAGGATGAACTGATCATACCGGATGTGTTGGTGGAAAATGCGACGATGCAGGACAGCAAACCGATTAAGGAAGATGTGTTGAAGTATCCTAAAAAAATGGAGACAGATAAACCAGACACAGACAAGCCAGAAACGAATGTGAACCCAGATGTTGTAGAACCATCCAGTGGACAAGAAACATCCGCCGATCCTAGCGCACCTTCAACGTCTACTTCAGCCGCAATTCCAAAATCGAAACCACCAAGTAGTAAGGTACCAAAAATTAAACTTTTCAGTCAGAAAAAATCATCCGATGACTCGAAAAAGGTACGCCACGGTATGGTGTCGAAGAAGAAATCATCGCGATCGAAGAAATCGCGATCAAGACGATCGCGACCAGCGCGACGTCGGGTGAATCGTACGGCACCGGCCGTCCGTACGAGCGATACGAGCCTTCACGGGTCGTACTCGTACGGGAACTATAGTGGAACGTTCCACAATGAGGTGGGTGGCGGATTTTATGACGATTCGATAAATGCCAGTGTCGGCGGATCGGCAACCGGGCTGGTCGATGAGAATGGTGAGGTCATAAAGATTGTTCGTATGCGCAAGGAGGAAATCATTAACTGCATCTGCAAGGTAACGGAAGAGGACGGATTGATGGTACAGTGTGAGATGTGTCTCTGCTGGCAGCATGCCTTTTGTCAGAACATTCGGAACAGTGCCGAGGTGCCGGATACGTACGTTTGCAGCATCTGTCGCTATCCGTATCGGGGCCGTGTTTCGAAGCGGTACGCACACGATCAGGATTGGCTGTACGAGGGAAAGCTGGCGGTGGCAAAGTATCATGCGGCCAATTCGAAGCACGCGCAGCGGTTCGATATACTGAAAAACTCGCACACCCTGACGGGCAATCTGCTCGAGCTGAAGCGCTTCATGCACAGTTTGCAGGTGAAGATAAACATTGCAGAAAAGAAGGACCACCCGAAGATGTACCTGTGGTCGAAGAAGTGGGAAAAGAGTCCACCGCGTGGAGATGGCAGTAGCAGTACGTCGATGGGTGGAGGTGATAAACATGGGGAAGGTGGAGATCAGCAACAGATGCCCCAGATACCGGTACCGGAAGCACCGATCGATCCGGCCGAATGTCAGGCGATCCTGCTCGATCACATCCAGAAGCAGCAGAACGATGCGATGGGACGGTTGCAAGCGATCGAGGCACAGATTATAGGTAAGATTTTGATTTGAAAAAGAGTCGTGTGATTCTAATTTAACTTGTTTTATTTGCAGGACTGGAAGCATATGACGAAAAGGCAGACCTGCTGGAATCTCCCACCGCGAAGAACTATCCGAAAACGAAGCAAACCATCCATATGCTGCTGAACGATTTGCTGAAGATGAAAAAGATTGCCGAAATTCACACGGATTTGCATAATCTGTCGGTGCAGTGAGTGTTCCGGCGAGAGTTTCTGCAATGCGTTCTAAAGAAGTGATGTTTTAATTTGATCTACTTAATTGTTAACACACTTTTTAGCGTCTACATAATTCAAACAATGCGCAGTTAGTTTGCCCGTGTGCTCTGTCATTTGTATGTAGTTTGGCGAATGGATGTACAATTTTATGAGGAAAAGCTTGGCTTGTTTTGGACAATTTCAGTTAATAGGTCTTAAACGAAAATTGGAATTCAGTTTTTTAGAATGTAACCATGAAATATTAGCATTTATCATTTGAGGAACCAGTTGAATAAAATAGAGCGTATAAACACAAGCACATGATTAATTTCTCGAGCACGATCGAAAGCTGTTGTGGAGTCAGATGAGATGAATTGTCGTGTTTAAAATGAGCAAATCAGGATATTTCAAATGCTCAGAATTTAATGTAGCAATATTCTTCGAGATGCTGTACGATATATACTAGCAATAAAAAATACGAACTTAAATAAAATGTTTTATTTACACTAATTCATATAATCCGAAACATAAATGTTTTTAGTTCTTTCATTAAAGCGAATATTCGTTTGTTTTTATTATTCGCTATCGATCTGAAATTTCAAACTGAGTGAAGATCGAGATCGGCAACTTAGATATGCTTGTTATAGAATACCAATTGTGCTATTTTGGTAATTTTCGTAGCATGAATTCCAATTCCTAATTAGAAAATTCCTTTCTTAATCACATAAAATTAGGTGAAAAGAATCAAAATAAACTAACGATTTCGCCAAGCTTATCTGGTTTGTTAGTAACAACACCGACATGTCTGGTGATCGAGGATAAAAAATTCTCAGAGATACACTCTTCCTATCATCTGTCACCATTGAGGTTTTACACGTTTTCTCTTCAATTTACCGTTAAATCGCTAACATCGTCGACAATCAGAATTCAATCCAGCAAACTCGTCTAGGTACTAGTAATTTTGTCTAAGGAATCGAGCAAGTGATACAAGATGTCGGAATGTAAATTTACATCTAGCCAAATGTTGGTGGCCATTAGTGTCTTGCTAACTTCAATAAGCTTGAGTCAAGAGTCAGCTCCAGTAACGACATATGTTACTATTGTCCAAATAAGTTTGTCCATGCAACACTATGAATAGGTCATTTGTATTCATATATAGATAATTTTTCATTCGACATTTGGTCTATTATTTGTTGAAGTTACAATGATGTGCTTTGTAAATTGTACGATGATCTCACTATTGTGCAGAGATTTTAGTTCTTTAATGTATGGGGTGGTCCGGTAGCAGAGGCAGTATCGTCAACGTCCTTCACACATCTGGACCGGATATCGGATATAAATTATCCGACTAAGGGTATAATATAGCAAAAGAATGCCAACAATAGCAGTTCAAAGAAGAAGAGGGCGGTTTCTTTCTTCTACATGATGATTGAAATGATTAGATTAATTTGTTGAAAATGTAGCTAAAATGTGAATTTAAATTCCATTTCATCCCATCATGAGCTTTAGTTTTATCCTCAGAATGACTCTGAGCATCCTCGGTCAGCCGAACGTGGTTTATCACGGCCTATATGTAACCCTAAGCACTTGCAGCATATTCATGGGAAACTTGGTCCCGGTCTGACATAACCGGTACGCTTAATAAAAAGCCAAATACCTTGATTCACTTTTCATATTCTAATGTCTAGGAATCATTTGAAGCAATAATATAAGCAATAATTATTTACCGAACAAGTTTTGACCACACCATAAATACACAGTCCAATAAAATTGACACCTTACAGTGCTGCACAAAAATATGTAGTGGGGAAGGGGGCCTTCTCGAGTCTTTTACCACAGAAAAAAACAATACTTGAACGGAATGCACAACCGAAGGTAATCGCTTTTACTTAACATTTATTTAGCGTACTTTAAAAAAAACATTATCTTTTCTCATTCTCATTCGATTTTACGCAACGTGTAAAAATACAGCAAGCAGCGCAAACCATTTGACAGCTTTCAGTTTACGTTCGGTGTAGCGTGACCTTTACCGGTGGTAGATTTGTGTGGTGAAATGGTCTGTTTCCTTGCTCATATATACGCGTGTTCTCACTCGCTGGTTCATTCATTACGCTGTCCGATGTTTGCCGGTGCAGTTACGCCAGCGGTGCCGAAAGTAAGGTTAAGCCAACAGCAGCTCCCGATCCAATTATGCTAAATAATCAAATAATGTAGTGCAAAAAAAAAACACGCAGCAGTGCCATAAAACGCGTCGGTCTGTGTATCTGTGTGTCCGTATGAGGTGAAGGTGCAGCGCCTGTGTATTGATTGCCGTGCATCAGCTGTGATTTGTTGTGAAATTAAGCTGTAAGGGGCTGACAAAGGGAAAAAAAGAACCCCGAAAAAAAGCGCCTGGCAGACGGACGGGAGGATAACAATCTTTGCCGCGTACGTGCATATCAATCCGTCCCGGAATCGAAGCAACCCGATAGTGATTAGATTCGATAGGTGAGTTTAAGTGAAATAGGGGAAAAGCACGGAAAGTGAAACATAAAAACGTGCCAAAACTTACCGGTCATAGGGAGCATCCCGCAACAAAGTGGTCGCGCGCGTGTGTGTGTATGGCAAACAAAAAAGGGGGAAGCGATCTCTCGGAATCGTTCTAGAACTATCCACTTGGGGCATATATTTGTTAAAGTTGAGATACATCTTCGAAACAGCAAAGCAAACCATGTTTCGTTGTGGTGTAGCGTTGGCAACACAGATTAGGGCGTGCAGTGGATTGGATTCCCACATTATCGATGGCGTCTAATTAATCGTTTGTGGCGTGGTGATGGTGACGGCGTCTTCCAATCGCAGAACACATTAACCTTACTTACCGGTGTGTACCTGTGCGAGTTCCCCGTGTTCTGCATGGTGCCGGAAGGGATGAAAATCACCAGGAAGTCAGCCAGCCGGGTCGCTTCGATCGGAAGTGGCACGGCGCCTAGTGTGAAGTGACCGATCACCGGTGAAAAGCGGAAAAAATAAATCCCCGTTTTAGTTCATTTTTGTTGTGTTAAGCGGCGGACAAGGTGCACTGTCAAACGTGTGGTCAAACGTTATAAAGATAGATCGACGAATGTGTGTACGTAGGTGCGAGATTGAGGCCACCACAATGTGTGTATGGGTCGTCGGACACTGCTGCAATGTCGATCGCGCACATATTACATAAATAAACGCGTTTCGGCAGCTAGACACGGAATAATGGTGGGCAGTGTCCTCCACAGAGAAGTCCTCCTAATCGGCAGGATAAACCACCGACTCAGCGGATGAGCATTTGACTTGCATCTCAAGACCTACTCAACAAAGCATCGGCTTCTTGGATGTCATAGCGCGTTTGATGATCTTGTCTTGCGCCGGATGACTGCTGACTGATCCGTCAGGGGAACTTCCTGACGATCGATCATGATGTACGATGGCACGCTTTGCTATTCAAACGTCGAGTCATGCCAAGTGTGCGATCGATTGGTACCTTCCGCACAAAAAGTTTCATCTTTAAAATCGCTATTTTGCACCCTGCCCATGCTGGTTTACCTAGAACCTTAGCACAGATGGTGTGCGGTCGACGATAGTGAACAATGTTTATCTAATGGCACCCCTTCGGGTGTTAGCAATTAGAGATCGTTTAAAAAAAAGGTACTGAACAAGCACCACCTTATCTGACCGCAAGCGCATCCATTGCAAAGAGGATAGAAGAAAAAACAAAACCGGCAAACGAACTTTAAACCAGTAATGTCAAACTCATAACGAGCGCACGTGGTTTGTTTCCCAGCTTTATCTGTTGCTCATAAAAGGTTTATGATTGAGAAGGGGGCTGTATGGTATTTTACATGGGTAATTGCAGTATTGTTTTAATGTGGATTGACAATATGGACCCTGTGCAAAGGATTGATTATCCACATGCTTGTAAATCGTACCAAGAAAACCAGGTATGGCAGGCCAAGTTATGAAATGGCTCTCATTTGAAAAGGCTTCATGCTTGGAAATGAGTTGAAGCAAGATATGCCAGAATGCCGCAATGAGTATAAAGGGTATTATTTACAATAAAAGAAATATTCTCTTTCGTAATCTACTACCAACTTCTGGCCGAATCGGGCAGTGTGTCGTACAAAACGGATATAATTTGGTTCAAGATACTTTTCCCTGCCTTAAACAGTTTTACAGGTTTAAGAATGTGATTTTTTTCTTGGAGACCTCTATACATAAAGGAAGAAAATCACAGAGCGATCACTCGTTATATCAAACTTTTTCGAGTTCGCTTTACCAATGTTCCATTTAATTTTAGTAAGAGTGTAGAAGTTTGGAACGCAGTCACCGCTCTTTATGGCATTAATTAAGATTTTAGCCTAGAATATCGATTAGTTGAAATTAAACCGATCAAACCGATATGGATCAATAGCCATATTGTTCTATTTATTTATTATTGAGTAACCAGGTTGTTCTCAATTGAATAAAAAAGAAAAACATTTCTAACATGTTTCTCTCTGCACGATCTTTTGACATCATCATGATGTTTTTTATGGTATTCACTACAAAGCTCAATCTAGGTGAATGGTAAAGATCAATATGAAATCTATAGTAGCAACATTCTAAAGCTTACAAAAAAAAACCCTTTCTGAGGACTTAGGTTGATGTCATTGCTCAGTTGCACGCCACTAGTTGCAAGCCAAATGCATGGGATTTCACAGATGAACGTCAATTTTGGTCGTGCAACCAAATAAAAGAAATGATTTAGTTGCACGGTGGCTTGCAACAATTTGAAATCGCTTGTAAAAACACGTTTTTCTGGAAGTGACAAATTAAAATGTGAACAGATTATTTGTAAACAAGGATATTTTTTCATAAAAATCAGGTACAGCATCATTAAAACGTTACAACTGTAATGGCAAGCGGTTTCATATGTTGAGCCAAACAGTCTAATCACTATCGCACCGCAAGTTTGATGTTCCTGTAGTACGGCTTTTCGCCCGATCCACCAATATTTAGTGTTCACTAAATGGACTACTGATACGAGGCATAATTACCAGTGCTGCAACCAAAAACTTGCAAGTGCTCTGGTAGAGGAATGCTTGTATACAGAAAGCCTTCCTTCTTCGTTTACATTCAAACATCAAACCGAAAATGGTTGTACGACTAAACTGCCGAGCAATGACACCCCTTCCAATTTGGTTGTACGATAAAATCGTATGCCATCGAGCAATGACACCAGCATTAGAAGTGCGTCTTGTTGGGTTTTCTTTTGTCTTTTTCCTCAAACATAATAAGCTTTGCTGGAATAGACACACACGAGAATTGGGATTTGCCATTGCCTTTAAAGTTTGACACCGCTGGCCTGTAGAACGTGACTGATGTACTGCAAGCAGATTATAAAAAAAGTAGATACGAGGAAGTACGAGTTATGAGCGGAGGGCATTAATACGACCACACTATTGCTATTCTTTCCGGTGGCCATTAGTGAAACCATGTGACGTGAAGCATGTCGCTTGTATTGTTTGGAAAATATAGTTCCTCTACCACGTCGAATCCGCAAACGTTGATTGTTGGAAGAGTCTTGAATCGGTCAAGTTTAATTATGATAAGCCATCAAATGCGCTTCGATTATTGATGAATTATTTACCAAAGTAGATTTCGTCATTGTTGTTGCAAATATTGACTGTTGGAAGAGTCTTAAATCGGTCAAGTTTGAATGTGATAAGCCACTGAATTCTGAATTCTCGTCCAATCTAGGTTTCGACAATCCCACCTTGCTGACATTTGTTGTGCGACATACTTTTGGAGTAAATAGTAATGGCAATGTTTGCAGAGAATCGATCGAGACTGTCCCGTAAAGGTGATGACGATGTGTCCTCAATAAACGAACGAACAATTAAAGTGTAGTATGTTTTCCACGAAACTTCCTACTTCCGAGTGAAGTTTTTAGCAATAAATGATAAACCAATACTTGAGTAAGCTGGGAGAGGTAGTCCACCGGTGGAGGACACCAACCTAATGAGCTCACCATCGGAAAACGTACTCACTAGACCGTGAGATAGTTTCCTTTCAGCACCGGATTTGCTTTACTGACCTTTGCCGGTGGCACTTCTTCCTATCACTGTAGCTTGTTGTTATGTGTTTTAGTTTCAATGAATTAAGTTGTGCAATAAGCCATTCCATTTCCAGAGCAAAAATATACAGCTCAACTGAAGTTTTAATTTAATTTATAAGAGCAACCATTTTTTTTCTTATTTGTGACTACTTTTTTGAACAAAAATGTTCATATAACAACAGAAAATCCCTCAGCCAACACAAGCAAACAGATCCAGATCTAATTTCTGGTTTATATCACGTCAACAATGCTGATGTTCTCTCGGCGCGCTCGTCAATCTATGTATGATTGAAGTTTAAATTGCCACAACCAACAATAAACCACCGGACCCGCAGCTGTCTCGTGCGCCACTTTAATTGGTGCAAGCTGGGCAGAACCGTTCGGTTGATGCTGCCTATGACACAATGCAATTCAATCTTAAGCCTGCCGAGCACCTAACATAACAAGCGAATGCATCAGAACGGAATGATAGAGCGGAATGCATGTGCGTGGCAGCTCGATTGAGGTCGGCTCGTAAAACGCACCATTAAGTGGGGTTGTTTAACGATACGTTATCATCGCGGCGATGGTTGTTTTTGCCAGCTGTAACGCCCCGACACTTTCAACCGTACACCTTTGCAGGCACGCTTCTCCCACGCCCAGATAACGAGAATACCTGTAGCTGTGCCGTGCTGATCGTATATTACGGGAAGTGTGGCCGGTATGCCGGTGATGGAATGATGACCCACGGTAGCCCCTATACAAACGGAACCATCTCGTTCCGCATCGCGAGAAACGATTGTTCGGTGTTTCGATATTCTAGAATAATCCTATCACCAGGTAAGACGCTTATCAGTGGCGGTAGTCGAAAGTAATCAACAGCCGGGAATCTCGAGTCTAGCGCCATCAAGTTTTGGTGGAACGCGGATGATGCAAATTATGGGCTGACTATCTGATGCTGTCCCCAGCCCCAGTGTTGGTAGCATAAGCCTCAACGTAACTCTTAAAACAATATACATGTAACGGAGTGGGTGACATCCGGTCAATGATAATGAAATTCGAGATTGTTGCTGAGGGTGATGAAATGCGCGTGGAAACGCCGTTTTTCCTCCTGACCAATCAGCTCGTCATCATTCATGTGAGCGACAAGCCTCTTCGGTTTGGAATGTTTTCGCTGGGTGACGCTGGGTACGGTGAAATAAGGAAATGTTGTCACATTCTATGTTGTTAGTTGACTGATAAGACTGTTTGGTTTTATTGAATAAAAGTGTATTTGCTGGACAATTGTTTGGAATTTGCGGTACACAAACAAGTGGGCGCAAAACAATTGAATCGGTATGATGCTTTAGTAGATGCTATCGGTCATACTAGGTCGTGCCAAGAGATCGAAATTTAAAGCTACTCTTAATGTGGACAGCATCAGAAGATACATGGGAAATTCTGATTAAGCGTAACCCTATATCACATGTAAGAATGTATCGAATGAAATTACCCCTCATATTTATTAGAGAATGGCGCCGGTCTTGGCGCATGGCAGGACCAGGGTTCTCATCCCATCGGAAAAGTTCCAGGAGAAGAAGACCTTTATGCACCAGAACGAACGCATAGAATACGAAATATGTTAGGAATACCCAACATGAACAGAGCCTATTCCAGCGATGTCTCACTCAAACCTGAACGGCTTCAATATCCCTGTCCTGTCAAATGTAATTCCATTTCATTTAGTCGTTCCCGAACTCCTCTTTTGTTCCCTTATGTTCTCAAAGACGTCAGTGTAAACCGTGTTTCGGTCATCAATGTCCTAGGTGTTTGGAAGGACTACTAACACCAGAGTCTTAGTTTTTCGTACCATATCGATGCTGTTTTGGGTAGTGTTTGGAGAACACTTGTGGCCAGCGATTTTTCCGACCCTCTGTGTCTCAAGGCTTTGTTCTGCTTCGTTGGTCAGGTCATCGCTGGAGTACATCGATCGTATTGAGCGAGTTCAGAGGTCTTTCACCAGGTTTGCTACTCGTAAATTGCTGTACGAGTCCAGATGTCAATTTCTAGGCATACGCTCTCTGCAAGATCGCCGCTTCCTTGCTCAATCCTCTTTCATCGATCCACTAGATTCTAGAGCTCTCCTATCCCCAATCCACTTTCATGTACCTTCCCGCTTTCTACGCCTTCGTTCTCCTTTGATTATCCCTAATAGACGCTCTGTGGTTGGTCGCAAAGATCCTCTGCTTCGTCCTATGGTCGGCTTTAACCTTGTGGCTCACGGCTTTGACTTTAATTCTTCTCTTACCTTCTTCCGCTCCCAATTAAATACTCTGCTGTAAGTTTAGGGCTTAGGTTAGGCTAGTAAGTTCTTAAAAATAAATAATAAATGATGATAATAATATAAGTACCGCTGTATTCAAGAAATAACATTTTACTAAGGTAGACCAATTGGACAGATAAGGTTTAGATCAGGGAAGTACGAGTCAAAACGTTATAGTCGCTTGTGATGGTTCAATTAAACGTTTGTCTATTGAACTAAAAGTTAATATGCTTGAATTGAAGTCAAACCTAATTCATGAAGCAAGACAAGATTTGAAAAAACCCTGTCCTAAATGTTCCAATAGACGAACGGGAGCGCATGCCAAGAAGGGAAAGTTTGTTCAGTCATTAGAAATGTGATCCAATCGACAGCAACCGCCTGCCTGCTTGAAGAATTATCAATTTGCGGAAGTGGCGCTCCGGCAGAACTACGCGCAGAGCAGCGCCTTATCTCACCGCTGCCTCTGGTGGGCAAACAAAAAATCGGTAATGAGTTATGCCATTTTGACCCACCTACCAAGTTTCATTTGCGACAAATTGGGATTAATTAGCAGGAGTAGCAATGATTAATTTGAACTGCTGTGTTCACACTAAGCGAAAAACATCACCCTGAATCGTCGGGTTCGTTATCAGTAAGTTTTTTTGTTTTGCTGATTCCAACAACAGTCCTGCTCACACCGGTGTCATCAGTGAAGCTAGGAGGTTAAGCTCCGGGTTGGAAGCTATTACGATATTATGCTAACTTCGGTATGTATTCTGGTGTGGATCGAGGAACCTTGCATCAGACGACAGCGGACAGTCTAGATAAGGTTGATAATATATGAGTAGCAGCACCGACAAGGGGGTAGGTTCTGTTTTACTGTTGGCTTTGCTTGCAAATGAATGGGATAGGACAGTTAGGTTATAAGAGAGATAATATGATTTCATTGCTTTTATTACAACCAGTGGTAAGTTGTGCTCCGGTAATGAAGATGCAGTAAAGCTGGCGATCATATATTAAAGTCGCGGTGATCCGCCACTTTAATTAGGCTGAATACATTTATTGTTATTTTGTTATAAATAAACTGCCAAAATACATGGAAATGCATAACATGATCTGCATAGTAAGGTATTCATTTCGAATGCACGATGCACCCTACCCTTCCCGGGAAGATATATCTGCCAGCCGAGTTTGTACAGTGCATTCGTCTATCGACGTATCATTTTTCACTTACACTACCCTCTTTTATCGATTGTTGTTGGGGTGTGTTGTTTTAGCTTCCTAAATACACTTAAACACACAGTTACAATCCGACAAATCTATTTAAAGACTATCCACCACCCACGCCGCCCAAATGCCCGTTCAGCCTTCCGGCAGGGATCACTAATCGATTTAAAGTCGACAATAACCTGCAGGCAAATGAAGGTGCACTTGGTACGAAGGGGCCACCAATGTTGAGGTTATGTACCGCCGATAGTTCGTTGGGGTCACATCAATCATTCGCTAGCGCGGAAGGAACACTAACATTGTTGTTATCGTTCAACCTATTCAACCCAAATGCAAAGTTTTTGAGTGTGGAGGTCCTTTATTTCACCCAGACCCTGCTCCCAAAAAAATAATAAAACACTTCCACTAGCGCAAACTTTGAAACACTACACGTGCACTTTGGTGGCCTCTCGTGAAGACGGGCCGACTAGCTGGATCAATGAAATCGTGAATCAGCCGCACATACAGCTGTGAACCGTACCACGGGAAACACCCTGCTGCTAGAGTTTGGTGCCTTCGGTCGCGTCCTGATAAGCGGATATCGGAGATCACTAGACAGGAATCCCTTAATTCGTGGAAGTATTTATTGGTCGATAGTATTTGGTTCCAAGTGCTTGTCCGAGGATTAGCTTATTATCGGGTGAAGAGTCCGTGCCGCACCCTGATCTGGTAATGAACGGATGAAGAGGATGAATCACAGTTTGCAATTGCACCAGTGTTAAGTGACTTGTGAGTACTGCGGAAGTACTCGAATGCATTTTGTTTCCCGCGGGGCTTCTGTGTCTTGATGTAAGCGTAGCGTCTTACACAGGGTTTTACTGATTAGCGATAATCAAACACGTGACTGACATAACACATAACCTTCTTTTCGAGTGTACCGAGCACCTTCGTACGACGTCTGACGGACGGACAGCTGGCAAGCCGTCGAAGGCAAGAATCTTGCGTGTCTGGAGAATTGTTTTTGAAGCGGCGGCAAAAGCGGTGTTACCAGTTCTTCGGGGTTTCCGTTTCGCACAGCGAAAGAGGATCGCGTAGAAGTACCGGCGAGTCGTTAGACCGTGAACTGAATGGCTTTTTCCAACGCTTTTTTGTTGTTGTTCGTTAGATAGTAGACGGCAGTAGTGTTTTTTTTTGCGTACACACACACGTACATACCGCAAAATGGAAACAAAAAGTGAAGTTTCCGCACGAATAAGCTCAGCGGACGGTTCCGTTCGTGCTTTCGTGTACGTGTTTGGCTGGCGGTTGGTTGGGAACCTTCACCTTAGTATTGACCTTCGAAGTCAGCCGGTCGCAAACGATCTACCCCAATGTAGAATGGAGTAGAGTACATTGTATTTGCACTTTTTATTTATTTATTTAAGTGTTACGGATATATGGTGTGCTATGGAATGATGCGGCAAGTATCGAAGTTGTTGGTGTTTCTTCTGTGGAGCCATCTTGGCTCAGACATGGCCAACACATTTTTGTTAACTTATTCAGAGACAGAGTTGAGCGTATCTCGGAATATCTCTATTGCTGCTGGTACTCAACTTTAACCCAATGAAGCTTAAGTTTTGGACGAGTTTATCACGTCCCGATCACTTTCAAAAACGGGAAAAGGTTAATACGTTCTTCATATCCACTAACTATTGGAGCTTAGCCGTGCTTTTATTGCATACATTACCTAAGGAGCTGGGGATTAACATTTGAATTTTAACGGATTCAAGAGAGAGTTGGATCGAAATGTCTACGGCCCGTTATCAAGTGCAAAGGTGAAGATTAGGCTTGAATGAGTGAAATACAAGTTTAGTACTAATAGATGTTATTGGAAACGGAGAAACGCTCAGACGTCTGTGAGTCTGACTGACTAATGTTTAAGAGTCTTTAACATAAGCTCTCGTGATCATCTCATTCAGTTTACCAACGAGACAGAAAAAAAATCCTGGGGAGAGCTGACACAATTGGTGTCTTGCTTGCCTAATCATCTGCTCGCTCACTTACCAATCATACTGAGCGATAAGCGAAGTTCCTAAATTAAAAGGAATCTTCTGATGTATACAATGTTATGTAGTAAAAGTCTGGGCTTTTCAAAGTACAAACATTATCCAAAGTACTAAAACTGATCGTAAAAACGCATTGAACTTGGTGGTCACACCTAAAAAAAACGCCTTCCCCTGTTAAGTGGCAAAAACATGTATCTATATTCTCAAGTTCACCCATTCCGAAGCCGTTGAAAGAACTTTGTCTTTTGTGGGTTCTTTTCAAGTTCCTTTCCTTACTGTATGAATCACCGGCTGTACCTCGAGAAGATAACCTCGGCCGCCCTATTCTTCATAACAAATTTCTCAACATACAACGCACGGTGCAATAGTGTTCCATTTTTGTTGTAGGGAAAGAAAGCATGAATGCATCCCAACTTAGCTTATCACGTGGTTTTGTTGATGTTGTGCGTTTGCCTCCACCCTATCAGTGTCGCTCCGTGTATGAACTGCGTTCACATTATCGGAACGCCGCGAGTTGCATATAAGTTACATGTCATGTCGCAACAAACTCATTAACGATTCTATTTCGATTGTTTCTTCTCTCTCCTTTTCCATCCACAGTAGCATAGCTGCTCCACACGATGGAGGCTCAAAAGCGGAAGGAACGCGAACCTTGCCCGAGGCAAAAGGCGAACTTTCTTTCGTACATCATATTCGCCTGGACGATACCGATCTTCTTCAAGGGCTACAAGAAGGAGCTAAACACGGACGATCTGTATCAACCGCTGCGGGAGCACAAATCCGACGGGCTCGGAAATCGATTATGTGAGGCGTGGGAAAATGAACAGAAGCAGGCACGGTTGAAGAACAGAAAGCCGAAACTCTTGCGGGCAGGCTTTCGTGTGTTTGGATGGGAGATTGCCTTGTTAGGATTGGTGCTGCTAACACTCGAGATGCTCTTCAAGTAAGTGAAAGACGGGGTTTTGTGGTAGAATAAAACTTTGAACTTCAAATTAAACTGATGTCATCCTTACAATTGCAGAGTATCGCAGCCTTTTTTCCTGGGCAAACTGGTGGCGTACTATTCCCGGCAATCGGGTGACCTTACGGAAGCGTATCTGTACGCGGGTGCAGTAGTACTGTGCAGTGCGATTAACGTCCTGTTTATTCATCCGTACATGCTGTCCCAGTTGCATCTGGGCATGAAGCTGCGTGTAGCCGCGTGCAGTATGATCTACCGCAAGTCGCTTCGGCTGAGCAAAACGGCACTCGGCGACACGACGGCTGGACAGGTGGTGAATCTACTGTCGAACGATGTGGGTCGGTTAGATTTGGCCGTACTGTTTGTGCATTACCTATGGATTGGACCACTGGAAACGTTGGTTGTGACGTACCTGATGTACCGTGAGATCGGCTATTCGGCTGTGTATGGTGTACTGTTTTTGCTGCTATTCATTCCACTGCAAGCGTACCTTGGCAAGAAAACGTCGGAACTTCGATTGCGTACGGCGCTGCGTACGGACGAGCGTGTGCGATTGATGAACGAAATCATCCAAGGCATTCAGGTGATCAAAATGTACACGTGGGAGAAACCATTCGCTGCGCTCGTAGCGATGGCAAGAAAGTAAGTGATCGCTCAGCACCTAACACTCGTTGGCAAAATACTGATATATTTGTTGATTACAGGAAGGAAATCAAAGTGATTCGCTACGTATCGTACATCCGGGGTATTCTGCTATCCTTCATCATGTTCACGACCCGCGTATCGATCTTTCTCAGTCTGGTTGCATATGCGCTTGCTGGGCAGGTTGTAACAGCGGAGAAAGCGTTCGCCATTACGGCTTATTACAACATCCTTCGAACAACGATGACCATCTTCTTCCCGCAAGGTATTGGCCAGTTTGCGGAAGCGCTTGTATCCGTTCGTCGTATCCAGAAGTTCATGCAGTACGAAGAAATTGAAGGTGCGGAAGGTGTTACAATGGTAGCAGCCGATGGAAAGGATGTGTCGTCTTCATCATCCGAGCTGGAGGAGAAACCAAACTCGGACCCGCTGGCGTTGCCAAACAGCAAACTAATCCGTCACTCAGAATCGGACGGTTTGAAGGAAGGCGCACTGAACAATCATCTGTCGGATGCGGGAGTGATTGTGGAGAAGGCGGTAGCTCGCTGGGATTCGAAAGCGACCGAGTTTACGCTGGATGGGGTGGATTTGCACGTACAACCCGGTACACTGGTAGCCGTCATTGGACCGGTCGGTGCAGGCAAGTCCAGTCTGATCCATGCAATCCTTGGCGAGTTGCCACTGGAATCCGGAAACATTAAAGTAAACGGAGATATTTCCTACGCGTCCCAGGAACCGTGGCTATTCTCCGGTACGGTACGCCAGAACATCCTGTTCGGATTGCCGATGGATCGCGAACGCTACAAGCAGGTCGTGAAGACGTGTGCTCTCGAGCGTGATTTTCATCTATTTTCCGACGGTGATAAAACGATCGTCGGCGAACGAGGTGTGTCGCTGTCCGGTGGGCAGAAGGCTCGCATCAGTCTCGCCCGTGCCGTGTACCGGCGGGCGGAAGTGTACCTGCTCGACGATCCACTGAGCGCCGTTGATTCGCACGTTGGCCGGCACCTGTTTGACCATTGCATGCGCGACTATCTGCGGGGCAAGATCGTGATCCTGGTGACGCACCAGCTGCAGTACCTGCAGAACGCGGACCAGATCGTCGTGATGATGCACGGCCGGGTGGAAGCGGTCGGGACGTACGATAAACTGCGCGAAAGTGGGCAGGACTTTGCACAGCTGCTGGCGGCACCATCGGGCAAAGAGGACGACAGTACCGACACCGAGTCGATCAAACGGTCGGGCAGTTTGTACAAACGGCAGAACAGTGAATCGAGTATGGATTCGGCCGTAGCCGATGGTGATGGGCCGGAGAATAAACCATCCGAGGAACGGCAAAAGGAAGGATCGATTGGCTACGATGTGTACCGGGCGTACTTTAAGGCGAGCGGAGGCAATCTGGTGGTGCTGTTGATTTTGTTTATGTTCCTGCTATCACAGTTAAGTGCTTCCGGGGGTGATTATTTCCTCACCTATTGGGTGAATAAAGCGGAAGAGAAGGCACCAGCTGTTAGTGAGGAAAGCCAAGCCATGTTTAGTGCACTGAGCAATGGGACAGCTATCGATGGCACTGAGGATGGATTTAATGGTACTACAACTACGTTCGAACCACCGACGACTACTCCGGCAGCTACAGCGGGCGGTATTGCCGTGTTCTTTACCGCAATCAGGCAAATGTTTGCGTCGGGTGATGAGGACGAGGATCGGTATATTGATATCTACATCTTCACTGCACTAACGGTCGCGACGGTTGTGATAACGCTCACCAGAAGCATGTTCTTCTTCCGGGTAAGTAGACACGTGACGAACAATATTCTCTACACTGCGTCTAGTTTCGATGGAACCACCTTTAAATCGCAACAGAAGAGCAACAAGACAAACAAACTATAAATACTACTAAGTTTGCTAAGATTTACTAAGATCCAATGGAATCAATGGAGTTGACCATTTGAAGAACCAAGAACAGAATTTGATCTGAATTTGGAATAAGTGAAATAGGAATAATATTTTTAATTCTTCTTCGTGATTTTTCTTCTTGGCTTAACGACCTTCTAGGTCACTCCGGCCTTCTAATGGCTTACTAGATTTGCTGATATAGTTAGTCAAACTTTCGTTACTTTAGCGAAAATTACTCTTCAGCTTGTTGTTAAATTTTTATGTATCGTTAGGAGGCACATTAGGACGGATCCGTCTTCGATAAAAAATAGCTTTTCAGGGTTTTATCTCGTACCATAATCTTTCTCTCCAGTTCCCACAAAAGAACTAGTGTTGATAGATTCAGGGCTCGGAAGATATCAAATCGCATTGGACGGTTCCTTAATTGATCCTAAAAATGATCCCCATTTTTAGGGAAAACAAAGGAACCGGCCACTGTATTACATATTTTTCTAACGAAAGCAAGTGGATCTATAGAAATTGGAGGCAGTGTAGAAATCATCACAGTGTATAAAATTCATTATAATGATTTTATTATCATTTTGCAGACGGCAATGAAAGCATCCCGCAAACTGCACGACGCCATGTTTAACGGTATCACGCGTGCGTCCATGTACTTCTTCAACACGAATCCGTCCGGCCGTATCTTGAACCGTTTCTCGAAGGATATGGGTCAAATCGACGAGTATCTGCCGAGTGTAACAGTGGACGTGATACAGATTTTCCTTTCGTTGATCGGTATCGTGGTGGTGGTAGCGATCGTGAATCCGTACAATCTCATCCCGACCGTCATTATTGGCATCATATTCTACTTCATGCGCGCCTTTTATCTGCTCACATCACGTAATATTAAGCGCGTTGAGGCAATCAGTATGTATTTTAAAGATATTTTCTGGCGGAAAGAGAAAACCCTTTTTCAATTTCTAATGATTTTATTCTATTTCTCTAGCACGATCACCGATCTACTCCCATCTTTCGGCATCGCTTTCCGGTCTCTCCACCATTCGTGCATTCGGCGCCGAAAAGGTGCTCGTGCATGAGTTCGACTCGCATCAGGACCTGCACAGTTCAGCATTCTACCTGTTCATCTCGACGTCACGCGCTTTTGGCTTCTATCTGGACGTGTTCTGTGTGATCTACATAGCAATCGTCACGCTAACGTTCTTTATTCGTGGCGATAGTGGCGGTAACGTTGGGTTGGCCATTACGCAAGCACTCGGTATGACCGGCATGGTGCAGTGGGGCATGCGGCAATCGGCTGAGCTCGAAAACACAATGACATCCGTGGAGCGTGTGGTAGAGTACGATGATGTTGATCCGGAACCGGCGCTTGAAGCACCGGCCGATAAAAAACCCCCGAAAGAGTGGCCCCAGGAGGGACGGATCCAGTTCGAGAAGGTGACCCTACGCTACAGTCCCGAGTCCGACGGGGATCTGGTGCTGCGTGATTTGGAATTCGAAATTGAGCCACGCGAAAAGATTGGTATCGTGGGACGGACCGGTGCTGGCAAGTCGTCGCTAATTAATGCACTGTTCCGCCTGTCGTATAATGGTGGTTCGATCTTAATCGATTCGCGCGACACGAACCAGATGGGTCTGCACGATTTGCGTGCGAAGCTCTCGATCATTCCCCAGGAACCGGTGCTGTTTTCGGGCACGCTACGGTACAATCTCGATCCGTTCGATGAGTATCCGGACGAGAAGCTGTGGCGTGCGCTGAAGGAAGTGAAGTTGGAGGAGGCTGTAAACGAACTGCCCTCCGGACTGTCTTCCAAGATTAACGAGGGAGGCAGTAACTTTAGCGTAGGTCAACGGCAGCTCGTTTGTTTGGCCCGGGCTATCCTGCGCGAGAATAAGATTCTGGTAATGGATGAAGCGACGGCGAACGTTGATCCACAAACGGATAAGCTGATCCAGCAGACGATACGGGAAAAATTCAACGACTGTACAGTATTGACGATAGCCCACCGATTGAACACCGTTATGGATTCAGATAAGGTAAGGTGTTTGTGAATTTCTATCCATCGTCCATCTATCCATAATTGTTATTTGATCTTTTTCCGTTACGCAGGTGCTTGTAATGGACGCAGGTCGTTGCGTTGAGTTCGGTACACCGTACGAACTGTTAACCACCGAAGGAGGACCTAAAGTGTTCTACGGCATGGTGAAACAAACAGGCAAAAGCACATTCAATACACTGCTGAAGATCGCCGAGGAGGTAAGCTTGGAAATATTTAATTTTTTCTCAAATAAAATTACTCATACTTGCTTGTCCTTCTTCACACAGTCTCACAATCAAAAGCTTAAACCGATAAAGGAGGCTGAAGCAACAAAATAGATTCCTGCATCCGTACAGATGCTAGTAGCGTATACAGCTAGTTCGTAAGATGTACACTAATTCCCAATCGTGAAAATCTCCTGCACTACTCGTAAGGATTGCATCCGGAGAAGGCGTTGGTACATTACAATACCTCGTGCTTAAACAAAAAGTGGCCTTTACTTAAAGTAATAAGTAATAATTTCGAACAAATTCTGTCCTTAATGTAGTTACCGTTTAAGGTTGTCAACACGTCCTCATATACATATGTGGTAATATATACTGAAGTTTAGATGTAATTTAAGCTAAGCAATATGGGGTTTCGTGCATTGTACTTGTTTTATACTGCTACGCAGCAGTAGGTTTCCCGCCAATAATGAACTCGTAAATTCCTTAAAGATATCCTGATCGTGGATATGTGCAGCCTTATAGTGGTTACGTACAAAAAAAAAAAAAAAAAAAAAAAAAAAAACCAGGCATAACTTAAAAAAAGAACGAGTAAACCGTTTGAGAAACATTTGTATTTAGTTAAGAGTAAGGAAACAGCAACAAGGTGTACTATATGTGCGGTGCAGTGGCGTACCGGTTTGCGCCAATATATAGTTGTGCAAGTATGCGTAGTTATGTTCATTCATTTGGTGCCTTCTCAGAGTAACACTGTTCTCAGCGATTATTAGCGCGTAGTCGTTAGTGGTTAAGTTGTACGATTTATGGCGCAGCAGTAAACAGGAGGAAAAATGGACAAACCATGTTTCAATGATCAAATAAATCATTTCAATCATTGCTGAAACCACCACTGGTAGTGCGAGTGGAGGTTTGATGCGAGAAGCTTGGCTCTAACCATATGCTACGTTGCAAAATGCAGTTCTTTTTGCATAAACATTCCGAAACGCGGTAGATTAGTATGTAAATTAGTATGCAAGCGACGGTACGGTACGTGTGCGCAATGGAAGGACATTGTGAAATCGTGTACAATTTGATCTACGTTGAACATTGTTTTATCTATCTAAAATGTTTTAGATAAGAGCAACAACTCCATCAAGGAATGGCGGATGTCAGGATAAAACAACGATTTTTTATTTATAGTGCTTTTGTGTGGGCTAGGGCGGAAGTAGCCCTGAAAGTCGTTTTTCGTGCTGAAATGGTGTCTGGAAAAACCGGGTCAATGTTTTGGTCGCCCTGGAACACGGCTCCTCCAAAGATCCCCATATCCAGCTCCAGCTCCTCCATCCTTCATTCGCCTGAAATCGTTTTCTTCACCTGAAATCATTGGATTCCGAAACATTCCTGAATTAACGGAAACGAGAAAGATGACCAACTTGTCAAAGAAGGTCGGCTACGTCCAGCCGAACTATCCAACGCCCTTTCACGTTGAGAAGCTACGCATTCGTCCTACTCAATAGTCGCCTAAAACTTGAACATCACAACAACCTAGACCTCAGCATCGAACTTCGCTCCGCAGAATCAACAAGTAATTTTCCGCTTTGGTCACATCCTTCTGACACACTCGTACATCCGAAGTCCTCCACTGTGCAGTTTCTGTGGCGTTGAAATCACCGTCCGCTGCATCCTTACCGACTGCCAAGTATATATTAAACACAGAAGCACCTGTCAACTAGATACTTACCTTACAATCATTTTATCACCCGAAATACAACAGCAGAACAAACCCATCCATTTTCATCGCATTAGCAGCCTGTAAAGCTCTCCGTCCAATCTAAGTTTTTGGTTGCGAGCTCGAGAGTTAACGCATGGCCTCACCTCAATAGACTGAGGACTCTGAGCGCACTCTTCTATTTCAATAGGGTAGCTCCGCACTCTTCTCAGATTCCAAGTAAATGTCACTAGTAGGAAGAAAACTCGTCGTCTAGATCACGTCTTTAGTTTACCCGTTTTTGCCCTCACGAGGTAACTCTTCACACCCTCCAAGCTTTTCGCCCTCATGAGGTAACTCTTCGTCTTTTTCGAGGTTCACATAGTACTTAACAAAACTATTCGCAACAGCTTTAACAAAAAATGAACCATTTCAGCAATAGTCATAGTTGTACTCTGACTAAGGCCGAAATATGACAGCATTACTAATTCACTTTTCCACATCTACGGCCTACAGCAGAGGTTGGCAAAGTCCGGCTCATCTGATGATTTTATTCGCGAGAAAATTTTGGGTACATTTTTGTCGTGATCGTATTAATAAATGAGATATAATACGAGTTAAATCTGCACGATCATGTTAAAGAAGAATAAATCATTTGGAATATCGAGATTTCCATTAACTTTTAATCGAAGGTCGTTCATGTAGTCTCAGAATCTCAAAGCTTCTATAAATAACGTTTCGGCTTTCCATTTATCCGCTTACTATTTTGTACATACAAAACTTGAAACTAGAAATTAGACCATCCCTCTGAATGGTGAACTTATCCAGGTCTTAGACGAACAGAAAGCTACAAGCTTGCTGACCAAACACAAATAAATAAAAAAAGTCAACGCCAAATGACCGCTAGGGACAGAGTTGCAATAGTTTTGTAGGATGTTTCTGGTCCTCGGGATTCGAGCTAAATTATTTTTATTAATAAATCTCTTGTCAATGTTAAATGTAGAGCAAAATGATGGACGCCTGTTAATTGGTCTGATTTATTATTTCAGTTCCATTCTAATTCTCTGTAATTAACCACAATACTTTCCAAGGATCAAAAGTCCATGTCAAAGAACATAAATTGGGAGACTTTATGTATAAAAGTATGCTTTGAATATATGTTCGAAACTGTTTATCGTCCTAAAATAGCATCGCAATCATTAAAAGCCCAATGGGCTAGTTCTAGTTCGTTCGAGTAGCATACTATTTACGACGTCATTAATGTTGATAAAATGTTTACATCCGTCCTTGGCCGTCGCTAGGGAATGTGCCGTTACCAATAATTACACACGGAAGTTACAGGTCCGGCGCGATCCTATGGTGACGCAAAACCGTCAAACATATCATCATATAAAGTTTGTGCAGCATTATTTTGCGCACCGTCCTCTAATGAGACGATTTGAGCCGGGGAGCGTACATTGACTTTATTTCTCACGCTTATGGCGCTTTTTTTGTACCTTTTTGAATATCCTTGAGTGCGCGTACCTGTTTCCTGTTTTAGCAGGGTGCTTCATTTGTTAAAAGTACGCGAAGGGAACGAAATTCGCATAACGTTGGACTCCTGCATGAACTTCCAACGAACAGGAAACTAACCTGCCTAAACCTGTAATTGATTAACGATCCAATCAAAATCGGAAGTACAAACGCACCAAACTGTTTGCCAATTCCGTGAGTGTCATTCACGGCTTACCTACCCTCTCCGGAGACGAATCTGTGCAACATGTGCACGGACGCACAAAACAAAAAAAAAAAAACGAAACGAACTCGACCTTAAAGTCAGCTTCCCTGCGTACAACCGCATCGCCTTCGTCTATCACCTCATCAAGGGTAGAAAGGTGTGATCGTTTTATGACCCCGTTGTGTCTCCCCGTTATGCTACCGAATGAATGATTTCGGTGCCCCACTCCGACAGGCACGGCGTGGTGGTGGGTTAGTAGTGGGGGGGTTTTTGTTGAGGTAGAGTCAGACAAGCCAGCTCTCGGTACACTCCTCTAGTTAGGTTGTTTACATCGGCACATATGCGAGTATGGGCGAAGATAATTAGGCACGAGAGGAAAGGGATGCAGGGGGACAGAGCTTGGCAGAGCACGACTCAGGTTGAATTACAAATCGAACAACAAGATTCCAGAGAGATGTTCGATAAGCCTGTCGATGCGTTGTACCGGTCATGTAAACCTTCTAGACATACCAAGCAACAACAGGTACAAGATTTTCTTATGTATATCTTAATAATGTTTTTTTTTGTCTGTTGCTTAAAGCGTGACATGTTAACAATATACACGGTGTCAGCTCATTTTGCTTTCTTTTTAATTATCGCATGTGTCCAGAGGTGTTATAGGCCGTCAAGTTTAGTTGTTCTAGCTTAAGCTATATTGTTTCCAATCTTTCTTTGAAGGATCCAATGACGTCACTACGCTTAATATGTCTATCTCAAGGACCCACCAAGTCTCACATGGACACACCCATTCTGCACGTTCTCAGCTATAGAAAGAATGTCTTGGAAGAAGCTGTTTCTTCTTCCAGCTAAAGCGAATCCATCCAGCCAGAATGGTGAATCAAGTTGATGGACATAATTGCTGTGTAATTATGAGCAAAAGCTTGTCTCGCGTCGGGTAAGTTATGCTACAGGTTGAGCATTGGGCCTATGTCCACGTTACGTTAATTATTTCTCACTCATTTTTACCTGTGTTTTCATGTCCATAATCGGAAATTCCAAGCCTCCAAGTGATCAACAATTTGATGTCACTTGTGGGCACGCTTCCTGGTGGAACGGTGGAAAAATGCAGTTCGTTTCCTTTATTTACCAACAACACAACGGCCCGTTGGTCAATGTCACAAATTAGCCATGAATATATTTCGTGCACCGCCCAGATCAGTCAACTTTTGAGCGTCAGTCGGTGAGTCACTTGAGGGTGGCTTAGAAAGATCGTTGACGTTTCACAGTTAGTTCAAAATTTTCCCTACCACTTTCGACCTTCCCGCAGAAGAGCAGAAACGGTTTGGGAAGTTTGCTGTCGGTAGGAAATAACCAACAAGACCAACAACCGGTTCTTGCCAGGAGGGTACGAACGATTAGATCGCCCAACTGGTTGTGGACCGATCCGTAATAATGCGGGAAACACGCGCTTCTCTCTTTCACTGCAATACACGCTTGAAAAAGGGCTTGATAAGAGACGAATCGACCTTGAAGAGCTTTTTACGGTGATGAAGCGTAAAGTGATCTAGGATTGCAGTCCCCCTGGATGCCATTAAAAAGAAGTCCATCAAATGAAGTCGAAAGCAAGTTCCTAGCAAGAGTGAATCGGATCATTCTGCTTCATTATGCGTTCCTTAATGAGCCTGTAAAACTATTTAAATACATTTTAATTTTAAAGCAATTAACACTTCAATCGTAGGAAGAACTGCTCAATATCAATAAACTCACATACAACATTGCGCCATCAACTGCACAATGACGATTTAATATCTCTTCCATTCTGGAAAATGTCAGTGTGATGATGGGTCTGCATGGAGGCTTTTTTTTTTACTTCTTTCGATTCGATTTGGCCGGGTAAGGAAGTATGCGAAGGTGCGTTAAGCGCGTGACAGCCTGGAAAAAAGAAGAATTTATAGCATCCCTGATGTAAAATTATAAGACGGTGAGCAGCTTGTATTGACACTTTGCTGAAACCACTTTACGAGCGGCTAACATGAGCTTAATCCGATTCGCGGGTTCGATTGTAAGATCGCTGGTGGAATTGGACGGTGCAGGTTGATGCAGGGCTTTTAGAATGCCTTTGATGTATGTGTGTGTTGAGGAGAGAACTGCTCCCCAGGAGTTGGGGAGCAGTTTGCGGATTTTTGCAACGACCTTGGTGCTGGTAATGTTCAGCTGACAGGTAGGAAGTTGGTGCGTGGGACTCGATTAGAATTGTAACGTCACATACCTGGGCAGGGCGTAACATTCTGGTGAGCGTTTATCTTAATGACGATGATTTATTATTTCAAACGCCGCAGGTTCTATCTAACTTTGGTACCAATCAGCCACTAAATCGATTATGTTGCGTTGAATTCATTTCCGTGTGCCTTTAGGTGCAGGCATCAACCCGATTTGAGGTGCATAATAGCATGATATGCAATTGACTTGTCTGCATCATTTGAATAGTTCGCCATGCCTTGAGGCACATCTGGTAATTGCACAAAGGATTTCGTGATTGCATGCCTTAAAAGAATTGTTCATGATTGAGGTGTGAATATCAATGCATCCCTGGGAACATAAAGTAGGAAGTTTTATGAGCCTTTTGTCGCTGGAGACGAATCTTAATGAGACGAACAGTGTTGCGCTTTTAAGCGATCTCTGTTGCCATTCATTAAACTAGTACGGTGCGTAATGGCTAGACTTCCTGGTGCGAGGACTTCCCTTAAGTAATTGTCCTAAAAAGCATCTCGAAGAATTTAAAATACTAATCATCTGTTGTCCGCAAAATAGTTGTTACGATGACACCCGTTAAACTGCGGCATTATGCAAATCATGCTTATGAAAACTTACTTCCAATCAACTTAATCGGACACTCGCATAAAGCAGTCCATTTTAGTGCAAAACTTGGTGCAGCTGTTGAGAGTTCGATACGCTCTCATAAAGATATCATTCTACTTCTACCGATCTCCCCGGTCCAAGCTGATGCGAATTAGTGTCCCCCGGATTGAGAGCGGGTGGTATTAATAATTCCTCCATCAACCACCCGTGCCGTTCCTTGCGGCTTCTCATACTGACACGGATACAATTTGCAGCTTACTGCAAAGCACTACCGGACACCAGGATATGTAAATCGGTTCCAGCGAACAGTTGGCTTACGCATGACCGCCATTCGTGTACCACCTGTTGGCGGACGTCACTATCCCAATGGTTGCGTATCGATCGTGCGCGATCTCACTTCCTTCGAGGTGAGACACTTTAGATGGATGGAATAATTCAATCGGAATGTGTTCTGAACTACTTCTGCTGCTGCATTAAGATGTCATCGAACGGGCATGGACGCGAGAATAAGGTGAGACTGTGAGAGACGGTGAGAATAAGGTGAGACATTTTGAGTTTCATCGCTCGGGGGACTTCACCAAAGGGGCTAATTGTTGTCAAACATATGTCGCACGAGAGTGTACAGACATTCTTGGGGATTTTTGCACTCTGATTGTAAGGGCGTTACGTGCACGGATTAAATCTTGAAATCTGATTGAACGTGCTTGATGCTGGATGTTTGTGTTTGTGTGGGAAAGATTGTTCTATCTTCCTTCTGGCCGTTTGGGGATTTCTGGAAGAAATGTGTGAACAACAAAACCATTAGAATATCCACTTGCGACTTCAATGTCTGGGTAGGTGGAAATTCAGAGGAAAGAAGATGTGACTCAATTAAATGTTGACCGCACGTTACCAAGACTAGACCAAGACGAGGACTAGAATTGTGGCACCAAACAGTTCTCAAATCTTCAAAAAAAAACCTTAGTTCAGAGAACGCAGAAGATCGCCCATTAAGACCTTCAGATCGTTGAATCGCTTCGAAGCAGTAACAGCACGAAACAAGCGTCCGTATTAGACACAACTTTGATTCTAATTAGCCTAATTCTTTGCAAAGCCTCCCAATTGGATATTAATTTCTTCGGTTTATTTTTAGCCATTTGAGCATGATGCTGACGATGTTGGAGAACTCTGACCAGGTACGTGGTACGCTTTGTGCGTGGTATCTATTAGTAGCAGCAGCCTAAAACCATCCCAAGAACAGGCTTGGTGGCCCGTGGTGGATGATGAGTGAGCAGCATTCAATTACGTACAGTTCCCACCCGGGCAGGGCCGCTTATCGCGTTCTAGCATCTTGCTTGCGATCGCGAGCGCGCGCGCGCGAATCATTTGTCAGCACGGGTAGGCAAAACTTATGACAAATAGTAGTGATTTTGAAGGCTATTAAACCGTTTACAAAAGCGTTGGGTTGGAGGAGCTGAGGGTTACGAAAAAAAAAATACAAAAACACGCAGACCCGTGCCCGAAGGACGCTGGCCGTACGAGAAGGTTGCATCGTAATTTGGTTCCGTTTTTTGAAGGAGGCTTACGGTTTGCGGCACCGAGAAGATGGAAGAAGGATTCGGCACTTTTGTGAAGTGACCACAATTTTTTTTATTTATGTTTTGCAGGAGCAACCACAACCGGGAAGGTGGTCCGTTGACCTGGCTCAGTATTGATCACAATTAGCGGTGTACTGCGCCATAAGTCTGAGAGCTCTTGATGGTTTGCGCGTGTCGACGATCAAGAGCTGCCGAATTCGGAGGGAAAATCCGGTAACCCCATCGGGCTGCAAGTACAGGATCAGGAAGCGAAGGTAGAGCAGTACGTAACGCTACGCCATTATCGGTAGGTTGCCACCAGTTCCTTTTGGTGGGTATGGTAAGCGTGAGAAGATTAATCATCCGTGGCCGAACGCGCACGGCGCTGGATTGGATTTGGTCGAGCTTTTCGGGTTAATCGGACCTCACCGTGCGAACCCGATCAGATGCACAGGCGCTGTGTGTAAGAGCGTGCTCGCGCGCGCACGCTTAAGCTCAGGTGCCTTACATTACAGGTTGGTGGTGGGGTTCCAGCATGGTTGGTGGTACAAAACATTGTACGGTTGGTCGCGAAAACCGGCGCATTCTGGTTTTTCCAGCGCGACCGTTCGCACGACAAACACCAAACCAGCAGCAGCGGCGGCATATAAATACGAGCCACCGGAGGCTGCGGTCGGTTAGTCTCTTTGCTCACCTGAACAGGGCACGTTGTTCGTGTATCACACAACGCCACAACAAACATCGAGAGCGAGCCGGTCTCTGTCACGTCTGGGAGGCTCCTTGCGGTGTTTTCATTTTCGTTGGCGATTAACGTGTGTGATTGGTTACGATAGCTAAATTCGAAGATAGTTACTCCCGCGGAACGTGGACAGGAATTCGCATCTGAGTTGCGTTAGCGCGAGAGTTGAAGGAAACGAGTGCAGAAAAAGAGACTTCAGATATCGGTGTTTACAAACCATACAGTGAACTTCACGCAAGTGTTTTCGTGTGGCCAAGAGCCGTAGTGAATCGTGTCGAACTGGATTGGGGTCACAGCGTGTAGCGAACCAAACCAAAAGCCACAATGGTACCCCGCAGCAGCAGCGGCAGTAGCCGTAGTATGTTCCCAGGTGTTTTAGTAGCAGTGTAAGTGCATTTTTTTGCCACCGTGAGGCATTGATGAAGGTTTGAGGTGAATAGAGAATTTGAGGGTCTCCAGTGAATTGCCGATGCGCGTACGTGAGCATCGAAAATGAAGTCAAGCTCAGCAGCATCATGCGTGTTCTGATGTACGTTTGGCGTACGATTTGGCACGCACGTGTTACTTGATCGTACGGTTTGTGTATTTGTGATCGAAAATGGCGGTGGAAGGGTTTTTAAGTGCGTCCGGTGACCATGATCTCGCGTGATCTTTTGTACGTCTAGACGTGTGTTGTAGACATGTTTGGGATGCTTACATATATCGCATAACCAACTGTTTCAATCTAGCCAATCTTCTAGCCGATCATTAAATTATTGAACCTCCACTTTTGTATGCAATCCACTCACATTGAATGCGGAATCGGTACGAGCCTCCTCGCTTTATTGTGCTTTTATTAGCTGCCCCAAAATCACTGTAGCGTAAATTCCATCGGACCATACTTCGCAAATTTACTATAAAAATAACTCGCCCCAAAAAATCCCCAACTTCGTCGTCGATCAAACATTCTGCACCACCCGGATCCGGTTGAGAGTGTTTGCCTTTCACCGGCATAGTTTGAACCAAAACAAAGCGGCAAAAATGGAATGTGTCCTACCGCTGGTTGGGATATCTCCATTAGCAACAGCACACACGTTGGATTGGTTGGATTGGTTGTCTTCGGGATAATTAGGGATGCTTTAGCTTAATTGTACAAGTTGAGTGGGGCGCTGCTCGTGCGCGAAAGCGTGTATTCTTGCTTTGGTGTTTAATTAACCTTCAGTAAGCGACTCGAGCTTATTACTACATCTTGTTCTAGGGAACGTTTTTCAACCCATAATCATCATCCCTAGCAGCTAGAGAAGAGGAGTTAACAAATTACTTACATCAGTTGTGCAATATTGTTGCATTTAAGAGTAAAATCCAGCTACCATGCCAACAGCACATCAAACGGACCATACAATGATGATGCAAATGACATCTCAAAGTGGACGCCTTCCAGAGCCCATCATATGAGCGGTTCGTTCGGCAGAATAAATGTAGCTAACCTCCGCAGCTAACGCTGACATACATTTTCACCTCAGATGTCAGGTTCAGGGTTTAGTGTCCGCCAAGTAACACTGGAAGCCTTTGTCACCTTGTCCAAGGTTTCGCGCCGCGTGGAGGAATTTGTCCAGCTTCCCCCCAACTGGTCTCGCCATCCCTCCTTCTAATCACACAATATTATGCCAACATGCAAGCAGACCAATTGGTACAGCAATCGATTACACGTTTTTGCCTCTTTATTCAATTACTAACCTCCTCCCGCTCCATTAATCATCGAACACCGATGTCGATAGTATGGCGGGGAACTGGACGAGAAATAGAGGAGGCAAAAGAGGGAAGTGATTCAATTGCAAACCGATACCGACCGGATCGAACGGTTCTGGGCGAAGCAACGATAATCAATAATTACTCGATTGGGGTAATTGGTAACGATTGGATTTTGGCACTCACAGCTGGAATTGATTTTGTGTGAACAATTTTTTTTCATAACGGCCTTTTAATGATGAGAAGCGGAATGCACAGGGCAAAACTGAGATTATAATAATGCAAAAAATCATTTAATAATATTATAATTGGGTGCTGAAAGTGGCAAAAACGAACGAGGTGTGAATATGTACTTAAGTTCATAACGCTCTGTGTGAGTGACTTGCTTTAAAGGACATGCATCCATCTAAGTCATTGAAAGCCTACACCTGGTTCAATTGAATTGACAAGAATTGAAATATTGATTGCATATTTAAACAGCTTCCCAGCCCCAAGAATCACTCTCCCTCCGAAGCATAGCAACCGTGAGCGGTTGTGTTCCTTTATCTCAAAAAGATATAAAAATACGCCAATAATCTTACCACCAACGAACAGGTTTCGATTCACCTTGCGTTATTGAGGTTGCACCTCATCGGACGCAAAAGCAGGTTACAGTATGTTGGGTTGGAAGTTAATGACATGTAAATCATAAAATGAAAAGAATGTTTTACTGCGCTGTGTACCGTATCGAACGCATCCCGGACATGGTTTTAGCTTGCATGCGAAACGTTGTTCGATTTTGTGTTATTCAAAATCCTGCTCATTACGGAGCTTAGGCCACGCTTTATGGCATACGAGAAGAATTATCTTAACGATGGCTTTTATGTTTTTCTTTGCATGATTTTACAACCTCATAACAAGCAAAAACAGCACCATTAAGGCATAACAATGTGATAATTAAACTCACTTTCGATCTCACCATGCAGAAATGGGTCTTTTAGCACAGTAAAATTATCGAATCTTTTACAGGCGTCGTGCACGATCGCCAATTAACACTCTTAAAAGTGACCTACAAAGGAACAGATCGAGGTAAAACAAACAAAACACGTCGGACACGTGAAATACACTACCGGACAATCCAGTTCCTCCTGTTGCATCATCGATGAACGATCAAAATCGCGCGTATGATCGTGATCGTGATTGAATGACAGCTTACATAAAGCTGAGAGATGTGTATCGCAGCTCATGTTTAATTAAAGACGCTCCAGACGGATGGTCGTGCTACTATCGCGAAAATTATTTGGATCTGGAATAGGAACCTTCTCGATGATAATACTAGTAGTGCCAACGGTTATCTTCTTTGGCAACCAATCGTATGTTTGGATTTTACTAGCCTCTGCATCAGACTTCCAAACAAGTTTCGAACTTTGGAGGCGACTTTAAAAACCTTCATACGCAAACCTGCCTAATGCTAATGTTTAAGAATATGGATGGCGAAGAAGGATCGGACGGGTTACGGTACGCCATGTGGTAGAGAAGAAGAATTAGGAATTTAAATCGCTACGAGAGCGAACAACAGGAATACTACTTGAACGAATCAATATTTTCCATGAGTGTCCAGGCAGAATGAAAATTCCAGATACAATTCTTCCTTACTGATACGTTGAAAATAGAAGTTTTTTCCAACGTTTCCAACGGTTTCCAACGTATCAGTATGCAAGAATTGCATCTAGAATTTTCAGTCTACCTGGACACTTCAAAATATTGATTCGTTCAGGTAGCATTCCTGTTGTTCGCTCTCGTAGCGATTAAAAGTCCTAATTCTTCTTCTCTGCCACATGGTGTACCATAACCCGTCCGATCCATCTTCTTCCAACTTTTGGTAGGGATTATCTCGATGCCCATCGGCGGAGCAAGTCGGCTAGGCACTATGGTTATTCAGAAAGAATATTCCCTTACAGGCATGTTTGAAGTTTGAGGCCTTAGCTTGGGTACGAGGACACTCAAACCTCTAGAAAGAATTGATCGCAAGGTTTAGCTTGTTGCACTCTCTCTCTCTAGAAGTAGAGGTTGGCGTTCTAAAAGGTTAAGATGCTTTTTGGTCGCTTTTTATTACGAAAAAATGTTCCCAACTGATTTTTCTATTTGCTATTGCATTGCTGGCTTCTTGTTTTGGATTGATGGTTCGCGGTGCGATTGATTGCTGCTTAGCTTTATCTGAATACCTTATTTCGGCCGCTGAGGTGAGCACTCTGTTGCTCACACCATTGTCAGTGCTTGTTGTCAGTGCTGAGTTGACTTACTATACATTAACAAGCAAATATTGAACATCAATAGAACAACTTTGAGTAGCAACCAGGCCAGGTAGTACCGTCCGAAGGACATAAAAGTATCTTAGCGATCGTTGTAAAAAATCTAGTTTTATTTAACAGTAGCAACGGTCCATATCGCACAAAGATCCTTTACAATCAGCTGTGTTCATTTGCTGATGGATTGACATTAACCATCAATCAATCATGTCGTAAATGACAGCAAACTTTAACGATAATTCAATTTAGAAAGGTTCACTCATCGCTTGTCAAATGCACTTGCTACTGCTCTATCTGCACGCGATGGAACCTGTTGCGGAAGCATCTACATTAATTATTCCTCCAACAGGATAAAGGCTTGACAAAACGGCTACCGACAGTGCACCTGTTACCACCCAGCGAGCGATCCAACAAAGCCACCGTTTGGGTTGATTTGGTTTTTAAATTTTTGCTGCAACACGCAGTCTCACGCCCGTAATACAAATAAAAACGTGGCCTCATAACAGTCTACGGTGGAATGTAAATGGTTTGGAGTGTATGTTGCTTTGCAACCGCTAGTACGGCTCAATATTCTCGCCGATCAGGTTCCAAAGGGGCTTGTAAAATTTAACTGGTATCCCTTGAAGTACCAGCCCCCGGAAGGTTTTAGCTGAGTAATTTTATTGCTCTCCAGCCTCACCAGCCATTCTTCCAGCGATCTTGATCGATAATTGATCTCGTTGACAGCGTTTAGTAGGCGCAGGTGGCAATTAACCTGCGCTTGTCAAACGTACGAGCCGTTTGGTTTATTTGTTTTGTGTGGTGCGGTTTAGAAGGGGCTTGTTTGATGCCAAACACTTCCATCTCGTCAACATGATTGTTGCGTGTACTTTAACATCTTTGTCACTTTTTTTTTTCGCTCTCCATCTACAGCAGCCTCGCCTTGATTGCGTTGACACCGGCAATAGAGGGCAGGTTTGCACGACGCTTTCCGTCCGACTTTCGCTTCGGGGTTGGGAGCAGCGCGTATCAGATCGAGGGTGGCTGGAACGCAAGCGGCAAGGGCGAATCAATCTGGGACCGGATGACGCACCGTCATCCGGAAAAGATTGCCGACGGAAGCAATGGGGACGTTAGCTCGGATAGCTATCACAATGTAAGTAGCTTTACTGGGAAACGATGCAATCAGAATTTTAATTGAAATCTTCTACCGATCGATAATAACAGTGGCGACGAGATGTCCAGATGGTACGGGAACTTGGGGTGGATGTTTATCGGTTTTCACTCTCCTGGACACGCATCATGCCGAACGGGTTCCTGAACAGTGTTAGCAAAGCCGGCATCGGTTATTATAGCAATCTAATCGACGAGCTTCTAAAGTACAACATCACACCTATGGTGACGCTTTACCATTGGGATCTGCCGCATCGTTTCCAGCAGTTGGGTGGTTGGAATAATGCTGAAATGATCGGTTTCTTCCTGGAGTTCGCGAAGGTAGCGTTCGAACAGTTTGGTGATCGAGTAAAGATCTGGACCACCATCAACGAACCATGGCATGTCTGTGAGCATGGGTATGGAGTGGATTTTATGGCACCTGCTCTAGACTATCCGGGCATCGCTTCGTATCTGTGTGGACATAACCTACTGAAGGCACACGCCGAGACGGTTCACATGTACCGTAGAATCTTCCAACCGAAGCAGCAGGGCAAGATTGGCATCACGCTTGACACATCCTGGCCCGAGCCGGCCACAAACAGTGAGGACGATCGTATGGCTTCGGAAATTGCAGCCCAATTCTATGTAAGTAGTCAAGTTCAGCTCTATTCCGTGTTCAATTTCTCATTTCAACCGCGTTCTTCCATTACAGCTGGGCTGGTTCGGACATCCAATCTTTTCCGCGACGGGCAACTACCCACAAATTATGATCGATCGGATCGGAGCAATGAGTCGGCAGCAGGGCTACACAAAATCACGGCTACCAACCTTCACCAAGGAGGAGATCGAACGGATCAAGGGTACGTCCGACTTCTTCGGCATTAATTCGTACACGAGCATACTGGTGCGCAAGAACGATCGAAACAATTCGGCCAACTTCCCAGTGCCGTCCTTCAACCATGATATGGGCGTGGTAGAATCTGCCGATCCCGACTGGCCAAAGAGTGGTTCCGTTTGGTTGCATGTAAGTAGCCCCCTGAGGTGGGAATTAATGTGAATGTGCGAATTCATGCCCACGGCATGGCAGCAAGATTAATGACTGCAATTAGTTTTCCCGGTGCCGGTGTTTACCGGCACCGAGTGACATTGTTTGCTACACATACCGATCATATCTAACGTGACATCGTTCTTGGTGCAGGTTGTACCGTCCGGTATGAACAAGCTGCTGAACTGGATTCGACGCGAGTACAACAATCCGCCGGTGTACATTACGGAGAATGGCGTGAGTGATCTTGGTGGGACGAACGATGTGAAGCGTATCGACTACTTCAACTCGTACCTGGAGGCCGTACTGGACGCGTTGGAAGATGGGTGCAACATTCAGATGTACATTGCCTGGAGTCTGATGGATAGCTTCGAATGGAAGGCGGGCTACACGTAAGTTATGCTTTTGCAGACTGCATATGCTAGTGTCATGCCACAATAGCTAACCTCTTGCTGATGTCCGTTTGTAGCGAGAAATTTGGTCTGTACCACGTCGACTTTAGCAGCCCCAACCGGACACGAACACCGAAAGCGTCCGCGAAGGTGTACGGCAACATCGTACGAACGCACCAGATCGATTGGAGCTTCCGGCCAACGCCGGAGGTGATCATAATGCCACCAGCTCCGTACCAGTCGAGCAGCAATCGGTTAAGCATTACGGTACCGGTGGTATGCCTCATAGTGGCCACCCTTGGTGCGCTAGTCAAGGCTCTGTGCTGCTGACAGAGCCGATCCGAACGATCTCCCGCCCTCCGATGGAAGGATGTTGAAGCGGTGCTACTTGTTAAGAGATTTATTTATGATTCCCGTACGCCGTGAAGCGTATGCGACTGTGTGCCTTGTGAGATAATTAGTTAGGGAAAGAAAAACAATAACGCTAGACTATTGATAACACAAATGCTATTAATAAAGACGTGAAAGTATTATACACCTGAGCTGTAATGTGGCGTTGGGAGCCGTGTGCCGACAAATCTTATCTTTAGATATGTACCTTTAGGTCATTGCTACAATGCGACGGAGTGGGGTCGTGCCGTGGCGATGACACGACATATACTTTAATTATTCAAATTCAAAATAGACAAATCAGAGATGCGATATGGACGCGAGCCGTTGATACCCCGCGAACAGAGATGTACCGAACAAGCGTCAGGTGGGTTTTATTGATGAGTGTTCATGATAACGATTACTTAATAACGTCTCGCGGGTAAGTATCTGAGCCTGGGGTGGAAGCCACTCAAAAGGGGTTGTCCTATATATAACCGGACAGCCTTCAAGCTGTGCAGCCGTTTGTTTATAAAAATCGAGAGAGTTCCAGTAGTAGATTGCAATCGTCGCTGGAAGACGCACAAGCGCTGAACGGGTTAAAGAGCTTGCAACCAACGATGGGACGAATCGGTGTAGCGATTATGCTACTCACGTGCGTAAACTATAAGTGTTTTCTGTTCGATGCACTGTGAAAGGTGTACTGAAGTGTCGAAAATTGTGTTTTTGTTACGGGTATATTTACAGCAGCTTGGCGCTGATAGCCACGGCACAGCGACAATTTCCCGCTCACTTTCAGTTTGGTGTGGCCACTTCTTCGTACCAGATCGAGGGTGGCTGGAATGAAGATGGAAAGGGTGAATCGATTTGGGATCGGTTAACGCACGAAAAGCCACACAAAATTGCCGACCAATCGAATGGTGATGTGGCGTGTGATAGCTATCATCAGGTAGGATAGATGATGAATACTGACGGACGTTTGTTAAAGACTAAGCTCACGCTAATGGTTTACAGTGGCAACGTGATGTGGAGATGGTACGTGAGCTTGGTGTGGATTTTTATCGTTTCTCGATCGCTTGGTCACGCATCATGCCTACTGGAATTAGTAACGATGTAAATCGCAAGGGCATCGAGTACTACAACAATCTCATCGATGAACTGCTCAAGTACAACATCACACCGATGGTCACGCTGTTCCACTGGGATCTACCCCAACGGTTGCAGGATATGGGCGGATGGACGAATCGGGAAATTGTGGAGTACTTCCGTGAGTATGCGCGGGTGGCTTTCGAGGAGTTTGGTGATCGTGTGAAGATTTGGGCAACGTTCAACGAGCCCAAGCAACCGTGCAAGGAATCGTACGAGCAGGATGCGATGGCACCGGGATTGGAGTTCCCGGGCGTGTACAGCTATCTCTGTTCGCACCACGTACTGTTGGCTCACGCAGAGGCGGTGGATGTGTATAGGACACAGTTTCAGGCCACTCAAAATGGTAAGTGGAAGTCATCGAGAAAGAATACTTCACACGATTGCACACTGTAACACGATTGCTTGTTAGGTATGATCGGTATGGTTGTGGATTCATCGTGGCACGAACCCAACTCAGAGGATGATCGCGAAGCATCGGATCGTGCGATGCAGTTTACTGTAAGTAAATTCTATTCCTTTTGTAATCTAGTGGAAAACATGAAACTAAGCAAGAAGTATATTTCACCAGCTCGGCATCTATATGCACCCGATCTACCATGGAAACTACCCACCGGTTATGATCGAACGTATTGGAAAGCTTAGCGCTCAGCAAGGTTTCCACAAGTCCCGGCTGCCAACGTTCACTGAAGAGGAAATCGAAAAGCTGAAAGGATCGGCTGACTACTTCGGATTTAACGCTTACACGACACGCTTGGTAACGGACAATGGCGACTCCAATGCGAATAATTTTGCCGTACCTTCCTTTGACCATGATCGCGATGTGATGGAATATACTGATCCGAGCTGGCCGTCGTCTGCTTCATCCTGGCTGAAGGTTTATCCGAAAGGGCTGTACAATGTGCTGAAATGGATTCGTGATGAGTACAACAATCCACCGGTTTGGATTACTGAAAACGGTGTTAGTGATCGTGATGGAACGCGTGATCTGCAGCGTGTGGAGTACTTTAACTCGTACCTAGACGCGGTGCTGGATGCGATCGAGGAGGGATGTGATGTGCGTGGTTATACCGCATGGTCTTTGATGGATAACTTCGAGTGGCGTGCCGGGTACTCGGAACGGTTCGGACTTTATTATGTGGATTTCAATGATCCTGCACGGCCTCGCTATGCGAAAACGTCGGCCAAAGTGTATGCAAACATCGTGAAGACGCACATGATCGATCCGGATTATCTGCCCGATCCGGATGTGTTAATTCCGGATGATGGAAATAATGGTGCTTAGGTAAAGCGATTCAGAAGGAAATAGACTTTTTATGCTGGAAAACGATACATATATTGTAAATTTTAAACGAATAAAATGTAAAAATGTGACAATATCAATTGGTACTTTTTCTTGGTTTCCACAGGACAGTTTAAATGTTCGAATCCTCACTGCAGGAAAGAATGAATCATATGTGATTCAAATGGGATTTTAAACGATTCGTCCTCATTCTCAAAACTGGAGCTAATTTAAATTAATCTTTACATTTATACAAACATCGAGGATTTAAATGCTTTTTATATTTTCCCTGAATAGTGAAAACGTTGACATGATTTGTAAATAAAGGATACGACTGGAAAAACATGAACGGACGAGTTGGACAATGCGGACGAGTCTTGTGGCGCATCTGGAATTAACTTTTTAATTAGATGACGCCTTACTTGATGGCGGGAGATTATTTATTTCAAATAGAAGAGTTTTTACTCTTGAAGCCTGCAATTTCTGAGTAAGGTTCAATTTGAAGATTACAAAATAGCTGTTCGCTTAAGACCTTGAAGTTTGCTTGTTTGAAACCTGAAGTTTTCTCTAATAGTGATCAAGTCGCGAATTATACTATAATGAGGTATATGTAGTGCGGAGTGCGGTGCGGTATGCGGTGTGCGAGGCGTACACTTGACTGAGACGCTAGGCCAATAGAATTGGATTGATCTTCAATGCGACGAAGACAAAATACCTGCTTGCCGGAGACTCTGACCGTGATAGAGCCCGACTCGAAAGCGGGCTCTAGAGTATCAGTTGACGGCGACGATCTCGAGTTGGTAGAGGAGTTCTGCTACCTTGATACGATCGTACTTTCAGACAACAACGTAGGCAGCGAAATCCGAAGGCGCATTGTTCAGGGGAATCGTGCCAACTACGGACTCCACAAACTCCTGCGATCCAGAAGACTCCAACAACACACGAAATGTAAGATTTACCGCACCTTGATACGTCCGGTAGTCTTTTACGGGTACGAGTCCTGGACTATGCTGACGGAGGACGTCAATGCATCCGCCATTTGGCGGTGTGCGTGCGAGCAGGGCGTGTGGCGAAGGAGAACGAACCACGAGCTAGCTGAGCTGTTTGGCGGTGCTGATATCCCCACCAAGAAGGTGCTCGTCAGCGACCCGTTCGGCCAGCTCGTTGGCTGGATCAAGTAGAGTCTAACCTGTCGGATGCAGCCGTGGATGGAGGACTGCAGCCCTAGATCGAGTTTCCTGGAAACTTATTGGAGACCTGGCCATGTCGACACGACGTGCTCAATCTTGAGCAGGTCAAAGAAAAAGAGGAGAAGAGAAGGTATACGTAGTATAGAAATAATACATCAAATTATTAATACCTAGTGCAATACTCTCCTCGAAAAACGATCTGAGTCTCGTTGCAGCCGCTTATTAACGTCCCCTTGAGCTTCGGTGTTGTTTCTGTGGCTGTGGAAGTTTCGACTCTAATATAATCCGCGTCTAATGAAAACCAGCTGCAGGCACAATAATTGTCTTGAAACCAGTAATGCTATGCTAAATTCTCTCAAGTAACATAAAACGCTGGTAATGGGATCAAGTATAACGTACCTCAAGCGTCCTTTAGCGTTATTTATGAAAGTAAAAGAGAAGGTATTATACTTCACGTTGAACCTTATGCCTAGTTTGTTGATGCCGTAGTCTGAGAAAATGACTATTCTATATTACGAACTATATTACGAACGATTTAATGTATAAAACATTGCAAAACTAAGATTGACGGATGATTCCAATGCAATTTCGAAAGGCTTGTGCTAAGGACTATCTTTGGCGGCTTGTGCGAGCCAACGAGAATGAACCACGAGCTAGCTGAGCTGTTTGGCGATGCTGATATTCTGAGGGTAGTCAATGCCAGAAGGACACGATGCCTGGGGCACCTTATGAGGATGCCAGACTCATGCCCGTTGGCTGGAGCAAGTGAATTCAAACCATGGTTCGAGGACTGCACCGAATTTCCTGAAAATGGATTGGTGAACTCACCATGTCAGCACGAACTGCTCGTACCTAGGCCAGCGAAGAAGAATCATAAGAAGGTGGACAGCCCCACTTGCACTTGTCCAATAAGCAGCGATACAATCGAACTTTCTCGTGAAAATACGCTACTTGTCCATCAGATGAGTATGCAACCCATTGTCCTGTGATAAGCCTATGTATGAAATATGCTCTTTTCTGTCCACAGTTTCCACGGAGCTTGTGCAAGCACATTTTGTCCAGCGTGCGACTAACGTCAGTGTTCTTGTGTGCGCTTCATTGATGTATTGCTTTCGCTGATTGAACCGTTGTGATAATAGCCCTCCAGCATGATAAAGACCCCCGGTTCGAGCCAGTATAACAGATAGTGTGGTATCTTTTGTCTAGCGCGGAGGTATCATCTATTATTGGGCTGTAGGATTAGGGTGACGTTAGACCGCCTATCGATGTCACGCGGGGAGCAGAGATACGGGTTTAAAGCGGTGGTGCTACCTGCACCGGCGGACAGTCTGATTGTGACGGCAGCATGAAACACATCTGTGTGGTGTAAGTGATTGTACCGGTTTCAGCGGTCGATTGTTTACTAATGATGGGTCATTTCTTCTGTCCAGTATACTACTACTAACGACCGCCGTCTGTGGACAGCGGCGATTTCCAGATGACTTCAAATTTGGAGTTGGAACATCGTCGTACCAGATTGAAGGGGCCTGGAACGAGGATGGAAAGGGTGAATCAATTTGGGATCGTTTGACGCATGAACATCCGGAAAAGATTCTCGATCAAAGCAGTGGCGATATTTCTACCGATAGCTACCACTTGGTAAGGTTTACGTGATGTCATTATGTAAGCACAAAAATGCAAGCCGAGGTTTGTCTCTCACATTAACAGTGGAAGCGTGATGTGGAGATGGTAAAGGAACTCGGGGTGGATATTTATCGATTCTCAATCGCTTGGACGCGCATCATGCCAACCGGCATTAGCAACGAGATCAACGAACAGGGCATCGCGTACTATAACAATCTGATTGATGAGCTGCTGAGCAATGGGATCACACCGATGGTGACACTGTACCACTGGGATTTACCACAGCGTTTGCAGGAGATGGGCGGTTGGACGAATGAACTGATCGTTGATCACTATGTCGAGTATGCGCGAGTACTGTTCGAACGGTATGGCGATCGTGTTAAGACGTGGACCACCTTCAACGAACCGTGGCAAACGTGTGAAAATTCGTACTCAAACAATGAGATGTCACCTGGATTCCACTTCCCCGGGATTCCAGCGTACCTTTGCGCCCACAACCTGCTGAAGTCACATGCCGAAGCGGTGCATTTATACTGGAACGAGTTTAAGCCGACGCAGCAGGGTATTATAGGTATTACGCTGGATTCGAGCTGGGCCGAACCGGCGACGGATTCGGAGGAAGATATTAGGGCTGCCGAGCGGTCATTACGATTCAATGTAAGTAAGATTTTGGGCTGTAATATTTCCTGCGATCTACCGTGTTTAAATTGTTTTAATTTCTCTCTCGGATCAGCTCGGTTGGTTTGCTAACCCGATCTTTTCCGAGTCTGGAGACTATCCGCAGGAGATGCGCGAAACCATCGCCAACTTGAGCGCAGCTCAGGGCTTCCCAACGTCACGGCTACCTTCCTTCACGCCGGAAGAGATCGTACGCATCCGTGGAACTTCTGAATATTTCGGCCTAAACACCTACGGTAGCTCGATGGTAAAAGCGAACGATGGTCCATACAATCCTGCTGATGGACCATCGCACGGACACGACACGAACGTGATCGGATTTTTTGATCCGAGCTGGCCGGTCGCTGCATCGCCCTGGCTCAGTATCGTCCCATGGGGTATGCGAAAGCTGCTCAACTGGATTAGCAAGGAGTACAACTATCCGCCGATCTGGGTGACGGAAAACGGTGTGAGTGATTTCGGTGGCACCAAGGACGATGTCCGCATCGATTACTTGAACGAATATCTCGATGCGGTACTGGACGCGATCGATGATGGATGTAATGTACGGGGTTACGTTGCTTGGACATTGATGGACAATTTCGAATGGCGTGCCGGATATGTGTAAGTGTAGCTATAGTTAGGATCGTCAGTGCGATTTTGTTTCTTATCTACTATCTTATCTTTGTTTACCCTGTTTTTTAGTGAAAAGTTTGGCTTTTACTACGTCGATTTTAGTACTCCCGAGCGTACGAGATATCCTAAGTCATCGGCCAAGGTATTGGCGAACATTGTCCGTACGCGTCAGATCGATTACGACTATCGTCCGGAGCCGGATACATTCATTCCGCCACCAACGCAAGGAAAGCTGTGAGCAGCGGAATGGAAATTTGAAATTTTAGCTGAACATTATTACGAAATAATTGATGATTAAATATTCTTCATAAATATATTTTGTTTTATTCATCTTATTGCTAAATTATAATTTTAACAATTAGTTTTATTTTGAAAAGTCCTTTGCTATTGATTGATGACCGAAACACTACCAAAGACTAAAAAAGTATATTTTTCCCACGGTCTGTGACATTTATTTTGATTTCTTTTGGTTTAACGACCATCTAGGTCACGTCAGCCATTTAATGACTTATTAGACTTGCTGCTAGCACCTAGTTGGTTAGTCATTACCCAGTGGAGAGAACGGTTCGGCTGGGATTTGAATTCCGGTCCCGCAGTGTGAAGGACCACTGAGTCTTCCTTTGAAAAATTGGAAACAACTTGGAAAACTAAGAAGCAAATGAAGACGAATAGCGAAATAAATTTAACAAACGATTTCATCGCAATGAACAATGGAAAGTACTAATCGTAAAGCAACCATCTGGTCACCCCTTATTTTTGGCAATAAAATTGGAAAAGCACACCGTATCTTCCTTATCGAAATGTCTAGTTTTACGTTAGACGATGCTTTAAATGGCTATTATTATTATCTCCAACCGGTGCGTTCAGTGCGAGGGGCAATTGAAATTGACACAATAAAAAACCAGTAATAGAAGCGATCTTGATAGCATCGCCTGGTGGACAGGTATGATAGTACAATCAACCCCCGAGGGACCAATCTACACACTATCAATCGAAATGGGGTTTATCAATGAGGGATATGAGAAGGAAATGCGAGCGCTCCTTTACCAGTGAAGCGTCGCAGCTTGAAGGCTGGAGGTGTTTAGTGCGTAACATTCAAGATGAGAGTATCCTTAACTGGTGCTTTGCTTTGTTTAAGGTGTGGATGTGCGGAGTTGAACATCAGTTTACTTTACCAAAATATAACCCTTGCTGTTTTATAATCTTCTTTAGCATCGCATCCATAGCGCAAGCACAAAGGAGGTTTCCTGAGGGATTTAAATTCGGAGTAGGAACTTCGGCGTACCAGATCGAAGGAGGATGGAACGAGGATGGTAAGGGTGAATCGATCTGGGACCATTTGGTGCACAACTACCCGGAGAAGATCGCCGATCGTACCAACGGAGATGTGGCGTGTGACAGTTACCATAATGTAACGTTTTTGTGTTACTTGATGAACGATAGGATGCTAACGTGTTTCATCCGTATCCTTCCCTAGTGGCGTCGTGATGTGGAAATGATCCGCGAAATCGGTGTTGACATCTATCGCTTCTCACTTGCCTGGAGCCGCATACTGCCAACCGGTATTAGCAATCAAGTCAACCAGAAAGGCATCGATTACTACAACAATCTTATCAACGAGCTGCTAAAGTACAACATCACACCGATGGTGACGCTCTTTCACTGGGACACACCGCAACGTCTGCAGGAGATGGGAGGTTTTACGAACCGGCTTATCGTGGGACACTTCCGAGAGTATGCGCGTGTGGCGTTCGAACATTTTGGCGATCGGGTAAAGATCTGGACAACGTTCAACGAACCACCGCAGACGTGCCGTCTGCCGTACGAGTACGATGCGATGGCACCGGGAATAGAATTCCCGGGAAGCTACACGTACCTTTGCACGCACCATCTGCTGCTATCGCACGCTGAGGCTGTGGATCTGTACCGGAAAGAGTTTCAACCGACGCAAGGTGGTCAGATCGGTATAACGGTCGATGGATCTTGGGCCGAACCGGTGTCGGAGGATGAGCGGGAAGCATCGGACGTTACGATGCAGTTTTTGGTGAGTTGAAAGAATTGTCCTCAAGTCCTGATTTTGCTATAATTTTCGTTACACTCGTTGATAGTTCGGAATCTACATGCATCCAATCTACATTGGTAACTACCCGCAAGTGATTATCGATCGCATTGGCAACTTAAGCATTCAGCAGGGCTTCAAGAAGTCCCGGCTGCCTTCGTTTACGGCAGAGGAACTTACCAAACTTAGGGGTTCGTCCGACTTCTTCGGCTATAACGGATACACAACCAATCTGGTGTATATGAACGATGCAGCCAACTCGGCAAACTTCCGTGAACCCTCATTCGATCACGATCGTAACACGGTTGAGTATCAAGATGACAGTTGGCCTTCGACCGGTTCCTCTTGGCTGAAGGTTTATCCAAGGGGAATGTTCAACGTGCTGAGCTGGATTCGCCGGGAGTACAACAACCCACCGGTTTGGGTAACTGAGAATGGGTACAGCGATCTTGGAGGCACTAGAGACGTGGGTCGTGTACAGTATTACAAGGATTATCTGAACGCGATCCTGGATGCGATCGATGATGGATGTGACGTACGGGGCTACGTTGCCTGGAGCCTGATGGACAACTTTGAATGGCGTGCGGGGTTAAGTGAACGGTTCGGACTGTACTACGTGAACTATACTGATCCGGGTCTGACGCGGTACGCCAAATCTTCTGCCAAAGCGTTCGGTAACATTGTGCGCAATAGATGGATCGATCCGGATGATATGCCTGAACCGGAACTGTACATACCGGGACCGGGCGATGAACCAGCTATCACCACGACTACCGTACGCGTAGAAACTACCACGAAGCAAGACGATGATGATGACGGTGCGACGGGATTGTTGGTGTCGAAGCTGTTGATTGTAGTAGCATTTATGGTGTACGTACTAAATATGTAAAAAGAATGTATGTTTTGGTTTTGCAATGAACACAGACGATCGTGTGTAAACTCTCCGGAAGCACATGGAAAGAAACATGATTCAGAACTAAACAGTCCACTGTCCTAAATTCCTCTTATCAGCTTCGTGGGAACACAGTAACTGTATGAAGCTAAGAAGACAGGTTCTGTTTGACCTATAAAACGAATTGAAATCAAATACATAAACCAACACACATAACCACACTTTCTACAGACAATTGCTTGGCAAATATTAATTTGCTAAATGCAATTGCTCCTGTCTACCGCTAAGATGGCTGATCATTACGTTTCACCGGTGACGAGGAGCCGTACAAATGCCCAAACAAAACAACACTTAAAAAACATGTGTTTCCTAATCTAAACCCCCCTTGTGGTTAGTTCTTCGAGGTGTCAGTGTATGTGTGCGTACGTAATCTCTGCACTCGGCAAAAGATTTAGCAGGCGAGCATTTCATTACCATTGATAGGGGAGGCTTACGTACAAGTGATAAGATTAGTAACGCTTGAAGGCGTTACGCGTTACCGGTGAAGTATCAGCCGTACAGCCACTCGATCGCGTCAGTCTGTCTTGTAGGTTTAACGTGTACGGTAGTGCCGGTTGTTCGACGTAATGAGTGGTGGTTTATTATACTTGTATCGAGGGTGGGGCTTGTTGGCAGGTAGCCTCAGTAAGCTTTTTCGATGTGTGTTCAGAACAAGCGGTAATTGTTGTTTACTTTACCCACCAGTTACAGTGTTGATCGTAGTGCCGACGCTTTCAGCGGATGACGCAATGCAACGACGCTTTCCAGACGCGTTCCAGTTCGGTGTCGGGACGTCCGCTTACCAGATCGAAGGTGGCTGGAACGAGGATGGCAAAGGGGAATCAATCTGGGACCGGCTTTCGCACGCCGTACCGACAAAGATTGCGGATCGATCGAATGGGGATGTGGCGTGCGATAGTTACCACCAGTGGAAGCGAGACGTCGAGATGGTGAAGCAACTGGGTGTGCAATACTATCGGTTTTCACTTTCCTGGCCCCGCATTATGCCGACCGGGTTGAGCAATAGCGTGAACGTGAAAGGGCTCGAATACTACAGCAATCTGATTGATGAGCTGCTCCGGAACGGAATAAAACCGATGGTGACACTGTACCACTGGGATCTTCCCCAACGGCTGCAGGAGATGGGTGGATGGTTGAATCCGGAGATCGCGCAGCACTTTGTGGAGTTTGCAAAGGTCGCTTTCAGTAGCTTCGGTGATCGGGTACGGTTGTGGACGACGATCAACGAACCGTGGCACATCTGTGAGAATGGGTACGGGCGGGAGGAGATGGCACCGGGGTACGATTTTCCCGGCGTGCCGGCGTACAAGTGTGGACACAATGTGCTGCGAGCGCATGCGGAAGCTGTCCATCTGTATCGTACAGCGTTTATGGAACTTCAAGGTGGAAAGATCGGTATTTCGCTTGATGCTCGTTGGCCGGAACCGGAACACGTGTCCTCGGAGGATGATTTGGAAGCTTCCGAATGGCAGCTACAGTTTCATGTGAGTGAAAACAACGTGAAGTTCGCGGCAGGGCAGAAATAAGTGGTTTTTTGCTTACAGCTTGGCTGGTTTGCACATCCCATATTCAGTGCGGAAGGAGACTATCCACCCATAATGAAGCAACGGGTGGGGAATTTGAGCGTAGAGCAAGGCTTTCCACAGTCCCGATTGCCCGAATTTACCGCGCGCGAACTTAACCTTCTGCGAGGATCATCGGATTTTTTTGCACTTAACACCTACACAACCTCGCTCGTGCGCAAGAACGACGCAGAGAACTCGGCCGGCTATCCAGAACCTTCGTATCTGCACGATATGGGTGTAGTCGAGTTTGCCGATCCCGACTGGCCCACAGCAGAGCATACGGCGTGGATAAAGGTAGCGTATGATTTAGAAGCATTTTCCCGAGGCCTTGGTAATACAATTCGCTAATCTACCTAACAGATAGTACCGTTTGGGTTGCACAAATTGTTGAACTGGATCAAAGATAACTACAACAGTCCCATTATTTACATCACCGAGAACGGCATCGGTTCCGGCCCCGGTACGAGGGATATACAGCGTGTGGATTACTTCAACTACTATCTCAACGCCGTACTGAACGCCATCGAGGATGGGTGTGATGTGCGCTTATACGTGGCCTGGAGCCTGATGGATAATTTCGAGTGGAGAGATGGTTATACGTAAGTGAGGTTCCTTGCTAGACTTTGGTTTTACAATGATTGGAAAAATTACCCTTTTTTTTGTTACAATTTATATTTCAGACAAAAGTTTGGCCTGTACTATGTGGATTTCGACGATCCGAAGCTAACACGGTACGGCAAGATGTCGTCGAAAGTATTCAAACGTATTGTGAAAACGCGTACGATAGATTTTAACTACTATCCAGAGCCGGATGTATACTTAACCGGCTACAAAGGTAAAGGAATATTGCCGCTGCCCGATCTGTTGGTGTTTGGTTTGACAACGCTGGTTGCAATGGTTGCGCGACGTGTTTGTGCAGTGCTTTTCTAGCGTGCGATTTAAAGCAGTAAAAATCTCAAAATTTTTGTTTAATAAACATAGGAAAAATATATAACTGACATGTGGAAATTACATTGAGGAAATCGCTCCATCAATGTAATGACACTGTTTCTCCGCTGTACTTCAACATGTGGAATTATGTAACATCTAGGACAGTTTTATTTGCAACTGAAAACAGCTATTCCGCCTTCGTGTCAGCATGAGATCAACAAAGCGCCAGTACATGCAAAGCAATGGTCCCGTCACTTAAATTGATGGATGAATCTAATGTACCGGTAACTGTCTTCAAATCGTTCCTTGGTATGCTTTGTACTACAGTCTTCCAAGATGTGCTTTTCTTTAAAATTCCCACCCACAATATACACAAAGTACGGTGGGAAAATACAGGACATGTGTTTGCTGAAAGTGTTTCATTTAGAAAAAATGTTTTTGATTATCGGAAGCATGATTTTTTTATAAATATAAGATCATTTGATTGACCAGAAATCCAATTATTTTGAACTTTTCATTTAATCTCTATTGATCTGATTGTTCTTGAAAAGTTTTAAAATTTATATTAAGCAGAGAATTGTAAGACGACGATGACATGGTTCCTACCGTACATGACCAAGACAAGACACTAAGCGTACGGTGCAACAATGTCTCCGGTTTCCTTCACTCGAATCCACATCCGGATGCATCGTCTATTTCTGTTGTTGTTTCCAAACGATTGCGTACCGGAACCACAACCGGAACCGGTGCGTTCCTCTCCCACGATCCCTTCCGAACGGTTGTGAGAACTTTCCAGTTCGGAAGGTTGGCTACAAAAATGCTTCCCTAACGAATGAGGTGAGACGAATGTGATTGTTTCCCTGCCCTGCAAGAACTGTACAAAATGAGGACAGCATAAAAATTGCAACTTCCCTTGCAATGCCCGATATACCGGGCAAACCATTTCCCATGGAAAAGAAAGACAGACAAACACACACTGCTGTTGAAGTGCAATGAAAAGAGTGTGTGTATGTTTGTGCTGTATGGTGTATTTGCTTTGTCTTTGTTCGCTTGTCTAGTACAACTTTACTCGTACCTTGCACTTACTTCCACTTCATCCAAGCCATATTTGCTCTTTTCCTAACACTGAAACGGGGAAAAAGTGTGTCTTCTTTCGCGGTTTTTACCATTTACCTTGCAGCACCATGCGCCTCCATCATCCGGTTTCACTCCGATGGGTGTCCCGTCGTACGGTCGGCGGCAAAGTTTTACCACTCGGTGTATGTGTGTGTGCACGCGTGCACTTGTGTATGTTTCTGTGTGTTGTTACTTGTGCTGAAGCGATTCCTTGACGAACTGGTTCCGTCGGTAGCTTCCGTGCGTTACCAAGAGGGAGCATGCAGCTAGTGGCGGCTGTTGGTGGCAAGAAAACCCGGCTATAGAATACTTTCGAAACATAAACTTCTCTTCACTAGAATGCAATTGAATTGCATGCTCGAATGGGGTAGGAGCAATCATTCGCCACACAAAGAGTAGTTTGGTAGTGGTGACCGGAGAGCGAGAGAGAGAAAGAGAAAGGACAATGTCAGACCACGTTGTATGTCATGGTCTTTCGTGGGAAGTGACGCGACCTAGAAAGACGGACGAACAAAAAATGGGCCGCGCGGAAAGCAACAGGGAAAAAGGAACGTTTTAATCGCTTCGCCATTTTCGTCAATTATCCAGCACCGGTACAAAGCGTGGGTTGTTTAGGGGGGGGGGTTTGTGATCGTTACAAGGGTGTTGCTGAATTGCAAGCGGTTACGATAACAAAGGAAACTGCAATACCTAGGTAAACATTCAGGTAGGTTTGGTAGTGTTAGTGTGGTAGGCACTGCAGTTGAACAAGTGAGCATTCAATAACGTGTGCTGTTGGATGCTTAAAGTGGGTCGTTTTGTTCCATTTTGTTGCTGTTTGACGGGAGGAACTCTTCCCATACAGTTTTAAGAGCTATCAACTCTTTATGGATTTGTTTGAACATATGACAATTCAATTATGACACTTTTTGTACTGTTAAAATGTTTTGAAATGTTGGTTGTATCTGATTGTTTTGCTTATTAAATAACAAACACCTTTAAACTGTTCATAGAGCTCTTGAAGAGATTCTTAGAGGATTTCCGATGGATATCCGATGTTGTATTTTTCAAACAAATATTATTTCAACCGATTATGGTTTTTGGAGCAACCGGTTACATTTTTGATTGAACATAAGACCTTTAAAATGTGTTGTTGTTGAGTTTTTTTTAAAGAATATTGACAAAAAAAAACTGTCTCTTGATGTCTAGTAACGCCCAGGAACCTACATATCGCAGTAAATCGTTATTCGTTTTTATTTATTTGTATTATGAAGCATTTCCACATGAAAGGGCATTCCCGGGATCAGATTAAAAATATTGGAAGGAAATAGCTTGTGAAAAAAGCCAGCATCGGAGCAGCATAAGAAATGCTCAAGACACGGCTAAAAAATGTCTCCTGGCAATAAATCGTTTATGAGATGGGTTCTACGGCATGCTGTATCGGCTAGAAGAAACAAATGATGATCTTTGTAATTGTTTTGTATTTCATCCGTTAAAAAATCGAGTATTAATTAGTAATATATCGCACACCATTGGCCTGTGTTAAAAATATAGTTTTAGCAATGCCACGAGTGTGAAAATATAGAATAAAACAAATTTTAACAATAACAGTACGTTTTCGCCTTGTTTAGTTATGGTTTATTATGGTTATGGTCGGGGCGGCCCGGTGGTATAGGCGACAGCGGCGCCGGTCTTCAAATGACAGGACCGGGGTTCAAATCCCATCCGGAACTTTCTCCCGTAGTGAGGACTGACTAACCAATTACATGATATCGGTAGTCAAGTAAGACATTTCGATGGCCGGCATGACCTCAGCGGTCGTTAAGCCAAGAAGAAGAAGAAGTTATGGTTTAGATATTGTAAAAATGGTTCTGCAAGCAAAGTTTATAAAATATCGAATGGTAAGGTAGTATGATAGCACCTTTCGACTGGTTGTTAAGTTATAAAAATCTTTCTATTAAAATCTTACGTTTTAGTTAAAATTTTTGGCTGTTTGATTTTTTCACAGAGGCTTAGAGCAATTTGACTTAGTGTGTTTCTAAATTTTACTTTACCATTCGTTTCTTTAAATTTTCTATACCTCCTCCATCCACGGCTGTATCCGATTTCCGACAGGTTAGACTCTACTTGATCCAGCCAATGAGCTCGCCGAGCTCCTCTACGCATCACGCATCACGTGCTCCAGCCAACGTATTCTACCGGCTTTGACTAACGTCAGGATATCAGCACCGCCAAACAGCTCAGCTAGCTCGTGGTTCATTCGTCTTCGCCACACGCCCTGCTCGCACGCACACCGCCAAATGGCGGATGCATTGACGTCCTCCGTCAGCATAGTCCAGGACTCGTACCCATAGAGGACTACCGGACGTATCAAGGTGCAGAAAACCTTGTATTTCATGTGTTGTTGGAGTCTTCTAGATCGCAGGAGTTTAAGGAGTCCGTAGTAGGCACGATTCCCCTGAACAATGCCCCATTGGATTTCGCTGCTTACGTTGTTATCCGAAGTTACGATCGTACCAAGGTAGCAGAACTCCTCTACCACCCCAAGATCGTCACCGTCAACTGTTACTCTGCTTCCGAGTAGGGCTCTATCACGGTTGAAGCCTCCGTCGAGCAGGTATTTTATCTTTGTCGCATTGATCCTCAATCCAATTCTATTGTCCTCGCGATTCAATCGAGAATGCATAATCAGTTTGAAAAATGATCTCTTCAGTATTATTAATGGCACATTACGGCAATCTAAAACCTACAAAATAAGAAATACATGTATAATACATACTACACAAATGAATGTTTTGGTTGAATACCAAAACATTTATTTAAAAAGTGCTAAAAAAATTTATAAATTTTTACGACGGCATCTAAGGTTTGCTCGAGCTCTGAAATCTGGCTGCTAAAAGTAGTATTTACAAACATTAAATCAGACCAATGCATTATACATTGCATCTCCAACTTCAATTTCAAAATTTCCATCTTCTTGGCTGCAAAACAAAAAATCACATCCTAATACATGCATAAAACGGTCATAATGAATACACCCACCGCATCGAAACACCATCGAATTGCATAATGATCGCCCATTACGCCGAATGACCCACACATGCCATACACTATTCAGTCATGGTGACGTTTTGGATGGATGAATAAATTCGATTACAAGCTAACCAATAAACGGACGTTGCACGGATGTTTTCCACGCCCACACTGGCTGACCGGGCTAGTCAGCCTGCAGCCAGACCCAGAAGCAACCAGACGTACCCAATTCTTGGAAAACTCGGCAAAATGGATAAAGTTTTTCCTGCACCATGAACGTGAAAACGCAACGCTCGAGTTTTCGTGGCTCATTTTTCTTCTCTTATTGCACTTTTTCCGCATTTTGCTACCGTCTCGGAATGCCAAAATTCCGTCTAGACGCCCGTAGTTTAAAGGAAGAGTGAGATGTTGAGGGGGGAAGATAAATTCCAATTATAAAAAAAAACCGGAAAAAAAGACAAAAAACGACTACTTCGTCTGCTTGCTGGGGATGGTATGTTTACGGGTATGGGTGCTGATTGTACGTCCGTAGGTCGTCTTCCTGTTTAGCTTTTGGCATCCGGCTACGGTGGTTCGGTTGTCGGAGCGTTTAAGCTGCTCACAAATCGTATCAGATGCCGGTCTGTCACGGTAGCTTAAGGGAGATGCACAAGGACAGCACACCAAGATCGTCCAACGTGTGAGAGTGAAAGCGAGAGTGAACCGGCCGGTTCCCTGTTTGCAACCGACACAGGACGCTCCGATTAAAGCTCGTGTGTCGTTTGTCGTGCTGCCGGGATGCATGTCTCAGTAGCAAAGCGTGCATGTGTGAGTATGTGCTTGCAGTTCCACGCAGACGATAAAGGAAAATCCCTTTTTTCCCCGTATAAATTATACCCGCGTACGCCTGACGGCGAATGTGCCACAATGGCCAGGCGCTTGGAAACGGACGCCGAGAACGCAATGGCAGGCAAACTTTGGAAATAATCTTATTCGCGAAGCGTGCAACGATGCATTTGTCGCAAAGGGACGACCGGCGGTGCTACTTTGTACTTGAACGTGAACTTGCCGTACAACGAGTTCTCTCTTTCCGTGCGACCATTGATTTATTTTTCAGCATTCCGTTTCGAACGAAAATGAACAGTTCACCCAGCTTTGTTATGCTAATCGAGAGCTTCCTGCTCTTCTGTTACGTGCGATACGTCTGGAGGACTTACTGAGGACACACAGTCCACAGTCCGAATGGTGTGGTCGTAAATTTAGTAATGGACCGTCTGTTAACGACACAGCTGGAGCTCGATGACGGGTATAGTTCGCGCGGATGATTAGTTGTCTGCCATGTTTCGGATGTGCTTGCACCAGGTTCATCGTTGGCTGGCTGGCCATGGCTTGGGCATGTGAATGATTAAGATTACAAGATTATCGGGAACTTGATGAAGTGTTGGTTTTGGTATTATGGGACAGACAGGATTCAGATTATCTTTATTTGGAAGTTTAGCGTGTTGGACATTTTTCAACTATGATATAGGACCTGTTGGAACTGTTGGAAGTGGAGTTCTTAAGCATCAACAATTTAAGGATCCATAATCGAACGTGGCTCTTCTCTAGCGTTGCAGAGTCCAGGGAATTTGGGGTTTCTTCCAGTTTGGCACTTTGAGCCGGTAGGACCGGACTGGTACACGGAACGATCCATAATATTTGTCGTCGAGTAGTTGCATACGAAATAGTAAACATCCATCTGACCATCCTTCCAGTACCACATCGAGCAGCCCACCTTTGTGCTACGATCACTGGCGATCTGCGTGAAGTGACCGATTGGTTTTCTGGGAATAGGAAAAAAAAAAACCGAACATGATCAACACTTGTCCACTTTGTAGCTTAATTATCAACAACACTTACCCTCTGTACGATGAGGGATACTTTTGAATATGTTCCGGATGTGCATCCAAATATTCACTCCACCAGCTCGAGATAAACTTATGGATAATGTCCTTCTCGGTGAATTTATATCCAAAGAACTGTGTGATGGCAATGTTTTGTCCAGCGTACGGGAAGGTCTTCGTTGCGCGACACTTATCGTGACCATAGATACACGAGCGTGCATTTGCATCGGCAAGATCAGCTAGCTCCTTATCCCACGTTAGTGTTGGCATCTTGACCGCCTTCGGATAGGGTGAAATCCTGCCCAGCGCAATGTTGGAACGGTTGAGGTTGTGTTCGTCCGTAATAAAAGTTTGGAACTTATTCAGGGAGATTTTCTTGGCGTTCTTTTTGCTCCGGCATGTTGGACCGCCAGACGCTGGGGGTGCATTACAACCAACGTGAGGACCTCCACGAGGACAAAGATCGCTTTTGCAGTATTTGCCACTTGCGTTCACCTCCGACAGGACAAGCAGAAGCACAACTGTGACTGAAAAGTAATAAAAATCCACTGTAAGAAATGTTTTGCAAATCGATCTACAAAACGTACCACACGCGATCCACATGGCCATTGTAAACGGATTGATGAGACGTCTCATAAAATGGGGCACATTTATATGAATCAAAGATTATCTGCTCTCCGTAAGTCAGCGCTGATCTCGTTGACTTACAGTGCAAACAGAGTTGTGTTGGAAGAAAACTCACTCCACCTGTCCTAACAACGCTTTCTCGCGCAATCATTCTTCCGTTTCAACACTCCGATGAGCTGGGCGGAATGGTGAGAAAAATGAAACAGTAAACAAACGGTGTAGAGAGGAATTGTTTGCTCGTGTATTACGATGATGATGTTGATGATGGATGAAGAGAAACATTTCATGGTGTAAATGTTTTCCATTGTAATTGTTTTAAACTGTTTGCATTGCGTCTGCTTGTTGATGGAGTGAAAAATGAGGTTTTAAATGACATGAATGCTTAGCTCACGTGTGTAGTGTATTTTAATAGTATAAATTTAGGCGTTCATATGAAAGCGCCTTTGCACGTGGTTTCGCACAGTAGGTAAATGCATTTGGCTGAGATGGACATTAAATATATGAGATCTAATTCTGTAAAGGCCTCGGGCCACGAGAAATTTCAAGTTCTCATGAGTGATAGTGAAATTTTCCGTGGCTCGGGGCCTTCAAATATTATTTAAATCCATGAGATGAAAAATCTTAAAATTAATTTAAAACTCAAAACACTTTCTGCGGCGGCCTGGTGGTGTAAGCGACAGCGGAGCCGGCCTTTAAACGGCAGGACAGGGGTTCAAATCTCATCCGGACCATTTCCCTGTACTGAGGACTGACTATTCAACTACGTGGTATCGGCAAGTCTAGTAAGCCATTTGATGGTCAGTGTGACCTTAGAGGTCGTTAAGCCACGAAGAAGAAAACTTTCTGTGCTAGTTATTTTTCACTACAGCGGTATTCGTTGCGTAATTTTATACTTTCACGTATTCTATTGGGTTTAACTATCACAAACTATCACAAATGGAAGATTTTCTTCAAAAATAAAATGATTAATAAAAACTACCTTGAAAACTAGCATTCGCCATAACTAGGTAAGTGTTGAAAAACGAGACGCGGTCTTTTGTTTTGTTGTGTAACTAATTTTATTGGTAAGCTCTTAGAAATAACCAAAAATCGCTCCCTAACTGATCCCAGGGCAGGCTCGTCTTGCCCTTTTCTGATCCTTCTTTTCTCTCCTTTTCTTCTTTGCGCATCCTAACTGACAGGGCGTTGGAAACCTAATAAAGTTTCCAACAGTAAGGTAGATTAGGATTGTAATTAATTTAAATGAATTGAAATAGGAAGTGAAAATCTGTTGCTATAATCAAATTCAATGTATTTTAATCAATTAATAACACCCGTATAACGATAACCGCATTATTTTGAAGACTCTTAGTGACTAATGTACTTATGGCCAAGCAGCTAGTTATAGCGACATCTGAGCCTGTTGGGGCCCAAGCATTGGCTTAGTTTGCTTGCACTATGATACACTCCTGGTGAAGCTGAATAAAATTTTCTCAATTTCCAATTATAAACATAGAACTGACTGTTCAACAGCGGTTAAGTCAAGCACGCCACAATGTCGAGAATTCTCCAGGTTGAAATGCCAAAATAAAATCATAACTCCTTTTTTGTCGGCACTTCAGCCTGACCAGGTTTTGGTAAGCTATTTTTAGCCTACTGAGACAAGTTCTGTTTACGAATGCGAAATTCAGATAAATAAACGTAAGATTAGTGTTAATCACACACATTTTCTTTCAATAGAACAAAATATTTTACATGAAAATAGACTTAATGATAAAATCAAACGTATTCAAATCAATATTAGATTTTAGCATTGATATTTTTAATTACGATCTCTAAACATTCTAAACATTTATTTTGGTATATAAGATTTTCTTTAGGAAGCTCTTAATTCGCAATCGCAGTCGGTGTAGAGTAAATGCGTTCGTGGATCGAACACAGCCCAGGATACAGTTTGTTTTCACCAGAAACGCATCGGGACGCCGGTTTCCCCTTCACGTACACCGGCTGTCCAATCATGTTGGTAAACGAGTAGTTACACACGAAGTAGAACTCATTGTATTCCTCCTCACTGCCGATCCACTGTTGCGCGGAGCATCCAATCTTCCACGTACGATCACTAACCATCTGCGTGAAGTGTCCGATTTCGGGCCTTGATGAAAACGAAATGATGCGGAATGATGTCACCGAACACGGTTAAGCTGACCTATTATGGGCCATTTTCATATACTCACTCTGGTTCTTCGGAGGGAAACTTGTCCAAATGTTGCTGTGTCGTTACGTTATGCTCACTCCACCATTGAAGAATTTCCTTACCCATCAGCTCCTTTAAGCTCTTCCGTGGACCCATGTACTGATATATGGCGATGTTTTGTCCCACGAACCGAAACTGTTCCGTATTTCTACATTCGTCATGGTCAAAGAGGCAAGAACGCGCGTTGTGTGCAGCTTGGTCCGCAAGCTCACTGTCCCACACGAGCAGTGGCATACGGGCGGCGGGTGCAAACGATCCCAGCTGGCCACTTGCAAGCTGCGATCGCAACCTGTTGTGTTCGTGTAGAATAAACGTTTGTCCAACGATGGTTAAATTCGCATTGATCGTTTGCTTTCCACGGCACGCCGGTCCTCCTTCTTTTGGTGGTGGATTGCAGCCCACATTCTTCAATCCTGGCTCACAGTAATCCGCCTCACAGTAGTCCTTAGTGAGTTGATAACTGGCAGGGAAGAGCCCCAACACCAAGAGTATGCCTGCAAAGGAAGAATCGAAAAATGTAGCTACCAAATACAATTTTTACGCAATTATGATTACGACTCACTTGGCAATGAATAAAACATCTCTCGTGTACGGTCAAACTTGATCTTCAAAATGAAAATGCAAGTACTTGTTGCGGAAACAAAGCTTTATATGCAGCAGTGTTTGGCGTCGTGTGCCTGCGTCGGTTTGTGTCGTTGTGGCGTTGCAAATTGCAAATGCAATTTAGCGAGAGTGAAAATACCGCAAACGAATATCGTAAAGATAATGAGGAAATTCCAATCACTTAAAAGCGTTACCTGTTTCTAACGTGCTGTCCCGCGATGCAAAATGGACAGGTGTGTAGAGATTGTGAGCGCAACAAAGACTATTAAAAGTTTTATTTATCTACTGCTCAGGTTGAGTAAGCCGGCCTATTGATACCTCATAGTTGGATAGCCGGGTCTCACTACGGCGAAACGATTTGTTTGGGATTTGATTCCCGATCTTTGCGTGTGGGGATTGGTGCCGCTGTAGCATGTACCACCGGATAGCCCCTTTAAAGAATTATCCGAGTTGAATGTGTAGAAGGTTAAGCTGTAGTAATCGTTTGCAGCTCAATTTCTTCAATTTTAATGCTTGGCTGGCGGAACATCTGTTCAAATTACTCCGATAAGGTTGTTGCGCCTGTATTAGATGAGATCGAGTTTTAGATGCTACAAACAGACAAATAGAAGATGCCGCACCACAGACAACAGCTGTTTTTCAAATGACAAATACGAACAACCGAGAATCTAAATGACCCTGTAGAGTTTGTCTGAGTGTTGGTGATATGTTTTGTCTCACATATAAGAAAAGTATTTTAAAATTTAGTAGGTCAGGATGGTGACTGCTTTATTCCGTTACATCAGATTAGTTGGGTAAAGGATTGATCTTTTCGGCTATCGAACACAGTCCATTGAGAGCAGCGATCGGATTACGTCCGGTAGCGCAACCAGAACCAACCGTACCGTTCTTGTACACACGAGTGCCCACGACGTTGGTTACGGCATAGTTACAAACAAGATAGTACACTTTAAATGGTGATTGCATCCAGTGCTGTAAGGCGCACCCCATCTTGGCAGTTTGATCACTAACCATCTGAGTGAAAAGGCCTATCCCCGGTCTGCAACATGAAACCAAGACACAGATCTACTGTGTAATCCTTATCCAACACGTCGACGGTGATCTTTTCACTTACCCAGTAATTGATCGTGGATAGCTGTTCAACTGAGCTTGTGTGGTAACGCTATACCCACTCCACCAGCTTTCAATTGCCTCCTTAAGCAGCTGCTCAATCGTTTTGGTTATGCCAAAAAACTTTGTTAAGGCAAGATTTTGTCCAACCCATGCGTACACGGCAGTATTACGACAACGATCATTGGCAAAGGTGCAGTTGCGTGCATTGTTACCAGCCTGGTTTGCCAACTCCGTATCCCAGGTGATCGTGGGCATGCGAATCGCTGGCAGGAACGGCGCTACACGACCTAGGGCAAGCTGCGATCGACGGGTGTTGTGTTCGGTTAGAATCAATGATTGAAGGGTAGCGTTTAGTACTACCACTATGGGACTTTTTCCACTGCAACCAGGACCACCGGACGTTTCAGGAGGATTACAACCGACGTTCTGTACTGCAGCAGGGCAGTACGTTTTTGTACAGTAGTTGGTTTGCGCATGAAGTTCACTGATCAAGCAACATACGATTATCACTAACAGAAGGGGGAAAAAAGGTAATCAAAGTTTAGAGAATTTGGTTTACAGGTTAGAAGCTATCTACCTACCGAAAAGCCGGCCAGCCATTTTTACTCGCACTTGTTCTCCCTCGAACCCACGACTTCACTTTAGAATGACACTTGTGCAACCCAACCGTTTTATATCGCTACAATTCAAGCTGATCTGAGTGCCAAAAATACTGCATCGAACGGGAGTATCGGCGTGTTCGAATTTCCAGTGTGTTTGTGTTTCGGATTATACTTAAGCAGAGCTCTGATTCCATTTATTCCATATCAGCAGGCTATCTGTATCAGTTATCATTGCTCTCATTTTCGCAGTTCTCATTTTGCACTGCCGGGAAGCACTCTGTTCCGAAACGATTCGAAATAGAAAGCATTATTTCGTGTACATTACACATCTACAGTGCAGCTGCGAGTGAAGCTTCATTACGAAAAGTGTTTTGTTTTTATAAAGAACTAAGTCATAGTCCTGGAAATAGATTTGTGCATGAGACATACACTCACACATAGTCACTCATATTCACAAAAATACATTTTGAAAGAAGAAGTGTAAAACAAAACATTGTACTCAATGCCAAGGACAGCAGACAGAATTTTGGATTTGTTGGTCGAAAAAATTATGTAGGCTAACTTGAAGAAGAATATCCGAGATCTGCTTGAAACGTGTGATGCATTTATATGGCAGTTTGTTAATTTTGGTAAACTTGGTAATTCTGTCCCATGATTCGGTGCTTTGTCAGCTTCATCCATGCGGTTTTGGGTTTCCTAATCCTTGCATTGTATAATTAGTCAGGAAATCTCTGGTCAGTGTCGTATAGTGACAGATCTATCCCTAAGCGTGTGGTTGTTGGGAGCACAACCAATCGATCGATTATGCTGACTGGGGCAGGTTCTTTGTAATTTCGGAGACACTTGCCAGTTCGGGCCGCTCATTCCGTAAGCTTTGTGGCTGTCAACGTGAAAATAAAAGCTTTGGAAAAGGAAATATTTATTAATTTTTACACAAAATAATTTCCAAACAAATGCATACAGTGCCTTTCATCATATCATACCCTTCCCGACGCCCTGTACATCCAATCTCGCGACTCTAACTGGGGCTCGAACGATTCCTTTCTAAGGGCTCTATCGGCTTTCAACAACACCTACCTCCTGCTCGACTAAAATATTCCTCTGTCCCGTTTCCTGGTTCGTCTTTGTGAATCTTCCTTCATTTCGTCATGGTCCTTTTAATAACCGATGTCCCTTCTTCAAATTAGTTGGCCTACATGAATAAAAAATAAATAAATAAAAAATAAATTTTTTGGAGCGTTTGGTGCATTTTGCATACCACATGGCATTGTTGGTGAAATGTTTCACCAAAATGTCCCAGGAAAAGAAGCTCCAAAGGTAAGATTAAATTGAGAAGAGCTATTTATTTTTTTAAAGTCTAAACTGCAATACCTAATCGGCAGAAAAGCTGTCAAGTCCATTAAGGTTGTTATGATGCGTTCCCTGTTGCCAACCATCGTTCGAATAATAATCCAAAACATGTGTTACAATATTCATCAGCCGTGTCAAGATCTATTGGAAAGGGATCTGGGAAAGGGAAGCGAAATAAAGTGTCACCAGCACGGTGGTAGCTGAGTCAACTTAAATTTGTCAAAGTGTTAGTATTATGTGAATATCAGTCGATCAATAACGTAGGTCGTGGTGATAACAGGAGCGATGGACCGTTAAGTGGCGTTTGACACTTAGTCCAGTTGGACTCATTAACAGTAACAACACTTGCTTAAAGGCCTCAGTTTTAGTTGATAAGTGTTATAATTAAGCTTTATTACATTATATTACATTAGTTCGGTACAGGATTGATCGTTTCTGCTGTCGAACACAGTCCATTAAGAGTTGCAATCGGATTGCGTCCGGTAGTACATCCAGAAGCAACCGTGCCGTTCTTGTACGTAGCACGACCGATGACGTTTGTGACGGCATAGTTACACACAAGATAGTACGTTTTCCACTGACCTTCCAACCAGTTCTGCATAGCGCACCCTAGCTTGGCAGTTTGATCGCTCGCCATCTGCGTGAAGTGTCCAATGGCCGGACTAAAGAGGAAGAACGACAACAAATAATTGTAAAACTTAAAGCAAACAGTGAGTAAAAAGCCGTCTCACTTACCCAGTGTATCCATTTGGATAGCTGTTCAGCTGAGCTTGTGTGGTAACATTGTACTCACTCCACCAAGCATTGATGCCTTCCTTGAGCAGCTGCTCAATTGTTTTGGTCATCCCGTAAAACTGTGACATGGCGATATTTTGGCCGGCCCATGCATATACAGCAGTTTTACGACAACGATCATGCCCATAGACGCAGCTACGTGCATTATTACCAGCCTGGTTTGCCAACTCCGTATCCCAGGAGATTGTGGGCATGCGAGTCGCTGGCAGGAACGAATTTAGCTGACCCAGAGCAAGCTGCGATCGACGAGTGTTGTGTTCGGTTAGAATCAACGATTGAAGGGTCGGGTTTAGTACTATAACCACGGCACTCTTGTTAGCGCAATTAGGACCACCAAGAAGTCCAGGTGGATTACAACCAACGTTCGGTACACCGGTAGGGCAGTAAGTTGTGGTGCAGTAGTTGGTTTGCGCTTGCAGTCCACTGACCAAGCAGCATGCGATCGCCACTGAGAAAAGAGAGATGATCATCAAAGAAGATCCACCATGAGCCGAGCAGAAGCTTTCTACCTACCGAATATCCAGCTTGCCATTTTACACTCACTTGTTTCCACTTCAGTCCACAAGTTCACTTTAAAATGGCACTTGTTCAGCTCAGTCGTTTTATATCGTTTGAAAACAAACAATTCGCGTGCTGAAACTAACAGCACTGAATGGGGTTTTGTAGTCTAATTTTCAGTGTGTTTGTAACATTTGTGTGCGAGCGAGCAGTTGAAACTGATGTTACATGTGCGCAAACAATCTGTAGCCATTATTATTGCTCTCATTTTCGCAGACGACACCGTGCCTCATACTGGCCGGAAGCTTAGCGTTCTGTAATGATGCGGAATTTCTTGGAATAGAAAGCTCTGTTAATGTGCTGTGCGTCACAAACGACGGTGTAGTGAATGTTTCCCGTGTTTTGTTTGTGGATGCAAACTAGCTTGGTCTGGACCTGACGAAGGTGAAATGTGTTGTTTTGATAAGTTTGTGAATGAGTTTGTAGATACCTGTACCCAATCAATTGCAACATACATGTTGATAGTAGTGTACTTCTGCAGAATATAAAGCCAAACGTATCCAATGCCATGGCACTAATGGTAAGATATTGAGGAAGTGTTCAAGGCGGTGCTTGAACAAGATCCTCCTTGTATTTGTTTGATAACCTCCACACACATATTTCTCCTGTTATTTCGGGGATTTAAGGTAACAAGGCTAGCACCTCTAGACAACCTCAACCAATGTTAATGAATAGTTTGTATTATAAGTCAAATAGACAACACCTGCAGCTTAGATTAGTGATACCATTTTGTTTATTTGAAAATGGATGCTATTTGTAAACAAATTTTAACAAGATAGGCAAACTATCTACAAGAAAATAAAGTTTTTAGGGAGTTGTAAATCATTATGAAGAATTGTTTCTTGGTGGACTAACAAATAAAAGAGAAGTTTTAGTCAAAGATTTGGGTATATGTATATACTTTATTAGCTTTACAATGAAACAAAGACGACGAATAATCACTGCAAGTAACGTTAGGGCGTTACAGGGAATTAATTTTGAAATGGTACAAGAGAATAGTTCGAAGATTCTTTAGAACCTTGATAGTTTCGAAAATAGGAGAAACAATAGGAGAGAAACAAGTATGTATAATCCTATATAAGTATAATGGGGCCCGATGGTGAAAAGCAACAACGGTGCAGAACTTTGCACGGCAGTACCGGACTCAAATATCCCCCGGACCGTCCCCCCGTAGTTAGGACTGACAGTTCAACTACGTGGTATCGGCAAGTCTAGTAAGCCAATAGATGGCCGACGTGACCTAGAAGGTCGTCAAGCCAAGAAGAAAATAATCCTAACCCCTTAATATTAGATGCTAAGCACATACCTGTGAATTTCGTGTCAAAGATATCGCTGCGGAAAATACGGATCTACAGGAATAATTAACATGTAGCATATAGCAAGTGTCTCCATGTTAAAAACAATGAGCGATTTTGAATGAACAACAAACCCTCTCCGGGGAACCGAAAGAAGCAGAGACATCGCCAATAGTACATTTACTCACTTAATACAGTCTAAATGCAAACATTTTTTTTTCTCCGCCGAAGCAATAGCGATTCAACTAGCCGCCGACGAAGGACTACAGACTGACCGACCGAACGTCTTCTTCAGCGACAGTGCCAGTGTTCTGGCTGCCCTGGAACACGACAACTCCAAAGACCCCCACATCCAGCTCCTAGACTCCATACCTGCACCCCCGACAAAAGTTTTCTGTTGGATTCCGTGTCATTCCGGAATCAACGGAAACGAGAAAGCCGACCAACTTGCCAACGATGGTCGGCTGCGTCCTGACGAACCATACAATACCCTTTCACGCCTGCAACACTATCTGGCACAACGTAGACCTCAGCAAAAAACTCCGTCCTATCAAGCACAACACCTCTTCATGAGAAGATGTCGAATCCAGCCACATCCAACGAGTTTTTTTCCCGCCTTCGTATAGGTCATACCCGCTTTACGCACTCCTACCTCCTAGAAAAGTCCAGTCCTCTTCTCTGCAGCTACTGTGGTGTTCACATCACCTTCTCCTACATCCTCACCGATTGGCATGGATACACGACACACCGAGCCACCTACCAACTAGAAACTGATTTCACGACAATCCTATCATCCGACAAACTTCAGCAGAACCGCCTAATTATTTACGGATCAGTAATTTATACAAAGAAATTTAAGCAATGGTTCAAACTTATCCGATACCATATGCCATAATCGCAATAGTTTTCCATAATATTTACGCCACATATACGATAGTTTTGTATAACATTAAACCGTTCTTTTTTTCTGAAGTAGAGATTTAAATGCAGTCTGTAAGACTCAAAGCCTCTTTAAATAAATGAACAAAAAAAATTGTTATTTTATCTCGAAAAGTGCATTATTGTAAACAAAATGTCGCAAACATTTGTTTTATGAGTTGAGAAACACTGTAAGACATACATCTGAGAAAAAAATGTATCGAAATCGAGCTGGTATCCAATTTCCTCATAATTTAGTACGGACAAACAAGTCCTGAATGTCCGACGATGTGTAATTTACTGAACAACATTAGCCATTAGATTCTTGAGAACTCCTGAGAGAAAGATATGATAAAAACCTAATATTTCATTTCTTAGTTACCGGTAAACCATAGATAATCAATAAGATTTCACTTACCTTAATCTACTCTCACGGCTGGTGTACAAAACAATTGTGTAAATGATTTTCACAGAGAGTGTTATCGATGTTTTTGATACACTTCTAAATTAGTACCGTTTAAGCGATTAACAATACTGTGTATTTGGCTACCGTCCTTATCTGCATGGGGGCGTTCCTGGAAATCATAATCTTTATTAATTGATAATGCTCCGCTTATCATCGCCATAAGAGCTTTGATATCATGTTTTTGGGACAAGAAAGAAGTATAAATACTGCAGCTTTTGCCAAACAGCATCAAATCAGTGTCAGTGAACTCCAGTCGTGAACTAGTGAAGTACACTTCCAGCAAAATGTTACGCTTAATTCTTGGTACTGATCCTCCATTTTCCAATGTCATGAATTAAAATCGTAGCTAATTCCATTCTTCTATCTGTCTTATCTTATCAGCATCACTCCTGTTGGTGGGTCTGATCGATCACAGCTACTCGGCCGACTACTGTACGGCTAATCTATGTCAGAGCGGAGTCCCAAATGTTGGTTGCAATCCTCCGCCACAGAGTGGAGGTCCCAGCTGCTCCGGAAGATCTCCAGTGGTAGTGCCCATTACGTCCAACCTTCAATCGCTCATCCTGGACCTGCACAACAGACGCCGTTCCCAGATCGCATCCGGTGGCGTGAGCCCATTCTTCCCTGCTCGTCGCATGCCCACACTGGTTTGGGACGCTGAGTTGGCTTCGCAGGCAGGACACAATGCACGGTCATGTGTGTTTGCGCATGATCGCTGTCGCAATACGGTTGACTTCGCCTGGGCCGGTCAAAATCTGGCCATCAAGCAGTTCTACGGACAAACGTTCACGGTGGAGAGTTTGATCGATGATTTCGTACGCATGTGGTGGGATGAGCATTTCGATACATCTACCGCACACATTGATAGCTACCCGAGCAACCATGTGGGGTAAGTAGTTTGGATGCTGTTGGTTTACGTAAAATGGGGCTTTTTTCACTGAGATGTACTATTTGCAGACCCGCTATTGGACACTTTACGCAAATAGCAAGTGATCGCACCTGGGCTATGGGTTGTGCTATGCAGAACTGGATTGAGAATGGCATTTGGATCACGTACTATTTCGTGTGCAACTACTCGTTCACCAACATCATTAACCAGCCAGTGTACGTGCGCGGCACAACGGCCTCAGGCTGTACGACTGGTCAGGACTCGCGCTATCAGGGATTGTGCTCGGTGAATGAGGTAGTTCAGTCGGTACCGTAATAAGGGTATTAGCCACAATAACTAACAGTTGAAAACTTGACAGTTTATTTAATAAATCTAGAGCAAAAATTTAAAAGAGTGGAAGGAAAGTAAGTTTTATCTAATTGTTTGATAACGGTTGTCTTACAGCTAAATTTAAACTAAAAACTTAATCCAAAAACCTGTCATAAAGTTTTGTTTGCAGCGTTGGTGCATATTGGTGCATAAGAGAAAATTTACGAAGATGGTTGAAGACGCTCAGGTGGATTAAGAGGTCGCTGCGCGTTTATTAAGCATCAAATCGACAGACTTAATCTATACGTCCCGGAGAAATCGCCCCAGGTTACAGCATTTTTTGACGTAGCACAGCGAAGTGGCGGATCAAGGTGTTTGGAGGCGGACTGGGTAATGGGTCCTAAAACCATGCAGAAGCGGGACTTTATGAAAATCATGAGCTGGGGTTCCCTGATCCATGAGGCCCCCTGGTTGAAGAGGCCTCCCTGATCAACGAGGCTATCTTCCCTTGGTCGACGAGACCCCCTGGTTCGCGAGGCATCCCGGATCGGCGAGGCATACCTGGTCGGCAAAGCCCTTGGGGTCCGCCACCTCCGCCCATAGGTTAATCCGTGACTAGCGCAACGTCGCACTCGTTTTTGTTTCTCTGATCCCTTTCTGGTTATGTATCGAAAATTCCACGCAGTTTGTGATCGTTTTGAGCCGGTCATGTCGCGTCGTGTGTCCGTCCTGTGCGTCCTACCTCTCATTGACATCTTGGACCATGTCATAGCATTAACTGTAAGAAAACTTCGAGATTTGAGCATCAGTTAATTTTAAAGCCGAAATAAATATATTTCCTAAAGGATGTATCCAAGACTGTGGTCTTTTCGAATGATCCATGGTTTTGACAATTGGGGACATTTTTTGCAGGACTTACTTACTTACTTACTTACTTACTTATCAGGTGCTACAACCACTTTGCAGTCTTGGCCTGCCGCAGCAGAGTCCGTAACCGCTCACGGATTCCACACCATCCTCCCTCCTCAATCAGGGGCTGCCACGCCTCCTCTGTCCGTGTGTAGGGTCTAAAAGGACTTTAGAGCTGGGTCGTTCGGTGCAATGCGTATAACATGGCCAGCACATCGGAGCCTGGTGAGCCTAATTCGCTGCACGACGGTGAGGTTGTCATACAGTTCGTACAGCTCCTCGATTGTCCTTCCACACATACGATGCCAACGATCCCTCTGAGCATCTTCCTCTCGAAAGCGGTTAAGAGGGCTTCGTCTGTTTTGGACAGGGTCCATGTCTCAGAGGCGTATGTGAGTACTGGGACTATGAAGGTACTATACAGTTTTAGCTACGACCGAAGCGACAGGTTTTTTGAGGTGAGATGTTTTCTCAATTATGCTAGCGCGTAACTCCGTCTCTATGCTTTTTTCGATGCTGACTTTTGACCCGAGATAGCTAAAGTTATGGACAGCTTAAAAATTGCGGTCACCTATCCGTACATCATCCCCACGTAGTTCCGGATTTCTTAGTAGCGCCGCTGATGGTGCCACCATCAATTTGGTCTTTGCCTCGTTAATCTGCAACCCGAGGTTTTCTACCGCCTGCTCGATCCTTTGGTAGGCTTTTACTACATGGCAGAGCCGCAGACCAATGATGTCTATATCATCAGCGTCTTCCAGGATCTGGGTTGACATATGGAAGATGGTTCCAGAAGTCTCCACCTCCGAGTCACGGATGACCCTGTCTAGCGCCAAGTTGAATAGGAGACAGGCGAGCCCACCTCCCTGACGCAAGCCTGAGAGCTTTCCATCCACCTCCACCTGGCATGTGACGTTGGTCATGGTCATTCTAACAAGCCTGATCAGTTTGGCCGGGATTCCAACTGGATTAACTGGATGCATAAATGCCAGAAATAAACCAACTTGATCAGGCAAGGAAGAATCATAGAATCTTTTAAGTTTTTAGCTGCTTCTAGCCATTATAACTAAGTCAATTTTGCTTTGTTAACTAAGTCTTATCAGCAAATGATCGCAACTCTTAAGACGCCTCTGTTGGTTGATGTTACCTGTATTACTGTAGATGTAAAATATGAACTTGTTATCATAAAGCTCGAAACAACAGATATCCTCCAAAAGATTGCTCCAAATGTACGCTTTAGTATATAGCACAATTGTTCTATTTAAATAAATAATGGAAGTTGTGCCCATAAAAGCGAGTCCGTGTAGTCTAACAGTGTTGCAGCTATTGATGACTAATTAAAACAAATATCTCTTTTATCTGTTCTGTTTCACTTTACACAATAGTATCCAGAACACCAGCAAACCGCACGTTGTTCGCTCGCTCTCAATCAATTGGTTCTATGTTTCAGCAAACACATTCAAAAAGATGACATTGTAGCAAAACCTTGATCAAAAGCATTCCGTGATAGATGCACTCGTTTTATCCTAAAACATACAGACATTATTTACTTCAAGAAACATTGTACAACTGAGTCATTGTCAAGCCATCGATTCCAAGAAACTCTAACTTGCAACAGAATGTTGAGCACCGGCTAATGCATTCGCTTGGGCGCGAAAATTTGAGCAATAATTTTCAATACAGATTATTTGCTTACTTGTTACTTTACTTTCGTGTTTTTACCTTACTGTTTTGTTAGCTTACGAATAACGCAAACACACTGATGCTTGTAGTACAATAACTCATTCAGCTTTTTTTCGGCACGTGACTCGTTTGATTTGAAACGGTATAAAACGGCCGATCCGTAGATAGTGTCAGGCTATATAGAGACCATTTTCTCGAGTGAAAACAAGTGCGAGAAAAATGCCAAGTTGGATTTTCGGTAGGTAAAGGTTCTTAGAGCGAGTATTTCGGTCAACAAAAAGCAATAGAGATGATGGGTTTCATATGGAAGAACTGGGTGTTAAATACCGTCCGAATCGTTCTTTCCTATGCAGGATTGCTTATCAAGCAACGGGTAAAACGTTGTGAAGAAAAACCAACCATGACAGGTTGGAGGTAGTAGTCAATAAGCAAGAAGACCATATCACCAGAGCAACATTTAATGGCATCTGATCCTTTTCTTTCAGTAGCGATCGCTTGCTGCTTGGTCAGTGAACTACAAGCACAAACCAACTACTGCACCACAACCTACTGCAAAGCTGGCCTTCTGAACGTTGGTTGTAACCCTCCTGGATCGCCCGGAGGCACCGGATGCGCTGGGAAGAGTCCCGCGGTGGTAGAAATTACACCCGCTCTACAGACTGTGATACTTTCCGAACATAACACTCGCCGTTCGCAGCTTGCTCTGGGACAGTTGGAATCATTCCTACCAGCGATTCGCATCCCCACAATCTCCTGGGATACGGAGTTGGCAAACCAGGCTGGTAATAATGCACGTAGCTGCGTCTATGGTCACGATCGTTGTCGTAATACTGCCGTGTACGCATGGGCTGGACAAAACATCGCCATATCACAGTTTTACGGGATGACCAAGACAAATGAGCAGCTGCTTAAGGAAGGTATAAATTCTTGGTGGAGTGAGTACAATGTTACCACACAAGCTCAACTGAACAGCTATCCAAAAGCATATACTGGGTAAGTAAAAATATTGGTGGGAGTTAAAGTAACGATGATTTGATTTGTGTTTCAATTTTAGACCGGCCATTGGACATTTCACGCAGATGGCGAACGATCAAACGGATAAGCTAGGATGCGCTATGCAGTACTGGTTGGATGGTGATTTCGAGACGTTCTATCTGGTTTGTAACTATGCCGTCACCAACATCGCGGAACGTCCAACATATAAGAGTGGAACGGTGGCTTCCGGATGCACTACTGGGCGCAATCCTACTGCTGCTTTGAATGGTCTGTGTTCGACAGCAGAAACGATCAATCCTGTACCGAACTAATTTAATTAAACTAAATTCAACACGTTCTAAAATTTTCATCACCGTGTACCGTGTTTATCTGTTCGTTATGATAATCAATATAAACAGAAACGTAGTTGCTAACGCTTTTGTTATCTAAGCGTTTCGCTGTTATCGGTGAGAGGTCTAAAGATAACCCTTTTATCAGTAGTCACAAACCTTCCATATGGCAATTCATTCATCCAATTTCTCCAATTTAATTTGAAACAACGACTAATATGCTTGCCATTTGTAAACCGAATGAGCTATACAGTCTTCCAGCGTGAAGGCGACCGATATCAAACAATTAGATAACAGAGATATAAAACTTCCTTCCTTGTCCGGTTTAGTATTGTTTCGCGCCCTAAAGACAAGGAATGGAGTACTATTTTTAACTGGTTTTAGGATACTGTTGCATTTTTGTGTAGAGTTTTCAACTAGCTGTCAACTAGAAGATGAGATAGTATAAAAGGGAAGAAAAAAGGAAGAAGAAAGAGCAGAATACGCCTGTCGTGGGATCACTCAGTATGCGAAAATAGGAAGAATTAAAATCTAAGGACGAATAAAATTGATTCTTCTTCTTCTTGACTTAACGATCGTAAGGTCACGACGGCCATCGAATGACTTACTAGACTCTTCCCGATACCACGTAGTTGGATAGTCACGGATAGCACGGATAGGAAAATTGATTAGATTATCCGAAACAAAGTAAAGGTGGATAATCCTTGAGTGTATGTCACGTTACCATAACTAGAGGATCTCTAGAATGAAGGGATCTTGAATTTGTAAATGCAAGTAGCAAGTCGCTTATGAACTGAGTATGAGGCAATGATTCAAACATAAGTCGACGAGGTTCAATCTTTAAATATCATGAATTCTAGAGCAATCCTCGATAGTTGACGGACACCACCAGGAACGCTCAGGGATGTATTATATTCTCCAAAAGCAATTTGCTATCTACTGTATTGTCCAACTTTTTGGAATCTCTAGATGGCCGGCGTAACCAAAACGGTTGTTGAGCTGGAATCACTGCTCGGTCGTACGATTGTTGGTCCTACAATCTTGAAATAATCGTAAGACCAGGGATCGTACGACCGAGCAGTGACTCCAGCAGTGACTCCAGCCTTACGCCTAGAAGGTAGACATGGTGTGGTCTAAATGCGGGAAGTACGCTTGTCTGCCTTTCTGTTTCCAACAGAGATACCAGACAGTAAGTAGTACTTCTATACCATGTTCTACAAACCGTGATAAAAAAAACTAAAAAACACCCATTCGAGAAATAGGAACTAGACAATATACACACACATATCTTAAAGATAGCATCGACCTTCTTAATCCTATGCAAGGGTGGAGGTGGGACCATCATCATCATCATCATTATCACCATTTGCCCAAATGTTGCATCCAACAATCTGCTTGGTTTTTAGTATGACTTCGTCAACATGTTCTTTGAACATCAACTGGTCGTCGACTGTCATACCTAGATTGTTATGCAACATGGACTAGAGAAGTTAGAGAATATGGGGATGCACTTTCAAGCTTGAATAATGTAGTACTGAGATATTTTTTTAATTCTGGCTTTACACAAAAAATAGGTTGTATAAGCTGTATCATCGATAATTATTGAAATGACAAACTGGTCACCGTTCAAAAGAAAGTATTTCATCATACTAGTTAAACCCGATAATAAATTACTACCGGGAAAACACATTAAGCATAAATTAGTCGACAGAATGTGACTACGCTGGTATTTGTAAGCCACCCCGTTACACCAAACACTATGCCTCCTTCGTAATGTAATTAAGGATTCATGGAAGGGAACAACAATATTTAACCAAAATATTTACTTGCGTTAACCGGTTGCCTTTCACTTCCCGATGCAAAGCAACGCACCGAACACGCTGCATTCCGATGGGATAGCATCGCTCTTGAATGTCGCACTAATTAAGGCGAAACCGTAGCCGAATAGGATGCTAAGCTTTACGCTAATTAATTTGTCAGCGGACAAGTACTCTGAAGGTGCCACCGGAGGATGCGGTCGATTTACAATCGATGTGATTGGCCACGCTATTAAATGAGCTACCACGGACGGTATTTGGGGTTTGCATTTGTGCGTGAGAATAGCTTCCCATTGCCACACGTACCGACAGTGCGGATGAGTTTATCAGTTGCTCGTGTAATGGCTTCAACCAACCATTCTTTGTCGCTTGCAGATGGCACACGGTTGTTGATATTAATGAAGCAAGATTTATTGAAATGCGACCAGAAACTAACGATTTTATTGAGGGCTTTGTGAATCGGATCAACTCACGCGACAGATATGGTGATCCAAAAAAAAAAAAAAAAAGGGCGAAGGTTTTGTCTATTTATGAGAGAATTATTGCATCCATTTTCATGCCGGTTTATGGCAGCTGCAAAAGCATATGCTTTGGGCGCTTGCATCGTTGAGTTTATGCTTTCAGTCATCCGGTCGAAACGTCCGAATGCGTCCCGTTCGAAGTGTATGCGAAATGGATCAGCGCACAAGATGCGGCTCGATAACTCGATCCCGGATTTATGGGGTTGCATATAAAAATTAATCACAACCATCACGGGTAACAACGACATATGACATGAGGTTGTGAGGTTGTGCATAAATATTATTGCTCGGGATTATTTTGTGACCGAGAGCAACGTATTGGGTGTAAGGGTACACATATATAAAATATTTGTGCAGCACAGATCGGGAGAGGGATAACGAACGAGAAGAATTTTGGATAGTTTATTGACTGATAGGTCTTAAGTTGGAGCATAATCGAGCAACCGAACAATGCTGTGGTATTTGGAGTTCTATGCAATGCAGTAGATGTGTTCATTCATATGGGTTACGTCCCAGGCCCAAGTTCCTCGATATGATTTAGGTCAATAGGTATCTCAAAATGTGGGAATATGTTTTCTACAATAAACGGTGATCACTTTCAAGACTTTAAAAAAAGTTAAATAAAATAGTACAGTAAAACAGAATGCCTTCAAGATGTACTATAAGTTAATGATGATATAAACATTAGAGCTAGAGAGTATGCCTGGGATAAGCCAATGAATAAGGAGGAAATGGCATATAAATATGTTTATATAATTTAGTCTTCACAAGCGGTGTTGACAATAAGGCATTTTATCCCCATAATTAATTTAAAAAAAATAAAAAATATAGAATTTATGTATTATCTCTTAGCTTGAAATTAAACAAAATATGCTCCATCTAGGAAAATAACCACAATAATCCTGCCGTAGTTACGATCTGCATCACTTAGCCCCAAACTTTTGAGTAGTTTACTCAAGATTTGATGTATGTTCAATTAAGTTCAATAAATTTGCTGCATTAAGGAGATGAAGGTCCGGTCCATTGTGTTGATAAAACTTAGCGATCTGAAGGGTTAATGATAATCTATATTCTATTTCAATTGTAGACATATTCATTCTATATCTTTTCTATCTTGAATAAAACATTTTAAAAACTCCTATCAACTTCTGCAGAAAAATATTTTCAAAGCTGTCTTAAATGGTTTTCGATATCAGCTCGTAGTGTTCAAACAATGTGTGCTAAAAATGTAGAACAAGTTAAGCAACTCTGCTGTCAAAAATTGAACTTCATAATTTACAGATAGAACTAGACTCTGCCGAACGCGCTAGATTCCGCTCGAGATGAATTTATAGGCATTACAATTTATGGGAAAAACTATTTCTCTTTGGCTCTAAAACTTCAAGCGAACTTTTTCTGGCTTTATTTGACTTTTGAGATCTACTTACAGGAGGGATAGTTTGGACAGAAGTACATGTCAGGTCCTATTTGTTCTATTATGTGCAATTTTAAATTGTATTTTCATCTAGGACGAAGTGCAGAAATTGCTAAACAGACCTTTTCTGCATGAAAATTTTCCCGTTAATTGAAGAGCATCCATAAATGACTCTTATATTACAACTTCACCTTAAAAACCCTGTAAAAAATCCCAAGAGATTTATTGGTAGGTGTTTATTCCATATGTGCATACTTCGGGATGATGTAGCGTGTTTAACATCGTTAACAGCATACTTATTAATTAATTTGCACCACAACAGCTTGCGTTGATTACTACAAAGTTTTTTTTAAACATTATTAATACCTCGCAAAAAAGCTCTGTCCCAGGAAATTCAGATTTCAGCTCCAAACTTCTGATGAACTTTGTCATTCATCTTCCCACAAAAAGATGCATCTTGGCACACGAAAGGCACATTTCATTCGCTTTCTTCAGTTCACTTCTTAGGGAAATCATGTACGTTGCACAAATCGTCTTCATTTTCCTTCCATGGATGTGGATTGAGATTTGCAACCAGACAGAAAACGGCAAGCAAAAACACAAAAAATCGTAAGGAAGTCATGTCAATAATCGGATTGGTTGGAAGATGCAGCCCGATACGACCAACGATTTTGTTAGCTCGATGCTCGTAATCTGTCGGGTTTTACAAGCGTTTTAATATTCCAGTTCGTGGAACCGGTGATTCCTCAACCAAATTTTGCTGCGTCGATAGAAATTTTCTAAGGTTCTGGTGCAATGAGCTGTGGAAAGCAAAACTTACGCCACCGAAAGAAAGAAGGATGCTCGGATTTTGTAGCAGCAGGATAATCTGCCAGTTACACGGCGTTAGATTAAGTTTCTTTCTCTTGAGCATTCTCACAGCTCTATTGTGAACCATTAGGGTTACGGTAGCAATAAGAAGTGGAACGATTAAACTGGGCAAGCTTTTAAAACGGTCCACAAGGAACGGACGGTACACATCTACTTTGGTGATTTTTTCTCACTCTCTGTCCAGAAGACGGGATGCACCAGCGGTTCCAAGGTTGCTCGAGGGCACCCATTTCAAAAAGCAACAATAGTCAACTGTATTTCGAAATGCAATTTCCTTCTCACCTTTTTGAATACCTGGTCAAATGTCAGTACGGAAGTCAGGGTGTGATCCGGGGGTCTCTTTGTGTGGTGCGAATTTTGAATGAAGTTGCGCGGTGTTGTGTTGTGCTTTGGTCACGAAAAAGGTGACGATAAAATCCAAAATCCGGAACGAGGGTACACTTTGTACGTGGCCGTCAATTGCTTGACGTCTCTTTATGCCTTTTGCTGGATTTGGATGCGACTGGGAAGAGGGAGAGAGAGAGTTGAAGTTTAACTGTTTGTCTTTGTTTTCCTATCCAGACAGACGTGTTCTGATCGATAGCAGCGTGGTTTGGTTGGTAGCATTCAAGGTTTGGAGTAACCGTCTGTCTGTCCTTTCTTTGTGTTGGAAGGGCGAAAAAGCAATGCAAGTGATGATGTTTCCTGTTCGCCCTGTTTACCTTAATCCATAATACTATGAGGATATTGGGGTTTGTGCCTTTATGTCTGCAAATTATCCTAGGTTCTGGATTTTGGGTTTTTAGCTTTATCGAGCCTGGAAGGATGCAGGATGGATGACTTTTCATGCATTTTAAAGGTAACTGTCTATGAGCCGTTTTTAAAATTGAAGAGTTTGGAATACTTCCACAGGCAGATTCCAACGACGGTTTCAGAGGAAGTCTATCGTGACGGGGAACCGTTTAAACGGCAGCGTCCTTTAAACTGTTAACAGACTTAACAGACGACAAACATTCTCACGATTTCTAGCCCTTGGATGGCTACATGTCGCGTGCCGTACAAGAAAAAAGCGTTCCCTTTTTACATCCTAAAACCGGCAAAAAAACACACTCGACGAGGCGAACGGAAACGCAACAGAAGGCCAAGAACTCGAGCGCGAAATCTAATCTGCTGCCGGGAATTACATGACTCGTAAAAGTAAATTAAGTTGCATGCACCGTCACAGTGGCCATCGTTAATGGTGGACTAACTGCAGCAGCAGAACCGGAGAGGACATTTTGCTCGTTTAGCTGGCAGCCAATAACTTGTATTTCATTTCGTTGAATTAATAAAAATTAAATTAAATCAATGGGACGGATGCATCGGGATTGATTGTTGGTGATCGCGTATCGAAAATCTCCCATCATCGGACTCGTGGTCCAGTTCCGAGTGCACATCAGTGGAAAATATTAACGGTTGCACGCATACAGAACTGGACGCACACAGTATCATGTTGACTGCTAGAAAACGGGATGGTTTGTGTGCTTTAGATTATGCGGTAATCAAATTATGCATCGACATAAATCGGGCGTATGTTGCTCGATATTGTGCATCATGGGTATTTGCCAATCCCGTATAAGGATTAGTATTATAGATAGTGGATGAGAGCTTGAGACATGGATCCGATCTGTTCTGGTCCTGGACGTAGCATAAACATGCCGGTTTCAAGGTTAAATTCTCGTAACCGTATTGTATGTTCATTAAACCTTCCTCCTTTGCTTGTGTCGTGTCCAAGCGGAAGAAATTTCTCGAACAAATGTGATGAAAGGTACGTCTCATGTGCCTTGTTATGATTACGAACGCAATAATAATTAATAACCCCAATAAATCCATCATTTCGAAGCTACGAAGCAAGCTTTCTTAACCCTATCAATCAATAATAACTTCATATCGCAAAACTTTTCGCTAGATTGAATATTGCTTTGTTTTGATACGGTTAAGAAAACGCAATAAATAATGCCGTTGATATTTGGTATGCTATAAATTTGCTGTTGGGAAACTTTTTCCTTCATACTCTAGCACACCAGCATGAGCAGCAGAACCGAAAACATGTTGATCGTTATTTTTTTTGCACTAGGGTGCATTTTGCTGTACATCCCACGAAGCTGTTTATTTAGCCAAGCTTTTAGTAGTTGTTAATGTTGCTGGTGTTGTTGTTGATTTCACATACAAACGCGCTTTCCGTTGCACAGCGTATCGCAGTGCATCGTTGCGTGCCATGGTGCATCGTTACTGTTTTCGAATTGAATCAACCGATCAACGAGTACGCTGAGGGATGGAAAGATAGGGAGAAAATGTGCAAAATGCTTTCCGCCTCGGTTCGACATCCACGTCCAGCAGCCAGTTTCTAAAGTTTCTCAACGATAATAAAGAGGAAAGCATTCTTACATGGAGATGAAGCATGCTAACGAGAACTGGATATTGCGTTCATTTGTTGAGCTGGTTACAGTTAGGCAGTGGTCTTTGGTATTTTAAATATATAAAAATGTAGAAAATTTTTCCAACAGTTGGAATCATACAATGTCAGCGTTTTAAAATAAAAATAAATCAAAATTAAAAAAGAACTGATTCTAAGGATAATCGAAAGATAAAAATGGTTCCAGAAAGACGAATGTACACGATTTACAAAATAAGCTAATTTTGGTTTTTTTTATTTGATAATATGGTGTCGCATGCAACTGCGCGTGCTTGCATGGAGATTAAAGAAAAAAAGCTAACTAATCAACCATTACTCGTTATTTCGAATTTTGTATAAAAATTGTTTATTTAAAACATCTTAAAAACTAGTTTACAAAAGAAAAATGGGATGCATGTAGGGACGACGTACAGGTTTTACAAAGAACATTTAAGAATTTTTTTCATCAATCACAGTATTGTTGTTTCCAACAATGTCGATGATGTAGTTTGCAAACAAACGTAGGATGGGAATCATCTTACTTATACTAATGTGACTTAAAAAAGATAAAAGGAGAGAAGGGAAGTTAAGGTTGTGGTTTGGGACGATGGCTTCCATAATCTGCAGTATGTTTCAAGTACTAGACACCCTAGCGCACAGGGCAAACTTGTGCTCCAGAGTCTCTGTCTTGGAGCAGACTGAGCAGGCTGCAGGAGCCCGATTCATCCTGTTTAGAGGCAACTTTTTGTGCACCTGAAAATACAGCATATAGCGTTGGTCGGATGAAAGTCTGTAGCTGGGGACGTTTTTCCGAATCCATCGCCAATCCGTGGAAGGTGCCTCCATAGCCGCTTTAGAGTCTGGAAGTCTCTCGAACCATCATTTGCCTCAAACTTTTAGTCGAGACAGTAGGCACCGGATGGTCTGCGAGTTGCTGGATTACCGCCCGAAAGTACGGATACGTTGTGGCAATGGTGCCTTTTCAAAACGGAATTTATAAGTCCTACAGATTTTTCAATTCCTAATCTTAACCAACTTCAGTGCTTGCCTGCTAGGGCTCTTTTTCTGGGGTGGTGTTTGTCGATTGCTTGTTGCAATGCCCATTGTTTTCTTATATTATATTTAGCACATTAATAATTTTTTTTTTAGTGTGGCCCATTGCTATCCTCCTGCCATGGCCTTATCGACCCTTCCAGTGCATGATAAAACAAACCGCGAGTTCCGGTTGTTTACTTCGTTAGCGTCCTGAGCGCTCCCCCTCACTGGCCGCTGCCAGCTCGGCTGGAGATAAGCCCCGTATGGAGAGGCCATCTCCGTCGCTGGACTCCTCTTCGCTCGACGAGACATCTTCCCTTTCGAAAAGACTTCGGACATTGATGTCTGCCCTCTGTCTTTCCCTCCATCGAGCAACCCAAGTCGAGCTGCTTCGCGTCGAGCAGCCGTTGTCGGTGACAGGGGTGGAGATGGTGGCCGTCCACCACGCCGCGCTTCCGTAGCTTCTGCTCGCTGCAGACGCCTGGCCGCATTTCGCCGATCATTCCGTCTACGCCGAGTTGTAACTGGATCGGACCGGTTGGCAGCTAGCGAGAGATAGCCAGTGGCAATGGTGCCTATCGAGGGATTCTCAGCTCAATCAATGTGCTGAATCCAGATTTTTGGGCATCTCTGCTCAGCAACGAACCGATTCACCAGCAACGCTGTTGTGGTAATGGCGGGAATGAGAAGATTGAGTCCACCTTGATTGTGTGGAAGGGCCAATAGGGTCAATGGGATTTGAGAACCTCCACCGAACCCATAAAAACCGTCTAGGAGACAGTCGACTTGTGTCTGTAATCATCCATAAGCTGTTATTGAGCTTTGACTGGAGCCTGTAGATGTGAGCTGCCGCACAAGAATTCCAAACTGGGGCGCCAAATGTTACTTAAAAATGGCATTTTTTTTTTGGCTTTGATAACTATTGTATCTGGGATAAAGCAAAACAATGGGTAGTTTAAATGTAGCATACAGCTTTGGTTATTTTTTTTATGAAATTCAAGTATTTAGTGGTTTACTTTACATATTTGGAGTATAATTGAAGCATCGAGGTTGTCGCAATATTTTCTTAGGACTAAGATAAAAAAAAAAATAACATCAATTCCGAGACATTTCGTTCTCCAAACAGATGAATAATATCTTGTCAAATTTTAAAAATCATCAGTAAAAAACATAGGTAAAATGTGCAGCATCTGGTAGCAAGAGCTGGGTCCTGCAGCTTGCCTTTAACGAACTTATATCAAATAGTTTCTTTTTATTTTACACTTATCATCCAAAAGCATGATACCAAAACAGAGACCTGTATTTTTACTGAGAATCATAACAAGTATTAAGATACTTCTGGAATTCAAGTAAACTAAAAAAACGTTAAAATATTTTTTTAAATTGCCACCTGATCAACGGCTCTCGACAAATGATTGAAACGTACATAGACCAACAACTAACATCCAACACCACGGTTAAAATGAACACCGGCCGGAATTCATCCATCAAACCCGGCATCCTTTGTTGCTTGTTTGGATCCGCAACCATTTTTTTGACTCTCTGTCACACTGCTCTGTCTCTCTGTCTGTCCTATCCATTCACACTACCCGGTACCATGAAAATCCATTAGTAAGTTTATCCCCACAGCTCACCCTTCTAGGTGTCCACCCAATCATTCCTCGTCCCACCCCCGATTAGTGATCGTTTTCCGGTGATAAACAAAAACTCGCCGGTTAGCCGTCTCCGGCAGCCGAGCTGTTCCGAGTGCATCCACGCGCATTCGTGCCCCAGGTGGCATATGGTGTGCGGATGAACATTTTCATTCATTTGGCAAACCGTGCTTTGTGTGGCGTGCGGTACACCGGGTTCATTATGCTGTCGGCGAACGCGCTCGTGCGCCGCCCGTATCGGAATGCCGCAAGCAGCGGAGGAGACGTCAACAAAACAATCCGGACCTGCTTCCGAGCAGTCTGCTCGCACGGATGCCGGTCAGTCATTCGGTAGCGGACAGCGCGAACGGACGCATTTCTAAAGGAGGTCGCAAAGGATAACCGCATCCTTGCAACTGTCGGTTGGTTGTTGATGTGCGAAAACACGTGTGTTTTTGCGTCCTTCCAGGAGCAGGGAAATATGTGCGGCGTGGTGTGTTTTTATAGTGTCGCATTATTTGTTCGCCCAAAATCCGGCAGCTTAAAAAAAGGACCGAAATTGTGTGGTTTTTTCTAACATTTAAATCGAAAGAGCCTTCCTTTTGCTCTTGGATGAAGGCGATTTTTGCAAAGTGGAGAAACCCAGCTTAGTGTGTATATTCTGAGCGCTGGCGAGTTGGCAACAGCGTACAAAAAATGGTTGGTTGACCCTTCGGATCCGGTCCTTCCGTGGCTGCCGCGGGAAGTCATTACGCTCAACAGTGTGAAGTGTGAAATTTAATTACTTTGCCTTTCGCGAAGCGGAGAAACGCGACACGCTCGGCTCGGCTTGACATCGAAACAAAAGTAATGATCTAATGCCGCTGTGAATTCACCATTCAGCCAGGAGTGTGAACCGTAAGTGAGGAGAGATAAAGTTAAGCGAGGGAGAAAAAAAAATGTGTAAAAAGTTAAATATGGAGGAAAACGAAGACGGTATTTACCCCCAAAAACGAATTCGAATGATGAAACAAACGGAACCATTCCCTCATCAGTGGTTTTCTTTTGTACCGGTACCAGGTTTGCGGCAAACAACAAACACACTTCTGCTGGCGTTAGGCTAGTGAAAAAAGAGGAAAACGCGAAAAAAAAGGCATAAACTGGGACAGACAAGGGCAGAGAACAACAATAATAATAGTAATGAGAAATGTCAGCCGGACGAGGTTAGTGACTGCAGACGAATGTTTTCCCAAAAGAACCCATCGAAAAAAATAAAAACAAAAACGCGAAACGCATACAATCTGCCTTACCATACCGGAAGAGATAATTTGGCACAAGTGACGCAAATAACAACAGTTTGTCCACTACCGCCAGCGGCTAACCAGCAGCTCAAACAAGCCCCGGTGATGGTTGGGCGTGCGCCAGGGCGTGCAGGTGCTGGTTTTGGTGGGTGGAACACACGACTAAATAAATTCATCGACAGCCGATCCTGTACGGTACTGTGGAGCACAATAAATAGAGCACCGGGGAAATTAAAAATAAACAGTATCCCCCTTTCTTTTTGGTTCACTTTCTTTCTTTTGGGGGAGTAGGTTTTTCTTTGTACTGTTTTTGCTGCTGGTGTTTTGTTGAATTTCGTGCAATGGAAAAAAGCAGGTCGGAGAAGAAATGGTTCATTAAAACGGTGTACCTTTTCTACGGGTATGGTGGATGATTTTTTTTTGGTGCTGGATCCGTAGGTCAATCGTGTTCGATTTTGGAGCAACCATGCCATGGGTTGGTGGGTTTTTGTGGCGTGTTAAACAATTATTTGCCAGTGAAGGGAGGCAATTTTTTCCAATGGAAAAGGATGCTTAAGATTCGATTTAAGGCGTAATAACTATAATCGATTGATGATGTTTAATGTAAATGGCTTCATCAAATCCTCTCTCCAAAGGCTTAGCAAATTCCAAGATATTTCTAAGGTTTATTTAAAAAAAACAAAACCACTGAACAACAGCTAAAAAGGGCACAAAACAATAGCATCTTTAAAATAGCTAATACTACCACTTCTGCTTGGTTTAACGACCTGCTAAGACATCTAATGGCTTTCGAAACTCTTTGATACCATACAGTTGGATAGTCAGTCATTACTTTGAGGGAAAACGAATTTAAATGGGATAAATAGGAAGTTGAGTTGAGCATACAGAAATGGTTAAATTAATGTATAAAGCTTTTTAACCAAAAAATACTCAAAATTTTTACTTGGACATAGTCATAAGTAAGATTATTATATGTTGCAGAAATACAAAAAGTTATCAAATTTTCAAAAATATGTTATGGGCTGTGCGTAATTTTTAATACAAATAATTGCGCGGCTAAAATAAGGAGCCACTGCATCACTTTTACTCCGACCTTTGAATAATGATCGATCTACATTCGAGTAAAAGATCAGGCGCCTCCATTACAACTACACGACGCTTCTTTGCTTTTCTTTTCCCTTTTTTTCTTCTTGCAAACTCATGACCATTCCCATTTGCCAAACACAACGTGTACGATAGCAAAACTTTTGCTAAAACATACTCTTTTATGCGTTGTTTGTGCTGTCCAGGGGCCTGCTGTCTGTTCTATGGCAAAACAAATACCATGGCGGTATCACGTGTATGCGTTTGGTTGAAAACTTGCCCGGATCTGTCCGTCTGTCCGTATCATCAGTCTAATTCACATCGAAGACCGTAGCCCGTAGACGTGCCTATGTAGAGCAACTTTCGGCTAGTCACTATCGGGCCACATTTGCGTCCATCGTGCTCCTCCGTGTATTGATTAGCTGGAACAAAAGGTCGTAACTCGGCCACCGGGCAACAAATATACGGTGCGTAAGCTACCGTGTGTAAGGTGAGTTATTGAAAAGTGGCACAGAAAGTGACTCGGCAGGTAGGATGGTGTGGAATACAGCAGCGAAATGGCACCAGCTAATCATACAGAAGTTTATGGTCAGACTTTTCAGGCAGAAGCGCACCATTTTGCCAACCTAAAAACCCCCATTGGCTGTTTGTAATCGTATGTGGGAAATCTCACATTTCACAAAAACCCCCTGGGAGTGTTTTTTCCAATGTCAGATTTTGTTTCGAGTGAAATGATCACACACATTTTGAAATTGGCTTGCTTATTGGCCTTAGTTCGGCAAATGCACGTACCCCCGGTAACAGCCACTTGGGTTCGAATGGGGGTAAAAATGATTCGTAACATGAAATCAATTGTAAGCTGCTTACATATTCATTAGCACAAAGCATATCAACAAATGTGTGGAATGGGAAAATTTCAACCAAGCTGTTCGGTGCACTGACTAATGCGCATTAAAATTCAAAATAAACAAATTATGTTTGTACCAAAAAGGGCATCGATGCGTGGCTCGTTGCCTAACCCTTAAATGGTGGTATGGATCGTTTTGCGGAGAGTAGGTCGTGTAGAAAATTATGTGAAAAATTAATTGTTTTAAAAAGAATCCTTAAATGAGAATTTTGCGATAAAAACTACTCGCAAGGCTTTTCATATATCATTGTGGGTTTTACATCATGTAGGTTTGTTTCATTATCAATGAAGTCTATAACGTAAGAAAATTAATGCGCTATTGGAAAACTCCTTGCCTTCTTAAGACTTGAATAGATTGGTTCATAGAAAAACGGTGCCACATCTTCAAACCTACGCCCGATTCGGCGCAAATGTAAAATATTCTATTTAATTACAACACACGACAAAAGACAGACCGAACATGGCTAGATACACGCCCATCGTTTGCTACAAAACCGCAAAGCCTGGTGAGAGCCTAGAAATGGTGTAACGACACTGTGCAAAGGTGCTAATGTTTATGGTGCATCGGTAAACTGTAGAGGAGACACCTGTATTGTGATGGGAATTTGTGTTCAGGTTGCGGTGTATGTGTGTGAGAGTTTAAGGTGACAGTGAATAAAGTTCGTAGAGGGTTTTGCGGTGGAATTAATGTTACCTGAAGGAGGTTTTACAACATAATCTCTTTTTTGTTTAAATGTATGAAGCATGTGTGATGGGATTTGTGTTTGTTTGTGTTGTGTCGTCATTTTATTTCTGTTTTTTATTTTTATTTTTACGTTTTCCACATGTCGATTTGTTTTGCTGAATGTTGCTGCTCTACTTTCAAGCCTTGTTGATCTTTAAAAAACACTTCACACGTGTTTTATTTTTTGGATTGTGTTTCAACGAGCTGAATAGCAACGATCAGTTGTGAATAAAGACTAGGTTTATTTATTCCTGTTGAAATGATTGTAAACCCTTTATCAAATAGCTTATGGATCACGTACTTCTTTTTCCACACACGTAAAGATTTGGCTTTCTTAAACCAGGACCTAAAACACGTCTTGTTTGTGTACTTGTTCCGCAATTATTTATTCCTGTTACTCAATGCTTGGCTTGCGTGTACAGGCAAACGAACAAACATTGTACCCAACTGTTTTTTGGAGTTCACTTTGGTAGAATAATGTGGTTGACAGTGTAGGAGACATGCTTTGCAGCAAACGGATTTCTTCCGACAAAGTTGTGTCCCCGAAAAATAGTCCCAAAAGCTTAACTTATGTCTGGTTAAGTCTATTACCCTTGCCGGGTTGAGCTGTATTGTATTGCTTCCTGCAGAAACGTTGTTGCGTTCGTGCTTCCTACGTTGGTTAAATCAAATTTGATAAAACTTTCTAAATCAATTTTAACATATTTGGCACGTGTCAAAATGCGTGGCACATCGAAGGTGCTCACACGCAATAGCTCTTTGAGCAATATCAGCACCTTTCTGCGTGGTTCGCGCTTGTGTTGTTTTATTTTTATCGTATTGATTTATTTAAACACTCGTATGCAAGCACGCAGCAAAACACAATAGCAACTTTGTGTGGTAAAATTACTTTTCATCAATATTTATTTGTTTTTTTTTTTTTTATTCGTTTCCCTATGTCACGTTGGACGCCTACCGTGCTGTTGAGGCCAATGCGTACAGTGCTTATTGTCGTAGCAAAGGTGTGCAATATTTGCTAGCATTTATTAACTCTCGCAACGGTTCGTGTGTGAGTGTTTCTCGGCCAGACGCCCTTTGGGGAGTGTTGCGAATCGCTTGTGAAACCAATCAGCCATCCTGATTGATTTAATCGATTGACCTGATTGAAGTATGATTGTTGCAGCTGGGAGCATTGGGAGGCAGTGTAACGCACATTGTCACCCACGGTGGGTGTATGGGTGTGAAAAACGGTGCCAAGGGATCGTCACGTGTCGGAAATATCAACGGGCGGTTAGGTGACACCAGTGTCGTTGAGCGTATGTACGTGACCATCACCGTACGGCGTGTATGATTGTAGGCTTAATTGTTATTGCGTTAGCAAGTTTTGAGCTGCACACATATGGTGAAATTAGTCACATGACATGATATGGTTTTCTATTCCCATAGCAAAGCATTTTATTGTATTGCAATCTCGAACATTTCATTATAAAATGTTAATATAAATTTTTAAACTTTGTGAACAAATTACTTCCTAATAAAGCATCGTACAAAAAATATGTTAGAGTCTTTGCCGTTAAATGTTGCTTCCATGGTATACATTTTTCACTTTTTCAAACGCATTAATTTCTGGCAATGCTTACATATTGTTATCCTTACAGCATCTATTTTTTATTAAAAGGTATACATTTTTTACTCGTAGCAATTCTTAGCAAAAAATTGTGCCTAATGTTACAAAATTCAGCGGCAAAGAGCGTAAAAAACATTAAAAGTTCAAATGAAATCTGAAAGAAGATTAAAAAAATATTGAATAAACTTAGATAGACTGTGGCCCACCAAATTCCGTTCACAAATCCTTCCCTCGAAAGCAGGACTGACTATCGAGCTGCGGAAGAAAGAATAAGAACAATGTAGCTCCTTAACTATTTATTAGTTTGAAAGATTTTTGATCAGTCCAGTGGTTAAGATTACAATGCCGAAGAATTAGTTTCAACATGCATCTACAAACGGAGTCTTGGTCTTTATTAACATTGTTTTGACCCCGGCAATGCATTTTGAAAAGGAAATTTCGAATTTAAAAGAAAAAGTTGGTATCTATTCGGTTTGCTGTAGCTGCTTGCACGTTGAATGCTTTAAAACTTTCTAACCAAATTATTAGACATACCATCTACTACCTCTACCCCGTTATTGTTAAACATTCTGAAACACAATTTTCTACCAGAAGATACCCTTAAACAGTCTAACTTCTGACAATAGAGATCTGACAGTACAGCTTGATCATATTAGTTGATTACCAGCAATTCATACAGGGTTTACTGTCTTAGCGTGGACTAGCCGCCTACCATCCACCAGACGCCAGCCAACCGAAGTCATAAGGCCTGATTATCTCTAACAAACGGAAAAGTCTCAAGAAAAGCTTGGAAAAAATGCATTGTGAAACCCCTTTTTTGTTGAAACCGTGACAGGCAAGTTTCGTTGAGCATTTTTTTTTTAATTAATCTTTCAAATTCAATCTTTCAAAGTGATGAAACCAACAAAAACAAAATCAAATGTGTACACAACTGTTCTTGGTATGAAAATAATTTTTGTTCTAGCTGGTATTGAGGATATCTAAATGATTTTTATCAAATCATGTGAGCGATGATTGCAGTAGTGATGATGACAAAACGGAAGATCTTACTAAACAACGTCGGTTGCTTCGTAGTATGGTCGATTATTTGGATCTTACTACTCAAGCATGAGTTTAGCCAGTGAAGCTTTTATGTAAAATCTTTTTGATATATTCTGGTGGTACTTTTAAGATTAAAAAAAAAATGCGTGTATCGAAGAAAATTTTCGACGGCATTCTTAATGCGATTGAGCCAAAGTTTCCGCCTGTAAGGGCACAAAGATTCACGCCAAAAGAAATGTTGGCTGCTACGCTGCGGTTTCTTGCGGTTAGGGAGTTACACAAAATGGAACCGGAAAAGATTTGAATAATGCAATTGCTCAACCAACTATTTTCCTAACATTTACCAAGTGTTTAAATATGTTGGAAGAAACGGTGACGCCTCAATACATTTCATAGGAAATGGAAGTAAATGAGCAGCGAGATGCCCGACGATATTTGTTTCCCGTCCTTTTCTTCGAGAATATCCTTTCTGAAGGAAAATACTCACATTTGTTATGGAACTGCACAAGAAAACGAACTGGAAACACACAGGACCGAGTGAGTTTGACGGGTTTTACGTTTCGACTAGCTGACGGAAAACAGTTTGACAAATACGAGTCTCCATTTGTGTTAGAGAATACAAATTTTTGGCAGTGAACTTGTAAATTTGACTTTCGTAATTTTTCTTTTCCAACAGACAGCACAAATGGCTGCCATAATTCGAGTCTTCCATTTTTGACAACTTGTCTTGACAATTTGTGTGTGATAATCAGGCCTATAAACCAAACGCGACGAGCCGAAAAATGTGGGCAGCCTGTTAGGACTGTTAGTCAGATGTAAGCACTAAGACGAAAAACCCTGTAAGACATAATTTCGGTCGAGTCCCCTCCAAATGAAGTTTAATTCATTGAAGTAGATGTTCATGATTTTGATGATTCCTCTACTCGTTCACTGATAATTTAAAACAAAAATCTAAATTTTTTATCATTTGTTTTCTCATTTACCATTCAAGAAACGGATAGATTGTATCATGATTTTTAAAAACTGTGAATTTATCATAACTTAAATATTAATCCGCGTGTCACCCAAATTATTAATCTTTAATTAGGACAAGCTCAATTCCAACAATGTCTGCAAATAGTTTTAGCATGTTCAAAGTCCATAAATATCTGAAGATTCAAAAAAAACCTCATAACTATAGTTGCTCATTTGGGCATACATACATAAACCATAACATTTTTTTCATCACCTTCTAGACCATTGTCTTGCTTTCTCGTAAAAAATCGTACATCTTCAAGATATAATATCTTGAAGATGTAAATGTTATATAAATATGAAACAAACAAACAAATGGCAAAATAGATAGAAACAAATATAATAAAAAAAGACAACTGCAGGAGCAACGATCGTGTTTCCATTCACATTCAAGTATAGCTAATAACGAGAAACACATTTCATTCCCGCTAATTGTCATTAAATATTACATTAAATTGTTTTTAAACAAGAAAGATTTTTAAGTCTTCCTTTGTCCCAGACTGTGTGCATCAATATGGCCGCCCATGCAGGCTTAGCGCACCCGGGAAACATGCCATTGCACACTCTAGTGGCTATAAATTTCAAAGAAAACGATAAAAGAAAAATCAAATTGACTGGCTTCGCATACATGCATTAAATCTTGATCATGCACCGAAAAAGCGCGAAAAAATCCAATGGATGCATGAGGGTGCTATAAACTGCTGGCTCCTTCGGTGTGTTTACTGCATCACCAACGCTCAAGCTATAATACGGCGGCAATGGCGACCAAAACGACCCGTTTGGAGCACAAACACAGGCAAACCCGGGCTTCCTCTGCTGAACGCAGCCAATATCCGGTGAAAATATGGTGCATCCACTAAACAGCCGAATGATGAAGCGAACAAGAGCGCATGTAGCCGGTGATCGTAAAACAAAAATCGCTCGTCAACATCACAACGGAAGTTGCCGGGGTTTTAGATTATTTTTATAGCAAGACAATATGCGGGAAAACGATTCTACCGGAAAGATCCTTTAAGGTTCGAGACGGCGTACGAGTTGGAAAGATTCAAATACTGGACCATCACGAAAGCAGTCAGGGAAATCTAACGAATCTCTTGGGACAGGTGATAATATGGAAAGGAACAGGAAAAAGTTATAATGTATTCAAAAAACTATTCATTCCTGTGTAGTCTCACCGGAAAGAAGTATTTTGCCGGGCAACGTTACCAATACCAGAAGACTAGAGGAAACTCTTTCTACCCACAAAAAAACATTTGTTGTACCTTGAACGAGCAGATGGGCAGCTGAAAACTAACCAAGACAAACATCATGACCCTCATGATGCTGGTGACGGAGCGGAAAAAAGGTTGAAGTTGAAGGATGAATTTATGTTTCCTCATCTCCCAAGCTTCTCTTCACACGCCCGAGTCTTGCTTTTCTCCACAAAACCCTGCCCGTATTAAGCGCTTCGTTCATTGTGCTTGCTGCAAATTATGACAACAATTTACGAATCCACTTGTAGCCATTGTCTTGCTTTCTCGTAACTGTTCCGCTTGCTGCTCGTCCTCCGTCGGCCCTTATGTACATTCAAAGGAATTAAATATTGTATCATTCAACCGGAGGTAAAGGACTTTTACAAGATGTCGATGGGTGAATCGACAGCGAACATATTAAAGCTGCTATAAAGACCATTCTTAATGCTGTGGTGCTTAAAGAGAATGTAAATAAGATTGTACAGATGGATGTAAAATATAATCATTAAGCAAAGGTTACTTTTTTGTGTTTGCTCGTTAACTATAATTGTAAATACACGTGGAATTGTTAATGCAGCTGAGTTTGGGCAAGTAAATCATTATCGGTTTTGTTGGGCTTACACTTGAAATTGGTATCGGTATTTATTTTCCTTTTAAAATATCGCTACATTCCTGCTATACATTTGTGCCATAATTGAAAAGAATAATGTTTTTTTCCTACAACATCAGTGCAATCGGGGATTCACTTTCATCGGAATCATTAAAGCTTTAAAGCCGCGTGTTTTATTTTACGTTGAATTGTAATTACTGCTCCACAAAATATTGTGAATTATTTTTTAATCATGATTTTTTTTCTATTCTTCTGCTCCTCTTCTCGATAACTATCAGTTAATGCGAGTCATCCTATTGAGCACGGAATGCAGCCTGTTCGAGTGAATTTATTATCTTATGGTGTGAAGTCAAATGAGCTTTTCCAGGAGATCTATTTCGATGTGTATAAATTCACTGAAAGGGAACAACAGCAAAAAAAAAAAAATGTTTCTGGGTGAATTGTTCCAGCGTTATTCCAATAAAAATTGGGAGCATGAAATCAATGCGGAATGTAGGAAAAATCTTCCAAATGAAATAAGAGCTTCAATGTTGATTTGTATCGAAAAAGAAAAGAATTAACGCAATGAAAAACATATTATCTTTTTTTTTTTGTAAAGCTTTTCGACGAGTAACCTCACCACCGGTGGTAGTCGCCTATTTATATCACGTTAGCAAAACAACAACTGTTTATCTTCAACCCGAACGTCGTTCTCTTTCTGTGGCTGGTTTGTGGAAAGGCTGGTGGAGCAAAAACAAACGACAAAAAAAGTCCTCCAAAACTCGCTCGGTAAAGTCAAAAGTTTAAATCAACTTCGCCTACACAGGACAGCGGTCGGGCAGCGATTCTGCGAAGGAGCAAAATTGAAAGCACCGCCAAGAGACGACAAGATCAGCTGTTCCTGAAAAGAGCTTTTCGCTTTCGTCCCCTCCACACGCAACAAACAAACCAAGCGAAAAAGCGTGATGAAGGGAAGGAAGGGGGAGGCGCGAGATGGTGCAGCGTGTCAGACGCAAGATGGTGAACTTTAATAAGTTCTAATTGATATGGCGACAGGGCTGTAATTTGATCGTCCAGCTGAAACTGCTGGTGGAAGTCAGTCGGGAACGGAGCACACGCGCTGTCGCCTGTGTGTACAATCAAGACGTTACTGTATTTGCGGATTGATTACCTTTAAGCATTTGTGATGGAGCGAAACAAAGGGACACATAATCCACTGTGGTGTTTGTATGTGAAGAGGGAGAGCTTTTAATTGGGGTACGTATTGCTTTTTTGGAGAAAAATTGCGTACCATTTGGAGACAAATTGAGTTCAAACGTTGGGCGAGACTCGATTGTTGCTGGGTCACATGTTGATTGGATATTGCGGCAATATGTTTTTACTTGCTTATTTGCTGAACGGACTTGATTTGCTGCGTGGACTCAACAAATGCAGTCGAGTGCCACGAACTTTGCTCATTCAGTTTCTAACGCCTAAAAGTATGCAATTTCATTGCTTAGGGGTATTTATCAACTTTAGTCCTTCCATTATGCTACAGGACGACTAGCAAATGTTTTGAAAATTGTGTTGCATATAGCCAGGCGTTTCAAAACTTACATAAAACAATCAAACGTTATGCCAAATTAGGCACCCTCTCATGCAAGACTTCCTGAAGAGGTGTAAAAAATTAAATAGAATTTAAAATTTTTAAAACTAAAGGTACTTTTATGAGCATCAATGATCAATCGTAGTATATGATTCTTCATTTTCACATTAACTTTCAAAACACTCTTTTTGCCTTCTAGTGTAAACAATCGCACTCCAACAACCATTCACGCATCTCTTTTCCGAAATAGAACCGTTGCAATGTGTGACTTTTCTTCTCCCGCCCAGCGGTTGGCATTTGATCGTAAAAGGCAAACCATTTCTTGCAACCTACGCAATAATATGAAATGCCTGAAGCAAAACTTTTACATTTCTCCACTCCAAAGGTCGTCTTCCCCGGACGAACCACACACACACACCCTCACAAACATCCTGGTTTGATTCTTTGTCATAAAAGTTTGCAGCAAGTTCAGTAAAGTGCTTCTTGAGTACGGTGGATGTTTAACGACATCAAAAACACTGGATCGGTTGGTCGGTGTATTAAATAGTGAAATGTTTCACACAAAAATCAAGTGATGCTCGAAATGAATCTGTGCTGTTCTTACGAATAGTTATGGATGGTTAAAAATTCACCACACAGTACTGCAAATCTGCACATCCAAAAGCATTTGAGTGTTTTACAAATGAAGAGCACTGTGAAAAGAAAAAAAAATCATTCGAATACACGCGTTGATCGTTGTTGGGAAAGTATGTTAAGATGAACATTCCGGAGCTCAGAGCGTGCCCAACCACCAGCTGTTTTCCCCGCGTTTCCCTGTTTTTGTTTTACTCATGCGAGTATGTCTCTGACCGTGCTCTCCGGTGGTGCTCTAGCATGAGCACCGTGAGTGGGAAATTTGAAACGCCGGTAGAAAAAGCTTGTGCTTCGTGCTTTCATTACTGCTGCTTAAATCTTGCCGGAATGTCGATTTGAAATCGGTTGAGTGCGCCAGATTTCTTTACGTTTGCTGCCGCAAAGGAATGGTTAAAAGTGCGATTATTTTATCTCCACCTTATCTGCATTCTGTTTTGTTCAGATTTTGGAGAGGAAAACATATTTTACAGCTTTTTCTAGTCGGTTCCTTTCACATTAGAAATGGCAAATTAGTTTTGTAGAAAATTTGGGCAACACCTGAAGGTAGGCAATATTAAAGAGATATTTGTACGGAATGATTTTTACACTAAACAGTTAAATTTAGAATTGAAGCTGCGATGTTAAACATCTTATAAAAATATATTCTTTTGTAAGAACCTTTCAAAAATGTTTCACTTCTGTCTGTGGATGTGTGTTATTACTTTTAATATTTTAGCTATGGACTTATATCGATCAATAGCCAAAGAAGAGAATCAATCGTATTTCTTCTTACGAATTAATTATTGTCACTAATTATTTTCTTAATTCTTACGCATTGCAAATTAATAAGACAATTGTATAGCGTTTTAATTGTACTTAATTTGCTGAAAGGTTATAAACAACTTTGTGCTTTTGAAAAAAAATCATTTGAAAAAAAATCAAAAAAACCAATAACATTGTAACCTTTCTACAAGGTTCCTACGCGGACCGGATTGTTTGGTTTCCATTTTACACTGGGCATTAAGCAAATCATAATACCGTCAGCCTCTAAGCGGATACTTAAACAAACTGCACACAAACACAGGCATGCACACAAATGGCAAAGTGTGGCATAAACATTGCCTTCACGATGGCTGGAACATCATCAAACCCCGTTTACAAGCCAACGATCCATAAACAATACAACCAAGGCAACGGTAGCTGCGGTGGGCGGCGCTGTTCGCTGCGCTTTCTTAGACACACGCTGCAGTCTGACACATATGGGACTGTACACGGCTGGGAAAAGTTTTCACCGTGAAGGCGCGGTTTTCTTTCGCAACATGGATCGGTCGGTTACAGAATTCTTTGCACGAGAGTGTGTCAAGCTGTGGGGTTAGGAAACATTCTTTTACTGTCACGGTTGAGTTGGGGCTGTAATTGATATAAGCTTTCAATTACAAGCCAGCATAGAATAGGACGACCAAGACGACGACGACGACGACGATGATAACAAAGTTCTTGGCAAGCAACGATTTCATCGCTCGGTTCAAGTCGAATAGAAACTTTGCCCAGTCATGCGAGTTTTGTGATTTAAAAGAAAAACAATTTATTACATCAAACCAAACAATTGTAGCAGCATCGGTTGTGGCTTTGCAGTGCAGCGAATAGTTTGGAAGCACAAAAAGCAGCTAGCTACTGGTGGAACATTAGATCCTCATTATTTGTTCATTGTGGCAGCTGTTTGCAGCGGAGTATTGTGTTTGTCGATTTCCTCTTTCGCAGTAGAAGCAATTATCTCGCATTACGTTTAAATACCGATACCGGCTTAGAGCTGTCCGGTCTAGGGAGTTGAGTTAGACAGAAATACAGCTTGAGTTCGCTCTATCATAATATTCTTTTCCCGCTCAAACTAACTGCTGTAGCAAATGTTCCTAATGATGGACACATTAAGACATCCCACCTTTCCGAGTGCGCACGTATTGCTCTGTATCGATTTGTTCAACGTACAGCCTACATGCTCGTGAGTTGTCGGGTAAAGTGTGTTTGCCTTCATTACCAGACAGGTTTATCAGCAACCAAGCGATAGTTGATGATTGCTGGTGGGCAGGAAAGATTATCTCGTTGATGCGTCTTTTTTCATCTGGCATTTGAAATTCTATTTGAAGCTTGTGAATGAAAAACTGTCCTTTGACGTACTTTGAATTAATTTTAGAGTGGGACTTCACCATTTTTTCTTCAAATAAAGGTTTGATGTGATATGATTTTTATATTTTTGTATAAAAAAATGATGTGAAATTATGTTTATAATTAAAGGTACGGCAAGATACGATTCCATCAAACTGAAAATTAAAAACTAACAAAAAACATAAATAGGAATCAAATAACAAACAAGAACATGAAAATTAGAAAAAATCTATGAATCCTTGAGCATAAACAGGAATAAAAATGTATTAGAAAAAATAAAGATATTGTGAAAGAATTTAAGTGTAAAACGGTTGTGCATTGCAAAGCATTACAAAATAGACTTCTTCTAATGTGTTATTTCTAAAGGGTGCCCCCGAAAGTATAATCTCGATTTGTAAATGACGTTTCTTGTAAACGGATGACGTAAAACACCTGATTCTTGATAAGCTTGATTGTTTACATTCAAAGCTACTAGCTAGTGCATTGAAATTATTATTTTTTTGGAGTAGGGTCTGTTAAAATGCGAAGCATTTCCGTCTAAAAGCGCACAAGCATTGTGCACAAATGATGCTCGACTACTAACATTTCGCTAAGTCAATTAGCGAAATCGAAAGGTCTGAGCATCGGAGCCGTTTCGGGAGGAGTTCAGCTTCGAGGATGCGCCGAAAAGTGGCCGAAATCCTGGTTCTGTTGATCAACAGTTGGACCGGGAAATAGCAAAAGCTTTCAAGCAAAGCAAGGAAAGTTCCATTCGCGATGTGGGTCAAAAACTGGGTATATAAAAAAGAAACATCCAACTTGCCAAAGGAAGGATGAATTTGAAAACGTATAAGAAACAATAGAAACCGAAACGAAGTACAAAGCAGGCCGCATGCGTTAAATATCGGGCTCGGAAGCTGTACGACAAGCTGCTGTGTCGCTCAATCCTGATGCAACGTGATGGACGATGAGTTGTACGTAAATTTTGACTACAAATCTCAAACAAACTCTACAAAGCCAGGATCACGAAGAACCATTTGTGACAACGGAAACGATGAGGACCGATTCCTACATACGGGAGTGTTTGAATCGTCATTTGCTGCCCATGATACGAAAACATGTTCATTGTTTTTTTTTTGGCCGGATTTGGCCTCTGTTCACTTTGCTAAAGACACAATCGCATGGTATAAAGAACAAGAGGGTACGGTACGTGCCGAAAGAAATGAATCCCCCGAACTGTCCTGATGCCAGACCGATTGAGTTGCTTTTGGGCGCTAACCAAGGCACACTTGAGAAAGCATTTAAAAACTGCGGAGAACATTGAAAGTTTTCAAAACGACTGTAAGAATGTGTCGAAAATCGTTCTGGACATGTCTGTGCTGAACCTGATGGGAGGTGTCAGATCAATAGTTCGATCATTAGATATATTTTCCATTTTCACTTTCATGTCCTTAACCTAAAATTAATTGGCAGCTTTGGAAATGTTGTAGATAAAAACAGATGAAAAACTGCAATTGATTGTTTATTCGTATTATAAAGAAACACCTTAAATAATAATTTAAAATAGTGAGGCACTTCCTAACCAGTTATCTTGTATGAAAACATCGAGAAGAAATGTTTAATAGAGGATGTGATACGGTCATTCAGCAGTGTAGTAGGTAAGAAGGAAATATCAACAGAAACTAATGAGTGAAACGGGTTCTTTGTAGTAAGACGGCTCGATTGTTGTGACATTTCAGTCTACGATGAACAAAAGCATCCGTCAGAATGGTGAACTGGTCGATCAAAGAGCTAACTTGCAAACAGATCAAATAATAATAACAAACGAACAAATAAATCAAACCCATTTCACAAGCTTCACGTAAAGAGTAAATAAACATTGTAAATCTCCAACTGCACCATAGCACCGTGAATGTAGAGTTAACGAACAAAACAAAATGTGCAACATGTTGCAAACGTGCCATGTTAATTTAATGATAACATCTTCCCGGAAAAGGCATCATTTAACTCCTCGCCAAATTTCATTTTCAAATTCAATTTCATCAGAATCAACGCTTCCCGTTGCAACGTGTCTCGTGCTAGTTGCCAGCCGTACAATGCTTGTCGATCGGTTAAGAAGCACAAAATGGCAGCTGAAAGTACACTATTTCCGGCCGGTACGTGTTGCTACCACACCAGATGGAACTATTCACGGTAGTGTTAAGTTAGGGCACGGCATACGGCAATGCATCCAAAAAAAAAAAACACGGAGCATCAACACAATCGGCACGATATTTATGTGCCGTGCTTGCACCAGACTCGGGAGGCGGATCTACCTTCCACCTTGTTCGTCCGCGGAGCAATGTAGCACATTTTGCATACACGCGCATTGCATCATTTGCTGTAAACATTCCCATGCCAATTGGAACCGCCGAGGGCCCTTATGAGTGCGGCAAAACGACCGTTGAAAGGAGAGGTTTGGTCCATTTTCTGGAAACTGTTTGCAGCAGGCAAAAGACCGACTAATGAGTATGCAATGCTCGATCTGACCTAAGACGCAAATGCCGTTTATTTATCCTACGTAAAATACGCACATCAATATGGTCGAAATTCTCACTGATCTCATAGAACCCATTTCAAGGACGCGACGGAGTGCAAATCTCCCACCCGAAACGCATATGCCATTGGGTTGCTAAAATCAAAAGTTTATGAGGGCTGTAGATATTTGATAATGAGTCTACGCCGGACAGCTTCCATTAAATGCGTGGTTTTACAGTCAAAAGTTGCTAAGCATCGAACTTTTTCAGTTTCATTCGTGTTATTTCGACGCGAAACTATCGTTGAGGCTAGAATAGGATAGTCGCTGTAAGCCAAACAATTTTGAAGCATTTTTCGAGTGCACCAAACCAAACGTGTGGAGCATGGCAGTAGTAAACTGTGTGCTAACGACCATTTGCATTTACCCAACAAAGAAAAAGCTACTTCAAGAGCTGTGTAATTGTGCCAAGTGCCCAAGCCAAACCACATTGGCGAGGAATGGTAAAAGTTATTTTTTTAATGTTCGTTATTGTGGGAAGTGTGAAACGTAACTCGGAAAGGGTTTAGGCATGTCGAGAGAACCCACATGAGTGGTTTTCAGGTGTTATTGAACACCATAGAAGAGTGTTCTATTTTGGTTTTTGCCAGGTATATTTCTTTAGGCTATGAATAACATTCCATAATACAGATTTTGGACATTATATCGAAAATATGTTGCAGCTTTTGAAAGGAGTACATTGTTATACTATTGTTATACTCTTCGTTAGTTCATTTCACAGTGAAGAGGTTCAATTTCGTAGAGATTACGGGAGAAAAAATATTACACACACTAGTCGCATCGCTGTGCTTTGGACTCTTTAGCTTCTTCTTCTTGTTCTTGGCTTAACGACCTCTAAGGTCATGCCGGCCATCAAAAATGGCTTGCTAGACTTGCCGACAACCACGTAGAGAGGTTATAGTCAGTCCTCACTACGGGGGACGGTCCCCGGATGAGATTCGAACCCCGGGCCTGCCGTTTGAAGACCGGCGCCGCTGTCTCCTACACCAACGGGCCGGCCCTACTGCCACCCTTGGACTGTTTATATCAGCATTAATTCCGGAAAAAAAAATTATTACTCATTCTAATGCCACGCTTGCAAACTACTAAGTATTGCATCTTAATCCCCAACATCATTGTTAAGAAAATAATTTTAAAGAATATTCATATGCTATTAATTAATTTATTTATTTATAATTAATAATGACGGTCCAGTGCCGTATTGTCATATGCTATTAATTAATGTAGAGATTTTTTTTAAACTTCTTGATCTCTCTACGAGCAGATCTCCAACACAAGATCTTCAGTACAAAACTCTTTATACGAGGCCCCTTAAACGAGACAAGAGTCGGGACTCCTTTCATTCTTTTTGGGATTCAGTGCGGAGCCTTTTTCCAGTCGGAGCTCGCTCAGTCCGCTGATAGGAAAATCCACCTCTTGCTCGAAATAAAGAATCTCTCAAATGCTATGATAGCAAGTATTTGGCGGAATATTGTTTTCTATCAAAATATAATTTGAGTTTGAAACTCGTTGCAGGGCCTCGTTTTTACGCGATAGGATATATTTTTTCATAATAATTGTTTTTTATTTCAAGAGCTTAACAATTTCTACACAATTCCATACCCCGGTCTTTCTTAAGAAATTTTGCCAAATTCAAACAGACGCATCCACGTCACCGCTCCACGGACAGCTCAAAGAAGCGATGCTATTCTCATGACATAACTAGCCGAACGGTTGTTAGAGTTTAAATTCGCTGTACAAAAGTGAAGCTTCATTGTCATACCAAAAATACGATGCGAAAAACACTTTCCTTTCCTAAAAGGATTCCCTCAGAGGATACTACGAGGGACAGTTTTGCATAGGAAGAAACAAACGGGGAATACCGGAAGTCCAAGGTTGTCCAGTGAATTACTGGGAGCAAAAATAAATGGAGGAAGAACCCAAAAGACGTCAACCATCTGTGATAGTTTAAATAATAGAAGATCAACTAGATAGTAATCAAAGTATTGAGTGTTTCACTACATAAATCTCTAATTTTTTTCTTTCTTTTTTCCCCTTCCAGAATCAACGCATCGAACTACGATAAATGTAATGTAGTAGACATCAATTGACCCTGCATTGTTAAATATTTATAACACAACCTGTGAATGGATTCAAGAAAACCTTCGTCACGGTGAAAACGCCTTGCAACCATGGGTACCGACGGATGGAAAAATCCACCGTTTGCGTGTGTTTGTTTGTGCTGCAGCAATAAATGTATCTCCGTAGAACAGTAGCACCAGCTCGGCGACGGGTTGTTTAATGTCTATTGAATTCAGACGAACAGAAGAACAGCTTGTTTTAACTTTCACCACCAACATCGTCAGCCGTTCAGCGCTGCTGTTTGAAAGGTCAATCGCACACCTGAGGAGCCACCGCGTGTGTATATGTGTATCGCATCAAACGCACAAGGAAATTTAATCTTATCGTTGCTAAGGCGAAACAAAACGAAAAATCCTCCCGAAGAAAAGTTGAAGTTGGAAGAACAGGACTACCAACAAAACCAACAACACCGAGTGGTACACAAAACTAAACTTCTATTGATGGTGCTTTTAAGTAAACAGCTTTAGATTGAGTGTTCGGTTTCGGTTGGGTGTGTGCTGTTGACTGTGTGTGTGTGTATGTGTGTGTCTTATAAGTGTGAGGACGTAAGGCGAAGAAGGTCCATCGAGCAACCAAAAAATCTGTTGAATACTTGACCGTACGGTGTAAATACTATAGGATGGCCATCCTGCATTCCTGTTGCTTGTGGCGTAGCGTTCGCCGGGGAAGCTTTGCAAGCGTCATCTACACACTGGTGAGTACACGGTTTTATTATTACTAGCTAATGTTTTGAAAGAAGCTGATTTTCCGTAGGCGTTAAAGACTCAAAGACCGGGTGCAATAATTCTTGAAAAATATTAAGTTGCAATTCTTTACCTTCTTAACCGAAATGATTCATCGTCCCTTCCAAAGCGCTATAAACAATTTTACGCTTTCAATTCGAATGACACAGCTTTACTACCACACAACATTAAAAAAGCGCTCCTCCGCTTAACTCACTGTCCGATAAGCTGCGTCCAGCTTGTGCGAATAAATCACTCCTAATCGATGACGCGAACGGTCACCGTCGGCTGAAACCAGATCGATGAAGTTCTTGCCTTGCCATGGTTACAGTCGACCGGCAGAAGAGATTGTTGTGCGAAAACAAAAACCCTAAACGGACGACGACAGCGATGAACCGAGCTGCCATTCGGTTGACGCGTTTATTAATAGCTATCAGCGTCCTAATTGCCTCCTAATAGCATTTGATCACGCAACCGACTAACATCGGATGAAGTTCGATGAAGAAGACAAATGGGTGCTTTTGGTTATGGTTTTGCTGGTAGTTGAATTATCGTATTGAGTAGAAAAATTGGAGATGATGTTCTGGAACGTCTTTACAATCAGATAGATGCTACGCATCGCACAATAGTGACTGAAGTAATAACAAAAGTGACACAAATCTATGGAGACGGAGAAACAAATTACTCTTACTTTTGCTGGAAAAAGAATTATTCCCAAAAACAGGACTATGAGGGATTTCCTTTTGATGTATTTGCATTATTTAGAAAGGAGCGAAGATCAAACAGCAAGTTCGCAGGAACATATCATTTTTATCATAAAGTTCAAAGTCTCTGGAGTATAAAGAAAGAAGGAAGAAGCAAGTATGTGTAGAAAATGATACAAATTTTTTAAGATCCCTCAAACGATGCAGATTGTTTCGTTTCTATTTTTAACCGTCTCGACCCTGCATGCAAGCTTAACGATGGGGGAATTATTGGGAATTTTTGCTGGATGAAAATCATTTGTAGATATAGCCATTGTGGACAGCTGCGAAGAAAGTAAACATACATGAAGCCATAAAAGCATGGCGTTAAAGCAACCAGAATTTGTTGCATCTTGATGGCTTTGGTGGGGAACTACACTCTTTAAGGTAAAAAAAAATCTCACAAACGTTAAACGTTAAAGCTTCAACAAGCTGCTTCTATGCGAACAATGACGACACCAAATAGCCTACCTTTAGGCGTTAACACACCTTTATGCCGGAACCATTTGCTGTTGTGAATGAATCATTTTAATTCGTCATTAATTACCGCTGATTAAGACCTATTGTAACCAGTTTACCCAAATGGAAATTCCTCTGTTTTTAGCACTGGAACAGAAGCGAGTGAGTAAAATCCTCCCACTAGTGGGCGCTTAAACGGTACGCCATTAAAGAGATAGGAGATAAAATTGAATCAAACCGTACCGGCAAAACGTATAACAGTGTGCTCCCGTTTTGGAGTAAAAGAATAGAACAGCAAGGTAAGGAAAATTTGCCTTTCCCATCGCTTGCGCTTCACGCCAATCGCCTTGGAGAAGGAAAGAAAATAGCAGCAAAAATCAATCAATCATTAGATTTTCGCTGATCGTTTCTTCAAACGGAGCAAGAAGGTTTTCTTCTGCTTCATCGCTACCCAATTTTAGCAAAAAAGGAGGACCGGGAACACATTTTGCTGACCTCATTGGGGATCCAAGCGAGCATTCTGTTTTCTTGTTTGTTGCCTTTTTGCAAAGAAACCGACCATTGGCACAGATTCCGCGCGAAAACCGAACCAAGGACAGTAAATTTTATCCTGCATCACGTTGTCACCCTTCTTGCGAATAGAATGCGACGGAAGGGAGAGAGAACTGCGGGCAAGGTTGCGTCGGCTAGCCTTCTTTAGCGCTTGGGACGAGGCAAACTTGATTTTACGGCAACCTACATTTTGCCATCCTCCACCCGTCGTAGGTCAATAGCAATGGGATTAGGAGACACATCCGGGACCGCCCGTTCCCGAAACGGTCGCGCTAAGTGGCCACCATAATCCGGGATGTCCGGGACTGGGGGTTGCCGAGTGTTTCCTAGCGGTAATTATTATCCGTCCGCCGAAACTGTGCCACTCGCGAGAGTGAGGTACGTTAGGAGCTAGTGCAGGAGCGGGAGTGAGTCCCTCGTGATTTCGGTCGGATGACACATGGTGTGCGGATTCTCGGAAAGCTTAAATTGCACACAAGCCCCAGAAAGTGGACACGAAAAAAGAGCTACATCCACCCGCAAAAGGACACTCAGCACACATCCGGATCATACGGAACACCCGGCAGTCGAATGAAGCGGATGAGGGATGGAATAAGTAATGTAAGGCTTTGCATACATGTTTTAGCCAGCGCAGGACGGGGGAGTATTACCTTTATTTAAAACCTTATGTGTCCCAGGTCGCCGGCAGGCACTCGAGTTTGTTTTTTCAACAGCTCAGGTTGTCAGGATTGTCCGTTCGAGGGAGCCAAACTGCGATGGTCGCGCGTTTCAAGTGTGTTATAAGAGCAGCACATGGAGCAAATCTGACATGCATTCAAATTACCACAGCGCCATCAGTTCTCACCCATATACTTCAAAACTAACTACTGCGAACTACAAAATAACGTCAACAAGCAAAACAGGAAGTCTCTCGGTAATGGAATGCTTTGTTAACGTCGAGAGTGTACCCTTATTATTGTTGGGTGCCTACACATAGACCCGGCGCTCAATCTATCCACCTCACTTGGACCTTTGCGTCGGTCGAACTGTGTCGAACAAAAAAAAAACAACTTATATGGCCAAGGTACCGGGCACCCAAGAGCCTGAACCCGGTGACCAACAATGCAGCACGATTTCTTTTCTCGATCGTTACTTGAATGGAAGCTTTCGAGCGAAAACATTCGCCACAATAGTGCGGGCAGGCGTTACGAAAGGAGGGGGGCGTGGTGGGGCGCTGGAAATAATGGGGATCGGTTCACACAAAAGGAATTTGCTCGCGCAGGACGAATGGACAACAGTGAAGGTCATGTTTAACAATGGATAATGTTGCCATTATGCTATCGTTATGGTGGAGATGAATATGAAAACTAATCCCATATATTGTGCACGAATGCAGATTATGCGTTTATAATAGTGTACTTGTGCAGTTGACAAGCGTCGTTGTGTGGTCGAAGTTGGGAATTGTTTACCTTTCAAGCCGTGCATGTGTTTGCTTTGTATTCTTTTGATAGGAAAGGATCGTTATTTTTATTTTTGTCATATGATTTATGCATGATCTCATAGTTGTTAGCCAGGATTATAAGATATTTTATTTTTAAAGGTTGAAGTTGAATAACTGCCAATGTGTTAAACAACAGATATAAATTAATAAAAATCCTAAAAGATACCATATATAACTATTTCTCTTCAAACATACAAAAACCCGTAGAAAAATGGTGAGCTAGATTGATAGATAAATAAGAAATCGAAAGAAACTTATTATCCTGACGACGCCTTTCATTTTAACTGTAACACTTCTTCTTCTTCTTCTTGGCTTAACGACCTCTAAGGTCATGCCGGCAATCGAAATGGCTTACTAGACTGCCGATAGATACTACGTAGTTGGTTAGTCAGTCCTCGCTACGGGGGGACGGTCCGGATGGGATTTGAACCCCGGTGATGCCGTTTGAAGACCGGCGCCGTTGTCGCCTACACCACCAGGCCGCCCCACAGCTGTAACACTACAGAAGCTATTATTTTTTCACTCATAAATGTTTGTTGAGAGATCTTAACCTAATCATTCTTAACCGACTGAAACGCGACGCCAATATTGGATTGAGGATCGATGCGACGAAGACAAAATTCCTGCTTGCCGGAGACTTCGACCGTGATAGAGCCCGACTCGGAAGCAGAGTAACAGTTGACGGCGACGATCTCGAGGTGGTAGAGGAGTTCTGCTACCTTGGTACGATCGTAACTTCGGACAACAACGTAAGCAACGAAATTCGAAGGCGCATTGTTCAGGGGAATCGTGTCTACTACGGACTCCACAAACTCCAGCGATCCAAAAGACTCCAACAAAACATGAAATGCACGGTTTACCGCACGCCAATGCAATCGCCATTTTCGAACGACAGGTACTAAGGACTATCTTTGACGATGTATGCGAGCAGGGCGTGTGGTGAAGGAGAATGAACCACGAGCGGGCTGAGCTGTTTGGCGGTGCTGATATCCTGACGGTAGTCAAAGCCGGTAGAATACGTTGGCTGGAGCACGTGATGAGGATCCCGGACTCATACTTCACCAAGAAGGTGCTTGTCAGTTGCTCGTTCGGCACGAGGCGTAGAGGAGCACAGCGAGCTCGTTGGCTGGATCAAGTGGAGTCTAACCTGTCGGAGATCGGATGCAGCCGTGGATGGAGGACTGCAGCCCTAGACCGATTTTTCACGAAACAAATTGGCGACATGGCCATGTTTACGTGACGTGCACAATTCTAGGGCAGGCCAAGAAGAAGAACCTTATCAATTGTTCATAAATCATACTTCATATTTTTTAATTTTTTGTCTCGTTTCTAAATCAGTAACAAGTTATTACTGAAGTTATTAAATGCAAATTATTCATTACTGCATTTTTCTTAAATCAAATACTTATCCAGATCACCTTCTCGTTAAGTTGAATTCTTTTGTAGCTCTTTTAATTTGTTTTTGTTCAAAGCTTTAACCGTCTATAAAAATCGACAAATCGACAAAACTTGCCTCGTGCTTGTAGTTAGTGCTTGCTGCAGTGATTTATTTTAACCTTAAAATTTCAGTTGCTTATCGCTGAAATTTCTTTCCATATTGAGCATGTTCATTTGCTCCAACAAACATATTACGCGCACACATATTCTTCGTCACAATTTGTGCAAATTCTTGCCACTACTTCATCGTACTGTAACTCTAGTGTCTACAGCCAACACTTCATGTGAATATGATGCATTCCTTACCGACAAATCATCTTCCAACGAGTCTACTCGAAGGAAACAGGATTAAGCGTTCAGTTCCATCAAAACATTCCCCTCCGAAAAAGGGACCATGTGGTGGTTTAATCCTTCTCTTACCCGACCCTTCGGGTGCACGTTCCCGTTTGGACGGGCATCATACTTAGCCAGTACACCGTACGCCACTTGACACTCTCTGCACTATCAAAGCTTGTTTTGTTGGGATGCGTTTGCAAGACGGAATGAACATTTCGGGCTGTTTTTCCTGGAATTGCACCCGTAAACCGTCATCCGCTCTGCTTCCCGAGGGATTAACGATTTAATTACGCGCATCGTAAGGATGCGACAAGCGAGCGAAGAATAACGAGCAGCTGTTCATGGGAGATATTCCCCATCATCCAACATTCAGCGCTTGACGGAAAAGGAATTCGCACGAAAGAACGTTCTTTAGGGTAGGGTGACTATGCCCGTAGCATGAAGTGGACTAAAACGACACTATTAGAAACTAGTTTTATTCAGTTTGAAAATTAATTTGTCTTATTCCTATCTCGAAATTGGGTTTTTAATACGAGCATCCGTAAGATCACGCTCACCACCGAAAAGAAGGTCACCCAGAGTAAACACGTCAGCGTGCCGTAGCACACGTCCTCGTTCTCAATTATTATTCCCCTAATGGGATGTTCGGTCAATCCAGGCCAGCACGCCTTCAACCACAACCAACCTGTTGAGTGTTCGACGGTGTGGAGTTCCTGGCGAAAAGCGTGACGCTTACATCTTCCCGGAATTCTCGCCCCTAGCAAGACAATATCATCAACTGGGTCGGGAAGTTAGGGATGGGGAAGAATTCGGTAACAATCTTGTCAAGGCAATCATCTTCCTACCCACCGATAGTGCCGGAATATATCCGGCAGATGTATGGGAATGTCTATTTCCGGCTGCGAACATCCGGGATATCTGGTTTCGTGTCGTTATTTCCTTACACCGTTCCATATCCTCTCTCAATTCGCTCACGGCCAGTACGGGGCTGAAATTTAGAGGACGGACCACCGCACGGTACCAGTTGACAGAATCCATGTCGTTTATCTTGTTGACTAATGGCAGCATTCAAGTTCGATTCGATTTCTCGCTTCACCAGCTTCCACCCTGGCGGACGGTTCGGCCAGACGCAGATGGTTGCTGTCACATGCTTTCGGGCCCGAAACTTGCAATCGCTGTGCTGTTTGCTTGAACCAGATTCACAGTAAAATAGGTTTGTTTATTTGTGCCGTTGGGTAATTAGGACAACCGGAGTAGGTTGTCATAGATGTTATAATGTTATGAACGGACGCTGGATGTTCTGCAGGATCCTTATGAACCATTACGTAAAGATTGCACCGGTTGCCTTCAAGTACGGAGACCATTTGGCGTAGCATAGCATTACGTTCCAAAGCCATGATAAACAATTGACAGCGGAAGGACCATGCACGTAAAGTTTTAATTGCTTTTAAAAGCTTATGGCTTTTATTAGAATTAAAAGCTCTGTACACGGGAAAATGAGGGAATTGTATTTGATTCTGTTGTAATGGTTCAAAATTCTAGTCAAAGTTTAATAGCAAACAATTGTCCTAGTACACTTGGGGCTTTTGATTGTCTTTTTATAATAAGAGGAACAAGGATGCTTACGTACTTCCCGTAATTGTAGCTTGAAGTTTCATAAAATGCTTATAGAACAGCAATTATCCAAATAAAGCTTCTTTTGATAATGCGCTCTTTTAGTAATGCTGGTTCGGTGGTAGATGCGACTCCGGAGCCTGTCATCACATGGCAGGATCGGGGCTCAAATCACTGACTATCCAACTATGTGGTATCTAGTACGATCAATATATGCAGCGGCCTCTATGGATACGCTATTCACGTTTCACTTCAATGAGCTAAACCATGTGAAAACCACCGATTTGCATTCGATAACGACATTCTAATATAATGCTTCAACCTCAGACCTCAGCCTGTTTGATGTTTTCTTCCCATAAAGCATGAATATTCACCATCAAAGCAGACAACTTTTTCGTTCGACTACGCGTGATATAGGTCTCATCTAATGGTGGCTTTCCCGATTCGCTCACCCGGGAAGGTGCAGGAAAATTGTACACACTCATTAGTTTGCAGCACATGCCGTACGTATCCATTAATTGGTTCAATTAAATCAAAAACACTTCAACAAACTGGTGCCGCTGATGAAACTGTTGAGAATGTTGTTGTGTTGTGTTTTGTACCTTTTGTACCGGGATACGTCAATGGTTTTGTGATTATAGTGTGCGTAAGAAACATGGACGATAATAATGAATACTTCTTTCCGTTCGATTAAGCATCCGAGTGACGCATGATGAAGAAATAATTGCTAAAGAAGAGAGTCCACCAAGACGGACGGTACGATATCGAGCATGTTCAGTTTACAGGCGCAAGGTGTTTGTGTGGAAGTGCATGAGCCAGCAGCACGAGAACAGCTTTCTAATTTCTAATTGGATTAGCATAAGCTGTCGAATCGAATCATCGCTCACAGCAGCACACTCGTGGGCAGGTGGAATGATTTAAGTTGCTAATGAGAATGGCCATGTTTCGGGATCGGATGGACGGATACTCATCACACAGCATGACCTTCGCAGGATGTACATTTAAATGAGTTTCTTCTGGTGAATATCGTTGACACAAACACGTCTGTTTCGGTGACAGCACAAGTGAAGACCGGTAAAAGCTAGACCGATAGACGTTTTGAAGGTTATATGAATTTCTTCATCTTAAAATCTTTTTTAATCTAACCATTTGGTGTCTTACATTTGTTGAAATTAAATTTGTACAAACAATGGTGCATAATTTAAAAAAAAAAAGGAACTTGATAAGAAGATTTATTTGGGGTTTTTATTGGACAATCCTGTGCTCTAGGCATGTATCTAATTGTATCTTAGTTTTGTATCATGTCTTTAGAGTAAAGATTCGACCATGTCCGGGATAAGGAAAAAACAAGGAATACATTCCTTGAGAAATTTCTACAAAATCAGTACAAGAAGAGCTGATACTACAGCACCGAGCCATAATACTTACAATCAAATATATTCAGAATCTGAATCATCTGAAAAACAACCAATAGTATTCATGGAATGGCAAACCGCATTCTTAGATACTTATTCAATCATTATGCTTGACAGACGGAGCACCAATTGATCGTCAAAGATCGCTAACGGCTTCTTTGGTCTGACCTGGCCGGACAGTTTACACGTAGCTGGATAGTAATTGCTGCGTACAGGGAGATAATCTGAACTGGATGTGACGTACAGTCCTGTCTTGTGAACCGGTCTGTTTCATCATCAAAGCTCAGAAATAAGTAAAAAAATATTACGGATAATTAGTTGTTACGAAAGCTATGATGAAATGATTCTCTTGATGATGCGAAAAATCACCAGGGAAGGTATGAATATATAATTATGTGGTTGGTCACAAGTTCACAATAAAAAAATATTTTTATTTAATACAAATGGCACCACGCGGTCCCACTTCCTATCTATGACACAACTAGAAACGAAAATGAGGCACTGAGCTCTATGTTCCCTGTTCTTTTATACCTATCGCGAAGGGACAAATTATAATCAGACATTCTTAACGTGGGGAACGGGCTGCTGGACGATCGCCAATCTGAAGAGGCGAGTTAACTTCCGTTGAACTGTTGAAGGAGAATCGGACTCTCAGGAATGCATCTGTTTCCGTAAGGGAGAAGATTGTCCGTTGGCCGATGACTAACGCGATCGAGAGGAGAATCGAACTCTTAGGAATGCATCTGTTTCCGTAGGGGAGAAGATTGTCCGTTGGTCGATGACTAACGCGATCGCGAGGAGAATCGAACTCTTAGGAATGCATCTGTTTCCGTAGGGGAGAAGATTGTCCGTTGGTCGATGACTAACGCGATCGTTCCATTGGGGCTGGATTCTGACGCACGGATGATACTTGTTGAGACGTCCAACTTCCGTAGTGAAGAATTTGTTTCCGTTGATCGAAGCGAATGCACGTATGAAAGTCAACGTTGACTACGCGTGTAACATATAATTTTAACAAAACTTATTGAACTTCGATTAGAGCATTCGAGATAAACTTAATCTATATTAATAGGCTCAAGACTTAGATTGAATTCATTCAGCATCGGACCAAAATGCAAGTTCCATATTCCCATGGTTTCAGCAACTTAACTAAACTCTTAAACAGGAATGTTTTGTGGTATGAAGCGGAAAAGCGTTCTCTCTTTAACGCAAGATCAATGGAATAAAAGTGTGCTAGATGAGCGGTCAAATTTATTTCATATGGTCGAATATCCAGGCAGTCGCAAATATCCAGAATTCCAGAGGAGAATCATTAGCATTTGGTTAGGGGGATACTCAAACTCAACGGTCCACGCCATCGTACAGCGCATCTGAGCAGATTAGTCCAAGGCGACAGCGGTGAAATCAGGACAAATCCGATGTGATTCGAAGGATACGCTGTCGGACGAGATCGTGTTCGGATCGGCGGAAGGGTTATTGCTCTTCTTCATCACGCTTCGGATAACCGCAGTGAATTTTTGAATACACAGGATTTACACAACTTACACCAAGGCGTTATGTTTTGGTATTAACAAAAACTGTGATATCCTGAAAGCGCACAAGGCTTTGTTTTTCCTCAATTATTTTATAACCAATCGGTTTCGAATTGGGGGTTTCCGTTTGATTTTGTGTCTCTTAAAACATAAAATGCGTCTTTCAATTCAATGTCACAAAAAATAGAATGGTACATTTATTACATTTAGTCATCGCGACGTGCTGTCATGGAGGCGCCTAGTATCTGATGCATAAGCCATCAACTTTTCAAAATATTTAAAATATTTCTGCAACACAATACGGCACTGGACCGTCATTATTAATTATAAATAAATAAAATATTTCTGGTTAAAATTATGTCATTAAGAGCTGATTACTATTTTTCCTTTCTTATTATACTCTTACGTTACTTTCTCTTTACATCACAAAAATAAATAAATTCTAACTTGTATACTCATACTTCGTTTGAACAACTTTTTGGTTAGCCAACTCTCACAACAGCGTCTAGAGATTTACAAGCTTCCATCGGTAGCCATATTCGACATGCCTACGCTTCATAGTATGGTGTGAGATTTCCTTTTCTTCATTCCACAAACTCGATTGACTTTGTCAGCCTACCCATGCCACCCAAATTGGTTACGGACGGTTGAAAAAAGTAGCTCAGGAAACAACAACGAAAAAATAACAAAGCTAAAGCAAAATGGTTCCAGAACCAATCATTGTTTCAATGGGACCTTTTCGGTTCGCTTCACGTGTGTGTTGCATTATTACAATCACTGCATCTCATCTACCCGGCTCTATTGTTGATTCGATTGAGGTTGAATTTATTTATGGACCTGTCAATCCTGCTCACACTCATCCGGTTATCCATTCAGTCCTGGTTCATCCTAGCTACCGGACAGTAGAATAACAGTCTACTCAGCATTCAGTGGTTTGGAGCATAATTGATTTAGGTAGCTTAGAGACGAGCTCGCTTGCAACGTATTCTAGTTTTACAACATAAAACTGCAAAATATTTCAAAGCCTACAAAAATTTAGCTTCACCACTTAACATGCGCCCGAAAAATTGTACTACCATCATCGAGCTTAAGAAAAGCAAAAGTTTCCTTTCGGGCAACAAACAAACACACCCATGTCTAGCGGTCATCATAAACAGATTGTCGTTCGATAAAAGCTTTTTGTGATGTGGTGTTCCGTTACCCGGTACCCGTTACTCACTCACTCGTGTTGGGCACACGCAGAGGCGGCCCTCTTGCGATACCTCTTAAGCCATGTCAATTGCAGATTCTCCAATAAATGTATCGCGACACTGTGCAGCAATGATAAGATAGTAGTGTAATATGGGAACCCTCTCCAACAGGCTTTGCTAACAGTTTTTTGAGTTTTTTATTCCCTCCGCTTCGCTGCACTTAACAAACTTATTCGATTACTGGGGATTTTTTTTTATTGCTGATTGCGTTTAGCTCTTTCTTTTCCATTTCTTGTTTTACTGATCAGCAACTATGGTACACGAGACTAGCTGGGAAAGGTTTGTTTGTAGCAGAGCAAAGTAGAAATACACCTGTTGATGGCATTCAGATTTCATTGAGGGAGTGACTCTAAACTTGTAACTGTATCTTTTAATTTTCTGCAAGCAATCAGTTGTAAACCATTGCATCGTTTCAGAAGACAGGAAGTAATTAGTAGAGCAAAGTTACAATATTGGAAGGAAATGCTGTTATAAGTTGGTAATTATCATAACCAAGAGGACAGACGGGTTGATTTGAAATTTTCTATCTGTTTGTCCTTTAATAATAATATTAAAAAACACTACAGGGTCTGGGGCTATTCTTACAAAATGACCAAATACATGTTGCAAGAAAATTAATCACTTAATGCCAAATAGACAGAACACATTCTCTTCTTGGCTTAACGACTTCTAAGGTCATGCCAGCCATTGAATGCCGGCCATCGAAAATGCCTTTACTAGATTGCCGATACCTCGAAGATGGTTAGTCAGTCCTCGCTACGGGGGGACGGTCCGGATGGGATTCGAACCCCGGTCCTGCCGTTTGAACACCGGCGCCGCTGTCGCATACACCACCGAGCCGCCCCAAACAGAACACATTATAATCATTTATAATTATCGAAACCACTTGAGCCAATGAATAAAAAGTAATCACAAAGTAAAATTGAATCGAAAAATTACAATTTACTTTTTATTATTTTCTAACAAAATTCTACATTAAAAATTAATATCTACATTAAAAATGTATAAAGTTTAACACAGAATCGAATGAATATTTCAAAACCCCAGACTTTCCCACAGCCAACACCCAATTTGAAGAATCCAATAAAACATGGTCAACAGTATCAACACGCCCAAACAACAGCCGATCGCTTTTTTTTGCGCTAACTTCATTACACTTTCAAGTGCTCTGAACATGGTTCGCATTGCCGGAAAGGAAACATAATACCGGCTGAAAGATGCCTGTTTACCAGCCTCCATTTACGTTGCCCCACGTTTGTAGAAGTGAGTGGAGCAAATTTTTGAAAGGAAAAAAGCCGCCCGTATCGTTGTCGCAAAATGATGCAACATTCTATTTTCTTTCCCATTCCTTTCGATGCGGTGCCTCCTTTCGCGCTATAAGTGGATACTCCGAAAACGGGATGTGTGTGTTTGTGGTCGTGTTTTGCGGGCTAGCGTGCGAAACGAGACTACAGACACCACGTCAAATACGCACCATTTGCATAAAGTAGATAGGAAAAGTTTGAGTCCGGGAGCTTTTCTCTCGCACTCCTTCATCGAGGCAGAAGCGGATTATTTAGTCGTCTGATCTCGTCTCAAATTCTTAACACGAGCAAGCGAAAAAAAGGGAAAATAATGTTGTAGGCTGGTAAGACTGTTAGGGAAGAGATTCTATGAAAGGGCCAAACACAATAGTTTAATTCTAAGGATCTATTTCAGGTTCAACCGGGTGGTTATTGAAATACACGTTAAGTAAGGGTGTAAGACAAGGATTAGTGTTGGTGTGTAGAGACAGTTGCCGAATGAGTTGACTACGACAAAGTTGGAAGAGCTTTAGGAGTCTTGTAATCGTGCGGATCTTGAAGGAATATTAGCATAATTGATTAGTAATAATAAAATGATGGAAGCTAGTTTTTCAATTGTTGCCTCAGTTTGATTTTTTTTCTATATAAAGCTGTTTGAAGTAATTTCAGAGTATAATTAAGAGACTTGTTTCACTTTACATTTTAATTCCTCAGGTCTTTTAATTATGACTTATCGTTTATCGTAGCATTTCTGACTTTTCCTACTGAATTATTTGAAGATTTATTTTAAATATTACGTTTGGAAGAAAGGTCAGAGAGAGATTTGCTACCAATCTTATCGTGTCGTGTCTCTAACCAGGTTCTGTGATTCATTTATCTGTTTTATTCTCAATTATGTCGTGCTTTAAGAATTTGATATTTGATGTTGGTTCCTCTACTAAGTACAAACGTTTGTCGATTTATTTTGAGATAAGTTGATAACTTTTAAGAACAAAATAAAATAACAAAATATTTTTATGTTTTTGTCCTGACAGACGGCATTCCGCCGTATCGCCAATAACATTTTTTTATTAATAAATAAATAAATAAATAATGACAATACGGTGTCTATCTGTATTGCGTTAATTAATAAATAAATAAAAGCTTAAAATAAACAAATACAAATAACAAATAAATAGAGGAATAAGAAACCGCAAAATTGGCAAAATGTATTAAATCGATTCGTATAACATTGGGCCACAGCAGTGCCAGAAGTCCTCGGCGACTCGAGCACTAAAATGTAAAAACTTCACTCCAGGGTTCTTTTAGACATACTGAAGATTCCGTCGTTACTCGGCATCCAAATAGCCGATGACGCAAAGCCGTAGTAGCTGTGGTGATCTTGTCGGCGATACAATATGTCTCGTGAGCCATTGGATGACGTGACTAACACAGATCGTTAAGCCAAGAAAAGGGAAAATAAAATCGATTAAACCATTAGCCATTGATCGACCATTGATCCACACATTTATTATTTACTCTTTTACGCAGACATCGATTGTCTTTTTGTTATTTCTACACACTTATATTAATTGTTTATGGATAAGGCAAAGAATAAGGAGGAAATGCTTTATCAAGATGATTATAAAATTTACTCAACACAAGCGGTGTTGACAATACGGCACTGGACCGTCATTATTAATTATAAATAAATAAAAATAAATATTAATTGTTTATGGTTCATAGAGCAACACAAATTCAAATACAATTCTCAGTTGTCAAATCTTACGTTTCCTTATAATAAACATTTCATAACTTTAACCAAATGATGAGCATTCAAAACACTTACTATCAACAAACGATGCGATTTCACCATCGACATCTTACCAGCTTATGCTTTAAATTATCTTTCTATTTTCCCACAAACGTCCATCGTAACATTGGCTTATTGAACCGATACTTTATCATTCATCCATTTGGCGATAACTCAAGATCATCTTCCAATTGATTTGAGTAGCAACATCAGCTATCAACCGGAAAAGAAGGAAACGAAACCCCTCTGGCCTCTTCCGGTCGATGAGGAAACCCAAATGCCCAATACCTGCAGCCAATGGTCATCTGTTTTTGCATACGAAGTCATCCATATCTGTATGTACGTTTCCTGTTGGCATAACGTAACGTTAGGCTGCTCGCATGACCTAGCGTACCGACTGTCAAGGTCCTGCCCGTTTGATGTTCTGTGCTGTGTTTGTGTGTGTGTGCGCTGTGTTGGGAATAGTGTAGCAGGCTGTGTATAGCAGGCGGGTTTGCACGTTCCGGTTTGCTTTCCCAATCGTTACGTTCGAAAACGCCGGCCGGCCGGTCAGGCATTTGTATGCGAGTGTATAGTAAACACTCAGAGGCAGTTTCATTCATTCGTGCGTTGATCCGTAAAGCATAACAACATAAGCAATAAATTGTGTTTGATGATATTTTCATATTCTAGCTTGAGAGGACTTTCTTTTTTTTTTCTTTTCGTTAGCGCTATCCTCTATCAAATATAGAGCACATTATCCACCATTATCGTTTGGTTCGGGTCCCCCCATCCAATGATCGTTTCCTTTTTCTCTATGTTCGAGTGGTTGGAAATCTGGCAATTGATGGTATCTTCCGAGAGAAAATTTCAACCATGGAAAGTTTCATACGCGAGCTTCCAAAACGTTCCTCTTTAATTTGGCAAAGCAACTTCTCCCTTGGTGAGTATCATCAGCGTTACACAACTGATCATCAATCACCAAACCAAACAGGAAGTTTAGCAATCGACGGCATGGAAAAGCAGATATCAGCAGATGCGCGCCTGCCAAAGGTGATACGTTTAAAGGCAACTAAAACGACGCGCTTCATAGCTGCAGAAGAGAGAACTGATGCCTCCGATCATGAAGTTGAATCAATAACATTAAAGAGCTTTTCTCTATGGCGCCAAGACAATGATGCAAGAAAGTGCTATAAATAAAGATTTCATGAGAAAGTCAACTTAGAAACTTTCACTACGAGTCCATCTCTCGCACGCACATGTGTACCAAAATTTATCGCTTTCCTGGGACTTGGCTGCACACTTTCGTTTCGTCCAACTCTTTTCCGCACGCACCAGTTTATCATTTGTTTATGTGAACTTGATTACAGCTCTACGGTGGCAAACGAAGGGAAATTAATCTTGCCGTGCGTGAGCATTCCATCTTCGGCATAAGCCAAAATCGTATTCCCCTTTGAAGGGTGACTTGTGGTAACCGGCGATACTTCATTTTGCCAGCTTTACGTCAAAGCATACCCGAAATCAACCGCCCGGTAAGCTTATTATATTGCTCTCTTGAGGTAAAAGTGCTTGTACTTGTGCTTGCTGCGACGGTTACACATCTGTTTGCATTGTTAAAGCACGCTTCGTAGCCTTAAGTAAGCCACAAGCTGTAAGGCGCTGCCGAAGGATGAACGATGGTTAATCGTTGAGTCACTTGCAAACGAGCTCGTCGAAAGTATAAACAAAATGTGTAAATGAATAAAGCAAGCATCTTGAAGAGTGTGACTTGGGGTGCTGTTGTTTCTGGAAATGAAGAAAAGCCACATAAGAAGCTTTCCATTCGGATCTTATTGTCCTTAGCACTGCGCTTATTTAGATTGAATATTGAATTTTTTGAGAGTCAAGCAGCCAGGAAGAGTGTAACATGAATATTTTACCAAAAGTTAGTAGAATAATAAGCAATTTATTATTCATCTCTCCGTTAGTCTATTTGAATTCATAGTCAAGATACTGGCAATAATATTTCCCATTAATTCTTTGTGAACTATTTAAACCATTCGACATCTCTTTAGCTGAATTTACTTGAACTGGAATAGGACCAGTTCTTCGTAAGGGAGAACGATTGGTTATCGGTTCTGTCCTAACCGGTGTCGGCATCTTTGTACAATCGAGCCGCGCAGATGGTGAAGTTGTAAGACGTTTCAACTTTAGTTAGACCGAACTCAGCTCAGCACACTTCCTGCAGAAGTAAAGTTTGTTTAATCCAGCTCATTAGGAACTTATTATTAAATTTGTGTGTCACATTATTTAAGAACAAAAACCACAAGTGAGCCGAATGTGACGAAAATAACCAACATTTCCAGGAAAGAGTGGATTTCATTGCAAAAATAATTGGGACACATACAATGACATTATGCCACAACATTCAAGACCATAATATGTTGAAGCAATTCAATTTGCATTTCAACAAAGACAAACCTGCTTGCTGGTATGCCTATTTAGGGATTGAAAAAGCATAATTTTGTGATGAATTCCTTCTTTATTGGTGGCTATAAGGTAAATTTTAAATGAATTTTTTGTGTCAAAACTAGACATTTTAATTTAGTAATTGATCAGATACTGTGAAAAATAATTAAAAAATACTTTAGAATTGGCAAAATCGCTTGGTCACAGACCTGAAGCTCGTTCATAACCATTGATATTTTTTTGCGTATTATGGAACGTTATGAATTTCATTTCATTTAACTAATTATCCAGTGTTATTGTACAGAAAGAGACAAAGAGTTGAAAGAGGACTAAGCTTTCAGTAGAGGAGGAACGACTTCTGCTCTCGCTCGATGCTATCAATATGGACTAGAGCCAAGGGACATCAGATTACAGAGCAATATTCCAGCGAAGATCTGACCAGCGAACAGAAAAGTGCTTTTAAACCCAGTCTACAAAAAGAGTGGCGGTATCATTCACACAGTCTACAAAAAGGGCGACAGACTGGAATGCTCGAACTATCGTGCCATTTCAGTCCTCAATGCCGCCTATAAGATCCTGTCCCAGATCTTCTTCTGTAGACTTGCCCCCCTTGCTACAAATTTCGTCGGCAGCTACCAAGCGGGGTTTGTTCGAGGCAAATCCACCACCGACCAAATGTTCACTCTTCGGCAGATCCTCCAGAAGTGCCGAGAGCGCCAGATCCCTACGCAACACCTGTTTATCGATTTCAAGGCGGCCTACGATACCAATGTCAATGTCGCGGATGGCATTGATATCGTTTGCAAGGCGACAGCGAAGGTGTGTGAAGCGTACACCCGACTGAAACGTGAAGCAGCAAGAATTGGATTGATGATCAATGCGACGAAGACAAAATACCTACTTGCCGGAGGCTCTGATCGTGATAGAGCCCGAGTGGGAAGCAGCGTGTTAGTTGCCGGCGACAACCTCGAGGTGGTAGAGGAGTTCTGATATCTTGGGACTGTCGTAACTTCGGATAACGATGTCAGTAGCGAAATCCGGAGACGCTTTGTGCAGGGGAATCGTGCCTATTACGGTCTTCATCGTCTGCCGAGGTACAGAAAACTTCGAGACCGCACGAAATATGAGATAAATCGCACACTTGTTCGCCTGTTGGTCTTATATGGCCACGAGTCTTGGACCATCCGAGCGGAGGATGCAAACGCTCTTGGCGTGTTTGAGCGTCGCATCCTCCGGATCAACTTTGGCGGAGTGTTGGAGCATGGAATGCGGAGAAGAAGGATGAAACTCGAGCTTGCTGAGCTGTATGGAGAACTGGACATCCAGACGGTGGCAAAGACCGGCAGGATACGATGGCTGGAGCATGTTATGAGGATGCCGGTCTCATGCCCCGCCAAGAAGGTATTCGTCAGCGACCCCCAGTTCGGCACGAGGCGTCGGAGAGCACAGCGAGTTCGTTGGCTGGATCAGCTTAAGCGAGACCTGTCGGAGATCGGGTGCCTACATTGATGGGAAGCTGCAGCAAGGGATCGAGTTTCCTGGAGATCGATTGTTGACCGGGCCATGTCACGACGTCGTGCTCTTTAAAAGAGCAGGTCAACATGAGTGAGTGAATGAGTGTCGCGGTACGGTGGTATAGGCGACAGCGGCGCCGATCTTCAAACGGCAGAACCAGGATTCAAATCCCATCCGGATTTTCCACCTGCAGTCAGCCATTCGATGACTGGCGTTACCTTAGAGGTCTTTAAGCCAAGAATAATGTCTTATAGCAGCAAGAGATTTCCAGGCTCTGGAGTGCAGTCAATGAGAGGCGTAAAGGTGAAATCGCGGTCCATACACCTAAATCCTTAGCCTAGTACACAGGGATAGGACAGAGGAGAATGTGAACAAGTAAACGAGATGGCTTGACACTTATTAGGACAGAGGGTTAATAAGGGTTTATAATGAGTATAAAAAGCATATAAAATTAAATAGCCATTGTTTAAATCAACAAGACTCTGTTTGTTTAAATCAGTTGTATCTTGTTTTAATCAACAAGAAGTTTGCTTTAAAACGGTAATGCAGCAAATAGAAAAAATCAAATTAAATTGAACAAATTGTAATCGATGAATAATAAACAAAATTAAGACCCAAGCCATGAAAAAAGGACACGATAAGCTGTATGAAATTGTTGGATAGTAAGTAATAATAGGTGTAGAAATAGTTGAATATCGATAATATTCTTTAAAAATGTATTTGCTGGGAATATAAAACAACAGAGTGTCATAAATAACATACATACATACAAAACATACTTGCCTTCTTTTGTTTCAACCAAGAAAATGAAGTAAAATTCGGCTTAAAAATTAACACCATGAAAATCATACACATAACACACAAAAATTGCAAAACAATCCATATCCCCCCAGGTTTATTTATATTCGCATTCTGAAGTGAAACATACTAAAAGCTTCCACCACTACTACAAATGAATCTGCAAGTTACCGCGCGTGTAGCTTGCAAACAGCAATCAGTTGCAATCTCAGTTGTTCTTCCGCCCACTGCAACAAACAGACGTCACACACGGCATCAGGTGAATAAATATTGCCCCCTTCCCTTTTTGTCTTGCCTTTTTTTGTGTGGCAAATAATCACAGCAAACCCCACGAACGGTATGACTAATATCGGCGCATCGTTGTCTGAATCCAGGGCACAAAGTCGGACACCTTCGCGTACCCATCCGGGCTGCTTGAGCCGCAGTAGTTGATGATGAAGTTAGCAACACCGACGAGCTGATTGTTCAGCACGGCAGGACCACCAGAGTCACCCTGTTTTTTGTTATGGTTGAAAGGAAAAAATAAAGATACATCAAATGATGGTCTTGCGTCTTGGGGAATGTGAGGAGGCAGACTTACATTGCAGGCACCATTATTCACCGGTGAGGTAAAGCAAATAAGTCCGCTAGAAATACCGGTCGCAGCACGGCACTGCTGATCCTGGATTACGGTAGCACGATTGTATCGAAGGAAGGTGGATATTGGGCCACCCTGATACGTGCGACCCCACCCAGAGATAATGATCTCACTGCCTGCTGGGACACTGGTCGTTCGAAGGGCAATCGGTCGGATGTAGGCCGAAGTGGGCAGCGATAGTTGGAGCTGCAGCAGGGCTACATCATTTTGGAAATTGCCGTACCGTTCGTGTGGTATCACTCTTGCTACCGTGCGTCGTACACCGGCATTCAAGTTGACTGATCCGGCCAAGACAACGAGCGTGGATGCTGGAACACTAACGAAGAACGCTATGTTTAGTTACCACAAGCTTTACTCCAAAATAAACACGATCACTTGCACTTACACCATTGCACCATTGTAAACACAGTGAGCGGCGGTCAGCACCCAGCGGCTAGCGATCAAAGATCCTCCACAGGTGAGTGCGTTCGATCGCAGCAATGCCACCTGATGAGGGAACTGTCCTTCTGCGGCCATTGAGCCACCAACGATACGTGCGCCCTTGTAAAACGGACGACCAACGGAACTACTGGGTGCGATGTCATTCTGCTCATTAAGATGGAAGCGTAAGCCAGACGCCACAGTTAAGCAAGCCAACAGCAACACCACCACCACCACACGCCGTACACAACCGTCGATGGCCATTTTCACGGGGAGGGGGCGTTCAGTTCAGAGTTCCACCGGAAGACTAATTTCCATCCCACGCGCGGGAGGCTTATTTAAACGGAAGCAAACCATTGTGACGGCACTTATCGGCCGTCGAGTGGACGCAAGTCATCAAACATCTCTCGCTCTCCCGTCGCACCATCAGCAAGTACGAGCGGAAGCGGCGAACCACTCTTCGGTTGGTGGCACATTATCTGTACACGCGTCTTGGGCGCGTCAAGATTGCACGAGGGGAATTCCATGCTGGCACTGTTGGGTGCGATACTCGGTGGTTGGTGGCCAGAATGGAGGACATTCCGGTTTCAAGGTGCGTCTCTGTGAGAGCTACTTATCACGGAACGGCACAAGGACACTTGAGTGAAGAGGCTGAGAAGGCTCAGTTGAAGAGCGTCGTATCCGTTCTACTTCCTTAGGGACTATAAATTATTGATGAGCAATCGCAAGGAAAATGAAGGACGTGATGAACGTTTGGTTGGATGGTTTGATGGTTCGAAATTTAAATGCTCTTGGAAAGATTACAATTTTGAAAACAAACTCTGCCAATAAGTAGGAACCTAAGAAGAGCAAAAAACATCGTTTGAATTGAGAAGTATAATTTGGTCTTAATTTACAAGTTGAAAATCAATTGATTGCGTACTTTATTAGACTTGAACTTGCATCAAATCCTTCTAGCGTTAGGACTGAATGTTGAGGAAATATAGTTACGAGTAAATTCAGTCTTCTTCTCCTTCTAGGCGTATCGACCTCTAAGGTCACGCCGGCCATCGGAATGCTTACTAGACTTACCGATGCCACGCAGTTGGATAGTCAATCCTCACTGTCCGCATGGGATTTAAATCCCGGTGTTGCCGTATGAAGATCGGTGACGCTGTTGTCTATACCACCTTCAGTCATGATCCTCAAAATTGTACCTTAAGCTTACCAAGAATGTAGTGACAAAAGAATTAAAAGTAGAGTTTATGTTTCTTATTCTGATCACAACAGGTGGCATACTGATACTCGGATATACTGGTCTCGTAATATCCAAGTGTGTTCTTCTTGGAATAAGGACCTATTAGGTCACGAAGACGAAGTACAAGTGGCGCTTTGGTGTTTAACTATACACAGAAAATATTTGTTTTATATTTGGCGGGGCGGCCCGGTGGTGTAGGCGACAGCGGCGCCGGTCTTCAAATGACAGGACCGGGGTTCAAATCCTATCCGGACCGTCCCCCCGTAGTGAGGATTGACTAACTAACTACGAAGTATTAGCAGTAAGCCATTTTCGATGTCCGACATGACCTTAAAAGTCGTTAAGCCAAGAAGAAGAAGACGGTTAGTAATTTACCTCTTAGAAAGTAGCTTTTACAGGATTTTGAAAAATCAACTCATTGCAAACAGCCTTATATGTAAATACATTTATGGCACCGTAATATGTCGTACGTAAAGGGAAAATATCCTGCAGAGCTTGAAAAGGATTGGAGTTTTATCCTTTTCGGTCTCTCCTTGCCCATCAGCAACCTTTCCTTGTTCATGAACATCCGCTAAAAAAGATGCCCCTTTGCCCATTCGGGTTACGTTGCGATTTTCTTTGTCCAGATCAACCTACAAAAATTATTCCAGATGAAATTTAAACCTAAGACCTTCCGTACAGTTCATCCATCGGTAAAGATTGGTTTCATGGGACAGCATTTGTTGCTTTTAATGTCTTCCAAGCGCTTAACAGTCTCGTTTCACAGCGGAGAACCCGCTGAACTCATGGATGGCTTGTAAGCATAGGATATTTGACACCATTCTTCGAATATCGGTGTTGAAAATTAATATGTTTTAAAAGGTTGAATCTACCGGACGTTCAAAAAATTTGAATACGTTTCCAATTTTCATCAGACAAAAAATTAAGCTTATCATTGTATTTAAAGTTTAGGTTTTATAGAACACGATTTCAATTAAAAATAGGATAAAGCGACACAAAACCACCATTGTGACGAGTGTTCAAAATTGTTTAATTTTATGTTTCCTCTCTTATTCTTTTAACAATTGTAGAACAGGGAGTTGCTCAACCCCAGGAAGGATTCCTGCAAAATTTTGTACGGTTGATATTCATTGATATTTGTGAACCGATTTTGATCAATCACTCACATTTTCTAGCTTCAATATACTCATCTAATGATGGCCCAAATTAAAATAAAACATTGTCTAGCAAATAATTAATGCATTCATGGATTTTTGTATGGCTTCTGTGAAACAAAAACATAAATCAAAAGTGAAATTAACACCAGCTATTTTAAATGATTCATTTAGCTTATGACCCTCCGATAAAAGCTGCATAGCAACAACCAATCCAAATTGATAGTATTCTACTTGGCGAAACGGCTACAGCAACACCTTTGGCATATTCTATTGAAACGATAAAATGTAATCTGAAGAGCATCCCATTGCATCTATAGATATCAGTCGTTGGTGGGTCGTGTACCACACTGTTTTAGCTCTTGCTTTTTACACTGTAAACCCTACACTATTTGTCCAACACTCAACCTCCATTCCATGTGCTACATTCTTGCGCACCAGAGTGTTCCCCGTCCATTTGCCCATAGTGCCCACATTTGCAAGGTATGCAAATACTTTCACACCTGACGATAAGATACCGAAACTATACAGCTGACAAAGATGACAATACCCCTTGCCGCCGTTTTGTCTTAACCCTTCATACATCCCTGCCCGATCCCCGATCGTCAACACCCAGCTGTGATACATTTCCGATAAGATAAGCTACCGTCTATCTCGAAACCGAGACGCATATCGGAGGCGTAAAGAATAATTGGGAAATTAAAGCGAAAATCTTCTTCATTCCGGCGCGGCACAACGACCTTACCTTGGAGTTGGTGCGTGCGTACGATATACGCTATCATACGCTTCAAGGCACTTGCAGTGGCTACGCTGGGTCAGGGTAACTCATCAACTTACCGGTACTGGAAGGTCGAGCTACGTCACGCCGTGTTCTGTTTGACTTTCCCCGCCTCAGCTCTCTCCCTGTATCCTCTCTACAAAGATTCGCGTTAAACTGTGGGCTTATCAAGTTGCTCCAGTTTGTCTTTCGGCTGCCGGACAGCTTCCATCGGCCCGATGGAAGCAAAAACAAAAACTAAGAACGCTAAGCTTTTCTGGGAAGATATTAAATTTCATGCGAACTTACAGACACAAACATACACACACACACGTGCAGTGTCTTAAGCGGGCATTTGAATGCGGAAAGATTTGTGAAGCCATGACCACCACCGTAGCAGGCAAAACAAGGAAACATAATTCGTAAAAGCATTCTTTCCTGCGTTCGGTTCCGGGAGGTAATGAAGCAAACAGCACAACAACAAAAAATGTATTGGAATTAGGTTTACTTATATTTGGGATTTAACGGATGGCAGCGAAATGCACAAAGTATCGTAACCAGTGGGGAAGCCTTTTCACAACTAATCCGCTTTGATGAGTAGCGAAAAATCCATGGACCCTTAAATAATTGTGCTAATAAATTTTGGCCCGCTTGGGCCGTCGACTGCAAAGCGGGCAAACATTTTCGGCCAAGCTTCAATATTGATTTCAGAAGGCAGTTTGTTATGTTTTAATCCTTCATTTTGATACGCTGACTAATTGTCGTGGATCAATTTTATGACACAAATTTTCCATATTTTCGCCGGTAAGCTAAATTGATAAGTTACCAGTAGGTTCGGCTTACCGATAAATACTTTGCTTGGAATTTACTATATTCTTGTAAGCCTGTGTTACAGTAATTGGCGAAGATTGGCAAAGATGGGACCTAGAACCGTACACAATCGAATGACTTTCGAGAAGATCATTTGACAGAGCAGTCCAGCTACGATCTGATTAATCTGATGGTTGACGTCACAACACAGTGGAAAAGGATTGTAAATAAATGAGCAATTAGCCTGCGCCGTAACTTAATTGCATTCCTGCCATAAATACCGCTCTTCATTATCGTGCGTTTTACAATTGATTTATTTAGCCGCTTTTTAATAAATTTTTAACCATCTTTCTGCTTTCTTCTCATAAATAAGTGAAATGAAAACAAAACAATAAAACTCACCACTCCCTACTGAATTGACGCGTCTTTCATTTTTCTTTTTGCGTTTCCCAAATTTTACTTGCAGATCTATTTCAGCATATCCTGCATAACGATGTCGCTGTTTCTGCACGAGGAACGTCGGTATCTGAGGGGCGAGGTAGACAAACCGATCGGCGAAAGCTTCCTAGAACGGGACACCATCTCCGGCGGTACGTATGCAAAGTTATGCTGGGATTACCGGTTCGCATGTCGTTTTTCTTTTTGCTTGCTGCCAGCAACTGATGTATGCTTATTTGTTTTTTTGTCGTAGTTTCGCGCCAATACGAGCACAGTAATGCGTATGAATAAATCCCTATGTGTGTTTGTGTTGCTATGCCATGTTTGGAGCAATGGTTCATCAAAGAAAAGTTTTCTGAGTTCGCTTTAAATTATGTACTATTTTTCATTTAAACGGTGCATTAATGTGTTACGAACAAGTTTCAATTATGGTAAAATATTCAATACCATTTTACTGTTCAAAGTTTTTGTTTGTATTTATTTCCTAATTTTAAAGCTTTTGTAGGCTGTTCAAATGTTAATCAACTAGTATCTTTTTGTTAGAAATATATCACCTGTAATGACCCTTTACAGGCTCTTACATGCAGCAACATGCTGGTTAAACTATTTTCCAACCAAATCGAACTCATCCATCCATGGATCGAATAATCGAAAAAAAAAACGGAATGAAACTGTCAGGTGCACTCCTAAACACTAATCATTTTTTTATTTTCAACTTTAAGATGACGGCTCTCTTCCAATCAGCCAATCCCGAAAAAAAGTTATTTCTTAACTGGTTCCAAAATTATTTAGATTCTATTATTCTACTGTACTTTTTACTAAAAAGTTTACTGTTTTACTAAAAGGATTAAAAGTATTATTGTAAAGAGTTAGTTCCTTTGTATTAGGTGCGCGAGCGCTACAAAGATTCGACTATTTTTCGGTACTTGGTATGTTCATATGTTTATAATTGATTGGAAGTAATACTTCGTAACTTTAAGACGAGCTAGCTCGGTTATTAGAAACGTAAAAAAAGGCTTTTTTCGGGTATTATTTATGCATATGATGTCAAGTACTACTAAGAGCATGCGATGAGTGATGAGATCGCCTGTCATCTCTGCAATATTACGCTAGAGAGGATCATGCGAGAAACTTCGGAGGAAAACTTCGGGGACCATCTTCTATACAGGGTCGAAACATTTAATATAATTTTTTGAGTATTTTTTTCTTGAAACCATATTAATTTACTATCTTTTTGGCATATTGAGTATAACCCCCCCCCCCCTCCTCCCACCCCTCCCCGCTTTGTACTTTATCACGAATTGAGACTTTTCTCATACGAATCACACGCGGCACGCACCTGTTCCTTTGGCATTTCGTACCAGATCTTGGAAAGTACGTTCATGAATTGGTCGACTGTGTTCAGTTTATACTCGTTTTGCTTGTCCAGCATGTATGATCATACATAGTAATCAAGGGGGTTGAGATCCGCGGAACTAAGTGACCATATAATCTAATCTAGACATCCCGTCAAATTCTCCTGATACCTCGCTTGAACGATATTCGCCGTGTAGGCCGGAGCGCCGTCTTATTGGAAAATGTAAGGATCTTTCCCGAAGAGATCCTGAAACGTCGGAGCGACAACCTTCTCCAGAAACTCGGTTTTGTTGTACGTGGCATTAATTTTGACGTTTTTCTCAATAAAAACCAGTAGGAGCTTCCCACGCCTGAACCATCACCGACTCGGCATTCTGGATGTGGAATGTTTATATTCGTGTTTAAGAAAACACGAACTCCTGGCCTGCGTACCGCGAAAGTATCAATTTGCATCTCTCCAGGCTCTGCTTCTTTGCAGCCTACATTACTCCTTGTACTTAACGTTTCTTGTAGGGCTTGTACCCTAAGTCCTTCGTCATAATAGTGTGAGTCGTCCCGATTGACACATTCAGGTCAGCATCAGTCTTCCGGATCGAGCGGGACATTTTTCGACGGATCCGCTCTCTCACCACTTTGATGACTGCTGGCGCCCTCGACGAACGCGGCCGCCCGACGGTCTTGTACGGTCCTTGGTCGAACCCGACTCCCGGTACCGACGGATGGTAGTATAAATCAAATTCTGCTTCACCCCGTGACATTTGAACCGCCGAAATATGTCACCGGGCTGCTCACCTCCCAAAAACATTTTTACTATAAGATCGCGGCACCCTTTCATCGTGTACTCTGTGCACAATCTAAGTGACAGTTAGTCGACACCACATGCAACGGATAGCCAATACATGATACTAAAGCTGACACCAATATTAGTACACAGAATACACAACAACAAATCGATGAAAAGTTTAAGTGGTTTATGGCTCTACTATGTAGTAGAAGCATACTAAAAGGTCGATAAAGTGGCACAAAACAGATAGGTTATGGACAGATAGTAGTTTAAAGTCGCTCAAAACTTCATCTTCCTATGATTGGATTTTAGTCCCCGTATGCGTTGAAGGACAATGGAGGAACTGCTACAATGGTAAGTTGTACGGTGGTGTCACCATCTTGCAGCCAGACTTCAGTGAACTGGGCACGCCATAAAAATACCACCAGACAATTAAACCCGTAAAGACTTTATAGGCCATTCGCATGGACAGAGTAGGCGTAATTGACTGAAATTTAGTTGAAGTGATGGCGTTGATACTTCCGCCAGAACGGCCGAGATATACGATTAGCAGACGACGGTTCTAGACCGTGACAGGTATCGATTATTGTTGTGGCAGGTTAAGATCGCGTAGCGTTTGTAGTTCAATGAAGAAGTAAGAAACTTCTATTTTTCTTTTATCCTTCACTTTACGTTGAGATTTTTTTATTACTTTTAAAACATTATCAACAGTGCCCAAATAGAAGAAACTGCACGATATCTTTCAAAACAAATACGATTAAAGAACGTTCCATAAAGACGCATATTTCTTGTTTATAATTCACAATTCTTCAAACAAACTTTCCAATCACGTCTACCTACGTACACTTGCCAACGGTTCTGTGGAATCTGTTTTCCAAAGATTATATCACGAACCTCCAAGCAAACCAGTCAAACAGAATATATCTATGAATATAAAAAGGAGAAAAAAAAATCATCCACTCAACTCCAATCCGCTGCGACACTCACATCACATTGAATCGCCAATTAGCTCATGGAAAATGCATTTCAACACACCCACCGGCATCGACAGCCCGTAACGACCGGAACGGGTGGCATCGGTGTTGAATGGAAAAATAAAGTAACTGGAACAACCCATCAGCACCTTGGTAATTTTCCAATCATCCTTATGGTATTTGTATTTATGATTATTATTGCTGTGGCCCAGTCCTTTGCATTTCATCAAAAATCAACACACAAACGGACAGACACACAGTAAATTTTCCTTGTCATTGAGCAGGATTGGTAGAGTGCCCTCGTTACCGGTACTCGGTTTGTTGAGGCTTTCGCAATTGAGAGTTTCATCTTCAAACGGATAATTGCCATTGCATAATTAATGCAGTTGCATGACAAGGTTTTTGAGCGGACAAAGTATGGAAATTGTATTGCACGCCCAAGCATTCGGATTGACAGATTCGGTAGCATCAAAAGAGCAGGTTACAGACAATTTCCTTTTAAATTGAAGGAAGCTGGCAAGAGAACTTTTGCTAGAAATTGGGAGAGTGTGTTAATGAATTTTTACCTTTTGCAGTACAAAAAAAAGGTGTAAACTCTCCAATCAACTCAGATGAGCAGTTCAGCAACAAAGAAGAGAAGTCGGTATCGTTACATCGTTAGGTTAAAATACAATTTTAATTCGTATGATTTCAAAAATTTATAATGAAACACCCGTAAATCCGATTTTGTATTCACATTCAGGTTCAATATCGATGATAAGCGTACCGCGTCCCCCTTTTTGAAACATTTATTATGACGCTTGGATTAAAATGTTTCCAACACAAAGAACCTGAAAATGCAATGCAAGAGGCTTATAATAATTATTGAAGTTGATTAAGCAAAAACCGAACTCGATCCTTTTACTGACGATTCATTTCGGACAGCTTTTCATAAGAGAGCCTTCTGATGGTGGGGGCAAAACAACATTCAGGCACGTACAAAAAAAGGAAATAAAAGCTTTTCCTGTTGAATGTGAAGGATAGGTATTCCTATTCTTTCTTGTTTTTTTTTATTCTTCTTGCGAAAGAAAACGCTTTGATTGAAAACTATTCAAACAAAGCATTTTTTCCAGTCTAAATTCTTAGAATGCAGCCATTAAAGCACACTAGATGAATGTTTATTCTTTCATTTGTTGCTTCTCCGACACCACACAAGTGGGAGGAGAGGAAGTGGAGGTGGAAAATCGAGCCTTTTCAGAAGAAAATATAAACTTTCTTTCTTTTGCTTCTTCGAGGGTTTATTTTTATTGATTGTTAGGGTATTGTTGATCGACACAGACTTTTAATGTTACGTGTTGATACGATTTGATGTAAGTATTTTGCTTTTGTCTTATCGAATGCTGCTGGAATCAGCCACTTCGCAGAAGCTTTGCCAGTACCAGATATTTAATAAACATTTTTAAATACTTTCAAATTCTTTCCAGGTTCTTGCCAGGAGCTTCAAACAAAAATATCTTACTGACCTTTTCTTAAACAATCTTTTTCCTTTCAGTTACGGTCAAATTTAATGTGCTGCTGCTCATCTTCGCCACTCTGGGCGTGCTTTCGTCCGTGCTTGTTCTAATCGGATTAAAAATGGTACGAATCAACAAGCGGGCATTTTATTTTCCTTTCACAGTGTTTGTTTTCCCTGTTTTTCTTTGCACTGTCGCCTGTAAACCTATAACCAAATTATTTTCACGATGTTTTTTTTTTTCATTCGATTTCTCTTTTCTAGAACAACCGTGGCCTTCTGTTGCCATGGATTGGGGTCATGATAGCGGATCTGCTGGTGGAATGTGCACATTTTGTCTATCTGATCGCTATAGAAACGGTACAGTAAAGAATGCGTCCCAATGTTATGGATAAATGCGAAAGAAAATCTATGAATAGATTTCGACCTTACTAATTGTCTACATGAACGACTTCATGCACTTGCTTTGAGTGATAAAATTGGATTAAACTGTTGGACAACTGGGTGAATTTATGTTACAAAAAAAATATATTCGATCATTGCGAAAAACGTTACAAAAAATTAGCTTTATTAAAATCAAGAGGCATCGTGGTGGTTTGAGTTTTAGTCTTCCAATAAGTAAGGTTGTTGGGTTTAGGATAAAGACTTTTACTCTCGTTTACTAAATTATTATCTGTTCTCATCCTTCGTTCTATAATTTGAGCTAATAGTGAAACAAAACTCATTTGTGTTTTTTTTATTTTTCAGCTTAAATTTGAACCACTAACGGCGATGCTGTTTACCATCGATTTTTTCATCATGTGTCTTAATGTAAGTATAATAAAGGTTCAATCGGTTCAATCGGTAATGCAAGATAGTGAATTGTATTGCCTAACATGCTTAATCGTATTTTATATTTAGTATTTTATTTTGTGGATTCATTTGTCGTAAAAATTCTTTACTATCATTGTTCATACTATTGTTACAAAACGTTGCTCAACTATGCGTGAATCGCATTCCACATGAATAGAAATGATGAACTTTAATGATGCTTTTCTAAATCGAGTTTTCTATCTCATCTATGTTAAGTACTGGGCGTCTCCATGAAGAAGCATATCATAAACTTTTTTTTTAGTTGTTTTTAGCGTGAAATTATAAAGATATAGATGAAGGCGCTATGCTAAGTTCTACGCACAATGAATTTGCAATATATTTTACACATTTTATTCTAGCATAAGCACCTAACCCCACAGGTTTTGCTAAAAAATGTAAAAGGAGACGCCTGGTAGTTCACAAAAGTATGGTTTCGATTCACAATTTCGATCAATACTTTTACACGCAAAAATAATTAAAGAATAAGTCATTTTCGTGTAAATGTACAGATAAGATAACGATAAGTCTACATAAAAAAGAATTTCTCAAGGCATGTGAATTTCAAGAACAATTCTAGCCATTGTAATACTTTTTGCTATTCCGGTTACTAAACTGGCCACCAGTCAAAGCATTAGTGTTTGCTGAATTTCATACGCTTGCGGAACAAAACATGCTAGCCACATGATGTCTGTTTCGGAAATGCTAATTTCTTTCCCACCACTATGTCAGGCCCATACATTGAATCATTTCGCGTACAAAATAACTGCCACAGGCCTTAAAACTAACCTAATCGAACTGCAGACCACTATGTTCTGACCTATATGTGTATCTGTCCCTCGAACTTCCCATGCTCTAAACATTGTTTATCGTACCATTTTGCAGATTTACTGTTTGCTGTGCGTGATATCGCAGTACCAGGAATATAAAGCAGGGCGCGGACAGGCCGATGACGATTCGTACACTTGCGTAAGTATCACCTGCAGCAAACCGGTCTTTATAAGTGCCTCTTCCAAATAAATCCCTTTCCGGTTGGTGCCCGGTGGCAGAAGCAAAGACGGCGCGGCACAAATCTTGTACGATTGATATCGATACCGTACACCACTGGTGCGGGTCCAAACAAGACAGTTAATTACATTTTGCCCGATACGCATCCCCACGAGGGCCTTCAATATTCCGTTTGACATCGATTTGACATCTGTTCACAAGTTCCATGTGTTGGTTCGGAGAATCGTTTGGGGCGACGGGCAACCGCCTAAAGTTTATTTTAGCGTACTTGATTAAAGTCGAAAGCAAACAAACACGCTTCGTTTAAAGCACGCTGTTAGTGAGCCAGACAAAATCAATAAAAATCTGCGCTTTTAGTGTGTTAGTTGTTTTACTGCTGGTTTTATTTACACCGTCTGCGTGTACTAAACCTTTCGAAATCGCAGTGTTTGTCAAGATTAAATTATATTCAACACGTTTCCCCACTCGTCCATGCTGTATTTACCCAACCCTTCAAAACACAACATACACACACAACTTTCCACCATTCTAGACCGCCTTGGTTATGGCCTTTTGCCAACTTCCGGGTAGTATTGCTCTATGCGGCCAACCAATAATTCATAACTTCCGCAGCGGCAACAATCCCAACCGAGCGAACGGAGTATTCAGCAGACCCATTAATCATACTATGAACAAATAAATTCCGAGGTTTTCAGTACCGGCTGCCTGACCGACGGCTTTAATCTCTCCGGACGTGTAATGTGGCGGCGCAGCACCCACATTTCACTGCTAGAAAAAGAAAACTGAGGGTGATGGAAAAAAAACGGCAACTCTGAAGCATTGCGCTTCATTCTTCGAACGCCTTATTTTTTCATGAATGATTTATCCCCATGGAAAATCCAAAATTGGCTTGATGAGGCTTTACAAAAAAAAAAACAAAAAATCGCTCATTTCTTTTCCCTCCCAATCGCAATGGAGGATGCGAGAGTTTATTGGCCAATACACAATAGTGAGATTTTCGCGCGATTATAATATCAAACGAACATGAAAGCGCTTTTTCGGATGTACAAATTTGATTGACGGTGACAAATTAAACGTCAAGCGATGAATTCTTTTTAGAAGTACAACAATAAAACCTAGCTTTCCATATATTAACCTTGGCAGTATCAAATGATAAGCGCAAAGACCACAAACAGGGAGGAAAAGAAGCTTATGAGTTTTATGTGGTTTCTATTTTTGGGGATGTGTAACATACGATTTGTTTCTTATCTTGCTGGTGTTTGAAATTAAATTAATTTTTTCATCCTTGATTTATTGCAGTTTGATCTAGATATATATTTGTCAACGTATTTTACTTTTGTTAAGAACATAAAAATAAAAAAATGAAGGAAATTTCTTATTAGTCACTCACAGTGCTGTAAAAGCCAACAGCACAGTAGTGACATTCCGCATTTTTTTTTTATTGTGGGGTTTGAAATTTTTATTCTCTTACGTTATTAATACGACGGCTGGATATCGTTTTCTTAACACCATTTTTTACATCAAAAAACCACAGATGTAAATGTCTTTTTTCTACGTAAGGCGTCATGTTCGCTGATAAAATAACCGCTTAAGTCAACCTTTCAGCTATAAAGAATCCTTTTCAGCATTAAGATACTGAGTTGATACTTTTGTTAATCTTGTTACCCGTTCCTAAGTATTTTATTTAACTAGATTTGGCAGACAACATTATACTACTGTGCCCGAAAAATAAAGTGACTTTGCGTTTTCGTTTTCTTAAATAGATTTTTATTAGGCCATCGCCATCGAAGTAATCCCCTTCCAATGCAAGGCACCTCTATCACCTCTTCTCCCACTCCTCGAAGCGGAAAACGCGGATGCTGGAATGTCCTTTAGTTCCGCCGTCGCTGCGACTTGTATCTCCTCGATATTGTTAAAACGGTGTCCCCGAAGCGGCCGTTTTAGCTTGTTCGTCGGCTCGGCGAAGTCGGCTGGTGCCAAATCTGGCGTATACGGCGGTTGCGGAACAATATGGGTGCCAGTTGTCGCAAAAAACTCCCTCAAAATGATGGCCTATGAATGGATGTTCCGAAAGGTCTCGGAAAGGGCCGACGATTATTGACCACTAAATCCTTGATTCAGACGATGTGAGCTTCGTCAGTCGTGGTGGATGGTCTCCCCGGATGGTCCTCGTTTTCGACCTTCTCACAGCCAATCTTTAAATCACCGTACCATTTGTACACATTTTTCTTCAACATAGATTCTTCCCCGAAGGCTGTTTGTAACATCCGCAACGTTTCCGAAGCGTTTGTTTCGTTGCGCAAACAAATTTTGAATCATGCGCGCTGCTCCACAAACTTGGACATGATCAATTTGGACAAAAACACTGGGCGGAACTCCGCAAACAAATTGTCACTCCTAACCGGGCTGATGTTGTGACCTGAAACGTGGCAGAACTGTCAAAAACATACATATTGACAAGCGAAAAATAAAAACAAGGGGTTTCTTTAGGCGCGCGAAATTTGACATCCAATGTCACTTTACTTTTCGGACACAGTAGTATACACTTAACAATCTACATGAAAATATTAAGTGTAGATGAAAGCTAAAAAGTCCTCCCAAAATAGAGATATAAAAAGTATAGAAAGAAGAGCGAAGGACTTTTTTTGTATAATCTTTCTTTTGCTCAAGTTTTTGAAAGTTTTAGATAAAAATAATTTGGAAAAGAATTTTTTGAAATTAATAACAAATATTTTCATATGTTTCCAGACAAAAGGCACAAACCTGTCTTGAGAAACATCCCCATATATTCAATGTTTTCTGTAAAATTCAAATATAGTAAACATGATGCCAACTACTTGGCTCCGGATCGTTTAGGTTTTTTTTCACAAATCTTTGAAAATTTTAAGAATTACATTTTAGTAATTATAGTTATATATTTCAATAATCGTTTGGTAGCATACTGCCTCTCAGCAGTTGCTCTGCGTTTTTGGGACAATTACCCTGACTACCGGACCAGGTGCCTGCTGCTTGGGCTTCAGCTCCTCGAGGAAAGAAAGCTGAACGTCAAGCGATTGCTCCTGACGGGGCTGCTAAATGGCCAGGTTGAATATCTCGTGCTACTCTCGGCTGCAATCTCTACGGTCAATAAACCAAATTATTAAATTTTGTAATTGCGAAATTTACCTCAAATTCCATGTCCTTTGAGATCAACACCTAGATAGGATTTCCTGATCTGATAAACCTGGAAATTCGTGACTTGCATTACCCATACTGAAGTAGTCAAAAGCACCTAACTGAAAGGCCGGTTGGCTGAATAATCATCCTAATAGGAAGTACTTCCGAGAAACAACTTTCACAAAACAATTTTACCAAATTCCAGATTTTTCTATTACCCAAGATTGTTTAGATTAGCAGACCTACGTATAATATTTTAATTGATTTGCACAAAGGATTCCCAAGCAAGCAACTATGATTTGCATAAATATGTGATCAGCAGACGCCTACTTTCAGCAACCGCACAACCATTCGGTGTTGTGGTCGTTAGCATCACAAAAGCAACAATCCGAAATCTGTACGGCGCTAGACCGGTTTTTTTGTTGTTGTTGCCTCAATCCTTCCATCTTTACAATCCTACGCATCTGCGGCCTATCCTTTCGTCTAACCGGATTTCATACGCTTTTTCTCTATTCTCTTTTCTGACCCCATACACACTGCGCCGCAAACGTGAAGCCCACCAACATTCAGTACAGTCCACCGGCGCCCACCTGTCTACCGCAAGCCAAAACGACAACACTGAGCCCGGTGATCTGTCCCCATTCCAACTGTACCCTCATCCCGGAGGAAACGCAGATCAATGGAACGTTCGTGGGAAGTATGCTAAAGCCCGCCCACCACCCGGAACGGTTCAGTCAAGTCTCCTAACGGCGGTCTGTCCCTTTCTGTTTGTCGTCTCTTTCCCCCCCTCCCCCCTCCCTACTCTTTTTGCCCATGCACAGGTGTAGCATCGTCCCCGCTAAGGCCATCGCCCACGGCCCGTCCACCGAGAGGCTCGCTGCTAAAGAAGCACGTCAAGTTTTCGGCCAGCGATAAGCAAAAGGGCTGCTGTACCGGGATCATTCATCCGGAAAACATCATCAAAGACGGTACCAAACCGAACGGCCACATGATGGTGTCGATTGAGGCGCTGCCCGGTAAGTGTTGCGATGTATAGTACGGGCACGTTGGGATCGTGTTGAGTTTTGCGTTTCGACTGTGGAGGTTGTAAGGGTGCAATTCGTGTTAAAGTTGATGAGTTTTTAATGGAAAAGAAAACTTCAACGATTTGTTTTAACATCGTTAATGTAATGCTATGTTTAGGTTTGAATCGTGGGCTGGAAAAGTCGACTTCGTTCTATCTTTTTGATTTATAATCCTTTTGTAAGTTATTTGATCACAACGTTTTTATTGGATAAATATGGCTAACTCCAGAGTAATTACGCCTACAAAGGATTGTTAAAGCTAATTAAAGGACAGTCATTATTTTTCAAGCATCTCACCCTTCTTGATCGTGAAGCTTGACAAACTCTTACAAAAAGTCATGGTAAAGATGGTGGTCCATGAGCTTTAAAGTATTTCTGTGGCCTTGGTGATTATTGCTTCGAAAAAAGTTTTTATTCCAAATTTATTTTGATAACTTTGGGATTCGTTTAAAAATATTCAGTTTATCTCTATTGGGAAATTTGGCAATCTTTCGGTGCAAAATTTAGCTTTGTCTGAAATTTTTCTTCCTGTGACCTCTTCGGACAAAAGCTATTAGTCCCACTTTATCCAAGCAACATTGTACAGTAAAAAATTTCTTTTAATAAAAAATCGGAAAGAAATAGCATAGGTTTGGAATTTCTCTGCTTGTTAATAGTTAGTCACAAGCAGATTATTACATTCTGAGTATCTTGAGAAGCAAATGTTTACAATTCTTGAAAATAAAAAGTAAAATACTTGGCCATCGTCTTGTCATCCAACGTCAAGATGGGTTCATCGTCTATGATGATCACGACGATGCACTTCGCGTCTAGAGAATATATTTTATGAACATTTTCAAGCGTTTCATCTCGCTATATTTATACTGATGTCTCACTAGATCACAAGTTTCAAGAATTCTGTTGAAACGCTTGGTGTGAAGCCTGATTCCAAGCTGCTGCTTCTACTGCGTTTATGATCACACTGCAATGTTAAGCTACGGTAGCCACGCTCTGGTCTCTCGAGGCGAGAGGATGAGAAATCTTATACTAACTACATGCCAACGACTTGGAGATGCTACACATTTAACTTTTTTTTTTCGATCGGTTATAACCATACAATGGTACGATCCAATAGACTTCATAAAAAACGGTTGACAATTTTGATCATAGATTGTTTACTTGATCTTTTTTATATCTTCAAATTATTCAATTCGTCGTCATTCGAACGCCAAATGCTATATCCAACTATCTGTCTTCTAGATCATGTTGAAGAAAATATAACTAAAAGGACATAGAACAAAGCTTGAAGATTTTTTTCTTACTCCCAGTTCTATCCATGAGCGAAAGAACGTTGGCATTTTCTATAGAATTAAGTGACAATTAAGATGTTTTATATCATGAAAAGCTTCCTTGCTGCTCGAGAAAGAAAATAGTGTTTGATCGAGACATTGGCGCTGGCTGTCCGACAATTCTGCACGAACGTATAATGAAGCAGTGGCGGCTTTCCATCGCTTAAAAGGAAAACTCTGAAGAAGCTTTTGAAGATAATGTTGATACATACCATATTATGCGCGTGTTTTTATGATCATTAATAATATCAATCATGATTTTATAGGACGTTGGATGACAATGACTGACAGTGGAGTTAGAAAGAATCGTTGAATCTAAAATTGCAAACTCTCCTCACGTAGTGCAACAGCAAATTGATACAAATTAAAACGTGAAATAATTTCCCATCATAATGGGGCCAAGGCCAGAGAGCAGTAACTGAAAGTCAAGGTCATGAAAAAGTTTTTAAAAAAATATGGGAATTTGGCTTTAAAACGAGAATTTTGGCGGCCTTCTTTTTCTACTTTTTATAGATCAAACAATTCTTTATTATTATTTAGTACAACTTTCTACAAAATAATTAAGCTAATATGAAACACAGCTTAATCGTCTAACGTTCTAATGCTCCGTTCGACTTATTCCAGAGTACAGCGAGGATAAGCTTTCCTGGCACGAGCAAAAGCTGACGAACGTGAACCAACTGTACCCGAGCGTCAAAAGCTCCACCATCCACGAACAACACCAGCACCAGCCGGAACACTAACCATCCTTCGAGGAAAAAAAAACCTCCTGTTTTGCAACACACAGCACAAAACCTGCAACCGAAAGACTTGTGTTCGTAATAATCAAAAGCCGGTTTCCTTTCCAGAAGGAGATCGGCGAAAACTCGTACCGGCCGGTAGAACGTGAACCGGAAGCACCAAGCGAAAAGGAAAACAATCCTTAGAAAATTGCACAACGGCCAAGGTCCCAACAGCTAGTTTTATGTGCACGTTCCAATAGCTATAAAACGCCGAGACTTGGGGGAGGGTGGAAAGAAACACCCGAGCGGAACTTTTACGAGCCATTTCCGCCTTTTGCCGCTAAACTTTACATCTTCAAATCGTTACAGTTTCGATCTTGTGTTTTCTCGATGTTGTTGTGTCCAGTTCAATGGGGTTCATATTATTAGTTTATTTTTTTGGTGTGTGTTTCAATAGAGCCAGCTCATTTTCCTTTAGCGTCAGAATGTCAATGACCGCTTCAATGCCGGCACCGGTCAGTAGATCATTAGGACGGGATGTGGGCTTTTGAAATCATTAAAAACAAAAATCAATGTCCACACAACAAACACAACATTCCATAAAGTCCTACAGGGGATGGAATAAAAAAAGAACCGGCACCCTCGTACACACACACATACAAGCAAACCAAACCCAAGAAATGCGAAACAAAGGATAAAATGGTCTTTGGACAATTTTGCCCATTAACTTGAAACGCTGCGGCAAAAAGATTGACGACCGTCCACTTTGCGGTTTGTCAAGAATTTAATCACCATCTTCACAACAAGCGAAAGAAAAAAGCCAGTCTTTGCACCCCATTTAGAGAATGAAATGGATGGGAGCTGTTTTTTTTTTGCGGCTTGCTTTATTATGCGAAATGTTGTCATTTTTGTCAAGAGAGTGAGCTTGTTGACGGTCCACCCGAAAAAAGGACACAGCAAAACCTTCCAAATCGTGTCCGAAAGCCTTCTTCCAGACAAGCTTGTCCGGCGTGATCTTCTTTTTAATATACCTTATTATCCGTGCGAATTCTATCCAAATGGATGGTAAGCGGGCGTTTGGCTGTTACCACTATGCAACTAACAACCATCATTTGCCTACAAACTTTATCAGGTACGAGAGATCGACCCAAGATTCGCAACATCACTTAATCAGCGATCCTTCCGCCCGCTTGCTATACACCGCGTTCGTTAGCAAAATCACTACTCGGGATGAATAAGCGAAAAATGGAGGCTTTTTAAATGCTCTTGTGTCTTTGTTCTTTCGTCCACTTGTGACGCTTGCATAAACCAACCCAAGTACTTCATTATCGCTGGGCAGGGAGGTCGGCACTCTGTGTCACCTGGTAGCATTCTCCACCAACTCAAGGGTGGGTTGCACCAACACCAACCGCCACGTAACAAAGGGATGTAATGAAATCTGCAAACTTCAGCCTCTTTTTGCACCCATCCTGATCCGCGTGTTGCCCGCGCTTTCGTTAAGAAGCGGTACGTTTGCTTCTTAGTACGCGCCGCGCCGGAATGTATGCAAAAGGAGCGCAAATTATTTCTCAAGTGGTGTGGCCGCTCTTCCACGCTTGCTGGGGGAAAGACTTGAGGTACGACATCATCAACAACAACAACAACAACAACAACAACAACAGCAAAAAGAACATGGAAGTGATCAACATTAGCAGGAGAGTGGGTGGACACGACCGGAAAATGCACGCTAGTCAGGATAAATGACACTTTCTTGGAAAGCATTGCACAGCAAAGGAATCGGCAAAAGGTCCGGGAAGAAGCAATTAATTAGTGCACGAAAGCTTGCTGATGTTTTGTTTTTTCGAGTTCGAGACATTTCTCGTTTTCCACGGCGGCCCTCCCCTCGGAAAATTTAACATTTTGCCTTCTTTGCCTTTTAAAACGATACGAAGGTGTAGGGTTGCTGTCGCCGGATCGAATTGCCTGGCTGTGCTATTGCTTGAAGTGCTTCTCGTACAGCAGCTCCTCAGGAGACCACAAGGGCAAGCGGAGCACAGCACTCGATCGAGGTTAATTGTAATCGCGCAATCAGCGTGAAGCAAAGGTAAAAATGCAATTATTTTATAATGAATCAATGCAGCAGCGATGTCCTTCAGGGTGGCGTGTCGAACGTTCACTTCGCCCGTTTGTGTGGTTGGATTTTATTTGCTTTTGGAAATGAACAGAATCTTAGCATAATTGAAACAGTACTTAGCACCGAAAAAGGCAACAACCCAACAAAGAGAGGGACTTTTATTTTATACCGGAGCTTACATACAGTTAGGATAATTGCTACAGTTAGTGTAGAGAGATATGGTGAACGTCGCATCAAGAGAAGGATTATGTTGTGCACTTTCACTACGCACAACTACAGCGAACATGTAACACACATAGCAGTTAGATTAATTTTTTTAAACATTTTTTTCCGGGTCCAGGGATGGTTGATTTTGTATGGTAAATGTTGCCAGGAACGAACCAAACATTGTAGCGAAAAATAAAAAAAGCAAGAAATGCAGCACACTCTTGACAATTTAGCAAGGAGGAGGGATAAGTCCACACTAGGTTGCTGGCAACGTGGGATCAAAACTTTGCCAACCAAAATCGATGATGAATAGATTACAGGAACAACAGGTAAACGAACAACTTGATCGGGAAATTGAACTTGTAGATTTGTTTGATTTTTTTTCTAATGCAAGAAGGAACGTTTATTGCTGATAAACGGAATTGCAGCTGAGAGCTGAGGCTAAAACTGTGTGATATTTAAGAGTATTTACATAGGCGAGAAAAAAAAAACCACGAAACAATTGCATGTAAGGAAACGATAACAACAAACAAAACAAGCGAAGGAGAAAATGAATAAACAAACAAAAAAAAACTGCGTGAAGAAATATATTTGTATCGTACCGTTTCACAGATAGATATTGAATCGGTGTCTTAAAAAGAGGATTTAGCGGATTCTATTCAATCGTTATGCAAAGAAATAAATGGAAACGAAAGGTAAGACTCGAGAGTTGATGCTGTTTTTGCAGTGAAACCCAGCATGGTATGAAATGTTTAAGATCAATTAAATAAATACAATACATATTTAAACCGTCCTTAAATCGCTGTATTGCTCGTTCTATTTTGTTCTTGTTGCTCTGCGTCTTAGCTTTCTTCACTGTTTATAGTAAGTAAATGAATTGTAAAAAATCGATTTTCAGCCATATAATATACGGACTAAGTCAGAAATATGTTGGTAAGTAACAGTAGTATGGTTTTGATGAAGAATTCTGGAGATTGTGGCTTATCCTGCTTACAACAACAGGAGCATTGATATAACAGGTTGGCTGATAAGTCCCCGGTCTGACACATAGAATGCGCCGCTAGTATTAAGTGCATATTATTTTTATATAGCACCAACCTTCAAATGATTCTTGTCAAAATTTGACGTCTGTATGTCAATTAGTTTGTGAGACAGAGCGTCTTTTGTCAAGCAACTTTTGGTTGCTTGACGAACGAAAAAAGAACGAAGAAGAAAAAAGTGTTGTTCCACCAAGACAACGCACCGTGCCACAAGTCATTGAGAACGACGGCAAAAATTCATGAATTGGGCTTCGAATTGCTTTCCCACCCACCGTATTCTCCAGATCTGGCCCCCAGCGACTTTTTCTTGTTCTCAGACCTCAAAAGGATGCTCGCAGGGAAAAAAATTGGCTGCAATGAAGAGGTGGTCGCCGAAACTGAGGCCTATTTTGAGGCAAAACCGAAGGAGTACTACCAAAATGGTATCAAAAAATTGGAAGGTCGTTATAATCGTTGTATCGCTCTTGAAGGGAACTATGTTGAATAATAAAAACGAATTTTGACAAAAAAATGTGTTTTTCTTTGTTAGACCGGGGACTTATCAGCCAACCTGTTACGTTGCCTAAGATGGAAGATCAAAGGAATCAACGTTGATACAGTGTGCCCGCATTGACAAACAATTAGAAGAGATATCATCTTGCCACGTTACTTGTTCCATAACTGGTGGGACCATTTGACACTGATTTTCAAAGGGGTGATGTACAGATAGATGATGATCGCACCTTTAAGGTCGTCCATAATTTCACCTCCATTTGGGAATAAAATTCGTGGCCGATAACAGCATAGATGTTCAGTTACGCGCTGCTACTGCATGAGAAAACTTCACCTTTAAAGAACCTTTATAGTCTCAGTACCTAGTACTCCAAGCATGAGGTGAAGCTAGTACACAGTCGCAGGCTTTCTGGGGCTCTAAGCAGAGTGGAAATTGTGGCTCTCTATCACATTGCTACCCATGTGTAGCTATGTTATCGTATTTAAACTAGTGTAGGGAAACACTTACTTGTTTAAGTCGGTTTCAATTGTTCCACAAAAAGATGTGCCGCTCAAAGACGCTTCCAATGGTATGTTGTAAGCCCCGATCGGACGGACTTACTGCTATAATTTGGCGGTGGTGGATAGATCAGGTTAGGATGTTGCACAAAAAGAGGCATGACTCGGATACGCATCCAACAATATACGGAACGCCTAAAATGGAATTAAAAAAATTGCGATTTATCGCCGATCTTCCACGATAATCTTCCAAAAAATTCTTCCAGCAGCATTCCCGTGGAAAACCGAAGTTATCTCGCTCATTTTTGGTCTAATCGGGGCGCTCTGCATACCGTTGGATGTGTCTTTGAATTACGCAACTTTTTGTGGAACACCCCATCTCGATCACTCCACCCCTGCCGCGTTATTCCAGAAAAAACATGTTTTCAAATAAATATTTAAAGAAAGAAACAAACAAGATAATTAATAACATCAAATTGAAAAACACACTCAAAAAATGGAAAAATATTTTTCATGACGGAAAGAAATTATTTTATGTTACATTTCAAAGCATTGATTTGCTACCTCCTCGCCTGATATGCTCTCCTGTTATCTGCTATTATATTGCTACCATCTAAAAATCTAAATCTAAATATTGCTGCATCTAAATTTCCCTCGTTTTGAGACAATTTTCTACTGGAAGCGACTGGTAGTAACAAGAGAGCTTGGATTAGAGGAGGTAGCTGGTATCGTGCTTAAAATTTTTAAATTCAAATTTTAGATTTGAATTTCAATTTGAAATGTTTTTTTTTTTTTTTTCATTGTAGATAGTAATGAAAGTAAACACGATGATACTAGGATTTGCTTAATCACCAAATTAGATTAATCGTTACGACTCTGCGCCGTATTTCCATCCCTTCCTGTGCTGATTATGTGATGATCAGCTTCCTGTGATGATTATCTATTAAGAAAAGATGTGTTTGAAAGTTGAGTCGGAAAATGAAATAATTCAGAACTATGGTTCATCGACTTGGTAATCTCATCATTATCATAAATAAGAAATTTAGTGTAGCAGAAAAATATTCGAAATCAAGTCGAGGGAACCCTCTCTCTTTTAATGATAAATAATTTATCATTCTTTACAACTTTGTAGCTGATGTAAAAGAAAATAGGTGTATTCCTGTTTACTATCTTTCCTTCATTTACGAAATGATCCCTTGTCGTTCTGTACTACCGAAACCGAACCATCAATTCTGCTGCAAATGATATGATCATTACCGATGCTATCAATAAAAATCGTTTCTCACCCGCATTGGTACACCAGCTTCTAGGCCGTGTCTCATGAAGCATAATCAAAATGAACCTTGGATAAAAGAAAAAAGCGACACACAAAAAAAACGCTACGTTTTCTTGTGACAAATTTTGCCTCTCCACCATCATCACATACCATATTATCGCCCTAGTCCTTCTTGCGTTCCGAATCAAAGCGGAAGTGTGACCTACAGAACCTATCCGAAATATACGACGTCATACATCCTGATATCTTGATTGAGATTTTGCCACACTTTGTTAACACGGAACCTGGCTTCGCTTCCACTCTTTTGCCACGGTACTAAAGACACATTTTAGGGACACACATATTTTTTAACGAACAACAACAAATGCCACCCAATAATGCAGCGTCCCGTCACGGTTCGGTGAACCCGAATGGTAGCCCTCTTTTTTACGCCCGATTTTCCACCGAAATCACGTGACGTGAGGTGTGCGAATCGCATCACAGGAATGGTGTGGCGAGTGTCCGTGGTGCGTGTAGAGAGCGTTGGCCGGATAAAAACGAAGCGAAACGGAGAGTATCACCTTAATGGTGACAATGAACTCATAGGATGGTTCAGCAGGCATATTGAGGTGAGGCACCGAAGAGATGAGATGGCGAGAGGAAAAAGTGATGGAATGTTTTGAAGGAAATATGCAGAACGACTAAGCTAAGACATTTTTTAGGGATTAGCGCTCAAGTAAACATTTGAAACTACGTTTAAGCGTTTTTTCTTCACACGAAGCGTTTGCCCCGTAATGTATGCAATGCTTTTGCACGTGTTTGCGATCATGTTGCTAACCGAACAATCATGAAGTATCGTTAAAAACGTATTATCAGGCACAGAGTGATAAGTATTTACTAGATTAATTAAACTATTATTCGGTGTTTTTACAATGATAAAACAATTTCATCATAATTTCAGTATTTTTAAAGCTAGTTTTTATCTAATTCTTCAAGCGCTAAGCTTTAACTTATTTTACGAAGGATCAAAATGGCTTTCACAAGATCATCTCTAAAAACCCTACACAAAAAAGCATTAAAACAAAGTTAAAGTTTATTTATAAAAAGAAAACAGTTAGTAAAGCATACGACTTAATGATAATTCCGATAAGCAATGCAACAATACACAGGCAGACCTTATCATATCAACACCTTTCACTAGAACATAAAATGAAGAATTATTGGATTTGCTGTGATGTTCAAGTGGACAAGGTGCAATACACAATTCACTAATAAATCAAAATGCGCTTCGGTACTACACTTGTGCATACAAAAACGTGCCATTAAGATATTGTTAAGTAATCCAAATTGAACGACGTAATCTTTCTTCTAAATGTATGTGCCAAGCAGAATTCTCATAGATTGGACCAAAAACCCCTCCCAAAAGGTACCGGAAATGTTTGATTATTGGCGTAATTGAACTGGTAAACATACGTTCAAGTAGGAAGCAGTTTCTCACAAGCGACTGCTCGTTGTTAGTCATTAGCTTTGCTTTGTATGGCGTTGCTCCAAGCGCTTCGATACTTCAAACATCACAAATTGTACCATTTCCTGCCGGCAGTAAGCTTTAAACGACCAGGATTCACTGCAACCACTAGTGATAAGAAGGTAAATTACATTGAACTGAGCACTAACTGCCGTACCAAGGTGGTCAAATTCAAATAATAACGAACCCGTTGGACGGATCGCTTTATCGAATGCGATTTTGGAAAATCTCCGCCTCGAGTCATCCTTATCGTACACCGACGCTCAAGCCATTTGGTAAATAAATACGAACTACAAAGTAACACTAAGAAAGTGGGAGAATGCGAATGCCCCCTCCAAACAATGACACCGGCGAAATTGTTCGCACGTTTTAAGGAATGTGGACCGTGTTCGGTTTCGGTTCAGCCTCACTAATTAAGTGCAACCGCTCTGAAAACAATTGGTCTGTTTTAGAGCACGCGTTGTACGAAACTCGTTCGTACCGTGTCAGAATGGAAAAAGAACAGTCAACACAGCACTTGAAGAATCGCTTAGGGTACCCGGTACAATGCACGAAATGCGTGCCTGGACGTCTCTGTCGCCTGTGAAACGTAAGCACACTTGAACCAGGCCAGTATCTCTCGATAACGACCTTCTTCACAGACAGCCGTGGCTGTGCCGGATTTGTCCGCTAGCTATAAAAATGATGCATTGCCTATCGAACATGTAACAGTTCGTTCGTAACAGTACCCCAGTTCCAACGTGCTTGCAAGGATAGGGACTACAAAATCCCAGCTAGATTAGTGCAATATGGTGAAAAGGGTTACAGAACTACGCTTGGTGCTTGCGGCTGTATTACTACTAGCTGCAACAGGCATTGCGGAAGAAGCAACAGTTGATGCAGCGCGCGCAGAAGGTGCGGAAACGGAAACCCCGGTAACAGTTTTCCGGTGAACTGTGTATGCGTGCATTGGTGGCGCGATCTAACAACGAAACCGCAACAACCGTTTTGCTTCTTCGTTTGTATAGGAAAGAAAGTGGTGTGCTATGTGGGCACCTGGGCCGTCTATCGTCCCGGTAATGGACGGTTCGACATCGAGCACATCGACCCATTCCTGTGCACTCACCTGATGTACGGATTTTTCGGCATCAACGAAGATGCAACGGTGCGTGTGATCGATCCGTACCTGGATCTAGAGGAAAACTGGGGCCGCGGGCATATCAAGCGGTTTGTCGGACTGAAGAACGTGTCACCGACGCTGAAAACGCTGGCAGCGATCGGAGGCTGGAACGAGGGCTCGAGAAAGTTCTCGGCAATGGCTGCCAGTGCTTCGTTGCGAAAGCGCTTCATTTACGATTGTGTGGCGTTCTGTCAGCGGCACGGGTTCGATGGAATCGATCTCGATTGGGAGTATCCGGCACAGCGTGACGGTAATCCAACCATCGATAAGGATAATCATGCACTGCTGGTGGAGGAAATGCGAGTGGTGTAAGTGTGGGAAGCTTTATAGTCGCAGAACGGAGAAGATACTTACTGCTTTCTTCCTGGACATTTTTTTAGCTTTGACCAGTATGGACTGCTGTTGACAGCGGCGGTAGCATCGGTAGAGTTTTCCGCCGGTCTATCGTACGATATACCACGAATTGCAAAGAGTTTCCATTTCCTGAACGTCATGGTGTACGATATGCATGGCGCATGGGAAAGTTACTGTGGCATCAATGCACCGCTGTACCCTGGTCCGGCAGATACAACGACGACCGATCAACAGCTTAACGTCAACGCTAGCATACATTACTGGCTGTCGCAGGGTGCTCCGGCTGAAAAGCTTGTCCTCGGCATTCCACTATACGGACGAAGCTTTACACTGGCCAATGCGGCCAACTCACAGATCGGAGCACCTACTACCGGTGGTGGTACAGCTGGACCCTACACACGCCAGGCAGGTGTAATGGGATACAACGAGTTCTGTGAGAAGCTACAGTCAGAATCGTGGGAACTTCGGTGGAGCGCAGAACAGCAAGTTCCATACGCAGTGCTCAACAATCAATGGCTAGGGTATGATGATCTTCGATCGATTCAGTTGAAGGTAGGATCTGCAAAGAATCAACTCAAGTTATTGAGATTAACAGTTTTTTTTTCTCCACTTAATTTTAGGTGAAATACCTGCTAGACCTTGGCTTGGGTGGTGCAATGGTGTGGTCCCTTGAGACGGATGACTTCCGGGGTGTGTGTGGTGGTGGAAAGTATCCGCTAATGAATGAAATCCGTTCCCTCGTAAACGGAGGTACACCAAGTCCAACAACTCAACCGCCATCGCCGACACCGTCTGCGCCTACAACTACCCCAACCACTAGCAATCCGGGTGGCGGAAATCCAGGTACATCGACACCACCTGCAAGCGACCGGCCGTGTTCCGGTGGCAAGATTGGTTTCGTACCAAATCCTAACCACTGTAACAGGTACTACATGTGCCTGACCGAGGACATGTTCTTTGAATTTACTTGCCCCGCGGGAACACTTTTCGATCCGAATCTGAACGTCTGCAACTGGGCCGACCAGGTAAAATGTGCAAACGAATGAACGAATGCGTATAGGTTTAGCTTTTCTTGCAATCCGTTTATTTATAATGAATAAAATATAAAAATAACGTAAAAGGTCACACTATTTATTGTGTGAAAAGTTTTTTTTTTTACAATTAAATCTCTTTAGCAACGAAAGTAAATTTAAATTGATATTCAAACTTCACTTGAAGCAGAACACCAACTCGAGCTGGGTAGTATAAACGCATTGCGTACAAAAGCTCACCGTCAGTGGAGTTTTGACATGTTTACAAGCATCGTTGTGTGCGTGTGAGGGGAGAGTGCGTGTTTTGCTCTTTCCAGAACACAACACACATCGCGCACTGTCGTCAGCTGTAAAAAGAGTGGTGTGGAAGGAAAAACAATACTCCAGCACATTGTGTCGCAGAATAAAGAACCTTCTGATGCGGGCGCTTCTCAATTAACTAACAACGGCCGCATCATGTATCGCTGGTGATTGGATTTTTATCCTTCGAGTTGATATCGGATTACACGCAAACGAATTGTAAAACAGCCTTCTACAGAATGTAGAATCGTGTCAACTGATTGCGGACAAAACAATCCTTCGTGGCAAGTTTTCAACAAGAAAAAAGGTAAGAAAGATATCATCTGCAGCAACAAGCGTGTCGTGTCCATGTACACTTGGTCGGTGAATCATCGTTTTGCCAGAATCGAAATGCCTGATAGACCCACAAACTGCTGCGGTATAGCATAATGGCTTATCTGCTCATTAGCAACTATGCGCGATTTTTTGTAGCGTGTGTTCTGCCTGATTGTGATTAAATGTTTGTTGTGCATTTTTATGGTTGTTTTTGTTTTACAGAAAAAAATCAATCAGCAGCGGCGTAGACAACGAAAACACATACAGAGCAGCACACATATACTTACAGCAGTCGCCCACAGCGAGGCATATCACCATCAAGCGGGGAAGAGAACGACTCTCTTTCTACCTCGGTACAAGTGAATGCAAAGGGCCCGCATACCGTCCACCGGGCGGCAACAAAGGATGAGCTCGACCTACCCGAAAGCACCGATCGGTGTGCGTGTGATAAGCTACCTGTCCGCCAAACTATGTCCCCGGTGGCAGATCAACCGCGTCCTGTGGTTCAAATGTTCCGTCCTTGGGTTGACCTATATCGCTTACACCTGCTACCACATGACACGGAAACCGATCTCCGTCGTCAAATCGGTACTGCACCGTAACTGTTCGACCGTTACGCTGCCGCCCGAATTCGTCACACCGGCGGGCAGCGGCAACGATCCAACGGCACCACCGTCCCCATTCCCAACCGATGGCACCTGGTGTGATTATGCTCCATTCGATCAGCCCGACTTTAATTCACTGCTCGGAGCGCTCGATTCGGCGTTCCTGTTTAGCTACGCGATTGCCATGTTCTTTGCCGGGTTTATTGCGGAGCGGGTTTCACTGCGATACTTCCTTGCGCTGGGGATGGCGTTTTCCGGCGTGTTTTGCTATCTGTTTGGGCTGGCAAAAGTGTACGACATTCATGCGCTGTGGTACTTTATTGCTGTGCAAGCACTGGCGGGCATGTTTCAAACCACCGGCTGGCCCGGTGTGGTAACGATCGTGGGCCGTTGGTTTGGCAAATCGAAGCGGGGACTTATCTTCGGCATCTGGAACAGTCACACCTCGATCGGGAATGTGCTCGGTACGCTGATTGCGGCCCACTACGTCGAACGGGACTGGTCGATGTCGTTCGTGGTGCCCGGCTTTTTGATGGGACTGTGTGGATTCGTGATGTTCCTGTTTCTGGTGGAACGGCCAGAAATTGTGGACTGTCAGGAGAAAGTGGCTGATTACGCTCAACAGCAGCGTGGATCGTCGGCCGGTTCGAGCTATCGGCGGATGGAAGATTCTGTGAGTGATGTGGAAGATTCCGTCCCAAATACGGAACAGGTAAGAATACATCCAACCTTTATTTCAATGACCACCACCACCCGGGTATGTTTAGCATTTTAAATTTTCAATAACATCTAATATAATTTAGCTACCAAGTTGAAGCTTTTAAAATGTCTAGAAAAACTGTTTTAAACTGTCGTTTAAGCAAAAAAACAGATTTTTTATTTTTTAAAATATACTTTTAAATTTATTTTCAATTTTTTAAACACCTACGCCGTTTAGGTCATATATTTTGTATGGGTGTTTGTATTTTGTCGTATTATAAAGCTTATATCCGTGCAATCAGGATGGATATGACTTCAAATCTCTCATAATGGTCATATTACATGTAAATCATTTTTACCTTATTCCTCCCAATTTTTGGCTTTAATTATGACTAATAAACTACTTGATGACCAATCTCTTTAATTGGTTGAATTATAGAAAAGTGAGTAACAAGCCATACGTTTGAATGGTTTGGAACCATAACAAAAACCTTGAAAATTACTATTCGGCGGCTATTCGTCGCCTATTTTTACTGTCTGTATAAATTGATTACATAAATTTGTAAAAAGAAGATTTAAAAAGCAAGTAGTAGAAAGTTTTTAAATTATCAACTAACTTTTACTATTTAGACAACAAAAAGCTTCATCTTTTTTGAAATTTTCATGCAAATATGACGAGCAGATCAAAAGTTATTAGCTTTCTTATGCGAGAAAATACAAACTCGCATACAAAATATATGGCCTAACCGAGCAGGTGGGTTATAGAATTCAGGGTTTATCTGTGGTCATTGAAACGAAGGTTTAAAGGACGGTCGTCACGTCCCAGTTGTAAACTAACCTTTTAGAACTAATACCTGTATGTGCTTCTTTCTTTTCTCTTGCTTTTCTTTTACATACCTTATTTTATGTTTTGCGTGTGAATTTGCATTTCTTTCGCTGCTTCCGGCCGTCGGGCAGGATAATGCTTCAACGCGAAGCTTACGTGGCAGTTATTATTCTGTAAGTGCATGGTTTGTGTAGTAGTTTCTGTCCGATTGGTAGTGGTGCAGTTGTTTGTAACTGTAAAAGCCAATTAAATTCTTATTTAATTCATGTTTCAAGTATAGAAAATCGTTTTTCTCACATTTTTCCTTTAATTTACAGGAAATCAACGAACGCACACCGATAATTGGAAGCATCAATCGAGCGCCATCGCATCAGGATGCGATCGGTTTCTTCGGTGCACTGCGCATTCCCGGAGTGGTAGAATTTTCGCTAAGTCTATTCTTTTCCAAGCTCGTCAGCTACACATTCCTTTTCTGGCTACCATTTTACATTCAACATTCTAGTAAGAAGCTTAGACCGGAAGCTTATTAAAACTTTATAGCGATATGTAACATTTTCCCTTTTTTTTTCTTTTAGCTTCGATGGGTGCTAAACTGTCCGCGGATGTATCGACTGTGTTCGATATCGGCGGTATTGTCGGTGCGATCGCAGCCGGCATGCTTTCCGACGCTAGCGCCATGCCTGCCACCACATGCACTGGAATGCTGGCGATCGCAGCTCCACTGGTAAGCATACGAGCCACCCCATTCTCCCGTTCACCATTCTACATGTACCATCTTCTCCGCAGCTTCTTATCTACCGGTGCTGGGGAAGTGTCTCGCTTTCGGTAAACATTCTGCTACTGTTCATCGTGGGCGTTATGGTAAACGGTCCGTACGCACTCATCACCACCTCCGTCAGTGCCGAGCTGGGACAGCACAGTTCACTGAACGGAAATTCGAAAGCGCTCGCCACAGTAACGGCCATTATCGATGGTACGGGATCGATCGGTGCTGCCATCGGACCGCTGCTAGCGGGCATGGTATCGGGCTGGAGTAACGTATTCTACATGCTGGTCATATCGGACGTACTGGCGTTGGCAATGTTGCTGCGAATTAGCAGCAAAGAATGCTCCCGACGTAACATCAACCGGAGGTACAACGTGCGCATCGAGTGATAAAGAGGGTGAAAAGAAAAGGCAAAACGACGCGCACAAACTCTCCAAAGTGGTACGTTTTACGTGTGTACAATATTATATTACGCCAGCTCTCGTTTAGGGTCTCATTTGTAATGTTCGTCGAAGTTCGAAGATGGATGAATGGTGAATATCTTTTTTATCACTAACCTCTCCCTAGCAATTAAGGCTATTAGTACGTTTATTCGGAAATAAAGCTCTTAACCGGTGGTCTCATATTAATACCAGTGTTTTTTTCACGTCGATAGATTTTATAAACTCCAAAATCTTGATATGATTGCAGCCAAGATTTTCAAACGGTTTTCTTAACCCACGGAACGGCAAATGGGGTGTTTGTATATTGCGCACTTACAGATTAAAAATTCTTTGAAACACAGTTAGTCGTCAAACCAAACCCCGACGTTTTTGTAAAGTTATTTTATATTACCAGCAGTACAAAGGGGTTTGCAAAGACAATAGTTTAGAAGACAATCCTTTGAGGAACTACTTTTCAGGACAGAGCGCAATACCATTCAGCACAGCAGCGGAAAATGCAATTCTTGAAGCTGGTTAGCAGCTAAAAACAGCTACTCTACTCTCTAGTTTAAACTACTTCTCTACGTTAAAGCTCTCTGAATCTTTAACTACCTACCGTTAAGATAAGAGCCCTAAAAACAGAGAATTGCTAAAGCCATGTGTGTTGAACAGCAGATATGGTCATCCGATATACAGATGCATGCTGTCAAAAGCTTGTTCATGTTAAGATATTACGCTTACGACATGAAAACAAAAAGCGAAGTTAACGATCGATTCGAGCAATGACCTATGACAATGGCACATAGTAACGACACATCTGAGATCGACAAAAGAGACTGCACTTGCCTTGTAAGAGTGTAAGCTTAGATCGTCATCCACCAATTCTCTCGAAGGCATCAACGCCATCACTAAATCTCAGCTTGGGCCTACCAAACACTTGGACGATACGGAGGAGGTAGGGAAACGGTTACATTAACTAACACATTTACTCAATCAAACAATGTCTGCCTCTCGGGCTTAACAATCGACGAGTAACTACCCGAATGAACTTTCGCGGCACACCCTCAAGCCAATCCATAGCAGTAAAACAGTAAAGCAGTAAAATAAACTGTTTTAGGTGACGCAAATGAGCAGACGATGACACGGGAAGATAAATTTTGAGATCGTCGGCATAAAACAACAAACCATCGGAAGTACAATCGTTGACAAACAGTAGGAACAACAGAGGACTAGTAAAGGTTTTATTCAAAAAGGGAGCGAAGAAAACCTTACGCGTTTTTAAAATAACTGACGGAATGTCGTCCAGGACCAAGGGAGCTCACTATAATATCAGTGATAGTGCTATCGTCGCAAGAAATGGCATAAGGAAGTGTGTAGGTACTACCATCGGAGCTAGAACTAGATAATATATGCGAGATATAATAGATATAATACATACGAACTAGAGATATTGTACGCAATTTCCATTAATCGTTGGTAGTCTAACTTTTTGAAGATAAGACTTCTCATATTCTCGGTCCGTGACTGATGGTTAGTCAATGTTGATACAATGGCGGATAAAGACCTGAAGTTTAAGAATAACTTTTAGAACCTTTTGTGCTTCGCTCCAGTCGCTTTGAATGACGAGATACCCATTGTCCACAAAATTTGCTTGGTAGATGAAGCTCCAGGAACGTTTAGGCTTCCTCGCCTACAAGGTCTCTCTAGGAGTACGCGTTCTTTTTGACGAGGAGGCCTTTTGGAAGTAACTTCTTCAAGTAACTTCGATCGTTTGTCATCTGTGTTCTAATCCTCACCGCTACTAATCCCTCATGGAAGGCTACTTTTTCTATATCTTTTATTCAATTATTACGTTAAAATCACAGCAGTCTTTTAATGATAAACTTGTTCAACTGTTTGTTTGTGGTTTGATTTGTTGTGTGTGTAATTTTGTTTGTAGTTTGTAGTTATTTTGTCTACTATGCTTTCCTTACACATGCTGAGTTTGGTGTACGTGTGGGTGTGGTTACTATCGGTTACGCAAATATTGAGAAATCCAAATAAGTTTGAAGTAGTAGCTGAGCCGATTTGTATTACCGGTTGACCCTCTGTTGTGTTGTGTGCTAGCGCGATTAGGATGCGGATCCGCCCGTCCTCTGCACGTTCCACTATAGTTCCTTGTGGTTAATTTATGTCCTTTTTTTTTGTTTCTTTTTTTCCTGTTCTATGGTGTACGGGTTTGTTTGGTGTGTCCTGTGTGGGTTTTTTCTCTTTTTCTTTTGCCTTTGCATCCTTTACTTACTAATTTAACCATAATCCATCATCATTTGTGTTTGTGGCTGTCTTTTTTCTTCTGCTTGTTTTAGTTTGTAGTCAAATAGTAAACGCAGTATAGAGTTCAATATGGAAATACTAGCCACTATCGAGCTATTTTAGTATGCATTTTGTATAATATATGTAGGCTAAACCTAATCACTTACATTCGAATGTTTTTTTTTTTTGACGCTGCTTTACCTTTTGTCGCACACATCTACATATGCTGCTGCAGCCTGCATGTATTCGCTTCACGTTTGATCCGTCTCACATTCTCTTGCCGCTTTGCTTGTTCGTGTTGCATCGTTTTCTGAAATTGTTTGCCTTCCATCATCATCCTATTTGCACTTTATCCATTGCCTATTTGTCAACATGCTTTTCTTTTCATCGGCGCATCGACGACACCGGGAATCGGCGTGTACGCGCTGCATACGATTTGTTTTAGCTATTCTACACTACCCTATCGAAAGTTTACGGGGTACAGACAGATGGGCTTTGCTTACGTGCTTATTGGTTCATGTATTTGTTTGTTTGTTTGTTTAGTTACTGTTTACTTGTAGTTGATTTGTGCTGATGCGCTTTGTTGCTGCTACGACAAAACACAGCTTAGTTTAGTTCTAGAGTGTTCTGGTCCTTGGAATAGCTTTTCGACCCAGAGCTCACGTTAGTAGTAGTTCCGCACGACACGACAACACCATCAATAAATATAAATCTTTTCTAATGCCTTACGCCTTACAATGACGCCCACACACACACATACGCACATGCCGATTGCTGTTGGGTTGATGCTGGATTTTGTAGTGAATTTTCTATACATCAGGAATGTCCGTTTGTTTTTGTCCATACAACTGTGCATCAATCTTATCATATTGTTCCACCTTTGTGTGAGTGTTGATACATATTTCATCATAAATTACTGTCCTTTTTGCACACACAACAACACCGGCAACATACGAGCATCATCAGTGGAATGTATTCGCTTATAGAAATTGCACATATTGGTTCAGTTTGTGATCCAGGACACATCACATCACGGTTATCAGAATGGATTTGTTTCCCTTTTAATTCTACGCACTGTTTTCTTCTCCGCCTCGCTCTCTCTGTCTCGTACTGCATTCACACATACACGTGTCTCCGTTCTCCTCCGAATGTTATATTTAGTAGTGCTTCTTCGCCTTTAGTCTTGCCAAATTATCATGTACCGAGTAACTTTACAGCGAACAGTGAACGAACAACGAAAATAGAAAACGTACGGCACGGCGGCACGTACGTGCTCGTCCGGCGCCAGAGTTGTCTGTTTGTGCAGACGATTAACAACACACTTGAGAAGGTAAAAAAGGTTCGACAGATTACAGCCAGAGTACATTATACGATATTACACGGTATAAGTAGTAGTATAGGACACTTGCACCTTTTTTCTTATAATGGAACGTCTCTTTTTTCAACGATCACGCAGCATATCGTTCCGCCGTTTCGTTTGAACACAACATATTATATCTGAGCTCGATCAAACCGATCGGTCGAGCAAATAAAGAGTCTTAGAGATTAGCGAACTGCTGTAATTAGTGTTGGCATGAGTACTAAGGGTAAAAGTGAACGCAATAACGATCCTCAACAAGGATGTCTTCTTGTGATAGCCTTAATCTGAATCTTTCAACTGTCTCTTCCTAACCAAGCCTTGTGATTTTAACGATTTTATATGTTTTTTTTTAAGTTGTCTATTTCCCTACCAATCGTGTACTACAGGGAAATTCAAATGATAGAATGCGGTGAGCGCTTTGAAGAGAATAGTGCTAACTCAAAATCATTTTAGTTTTAGATTTTACTTAGCTCCTTTTACAAAATTCTTAAGATAACAGTATAATTTAATACAGTTTTAAAAACTTTGATAACGAAACATTGACAATACGGCGGAGCGCCGTAATACTTAAATATAAATCAAATAATTTGAAAAAACCTTTTCAAAACAGTGCTAATCATCGAAATCGCATGACGCATGACGCATGACATAGTGTGTTTGGGAAGTTCTTCTTGGCTTAACGACCTTTTAGATCACGCCGGCCATCGAATGGCTTACTAGACTTGCCGATACCACGTAGTTGGTAACGTCACTGTGATAGGAAATTATTATTTAAAAATTTTCTTTCTTTGATCCGTCCTTTGGTAGGAAAATATAGATTTACTGCAGTTTCAGTATTGAATTTTTGAATTTCATCTTGCCAAGTGCCTACTGAGGATCGATACCATTGTTACAGAGAGAATCACCGCAAATAGCTATGGAAGCGCGTGCAATTGATATGAAAAATAAAGTTTGAAAGGTTATTTCCATATTAATTGCACGTGCTTCAATATTATTTTTGGGTGATTCGCTAATAATATTGCGTCTTTCTATATCAATCGTCGAGGATTTCAACTCGCTGGCGCTATTCTCCAAAGTTGGCTCGCCGCACCCTACCTATTTGCATTTCCCTGTACGAAAGTATATTGCAGTTTAAGACATCAATTGTGTTAAAACAAATAATAACTGGCGTGTTTATATTGACTTTTCCTTTTCCCTTTTCTGAAAACTCTGCCGAAATATTGCTAACGACATACAATGAGAAAAGAAAAACAACGTCGTCCACTAAACACAGCTCTATCCCTCTCTCTGTCTCATTGGTACATATACAATACGTTCAACCTGTTTGCTTATTTATTAACAATACTATACACCTACGAACAAGGATAAAATCTATCTACTTGGCTATTGCGGGGGGTGGGTGGGGGATAGTATTGGATGCAAGAAAGGCGAACGGCCAATATCCTTTTGCTCCTCAACCCACGGCGGCAAAATCAAGGCATAATTATTAGCGATTGAGCCTTGCAATATGAACAAGCCTGGAATCGGTTCTTTGAAACGCTCGGCCAAAAAAAAAACGCATTAAAATTCGTCTGAAATCGATTAAAATGATAAACCTAATAAATTAACGAATCATATACACTGCTGCTACTTCTTCTACTCCTCTCGCGACTGGCGACAGCGTGTGTCTTTAGCCATTAGTCTTGTCTTAACAACAACGATATTGAACTAAATGTAACACCGGTGAGATTAAAACATTGCTATAATTCCGCAACAATTTGGCGGATGTGTTTGTGTGTGCGCTAAACGCATGATGCGTTTATGTGTTTGCTGGATAATTATACTAAAAAGATTGCATTAAACAGAAAGAGGATGAAAAAAACTAAAAATCCGTCAATTTAAACACTCCTCTTGCATCAGTTCCAAGCCTCCCGTTACACCGTTAAGGATGTGATAAGCTGCTGACAGAGCTTGCCATATTCGTACTGGTCGCCCGAGATCCGCCGCAGTTTAATGCCCTTGCTTGTATTGCTGTCTTTGCTGTTCCGGCCTTCGTACACCTGCAGCTCAATCTGCAATCCACCAGAAAACTCCAGACTTAGGTTCGATCGCGCATCCGCCGATCCGGAACCATTCCGTCCCGACGGTCCACTCGAACCATCGCCTCCTCCGAGTTGCATCGGTCTTCCTCCACTTTCATCACCGGCAACGCCCGACCCAGCCGATCTGTTGCTATTTGGATCCGAACCGGCCATTCTGCCGCTCCCATACCCACTCCCACCAGCCACACCGTAAACGCAACCCTTAGGTGGCATCGTCGAGTCTAGCGTACGCTTCACCATCTCCAGTATGCGAACCGAATCGAGCGATGAACATTCCTGCGGCAACGGTAGCTCGTAACACTCATCCGAGCTTTTCGAACTATCGCACAACGAATCCGGACTCAAGCGTGCCCCATCCTGCTCCGAGTTGGAATCGGCACTCTTGAAGCCCGAACTTGAAGCCGACGGTTCCTGACTCGGGGACAGATTCGAGTGGTTCGAATCATTGCTCAAACTGTCATCGCTAAAGCCGAGCGATTTGTCACTGCCACGCCGCACGTACGACTCACTAATATCGGACGTGTCGAGCTTGGCCGATGTGGTCGTCGCAGTGGAATTGTTTTCCGTGTCCAGACTTGCCTTCCGTCCGACGCCACGCGTTATCGAAGGCATATCACTGGCAGGTTCCGTGATGAGCAGTCCCGAAAAGCCTAGCCCACTCGTCGTCGCACTGCTACCTGTTTGGCAGTTGAGCGAATCATCACTATCCGCGTGACTTGAGTCGGACAACGCCACCAACGTGATTTCACTGCCCTGCACATCGGTCAGACAGATCTGCGGATGTGTATGCTGGAAGCTAAGATCTTCCGGAGATGCATTAGCCGAATGGCTCTTGAATGGCGCCGTCCCAGACGTGGCCGTCGAATGTTCCTCCTGAATGATACAAAGATTGTTGGGCGACGTTGGTGGCGTGGCGGAGATACGCATTGTTTGCGGTGTGGGAGGTGGCAACAGCCCATAGTTCTTCGGATCGAAATAGTTGACCGGTGTGGTAGCGCCAGAGTAGCAGCCCGCCACTATCCGACCGGAAAAATCGATCTCCACACTGTTCACGATATCCATACTCAGATCGAGCGGTTCGTTACAAGCGACGGATGGGAAGGCTGACGTAGCGGCGGAGGATGTCCCACGGGTAATGGAACCACCCGCCATTGTGATACTTCCTGCACCACCACCACCACCACCCGTGTTCAGTGTGCTGAAGCCACGGGTAATTTGATGCATCGGAGATGCAGCACCACCGCTCGATGATCCAGCACCACTTGAGCTGCCCATATTCCCGCTACATCCACTGACGATCGAGGCCGGCGGTCCGGGTAGGATAGGCGAGGAGCAACCGCTGGCGTAGTAAACAGGCGATGGACATCCACTGTTGCTATTGCTACCGGCGTACTCCAAACCGGACAAATGGCACATTCCCGTACTGGAGGCAGCATTCATCGACGACATTCCGGTGCCCGGTGCCATCAGGTTCGGGAATCCGTACGGATTGCCAAACGCTCCGAATGTTGTCCCTGTTCCACCTCCACCTCCTCCTGCACCCATGTAGCTGGGCTGCATACCTCCCCCGATCGGAAAGCCCGTAGGCCGACCCGCCACGGGATAACCAGATCCAGCTCCACCACCATGCCGTAGTGTCGCATTTAATGGAGAAACACTCTGACTGTGCTGTAGCTGCAAAAGATTGAGTCCCGCGTCCAACGTTCCACCCATCATACCCGTGCCGCCAACACCCGCCACTGTCCCAACATTTCCACCCCGTACCAATCCCAACTGATGACCGACTTCGTACGGCATTGTGCGAGTGTTTAGGATACTGTTAGCCGTTTCAATCTGTAGCCGATTCTCCTGCACCAACTTCTCTAGCCCCGGTACAAGTGAAAGCATCACATCGTGCGGCACGGTCAAGTCCGGGTAGGTTGTGCGATCGTCCATGAACGCTTTACAGTGCATCGGTGAACCGGGCAAGCTGACGGAGTTGTCCGCTAGTGGAGGACTGGGCGTGATTAGCAGATTGTTGCGCTGTTGTGAGGCTGCTATTGCGGCAGCATGCAAACCTTTCTGCAGCTGTTGACACTCTTGAAATGGACCCTGGAACTGGGACGTTATGCGGGAACCTTCGGACGCACGGCGTACCGGACTGTAACGGCCTGCGAAATGAAAGAAAAGCAATTAAGGAGTTTTAGGTCCACTTGAATTTACTACGAAGGTATGATATGATGTATAAAGCGAAATTATGTTTGGATGCTTTTCCTAACGTATGCATTAAAAAAAGACTGATTTTAAGGATTTTTTATTCCATAGTCTTGAGCTAGAGATTCTTTTGAGTATCTTCTGATTAGTGTAACGACCACTAAGTTGGATAGTCAGTCCCTTCTACGAAGGAACGATCCTGATTCATCTCTACTACCGAACCGCCCTTTACAATATCCATAAATCGTTTTATTCATATCAGTTTACTTAGAGCGCTACAATCAAGGAACTATGACTGAAAATTTTGTATTAGCTCCAAAAAATCCAAATGATAGAGTAAATAAGATCACAGGAAAGTCTTAGACGACAGTCCAAGGCCTCCAAAAGATAAAATGCACCTTGCTCAGTCGAGCGAAGAAATTGAATATCGTTTTTCTTGATCATCCGGACACAAAGAGATTCTCTTATTTCTGAAGAAAGATAATTTATCTTAAACAAACTTCAACTGTAGCAAAAAAAAAAATTAAAATATTCTTTGACCTGCTGGTTGGATGGTTGATCAGAACAACTGACCAAACGATGAAAAGGACTTCCCAGATATCACAAACATTATTACAAAACTTCCCAGTCGACTTCGACAATAAGTCTAGTTTTTTAATGCATACCTAACTACAACACTATTACAAAGCATGAAATAAAGCGTGCAAGACAAATAACATAGTTTTCTAGCGTAGCAAACAAAATACTCATTAAATTTAAAAAACAACGAATAGCGCTACAATTACGATCATACTATCTACACCACGAGTTTATAATGAGTGAAGGGTCTTTGGCGAATGCAACGAAGGATAATGCAGCTTAATGAATGTGTTAATGTGGCTATGGCTATGCTTTGGCTGTCTCGCTCCGGTTCGTTTCGCATTCAAAATGGTCGGGTTAATCGGCGAGAGTTTCGATCCTTCTTCCATGATAGGTGAGGCACCAGTTTTTTGTCGATCGATCAAACGATCATCGTCGTCAGCCGGCCGGCGACTACTTACCAATTTCCTGTACCGTCGGAAGCTTACATGTACGGGTGGCGTACCGTCTGTTACAGATCTGCGACTGTACCACCGCTGGCGGTTGCTGTTGCAGCTGTTGATGTGCGGGCGGCGGTGTTGGTACAGGCGGACACGAACCCAACACACCCGCAAGGCTAGGGTGATGTACCGCAGGATGCTGATTGAACGTGGATGGCGCCTGGATCGTTGGTGACAGTACCGATTGTCCGACAGGTTCCAATGAACCGTGCTTAGAGACAGACGGTGCAGTCGGGCCACTGTTGGGTCCGGCACCGGACGACGAAGACGACGAAGACGCCGATGCAGACGACAACAGCGAAGGTGGCAAATAGTCTCGGTTCATGCGCGCTTCTACCTCGCGTATCAGGTCCGGGCTTATCACTGTGTGTGACGCCGCCATAGCCGTAATGTGTGTCAAATAGGTGCGGCAACAGCGGTAGCGCCAAATTGTGTGTTTTATTTCAGGGAATATCGCGTTGTGTGTATTTATTTGTTTGTTTTTTTTTTGCGATACAGCACAAACATTGATGCACATGTGTTTTCGTTTGTGAAACAAAAAATCGTATTTACACGAGAAAAAATTCAAAGAAAAAACATAAGGAAGAAAAAGGGAAGAAATGCAAGGCGAAAAATAAAAATGATGTAAAAATAACACAACAAAAAAAACAGCAAAAGATATTAAAGTGGAAAGAAAAAAGAAAAAAGGGTTCGCACTAAACGGAGTTTTTAACAAATATAAACCAAAATGGCGAATAAATAACGGGATCAAATAAAAGAACAAAGAGGCTCAAGACTAAAACATCAATTCTTACAATAATTTCAAAAAAAAAAATGCGTGCATAATACTTCTAAAAACACATTTTTGAGCTATAGCACTAGTTTAGCCACATGCAAAAGGATAAAAAGAGTACCTAAAAACTCAAGCACGACCACTCATTCGATCAGTTGCACAAACCTAACATCGATCCCTAAAGTGTGTAACACAGCTAGCGAAGAGCGAGAGCCGTGCTGCGTGATTCGAATCTGGCTCGACCACTAATTGTTGGCTGTTGGACTATCTGGCGACCCATTCCCCAACTTACCGGGCGGACGTTCCATGACGGTCAGGAGACCGGTACGTCGAGTTCTGCCTCCTCCACCACCACCTCCTCCTCCGCCGCCACCACCCCCACCTGCCGTTCCGCTGACTCCACCACCGGTGGAGGGAGCTGGAGAGTGGGCCTGCGGTGGTTCCATCGGTGACGCATTCCCGGCCGATAGATCATCGGTGCAGCCGACGGTATGTCGTTTGGTGCAACCGCGACCATGCATGTATCTAAAAGAAAAGCAAACAAAACGAACGTGGTAAGCTATCGGGAACCACAATCATACGGGGCGAAGTGTGCCCATCGGAAAGAACCGGCGTTGCATAATGTCCCTATCGATTCTAGGCGCAGCACGCGGGCTCATTATTATACCATCTCCGTGGTTTCATCTACTCTTATTCGAGCGAATGATGCTCATCATTTACATCCGAAAAGGGCATCTTCCATGCCGTTATTGCGCAGAAATGGAATTCATTTTCGACACACTACTCTCTGCGGTGACATAACGAGAATACGGAGAACTAACGCCACAACTCGCAGGCACGTTCTTCTAGCAGACTGACCGAGCAGCAGCAGCAAATTCTGATTACGCGGCACACTAGCAAACGCTGCAGCACACTTCATTTAAGTAAATCCTGTTAAAACATGCCGTTACAGGAGGTTACGCTATCGATCAAACTTACATCATTTATCCGTTACTGTACGCGTTAAAGATTTTAATCCAAATTTTTGCCTATTCTTAAATACGAATCCGTTGTCTTGTTAGCTTTACGGTCATTTATCGTAATGCATATACAGGTTGTTCACGATAAATTTGACTGTTTTTCGCGCCGCAGAGATTAGCTGCTCGCCGAGAAAGGCCGTGAGACGCAACTGAAAAATGGGAAGAAACTGCTGAACATGCTCAAGCATCCAGTGGAACTTGAGATAATCTGATCTACTATTTTTCGGACGTTTCGAGGGTGCCGTGCGTACGTTTACTGTGTATTCCTCTGTTTTTCAAAACTCGAAACTCATCCAAATAAAAAAACTCAAGCAAAAAAACGGTTAAAATTGCTACGCACACATTGTATAGAAAATCAAAAACGTCCGATATATTGGGTGCGAGAAAGGAAGAAAGCAAACAAACAAAAGTCATCGGAACTGCGCGTCACGCGAGTGGCGTACGGTTCCGATAGGAAGCTTCGTCCAAACAATGTGTCCGCCGTCATTATGCATCGTGTGTTTTTTTCATTTCGTACGTATGCCCGGCACATTGACGAAGTGCGTACCTTTCCATTCAAGGGCACGCAGCAGAATCAACAACTAGAATTTAAAAACGAACAAAAATTGTATCCTACGGCGAAGCGCCGGTTTCAAAAAGAAAACACAAACGACGCATTTTTGATAAATCATCGTTAGCAAGAAGAAACATTGCCATTTTTCATACACTTTTTCACCTGCAGGGCATTATCTCGTGGGGATCTAGGGTGAAAATTCTTCGCGCCGTATCCATGCGGGCGGTCGGATTCGATACTGTACCTCTGTATTTCATCGTTTGAATCATCAGTTCCTTCACTGTTGGGCGTCTGAAGCATCACGTGGTCCATGATCATCGCGGAACTGTTTACACCACCACCGATCGGTCCAATGGTGGAAGGAACCGACCCGGGCACCAACACCGAACCATCCACACCTTGCTGTGGTTGCGATTGTTGCTGTGACTGTGGCTGGGACTGCGGTTGCTGCTGCTGGTGTGAATGGTGTTGATCGTGAAAGTTAGTAGACGATGAGGGGTAGTAGATTTGCAAATTTGCTCCACCATCCGATGCTCGGCGTCCAAAGGAGCTTGCTGGGGAATTGAAGGGAGAGAATGCAAAATGAAATAAAAGAAACAATTCACGAAATCCGTCAAATCCCCAGGGGGAAGTAAATTTACTCACTTGCACCCATCACAGTCGGCGGCTTCAGCAGATGCTGATCCTTAATGGTCAGATTGTGTATCGGTTGATTCTGCAGCGACGGAATGTTGATCGGTACGTTCGGTGTCGGCGGAATCGATGGTTCATGCATCTTGAAGCTGATCGGTACGACATTCGGGTTCACCAGTACCTGTTCGTGTGCTACATCACCCGGTCCCACCGTATGCCGCCGGGTGTTACCACCCGCACCAGTACCATTCGTACAGCTCGGCGGGAACAGATAGTGATCGCCGGTTCCTGTCGATTCGGACGATTTGACCGTTCCAGGCGATGCGGTTGGCGTGGTGACCGTTGATGCGCCCGTCTCCAGATCGTACTTCTCTAGATCCTCCGTTCCGGCCAAACCGGATGATATGTTCAGTATGGTTGAACCGACGCTCGTGAGCGGGCTTAACCGTTCGAGCGAATCGTTCTTGATGACCTCGGTCCGATCGACCACACCGGTCGTAATACTGGTCTTACGGGATCGCGAATACGCAAGACTGGCGTGATGCTGTAGCCGGCCCTTCTCCTTCCGCTTCTGCCGCAGCTTGTCCACCAACAGATTGTAGATGGCGTAGATATGATCGAACCGGCTTTCGTGCACGGACTGTGCAATCATGTCCGCGGTTAGTCCGGGCAGCTGAAGCATGTGCGTCATTACGACCGTGTCCAGATTTTCCGTCTCGCGCGTCGGTTGCCCTAGGACCGTTCCTCCACCAACGCTCAAGCCATAATCACCCGCTTCCAGCATCGGAATGGAATTGTACTGCTCGAGCCAACGGTGGTGAGCGATCTGTTTCAGCGTGTACCGACGTTCCGGTTCCACCACCAACATATGGCGTATCAGTTGCTCACACTCCTGGGACATGAAGAACGGTATTCGAAACTTTCCCGCCACTACCACACTGCGCAGATCGTGCAGTGTCGACCCATCGAACGGGAGTGCACCGCACACGAGCACATACAGCACCACACCCAAACTCCAAATGTCCGACTTGGGTCCATCGTACTCAACGCCCTGAAACACTTCCGGCGCGGCATACGGTGGCGACCCACACCACGTCCGCAATGGTTGTCCCTCGATGAAGGTGTTGCTAAACCCAAAGTCGGCCAACTTTACGTTCATCTCCGTGTCGAGCAGCACGTTTTCGGCCTTCAGGTCCCGGTGCACGATACCCTTCCGGTGACAATAATCGACCGCTGCCACTATCTGCGAAAAGATGCGGGCCGCTTCCTCCTCCTTCATGCGCCCGTTCGCGACCAGATGATCGAATATCTCGCCCTGGGCCGCATGTTCCGTCACCAGGTAGATCTTGTTGCGTGACTCCATGACCTCGTACAGGCGCGTAATGTGCGGATGATGTAACACCTTCAGTATCGATATTTCGCGGAACGTCTTCGCCAGGTTCTCCTCGTCCAGACATGTTTTATCGATTATTTTAATTGCAACCTGATTGTGAGAAAGCGACCGAAAGAACAAATGAAAGAAAGGTTTTAGTTACGCTGAGGCGAACGTTAGACATTAAATAGTAAGAAAAGTACTTTTAACCTCCCCTCCCCCAAATACTAAGCCGCCATTGCGGACCTTCTGTTAGTACGACATGCGTTAGAGGGGAAGTTCGTAAAACGTACAACTTTTTTATGTTTTCTTATTTAATATCCAGGTCGGCGGAGGGTTATGTCAATAAAGCGCGGATACCCGCCACATCGGTGCTTCGAAACAAACGAGAATTGCGCGGAGCACAAAACGTGTCGGAAGATAGGGTTCAGGTTAGGACACCGTGCTTGGCGTGTGTGTGTGTGTGTGTGGATAAATTATTCAGAACATCTGATTCGACCCAGCTCGCGGCTCATTACGGTAAAAGTGAGGTCACAGCAGAGCACAAATCGGGCAAAATGAATGCAAATATTTTCAACCCATGGGTCCCTTGCCCCATGTCCTTCCTAGCCATTCCCAAAAACCCATGCATACATATCCGAGCACCCACGGGGACAGAACTACGAACTGAGGACTTATTTTAAACTGTCCCAAGGCATAAAATTGGACGGCCGCGAGGACCAAAACAAGGACTCTGTACGTGGAGCGCGCAAAATAATGTCCTTTTTGCACAACAATGTGTCGGTGTACCGTTTATGGGTCATAATACCGGCGTTTGGGAGGGGCATTGGAGAGCCCTTTTTTGTCGTCATCAACTTAGATTGCTACGTAGGTCAGTCTTGGGCACTAGAGTTACACAAACCATCCAGTTACACAATTTCCCTTGGTCCCCCTTCCTTCTACCAACGCACGTTCTCGTCCAGTCCCGTATGGGGAGGCTCGGTTTTCGATTGGTCCCATTTTAAACTTCTAGTCAAGCCTCCTTTTGGTATTTATAAAGCATCGGAAACACCAGAAGCAACGGCTAAGAACGAATACAACAAAAAATCCATCGCCTTCCTTCCAGGACAAGTGTGTCCTGCACCCCCATTTGGGGAGGTTGACCATAATAGATGGATTTCCTTCATTTTTAGGTCATTAAAAGTTCACCATTTCCTACCTATTTCTACAAAGCGTGTTTTGTCCGTCTCTTTTGCGTTCTCTCTCTCTCTCTCTCTCGACACTCGCCGACACACATGGGCACCGGAATTGCATCGGTTTGGGTTAGCATATCCTCCGGGCGGACAGTCGTGACGCGCGCGTACTGTACAGCGAGAACCTTCCCACTGCTGATCGATTCGTCCTCGGCCCTCTTGATGCAACTACACAGACACACACACACACACACACACACACACACACACACAAATGGTGCATTATTTCGAGGGCTTACCACGGGTACGAAACGTTCGTCATTTTACCTTACCCTCACTGACGATCGATGTCCTGTCCCTTCCGTTTGTGGCATGCATTTTTAGCCTCGATGTCCTCCAACAATCCATTGGAACCAATCCAACGGAGGGGGTTTCACAATTGGAGAAAGAAAGAATGATTCCAAACACACACCCCAGATCGATTATTGTGATAAATGTGGTCATCCAATGATGATCGGAATAGTAGCAGACGCCTGATATGCCTTTGATACGAACAACTAAACCAGGGCCAATATGTCGCAACGAAACAACAAACCAATGCTAACATAAAACACATTCATGCCGGTATTGTTTGCGATGGCAATTGACACATCGCACCGCTTTTTGCACACAGTTTCTTCAGCTGATATTAACCTTCTAGACCCCGGAGACACCTCTCTGATGCCATCGCCCCTCTGTGTCGTTCGTTTAGCGCACACGTGATTATTGCTATGCTGGAGACAAATTCTACTCCATACTCCTGCTCATGTCATATCGCGCAAGAGATGCGCTGTTGTTCCTTGCCGGCAAGAAGGAAGTGAAGCATTGACGGTCTTTCGAACAAGAGACCTCCCTGGTCTAGAGAGACCGGGTGCAAAAAGATAACGTTATCTGCTTCTGGGGGTCGACGACGAAGGCAACGGGCCGATGGCTACCGGAATGAGATATCACCTACACGTTCAAAATGGATAAACGTCCCCGGTAGACGACCGTATCGCACGATAGTGGACCGTTGGACATGTTGTTCAGAGGAAGCTTTTAATTACCGCAAAAAAGGGAACCAACGTTTCGTGTTTTGTTTTTACTGCTTTGAAGATATTTTAAACAGTCAGCTCTATGACTGTGCATTTTTTACGCCGAAGACAAACAAACGCAACACCCAACAACTCGCAGCCCGAAACCGCGGTTAAGGTTTGATCTGAAGAGTGTACATATGCAACTATTCGCTATCGAGACTAATGAGTCGTTTCGTGGAGCTGAAGACAGGTTTGCTTCAGATGCCACGTTGACCGTATGCGCACATAACCAGTTGGTTGGTCGATGGTCAATCGTGTAGTTAGCAGCAAATTTCACTTCAAGGTTGTTACCCCGACACAGCTGACCTTTAACCTCGCCCGGTTGGGAGGTTATGCTTTGGTTTTATGATTATGTATTGTCTTGTTTTATGGTCACCATCGCCTGCCGTATTATAGGGGCGATAACATTAATGCAGGTTTCGTGTAGCAGTTGTCGTAAACTCTTTTACAGATGCTCTTTGTAGTAAAGTTAAAACACGTACTAAATAATGTTTAATCTCATGCGTAAAACAAGAAAATGAGTTAAATGATTTGAAACGGTTGATTGTTTAAGAATTAAATAGCAATAAATATGTAATTTTGAGTGTAAAATCTTCTTGTTTCAATTGATTTCTCCATGTGGTCGTTATTGGTCGGTTGTGAGATTTCTAGGCCCAGTATGATCCAATCATATCAATGTTTAATTATTTGGGAGGAATCTTACGTCGTTGTGGTGCCAAAGAAAATAGAAATGTAGTCCTCCAATAAGGTTAGGTGATCAATTTCTGACCCTACAATTTCACACATTTAATAGCAGGCAACTGGTCTTTAGATGAAGTAAAAACTGAAGAAAACCATTGAGAATTTATGGTTGTGAAATTGTATATCCAGGCGTCGAAGCATGCATCTGAAAAGTGTACAATATCCTGGAAAAGATGGACAAACATCTGATAGAAGGCAGTCAGCGCAATATTTTCTTAAAATCAATAGCTTACAGTGCTTGTGAACAGTATCCATACGTTCGCTGTATTAATAGTCGATCGAACGGATTTTCAACTGATTTCATAAAAGTCACATATAATTTTTTGGACAATCGTTTATCGCAAGACCTTATCCAATGACGGAAAGAGGCAGAGCAATTTGATCGTCAATCTTCTTGCGTCTAGGATTCGTTCAAAATTGAATTCAATTAATTCGATCAAACGATCGACCAAATCGATCCTCAAATCGAATTAGCGGAACGAAAGAGATAGCTGTTTTGTTTACATTGCATTTTGAATTTTGTCTACTTTCGGTCTACTGTCTACTACTTGTACCATTGTACAATGATTGTAATATCTGACGCTGTTCACATTGCCAATTTTAAGTCTGTCTAAATATTAATGTACGTTGGAAAATTGGAAGAACCTGTTCAAAAAGTCACGATAAAGCGTACTTCTTCTTGACGTAATGGCCTGCTAGGTCATCCGAGGATTACTGGTACCACGTAGTTGGATAGTCAGTCCTCACTGCGGGGGAACAACCCGGATAAGATTTGAAAGATGCTCTCTTTTCCCCGATGACACCAACTACGAAAAATACATTACAAATAATCGAGACTATTTCAAACTTTAAACAGGAGTTCGTTGTTCATTTATTTGTTGTGATTTTGTTCTGCCGTGTGTGGACCATACTTTTAGTGTTTCTGACTCACTCAAATAGTTTATCAAATTTATTTGTTATTTGCCATCGATATGACGAACATTTGGTTAGGTAAAGTCCGATAAACTTATTTTCAAATCACTGTTATTTTGGCATTGGAATACCCTTGGACTGTGATGGCGACTGACCAAATATGACTAACATTTTTAGTGTGGACACTCCAGTGTAGACGTTTTAAAATGCTTACACAACCAGTTCATTTTTAAACTTGCGTATCAAAAGTCCTTATTTTTACGTTAGTCTTTCGAAAGCAGCTACAGTGTGCCCCACCGAATCTCCGTACATCCGTACATATTTGGGTCGATACTTGTGTTCTACAGGAATAGTTTCTCATGTAATAGTCCCCTGAGTTTATAAGCTAGATGTCCATATATTCCATCTCCTGTCGTCTCGTGTCGTCTTGCCAGTAAGTAAGCATAGTTTTCAACACAAAAGCGATCACTTCTGAGACTTTCTCATATCTGATTCGTGTAGGTTAAGGGTCTCCAGGGGGCGGTCCGGTGCTGTAGGTCCAGGGCGTTGGGGGCGGCCCGGAGGTGTAGGCGACAAAGGCGCCGGTCTTCATACGACAGGACCGGGGTTCAAATCTCATTCGGACCGTCCCCCCGTAGTGAGTATCGGCAGTCTAGTAAACCCTAGAGGTCGTTAAGCCAATAAGAAGAAGAAGAAGAAGGGTCTCCAGGAGAAATCCCAGACTCAGAATATGTCATTTCAGGTGTATAGCTTCCACCAGATCGCAATTTAACTCACTCAGATTTGTTTGGTGTAGCTTGTGAGATCTTCCAACGCAGATCGCAGCCAATTAATGGCATTGTAATAACCATGTTACAGTTTTACGTGATGTTGAGAAAAAAAAATTCCCTTGCACCATAGATCCATTGTAATACGATAATGTAATAGAAATACGAGGTCCATTGCAATACGCTGTGCGAGGATCTAACCAATCCAGATTTTAAAAATCATTATCATGCCTATATCCATCCGGGATCACACGGGATCATACGGGATTCAAATTGGGATTGAATCCGAGATTCTTTTCCCTTTAACCTTTGCGAGTTAAAGGATCTGGACTTGAGGTTGTAGTTATTATTTTACTTGACACTATTGTCGCCATGTCGACGCGACGCGCTCAATCCTGAGCAGGCCAAGAATCATATCATATATTATCATAATCATATCATATATTATGCATCATAATTATATATCTGGGTTTGTAATATTTGGTGTGATATTGGTATTTTCCTGCTAGCAACCGTTATCATTACCACTATTCAATCGAATTTTGTATATGCATAAATAACGAGTTTCGGTCCATATAATCGAAATGTGCAATCTCTTAGGAGAATATTTCCAATGAATATTTGAATATGAACTTTGCTATCATCTAATGTAATTTTGCATTCACTGAGCGGCAATTTGCATCGCGACTGTGGAATTTTGTAATCAGTTATGGATAAAACAAGCAGTAATTAGAACAACTTTTGCTGCTATTTTTTGCGTTAACCCCTTACCAAATATCTGATACAGTGTGCTGATGTATACAAGAGATGAAAGACCATTTTCCATTTTGCTGGTTTAACAGAAATGAGCGAAACGCTCACCAGACATTCCACTATATGATTGCAATTTTCCCTTAGCTTTACGTAAGATTCCACTATATGATTGCAAGATTGCCCAAGAAGCTTATATTACTCCACTACCCATTTGAAAAAATTCCACTGAATTATTCAAATGTTTGAAACCTTTCTTATTAGAAAGGTTAGGTGCTGTGACATTCTAAAATGTGTTACTTGACATATCGAATGTGAATCTATCGAAAAACAATTTTAATAGAAATATGGGCGGTTAAACAGTGGGAGGTTTGGAAATGGTGATCGAATCTGCTAAAAGCATCTCTGTGCAGAAATCTATTGTGGATTGTTTCGTAGATTTATCACCGTATAAATGTTTCATTACTTATTATAACTTGATGAATGCACCCTAGAGAAGTCCTAAATGATGTGTAATTTTTAATCATAAAACCTGCTATAGTGATGGGTAGATCCTCATTTTTTCCGTAGTCAGATTAATACGACCCCGAGGCATTCCGGAGTATACTTTGGAGTAATCCGGAGTGAAATCCGTGTTAATCTGAAACCATCTTCGATTTCAATTCCAGATTCAACTACAGTGTGCACTGCGGAATTTTTAGCTGAGAATGAGATTTGTTCAAAATGTCATTACTGTTTGTAATTTCCTCTCTGCCTTCTTGTTGGGGTTCTTGAATAAACAAAAACAGGTTTATTACCAACAAATAAACAAATTTGTGTTACAGAACAAATACTTTTTTGTTTGGGAGAATGCGGAATTATTCCAGAATCAACAACGGTTTCCATTACGCTATTTAATACGAATTAAAATCAGGACTTGACACCGGAGTACCCTGCAATTGATTCCGTAGTGCACTCCGGAGTTGAATCCGGTGTTAATATCAGAGTAGAGTCTGCATTTAATCCAGAGTAATTACCACGGACTCCGGATTTGATTCCGGATTTTTTACGGAGTATACTTCGGTTTTTATGCGCCGGAATCGGAGTGGGTTCATTCATCCACTCCGGTGTTCCCACCACTAATCTGCTATAGCGTCCACATACGTCAGAAGTGCCTCAGTTGGTTGTCTAACTTGCAAACACATGCCAATCGTGTGATCTACGCGATCTTTCCAAACCATATCTCTACCTCATTTATCTTACACCCCACGGGTTCCTTTTACTACTGGGCCAAACCCAAATTACGATACAATGATTGATTGAATAATTTCTCCCACCAATAAAAAAAAAAATCCCCCCCTAGGGGTGTGTCGGTCGTCACATACATACGTACCTTCGAGTTTGTGATGACATTGGAGGCCAGCTTTACCACGGCAAAGTTACCTTTGCCGATCGTTTTCTCCAGCTCGTAGTAACCCACGCGCACCAGCTTCTCGATCGACATCGCGGCCTGATGGGGATGGTGATGATGATGCTGCTGTTGTTGCTGTTGCTGATGTTGCTTAATGGCCGCCATACCGATTCCGCCAATCGCGGACGGGAACGATTCGGTCATTTTTGGGAGGCTTTCTGTGCAGCTGGTTGACTTCTCAGACGCGAAGCAACGTCGTAGTACTCCGGTTCCCGTCTGTGTACACACCTGGAACCGCATCCACCACTACCAAGCGGCCAAAGTGCATCCGTCGACGTCGATCAGCTGTTGCGGGTGGAATGGTCCCGGTGTAAAGCAACATTGGCATGCTTCGAAGGATGCTCACAGGGCGTAAGCTTAATCTACACTTCCGTCTCCCACGATTTCACTGGATTAGCTAGTAGGACACACTGGTGGACACTCATCTTGCACACTACACACCAACTACGACCGCAACGAGTTGTTCATGCGGCGAAGGAACGGTTGCTATCGTGTTTTCACAGAGCACGGTTTGCTTTTAATCTTTCACACTAACCAGAAACTAATACACTCGTTCCGTGGGTGCTTGTCTGTCACCCAGCAGGCTGTGACTGTGAGTAAGTGTGCGCTATCTCGCGCGTGTTAATTCACGTGTTTTTGTCTCCTTTCGTTTCTTACGGCCACTTTTTTGGGTGGTTTCACCCCACACACAGGGCTCACAAAAATCACACAATCATCTTACCCACGTCTACCAACACTTTTATCGGTACCGTTTCGTTTGACTATTATCACCAACACGCACAACACACTCACATACATAGTAGACACATTCGCGTTCACGGGGATGTTGACGGCGATCAGACAGCTATTTTTTTTTCTGGCTGCTAATTTTTTGTTGTTTCGGACAGTACACAACGATCCGGCCTGTGATGAAAATTGGTAGCAAACAGAATGATAAAATAACAATTGAACTCATAGATAAGGCGCGAGCATCCCACCCAAACCCAAACAAGCCGGTTCGACCGTCGACTGTGTGCGCTATTTGTCAGAGAAAAATCATCACTCGCTATCATTCATGATCGCCCATCATCATCATCTTCGCGGTGTGACTGCATTGTTGATGGCTACGGGACGTCGTCAATCCGATCGATCGTGATTTTTAACAAAACACGAACAATGACGACTAGTTCACCGCGAGCACGACGACCACAACGACAACGGACCAACGGTTGACGGTTCGCGGACAGCAACTACACACACGCATCAACAAATTGGGATGAAACTGGTTCTGCCCCCAGCCCCGATCCCACAGCAGTGCCCATTACGATTGCGGAAAAGCCGACCATTTGTCGCTTGATTGGTGTGTTCCCTTCTCCTCACGCGGCCACACACATTAGCCTCGGGGACAGAGTGGCAGGCAAATGAATTCGCATTTTAATCAAATCAAAACCCATCCACCAATCGATGTCCGCAGCACAGCGGAGCCTGGACGGCGTCAGCAATACGTCGCTAGTGCTGCGAGAACATTCCGTTTTTCTCCTGGGAAGGCTTTTCCTGCAGGATGAGGAAAATGACCCAATAAAACTCTCTCAAATGGGGCCCTTTTACAAAATGGGCAGCCCTTTTGCGACCTGGTGTAGATAGGACACGACACACACACACACACTTCCTAACAAACAACAACACTGAGGTGACATTTGCTCCATTCCCACCCACCACTCCCAAACCCCCAACAAACAGCCAGGCAGGGGCAGCATCTTTCCGTCGCGTATACGCAGCAATCGATGCGTCGTTTCTCTGCTGTCAAACCACTTCATTCACAATGTGCGACGATGGGGCGAACAGATGCAGGTGGGTGGGGGTTTATTGGGGGGGGGGGGGAAGGGGCACAAGTGGTTGCAAAGGGGTGAGAAAACGGGCGAACAAATAGAAAAGAAACATACACGCACAACCACACACACACACACACACACACACACACACTTGGGCCACACAGTGGAGCACCACACATACGTACGCACACACCCACAAACACATACACACACATACACACACACACGTAAAGGAGCTCCAAAGAGCCTACACCAGCAATTGGTTTCTTCTTGCTCTTGACGGTTTCTTGCACAGGTTGTTTTTTTTCCTTTTTATCGCGTACGGATGGAGCCCACGGGGGGAGGCACCCACCCTGCTACACAGGAAGTGATGAAGCCCTCCGCACACACACATACATCGGTGCCCACATAAACAGATACGCACGTACAAACAGTTCTATCGCCGCCGAATTCTTCTCACCAGACCCTCTTATCGTAAAAATTCCTTATCCGAACGCACTTCTTTCGGCTTGCACCCACTGCCCACCCTCTCACACATCAACCCTTCACGAAAAACCCACACTATACGTTGTGCATGCGTATATGCCTGTGTCTGTGCGTGCCGATGATTGTGTGTGTGTGCATATTCGTGGAAAGGTTTCTCTTTCGTCGCAATTTTGCTGGTTGCGCGCACCTTGCACGGTTTACGGTGATGCACGGTTGGAATGTTATCCCGCACGCACGGACGGTACGGTTCCGGACAATTTGCGCTTGTTTCCTGTTTCACGCGACAACGGCTACGACAACACGTTCGCAACACGGGATAAAAACGATAAAAGAGCACCCCACAAACGCGAAAACAATGGTAAACACTGAGCCAGTCTGCAAATATCGGTCGATGTGACAGCTGGCCCGTTGAGTTTATGGGGTGCGGTTAACCGATCGAGTTGAAATCGGCTTCAGCTAGATAAATAGAGTTCAATTATCCGAAGCAGACCGTTAAACTACCGGTTCGGTTAACCTTTGTGTGCTTCTGATCTTAAAATGGCAGAACTACCACTATTTTATTACGAAAGACGCGTTGGCTTCGAGAATTAGGTTAAAAAAAGCTTTAGAGTAGTATTTGCTTTACTTTTAAATAAAGTCGGTAGGACTAGTGCGCCGTACAGCACAGCTTGTAGCATGAGACACCTATTTACCCTGGGTTTCACAAGTCCCCGGATTGGAACAGCTGCCCCAACATTGTCGAGATGGTATAACATACAATGTTTGTATATCCCTGTTTTCCACGTATTCGATAGCAACTGCTCGGTGGGCCTGTTGTCGTTACTCGGATAACCTTGCGTCGTTCCTCCTTCGGGATCAGGCCACTTTTAGAGATTTCATGAATGAGTGAATAAATGAGTCCACCTGGCGACTCAGGACGCTATCTCAACTGGAATAACTGCGATAAATAACCGACAAACCGCGGTAAGGCAAGAACGTGATGTAGCATCGCGAGATGAGCAACATCTTCAGGTTCCTTTTGCTACACCATCGACTTTGACTATCCTCACCAGATGCGTTGTCACTGGTGAACGTATCCGTCGTTTACGAGCTCGTCCAAAACAACTCCAGCAGCGATTAGAAGAAGGATTCAAACCTAACAATAGCGCCTATTCTAAAAATCGTCGAGATAAAGCAATAGTAGCAGGACCGTTTACTACGCCGTTCTCTATCGTCGGATGAGGAGGCGGCGGTCACGGCTGTCACGGCGACTACCATAGATCTCTAGTTCCTGTTTTTTTCGTCTCAACGAGGAGTACTTGCATTGCACCAGTACAGCTCAAGCTGGTCTTAGCTTTCGTTTCAAAATAAGGCAAAGATTGCCACTGCAGACCACAGTTACCATTAATGTCACAAAAAGGGGCCATGACCCTACCTCCATAACACCTCGCGGTAATACATGGAGGATGAGGTTATTGTTAAAAAAATAGTCCATTTGATCTTTTTTATTTTTCATTCCAAATTTTTCGTTTTCAAGGCTCTACTAAATATCTACAGAAATATTTCTGGTGTTAAACAAATCCTTCTTCTTGGACCAGTGGCGGATCCAGTCCTTCGGAGGCCCCAAGCATAATAAAAAGTTAGGGGCTCCTATAACATTGAATCTGTTGATTGGGGGAAAGGTTGAGTTAGTCATTGATCCGTATGTTTCCAGAGGATCATACATTGATGTTGGTGTCATCTAAGAAAGCCGAGATCATTCGCTGGCATACTAAATTTGTAAGTAATTAGTATTACTGTATGATTTGCAACAGCTTGAATACGAGGGCTGACAATAAAGTAAGGTCTCCAACGCTGCAACTTCGCCGGATCACGCGCTAGGCGAAATCTGGCAACACCGCCGTGTTCCTTGGTTCCCCCACTACCACTTTGCTGCTGGGTGAGGCGTCCCCGACCGCTCAGTCTTGGCTGAGCAGCCGTCAACGATGGAGGTACCCTTCGCGTCAGCGTCCAAGTGCGAATTGCGTTCTGTAATACGTTTTTTGAGTGCGAAAAAGGTGACACCTATTGAAATCCATCGTCAACTAGTTGAAGTTTACGGGGAAAAGTGTATGGACATAAAAAACGTGCGTAAGTGGAGCCGCGAGTTCAATTCCGGGCGCACTAATGTTCACGACGAGGAGAGAAGTGGCCGACCGTCGGTGTCGGATGCGATTGTTCAAGCAGTGGAGGCAGAAATGCTCAAAAACCGCCGTGCGACAATTAGGGACTTGGAAGAGAAGCTTGGAGGAGTGTGTAGCAGCGAAACAATCCGTCATATCCTTGTGAACAACTTGCAGTATCACAAAGTTTCTGCCCGATGGGTGCCGAAACAGCTGACCGAAGACCACATGAAGCGGCATGAAATTTCACCACGACAACGAGCGCCCGCACACATCCAACGTTACCCTTGACCTGCTCAAGAAATTTGGCTGGGACATCATCGATCACCCTCCCTATAGTCCCGATGTGGCCCCAAGTGACTACCCCTTGTTCCCCGCCCTGAAAAAACATCTCGGAGGGAAGAAGTTTGAAAGTGACGCGGAGGTTCAGAAAGAGGTCAACACCTGGCTGCGCGAGGCGGACGGAGAGTGGTATTCTGCCGGCATAGACAAGTTCATCGTGTTGGAAAAAAATGGCGATTATGTAGAAAAGTAGCCAAGACCTCTGCCTTTCCAACGGTGTATCACTTTTTGTAAATAAATGTCATTTTCTATGAAAAAAAAAAAATTGAAGACCTTACTTTATTGTCAGTCCTCGTAGTTCATATATAATTAAAGTTTCGCTTCCTATGTCAGCGAGTGAGGACTGACTATGCAACGAAGTGGTATCAGTAAGTCTAGTAAGCTAATCGTTGGCCGGCATAACAGCAAGACAGGGAGCGTAATATGCAGCTCTATAACATCTATAATATCACTGATAATTGCATCTTTTATAATTTAAATAATAATTTTCATTGCTCTGTGGTTGTCGACCTATTAATTGCTCTCGTTTTCGAAGTCATATTGTTGGGAAAAATAATCTTGGCATAAATAATACAAATTTTAACGCCTTGTTAGTGTTTACATGAACTTTCTTTCCTATAGAACTTTGCTACCCATAAACTCTTGACTCTACAAAAATTGAAATGTTGTTACATTTTCACCACATATATTTAATGCAAAACGTTTTACTTGACGCAAGTTGTCCACGTTTGCAGAATTCACTGAGCATATAGAATTAATGATGTTCCACGCGCTTTTCAACGTGCACAGTGCCGCTTCCGGACTTGTTGTTCAGTAGCTGGTTGACGGCAGTCAGGGTGGAAATGGGAATCTGTAAAGAAATCAAGCATGGTTATCAGACCCAAATTTGCTCAGCTAGCTTAGCAGTGGATTTTCTACTCACGTTGAAAATATCATTCCAGAAGTTTGTATTGTGAGCATGCGTCGAGCTGCTAACTACGTGGGTGCTCGAGGACGCTCCTGAACCGCTGTGTCCATTCGACGAATCAAAGCGGGTGTGTACCTGTGTGTTGTCACAGAAGAAATAACCGATAAGTGATTCGATTTTCTAAAACTGGATACAGGAAAAACGGAAGAAGATGATCATATTCACAATGAGATGTTGGCGTATGTGTATGTGTAGATGTGACTGTGTAAGCGTAAGCTAGGATGACTTAAACACAAACAGCTAAATGAAGATAGCATTGCTCAAGCTGAAGTACAAATCATGGGCCAAAATCCAATTTGAGGGTACCTCTTTCTCGTAGGAAGGTGCCTGTTGATAGGACACCTGTTTCACAAACGTCTTGTGGAACGTTGGTGGTGGTGGTGGCGGCGGTGGTGGTGGTGGCGCCGGATGAGCATAATGCGCACCAAAGTTGGAGAATTTTTGGAAGTCGAAGAATCTTTCTAGATCAATCTGTGGCTCGGGTCCGGTGTGTTGCGTTTCAACAATGGCAACCTAGAGGAGTTTTTGATGAGTTCTTTTTGTCCCATGGGAACGTGTGTATGTGCGTTGAATGCGTTGTGGCAAAATTGTGACTGCCTCATCTTACGCGGACCATTTAACGGCATGTCAGTGCAGGATCTTACCTTGTGAGGATGACTAATTACTTTCTTCTTGTAGACCGTTTTGTGGTAGGTATGGGCTGGGGCTGCTTGAGGTTCTGGCGCTCTCAGCTCAGTGTGTACTTGCTTAACGTGGTGATCATCGATACGTTCAAAGTTTCCTCCATGCTGCACACCCGTTTCCTTCGTAATGACGACCTTAAAAGAACGGAAGTAAAGCGTTCAGATCAGTGTCCAATTTCATTCAATTCTATCACTCGTGTTGAGGCTTACCTCCGATGGTGGTGCTCCTTGGTTCGTTTGGCCAAGTCGGACGACCTTCTTGCTCACCCCTCCGGCATGTGATTCGGCTCCTGCACCACCAGCAGCACCTCTATCGTCAAGTCCTCCACCGATGGCAGCACTAGCTCCGACGCCATGTCCAGCAGTTGCTCCAGCATACGCTCCTCCCGCCGTGCGTTCTGAGAATGTTTTTCTTCCGGTAAGTCTTAACCTTCGAAAGGGTTTTGATTAGTTTTCGGCGGGCAGTCCCCGTCCAGCAAGTTACTTGGTGCAGTGTACAGTGAAGTGGTTTGTTGTGCTGTTAGCTGTTACATTGATCTAAGTCTGTTCCAACCATTAGGGCAAAGGCCAGCTAGTATTACCTAAGAAGATTAGTGCTTACTTTACATGGGCAGAGTTTGAGTTAAACACAGAGTTTTGTAGCATGCAGTTAGTGGTCAAATAATTTACAAAAGCAACAAATTTACGTTTATTAATAACAACACGAACACATTAAAGTTTTCGGATGTACAGCAGTTAGCCAGTTTTTTTTGTTTTCCTTTGTGCGTGTGTCGTCATGCATCAACACCGCGTGCAGGTGAGGTTAATAATATCCTGGCGACCGTGCAAAAGCTCCCAAGAAACCACCCAAAACTCCGTTACCGTTGCCGCCGAGCAGACCGCCAATACCGGCCCCGGCCTGCTGTCCGTGGGGCGTGCCGGCAGAAGCGGACAGACCACCGTGAGCACTGTTGCCCGTTAGCAGTCCACCCAAACCGGCCTCCGCGTGGTAGCCGCCAAAGTTGACGCCAAACTTCCCATCACGGAAGGTGAGAAACTGCAATTAGAGGAAATTTTGAACTAACGGTCAAAAACAAGCAGATAGGAAGTAGCCAGCTCATTCGAGTGGATCAAACTTTGTGTAACAAGTGCAGGCAGATATTACACAATCATCATTAATAAGCACCGCAGGGACAGAGACTGATACTATCGGCGTTTCACAATTAATCTCCCTTCGTTCGAGACATTCTGTCACGCGTCACACGGTAGTGCATGTGCCGTGGGTTCGATCGAGCGTCAAGTTTTCATCGCCAGACGTTAGAATGCCGATCTCGATACTGATAATTTATGGCGGTGACGTGTGATCAGGGTGCAGCGATCGTATTGCGGTTTTTCAGGTGAATCTTCGTGTGTGAATGACGCCACTGTGGGTGCGATAAACTTGTTTTGTGGCGTAGAAAAATTCCATTCAAATACGACGGATAGCAATGTCTTATTGAAATAAGATTAAAAAATGGATGACATTAAAAAAATGAATTGCATTGAATAAAGTAATCATAACACAAAAGTGATCATTGTTTCATCTGCTTCCTTGTTTCGATACCAAGAATATGGTCAGCGTTTCTTAATATGTACCTTTAGCTCTAGAACCAGCAAGAATTCTTGTACGAGAGAATACTCAGATTAACGACATGAAGCGCGTTATTTCCTTCCTTGGCTACATCGGTGGGTAAACCTGTTCCTGACAAACTGACGGAAACTTATCTATACCACAGACGTCACACATGCCCTATGGCTAATAAATATGTAGAAACTCGTACCGATTCGATCATTCTATGCTGAGAGAACTTCACCGCAAAACGCACTACTGCAACCATCCGTTGTTTAACATTCTCTGCTGAATTCTCTCAACCGTTACGACTGTCCAGTGGAGCTTGTGAGTAACTTGGAAACAACACAACAGCACGAATCAACCTGTCGTTATGTTTTTATTCCTTACTTGTAGCGGAGAAGAAAAAACAAGACAGGAAAACGAGTGTTAATTGCATGACCCATTGCTGGAACTAATCAATAAGGTGAGTTGTAATGGGCGGCAGTGAAAAAAAAAAAAACGATCCAACCTTTAATGACCTTCTCGAATCGGTTGGAAGTTAGTTAAAGTTCTTCAAACAGTTCCCTAAGCTATAAAATAGAAGCAAATAAAAGATCACAACACAAAAACAAACAAAAATAATGATTCATCTAGGACTCCACATTAAACTCATGGAGCAAAGGTTAATACATAAGATCAGAATGGTTTTAATTACTCCGATCAGTGTCGAGTAGACACGGTATTTGCGACGAGTTGATTCATCCGGTAATGATCCACCGCACTACGTCACTTGCATTCCTCTCGCGTTGGAGAAAAAAACGATCGATCTACAAATTCAACCGGTAAACGATGGTCAATGTCAAGCGCACCACCACTGCACCGTGATCTATTTCCTGTCGAGCAACTTTTACTTTTATTTTTGGACCTTGTGTGTGCGTATGATAGCGTACACCCGTACATCGTACGATCTACCGTAACAGACAAGCGGGAGGGTTTGTCGCTTTATGCGGCGCGCAAGTCTTTCGTACGGATGGTTTTTGAAAGCAAACCAAAGTAGATTGCATTTCATTTTCACACCATCGGAGACTCCTTCGTTCGATATGAAATTGCATAAATTAAGCAAAAAAGTTATGCGGGTGATCCTCTATGAGCCGGCCCACAGCAAACGAACCTCGGAAACGGTGTGAGCGTTTTAGCACACGAATTTAAATATCTTCCTCCCTCCAGGTGGCTGTCTGCCACTGGAGACACTTTCCCCAGTCCAGCGAAGTGGTTTCGTAGAACGTTTTAGTAAACTGGTTGTGGGTTTGGCTGTGACTGAAACACGCATGAATTGATTTTAATCCAGTTTTTTTTCGCTCTCTGTTTCGCAACTGGATTCTGGAGCGAAGAGCATTCAGGGAGGGAAGCACCTGCGATCGTGAAGAACCGCTAAATTGACACACCTTTTAGGAAAACGACGATTAACGAATCTTTTTTACAGTAAGCAATTTAACCTTCCGGATGCCGATGGCAACGGATATGAGAATCTTCATTATTCAGACACTTCCACCTAAATTCGCTTTTTTTGGTTTATTTTATGCCTTAGTTTTTTAGCGTCTTCTGTATCGCTGAAGGGTAGCGAACTGTGAAGTCAACACATCTGATGCGCGTCCTTTGTGCTGATTGGATAAGCGACTTATTTCAATGGCATGACGTTGGCTTCCGACGATACTTCCAGCAAAAATGGTTTCTTATGCGGTTTAGAAACTTTAGCTCGTAATTGAAATTGTAGAAGATTGAAAATAATAAATTAAGTGTAAAGAGATTTGCACACGATGACTACGCATTTTCTGTCAGTATGTTGAGTATCTAATCCGCGCCACGAAACGATTAATAAATTTTCAAAGTCATCAGAGTTCCATTAGCTACAAAATTAAAATTTCTTTTAATTTAGCACCAGTCACAGCTCATCAACTCATCACTATCGTTCTAATTGGCGGTGAGTTGTGGGCACAACGATCACTGCGATCGCTCAGGAACATCTCCCGGATATACCGGTATAATTATTGGGCCAACGTAAAAGTCAAGAATCACACCCTCATGAATCACGACTCTAGTAAGACACACAAACCATTCAATTCTACCACCCTGACGCATGCAAATGAAGTACGGTGGAACTTTTGCGAAGCATTTCATCACTTCAAACAATGCTTTTAATTCAGCCTATCGCCATGGGATATGGGACAAGTCTCCCATTCTATCCCACACTGATGGGACATTCCCGTTTCGATAGAGAGAAAGAAAAAAAAAACTGCTAATACTGTCCTCTCTATCGCTTTTGTATGGTAATGAAATGGACCGATCTTTGGGATCGTGTTGTAGCTTTCGTCTGCAAATAAATGGCTTTCGCATGCATCTCACGTAAAAGTACCGATCAAGCATCAGGCTTTTGATAAATGTCCAACAGAATTTCAAACATATCACTCTCTCACACACACATAATACACGCAATTCCGGCCAGAACTTGAGCACAAAAACTTACTTGCGGAACTGGACTTGTCAGGGTGCACTGTGCGATCACTAGGATCAGCAAACCGATCGCGATGGTAGACCTCATGCTGGGCGAAGATGCTAAATGTTCTGGCTTTGTGTTCACACTTCTTTTGCACACTTTTTCACTAAACGAGTTTTTGAGTAGCGGCAAACTTTCGGTTGCCGGATAGTTGTTGATCGATCTGATCAAGATGTTGCGCGCTCGAAAGATCGACTCGCACTGCCCGCAGACGCTCGCCGCTTTACACTCTTAAGGGCCGGTTCGTTACGGTGACTTGCTTCGTCGAGCGGGTCGAACCTGCGGTGAGGATAATGACGTAGAACCTACTTCAACCGCGGTTTGGAATCATCACTACAGTCTAAGGAGTTTGTTGAGCTGTTCCACAACCAGAACCAGCACAATCCTTTTTTTCTAGAACCAGCGTTACTAGTCGAACGGGCAAGTTTTAGGAAGTGGATTGGATGGACGTTTGCACACGCAAAAACTGGTTCAATCAAAGATAACATCTTGGGACCATTAAGAAAGGGATGAGGGACAAGGTAGAGAAGGGAATGGTACTCAGTGTCAGTGCCTGCAGATGCGTAAATATTGAACAGAATGATTTTTCTGGATTTTGGTACGCTTCATAACCCGTACTAGAGAGTGTGTATTCCTTTTTGATCTCTTTACGTTTGCCCAGCGACTGACGTCACGTTCGGTCGCTTAATTGAGTCAGGTAATTGATCTTTCACGCTGTGTGCTTGGAAAAGCTATTTCTGATGAATGGAAGAATTCTTCCATGAGACAGATGGATAGGTTTGACGATTTATTTATTTTTATTACTTAAAGAATTCATTTTTTTTCTATATTTCTAGAGTGTTCTTTATGGTTTTGAGTTCATGAGAGGGGATAAAGTGTTTGGTAAGATCAAAGTACGGTTACGACCCAATCAGAGGTGTTCTTGTCTTGACAAACTTGTTTTAATATTTTGATCATCTGCGTGAGCATTTGCAGCTATTTGGGGTGTATCCGTTTTGCGAATTAAAGATCAGTATGGTGGTTTCTAAACACAAAAAGGGGAAATACATTCCGCAAAAATGTTTTGGTGAGGATACAGTATTGATTGAATACTGTGGAACAGGCAGGAAAGTATCAAACTCTTTAGTCTTCTTCTTGGCTTGATGACCTACTAGGTCATACCAGCCATCGATTGGCTTACTAGATTTGCTTATACCATCCAGTTCGATATTCAAGTCTTCGCTACGGAAGAACGGTTAGAATGGGATTTGAATTTCGGTCCTGTCGTGATAGCCTTACCTTTTTGATACTTATTTATTTATAGTTCAGTATTTTGGCTTACCGAGGTATTGTCCTTTATTCACATGCAGTGATATACAAATTGAAAACAGTTTCCGCCGTCTGTTTCTCAGTACTCACTCACCATTAATAATAGCGCATGATTCATAGTGGAAAAAATGATTATTTTTGAGTCACTTATTAAGTGTGCTGCTGCGATCGCCAATATCCGTATAATGAATAAGTGTGATGCTTATTTTCTAAACCAAATATCCTGCAACATGAACTTGACCTACGCGAGTTGGCGTTATGGAATAGCTTTTATTTGAAAAGTATGATGTTACAAGATTGATTTTGATATTGTTGATTAGCATTATTGAGATATTATTGAGGTCGGGTCGGTAGTAGAGGCGACAGTGCAGGTCTTCACGTGGCAGCACCGGAGTTCAAATCCCTTATCCGGACCATTCCGGCCCTACGCCTACGTATCAGCAAGTCTAGTAAGCCATTCGATGACCGGCGTGACCTAAAAGATCATTAATCCACGAAGAAGGTAAATAACGGCCCCTGTTTTCATCTCTTATTTCTCTGCTAAACCATGCCGACAAGCGCATGCGCTTATTTAATTAAATTTCTCCTTTGCATGCCTAAAGTGTATCATCGGTCAATAACGACCATATCAAAAAGCATTGTACTACCACAGTATAACAGTTTCTTCATTTGATCTTGTTTTTGCAAAAAAAATTCTTCACTTTAAGTTGTATTTAGAAACAGATCTACACGTAAGTTACCTTTTTCTAATCAAATTCATAAGATCAATATCACACACGCATATTCCAACTGACTATGGAGGTAAATAAAACTACGCTGTCGCGTTTATTGCTCTCTCTCCGTCCAGGGAAAGCTACGAACTATACAATATCAACAACTATTTCCCATTTTCAAGGGAAGGTGAAAGGTTCCGCCCGAGCACATTTTCTCTGTACACTAGTTTTTCTACATCAGTCGCCGCCTTTAGTTTCTCATCTTCGGTAATGCGTTCTGCTCGTTTCTCCTGAATGGATGCTAAATTAGTGATGAAGAAAGTAATGAAAAGAATTAACATATGGCGAGAAAAAAGAAAAAAACCTATTGGATGATATCCCGCTTACGGCTGTATGGGGTGTATTTGTCCGATAGGAGGCTCTCGATGTTATATCCTATCACGCCAACTAATGTTGCCACGGGTAGCGTGATGTACGCGGCATTCGAACGCAGGAATTGTATAATCAATGGCCACATTTTGCACCGCTAAAGCCAGTTTATTGGTCGATTGAAAGCTTTACTTTAAAAAAGAACAAATTATGTGATAAAATTGGATAAAAGATACGTTTTTAAAACGCACTTGCCTGTGATGAAATATTTGATACTTTTCGTTTGTTTTGATTTCCAATCCGGTATTTATCGTGACGTTTGTTTGTTGACAATCAGCTGGCAGTGGCGCTGTTGGTTTATAGCCACTGGTTTACGAATATGAGTTCGAAATGGTATACCTTTTCAAATTCATACTTGCAAGCAAAGCATCACGAATTAAAAAAAAAATAATTAAAATTGTGTCTATTGACAAAAAATGCCTACTAAGTTATTATGAAGGCTAATTTAAATGGAAAATAAAATCTTAATTAGTGGTAATTAAGGGAATTTTAGTACCTCTTATTGGTTGTAGAACAGCCGGAAAAGAACCAAACTCTTCAATCAATCGCTAAAAACTTAAACGTAAACAGAGTTGATCGAAGGAAAAAATTGCGATTGAAAACAACAAAAACTTTTGTTCTCCTTTTTGCGTCTCTTTGTTTAGTATATTATCCAATCGTGCGATTTCTGTTGCCAGCTTCCGTTACCAGTTTTGCATTACATTTTCCGTCACAACATTGCTTTTCACGGTCGCGTTTGGGGTAAGTGGTGCAGCTTTCGTCTTGGTAATGAAACGACCCAATGTATTTTATACACTTCGCAGTCGTCTCGGTGCGATGGATGTGTCGCCGTCCGACGAAACGAGTCTCACCACAGGCACCACCACCATCCAATCACTCCCGCCCGAGGTGCTGACCGCAATTTTCCGCAACCTGCGCCTTTCGGATCTGGCCGCGGTGCGTCAAACCTGCCGCCACTGGTATGAAATCGTGATCAACAACCGTAAGCTGATGAATCGGTTCGTACTGACCCTAAGCAACTGCCGGATAGAGGAGGGCTTTGAACCGTGCGTGGTGTTGGAAAGTTCCCCCAGCTCGTTCGAGAAAGTGTGCTTCAAAACCTGCTACATCACGCCCGCACCGACACTGTGGCGCTTGATCGGCAGTCACACGGTTGAGCTGACGCTAAGCGACTGCACAATTAGCTGCGAAGCGCTGACAGGTGTGTTGCAGGCCACCCAGGACAATTTACGCACGTTGACGATCAAATCGATCAAGTTCGATGGTCCCCAAATCTACACCGCACCCAACAACTTTCGTCTCGAGCGGTTACACTCGCTCACGATACGGAACTCCTTCCTGTACGATGGATTCTTGAACCTGTTGAAGCGCATCTGTCCGAACCTGAAAGCGCTCAAGCTAACCTTTTCCTCCTACGAACGATGGGGTGAACATTTGGTCAACTTAGTGGCGACGTTAAGTGCCACGCTCGAAGCAATTACGCTAAGCTACACGAAAGCGAGCGCTGCGCTACTGGAGCAAATCGGACGGATCGAGAATCTGCGACTGCGAAAGGTTTCACTCAAGTCGTGCTTTGCGATCAAGCAAAGTGATATACTGCTGCTGGCCCGCTTGCAACCGACGATAGTGCACCTTAATCTGGACAACCTGTTTTCCGCCAGCGAACAGTTTCTGGAAGCTCTCAGTGCCTCTCTGCCGCAAATGAAGCGCATCAAGCTGCGGGTCGCACGGATCACCAACCTGCACCAATCGTTTCTGGTGAAAATGCCGCAGCTCAACTATCTGAAAATTACCGACGCAACACAGATGAAGGGCAACGTTGATCTGAGTGCGTACGAAAATCCTGCCCTCGAGAAGCTGTTCGTATCGGCGGCAATGTTCTCGCGCAACACGCTGCCCCGGTTCTTCGAGCGCTGTCCAAACATTCGCAGTCTTACGCTGTACCAGTGTACGTACGAAAACATTCACGATCTGCAGCTCGCCTTTTCACATCTGAAAGGGTTGGAGTATCTAAATCTACAGCGCACAATCGAGCTCGGCGACAGTTTCTTCAACCGGGATGTGTTCGATACGATCGTGATGCCGTTCGAGCGGATACGCTTCTACCCAATCGCGAACCTGAACCGGCTGTGCTATCTTAATCTCAGCCACTGTCGGGATCTGTCCGATCAGGCACTGATGGCGCTACAGTTTCCGCTGCTGAAGAAGATCGATCTGCGCGGGTTGTATGTAACGGAGGCGGGCATTGCGACACTGGTGCGCGACTGTCCAAACCTTGAGTATGTGATGGTGGACGCCTGCAAGCGTATCTGTGATACTGCCGTGCTGTACCTTTGTCGAGATTTGCGCAATCTACGGTTGCTGAATCTAGAGAGCTGTAAAGCAATTACTGACCTGTCGGTGGAACATATCGTGCAGCACTGTCGAAGCTTGTTGTGGCTAAATGTGCTAAACTGCCCGAAGCTTAGCGAGCCGGCAAAGGAGCGATTAAAAACCTTGAGAACAATACGATCACTGCACATGTGAAAGAACGTTTGGGTGCTGCTAAGATGCTCAACAGACTCCCACCCCCCCTTCCCCACCCACCCATTCCGGACGCAACGCTGGGTGTGCAAGAACAATAATCGCTTTGAACTTTTTTTTTAAAGCGTATTTCATCGCGTATGTTTCGAAACAAATTAAAACGTTTTAATTTGTACTCTTTTTATAGCGCTTTCGATTAGCTTTTCAAATTGGGCGTAATAAAGAATGAGAAATAATTGGATGCAGTGTGTTCAAAAGATGCATAATACGGGACTAGTTGAATTGAATTTGGTGACTCGTGTTTCGTGACTAGAATAAAACGTTTGTTTTTTTTTTTATAATATTTTCATAGATGTGAGTTCTAGGAAGGTGTTACATTTTCTTCACATCAAAATAGAAAAGAGTAAGCAATAAAGTAAAATTATTTTATACACACTTTACCGATGTTGATTTCGATTGTTGCTTTAAACGATTGAATTCCTGTTCTGTAAAGAACGCTCCATAAACTGTTGGTGTTCGTTATAAGGGACTTTGTGCCATAATAACGTTTGCATTAAAAAAAAAACGTCATTGCAAAAGAATGCAATGAGAATTGTGGGATTTAAGTATTTAAGCGACAATAGGAAGAGCACTTCTTGGCAGCAATAGAATCAGAACTGAATGGAGTCCTTTGGTTAGAAATAACACTTAATGGTACGGTTAATTGGTCGATCCTTCGATAAAATATTCATAGTCTTTTTTGTTGGACATTGAATTTTGTAATACTTACAGTATCGTTAATATAACTTTAACCCTTTCGAACTTATGCAGGGGAATGAGGCGGAGTCATCATCATATTTAAAAAAATCTACACCAGTTTTAATTGTCCTAGGTTCTTAATCATCATGAACCCATCCCGAATTCTCTCCTACAGCCACCATCCTTTGTTATGAAATGTGCTAGATTTTTGTTAAATTGGAGATTGGGGTGGGAATTGATACTCAGTCCTGCCGTGTGGAGACCAAAACTCAATAAGTGTAATTAGTGGATAACAATGTACTGTAAGTCTCGAAGCAATGGCGGATTTAAGACATGTGGCGAGATCCCAAGCAAAATGAAATTTGTGGCCTATCGAAACAACCGATTCAGGCGAAGCCTCTTTAAAAACCATTCAAAATTGTTAAGAAAAAGAAATAAAAATCAGTGCAAGCGGTGTGAGGGGAGTTGTTCATGATGTCTCTGCCATCGATAGCACGGATCCTTTGCACGTTTCAGGAGGCCCCCGTACTACATTCCGGTTCCCCCAAATGTCCAATATTAATGTGGCTAACTAACTTCTTTTAAGGCGATTCCGCTCTTTCGGGGCCTTATGGAAGCTCGAGCACCCGTAAAAGATGCTTGGGGCCCAAGTACCTGCCTAGTCGGCACGAGAATAAAATAAGCATAACAATCTACTTCCCTTGATCATGCGGAATCGTCCGATATTGATTGTGAACATTGAACGTAAATTGCAGACAGTATTTATTCAAGCTTTATTTTGAGATAATTCATAAAGTAATGTGCTGAAAAACTCGTACAACGTACAAAAACTCATTAACCAGTGCGTATTAAAGAGAAAAGATCAACCGTTAAATGTTTGAACACGATTCCGACCCAAGTGATGCTTATATTGCAGCCCGGCAACCTCAAACACGAAAGCAATAAAACTGCAACACCAACCACTCATAATCAGTGTGAAAAGTGGCAACAGATCACCCAAAGTAAGCCAACCTTTCGAGAAGAAGTTTCGTTCCATCATTGCCATATCTTTGCGGTGCGAATTCACGTACTGACCCATCAATCCACTCTCGTGTACATGCAGTAGGAACAGTGCAAATGAGTTCTTCAAGGCAAAGTTTCTACCGAGCAGATAGCTCATCGGTATGATCTTAAGATGCTCGGGCAGAATGTACATCTGTTTGCGGCCAAGATGAGGGTCAAAGTATTTCTCCATTCGAACGATATACTCTGCTCGAGGCAGTGTGTGAATACGCGCGCAGCAGCTTGCGGGCATATTGGCAAACTCAGCCGGTCGAACACACTTTGCATGGAGTTGGGTGGCTACTGTCGAGCCGAGTGTATCCACCAATCCATCCATGTACTCTGGTATGAGGACCAAGATGTCGGAGTCGAAGAACTCTTTCAGCGTGCGAGGATCGGGCCGGAATCGACAGTACAGGAGAAACTCGGTGATCTTCGCGAGATATGCCTCGATCAGTAGAAAGGAAACGAGCTCCACACCGACAGTGGACACGCTACCGAGCGAACTGAACAATTTGCATTTTACGTGCCGCAGTCTGTATCGTCGACAGTGACGTTTCAAGAGGGAGAGTAGCTTAAACAGCTGTTTCACTAGCAGATAGCCAACCACCATGGACCACACTTCGATCGAGAAGGGTTGCAGCATAATGTTGGTGAGATTGAGTTGATCCGATTTGGGCACTACCAGTACTAGCGATTCCCATTCGTATGCATGGACAGTCCCGAGGGAGGTACCGGTGGTGCTGATGTGTGCCCGAGGCATATGTATATCGATCGCACCACTTTCTAGCTGCTCCCAGATCAGCTCCATACGATGGAGGGCATTTTTTCGATTGATGGCCAGATTGATGAGGTTTATCTCCAACTGAAAGCGATATTTGGCGAGCGTTAAGATGTAGGCGTCCATCCCTTCCCAGACGGACGACAGTATGTATGCGTAGGGATAGTTGTCCGAGAGTAATGCGTTCAATTTGTGACCTGCTAGCGATCGAATGAAGGGTGGAAAAATGGTTTCAACTGACGCATTCAAAGGGTAATCGTGAGAAACGTTTAAAACGGTATCGTATTTAAATAGTTTAGGTTGGTCGTTTATCGTTTTTAAAGATAAAAAACAATAATTGAGGATTCCTCGACGGGAAAGCATCGCACCAAGCTGTGCGAAGAGTTGATCGTTTGAAATGATACTAAAATCCACTAGTATCATTAGAAGGATCTGCTCAGTGTTTACAGCACGTGATAGAATCCTTTGTAGAACGTTTATTGTGAGAAGCTGTAAGAAGAAGATACTCCAACGGAGGATGAAGTTTCTAAAATGTTTCGTTAGGAAAATTACCTTAGAAATCCTCACGATAATAAAAGCATTTTCTATGGTCCATTTTACGTTTCGATCATGCAAACTAACTCTTGGGAAATATTCACTGTGCTCTTTAAATTGTTCATCTTGCAGGCCAATGGTACAAACCTGGTGTATGCTATGGTATTGTGAGCTATAGGCTTCTTGTGCAAGTCTTTCTGCAATATTGAATAAAGAATCGCTTTCACTAAGTTTTTCTAAAACTCCTGCAAGCACAAATGGGAGCGGAATAGTAATATTCATGATGGGTTGTCTCAAGGTAGATTAATGTAAAACTGTCGCAGTGTGACAGCAAATGTTGAATGTTGGTTTTAAACGTTTAAAATGCAGATTAATATTAATCACTTTTATCCACACTAATTTTGCGGATGACAGCACTATGGGGAAATTATTTTGGTGTTTCGATTTGATTTAATGATTTCATGAATTCAAAGAGCTAAATATTCAAAAAGCTTCTCGAAACGTGTGATTTAAACAAAAATTTATTGAAATTGTTAAGTTTATGTAACTAGAATTGCAATCAGAATATTAAAAATATACCGATTTTTAAAAAGTTTCATGAAGTTTTAATCATATTTGTTACTGTTAGTTAGTTTAATGAAGAGTTTTTCATATTTCTATACCTTATTGTTCAAAGATTTAGGCGTTCACACTTGTGCAGCCTTGTCTATCGAATTCGATTGATGGTTTCTCAGCCTCTCTCTCAGCGCGGCAAGAGTAAACGAAAAATTGCTTCTCTCACTATTCTTATATCATGGTATTTACTCTTTTTTCTAAATTTCAAATTTTATCGGGCGTTAAAAATGCTAAATTCGTTTTGATGCTATTCCTGTTAGCTATTTTATAAAGTACTGGGCGCCTCCATCTGTACAGTGATGGACAAAACAAAGTATTCTATTTTTTAAAAAATCGTTGAAGATTCATTTATTTAAGAAAATGGAAGTTGGACACTATGCGCTACGATAGGCTTCAAATCGTTGAACAAGCCGAATCGCAACGGCCCGAGGATGTTTGTCGCGGGACTGCTGGACAACCGGAACAGTTCGCTGGGGCTACTAGCTGGCCTTAACGTATACGTCCCGCCGAGATCACTCCTAGCTAGATCGTTGCTCAACGTAGAGGATCTCCGTATATTTTTTATGTGCCGTGAATTTCACGTCGTCTCGTGATCGTCTCCAACCGAACATGTCGCGTTTTGAAACAGTGTTTGCGATCAGCGGCGTACAAGAGAGCCTTCCCTGGTCCGTTGAATTAAATGAAACAAATTAACATAGCAACAAATAACTCGTGTAAGTTGCAAACCAAACTAGCGAATAAATTTAAAAATTTATTATATTTCACTAATTATTTTTAAAATCATAAAAAATTTAAATGTCGCGACCGTTTTTCTATCCACCTTCTTCCTATAGTGTGCTGAAAAACAATCAAGCACCAAGCCAATGAAATTAATGGCCACGCCACGGTATGATAACAGTATTTACTAAAGAACTAAACCATATTGTACACAAAAGCAATTAAATTTCATCCATATCAATCCAACGGCTTTTGTTTTTCATTACTAATGTGATTATTTTTAACCTATTTTTTCACCGTATCTGACAATGTTCTGAAATGTAATCGTACCACCGGTTTCGTTTTGCTGAAAGCTGATGGTGCGATATGATAAAGGGGTTTCTGAAGGACACTTCTCCTAAGGAATCAAGTACCATTCTCACGTCGGAATCATCGAATATCGAGGGGAAAAGTGGAAACTACGCTCAAAAGCCACCCGCTCCACAAATTGTGCGCCAATGTAAAAATGGTGTCAAAGTGCCTCCGGTATGCGATGGGAATCGATGGTGGTAAGTGGCCAATTCGGCACGAACTTTGGTCATATAGATAAAACTTTGTCTGCCCGTAGCATCGTCGGTCGGTATCATTGATGTGTGCGCAAGGTGAGAAGTTGTCAAAATGCTCCCGTGTGCAGACGCTTGAGTGTGTTTGTGCACGTCGCCTGTTCGAGGGAAGGCGAACCACTCCCGGGCCGTTGTGACATGTTGATGGACAGAGACAGGTTCGGGGGAAAAATGATCGAAAAAGTTGTCAAGTGCTGTTTTTCCTGGATTTTTTTAAAGGTGAGAAATCGCCAAAAGTTATTTACAATTCCAACCTGGTGTATGTTTGCATTTTGAAACTATGTGTTTAACCTTTTCTGTGAACAAATATTTAACAGAGAAGGTGTTGAGTTGTGTATTCTTAAAATTGATGTGTGTTTTTTTAAAGTTAAATATTTAAAAGATATCAGAAACTCCAATTGAAATGATGTACCGAAACTAGTTTGAAAATTTCATTTTGGTTGAGCTATTGCTAAGTAGTTAACCACGATGCTTAAGTCTCTTTAAACCACTGGAATATATTTGTACCAAAAATCTGAACAAAAAACCCGGCTCTATTGACGTTTTTCACCGAGTGTCTGCTCATTGCAGGGTGCATTTTTCGACAGTCGAAACTGTGTCTCGCCAAAACTCATAATAAAACTTGTCGTTTGAGTTTTTTGTTTCACAACTGAGTCCATTTTGTTTTCGGGTTTTGTTGTCAGTATTCTTCGGAAAGTGCTTCCGGTGGCATTTTTTATGCAAATATTTATCATCCTTTTTTTGTACGGTGGGACACATCATTTTTTTCCTTGTTTTTCCTGTCTGCCATGGCGTCAAAACAACAGCAAAACAGAAGCGACGAACACGCTTGCCAAAACATTCACTCCAAAAACCCCCGAAACCTTATCTGCACGTGGCGTGCTTTATTCGCTTTATATTCGCTTCGTTTGAGCTGATAGTCGAGAAATTCATACGGAGAGTTTTTTTATTTGATATTTTCCCCCATTTAATGCATTGGAATCGAGTGCTAGGCGTTGGTTAAGTTATTATTTTCACAAATTATTGAAGTGTTCTATGCACGGATGCTGTTTAATTGATGTAAATATTGTGAATGACTCAATTCAACAAACAACATTTATGTACAACTTTTCAACACTTTTCAAGCATATGAAAACATTATTCAGAAAAGAATGTTTCATAAATTAAACAATACTAAGAAAAATAGAATACAACAAGGTTTCACTTTGTCCTTTTTTTAAATGTTATTTTTATAAAAGTTATGTGAAAATGCCTCAGTAACGATCGAAGTTGATCCGTCACTGAAATTTAACTTTTGAACAACGGCTCGTATAGTAACACGTCCATCAAATGTTGGTTTTACTGTCAATAAAAAATTGTTTCTTTGCTTATTTCTTCAAAGATATTAATTTCAAAATGAGCTACAAGGCTCTATATTACCTTCAAAAAGACTTTATTAAATTACACAAAATAGTTAAATGTAAATATTGAAAAACTTTTGTGATTTTTGTTGACAAAGTGGTGTATAGAAAACATTTTTGTATCCTCCTTTTCTTTCAGAGATCAGAATGTCAAACGAAGGGCAGGGCGTATGGTCGTTCTATTTAATAGAAAAAATGATATTCTCGCCGTGCTATATCTATCTAAAGTATCATAGATTATATGGACATTACTTATTAATAGTTTTTAAGTCTAACTGAAGACGAGGATGCAGCAGATCCTGCTCTACCAGGACAAGAACCGTAGCTTCGAAGAGTCGGACGAGCAACTGATACAGCAGTTATTCCAGTCGGGAGAAACTCGTAAGTTCTACAAGATGTTGAATGGGGCACGGGGCGGTTTTACTCCCATGATCGCTATGTGTCGCAGCGAGGAAGGAGATATCCTATTGGACGAGCGAGAGGTGATCAACAGGTGGAAGTGCTGCAATGCAATGCAATAAATCAGCTGGCAGCGATGGGCTGGTGGCCGAACTGTTCAAGATGGGTCCGGAGATGTTTTTCGCCCTCATGCATCGGCTGATTGTTAAGATTTGGGATCAGGAAGAACTACCGGACGAGTGGAAACTGGGTGTCATACACCCGGTGAACAAAAAGGGCGACAGGATGGACTGTGCTAACTTCCGGGCTATCACAGTCCTGAATGCTGCCTAGAAGATCCCGTCCCGAATATTCTTCTGCAGACTGGAGACCCTTGCTACAGATAGCGTCGGAAGCTACCAAGCTGGAATTGTTGGAGGCAAATCGACAACCGTGCAAGGTGAGAGTTCCAAGCATGCTGTCGGAATCGTTCGAATCTCACCGCAGTCTGAGGCATCGCTCTGGAGGGCGTCATGCGAAGCGCGGGCTTCGACATCCGGGGCACGATTTTCACCCAATCTCTCCTTGATTCCTTGGCTTCGCGGATGACATCGACATCATCGGACGGACAACTGCGGCGGCGTGCGAGGCGTACAACCGGCGTACAACCGGCGTACAACCGACTGAAACGCGAGGCCAATAGAATTGGAATGAGCATCAATGCAACGAAGACGAAAAACCTGCTTACCGGATGCTCTGACCGTGATAGAGCCCGATTCGCAAGCAGAGTATCAGTTGACGGCGACGATCTCGAGGTGGTAGAGGAGTTCTGCTACCTTGGTACGATCGTAACTTCGGACAACAACGTAAGCAGCAAAATCTGAAGGCGCATTGTTCAGGGGAATCGTGTCTACTACGGACTCCACAAACTCCTGCGATCCAGAAAACTCCAACAACACTCGAAATGTACGATTTATCGCACCTTACGTCCGGTAGTCCTCTACGGGTACGAGTCTTGGACTATGCTGACGGAGGACGCCAATGCACTCGCCATTTTCGAAAGAAGAAGAAGTCTAATTAGGCGGTCCGGTTGTATAGGCGACACGACACCGGTCTTTACACGACAGGACCGGAATTCAAATCCCATCCGAACCGTTCCCCCGTAGTAGGGACTGACTATTCAACTACGTAGTATCGGCAAGTCTAGTAAGTCATTAATAGTGGAAAGCAGCAGCATGATCAAGAACCGTGCAAGAAGGATTATTTATTCATTGAAACTTCGTCTGCACGGTCCATTGCGGCTATCCACTCCACCCATACATTAACCGACCACTACTCAGAAGGAACTGAGATTTGTGAGATTTTACTACCCCAAGAGTTTAAGCGTTGAGGGTTGAAATTTCCTCTCGATGCCAAGTTTTTGAATACCATACAGAGGCCTAGTGGAGCTGTATGGTATTCAAAACCATACAGCTTTTTGTTGTAGTGGAGACAACAAAAAGACAAGGCGACTGCAGAAGGGAGATTTCTAAACTCAACTTCTTTTTTTATTTGGTATTTTAATCGAAATCAAACTGACGCCTTGAATGACTACGAATAAATTACAAATGCAGCAGGCTATGGGATTTCAAAACCCAAACATCCAAACAAAGTCCTGTTAATTACCATCTCAACAAAAAATCTTAACAAACATGAGTTCAGTGAGGAGCAGTTCGGCCTCAAAAATACGCATTTGTCCTTCGAGATACGAGTTCAACGATCCAGCAACCGAACGAGAGGAAAAATGTCGACTGTTGAAGGAGTTCGAGCGAAAAATGAAAACTGTGGTAAAGCGTGACACACTCCAGCGAACGATGGACCGCACTCTATCACCAAAACTAGACAAAAGGACAAAGCGTTGCATGCGTGCGGTTTCTCCAGAGTTTCAACCTCCTTCACTTCCTCCCACCCAACTCGTGGCTGAAACCACCAGCTTACCGGGAGACGCCGCTCCATTAGCATCAACCCATCCAACCACTCTTCAGGTGACGATAGACGCCCGCACCAAACCACGCGCTCAACCACCGAGGGTGGAAAATTGGATGGAAAACTTTCTCCGGAAGCCAACCCGTGAACGCGTCCGGTGGCGTTCGAAACTGTACGAACTGGAACCACGCTGCTCGGACCGTCCCCCATCGGAACGGGTCGAACAGCTGATCGACGTCGGAGCGCAGGACTTTGTCGACTGGCTCAACACACTCGGTGCGGAACGTTCCAGCCTAACGACGGACGTCGTGAAGGGACTGTTCTCGATTGAAGCGGCTGACGAAACATCGCGAGCCCTTAGCATTGCGCCGAAAGAGATCCGTGCCGTGCCGGGGCAAGTGGCGACGGAATGGAACGTGCCACAGCTGGCGTTGGAAAATCGTATCGCACAGCTTCAGCACCATGACCGGATGCTGGCCGACGGTGGTACGAAGCGAATCGCTTTTGGGCGAAGCCTTCCACAGGAGTTGCGAAGCGGCTGGTTGACGCAGGATGTCGGTGATGTTGGGGGTGAGGTGGAACGGCCAGACGTTCCGGACGATTTGATGAGTTTGAAACGGTTGTTCCGTGACATCTGGCACCTGCGCTCGGTCAAGTATTTGGTGGACTATCTTGCCGAGCGACCGTCGTTGCCGCGGCCACGGTTTTTAGAGGAGAAGGGACTGTTTCAGCGCCAGGATGTCGATGAACCGGTTCCGTTCTATAGAAAAGTTCTATCGCAGAAAGCGATTGCTGAAAGTGTTAGACGCCAGTGACGGTGAAGGTTATAACGTTTTTTTTTGTTGAAGCGAGGATCGAAAGGTGGCGAGAGTTAAATTGAAAGTAAATAAATTGCAGTCAATTTGTAGCAAACAGTTTTGAATAGAGAATTTCCTGGCTTGAGCTGTATTCAAATTATCTTCCTTTTATCTAGAACTTGTGACGTACATTAAAGCGATTAAATAGGTCTGCTTGATAGTATGCGAATAAATTTTATTGATGTGTCTTTGTCAGTGGCCATTAGTACGCTTAAATACATTGCTTCATTCACCACCATTTTGTAGGACTGTATCTTGGAAAATTAAGTACCGAATTTCATGTCGATTTTTCAAGTTTAGAATATTAGTTCAATCCATTTTGAGCCATTTGGATTGAAGACTTTGGATCAACAGATGTATAAATTACATCAAAAAATAATTTAAGCAGGATTTTTACCAATTTTTAAGTGAGTGTACGTAGTATTCATTCGAATTGTTGGAATATATCAATATGGCGCGGTCTGAAGGTGTTGGCGACAGCGGATTGTATGTAAGCGGCTGCTTCATACCGCAAGAAAGAGGTTCAAACTCCATCCGGATCCCGTCCTCCCGTCCCCTAGAGGACTGACTATCCAACTACATGGTATCGTAGAGTCTAGCAAGCCATTCGATGGCCGGTGTGTCCTTAGAGGTCGTTAAGCCAAGAAAAAACGAAGAAGATTTGCCGTAGTTTCGCCATCTTTTTACAGAACTTACACCTCGATGAAACCCCTGCTCTCAGGAATACGATGTTACAGCTGGCCTTTTCAAAACGGAATTTATTCATCCTATAGATTTTTCAATTCCTAATCTTAACCAACCTCAGTGCTTGCCTGCGAGGGCTTTTTTTCTGAGGGTGGTGTTTGTCGATTGCTTGTTGCAATGCCCATTGTTTTCTTATATTATATTTAGCTAATTCACAATTTTTTTTTTTAGTGTTGCCCATCTGTTCGCTATCCTCCTGCCGTGGCCTTATCGATCCTTCCAGTGCATGATATAATACTACGTTAGCGTCCTGAGCGCTCTGTCACTCTGGCCACTGCCATCTCGGCTGGAGATAAGGCCCGTATGGAGAGACCATCTCCGTCGCTGGACTCCTTTTCGCTCGACGAGACATCTTCCCTTTCGAAAAGACTTCGGACATTGATGTCTGCCCTCTGTCTTTCTATCCATCGACCAAACCGCAGTCGTGCTGCTTCGAGCAGCCGTTGTCGGTGACGGGGGTGGAGATGGTGGCCGTCCACGACGCCGCGCTTCCCTTGTTTCTGCTCGCTGCAGACACCTGGCCGCGTTTCGCCGATCATTCCGGGTACGCCGAGTTGTAACTGGATCGGACCGGTTGGCAGCTAGCGAGAGATGGCCTTGCGAGGTCAGCATCTGCCTCTCAGCGTCCCAATCGTCCTGCAGCTCGTCAGTGATGCGCGCTGCTGCCTCGCAGATCTGGCTCCAATGCTCGGGGCTCTCGAGCAGACTGCTCATGATGTTGTCTGGGGTGACCTCGTTCGGTTCACCGATGCCTAACAGATCCTCCCGAACCGCAGCAAACCGTGGGCAGCAAAACACAACATGCTCCGCCGAATCCACCACCCCAGGGCATCTACGGCAGTCTGGGGACGACGTGAAGCCCTTTTTCTTTTCTTGCTGCTAAACATCAAATGAATCCTTGTAACACTCGAGCTGATCAATTAATACTATGTTTAGCATTTTGATGACATCCTTTGTCTTGAGCGTCTTTAAAATCAACGACAGTCGAAGCTCTGCCTGTAAGAAAAAAGGCTCATTAAATTATCAGCACACCACCATCAGTGTTACAGCGTTCATTGTTCTCAACGATTGTGGAGACACATTTCGACGAAATGTTTCCGGTTCAGGTTATGACGTTCTGTAAGGACGAGACAACGAGACGAAGGCGAGACTATTATTACATGGCATGACTGCGGCTTAAAGCTCATCCAGATCGTTTCCTCGTAGTGAGAACTCACTATCCAACTACTTAGTATCAGCATGTCTAGTAAGTCATTGGACTTGGCCGGCAGGTCGGTATGCCAAGAAGAAAATGTGACACCCATAGAATGTTCAAAAACGAAAATAAAATGTGTAGAGAATGTGTACTAAACAACCGACGTACATACCTTCAAATGAGTAGTAAAAATCGGAAACCTACCGGATAATTAAATGATTTAACTTTTCTGAAAGGTGAAACTATAGCAGCTATTGGAATAATGTAGTAAAATTTGTAATAGCAACGTAGTATTGTTATTGTTGTCGTTTGCTAATAAAACTATTTGTCTCTCGGGCTATATAATCACAAACTTTGTATAATTTTTAACCTTAAATCAATAGCAAACTGAAAAAGTCAGAGTAAAAACTGGGCCATAATCGAAGAAAAGTGCAAAGAATTATAAAAAGAGGAATATTAAGAAGTCAAAGAGGAAGAAAGTCTAGAACGGAAAGAAACAGAGAGATGCCAAAGTCAAAATAATCAGAAAAATCATTGAAATGACGGAAACTAACTAGCACTGGAACGTAAACACTGAGCGGAGCGCAGGAATCGTTAAAGGTGGACGAAGACGAAGAGATCGTAATGGGACATAGAAAGGAATAACGGAAAGGATGGATAGCTCGTCGGAAACTACAAGAATAAATCTGGCTATAAATATAGCTTGAGCCTGGGAACGTCTCGATTCCAATGAGGACAGCGAGTTGAGTTTTACGGATAGTATTTCTAGGACGAAGTCAGGCGACTCTATGTGCCAAACCGAATACGCCTGGCAGAGTCCCCCATCCAATACAACCAACTGCACAGTGTTGCCGCACCAGGAAAATTGTTCAGCAAACTAAGAAAGCTCCTAATAACAGTTTTACACTGAGACAAACCTATAATAACAACGATCAAATCCAATTTGATGTTTGCGGAGTGATTTTATCGGAATTCTTAAACCTTCAGCATAATGGTTATAAAAGTCGCTCACTTGCAGCCATTTTGCTGGTTGGTGACAAAATGATGTGGCCTAGGGTGATAATCCTGTGTACAGTGATCCTGTCCCACGCGTTCAGAACCTCAGAATCGACAGTGGAATTACTTGAATATATTGCTGATCGTGCATTTGAAATGGGAGGACACGTAAACACTGTCTTGTTTTGGGATTTAGATGGACCTGCAGCGCATAGTATAGACACCATTTCTTATCCAAGAATAGTGTTCAACGGTGGCCCTGGCTTTGGACATCTGCTGCAAGAGAATTGTCTCGTTATAATACAATTACACGGTACTAAGGAAGTATGTAAGATAGTTACTTATACTTTTGTATGGTGTTAACAAAAATATATTTTTTAATATCTTCTGGTAGGAGATGCATAGCCGTCTGGCCAAAGTATTTATTTTGGCAAGCACTCATCATTTGTCAAAGTATGTGATAATTGTGAATGCCGACAGTCAGATGTACCGCACGCTGGAATATATTGAATATTACTTTGATCATATACGTGTAATGCAGTATATTGTGGTGATTCATTCGGAAGAGTATGGAACAGTACTTGATGTTGGATATTTCAAGACAAAGAGATTTATACAGCTCAACGACACCGTTGACTTTGGATCTATTTACAACGATCGACTGAAGGAACTTAAGTTACGGGCGATCATTTCGGCAAGCAAACCTTACTCGTATGTCACGAATGATTGGAAGCTAGAGGGATTAGATATTGAAATAGCCGAGGTGGTAGTCGGTATGCTGGGAATACCATTATCTTTAACGCTAGTCGATGCACTGAATGTCCAGGAAAAGCAAGATCTTTTGTACTATCATAAAACAGACATGTACCTAACACGGCGAGGATGCAACTCTAAATTTCCATTTCCACAGGCAGAACTTCAAGAGCGATTATCTGTAAGACTTATGATGCCGACGGAAGCGAAAATCAACTTTAATCTTCAATTTCTCAAACCATACAAACGGGAGGTTTGGTATTTGCTATTGTTTTTGCTTATAGTAGCTTGTACATTAAATTGGATCTTCAGGCAACGAATACCGGTGAACGTAATAATGGTGATCGCTTTCGGGTACTTCCAAACTACGAACAGTTTGACAGCGTTGCTAGTGGTGGTTATACAGTTTCTGAAGTTCATTCTACTCGAGACGTACCTCGGACAAGTGACATCGTTTATGATCCGGTTACGATTTCAAGAGAACCCTCAAACGTTGGACGAGTTCTTCGATTCCACCATCCAGCTGAACGCTCCGGAAACAATGAAAACATTTATAGGCCATCTACCAACGAGCTTGTCGAGCAGATTGTTGAAAAAGCTTCGACAAGATTTTCCGTTTAACGAAACGACTGGTTACGAGCCTGGGTTTGCTTATATCGTTACCGATTACGCATCGGATATGATGCAAAATGCAGCTTCCTACGATTCAATGTTTAATTCGACCTTTTTCTACATCATGAAGGAACCGGTGTATGAGTTTAGAATGTGCTATGCGTTTAGTATGTGGTCAAAGTTTGCTGGAAAATATAAGGAATGTCTTCAGCGACTGTACGAAACGGGCATCATTCTCAAGCTAACCAACGAAGCGTGGAGATTCGCAACCAGATCGTTGAAGGCAAATTCATCGTCCGTTCTGATGTTTCCTGATCTGGTGCCGGTGTTTTTATTCCTGTGCTATGGTTGGGCGTTGAGTGTGGTATGCTTTGCAGGAGAGATCATCTTGAAACTGGGGCGAACAATTATGGTGCGATACCAGGGTAGGGGTGTTCGAAGATATATTTATGTTCCAACATTTTGGAGAGGACCTAATTGTCGTACAGGCGAAAGGATAAAAAGGGAAGCATGGTAGAGACAGTTAGTGCAACTGTTAAAAAAGAGAATAAATCAAGCTGCTTAAGATAATCTCATTAATTCTTTAGATTGACTAAACGAACTTCTAGATCACGTTGGCCATCTAATAGCTTGTTATTATTGTTGATGCCTCATAGCTGAAGGAGACCGATTCATACTGTCAAGCAGCAGTCCGTGTGGCACCTTGTTGTGCACCAGCAAATACAGTATTGAGCGTATTAGCTCGGATGAAAGTAATACGTAAATACGTCTGTAGCTGGTGACGTTTTTCCAAATCCATCGCCAATCCGTGGAAGGTGACTCCATAGCCACTTTGGAGTCTGGAAGTCTGTCGACCATCATTTGCCGCAAACTTTTGGTTGAGACTGTAGGTACCGGATGGTCTGCAAGTTGCTGGATTACCGTCCGAAGGCACAGATACTTTGTGGCAATGGAATCGAAGGATTCCCAGCACAATCAATGTGCTCAGTCCCGATTTTCAGGCATCCCTGCTTAGCAACGTACCGATTCACCAGCAACGCTGCTGTAGTAATGGCGAAAGATTGCGTCCACCTCGATTGCGTGGAAGGGCCAATTGGGTTAATGGGACTCGAAAATCCCAAGATCCGTCCCGTAAGTAAGACTGTAACGTCTTGGAGGCCAAATCGATGTCCATCGGTGGTGCGCCATACACCGATGCAACAAACCAAAGCTTGGGCAGAAGGAAAGTGTTCAATAGCACCACATTTTGCGCCAAATTGAGGTCTCTAACACGGTGCAATTTGACCAAATGTCCACGACGCCGCGCTTCCCTTGTTTCTGCTCGCTGCAGACACCTGGCCGCGTTTCGCCGATCATTCCGGGTACGCCGAGTTGTAACTGGATCGGACCGGTTGGCAGCTAGCGAGAGATGGCCTTGCGAGGTCAGCATCTGCCTCTCAGCGTCCCAATCGTCCTGCAGCTCGTCAGTGATGCGCGCTGCTGCCTCGCAGATCTGGCTCCAATGCTCGGGGCTCTCGAGCAGACTGCTCATGATGTTGTCTGGGGTGACCTCGTTCGGTTCACCGATGCCTAACAGATCCTCCCGAACCGCAGCAAACCGTGGGCAGCAAAACACAACATGCTCCGCCGAATCCACCACCCCAGGGCATCTACGGCAGTCTGGGGACGACGTGAAGCCCTTTTTCTTTTCTTGCTGCTAAACATCAAATGAATCCTTGTAACACTCGAGCTGATCAATTAATACTATGTTTAGCATTTTGATGACATCCTTTGTCTTGAGCGTCTTTAAAATCAACGACAGTCGAAGCTCTGCCTGTAAGAAAAAAGGCTCATTAAATTATCAGCACACCACCATCAGTGTTACAGCGTTCATTGTTCTCAACGATTGTGGAGACACATTTCGACGAAATGTTTCCGGTTCAGGTTATGACGTTCTGTAAGGACGAGACAACGAGACGAAGGCGAGACTATTATTACATGGCATGACTGCGGCTTAAAGCTCATCCAGATCGTTTCCTCGTAGTGAGAACTCACTATCCAACTACTTAGTATCAGCATGTCTAGTAAGTCATTGGACTTGGCCGGCAGGTCGGTATGCCAAGAAGAAAATGTGACACCCATAGAATGTTCAAAAACGAAAATAAAATGTGTAGAGAATGTGTACTAAACAACCGACGTACATACCTTCAAATGAGTAGTAAAAATCGGAAACCTACCGGATAATTAAATGATTTAACTTTTCTGAAAGGTGAAACTATAGCAGCTATTGGAATAATGTAGTAAAATTTGTAATAGCAACGTAGTATTGTTATTGTTGTCGTTTGCTAATAAAACTATTTGTCTCTCGGGCTATATAATCACAAACTTTGTATAATTTTTAACCTTAAACCAATAGCAAACTGAAAAAGTCAGAGTAAAAACTGGGCCATAATCGAAGAAAAGTGCAAAGAATTATAAAAAGAGGAATATTAAGAAGTCAAAGAGGAAGAAAGTCTAGAACGGAAAGAAACAGAGAGATGCCAAAGTCAAAATAATCAGAAAAATCATTGAAATGACGGAAACTAACTAGCACTGGAACGTAAACACTGAGCGGAGCGCAGGAATCGTTAAAGGTGGACGAAGACGAAGAGATCGTAATGGGACATAGAAAGGAATAACGGAAAGGATGGATAGCTCGTCGGAAACTACAAGAATAAATCTGGCTATAAATATAGCTTGAGCCTGGGAACGTCTCGATTCCAATGAGGACAGCGAGTTGAGTTTTACGGATAGTATTTCTAGGACGAAGTCAGGCGACTCTATGTGCCAAACCGAATACGCCTGGCAGAGTCCCCCATCCAATACAACCAACTGCACAGTGTTGCCGCACCAGGAAAATTGTTCAGCAAACTAAGAAAGCTCCTAATAACAGTTTTACACTGAGACAAACCTATAATAACAACGATCAAATCCAATTTGATGTTTGCGGAGTGATTTTATCGGAATTCTTAAACCTTCAGCATAATGGTTATAAAAGTCGCTCACTTGCAGCCATTTTGCTGGTTGGTGACAAAATGATGTGGCCTAGGGTGATAATCCTGTGTACAGTGATCCTGTCCCACGCGTTCAGAACCTCAGAATCGACAGTGGAATTACTTGAATATATTGCTGATCGTGCATTTGAAATGGGAGGACACGTAAACACTGTCTTGTTTTGGGATTTAGATGGACCTGCAGCGCATAGTATAGACACCATTTCTTATCCAAGAATAGTGTTCAACGGTGGCCCTGGCTTTGGACATCTGCTGCAAGAGAATTGTCTCGTTATAATACAATTACACGGTACTAAGGAAGTATGTAAGATAGTTACTTATACTTTTGTATGGTGTTAACAAAAATATATTTTTTAATATCTTCTGGTAGGAGATGCATAGCCGTCTGGCCAAAGTATTTATTTTGGCAAGCACTCATCATTTGTCAAAGTATGTGATAATTGTGAATGCCGACAGTCAGATGTACCGCACGCTGGAATATATTGAATATTACTTTGATCATATACGTGTAATGCAGTATATTGTGGTGATTCATTCGGAAGAGTATGGAACAGTACTTGATGTTGGATATTTCAAGACAAAGAGATTTATACAGCTCAACGACACCGTTGACTTTGGATCTATTTACAACGATCGACTGAAGGAACTTAAGTTACGGGCGATCATTTCGGCAAGCAAACCTTACTCGTATGTCACGAATGATTGGAAGCTAGAGGGATTAGATATTGAAATAGCCGAGGTGGTAGTCGGTATGCTGGGAATACCATTATCTTTAACGCTAGTCGATGCACTGAATGTCCAGGAAAAGCAAGATCTTTTGTACTATCATAAAACAGACATGTACCTAACACGGCGAGGATGCAACTCTAAATTTCCATTTCCACAGGCAGAACTTCAAGAGCGATTATCTGTAAGACTTATGATGCCGACGGAAGCGAAAATCAACTTTAATCTTCAATTTCTCAAACCATACAAACGGGAGGTTTGGTATTTGCTATTGTTTTTGCTTATAGTAGCTTGTACATTAAATTGGATCTTCAGGCAACGAATACCGGTGAACGTAATAATGGTGATCGCTTTCGGGTACTTCCAAACTACGAACAGTTTGACAGCGTTGCTAGTGGTGGTTATACAGTTTCTGAAGTTCATTCTACTCGAGACGTACCTCGGACAAGTGACATCGTTTATGATCCGGTTACGATTTCAAGAGAACCCTCAAACGTTGGACGAGTTCTTCGATTCCACCATCCAGCTGAACGCTCCGGAAACAATGAAAACATTTATAGGCCATCTACCAACGAGCTTGTCGAGCAGATTGTTGAAAAAGCTTCGACAAGATTTTCCGTTTAACGAAACGACTGGTTACGAGCCTGGGTTTGCTTATATCGTTACCGATTACGCATCGGATATGATGCAAAATGCAGCTTCCTACGATTCAATGTTTAATTCGACCTTTTTCTACATCATGAAGGAACCGGTGTATGAGTTTAGAATGTGCTATGCGTTTAGTATGTGGTCAAAGTTTGCTGGAAAATATAAGGAATGTCTTCAGCGACTGTACGAAACGGGCATCATTCTCAAGCTAACCAACGAAGCGTGGAGATTCGCAACCAGATCGTTGAAGGCAAATTCATCGTCCGTTCTGATGTTTCCTGATCTGGTGCCGGTGTTTTTATTCCTGTGCTATGGTTGGGCGTTGAGTGTGGTATGCTTTGCAGGAGAGATCATCTTGAAACTGGGGCGAACAATTATGGTGCGATACCAGGGTAGGGGTGTTCGAAGATATATTTATGTTCCAACATTTTGGAGAGGACCTAATTGTCGTACAGGCGAAAGGATAAAAAGGGAAGCATGGTAGAGACAGTTAGTGCAACTGTTAAAAAAGAGAATAAATCAAGCTGCTTAAGATAATCTCATTAATTCTTTAGATTGACTAAACGAACTTCTAGATCACGTTGGCCATCTAATAGCTTGTTATTATTGTTGATGCCTCATAGCTGAAGGAGACCGATTCATACTGTCAAGCAGCAGTCCGTGTGGCACCTTGTTGTGCACCAGCAAATACAGTATTGAGCGTATTAGCTCGGATGAAAGTAATACGTAAATACGTCTGTAGCTGGTGACGTTTTTCCAAATCCATCGCCAATCCGTGGAAGGTGACTCCATAGCCACTTTGGAGTCTGGAAGTCTGTCGACCATCATTTGCCGCAAACTTTTGGTTGAGACTGTAGGTACCGGATGGTCTGCAAGTTGCTGGATTACCGTCCGAAGGCACAGATACTTTGTGGCAATGGAATCGAAGGATTCCCAGCACAATCAATGTGCTCAGTCCCGATTTTCAGGCATCCCTGCTTAGCAACGTACCGATTCACCAGCAACGCTGCTGTAGTAATGGCGAAAGATTGCGTCCACCTCGATTGCGTGGAAGGGCCAATTGGGTTAATGGGACTCGAAAATCCCAAGATCCGTCCCGTAAGTAAGACTGTAACGTCTTGGAGGCCAAATCGATGTCCATCGGTGGTGCGCCATACACCGATGCAACAAACCAAAGCTTGGGCAGAAGGAAAGTGTTCAATAGCACCACATTTTGCGCCAAATTGAGGTCTCTAACACGGTGCAATTTGACCAAATGGCGGAACTGTTGGATTAAGTTTTCCCAGTTATGCCCCATGGCCTCCCGTATATTGTTAGTGAAAAATATGCCAAGGCGCAATCTTTCTACTTCCCACTGCCACGGAACATGCATCGGGGTGTTTGTTGGTGTGATATGTCCTTTGTTCAGTGCCGTTGTTTTTTCCACGTTCAGCTTCGCACCAGCGGTTCTGCCAAACGCTTCTATTGTTGTTTTCACCTCCTCGAGTTTGGTAAGGGAGGTTGTCATCACCGAGTTGTCGTCAGCATATGCGTTGATCAGGTCATCCTGATCGCAACAAATACTTTCTAATCTGGAACTGAGCGGATTAAGGTAAAGGATAAACAGGTGCATGGATAAAGGATCGCCCTGTCTGAGAGAGCAGCGTATGGGAAACGACGGGGAAAGGTTTCCATTTACAAGGATACGGGAGGAGGGTCGTTCGGATAATCGAACTTGAAATTTGCAAATTTCAAAACGTAACCAAAGAAGAGAAAAAACCATGTTCGACTCCTGACAAGTTCGACATCCACTAAGGGAGTTCGACACGTGGAAACGCGATCTGTAAGATATTATTCCCCATTATGACAGATGGTTTGATATAATAATAAAGAATCATAAGAGTTGTTTAACACTGTCCATTACATGTAACATTAGTGCCCTCATCATCGATGCCCCAACAACTTTTCTGCGAAAGAGAGCGAATATTATGAATACATCTTCAATTATAGTGTGGTGGAGGGAAGAGTTAACTCGGACTTATAATCGCGACGAGAACGGAACAACGTGATAGCCAGCTGTGCGAACCAATATATTTCTTTTCTTTGACTCTCCAGGCAGTCTAAGGATTCTAAATGAGAATCTTCCTTACAGGAACGTTGAAGAAATCGAGGCCCTACCTTTGCTAGGGGGACACTAGACCGCTCTTCAGAGACTGAGAAGACAACTTTATACCTTATTCTTAAAATAGTTTTTGCTCGCTTTTTGTAACACAAAAATGATCCTTCGCGGTATTCCTTTTTGTCATTGCATTTGGTTCAAAGATTTTTACGTGCGCCTAGAATGTGTCGCGGGGCGATTGATTGCTGAGTCTGCCTAAAATGTGCCAGACATCATTCGTCATTTGTTCTGTATAATTGCTATGGTTCTATGTGCATAAAGTTTGTATTGCTGACCACTGTCTGCACTCGCGCACCGGTCAATGTTTATCGCTCTGGTTGTTTTGAACTGATATCATATTACCTTGGATCACTCGCTAGCCGGGTTCGCTAGTAAGTTTATATAATGTTGGTTGAAGTTTGGGCAAAATCACTACATGTGCATTACTAGCATTCTAGATGTAGGTCACCTAAGTTTAATGTATTGTCTGCCTGAAATTATGGTATGGAGAATTGTTTGTTTCAATGAGGTTAAGAAATGTTTATGTTAATAAAATAAGACGTATGGCAGGTTACTATAGCAGGTTACTACACAATAGTTACTCGACTATTGTAGCCATAACTTCTCCAAAGCAATTCAAAACGCTTCAATAATGAAGCTGTACGTAACATCTTCAAACGGTGAGAGATTATAAAATTATCAGCATTCGTCTTGTAGTTCATGTTTCACACTTAATGCGACTGGAATGGAGATGGAATAAAATAAACAGGAAATAATTTCACAGAATTATGTTAAAACATTCATGTATTTTCTATGGGAACTAGTTTAATGTTTCTGCAGCTTCTGTGTCATGAATTTCAGGCTTTTTTTATGAATTTATTGAAGGCGCTAATAACGACGGTCTTTTATGTTTAAATATAAAGATGGACGTATGTTTAAATTTCTCTATTAAAGACCTATTGGATCAGTTTGTTCCAACGATAACGAGGCAGGATGTTGAAAAAATTTCGTCTTTTTTCATACTTTAAAGCGTGATACACCAATTATATTAAAGTTGCTCCAGGTTGTCCTTTTTCTATGGAGTTTTACTCCACAAATAACAGTTTAACAAATAAACCAACCATTCGCACCAGAATTATCGTTTTGCATTGCAGATTTCCCACTTGGAAGCTTTTTCAAACTGCACCATCGCTCTAGTAATTGTATGCATTTGTTTGTCCCTTCAAATATTAGACCGATTTGTCCAAACGGTTTTGTGAACCGAATGGAGGCGCATCCCCATTCCAGCTCTGTACAAAAGCGCACCGAATGCATGCTCAATGGTTTGCAACATTGCACATAATTTGAATATGAAACGGAACGTCCGGACCTGCCATCGTTCGTCGGGCGGGTGGCCGGGTGTTTTGCGTTTGTATTTGACAAACACCCGGTCCGGTCGGCCTCAACCGGCAAGCATCATCAGGTGGCTAAGGGTACGGAATTATGTCACCGTTTCGGTGGCAAATGGTGCTGCCCTAACATTCCTTCGGATCGATCGATACACCGAAACCTAAACAACGATGCCACATAGCCGTTGACTTTCTACAATCGGTTCCCGATGGCGTTGAGGGACGTGGCGATGTTTGTGTACAACAAAATTGCCAGGCTGGGTGAGAGCCCCGGGAGTGAAGGTACACGCGGTTCAACCACCACATGCGGCAGTTTAGATCAAACAAATTGCTGCTGTACGGTACACAAATCGTGGGACAGTCTGAGCCAACGGGCGCACTGATTTGCATGATTCCCGTTCGCATTGCATCCGATCCGATCATTCATCGTTCGTGTTTGTGCCGTTTAGTTTTCAGCCGGAGCCGGGCCGGATGTTGTTGGAGCAATAATTCAACCATTTTTCGATTATCTTTCCGAATGCCTTACGCTTTGTTGAGAAGGTACTTGTGGTATATTTGTTGTGCAGATAGAATGTATAACTGTTGAGCCTACAGTGCACTTGGCAGGTTTGTAACAGTCATTGTTTCGGGAACTAATTTACATTTTCAGTTGTTTTTTTGCTTCTTCTTTACTTTATTTATGAAGGTATTGTTCTTAGAATATTTAGCTTTTCAATAGCTTTAGAGCGGTCTGGTAGTAAGGGCGACAGAGTCGTTGGTCTTCACACGGCAGTACCGGTGATCATTTCCCTTCTGGTTTGTTCTCCTGTCGTGAGAACGAATCCGATCCGGATGATATCAATAAGTCTAGCAAGTTCTATTCAGTTAGCAGAGTTCTCCTTTAGCTCAAAAAGATAAATATAATAGCAGTAGTACTTTGATTTTTCATCAAGATTTCAAGATCAAAATTTATGGTAATTAAAACAAAATTTAAAAATCCGATAGCTTAAGCATTGTTTACACACATTTATTGCGATTCTTCAGTGCTTGGAACAGTGAGGAGCCTAGGATGATGAGACTTAGACTGTTGCTGAGCTGGGCCCTTGTCCCGTTCAACGGATTGAGACCGAAGGATGCCCCCGACTTGACGAAGTAATTACGGCTAAATTGAAGACCGGAGGATGCCTCCAACTTCAATGAACAGTCTAAGGTGTTGGTTAGAATGCTGCTTTATTCAAAATCTTACTCGCTAATTTATACTATAAAAATGCTGACAGATCCGCAGTCAGCGGATATATCAGACCTAGTTTAACTGTATTCGTTCGCCTGATTATTATTTCGTTATTGATTAATCGCATGTTTACCATTAACATTTCTGCCGCGTCGGTAACATACGGCACATCGGTGCGTCGCCAACATACACGGTTAGGCTTCTTGGACGACGAGGTTAAGACGGATAACCTTCTTGGACGACGTAATCTCTTGGACTATAAAGATTCTCTGACTATTAGATATGTCGTCTGGATATAGAGAATGTCTCTAAAATGAAAAGGCTCGATGGATGATGGATAAAAACTCTTTAAAATTTAGCTCTAATGGACGTCGAAATCCATTGAATGGCGATGTCCTACATTCACACGACGTGAATGTATCTCTCATCGCTCTCCAAACAGAATAAAAATTTAGGAATTATAAAAAAAATTCTCATCCACCTCCTGCTGCGCGATGGATTCATTCAATTTCAATAAAAATACTAACTGAATACACTACCAGATCTACTACAAGCTCGTATGCCAACACCAGAATGAATGATCGATCCATTAGCAGTATAATTGCTTTGAAAGTGTTTCGCTACGATTCGCTTGCATTCGGTCCCGTGCACTGCAACTGCAGCTCCAGACGTGAAAGGATTGGGCACCTACCCGGTATCGATCGGGAATCGGGCAGCAGGCAAAGGTAGTGTAGTGGCGTGCACAGGTAACACAGGTTCAGCAAACCGGAAGGTGTGATGTGGAAATTTCAATTTCACTGCACGACACAAGCTGCATTGAATCCCATCCAACCGCATGCATCGGCTTTGTCCGGGGTTTATGGGTGCTGGCCCGGAAATTCGATAACGCTTTTCTGAAAAAGGCGTTTGCTGTGAAGTGAGAGACAGGAGAAGATTGTTTTCATCGTGTCAATCACTTCGACGGTCGGTCGGTGTGTAGTGCCGATGAAGATAACTGAATTTTGGCAAACAAACTATCGGCCAGAAACGAAAAAAGAATCTACCAGTTTCGATGCATGAATTGAAATCAATTTGCAGTTCTGATGGGGAGTGTATCTTGAGCACAACAATGCACATAACATAACAAAATCAATAAGAACATTTTGACAAAAAGGGTTTTAAATATGTCTGTGTTAAAAATAAATAAACATTTTTTACTCTTAATAAACGAATAGAATAAATCTGAATCTCGTATATTTATGATTCAATTCATGCAGCGAGTAAAGCTCCATCAAATAGCATATCCATCACACGGTAGTGTTCGCTTGCTGGAGCGAGATAAATCGCCTCAATATAATGCACAATTTGTATCCGTTATTGAATTACCCATGGCTTTGAATGTACATGCATACACACACACACATTCGGTGTGATATGGTGGGTTCTAGGGGGGAGATAAATCGTCGTGAATAAGGAGTGTGATTGCATCTTCAATCACGATTGATTAGCTGCTCATGCACCAGGGTGAGGATAAGAAAAAGGGGTAAGCCGAGGAGATGATTGGAAAGATTCTTTGCAATGTACTGAGAAATTGAGTTTGTATCAAAGGTTGAAGTAAAGAAAAAGTTCTGCAAAATAGTTTTTTAAGGGCTTTGTAAGCAGCGTGTGTGAGAAGTGATAAATGATACTCTACAAACAGAAGCCTTGATTCAGCTAACTCAAAACTGTCATGACTTTCGATATCGAAGCCGCCAATCCGTTTACAGGAAATTTGTTTCAGAGCTGCAGTCCTCCATCCACGGTTGCATCCGATCGAGTCGCTGTCCTCCTTTAAGCCTCGTGCCATACGAGCCGCTGACAAGCCCTTTCCAGCGAGGGCTAGAGTTCAGCATCCTTATCACGTTCCGCAGTCATTGTATCCTTCCAGCTTTGACTACCTTTAGGATCACTGCATAGTCAAACAGCTCAGCACGCTCGAGGTTTATTTTCCTTCTTCCTAAGCCCTGCTAGCACAAATCGTCAAGTATAGTCCAGAACTTCCATCAAACAAAAATGGTAAGTGCATTAGCGTCCTCCGTCAGTATATTCCAGGACTCGTTCCCGTAGAGGACTATCGGACGTATCAAGGTGCAGAAAACCTTGTATTTCGTGTGTTGTTGGAGTCCTCTGGATGGCAGGAGTTTATGGAGTCCGTAGTAGGCACGATTCCCCTGAAAAATGCCCCATCGGATTTCGCTGCTTACATTGTCTGAAGTTACGATAGTACCAAGATAGCAGAACTCCTCTACCACTTTGAGATCGTCGCCGTCAACTGATACTCTGCTTCCGAGTCGGGCTCTATCACGGTCAGAGCCTCCGTCCAGGAGGTGCCTTGTCGTCGTTGAGGAGGTGCCCAGTCCTATCGGCTTCGCGTTTCAATCTTATTTCCGCTTCGTACACCACCCCTGATGTCTTTTAGAAGATGTCAATGTGTTCTGAAAAGCCTAGGAATTAAAGAAAGATTAGGCGTTAACTTAGGTGGTTTTTAAGGTTAGGTGTTTTTAAATTAAACAACATCAATTTTTTTATTAAAATGAATTATCTTGTTCATGAGGATTTGCTTCTTGGCTCAACGAATTACTAGACCTAACGACACCTAGTAGTTGGATAGTCCGTCTTCGCTACGGGGAACGGTTCAGGTGGGATTTGAATTCCAGCCCTATCGTGTAAAGACCGGCGTCGTTGTCGACCTTTCACCGGGTCACTCCTGATAGAGGTTACAATTCTACTTGATGCATTTAGTTTATTGATGCATGTGCTTCTCGAAGGTGCCCATAATCTTTTGTTGAGATGAGTAAAATATTCATTTATTGTTTTTTTTTTTAAATTCCTTTGGCATGGAACACGGTACACTTATAACCTTCAGGACGCTTGGACAGTGGAGAGCAGAGTGTATAAAAATACAACTAGCGGAGACCTTTAATTTGTTCGTAAGAGTAAAAAATTTTTGAACAAAGGTACCTCCGACGGTAGCTTCTTCGAGAGGTCGATTCCTCCTCAAGAGTTTCTTCGCACCCCACAACAGCTGTGCATGGCCCGCTGGCAGAGCATGTGGGCAGAGGACGAACTCGGGAGGTTCGTGCGCTCCATCTCACCACAGGTTTCCCTGCGTCCCTGGTTTCACGGACTCCCGGAACCATTATGTGATGAATGTACATCTTCAACGTATAGGTAGCGCCGGCTCCAAGGTTTGCAGCTGTAGCAACGGATACCACTACATTGTCCACATCCTCTGGTCATGTGTGGAGTTCGATGCGGCTAGACCCGGATTCTTAGAAGCCGTTCGAGCATCAGGAAGATCCCCGGCGGTGCCGATGGGCGATATCCTGGGACAGAAGGACTACGAATAGGCGCGAATTCTGTTTGACTTCGTCAAAGAGATGGGAATCGTCCTTTGATCCTTTCCCCTATCCCTTCCCATAGATTGTACGCACTATCGTCTTATCAGTGGATTGTAGTTTGTTATGTTTTTTGTTTTGGTTTGTTTGCTGTTGTTTTTTGTTCTTTGTTTGTTACACGTTCGCAGCGATGGCGTCGACATGCGCCGGTCGCTATTTCGGCCCCAGAATCTATAAAAGTTAGTTTAGGAGATCTGAGGTCGTAGCTGGCGACCTTGTCGTTGGCGGAATGTCTGGGTTCGATTCTGTAGTAACCTCACAAGGATATTTTGGCTGTCGACTCCTTGCGTTTTGCTGGCGTCAGGGTCGCCTGCCACAACATTAGTAAAGTTAGTAAAGTAAATAAAAAGAGTAAAAATTTGCACACAACGATCATTTTGATAATCAATCGATCCTAAACACAATGTACTCTGTACTCGGAATTTCACCTCTTCAACATTTAGAATTAACATCTCATACTTGCAGTGAATAGCGTTATCTTGAAATTGAATCAAACTTACACAGTTTGCTCCCTAACATCAGCTTCACAATGGAATAATGGCGACTTTGTCTGCCTTTAATAGCTATTCTGGACTTCACTTATCCCTAGTTCAATAGTCAATCCTGGGTACAGAAAGAATATCTGGACGGGATTCTAAATCTGGTCCTGCCGTATGAAAACTAGTACCGCCGTCACCTCGTACTTAGGGTCACAAACTACGCCTGAAACTTATAAACTCATTAATTGTAAAACTAAACTTGATTGTTATGGTTTGTTTCTGATTTTCAGAAGATGCACATCATACTTCAATCGCTTTAATGTTTACCCACGCCCTACACCCCTATCGATAACATCACATGTCGCGAACCAAGCATTGGCACGAGAATTGGGGTTATAATATTATAAAAATGTCTAGCATGCTGTCTCAATATAGAGGTTGATTTGTTTTCCACCTAGACGCCACGCGGTACTCTGGCTAACCTCATACCATTCCCATCACATATCGAGTGTGGCAAAAATGCCACAGGATCAAACTATCCGTGTGTGTGAGGGTTGGCGAAAGAACCGACTCTGGCTAAAAAAAAAAAAAAACTAGGAAAAAACGACGACTCCAAGATAAGCATATTTTGCATCCTAACGACTGCACGGGTCGGTCGGAATGGGAGCACTGGGAGTAATGTGCCTGTGGCCAAGATTTATGGAGGTTTCGCTCGGGCATCGCGTTCGATGCTTCTTTTTTCGTTTCCGCGTGGTAAAAACGAATTGCACTAGCACACATGCCAGCAGAGAAGCGTAAGGTGCATTGGCTTTGAACGGCGGTGCAACATAGAAGAAGTGTGCATAAATTCAATTAGGTTATGCAGACGAGTCTTTTGCACCGCGCCCGGTGTGTCATCTACGAACGATAATGTTCTCTATGGCGCTTGGGCAAATCGTTTGCACTGTTCTTCCGCCCGTGTCTCACGGGTGTGGTTGCACACAGGAATGTTGTTCTAAATTTCAATCATCCCGACACATCTTGGGTTTTTGTGTGCGGTTGTGTAGTGGCGCAATGTGCTACGAGTGTAGCAGGTTGCAATTTTCGCGTTTTATATGGGACAACTGGTTTTTAATGTGGTTAGTTGGTTGTTATCGGGGTTTGTTTTATGTTACGATGAGGTTACTAATTATAGGCTAATCTTACCTGTTGATTATGCCGTGATTAGTCATAATGTTAATGGGATGATCTTAACGGGTCGAAGGTAATAAATTTTGTAGGTCTTACCAAACTCCAGGGATCGGCATACAGTACTGAACGTGTTTCTTAAAATTTTGTTGAACATAATGCTGTTTTTAAATCTTTATCTTGTATCAAATCCGGCTTAAATTCATTCGATTTAAATTATTCGTATGGCAAAGACACGATAAACAGAAATCTATTAAAATGTCGCCTTTCCTCGGACCCATACCACGTTCCGGCGATTTTGTTTTTAGGGCTCCATCAATTCAAACCTCTTCCTTGTATGTGGACTGAATACAAACTTAAAGGCTGGTGAGCTTTGCGTAAAGAATCGTCTTTCTACACATATAAGACAGTGGCGTATTAACCTATGAGCAAAGTGGCCATCGTCAGAGATCTCGCCGGTCAGGGTGGTAGCGGTCCAAGGACGCATCCAACGGTATGCGGAACGCCCTGATTGGACGAAAAATGTTCGAGTTATCGCCGCTTTTCTGTTGGAATGCTACTGGCTGAATATTCCAACAGTTTCTGGGAAGCATATTATCCCGTGTAAAATCGGCGATAAATCGCTCAGTTTTGATCGGGTCGGAGCGTTTCGCATATCGTTGCATGCGTGAATGAGTCGCACATCTTTTTGTGGAACACCCGGCTCCGATTTCTCTACTCAACGCCCAGTTATTCCACAAAGAAGGAGTTTTCTGCGGAAAATCGGCAACAACTCGCTCATTTTTGGTCATATCAAGACGTGCAGCACACCGTTGGATGCGTCTTTGTAGGCTAAGGAATAGAACGTTTGTCTTCGTTAGATCAATTTTTAACAATCATTAGGTTTTATGTTCTTTCCAGTCTAGCACATAAATAAAGCATGATGTGTTACGATTTACACCTATCGTATTGCCTAGCCTATCGCACACTCATCCAGTTCGGTTGCTTGTTGGTGTTTGAGTCCCTTTTCGGCACTCGTCCTGCGGCACACGAGCGCGATGGGTGCGTCCTGTTACAGCACGTGGATTGATTACAGCCTAACGTCTGATGGTTGTCACCTGTAACGACAACCCAGGTAGCAATTTCGCGCGACACACGTTCTGTCCATAACATAAGGGTAGGGAAAGTTAGTTATAAATACGATTACATGGCTTTCCGTGGGTAACAAAAATCGGAAACTTACCGATCACAGTTTTAATGTGGTGGAAGATCCCAATTAACATTTCGCTTAGGGCCCCAAAAAGGATAAGCAAAAACCCTTCTGAATGTGTTCTTTTCAATCATTGCTTACAGTATTTCGACAATTATCAGTCATAGAGTCATAGAGTGCATAGTGCTTAACTATTTCAATTGTTGTATTCATCGATCTCCTTACTTTGTTTGAATGCTCCAGAAGCAAGTCGTAAGAGAAGCGATCGAATCAATCGGTATCTGTTCGAGGGCTCTGCTCAACCTCGACAAAACAATAGTACTGGACGTAGGACACACAACGCCAGCCAACCAGATGCATAATCCTTGGCTTCGCACCGAAGAACGTGTTCGACTGCTGGGAATTATGTTTTCTAATGATATAAGCCAAGCTATGAACACCAACTGGGATATAGTTATCCAAATGGTTCGGCAGCTGGTACGCTACCACAGGGTTAGGAACCTTAACCTGTGCCAAAAAATAACCCTTCCAAACACATTCCTGTTACCCAAAGTATGGTACATTGTGTCGATCTGTGGTGTTTGCTCGATAGATGTCGCTACGATCACCTCACTCACGATCACTCATCGGCAGCTTCCTTTGGGATGGAAGTGGAGGAATAAGAGCACCCCTACAACAGCTGGCTCTTCCGCGAGACCGTGGTTGGTTGAATCTTCAAATTCCGTCTCTTAAAGCACCTGCCCTTCTATGCATTGCTACGTGACACATAGGGAAAGCTTGTGTGTTTTGGAACAAAATTCATCACGGACCCAAAGCCAATCTCCATCACCATCAAACTACCCAATGTTTAAAAATTTATGTCCAACACCTGACAACTCTTCCAACCAAATATCAAATAGCAACATCATCCAAATCACTGATAGCTGAGGCAATGAAAGATTTAAAGTTCATTTATACAACACGCAAAGAATACCGTCTCCGAAGTGCGCGTACTGTCCTTTGGATGAAACTTTGGAGCATAAGTTCGCCTCATGTCCAAGGGTCGTTCCGGCATGGGTGATGATGCAGCAAGAAATAAAAGCCATAATTCCCAATGTGATATTCGTTGAAGCTAAGTGATTTGCATGTTCCTATTCTAGACGGAATATGACCATCGCATAGAATAAAAGTTTTAAAGATTTTTGCAAATTATATCATTCACATCGCTGGAAGCAACGATGCTTTGATTGATGTAAATATAAAAAAAATGTTATTATTATTGAAGACCGGTAAGAGCGACAGCGGCGCCTACCTATTTAACTACATTATATTAATCTGATATCTCTTGGTCCAAAAAGGAACTGAGGTAAGTCATAAGGATAGCTGAAAAAACTATTTACGTTCGGGATAATTTTGACAGTTACATTTTTGTTTATAACTCGTGATGGAGTTGGCATAGGAAAACAAGCAATACGTCATTCGACAGCAAAAAGTGTACGGAACAAGCAGCGAAAGCATCCCGTGATAAAAAATGGCAAAAAAGAGTAAATTGTGGAAGCGGATCACATGCATCATGATGATCCGCGCCGGACGCGACAACCGCCGACACGGTTAACACTCAGAACAACCGACGGCTGGCTTACTGCCCGGTGGACATGCCACGGGTACCGCAAACCAAGTTCCCCCAGACGGTGATGGTGTTTTCCTGCGTGTCATCGGAAGGGGACGTGATGCCGCCCCACTTTTACGAGCAGGGGCTGAGGCTGAACGCGGACGGGTACATTTCCATGCTGGACACCGTCGTAAAGCCTTAGATCAAGAGAGTGGGCAACGGCAGACCGTACGTGTTCCAGCAGGATTCCGCTCCGTGCCATACAGCTTCCAAAACGATAAAATGGTTGGCGGCCAATTTCAAAGACTTCACCGCGCCGAATGTGTGGCCTCCCAGCTCCCCGGATCTTAATCCAATCGATTATTTCGTGTGGGGCGCGGTGGAACGGGACACCAAAAGAACCTCCAGCAACACCAAGACGGAGCTGATGGCGGAGCTGAGGTCCGTTTTCGCGGCCCTACCCCGCGAAACTGTCGCCAAGACTTGTTCCCGGTTTCGGAGACGGGTGGAGGTCGTAATAGAAGCAGAGGGCGGATATTTTGAATAAAATGAATAAAATACATGGTAAGCTACTATTTCTAAAACAAAACAAAACAATTCTCCAATGATTAATTTTGCCATACATTTTTTTTCTTTCTCCGTAGGTGACTGTCAAAATTATCTCGAATTCCCGAAAAAAAATTATATTTATTTGCTATAGTTCTATGTTCTATGGTTATTCATCATAAAATCTAGATAAAAATTTTCAACTGAGGACGGTTTGAATTTGGCATCTTATTTATTTATTTATTTATTTTTTATTTATGACGGTACAGTGCCGTGTTGTTCTTTGAGCCATCCTATTAAAGTGACATTATTTTGCTTGAAATGGCAGTCCGTTCATACGGTTTATTTAAATTATTTTCATCTTGGAGGAGCACCTGATAATTCTGAAATAACTTTTGTCTAATCATGGGCAGAATTAATATTAACAAAACTTCGTTACAGTGCTAAAGTTTGAATTTACAAATGCATAGATTAAACAGGCAATCGTAAAAATAATTATCCAAAGTCTGAACAACCAGCTGCACCGAGCTAACGTGCAAATAAACGTCTGTCAATGCAATTAGTTTGTCAATTAAATTCCAATCACTGTACAGTGTTGGAAATGATAAATGAGCTGTATTGGGTGTGTATTTTTTTTCTTTCTACTGTTCATATTCCTGCTCCTTCACGCCTGTCAGCCAGCGATTTCGTATCATATCAAATATCATCGCTCAAGTCGACCATAAAATCAGCTCGTTAACCAATCCGCCAACAAAACGGGCGCCATAAATAATGCATGAAATTATTATCGGATGAATAGGTATCCCGTTGGCGAAATCGCAAAGCATTAACAATGATTGTTTTAGAAGTGAAACAATACAAATGAGCTTGTTGTGGGGAGTGTAGATGAATATGTAAATCAATTTTGTCTTACAGTAAAATGCAAATATTAAATTAGTCATTTATTATTTAAAGCCCCAATAAACACAGCAAACTAATGATCGTTTCTGGTGGTATACCTCTAACTCGTATCATAATTCGAACAGATTTTCAGCATTATTGTGACTGTTTTCGGTACACCATTAGAAGTTGTGCATTAGTTACTTCTTGTGTAACTAATTAAAAGTTAACAACATGAACATTGTGTCGAACATTCGAAACGTTTTAGTGTGTGGTATGGTTCCTAAAACTCTCATGTTTGATATGGGTTGGAACACCAACTTCTTCCAAAAACCAAACTTCACGAAGCCATCCTTTTTTTCCGTTGGGCCGGTAAATGCCTTTGTCAGATTCAGATTCGAGGTATTTCATTACGTACCATGTCTAAACTCCCAGCTGAGTTTCGTTAGCCTTTTCAGTGTTCGGCTGAGGTATGCTGGTAGTCCCAGCGACGATGTTAGTTGCTTGGTACTGCGTTTGTACAAGGAGATTTGCACATTCTTCGCATTCATTACCAAGCCAGTGGGACACATTCTTTGCTTCGTATGAGTTTTTCCACGGTAACCACCATCAACACGGAACGTGAAATGCAAATGATTGATGTGAAAGCATATTCTTGCTCACAATGAGTTTAATAATTGTGTGACGTTATCGCAGTGGGATATGTACGACAAGCGTCTTCTGTTTTCCTTGAACCGTTAGTTTCCCTGTGCGACAGGGTACGCGATTGTAGGGAAATATTTTTTATTGATTTTATCATAAAAAAATCAATTCCTTTCCGTGCAACATCAACAGCAGCAGTAGAAACACCATCGCCACCACAAAGTGGTAGTCATCAATAATGTACGCGAACACTTTATGACTTGCTATCTTCGGCAAACTTTTCACTTTTCATCGTTTTGTCGAGGGAAAAAGCGTTTCATTTCTTGGCCCTCACCAACCAAGAAACCCCACAGTTTGATCTTCGTCCTCTTCGTCAGCCTGACCCTGCCACGACCGACCATACAACCAACACAAAAACACACACACACACACACTTGTTCTCGGTGGTTGCCGACCCGGATGAACTTACGGTGAGTTTGGTTGGCCACCGTACAGAGCAGTACACCCTCATTAAATTAATGACCCGTTTCATAAAGCCATTTTCGATGGTGAAGTAATAAAATTTTAAGTGTTTCCTCCGACATCGATGCCGCTCGGTGGAGACCAGCAGTTTACGATTTGCAGAAACTAATTGATCCGGTTTGTTTGGTTTTCCGCTGCTCGTGTCTTTTTCGCCGTTGCTTGTCGTTGGTGGTGTAAAGTGTCTGGCAAGTGTCTCCACTTTTTACAAGCTGTAACGTACAAGAGATCATAATTTATGATAGAGTACATAATAATTGATGCGGAAACAATTAAGGTTGCGAGTATGGGTCTTGCAAGTTGTTAAAGCTTTCGAATGGTTTTTTTTCTGCAGAAAGCTGTTCTTTTTTTGTAAATTTCATAAAAAAGATTGTTTATTGCTTTCCGATCGTGTGTAGAGTTTGATTATAATGAATTTTATTGATTGATTGATCGATTGATTTATTATTGTTAACTCTGGTGCTAAGGTTGCGGAGAAGATTTCGTTATGCATATTTTATGAAACGATAAAGTACTTGTTATTCAAGAAAGTCTCTAAATTGATCTTGATTAAGCATTTTAAATGATTGAAAATTCTACTACTTGGAAGGAAATTTAATTTTTTATGATATCAACTGTAGAGATGCTGACCTAGAATCAATTACTGACGATGTTGAAGGTACAAAAAATGGACAGGAATCGCAAACACAATGCCAGACAGTTGACGACTTTCAAGGATGTCGTACAAGGGACCCAACCCCCCCCCCCCCCCCCCCCCCCGGGAGTGGCCAACAGCCCTTGGGTAAATCCACTAGGCAATAAGCAAATCTTCCTCATGGTTTCTCTCCATTTGCTTCTGGTTTAGAAAAGTCTAAATACGTTCGCAGTTTAACCAATTCCAGCAGATCATCAACATTGTTCAGTTTCGTGTTCTAAATATTTTATTTATTGTTCTCTCTCCTACGTTGTGTCTTGCCGTCTAACAGATTCCACGTGCTTCACGATTCTGTTCCTTCTTCTACTTCTTACAACCATGACGCAGTTGACAACTCAAGAAAATCGAACGTCTTACGTCTGATCAAAAGAATTCCAACCGTATTTTCTACACACTGTTATTGTCATCTTAAATAGGAAACACTTGTTCAAGTACTCAAGACGAATTATCCTCAGAGTGTAATAACAAACAGACACGGGGTGCAGCGTTTTCAACAAGCTTCATTCTTTAGACTATAACCAGAAATGGCTCAACGTTGCTACTCTGCAATACAAATGAGCTTACACATATAAGGAACGAATTTGATATGCACTCTCTGAGTGCATGGGTTGTAATCGAGTAAGCCAGGAATTCGCGGGCGAGGGCCTCAAGAGGGAGTAGAACGAAAGAACAAGAATATATCACATGAAAATGCTTTGAAATTGATATCCGGTAAGCCAGATATCCGTTGCGTGACATTAGTGGATTAACCGAATTAAGAATTAATTATACGTCTAAAAGTGATATTGCGTGCTGACTTTTGGCAGAAAGAATGACATCCTGCCTACAATCTGACCGATGCACTGCTCAAGCGTTGTCACGGAGACCTTGGAGTGCTCCTTGACGAAAAGGTGAGCTTTTATGACCAGCTGCAACAGATCATCACCAGGGGCAAGCAAAAATACCCAACGCACGGACTTCCGACATACTCGGTGTAACTTTCGACACTTGCCTTTCCTTTATTCCTCACTCTAACAGGGTTAAGAAGGAAGCAAACAACCAGCTGAACCTGTTCCGGATGCTCGGAACCGGCTTATTTCGATTAATTCACACGAACGAACAACCATCGAGAAGAGAGTAGCACCTATTTACCATACAGCCATCCGCTATGCCACTGGTGCATTTGTCACCAGTCCGATCCACTCCCTCCTCGGCGAAAGCGGCCTCCTTCCTATGGAACATATCATCACCAACCGACTAGTGAAAGCTGCAGCTCGGATCCTTGAGAAAGGACTCGACGTAACTGCACTCATCACCAGAGCAAACACAGAACTACAAACACTCGCCAACCAGCAACTACCACCGATCATCCAATCCACTCGTCGGGGAATTCGTTCCTGCTACCACCTGGTACACCTGCCATAAACTGGGAACTAAAACGCTCTCTCCGGGGAACCGGAAAAAGCAGCCACATGGCCAATAGTACTCACTTAATTCAGACTAAATACAAACATTTCCATCATATCTTTACAGACGGCCGACTCAGCCGGCTGTGGGATCCAATCTACCACGGACAACTGCGCTATCAAACAGACTGACTGAGTACAGACTGACCGACCGAACGTCGTCTTCAGCAACAGTGCCAGTGTTCTGGCTGCCTTGGAACACGGCACCTCCAAAGACCCCCACATCCAGCTCCTAGACTCCATACCTGCATCCCCGACAATCGTTTTCTGTTGGATTCCGGGTCATTCCGGAATCAACGGAAACGAGAAAGCGGACCAACTTGCCAACAATGGTCGGCTCCGTCCTGACGAACCATACAACACCCTTTCACGCCGTGATGCCATCCGCTTCACCAACACCATCATCTCCCAACACTGGAACTCCACATGGCACAATGTAGACACAACAAACATGGCACAACAAACTCCGTCCTATCAAGCACAACACCTCTTCATGAGAAGATGTCGAATCCAGCCACATCCAACGAGTCCTTTCCCGCCTTCGTCTAGGTCAAACCCACCTTACACACTCCTACTTCCTAGAAAAATCCAGTCCTCCACTCTGCAGTTTCTGTGGTATTGACATCACCGTCCGCCACATCCTCAGCGATTACCATGGATACACGACACATGGAACCACCTGCCAACTAGACACTGATCTAACGACAATCCTATCAAACGACAAACTCCAGCAGAACCGCCTCATTAGATTTTTACGCATCAGTCATTTATACAAAGAGATTTAAGCAAAAGTTTAAACTTATCCGATACCATATGCCATAATCGCAACAGTTTTCCATAATATTTAAGCCACATATACGATAGTTTTGTATTAGAATAAACCATTTTTTTGTACAGTAGAGAGGCGAATGTAGTCTCTAAGACTCATAGCCTCCATAAATAAACGAATAAATAATAATTATCACCAGGCGCAATCGATTTGTTGACCTGTTGTTGACCGTGTGGCGCAAGATGAAGGTGATCCAACTTCGGCAATAAATACGCATCCGTAGTATAGTGATCTCTGACGTGCCTGGAGTTGCTGGTGGACTTCGTAGCTTAAAGTGGTTGCTGTGCGCTCCTCGATCTAGATACGCTGAGGCAGCGTGTCTATACCATGCAGAGATCCTTTGTAGCGGATTGTTTGGATAACCGGATCGACTCGCCGGCTCCGATCTCTGCGATCAACCTTTACGTTTAGAGGAGAACTCTCCGAGCTAGGAAATTTGTTATGTTATTGGCGACATCTGTTGACGAGTAAAATAAATTTAACTTTAAGAAATTCACGCATTTGTATATTGTTCAGATATCCGTCCCGTTTTAGTCGATATTGCGGGATTCAAAATTTTGATAGTATATTACAGAAGCTTCCCAATAATAAGTAAAGATTCAAAAAAATATATATTATTATAAAGTGACTCAGATGAAAAATCACGGCATAAGAAAGATGTTCCGAAAGAATAAATGCGGTCAAATTAAAGGTTGTACGTAAGGCTGTGATTGTATGGAATGGCAGTTTATGCTTCAAGCTTCTTGAACAACAATGTATCGATTCGAATTTTTGGTTTACTAGAGCTGTTTTACCAGAGCTTCGATAGCTTTTGAACATGTTGTGGCTGTTGCTGTTGCAATAAGACTTTCAAGCTGCTTCTAGTAACAATTTAAATCCTGTACATTAAACAATATTTACAATAAAGAAATATCTTTACAACGAAATGTACAACAGATAAACAATTTCTATTAAGTTTTCCATTTCCTCAAATGTCAACCGTGTCCACTTCGTTTCGATATTTGCGGCTAGCTTAATCAAAATGCAAACACACTTGCAAGGAAACATTAGTTTTCATTCCCTCCGCATTTTGTCACAACGGACAATTTATTCCGTTCCGTCCTAAGGGAAGTGTAATCACTATCCTGCATTTAGATCACACCACTTGGCAGAGATTATTGCATCTCGATAGGAGTGGGGTTTCGGCTTTTGCAACGAAACAAATTGCTCCATCGCTCCACACAGCTAGCCAACACTTGCCGGCCGGCAAGGGCGCAGGAAAAACCGAACCACGGTTACTGAGCGGAAAAACAAACATTCAATCGAACGGAATACTGCTCGGACAGTGCACAGGAAGTGAGTGCGATAACACATGAGTAATTTATTTTCCTGTATCGAACCCAGTGGGTGGGGATGGTCAAGAGGACAAGGAAAGTTTTGTAACGTCGTTCAGCAGCAAAAGCCAACCAATGGTGGTGGACGAAAGGTGTATCGCTGGACTCATCGGCATCTCAGCTGGTGGTGGATGAAGATTTGTCTTAAACTCGTACACCGGAAGTTCAGTAGCATGTATGTGACAGGATGGATATTAAATTCATTCCGTATCTACAGCAACCTTCTCTGCGTGTGTGTGTGTGTGTATTTATCTTGAATCTACCCTTCGCAGTGCAATCGTTTTTATTTGTCCCGAGGCTTGGGTTTTTGTCCACCTTCCAACATCCCGGGTCCTGTCCAAGAAGTTTGTTTCCGTTCTTTTCTTTCGGTAAGCCAATATATTGGCAACAAAAATCCAAACTCGTGCAACAAAAGTGCTAGTGTGTAGCAGAAGGACACAGAGCAAGAAAAAAGAAACACGCTTAAAAGCTGCAAAAGACCGAACGGATGCAACCGAACTGTAGACACCGGTTGGTGATGAAAAGAGCGACAAAAGAAGGCGATAAGAAAGTGGCAAATGAGGTGGTGAATGTGGGCGGGAAAGGAAAATGAAGGGTCGGGCAACGGAACGGGAAAAAGGATTTTATACGGTACTGAAAGCCGACCATGAAAGAAACCAGTGCGCCATAGCAATTAATTTTACGGTTCGTGACATTTAAAAGCAAGCAAGCTTTGGGATTTATGCTAAATGAAAGGTGAAGGTGCTAACGTACCTTAGAGGAACCAGAACTGGTAGGAGACTGTAACGGGTAGGTCCTAGGTGTGGTAGGAAAAACTTTTGTATCAGACGGTGTCTTTGCGTGTGTATGGCAACACAACACCGACGGACGGGTTTTTGACTGATGTTTAAATACTTTGCATCGGGGGAAGGTTTTTGAAATTGCGAATTATTGAAGTACTTTATGTGCGAATGTACGAGTTTCATGTATTTAAAAAGTTTAGCTCATGTTTTTAATACTTTAGAATATAATAACTTTTTAGCGATTAATTCGGGACTTTCAAGAAGCTTGCAAATATTTCTTAAAAAGTTTTTTTTTAGTGAAGTAAATCTCCATGTGACTAAATCCTTTCCTTATCCAACGAGCTTCAAAACCGATTTTTTGACAAATTTTGTTATCACTTCTTTGCACAATCCCATCGATACGGTGCAAATCTATTCTGAATTTCAAAACCCATCCCGGAAAGTGATTGAAACAATCTGTTGCGATAAAACTTCATTATTTTGTTGCACAAACTTCCCGAAATAAGCGCCGTTCCACCGTCTCGATACACTTAACGATGTGTACCTTCAGTTTATGCAGCACGGCACGAAAAACGGGTTGAATTTTTGGGTTTCATCGGAAACCGGATGAAAGGAAAAAAGTCACATTTTGCTTCTCCAAAAAATTTGGCAACACATGTGCCGTTTGTTGGGGAGAATGGTAATTCGCGTAAGCCTAGGACGCCCCTAGCTGATCTGATGGTAAAAGTTGTTGTTTTGCATTGTTTTCCTCGATAGGCTCGTTTCCTTTTTGGTATTATAGTTTGGTGGTTTTACGAAGAATTTTCCCTACTTGAAGTTTGTCTGCGCACTGGATCTTTGTGAGCACATAACCAGACCTATGAAGCGGTACAGCCGAGAGATAAATTAAATTGATGCTTTCGGTAAATACTGGTACCGATTTGTTTCTTCATCACTGTTTGGTGCTATGTAATAAGTGATATCTGTTTGATTTTGTGAAAGACACTAATGGTTAGAAGGAATCAGAAATCGTATTTTTTTGTATCTTGTTGAACTGCTGTGATCAAACTACATTTTCAAACTAATAAATTGTATTTGATTTGTTTAAAACTTGGCCCATTTTGCTCTCATAACATTTTTCCTCTACATAGTTCTACATAGCTCCAAATCTAAACATCCTTAGCGTTCTTTCTTTAGCAAACAGATCAGAGTTGCTACTCTGAAATATAGGATTTCCTAGCGTTCAGCAATTTTGAAGATTTTCTGCTTTTATTTATTTTTTTTTTTTATTTCGCGAGAGATAGCCTTAAGTTATACATAATGAAAATGAATCAATAACACCACCTGATCGCTCCTATTTGTTGACTTTGCGGAAGTTATTGACATTGACTGCGTTTTAGAGGCTTTGGCCGTCGGGTATTATACTTGGATGCTGAAAATCAGTTGACGGCGACGATCTCAAGGATGTAGAGGAGTTCTGATACCATGGTACGATCGTAATTTTGGACAAAAACGTAAGCAGTAAAATCGGAGGGCGCTTTGTTGGGGAAAATCCTCAACACGAACATTAGGGGTCCCGAGTAAGATTCCCTACAAAGAGCTACTACTGCAAGGTTCACAACACGGGCCACCTGTTTTGAGATGCTTACATGAGGCAGCTGTCTAGGCGGCCGCCTACTCCGCCCACCGTTGGATCTGCTACTCACGTCGGTCACATGTTGGCTTACTAGACTTGATTGATACCAAGTAATTAGATAATCAGTCCTCATTACGGGAAAATGGTCTTGACGGACCTTTAGACCTTTAGACCTTGACCCTGATGGGAACCGACGGGTTCCAACCCCACACGGGCTTTGATCATTTATTCCCTTTTATTTACTTTGGAATATCCATACATTATTAAATAATTTCACTGTAAAAACTTGTTTCAATTTTAAATCGAATTCTTCTCTTCTTTGAGGAATGTCTGGTCGTATTGCTTGACTTATTAACACCACGTAGTGAGGACAGTCAGTCCTCACAATGGGGGGGACTGAATGGGATTTGAACCCTGATCGTGTCATAAGAAGACCTGTCCATCATAGGGGTTAGTGTAGGGACCGTTGTGCAGTTGCCTGTCCCTAGCTCACAGCTGGTGATAGCCGTCGATATCGAGGCGACAGATGAACCGTCAAGGGACGATTGATCTTTCTATCTCAAAGGTGCAGTTGAGCGGTTAGGTCGTTCAAGCGTCGTGTGTTATAATTTTAAAATACAGATTAAGTTATATGTGGTCAAGTGTTTTATCAATTTCAGCAACGACTTCTATCCGAATACAAAACTTATTATCTTATTTAAAATATATTTTAAACAGATCAATTGAGCTAAGCTAAATTAGAACAAATGAATGCGTCAGGTACTAGAAATAGGATAAAAAACCAAATAAAATTCTATTTCTTTGAGATACAGATGAAATAAACGATACACAGATGCACTTGTGAGATTTTCGCATGGTTATTATTAGCAAAGAATTGCAAATAATTTATCTTTTTTACACGTTGTTTGATTTTTTAACCCTGAATATATGTACTAAAATCGTATGAAATATTGGAATTATTGAACACAAAAGCGTCTCCTTAAATCAAAATAATTTATTATTCTTCAGTAAACTTATAACTCTGTTCTCTGTTCTGACTCTGTTGATATGATGTAAAATATGACTCAATTGACCATTACTTCTAAATACAAGAAAAAGAAAAGCTAAACAACCAACTACATGTCAAGTGATTTGCATGCCACTATTAGCCGCTGCTTGTGTACTTTTCCAAGATGTTTGACTGGTGCTGAAATGAGAAAAACCTCTCTACAACTAAGTACAAATCTGCTTATCCATGGAATAAGGTGATCAATCTGTCATCGAAGATCTAGAGAGGGCTCAGGATATCGATACGACGTTTATACCACCGCTTTGCTGGCCGGATGAAACCTTACCCGAACGCTGCCCGTAGTTGCATATTATTTCAACTACACTTCTCGTGCATCGAAAGGCATGTCCTGCAACCGGCATCGTTAGCCAACCATGTGCAGAGTTTATATTCTTGCAACTTTTCCCCGGTCGGATGTTCTCCGGGAGGAAGTCGGTAGTGAATCACTGAAGCATCTTGGTCAGTGATGCTAGCGTCGAACCGATACAGTGCCGACCCAGGCTGGTCCACAGCTGCTGCACGGTACCAGCGAAGCGATAATCTTCTTACGTGTTGTCGTACTTGATTTTCCCTCGAAACGGAGGAGGCGGAAGCCAAGGATGGGAAAATCTTGAAGACTTTATTTTGCTTTCGTCTCAGTGCGCGTGATGCTAGGGACGTGCCTCGGGGCTAAGAATATCGTAACGATCTTCCGGTGGAGTTGGTGCAGACAGTCTATTGCCGATTCGATTTTCCCAGGGCCACGCTCTGATGACGCGAGCTGGACCGTACGGTACGGGCGGCACCGGCTTTTCTCAGGTGCCACGGGAATCATCATCCATTGGCCATTTGAAAGGATCATTCGGTCGAGATGAACTGAAGAACTAATCAATTTATTATTAAATCTCACTTTTCTTCCCAGACACGCGCGATACTGGATACCGGTATAGCTTTTGCATGCACATTGGCCGTGGTCCGGGTGTGTGTTGGGTTTGGGAGCTTCGATGTGGTAGGTGGCAGGAAGGTGTAGGAGCAGTAGCACAACATCATCGTACAGCGCAGAAATGATAAGTCGGGCAATGGAAGACCCGGCCGTGGACAGATATGATAATCAAACGTTAAATGGGAATGGTGGCGTTGGGAGAATGCAGACGTATTCAAAGGGCCAAAAGCGAGTGTGTGGATCCCCCCTGTGTACGGTGAACATGATTGGAAAAGAGATTATATGCGGTGATGTGTAATTGTACACCCTATGCACAGGACACCCGTTTGCTGTAGTGTCGGTCGCAGCCGTGCGTTCTTAATGGTATTCGGCGCGGTACTTGACTTCGGTGTTCTCCGGTTTTCCTTGCAGTGATCGACTGGGGATTAATAGTGGGTCCACGATTCGAGGCAGAGTTTAATTAGTTTTGCCTAGTTTATGGTATTATGAGGTGGCAGGGCAGGTACTTGATGATAAGCGGTTCAATCAAAAAGGGGTCAGAGCTATAAAGGAGAGCAAATCCAAAATCAGTTGTGATTTGAGTAATCTGAATTGGATGAAAATTTGAGGAATGGAGTGAAACAGTTTCTTGAGCAGAAATATGTTGTTTACTGTATAGTTTCAAATAATATTGAACAATTTTTAATCAATGAATCGATAACAAGGAAGCGTACATAGAAAACATAAATGATTTAGTCAAAAATATTTTAGATCAGAAATATTTTAGAAGATACATTAAAGTTAAAAGTACACTCCTTAGGGTACGAATAATGATTAAAAGACTCAATCAATATGGAGTTTAAATAGTCCACAAACATCTCTTTCACTTTCTTTAGTTACCCTGCTCACTAAAGAGCACGTCATCGTTCACAAAAATGCTCCAGAAATCTCAATCCCTTGCTCCAGCTTCCCATCCATGTGTCCAAGTCTTCGACAGATTCCGCTTCATTTTCTCCAGGCAAAGAACTCGCTGTACTCCCTGACACCTTGTGCTGAACTGGCCCGTCAGGATGTCCGGTTCGCCGACCAACTCGTGGTTCATTCTTCTTCTTCACACGCCATGCTCGAACACAGTGCCGAAAATGGTCCGAAGGATGCGTCGCTCAAACACACCAAGAGCGTTTGCATCCTCTGCTCGGATGTTCCAAGACTCGTGACCATAAAAGACCAACAGACGAATAAGTGTGCGATTTATCTCACATTTCGTGCGGCTTTAACAGACAGTGAAGGCCGTAGTAGGTAGGTTTTATGCAGGGGGCAATGCGTGTCCGAATCTAGCTGACGTCGTTATCCGAAGTTACGATAATTCCAACCGGGCTCTATCACGGGCTGATCCTCCGGCAAGCAGTTGTTTCGTCTTCGTCGCATTGATCACCAATTTCAGACCACTTTAGGCAGAAATCGTTTAAACAGCAATTACGGATTATCGGCAAATATTTAGTTGACAATTTAAATTTAAAAATTTCTTTCAAATGATGAAATAGACAAATGAAATCGCTCATATAACTTAGGAAAATCGTCATTAAACTTAAAAATAGACATAACATTTTGGTCTGATTTAATATAAAGTTTAATAAAGTTTTCTTTCAGCCCCAAAATTTCTCAGTTGCTTTAGTACGTTGCTTCTATTCAACACATCATACTATTCTACAAACAAACAAACCTAGAGTACCGTTCACGTTTCTAACATCCTTTATCTACAAAGATTTATCGAAGCTTTACTTGTACCTGTCACGCTTTGTTCAAAGCACTGGCATAACTTAAAAAAATACACCGGCCAGGCTTACCGGATAGCATGACATTGTTCCTACTCTATACTAGTACATGGAAGTGGAAAAAAGAGAAAAGCATCGTAGACAATGTTCGAGAATGTCCGGTGTGGCTCCAGCGTTTCCCTTCAAAAGCGTACCGTTCACTGGAACGAGAGTGATTAAAACCACCACGAAAGGTCCAAACCAAACCTTTTGGGGAATCGAGTGTAACGTGAAAGGATTCGGTAAAAAAAACTCCCCCCAAACCAGCCCAACAAATACAGTTAGCGAAAGGATTGCCGTGCTTTCGCCACCGCAATCCGGATTTGTTTGATTGATTTACGATTAATCTGAAGTTATGCAACAATCCATGGCAAAACCACAGGGCAGCCGGGAAAAAGTGGGAGGACTTTGATTTAAAATTTATAGTCCTGCTTCAATGGGAATTGAATTGTTTTGCTGACAGTGAGCATGAGGGTGAAAGCAGCAGGTAAGCGATATTTGATCATAAGCCTTTCTTGTGTGTTGTATCAATTATTTACTAGGAAATGGTTTTTAATCGACATGGTCTTCGCTTGGGAGTTGATGCGGATTTTACAATTTTATAATTTATATTTCATTGCTTGCATTTCTTCGTATTATCTTAATGAATGGAAGAATACAAATATTTCTACTGTTCACTTGCTTATTCAATTATTTTCTTCTCAGGCACTACAACCTCATAGTGCTTGTTTTGCTGAAGAAATTATCAATAACGCTCACGGTTCAACATTGTTGTCTCTGAATCTTAAAATTGAAATTGCCTCACTTAAACATAAAGTTGAACTTAAATTTTCTAGAGTTTTATATTATATGCAGTTATTTCTGATTGGAAGTGATGGTTTCAATGTCAGTTTTCTTAACATTTTGTTTTATCTTAATTGTCTGGTTCTGGTTCCTTTGCTGGTTTTTATTTATTTTACTATAAGTAAGATTCAGGAAAGATTCCTGAATCTTACATTTTTTTCTTCTTCTCTCTGATGCTGTTAGTTTTTGTTTCTCTCTTTAATATAATGTATTTTTGTGTTGTTACTATTTGCAGGTATTTAATTTCTGTTCGGCGGTATCGTTGCATTTTTAGTTTGTTTTGTGTTTATATTATTTTTAATTTAATTTAGAAAATTTGTTTTCAAATCACTTTTGGGCTTTGTTCAAAATCCTAGGAGTTTTTCAGATTTTACCATGATTTAATTTAACATTTTTCATGTTTTTTTATTTTGTGCATTATTTTTTGTTTCTCTTGAGCTAGTATTTATTTATTTACTTATTTACAATTGAATATGACGGTCCAGTACTAGTATTTATTTAGCTCATATAATTTTCCATATAATTATTTATTAAATTTTTTTAACTCTCCTTTCTAGCAGTTTATGTTGTTCTCGTGTCATGGTTGCTTTATTTGTTTTAACAACGGTGTCTACTTGTATCTTATTGATTCTTTCTAGTTTATAATACTATATTGTATAGAAATAAATACATTTTTAACATCCTTACATCGGTTTCTACGTTTTTGAAGTACATCCATGAAAATAAATAATTACGCTTACAAAAAGCAATTTACACGCATTTCATTATTTGACTTTTTTTAACAACTCCACCCATTTATGCCTTTTAGAGAAAGCTTCCTGCCCATTAGACACTTTCCCTTCATTACATTAAAATGGTGCCGAATTATCTTACGTGACGAGGAGAAACGCTGCCGTTTTCCTGTCGCCAACGTAATTTTCCTTACTCGACTTCTGCTGGGAGTTCAAGACGCCAAACCAAAACCATTCACGGCATTTGTAGAATGCGTTCCTCAAGTGGTTGAGCCGGAGTCAATGGTAATGTTGCTGCTTGTATCCGATAGAAGACCGAGGAAGCCGATGAAAAATTATCTCCCCAAATCAACCGACGGTACATGCTGGCACCAAACAGTTTTTCGCATTAGCATCCACGGCACGTACTGGGGATTGTTTACAAGTTAAAGAATCTCTTGATGTTTCCCGTCCTGCTCGTTGCCACCGTTTGCCTTGTTTCTCTCCATCCACTCGAAGGGAATCGTTCGTTCGTGATCTTTCCGACCAGATGATTTGGCTTGTTTTATGAAGATATGTTTTGCAGGTTGTTTCGCAGATGATGCTGAACGTGGAGTTGTTTTGTGTTTATATATATATATATATATATATATATATATATATATATATATATATATATATATGTGTGTGTGTGTGTGTGTTTGTGTGTGTTTGTATGACATTGGAAATATGTCGATAGAGCTCATTCCACCATAGGAACATTAGGAGCGTGGGAACCCTCACGACAATCAGCCGGGAGTGTGTTGATTGTGACAAAAATGATTGAAGGGTTTGATGATGATGAATGATGAGTTCATGGTCAGCGGTTAGAATACATCCGTTTAAAAAAAGAATATTTTTAGAAACCTACCCAAATATTTATGATTTATTTATTTATTTTTATTATTTATAATTATTATTTATTTTTAAGAATTGACTTAGATATTTTGGAGCTATTCAAACTGCTTTTTAATCATATTACCAATAAAAAGTGTTGAGTTTTCTGGCAGAACAAAGATTAGTTAGTTCTATACAAACCACCAGAAAATCACCCATTCTTTCAATTATTTTATGGATTATGGTTTCATAAGCATGACATCATTAATGTGCTGAGAATAAGTCATGAGATACAGGTTAGAATATATAAGATATCTTAAAAAAATATAAATTTTCTTCTCAATAATTATAATTATTTACATCCGGTTTTACAAATCTCTTTATCGAATTATAAAATATACATTTTTTTAAATTCAATCGCTTTACCTTGAAAATATTTCACATCAAGGAAAATCCGCTTGATGGCTTTTTTTAGTTTGGTTTAACATTTCCTCTCTTCATCTTTTTCTCTCTCCCTCTCTCTTTATTATGCATGCATTGTGAAACAGAAATGTTTGGACTGCATTGTGCTCGATGCTGGTGTGTATTGTTTGCTAGCGTCGACTGGAAATATTGAACAAGCTCCGTAAGATATTCTATGGCTTTACTCTTCCATACGGACTCCATTCGAGGCCGAGCAGCACTGCAAGCGGAAGCATTTAGATCATTTCAAATGTGTATGTCGACGGCGTACGTTTCGTATGACCAATGAACGTACTCTTGCTTTCGGTCAAAAGTGTGCACTGATCTTGAACTATGGTTGCACCTGGGGAAAAAAAATCCTTTTGTTTGGCTGAACTCAACGCTTTCCATTTATCAACCGCTTTGGTCGTACCGCTCTCCCAGCGATACAGATTTTCGATGAGATGGCATTGCGTTGGTTATTGTTTCGGTTGCCGTTGTGTACTGACGGATTCGGAGGGAGAGAAGGTGTTGAATTGAGAAAAATTTTAGCATTTTTGTGACCGGAAGCTTTCCAAGAACAGGTTCGTGTGGGACGATAGAAAATACAATTCAGGAAGCATGGTGTTTAAAATGTTTTGTTTGAATCTTTTAGCTTTTAGAGCTAAAATTGTTTTTAAAATCAAATTCGACGCTAGGCAAGTAAGTAAAAAAAAAGTCACTATACCAGTACCATCGATGATTACGTCAATTCAAATGAGTATGTAAAATTTAAACTATCAAACGCTGAACAACACATGCTTTGAACAGTCTCTCTTCATTTGAGCTTCAAGGTAACATATTGCAATTATTGTGCCATCAAATCAAACGACCAATTATTTTTAAGAGCGTTATTGAAAACATGTGACAAGCGAACAAATTCAATTAAAATATAAAATTTCAAGCAATTTCGAAGGATGGAAATTGATAATAAAAGCGATCCATAACTGAGGTTGAAATCAGAAGCTTACAGTAAAACACAGATTTTACCGTGTGGTACATAATCATTAATTGAAATCAACTATAATGTGTAGTATTATAATAATAAATATTCGACCAACAATTCTACCAGATTACAATTCAATCAGAATATTTGTACTCGACTCTTGATGGTCTAAAGCTCTTGATCTGTTAAACCATAAGCTTGAGTATGATTGATGGAGGCGCCTAGTAGGTTATGGGTATTACAAAAAAGAAAGGATAAAAAAACATAAAATAATTGTAAACTATGGGACAGCCCGACTCGATAGTTTATCATTATCAGCAATGCCAGTGTTCACACAGGAAGATCGTTGTTGAAATCCTATCCGGACCGTATTATCATTGTGTTTTCGTTACTATTTTCGATGTTGAACTCGTATTCGAACTTATTTTTCTCTCCTTTATAACCGCAGTTATTGTGTCAAGTTTATGGAGACTTTCTCTCCAAGCCATCCTTGATCTTTTTTCTTCCTGGCGTGTTAGTTACCTTCTCACTCTACGTCTCGATAAATGTAATGTGTTCAACCGTGTTTTTGTTGTTAAGGACTTGGGTGCATTGCTTGACTCTGGCCTTACTTTTTCACATCATATCGACTCCATAGTCTGTAGGGCTTGGAGGACCTTTGGTACGCTTAAGCGTGTTGCCCAGGACTTTTATGATACCTCTTGTTTCAATGTACTGTTTGTCTCGCAGATTGCAGCTGGAATACTGTTCTGTGATCTGATCTGTGATGTGATCCTTTACTAGGTTTGCCGCCTGGAAAATCTGTCGGATATTTGGATTAGTTTCCCACGAATCGCGACGATCCAATGCCCAATCCTCCTTTATTTATCCCATCCATCCTGCTGGATTGTACAGTCTCTGCTCTCCCCAATCCCTTTATATGACCCCTCCGAAAACCTTCATATCTGTCCCCCTCTTCTAGCTTCGTGGAGGCGCACGGAAGTTCGGCGCAAAGACCCTTTACTGTGTGCGGTGCAAGTCTTTAACTCCATGACATAACTTTTGGCTTTCACCTTCCCTTGATATCCTTTCGTTCCCGCCTATCCTCATCTTCATATAAGTAGCGATTGTGTTTTTCTTCGTAATGCTTGGTTAGGTTAAGTAAGGTTATAATAAGCAGATAAATTGATTTGAATTGGCTTGAATTGAATTTTAGATCACACTGTAAGAGTCTTATACCAGATTTTTACTACCTGTTTGGCTTCTTCTTATTCTTGGCCTGCTCAAAATTGAGCACGTCTCGTCGACATGGCCAGGTCTCCAATCAGTTTCCAGGAAACTCGGTCTAGGACTGTAGTCCTCCATCCACGGTTGCATCCGATCTCCGACAGTTTAGACTCCACTTGATCCAGGCAACGGGCTCGCTGTGCTCCTCTACGCCTCGTGCTGAACTGGGGGTTGCCGACGAGCACCATCTTAGTGGGGCATGAGTCCGACATCCCCATCACGTGCCCATGCCAACGTATCCTTCCGGCTTTGTCAGAATATTCGCACTTCCGAACAGCTCAGCTAGCTCGTGGTTCATTCTTCGCAGGAGTTTGTGGAGTCCGTAGTAGGCACGATTCCCCTGAACAATGCCCCATCGGATTTTGCTGCTTACGTTGTTGTCCGAAGTTACGATCGTACCAAGGTAGCAGAATTCCTTTACCAACTCAAGATCGTCGCCGTCAACTGATACTCTGCTTCCGAGTCGGGCTGTATCACGGTCAGAGCCTCCGGCAAGCAGGTATTTCGTCTTCGTCGCATTGATGCTTATTCCAATTCTATTGCCCTCGCGTTTCAGTTGGATGTACTGGGTGCTGTGGCACACCGCCACAGTTGTCCATCCGATGATATCGATGTCATCCACGAAGCCAAGGAATCAAGGAGAGATCGGTTGAAAATCGTGCCCCGGATGTCGAAGCCCACGTTTTGCATGGCACCCTCCAGAGCGATGTTGAACAACAAACAGGAGAGTCCGTCTCCTTGCCTCAGACTCCGGTGAGATTCTAAGGATTTCGAAAGCATGTTTGAAACTTTCACCATGCACGGTTGTCGATTTGCCTCCAACAAATCCAGCTTGGTAGCTTCCGACGAAATCTGTAGCAAGGGTCTCCAGTCTGCAGAAGAGTATTCGGGACAGGATCGTATAGGCAGCATTCACGACTGTGATGACCCGGAAGTTAGCACATTCCATCCTGTCGCCATTTTGTACACCGGATGTATGACACCCAGTTTCCATTCGTCCGGTAGTTCTTCCTGATCACATGACCTGTTTAGTACCTGTTTAGCTACTATGATTAAAGAGGGCGCGATTACATATGCGTCAAGAATACCTTAAGACTGTGATTTTTCTTGTACAGAAATATATTGCGCTTTTTCATCTAGCTAAAGTACATATTGAAGGAGCGACCAGGTGTTAAGGAGACTACGGCACTGGTCTTCCCAAAACATAACCGATCCTACGTTGGAGGGACTGACTGTTCAACTATGTTGTATGAGGCAAGTCTAGTAAGTCATTTGTTCGGATCCAGATACCTGGGTTTCTAGTTGGTTTCTGTATTACAGCATTGTCATTTACGCTATCCCTAACACTAATACTAATATCGCTAATGTTTATTATAATTGATCTAGATCATCTGATGAGCGTTCACGAATGACTTCATACTTTTAGACACTAACATCATTAGATGACCGGCGTGGCCTATAGAAGGTCGTTAAGTCAAGAAGAAGAAGACTTCTCGATGACCGGCTTGACCTAGAAGATAGTTAAGTCAAGAATGAGAAATAGAATAATACTGAAACATAAGCATAACATAACATAACATAACTCATATGTGATTTGTTAGAAAGGATGTTGTTCATAAAAGTGCTTCTGCCATCGTTTAATATTTTTAATTGTAATCAAATTGCGTAACTGAATATGACTTGCGTTTTTTTTAGTTACTACATTCATTTACGCAACCATGAATCCAACATGTTATAAATGTCAATAGCTTGCACTGGTGGTAAGCGTACGGTTGTCTATTTTTGCCGCATAAACGACACACATAAAAGAAATTTAATAATTGAGCTAAATAATCCTAACCATGCGGTGTGGACATCTGTTTCAATTGCTTCTATCTTAATTGTTCTACGAAACGATGGGAGCAAAAACAGCAACCGAACAGCGCAACAATAATACAAAACTAGCCAAGTTGAACAACAGAAGAAACATGTAGAGCGTTGCTGTGTGCTAGGAAAAAAAACGAATGAGAGTAACGTGTTAGGACATATGTTACCGACCTCGTGCCAACAATAGCTGACCAGTGTGTATGCTTTGGTTGGTGTGGTTTTAAATTGGTTGCCCTTTGGCAGTGTGCTTGTTGTTTGGTGTGGCTTTTTTCTTGTTGCTCTTTTATGTTCTTACTATTTCTAGTCTGTATTAATGTGAAAGAAAACAATGAACTCACATCACTAATACACAACACGTTTCGAAAGAGAAAAACACATCATTAAACTTTATAAGTCAATCAGGTTAAAATAAAGTAATACAATAAATGCTAAGAATTATCGTTCCTTTAAAAAAATATTAAAGAATAACAGCTGTACATTTGCTTTCATCTTTGCACAACACCATTATGACACTTCAGATGATCATTATATGATAATGCATAATAAATGGCCGGTCAACCGAAATTCGTAACAACTGCACTGCGGTCAGCTGAAGGCTGTTTTTCGCTCAAAAGGGCTGTTTATCGATTTGAAGATTTATGGTGCTGAAGTTTGGGTCGGAAATTGACTGGAAACATAAGTGAGTAACATTTGGATGTTTCAATAACGCTTCCCAAAGGTATAGAAGAGTTTCTGCAGAATTTAAAACTTATGTGAAGTTTTTATACGTTCATTTTTTAATAGAAAATGTGAAAAATAACGTTGGCAAAGGCAAAATCGAAACCCGTACATGATCTTTACTTTATCACAGGTCCCCGTGTTTTCTATCATTTCTTCAGCGAGCGATGAAATGCACTGTCATGGTTGTCAACTTTTTTGAACGAAAGAATGCAAATAGCGTCGATAGTGCTCCCTAGCTGGGACTGGCATTAAGAAGGAAAAATCGTTCGTTTGCTTCGTCCTTTTAATTTTGATAAAGCGTTTTATTGGTGCATTGTTCTTTTGCCACATAGCTGACCCGGGGTCGACAGTAGAGCAAAGTCATTTATCTATGTTTATGGAAGAAGAATGATTGAAACAAATAACAGATAAGTGTTGAAACGAGGTCAACTTTTTATGTGAAAAATGGCGACGAAAACTGATTACGTTTTGATACGGCAGCATTATTCAAGTGGTAACAGCTCTAATAAAAACTTGGTGGAAAGTTTTGATTTGAAGAAATTTCAAACGCAAACTGACGATCTATTGTATTAGGTTATTATATTAAATAAATAATTGATACGTTTTTCAAAAAAAAAAAAACGAAAAAATTTGAAGCATCAACACACTATTAAACAATCAACAACACCACAACATCGGTTTTATCGTCAAAAAATCTATTCTTAAAAGAAGAACAACCTCTTCCAGCTACAAACCCTGACCAACTGAACTGCCATTTGCAAGAATTCTGATCCATTTCCCCTTTAAACCGTTTCAAAACAGAACAACAAACGATGTCCCTACCGAATGACATCCAAGGACATGCGCATAAGCCATCTGAGAGTAGAGTGAAGTTTCCCCAGTACAGAAACCGAACCATTACTTGTTGAATGAGCGTATATGCTCCTTCGCAACAACGGCATTAGATCACATTCACCAAACAGTGACATGTGTTTCGGTTTTGTTCCATTTCCTTTTTTGCTTTGTGCACAGCAAAAAGGTGTTTGTTTGCCGGTTAAGGATGTTACACTAACAGGAAAGGTGATAGAGAGAGCGTTTGTATGGCTCTTGAACTAACTTTAGAGTCGTGACTAGTCGTAATGTATGCTTAAGAGTTGGTCTTTATAAAATTAAATTAAAGTTCACTGATATATTGATGTGATACTGATAATAGAACAATTGTTTGTTTATAATTTAAATTTTAAAATGTTCCTTTATGTAACCAATTTTCATTTACATCCCTTTTAATGCTTAAACCAACATATTTTTTTCCCGGTACTTCATCCATACCCAAATAACCTTCTTGTTCCGTCAAATATTTTCTTCTCATTTCATCACCGACTCTACCTGTGTCGCTTTAAGCAGCGAATTCGCCGAACTCGACTGACTGGCATCTCACCGTGCCGTTTTACATAAATTTAATGCTCACTTGCTACATCCGGTCGAGTAGCGCACTTTCGCCCGGGTACTTCTGGCAAATCGATGAGTACCGTGTAAACATTCCGTACCACAAGCAAGTAGGATTGCATCCTTGACGCTCGGCTAAGGAGCCATGCCAAGTGCCGAGCGTGATAATTGGTTTTGCAGTTGATTCTGGCTTCGGCCCGATGATGAGGACGCTCCGGTTACTAGCCGTTTCTCGCCGGTAGTGACGGCGGTCAGCAGGCAGCAGAGTTGGTGGAATCATGACAGCGAAAATTACCTTCCTTGCCCATCGAGCGTTAAGGATCCTTGGTGGAGGATTTGTTTTGAGTTGAGTCGTTGAGGTTGAGGGGGGCTTTTTCAAAACGGAGCTTGAAACAGTGTTTATCGTCTTAGTATTGTTTACATTGCAGCAAGTATGGTGGAAGATTTTACTTTGCGTTGATAAATATTTACGCACGGGCATAACTCAACACAGTGGAAATATGGTTTGAAATGGATGGATGACTGTTGATGACAATCGAGAATTTGTGACGCTCTGTTGTAGGAAATCTGATGGAATTTATGCTATAATGTAAGCAAAGGTTTTATTTTCCTGGTTTTAAGTTTTCTTTAGTATACTTAAAAACTTGCACGATGTTGTACGATTAATTTAGGGCTTGTTTGCCAGGAGAAACATACAAACGTTGATGGTTGGAGGATTATTCTTTTAGAGCTGACACTTGTTCAAAATCTCTTGTAAGCAATGGTTGGTGAATCAACAACAATCTTACAACTGAATTTTAAAGGTTCACACCACTATAACATTGTGAAAGAATGACTATTCTAATACATCTACTTGTACATTACATCAAACTGCAAAGGTATGCAGAATTTAAACTCTCAATACCGAAATACTGTAGTATCTTCTTGGGTTTACGACCAACTATGTCCCGAGCGCTGGCCATCGATTGGCTGATATTTAATAGCTACTACGTTGTTGGATAATCAATCGTTACCTAGGTAAGAGGTGTCAGCGGCTCTGGCTGACTGGTTCTTTATAAGGCAGAACATGGTTTCAAATTCCTTCTGAACTGTTTCCCCGTAGTGAGAACTACTTAAGTAGTATCAGGAAGTCTAGTAAGTCATTTCTTGACCGATGTGACCAAGTAGATCGTTAAGCCGATGATTTGTTCTTTGGCCTTTTTTGTAATTAATTGTTATAATTGTTGTAATAGAACTGTTTAAAAATTCATGCATAAAATCACCAAAGCATTATGACTTAATTATGCATTATGCATTAAGCATTATGATTTAATGATTCATAGACATGTTTTGCCCAAACAGAGAGGCGAATGTAGCCTCTATAAATTAAGACTCAAAGCCTCTATAAATAGACGAAAACAAAAAATGTTTTGCCCAATTTATTTTGCACAGATCAACCACAAGACACATCACAGTATCCAACCCACTAGTGATTGAAAATTTCAAATTGCTTCTAGAGTCAGGCTCTAAGTGCAAAATCATGAAGTTTTATCAAGATTTTGTATCTCTCCACGCAAACCCTAGTACCACTAGAGTAATAAACCGTGCCACTTTACCGGAGTCCTTCAATTCCCTTTTAGTAGTCGACACCTCCATGCGAGAGGACACGAAGAACATTCCAAATGATCTTTGCTGGAGGACAGTTCCCAGTATTTTTGTTGATAAGTATGGCCATCCAAATACTCAACGGTAGTTTAAAGACGGATGCTCTGCGGAGGCAGGGACGGGCTTCGGTGTATTTAACACATGCACCGGAACCTTCCACAAGCTTAGACGGCCATGCTCTATATACATGTAACAGAGTTGACTGCGATTTTTTTACGCACTGCTCATTATAAGCGCGACTCCTCCGGACCAGTATTTCATATTTACTAATAGACTCAGCGCTGTCGAAGCACTCAAATCCGTCGAGGTATTAAAGAGTTCTGATTACTTTATACAAAAAACACTGAATATTCTCAGCTCTTTGTTCAATAAAGCATTCCGAATATCGCTTATATGGTTGCCTACTCATTGCAGGATCCCCGGCAATGAAAAAGCAGACTCCTTGGCCAATAGAGGTTCCTCCGAAGGCAGCATTTTTGCCAGGTCGATTCTTCCTCACGGGTTTCTTTAGATCCCCCAAAACCGCTCTGCATGCACCGCTGGCAGAGGATGTGGGATAAGTTTATTCGCATGATGTCGAGACTTGTGTCGAACCATTATGCGATGAATGCCCATCTTCAACGTATAGGTAGCGCCGACTCCGAGGTTTGTAGCTGCAGTTACACACATCCACACATCCTCTGGTCATGTGTGGAGTTCAATGCGGCTAGACCCGGACTCTTAGCAACCGTTCGGGCATCAGGAAGATCCCCGGCGGTGCCGATGGGCGATATCCTGGGACAGAAGGACTACGAAAAGGCGCGGATTCTGTTTAACTTCGCCAAAGAGATGGGACGCCAGTCGCTATTTCGGAATCTCTGAATCGATAAAAATTGGTGTAGGAGATCTAAGGCCGTAGCTGGCGACCTTGTCGTTGGAATGTCTGGGTTCGATTCTACAGTAACCTTACAAGGATATTGTGGCGGTCGGTTCCTTGCGTTTTGCAGGCGTCGGGGTCGCCAGCGACAACATCAGATCACTGAACCATTTGAATTTGGTTGGCTACTACTGTAGCTTCACAAAGTTGTAGTGGCTTTCGGGCACGTGCATTCTGTCGGTGGTAGAGAGGCCAGCCACAACACGATGCTCCAAAGAGACGCTCATCCCCTGAAAAAAGAGAGGACAACTTTAGAACCACGCCTGGAAAGGAAATCTCAAAATAGGATATAAGTTTAATGAATTGTAAAGCTAGACATAAAATTAGATTTTAAGGAATGACGGCCTGGCCGTCATTACGAAGTAAAATAAAAAGCACAAGTCGTATTAAATTGTTTCTATTGCTACATATCGAGGTTTTTCTTCATACTCTTTTTTTCATTTCTTGTTTTTTATTCCTAGATTGTCACTGTGTTTGTCATTGTCATTGTTAATCTTTATGATTAGAAATTAAACATTATTTTAAAGTTTTTCAATTAATTATGATTTTCGAAAAGTACTGCAATGGAACAGATTTCTGAAGCATGTTAAATGTACATTGTTTTTAAAACATTGTTTTGTTGTGTTGAAATATACATGTGGTATAATTTTCAGCATTATTAGTGTTAATATGATAATGCTCCAAAACGCTTTAGCTTTCATAAGCAACTTACAAAAAGACACGGGACAAATGTTTTGCAAAAATCCTTTCAGTACATAAAATCATATTAGGTTGACAATCTTCAATCTGGAAGCTCATGCATTTTCATCGACAGCTCTAATTGTCTTTTGTTATTTAGGGATTCATATCTTACTTCCCATCTTTTTTGTCCTCCTTAATGCACCACCACCCGGTTAGTGTGGTAGTAAAAATGATGAAAAATTCATGAATATTAATTGGAACAGTATCAAAGTAAAGCATTATCTCACCAAAGGGATCTGTAATTATCGCAAACCACCATTTAGGGGACGGTTTGAATTGCATCATCAAGCGGGAAAGTGTGTAGGGTGAAGACACACGCAGAAACACACGCAGCCAACTGGCGCTTTAAGCAAGTCGTAAAACAAATCCTCCAGAGAGCAGCGACATAATGCTGTGCTGCATCTATTTACTTTCCCCTTGTTTATGTTTGAAAGTTAATTCGAAACAAGTGATAAGAGCGATGTACTGCGGACACTCGACTCCGTTACAAGCGGACACAAGTTAATAAAAGGATGGTGTATTATGGAAGGAAAAGTTGACATTTTCTTTCCAAAAAAATGACCTTTTCCTTTTCTTAATGTAAGAAGCAATTGCATGCTAAAGATTGGGTGTTTGTTTACCGAGCCATGGTAGTCGTCACACACTAGCGTGTAGAATGCCTGGTGCAACAGCATGCCCGCTAATTTATTCGTCCGCAGTATCACACGATCTTTCTCGACGCAGGTGCACTAAATTAAGCCATTAAAGTAATTTTCCAATTGGTACTTAAACCGTTGCCTTTTTGCATGCACACACACGACTCACACCGTAACCCTGATCGGGCTTCCACCAGTAAATACCAGCTAGAATAGCTTATTTTGTCAAAGAGCTTGTTCACATTTTTTTACCAACCCAATGTTTGTCAACTCAATCGGTGTTCGGAATGACCTTAAACTCAACGATGTGGAGCGTAGAATGATGGACCTATGGAAGCGTATTATTAGCCACGTCGTAGTGGATACGTAAATTTCCTTACAATTCGATAAAAAAAGACTCGATTTAGCGTGTTTGACCATCGTTTATACGAAAATGATTAAAACGCTAGCGTCACGAACAAGCGAGGTATCACGAATAATTCAGTGTCGCGTCAGGGAGCGATAATCGGCTCGTGATGATAGCGTTCCGAAACACACGGAGGGTGATTTAATCCTTGAAAAGTTTAAAAGCACGGTTAAACCATCGCCACTAGAAGGAGGACAGGGTATTAAGCGAATCATGCATCACCACTTCTACCACTTATGCTACTTATAATCTACCAGGGAGCGGATCTTGCTCCACTTCCACCGAGCCTTGCTGATTGTTAATACCTAAAGCACTCCACCAAACAAAGCTCTGTGATGCGTCAAATTTATCAAATAGCTAAACTTTTGTTTCCTATCAACACGACGCTTCTTCTGCACTCTTCCATCCGCGCAACAGCCTTCCCCAGCACGGCAAGCGAAGCCCGCGAAATCCGAAGGAAAGTTATCTCATTAGAAACAAAAACCCCGAAACAGTCAAACAAACCTCCTGTCGCTTGTCTTCGCCAAAAATTTTGTTAGCTGATATGATAGCGCACACGCCTGCTGGTTCCTTGCGAATCCCAACAATCCCGGAACTGGCGCTTGAATTCTTCGTCCAAGTATATTGCGCCCGAATTGTGTTTGTTTCGAGTTTTCGTCCGAGAAAGATTGTGAAGGTATGTTGCTTGAGTGCACAGGGAATGGGACAAAATAAAACAAAAGTAGGCGAAAGTTTGTCTGCTTTGACTTCCTAGCCTGGCGTTGTGATGGCGGCTGGTTATGGCTGGTGGGCACAGTTTTTGTTTGGCAGATTGATCAAACCAAATATTTGTTGCGTTTTTCTGGAGAGGAAATGTCATTTGAAGATCGGTTTCTTCATCATAATAGACTGGTATGTTTTTGTTGCGACTTTGCTCGTCAGCCAATCCGTGAGTTGATGCAACAGTTGATAAAGCTTCTCATTTACGAAGACGATTAAAAAATGAAGGCGTTTTTATTTGAGTTTAAGCTTTCGTAAAATAAACAATTTCAACTTCGGCAATTTATATTCGTGTTAAATACAAATTACTTGTATGGTTCAATAAGTATTTTTTTGACGATCTATAATGCTTCTTAATGATGCAGAAAATAAAATCAAACAGTGCCATCTTCAGTGGATCTTCTTTCACCAACACTGGAATCCTCCGCGCTTTGAAATGTGACACTGTGCAGAGCATCGTTACAAAACATTATTACATTTACCATTATCGTAATCTTTTCGATACTGTTGTTGTGTGCGCTTTCAAAATGCGAAGAAGCGAAAGAAAATTGTCCCGTTCGGTAATTGTTCATTCCCAGCCTGGGCAACGTTTACTTACGACGCGTATATCGACGCGACCGAAGGAAAGTTGTCTGTGACTTTTCACTTCTTTTTATGGGTATCGATAGCAATCCAATTTTCTGCTCGTTATAAAAGAAAAAAAGAATATTGTACAGAAATAATTCAACGGGGAAATTTTTATTTTTCGTGCGAGTATGTGGGGGTGAAACTTTTCCACTCGAACGAAAAAAGTATTTTCAGTAGTTGCCATTTTTGCGAATCTTTACACCCGGTTCGTAATCCATTAGAAAGACGCTTTATAGCAAAAATGGCAGCTCTTCGAGACGTGTACGACGACGTACGACTCTCATACGATTGCACAGCTTTTTAGATGTGTTATAATTTGCTCTTATCCAAGTCGCTTAGGTCGCTTCCGTGGAGGAAAATTGAATATTTTCTTAAGGTTTACGGAAAAAAGAAAGTATTTTTCGTATATATTTTGTAGACCAGTGGATCCTTAAAACGATCAATCCTTTGAAATGCCTAAAAACTATGTAAAACACGTTCACGCTTTACTGCATATCTGCTACAGCGTCTTTCGGTTTAATTATTAAAAACAGTAGGAAAATTCACTGTCAAAATCAAGTCCTCTGAGGCCAAGTTCTAGCACGTTCAACACATTTTGACGCACGTATTGGCGTTTCGTAGGCGATGCTAATGCGACACGACGAGTGCCTAAAAAGACAATCCTTTTCTCGTTTTGGCATAGAAGGCCCAGTTTTGCTGCCTATTTGCGTCAACAACGACTGTCATTGCTTGTTATGGGCAACGGGAAAGGCCCACACACCGGAATGACTCCGTGACGGTCGACTTCGATTGCGTGCCGAAAAGACATTTCACACGCATTCGGTGGGCCATCTTTTGTCGTTTGGTTTCGAGGTTCGAGGTGGGAAAATGAAATTTCAGGCCCGATTGCACAAGGAGCCGAACAGTAAGGACGTCTCGTTGGACGTTTGGCTCGCTACGAATCTGGAACCGAACCACAAGATGGAAGCTTCGAAGGTCCTTTATGCTGGAATGGGGAGTGATTGGGTAGATTGGAAGGGATTCCATGTTTATGGCATTTCATTGATGATTAGAGAAATTTGATAAGCCAACTAAAGCTCCGCTAACAGAATCGATACGGTTGCTGCTGGGAGGTGCTGGTTCGGGATGAGCTACCAAACGATGGAGTTGGCGTGTTTATCTCGTTGGCAAATCGGTTATTGTTAAGTTAATGTTAGGCCCCGTAAGGCGTTGGCATTACTTTCATTAAGCCTTGGTTTAGAACCAATAATGAAACATTTGAGAGTTTGTGATGAATGAAGCGTAAGGCTACCAGAAATCTTGAATTTTGTTTATTATGGTTCTTTGTCGGTAGATGGGTCAGGAGAAACTTGTCGCCATCATGCATTTGCTAATTGTTAGGATTTGTAAAGGAACCAGGACCAGGAAGAACTACCGGACGAGTGGAAACTGGGTGTCATACACCTGGTGTACAAAACGGGCGACAGGATGGACTGTGCTAACTTCCGGGTTATCACAGTCGTGAATGCTGGCTATACGATCCTGTCCCGAATACTCTTCTGCAGACTGGAGCCCCTTGCTACAGATATCGTCGGAAGCTACCAAGCTGGATTTGTTGGAGGCAATCGACAACCTTGCAAGGTGAGAGATTCGAGAGACGGAGACGGACTCTCCTGTTTGTTGTTTAACATCGCTCTGGAGGGTGTCATGCGAAGCGCGGGCTTCGAAATCCGGGGTACGATTTTCACCCGATCTCTCCTTGATTCCTTGGCTTCTCGGATGATAGTGACATCATTGGACGGACAACAGCGGCGGTGTGCGAGGCGTCGCGAAATCCGAAGGCGCATTGTTTAGGGGAATCGTGCCTGCTATCGGAATCGTGCCGGACTCCAAAAACTTCTGCGATCCAGAAGACAGCAACAACACACGAAATGTACGATTCACCGCACCTTGATACGTCCGGTAATCCTCTACGGGTACGAGTCTTGGACTATGCTGACGGAGGACGCCAATGCACTCGCCATTTTCGAACGGCGGGTGCTAAGGACTCTCTTTGGAGGTGTGTGGGAATAGGCCGTATGGTGAAGGAGAATGTACCACGAGCTAGCTGAGCTGTTTGGCGGTGCAGATATCCTGACGGTAGTACGGTAGAAGCTGGAAGGATACGTTGGCTGGGCCACGTGATGAGGGTGCCGAACTCTTGCCCTCGCTGGAAGGTGCTCGTCAGCGGCTCGTACGGCACGTGTCAAACCTGTCGAAGATCGGATGCATCCGTGGATGGAGGACTACAGCCCTAGACCGAGTTACTTGGAAACTGATTGGAGACCTGGCCATATCCGGCCCCTTGTAGTGAGGACTGACTAACCAACTACGTGGTATCGGCCTAGTCTAGTAAGCCATTCGATGGACGGCGTGACCTTAGAGGTCGTTAAGCCAAGAAGAAATTTTTTTTTCGCCATACGTAAGACGATTCATATTGTTACATGACAACAGGACCAAAATTTTTATTGTTATGTTTTGAGGGCCTTCAGTTACATAGTTTGAAAGAGCCTTAATTCTGAATATAATTCTTCTCCAGTGGTCTTCTGGATACCAAATAAAATGAAGTCATCAATTGCCTGGGGTTTCATGCTCGGTGTGAAAATACTTGTTCAACACTAGATTCTAAATGACAAACATAAGAGCATTAAGAAGTCTTTTGGCCTCGTGTCTCTTCTGTCATATTTACTATCTGTATATCCGCTGCTACGATACAGATGAGCACTACTTAGGCATCATCAGTTAACTTCATTTGAGTATTTAGTTACATTTTAAGGTCCAGAGTTTAAGTTTCTTTCAAACTTTCTTACTGCATTCTAGCAGGTCAAACGGTAGTATAAAAATCGATCAAGTAAATATAAGTTTCAATACAACATGTGTTTAAATTGCTAAATATTTCAAAAGTCACGCTACAACACGCAACAACGATAACATAGTTGATCTTTGTTTTCTACGAAACTCTTACCATTTCTTTGCATTCAACTTCTACTCAACCAAAAAACCATTTGCACCTGCCATGAAACCCTCCAGCCAGCAAGGTAACCAAAACCGCATCGTGACTTTTCTGCAGCGGAAAAAGTGAAAGAGTTGTCACCGTTCCCGAGCGTCCGGAACCGGATCTCATTTCTCGTAACAGTCGGTCGGTTGATGGAGGAGGGGGGGGGTTTCCTTTGTTTCCGATGGTCCGCATTGTGGAGAAGAAAAAGCTGTTCCTTGCAGCGACCATACTTTCGGTCAACCGATAAGGGATGGGTGTTGAAAATTGAGTGAAAGGAACTGTTGAATGGCAGTTTTGCAGGAAACGCTTCCCTTTCTGCCAGCTTCACTTTCGTTCCACTCGATTGTATATGGCTGCTGGTGAATGTTTCGTTTAACAAAATGTCGTGAAAAATTCAAAATTAATGATGATCATGCTCACATACACAGCCACATCGACGAACACTGCAGAAAAGGCACTGTCCATCATTTTTCCAGTGGTCGTTGGATGGTTTTTTCGGAAATAAATAAAACTTCCTACACAACTATTCAGCTGCTGCTGTTGTGCAAAATTCGAACCGTTGGATGAAGTTTTAATTTGCTGCCGGATAAAGTTTCCGTTGTTTCGGAGGTGTCGAAAAGTTAGCAGACGAAAGTGGGTGTGTGTGTGTGTGTTTGTGAGGTCTTTTTCCACAAAACCATTTAGCCATCTAGAGAAATTGGAAATGAACATTTGTGTTAATGGAGGATTCTATAGAATGATTTCCGTTTTACTATTTTAAGGATATCGTAGCAATGCTTTCGAAGTCTAATAAGAGTTTGATTTCAGCTTTTCGAAACAAAGCATCACGCTAGAATTGGATCATATTCGGGTAGGTGATACACACATGCCACACCAATTCTTGAAGCCTCTACATTTCTATTCCAAAAACCTTTTTCAGTCTAGAAATGTCGGGCTTCTCAAAAAAGCCCAAAAAGTGCCTGATATTGTGTGTCCCGAAACTCTCGTCAACCGTTGGTGTTTGCTGATAAAAGCTTCCACCTAACATCGACAACTTTAGTGCGCGGCTACGGTCCTCACGGTACCAAGGGATCACTTTCCTACCCATTTTTGTCAACCCTCTAGGCTAACTGTTATCGGCGCATTTGGATATTCTCCAGCGGGCAGGAAGAAATTTCCAACTTATAATGACAGAAAAATCGATCCATCGGACCGGAGGGATCATTCTTTGAAAAATGATCCAGCCCCATCTTTCGGGGTGTGACAAAAGAGTCTCATTATTGTGATTAATTTTTAACTAACACCTTTAGCTCTGTGAGACGTTGTGGCTCGAATTTTGCGTCAACCCCGTGCGGTACACAATATTTAAGCACCAGATCGTGTCTGTTGTTTGGGTCGCTTAATTAGAGCACTTTTTTCTTTTCTCTAATGATAGGTTTTACGCGCCACTCCTCTCATTATAGTATTCCAGGCGGTATGTTTTACATAAATTGGGGTTTGCTTTGAATTAGAAGGTAAAAAAATGCGCAGAATGATTTTTTAAGAATAAAAGTACAAACTTGGCTCCACTGATTTGCCCTTTTGGAAGGATAAAAGAAAATTTGTTTCTTCCACCGTTTGTAGAATAACTCGGGCAGTAAATTCGTTTCGTTTTAAAGTTTCTTATCACCCTCAGCCGTAAGCAACAAGAGCGTGTGATTAAAATTCGCGTGTCAATCAGCCGCTTCATTACATGCTCTTTTGCCTCTCGTTCACGACTATTCATCGACATTCCAGCCGAGTGACAGTTGAAATAGGGGCGTCACGAGTTGACACCACGGTACGTGGGTTGTGATTTAAGTTTAGTCACAAACTGTAGCTCCCATATCGAAAGTGGGATCCGGGACATGTTAGAGAGAAAAATTCCTAATTTCCATTCAAATTGCTTCATTGTGAATTCGGCGGGAAAAATTTTCCGATACGCATGACGTCATGTGTTATCTCTGGTGGGCGGCCCCTTATGCTACGGATGGTAAAGTTCTGTGCCGTACCATTGCTAGAATTTGAATAAATTACTTTAAAAAATGTAAGAGAAAAATGTGTTGTATTTGAAAATAATTTTTACAACTAAAATGCTCTTAATTGCTTATACAAAATTTCTAAACGAATTGCGTAAACAGCGAAAGTGAAAAACAGTCTTTCCGCGCGACATAAATGTACGGTACAAGTTGATGAAAATTGATTACAGTATCACTCATTACAGCTCGCGACGTGTATAATTTGATGAATGAGCTTCCAGGGAGATTAATTAGGATTTTTACCGATTAGGTAAATTGTGCCTGATAATCAGCCAGCTGAAGCACCTGCTTTTGTCTCATTGTGTTTAAATTAAAATTTGAAACAATGTTTAAAGTTGTTGCATCTCTCGCTGAATGATATGAAGCGGGCGTTAAAGTAATAAGAGAAAAAGCTAAAAAAAAAAATGATTCCAACAGTCATTAAAGCCCACACGAACAACAAAGCATTGGGTTTTTGCTGTTCATAAAATTATGTGCCTTTGCTGTGTAGCAAAAAAAGATGCTGTAACTGTTGTTTGTTGTTATGGGAACATAGCGGCAGGCCACACCATGGTCGGGAAAATGATAAATAACCCCTTTTGCTATGAGCCCTAGAATTGGTGGCGTTTTTTCGACGCTCTCTCTCTCTCTCTCTCGCATTACAAAAGTTAACAGTATCGTTTTACCACAGAACGGGTTTGTACGCCCAAGCTATTAGTGGAAAATATTAGTGGTATAGCAACGGTATGGCTGATATGAAGTTTACTGTACTGGCTAAATTATGTGACATTTGGAATGGCTGTGGATTTTCGCTTGCAGTCAACTATGGGTATGCAATATGAAGCATTATTTCTGGGGAAGGTAAAACCCTTTGAAAAAACATGAGCCTTACCGGTGCGGTATTGACTACGAACATAATGTGCTCTGTGTTTTGAATTACAATGAAATTTAATAGGAGGTAAAACATGTGCAACTTGCTTTTAAATAGATTTAGTTTATGGTACGTATCAATAAGGATAAAGCTTCACAAAAACGCTGCACACACTATAGTTTTTAAACGAGCAACTCGTTTTGCATTGGTTTGCCTCTGAACCCCTCTGGGAAAAAATGCTTCATTGTATTTTTTGCTTACATATGATACTTGCATGCTTTATGAGTACATGATAAAAGTGGAGTACGTGAGTAATAAAAAATAATATTCCAAATAATTTATGATACCACACTGAACACAGTTCAAATTGTGTGTGTTTTTTTTCGCGGAGTAATTTGGAAAATTTTATGGCTGGCACACAAAAATGTAGAAAAGCTGAGAGTATGTATGAATGACAGAATGATTACAATTATTTGATAATACAATTTATATTGTTCATGTCTGTTATTCCTTGAATTAATTATTTGAGGTCTTATGGCTTGCGTTGCATCGTCGTATTCTTTGAATTAACTTATATTAATCCTCGAATCACCCTACTATCGCTTAAACAATATCAAGCTAGGACAGACCATGCTTAAAATTAAAAAAAAAACTGTATTTGTACCTTATGTAAATAAAATGTTATAGTTTTGATAAACAGATATTTCTTTCGGCGAGACAAAGTTTTCTGAATAATTTTTGCTTCTTTTTGTTTCGACTGAATTATTATTTCTTATTATTTCTTTCTTCCTAATCTTATGCTCTTGAGACACACCTCTTTTTTTTGTTAACGAGGAGGGAACCTTCAAAAGGTCCCCATCTCGGAAGGTGGTCTGCAACTACAGACCAACCCTCAAGATGGGGTATGAGGGATTCATCGTGACGCTGGGCCCGTTAAGCGGACCCGCCAGCCGATGCAACCTAACTAAATCACTCCTCGATCTGATCCGAAACATGCCGATGCGCTGATGTGCGTAGTACTCCATGCAGGATCGTTTGTGAGATGCGCTCATCCGGTTGACGCGCGGCTGCTGCTGGCTCTAAGCTCCTGCTGCTGCAGCTTCCATTGTTGTTGTCGTCCTTTGTGGGCGGTTACGGCGGCAGCTATTGCTGCCTTGTTAGTTCCGTGTTCCTCCGTCGTTGTTGTCGCCTCCGTTTTGCCGTTGGTGAACTTTCCTCATTCCACCTCACTTCGAGGATTCTGAAGATGGTCCGAGCGGCAGTCCGGACTGCTTCCCATGTGTCGCGTTTGGCACTTATTTCCGCCGCCAGATTGTCCATCGTCAGGCGGTCCGAGGACCCAAACCGTGGACAGTGGTACATTACGAGGTCGACATCTTCCACGTCGTTTTCACACACCGGGAAGTTTGGCGAGCCGTCGAGGATGCCTTTCTCGACGAGGTAGCTCCGGAGAAACCCATGCCCTGTTAAGCGTTGAGAGAAATAAAAATCAATTTCTCCGTGCTTACGATTTACCCAGGACATAATGTCGGGGATAAGTCCCCTCGTCTTTATCCCCGGCGATCCCTGCTGCTCTGCTCCGGCTGTCCACTGTTGTTGCCAGCGTTCCATGGTCTCCTCTCTGCGACGCTTTCGTATGTCTGGTCTAGGACATCCCCTCGCTACATTATCGTCATGGCAGCAGATATCCTCCTCTAGGAGGAGGACTAGCGGGATAGTTCTTGCGACCACGCAAGCTGCATCGTAGGAGACCGTCTGGAAGGCGCTGGCTACTCGTAGGACTCCTGTGCGGTACGTCCTCTGAACGGTGATGCGATGAAGTCTCTCTGTAGAAGTGTCCGTCCCCACGATGGAGCCGCGTAACGAACAATGCTATTCCCAACGTTAACCAAGGCTCTCCTTCTGCTGCTTTTGGGGCTACACTTATTCGGCATCAGAGCGGTCAAGGCATTCGAGATACGCGACGCCTTGGTGCGGCAGAGCTCGACCCCGAGGGATTTGAGCGATTCCCTGGATATGATCGTATGTGTCCCCGCCTGTAGTTGACCTACTTGCGGGTTGTGATGTGTGCAGAAGATCATGTAGCCGGTCTTTTGATGGGCCAGCTTCAGACCCGCTTCGTCCATCCAACGCTCGATCATCTCCAGGTTCCTCGTAGCATGGGTGCTGATTTCCTGTGGGTCCCTTCCGATAAGGGTTAACGCCACGTCATCCGCAAATCCTATAATGTGCGCACGCTTCCCGGACAGCTCCAGACGTAGAAGGTCGTTCCACAGTGTAGGCCCTAGAAGCGAACCCTGCGGAACAATTGCCGACACTGGTAACGAGACCATTCCTTCGTCCGTCTCGTAATGGAGCGTGCGATTCATGAAGTAGTTCCGCAGCTGCTCCAATCGCTGTCCAGTTGGCCGTGTTGAAGGCGCTCTTCACGTCGTTTGTCACCATTGCACACAGTCGATCGCCCTTGCGCTTCTTGCGCAACCTTTCCATTGGCGATCACCCTGTTGATAGCGTCCATAGTAGAGCGTCCCTTCCGGAATCCGTATTGGGTATCGGCAAGACCGCCCTTCACATCGAGATTCGCCGTAAGTCTGCGCTGTGTCAGTCGCTCCAACACTTTTCCCAGAACACTCAGCAGGCAGATCGGCCGGTACGACGATGCTTCCCGGCCTTGGAGAACAGCACCAACCGTTGCCTCTTCCATTCAACGGGGAAGTAGCCGGAATCGATGTAGTGCTGGAACGTTCTCAAGAAGACGCGTGGAAATGCAGTCATCGCCGTTATCAAGGCCACGTTCGGGGTATTATCGTCGCCTGGGGCTCGGTGATAGGATCCGTCCTATCTCTGCTGCTGTTGCGAGCCACTCCATGAGCTACTCCACTTTCCGGTTGCACCGGAAACAGGTCCCGGATGATGTGCTTTAGTTTCACTGGGTCCCGTTCCATCGGTACGCGGGCTCCTTACCACGCCTACTTCCGGATTTTGTAGCCTGGCCCGAATCCGTGGGGCCCCAGCTGTTCCGGAAGTTGTTCACCGTGTTCCTTCTTGCTCCGCTTGACCGCTTGCTTAAGCCACACCCTTATGGTACGCTTGTGCTCCTGGTGACCATTCGTGCGATCAACGCCTAACAGTATCACAACGTTTAAACGCTTAGCACGTGTTTCGCCCAAACATGCTATTTTATTTGATGGGTTTAATATCATTTCTGATACTATTCAGCTAGTCAATGAGATCTGACCAAGGTTTTAGTCCAGGATTCCTGTCCGTCATTCCACGTATCAGACGGCAATATAGTGCGTATTTTGTCTAAAGTTGGAGTTCTCCGGAACGCAGTAGATTTCAATGGACAGGAGATTTCAATTTCCATAAATATTCTTTTGGGTGTCCCTACATCGATTATTATAGTTTGAAGGTTACAAAACTCCTCAGTCATCTTGAGAACATGAGAGACGAATGCAGTCGAAAGACGCAAAGTCTCTATAAGCAAAAACAACAACAACAACATCTTGAGAACATTGACGTCCACCGATACTCTACTTGCCAGGACTCGTATTCCAGCTGGATATAGGAATGTCCATAACCGTCGATTCCATCTTCAAAATCAAGGAATTGGAGCGATCCAATTAAAAATCGTGTCCCGAATTCTCGAAGCCAGCACTTTGCATGACGCCTCTGGAGCAGTTTTAGTCCAAGATTCTGTACAATATGATATGCTTTAAATTGTTTGTCTTTATAACATTTATATTTCTTTTATTCAGAACAATGAGAAGAGATATCGAGATGATCGCGTCACATTGAAATTAACAGGAAGAGAGAGTGCTTGTCCGATCGGAGACCTATTTATTATCGGAAAGTGATTTCACTATCAAATAACTATTCCTCTCTCGCTTTATGGTAACGCACTTAACCTATCCAACGCATCGCCGCATTCTTATGCATCTACGCATTGCGTGTTAATCCCAGCTCACCCGTTAATTGCTTAGATCTCTTAGGAACTTGAGGTCCTAGCTAATCTTCAATATCGCAGACCTCAAGTGATGGATAAGCTGTTGTGTGTTTTTTTTTTTTTTCATTGTACAGGCAAACACCACAACACTATTAGTTGTTTGTTGGTGAAACGTGGAAATAGAGCTGTAAAATAATAAATTTGATAAATATAGTACAATAAACAAAATACAAAGTGACTTTATATAGCTTTCAATGTTTTTTATTCATGTAAAATGGCTAGGTTGTATGGCAATTGCCTTCAATTTCAATTTATCATAAAAATGGTTATGTTAAATATTTAATGCTTGCTGTTAAAACAATTAATAGCAAAAAAAGATTTCTGACAATTTTTTTTACAAACCACATCTTGCTATTCGTTTTGCTGAAACTGTTTGAAAATTTCATGAGGCTCAGACATCAGCATCAGCATTTTCCAGCCCATAGGCAGGCATAACTCCGGGATGTCACCGGATAGTGACACGCACCGACTGACATCAGTTTGGAAGTTTTCACACCGTCGTCTAGCAACCGGCAAACGGGTTTGTGGTAGGATGACAACACCGATCCTCCACTGGGAATGAGCTCGAACCGTTTCACAGTCTATGCAAGATATGCATCAGCGGTGATGTATCATGTATCCCGTTATGGCGTGTTTGTGACGGAGATGGCCGACTCCCCTGGTAAGCTTCTTCGTCCTAATTCCCCAAAACCCTTGAAACGGAGCCGAGCAGCAGAGCTGATGGAGCCATTGAACTTGGTGTCAGCTTGGTTGCAGCGTACGCGATTTATTGCAACAGGACACTCTTTTGGTAACGTGACTTAGCGTTAGCAGCATCATTGGCACCAGCTGCTTGGCACCCGTTGACGAACATGGTGCGATAAATTTTAGACCACAGCATCGTTTTACATCGCTCGTGATGGTATCACGCCACCCCAGCAAGAAATCGAACTTTGAATGTAGTTACAGGAAGAACGATGACATGTTTATAAAGTTTGGATGTAATTTTAAGGCGGAAGCATGGTGGTTGGGCTCTTCGCTTTTTGCTTCAATTGTCTAAATTGATGTATTAGAAAATTTTAGCAAGATTGTGTTTCAATTTCCCAACATCAAACACATTCCTTCCGAAAAGCTTTTATCGCACAACCGCATGTCGGTTTGCCGCAGCGTAGCGTGCTTCCCTGCTCCGGAAACCAACCCATGGCCGAGGGCAGAGCTAAAAACAGCCAAACGAAACCAATTCATCCAATCAAGCAGTGCAACCTTTTTCCTCGTTACTAGCGAGTGAGTAGTGACTCGAGCTTATCGTAGTACATTTTGCGTTGTAAGCTTATCGGCCGTAAGATCCGGCGAATGTGTGCTTCAGCGGTGTAGCAGCTTGCCGGGCTGCAGAAGTAAACGCCATGTCAGCATCATTATCATCATCACGCGGGAGCAACATTTCGCGCAAGAAGCTAACCGATTCGATCGTGCTGGGTTTTTTTTTTGCTCGAACCGCCGCACAAGGGAAATGCATTAGTCGTGGAATGGGAAAAATGGGGCTCAAAAAAAAAAAAAATAACGTTCAAGTTTTACCCACATTTCGGTGACTTTCATCTGCATCCTACTTTTATGGGGTGCGCGTCTGTAGTACAGAGAATGCCCCGTCATCGTCGTCATTAGCCTGCACTATGAGGTGGTTTAGGACATTTGGGGATCAAAAAAGATTTCTTTATCAATATTTTAAAGGGGGATTTGGACTTGGACGTAGTGTGTTAGTATTTCCAAAAAAATATTTTAATGATTTCAACATTCGTTATTTTCCTGAAGCTTTTTTATATTTTAATATGATTATTTTGAGTCTTTTATTTAACATAGGCTATTTTTCATGAAGTACTGGGCGCCTCCAGCTACGTTAGATTGATGGAATAATCACAAATTCCTTTCAAAACCGTTACGTAGGCTTACGTCAACATAGAAAACGGATAGTTTACTCGCAAATATTCAACCAATTGACTTACATAAAAACACTTCAATCATTAGCGTGGGTAAAATTCAACAAAAGATGCTTACGTCCTTTGTTTCATTTCACAAGATTATATTTGTCCGCTTGCAGCCGATAGTGCACGAGGGTGTAACGGAAACCATTGCATTGCATAAAAAAGCCCTCGGTAGATGCTTCTGACGTACGATCATTGAATCGTTCCTGTCTCGACGGTTAATGTCCTTTGGCGGTGATGTTGGCGGCTACTGCTGACGATAAAACGTCTGCACCTTTCTTTTGATGCCATCGGAGAAGACAGCCATACCACTATTCGGGGCTGGAGGTAAAATGATTCATTGGATCCTGCATCTTTTTTGGGTGCTTTTGTACCGAATACCAGCAGACTGCCAGCTAACGAAGATTCTAATAGCTTGTGTGCATGTAGTTGTTTTTTTTTCTGCTCCTCCAGAATAAGGGAACATTTCATACCATTTCCATACCAAAACTATTGCTCTACCGTAAGCAAACTCAATATCTAAACCAACCGAAGCAAGGAGGGTTTTTGGAAAATTGGAATTCTTCGCCTTGAGGTGCCTGAAACAAGCGGGCATAATCAAGGGAGCGGGATAGGTGTCACTAGCAGATTCTAATAGAACACTAACAGTGAAAAGCCTGCCATAGTAAGGTGAACATTCATTCCATTCGATTTTACAGCTCATCGATCAAAGCCGATATGCATGCGCACAGTAATTGGGGAAGTTATATATATCTGCAAACTGTATGGTTCATTGGGTTGCACTGCAATCGATACGGTGCGGTTACTGTTGCATGTAGAAAATCATGAGCCCTGTTAGTAGGTGCACTGATTTGTGATGGCAGTGCAGTAGACATCAAATAATTGCCTTGAATTAGTCGAGTGTGCAGTTTTCACTAAAATCATCCTCGAATTATTGGTTGCTGCAGGTGATGTAGATGAACTTGTAGTTGGGAAGTTGAGTTAAGCTGTGCACAATAATTGCTTAACCATTTTCGGTTTGGTATGTAGTGCCAAGTTCACCTTAATCGATTCATTGAAACAGCTCCTCTCTAAATTATTTATTTATTTATTTATTTATTTATTTTTTAATTCATTTTCTTAATGTTTTGTATTCTCTCTGGCATGCTCGGTAGTTCATCTCAAAATTAATTGCACATAGTTTGTGGGCGAAGATGTGAAATGACCAACAGGTTTTAATCTATATGAGGAATCACGGACATTTTGAAGAATAACCATAAGTTTACAAGATTACTGGGAAGAGATTTTCTGTGTACTCAGCGTGCATGAATACATCATCGAAGAGATTCACGTTAACGGAGTTATTCACGAGCCAATTTATGATATAATAACACAGCGAGTTTTTGATGTTTGACCTAGCTTACAGCGTTCAGAAACCTCGATTTCTATAAGACTCTAATTTTTAGTCCTCTTTTTCGCTGGCATTATATACTGTCCAGATTTCTACCTGACAGTAATCTAAATGGCGTACCGGACGGTATTCAAAGAAAATTCCTTTCGTACAGGAAATAATATTACAAAATATTTTAAAATATTTTTTTAAACAGTGGATCATCCTCTGAGGAAAGCACTGGCTTTGGTGTTTTTAGCGAGTTCACCGAAGCTTTTTTTCAAATTGAGGCAGCTACGTTTTGTTTACACCTCAGATCTAGCCGCAATCTTGTACGCACTATTGATGATAGCAGCAAATCCTTTGGACCAGTACTTCATCTTCACTGATAGCCTTAGTGCTATTGAAGCTCTGAGATCTCCGAAGGCTGTTAAGAGTCAGGATTTCCTCACCATAAAAATCATTGAACTGCTTGGCTCAATGTTCGATAAGGCGTATAAGATCTCGCTAATTTGGGTCCCTTCTCGTTGTGGAATTCCCGGCAATGAAAAGGCAGACTCACTGGCCAAAACAGGCGTCAAAGAAGGCGCTTTTTACGATCGACCGATCTCGGCCCAGGAGTTCCTTCGCTTTCCACAGCAACTTTTTCAGTCTCGCTGGTAGAGCATGAACTCGGGCGTTTCCTTTACTCGACGTTTCAGACGTTTTCTACAGCATATAACTCTGGCTCAGACAAAAGTGTTTGGCTGCGGTGACGGAATCCACAATGCGGGTCACCTTCTGTGTTCCTGCGTGGAATTTGAAACCGCAACCGATCCCCTGTTAAAACAGTTAAATGAAAACCATTCAGATAAACCTTACCATTCAGATTCGAGCGGGGTTAATGTCAAAAATTACTTTGAATTTTTTTAACACTTCTTCTGTATTCTGAAACGGATTGTCAAATTAAAATGCAGCGGTGCACATTGCCCCATAGTGAATGTAAAGTTCCATTAAATAATTGCAAAGATTTACAACCAGCTTGCTATATTCCACTTCTTCTTGGCTAACGACTTCTAAAAATAATGTTTCTCCTATTAAATTCGACTCAGCAGTTTGAGTTATTTTCTATATATGAGTTCATGAACACATGCAGTAACTTAGACACAGGTTGGGAACTAAAACTGAAGAGTATATAAAACACTACTAGGCAATTGAATTACAATGTCATGAGTTTTGACAGGCTGCAAACATTTTCTTCTTTTGTTTTTAAAGAGATAACTTCAAAAGACTAATATTTCCCCGGAGAAAAGGTCTAGTCTTTCTTGTAAAAAGACGCTTAAAATGCTTTTTGACCCCAGAAAGAATTCGGTAGGAGGATTCATAGAAGTGTGAAAGATTTCAGATAGCAGATTCCTTGAATTTTCCTATTTCACGCCTAGCCGTCCTGTTCAGAAACACTTTTCCGGTTACCTCATTTTTTACTGATTGGATGCCTGTTCCCTTGGGAATATTTCATCACCACCGTGACTATTGGTGCAGCCTTGCATTCTACAGAATTACTGTCTCTTATGACACAGTTATTAACATGCCAATTTTTAATCTGAGCTGAGATTTTAAATGTTTGCTAGAATTTGGAATAAACTTCAATAGCTTGGCACAACTTAAATCATCAAGCAGTACTAAATGCTTGGACTGAAAAATTAAAACAGCATTTGTAAATTTATTTTTCTGAAGAAAAAATCTATGTATCTATGTGAAGTAGGGAAAAGAGATAGCGATATCGTGGCGAGCGCCGAGTGAGCGAAGGGGGGTATTTAAGCGGCGCGCGCTGCTGGGTCGGGAGGTCAGTTGAACGCGAAATGTCGAAGGTGAAGGACGTGCGAATTGGAGAATAAATAAAGTGAACTAAACGAAAGCCACCCATCTTCTTCTTTTGATGTTTAACTGATTCTCACATGGGGGCTCGTCCGGGATACTGTTTTCCCAAACGAGTGAGGCTTTTGCGATGAAAGCAATCGGTGCGATATAGTGTGATGTTTCGTGAGGCTATTTTGTGATTAAATAGCAAAAAACTGTGAGGCTTTTTTATGAAGGCAAATAGTGAGACGTTTTGTGAAAGAGATGAACAGTGAGGCTTTCGTAGCAATCCGTGCGAATCAGTGAGGCTTGTGAAGCAATTAGTGAGGCTTTATTTTTAGCAACCAGTGAGAATCCGTGAGGGATAGCGAGGCTTTCCGAAGCAATCCGAGTGAAGAAATTTAGCGAGGCTTTACAGCAACCTGCCTGTGAAAATTCTGTGTGAATTTTACGAGTCAACTAGTGTGACATTTGTGCGTGAGTGCGGGAAGCCGCGAGAAAATTGTGTGGTAGTGTGTGTGTCGGCTTTGTGAGTGAAAGATAGAGAGAGATAGAATGGCAACGGTCAAGGAGCTTTGTGAAGATTTCACGAAGATTGGGTTGGTGCGCGAGTGTGAGAGGCTTGGCCTAGAAACCACTGGAGGAAAAGTGGAAATCGCGAATCGAATTGTGAAATACCGAGCGACGGTTGCGTCAGGGGACAACGCCGGTCCGTCCGGGAGTGGACACAGAGCAGAACCAGCTAACGCCATAGACGACGTCGAAAACTACGCGGGTAACCAACCGTACGAGAGTTGCGATGATGATTCCGAGGAAAAAGCGGATCTGGATCTTCCGGAAGAAGGTGATAGCTTTGTTGCCGAGGATGACGATGAAACGGAAGAAGACCCTTTTCAAACTGCTGTGCGAATCTCGACGCCTAAACGACCGCAACGCGTTTACGCATTTCGAGATGTGGAAGATAGCATTGAGACGTTTGGAGCAGAGGATGGGCACGATGTGCGTATTTGGCTGGCACACCTCGATTCCGTATCAAAGTCAGCAGGATGGAATGACGAACAAAAGCTAATCATGTTACGTAAAAAGATGACGGGAATCGCAAGAAAGTTCGTGTCGTCTTTGCGTAATGTGCAAACTTATGCGAGATTGAAAAAAGAGCTGATCACGGAATTTGCTCCATTTGTGAGGTCGAGTGATGTGCATCGGATTCTCGCAAATCGGAAGAAGGAAACGGCCGAGACGATGCGAGAGTACGTTTACGAAATGCAACGAATTGCTGCCCAAATTGATTTAGACGAACCAAGCTTGTGCGAGTACATCGTGAACGGTGTGACCGACGATGATTTTTTCAAATCATTGCTGTACGAGGCGCAAACAATTCGAGTGTTAAAAGAAAAGTTGCTCAATTTTGAAAAAGTGCGCATGGCTCGAAAGAAGAAAACGACAGATAAAGAAGAAAACAAACGAGTTTTGTCATCCAGTAGCCGCGTTGACAAACGGGCGGAGCAGCGATGCTACAATTGCGGAAACAAAGGACACCAAGCTCGCGCGTGCGCGCAGACACAGGGTGGTCCGAAATGTTTCTCGTGTCGTGAGTACGGTCATAAGGCGAGCGAGTGTGCGCGGAACAAAAGCGTCGTTCCTGCGAAAATAAACGTGACGGAAGAATCGGTGGGAATGGTTGATGTCGTGTTAAACAAAACATCGGTCAAGGCATTGTTTGACAGTGGAAGCAACCAAAACTTGGTGACAATAGGTTGTTACAAAAGAATCGAGGGATCACCGCTGATCGATACTTCGATGTGGTTCCAGGGCTTTGGTGGCATGAGAACAAAGGCGATCGGCATGTTCACGGTGGACGTTACGGTGGATGATAACGTTTTTAGTGGTGTGCGATTTTTTGTGGTGCCAAATGAAAGCATGTCTTACGATGCAGTATTGGGCAGAGATTCCTTGAACTATTTTGAAGTTACGATGACAACGGCGGGTGTCAAAGTCAGGCCATATGGTTCAACGGATGAAATGTTTTCTATTGTGTGTGACAATGAAGACAATTTGGATGTGTCTCCTCGATTTTCGGAAAGAGTAAAGGCTGTTATTTCGGGGTACAAACCTGCGGGAAACGTGAATAGTCGTGTTGAGACGAAAATTATTTTGCATGACGAGACGCCTGTGCGTTCGTCGCCAAGGCGTTTTGCTCCGGGTGAAAAGGCGGTGCTGGAGAAAACAATCGACGAGTGGTTAGCCGCGGGAATAATTCGAGAAAGTGAGAGTGATTTTGCGAGTCCGGTAACGTTAGCGAGAAAAAAGGACGGTTCCTTACGCGTTTGTGTTGATTATCGCGAACTTAATCGAAAAATGATTAAGGATTGTTTTCCCATGAGGAACATAGAAGATCAAATCGATCGCTTGAAGTCAGCCAGAGTTTTTACCACACTTGACTTGAAAAATTCGTTTTTTCATGTTCCTGTGGAAAAGTCGAGCCAGCGGTACACAGGCTTTGTTACCCACACAGGCCAGTACGAGTTTCTTAGAACGCCTTTCGGGTTGGTCAATAGTCCAGCGAGTTTCAGCCGGTTTGTAGCGGATGTGTTTCGGGAATTCATCAAGAGTGAGCGTGTGTTGGTGTATGTGGATGATTTAATAATTCCTTCATTAGATGAGGAAAGTAATTTTCAAACGTTGAAGGAATTGTTAAATGTCGCGAGTGAGAACGGTGTGCAGTTCAATTGGAAAAAATCGCAATTTTTAAAGGATGAAGTGGAGTATCTCGGGTATGTGATTCGCAACGGGTGTTATCGCATAGCGCCGAGTAAGTTGCGATCGGTTCAGCTTTTTCCGGAACCGAAAAATGTGAAGCAGCTGCAAAGATTTTTGGGACTTACGAGTTACTTCCGAAAATTTATTGCTGGTTACGCGACAATTTCGAAGCCTTTGACAAGTTTGCTTCAGAAAGGTGTTGAGTTTGTGTTTAGTGAAGAGGAGCGTTCGAGTTTTGACGAGTTGAAACGGTGTTTGGTGACCGATCCGGTGTTAAAGATCTACGACGAAAGTGCCGAAACCGAGCTCCATACGGACGCGTCAAAGTACGGTTATGGTGCTGCGCTTATGCAGAAGAGTGACGATGACAAGTTTCATCCTGTTGCCTTCATGAGTCAACAAACATCAAACGCGGAGAAGAATTATAGTGCGTATCATTTGGAAGTGTTAGCGGTGGTTCGCGCTGTTGAAAAGTTTCGTGTGTATCTCTTAGGCATCAAGTTTAAGATCGTTACAGATTGTGCAGCGTTTGGGCATACTTTAAAATCGAAAGAACTGTCGGCAAGAATCGCGAGATGGGCTTTGATGCTCGAAGAGTATGAATATGAAGTGGTTCATAGGCCAGGTTCATCGATGAAGCATGTGGATGCGTTGAGCAGGGCACCGGTGATGATTGTGAAAAGCGATCCTATGATAGAAGCGATCAGAAAAATGCAACAAAGTGACGAGCGTGCGAAGGCAATTATTGAATTGTTAAAAACGCAATCTTTTGAAGATTTTGTCATGTGCAATGGGCTGCTGATGAAAGTAGTGAAAGGTAGGGAAGTGATTGTGGTACCATCGGGGATGCAAAGCGATTTGATACGTAGGATACACGAAAAGGGTCACTTAGGAGCTCGTAAGATAGAGGGTATTATCGAACAGGAGTTTTACATTCCAAACGCGAGTGAGAAAATAAAACAAACGATTGAGTGTTGTGTGAAATGTATCCTCGCAGAGCGTAAAAGGGGAAAAGTTGACGGTTTATTATACCCAATCGCGAAAGGTGACGTTCCGTTAGACACGTATCACGTAGACCATTTGGGTCCAATGGACATTACGGAGAAAAGGTATAAATATTTGTTTGTAGTAGTTGATGCGTTTAGTAAGTACACTTGGATATATCCTACTAAAACGACGAATTCATTTGAAGTAATTCAGCGATTAGCAACACAGAGCGAGGTATTTGGTAATCCAAGGCGTATTATTAGCGATAAAGGGGCTGCGTTTACGTCAAACGATTTTAAGCGGTATTGTGAGGATCAGGATATCGAGCGTGTGGAAGTTACGACAGGTGTTCCGCGCGGGAACGGGCAGGTAGAGAGGGTAAATCAAGTGATTATTGCTATGTTGCGAAAGATGGGTGTAAACGATCCTGCAAAGTGGTATAAGCACGTTGCCAATATTCAGCGGTGGATTAATTCGAGCCCACATCAGAGCATCGGTGTTACTCCTTTTGAAGCGATGTTTGGGGTACCGATGAGACACGAAGGAGATTTACGACTAGGTGAGCTGATGGAAGAAATTCGAGTGGCCCAACATCACGATCAACGAGAGCAGACTCGAGCTGGTGCCAGGGTTTCTATCGAGAAAGCCCAAGAAGAACAACGGAGATCGTACGACTTACGAGCGCGGTCGGCTACAACTTACCGCGAAGGCGACCTGGTGGTGATTAAGCGGACGCAGTTCGGGCCTGGAAGGAAGTACGCAGCTGAGTACCTTGGACCATATAATGTAACCAGTGTTCGTCCACATGATCGCTATGACGTAGAAAAGATCAATGGCGAAGGGCCAAAAGTGACGTCGACGGCTTCGTCACATATGAAACCCTATCGGTTTTATTGCGGTGAGGATCCTTCGGGGCGAAAGGATCGGTCGAGGAAAGGCCGTGTGAAGTAGGGAAACGAGATAGCGATATCGTGGCGAGCGCCGAGTGAGCGAAGGGGGGTATTTAAGCGGCGCGCGCTGCTGGGTCGGGAGGTCAGTTGAACGCGAAATGTCGAAGGTGAAGGACGTGCGAATTGGAGAATAAATAAAGTGAACTAAACGAAAGCCACCCATCTTCTTCTTTTGATGTTTAACTGATTCTCACATCTATTATAACTAATATTCCACGTTGTGGATCACCTTCTGTAGTCCTGCGTGGAATTCGAAACCGCAAGATCCTCGTTGTTGAGCGCAGTCGAGAATATCGGCAAACGACCTCCCCTACATGAGGCTCATCTCTTCCGCAAGAAGGAAGAATGCGTATTCCGTAGTACAGTGTTCTCTAGTCCAGTCCAGCTTTGATGTAACGAATTTGACAGTGTTGGCGTTGGGATCGGGGTGTTTGGCAGGTTCATTCTTGAGTCGCTCTTGGACCTTGTCGATCACTCTTAGATAGGACGCTAACCAGAGCGAGCTTATAATGTCACTGCTGAACTGCACTGGAGAACACTGTACGCAGGCGAATCCATGTTTGTTCAGACCTGCAAATGATGAGGTCACCAAAAATAGCCACAACACACCACAACAGCCAAACTGAAATTAATCAACCCTCATAAATAGAACAGCCGCACCAAATCTATCGGATCACCAAATACATCTATCAACAACAACCAAAATAGACCAAGACATCAACCACCTACTCAACACTCACCTACAACCGAGCATGCCCAGGATAAGGCAAAAAACAGGGAGAAAATGCCCTAATAATTTTGTTTATGCATAGTTAGGTATCACATGCGGTGTTGACAATACGGCGCAAGCCGTCATATTTAAAATAAATTATAAAATAAAAATATTTTCTTAAACAATAAAATCCTATTCTTTCAAACGTAACAAAATTACTTTTATACGAAAAATGTATGCTGTCCGTGAAGCACTTGTTCCATACTATAATAAATTACAAATGTCTATATACAACTATTTTTATATTACTTTTTTTAAGTTGTTTGAACTGTGTGTAATTTCCTTAAACCACTCTAGACTTGCACACATACACACAACACTTATATTTTTTTGTTGGAACATAGATTGTTGAGAAATTTGCATTTTGTATCAGCTGTGTCTAGTATTCACATCAGATTGAAAAATCTTTTTTTCCGACTTAAATATCATTGCAAGATTTACTGACCTTCAAAAATCTATTTCGCATCATTGCACAACAGCAAAAACCAACTAAACAAAAAACTTTCTCCAGACATAGCCCCATTATTCATCACAAGAAAACGAAAAACCAAGTTTTTCACATGTTGCAAAATTCATGAGACATTGAGTTAAGTAGTCTTGTCTTCAGCTCAGGCCGTGCACAGGGGTCGTGTGTTCTCCACTCTTCTCCAGAAGTAGCAGCAGAAGTTTGCCAGCAATCGAACAAAGAAAGGGATTTGAAAGCAAATGCTTTCGAATGTTGACAGTGTGGAACGATAAAAACGAATGACATTTATGGTCACAAACATGAACTTGACGGGGGAAGTTTGTTTCGCATAGTAATGATTCTTCTAATCAATACACATTATTAACTGGCAAAACTATTTTACGATGCAATAAAAAGCTGACGCAAAGCAAGTAAAAGTTGGTCGAGTATTAATTTTCCCTTTTTTGTGACACGTTCAGTGGCTCTGTTTGACTTAACGACATGTATTTGTGGAGGCAATTTAACTTGCTTACATTGTAATTGAGTCAAGCCTTTTCTGGACTCTATTAGTGGCAGAGAAGAAGCTATCATGTTACTATTTCATAATATCCAACGGTGGAAAACTTTTGGTTTTTCCCTTTATCAAACAATCTAATTGAATTCCGAACGGATAATAATTGACTTTTAATTACACTCCAGCAAGCGGACATGAACTGCACGATACGCAGTCATATGCTAAGCCATTGATTTTTACCGACAAGCAGATAGAGATACAGGATTTTCCCCCTTCAACAGACAAGGGACGTTTTGGAACGTTTAAATGAGCTTCTCAGTTAATGCACACTGCACTCCGGCTACTACATTTGTGTAGCAAGCCATCACAAAGCTGTAGCTGGGGACACAAACGGACACAATATCAATAGCAACAGAAACGAGTCTGTAGCGAAAGTTATACGACGAGACTGAAGGTCAGAACGATTGGTGTTTGCGGATGTCTCATTATGTATGTTGGCTGTGGCATTCGTCGCCCTGCAAAGGATTCGTAATGTGTCCGGTCTGGGATGGATGGATTGGGTGGGGACGTAAACACATCGCTTCACATGTTTCCGTTCGTAACAATGCGACATCCTATTTGCTGAATAACTCCGGACACTTTTCCCGCTTTTCATGGACAGAAAGCGAGAGCGAGCGTAAGAGAGAGCTAGATTGACTTTTGTCTACTTTTTCAATTTGAAAAACAAAACCGGAAAACATCATCGTTGGAATCCAATGTACGTAAAAGCCGTCCTATCTATCCAGCTACCAGTCGTCTGTTAGTGCTGCTGCTTCTGCTACTGATGATGGCACCGTTTCATGAGCAATGTCTGTCGAAGGCGCTAGTGTACCGAGTTTTCTCGTTCATACATAAATTATCCGAATTGCACATGATCAAACCCAAACTTGGTGGTGTGGTGGTGAGTTATCCATTGATCGAAAACCGTCCGCTTCCTCATACAGCGCGTGAAAATTGTTGGCATTGAAGATGAGGGTGTCGCTGTGTACTGCTTCCTGTCGCATTTGCTATTAAAGATTGGCGATCTTGGTGAAGAAGCGACCGTGGTCGGGGAGTAAAGCAGGAAAATAAATGAGCTGTAGTTCAAATGATTGTTGCAGGTAATGTTTGTGGAATCGGTTGGCTGTTTTTAGAAAGCAAAAAGGAAAATATTGACTTGCGTGTGAGTGCTTAGCTGTACAGCTTTAGCTTAGTGGGTTGAGTGTGTGAGAAGTAGAAAGTAGGAACTTGGAAATAAGTTTTAATCTAGTGGTAAGTTGTGGAAACATCTTTCACATGAAATATTTTAAAATGAACTAAAAAGGTTCATGAATCAAGTAATTAATTAATAAATAAATAATTTAAATAAATAAGATAAGTTTTGACTGATTGTCCATGCAATTTGACGCACCTTTCTCGATTTGTTTTTGTCTGAGGATATTGTTGAATGCCAACAACTGACATTTAACTACAAGAATTTAATCACAACATTAATCACAATAAATTCTTGTAATTCTTGTTTATAACTCCCTCTTGGAAGGATTAGATTGAACCTTTTGTTGGCTATATGCATAAGTTTTATAAGTTTATGAGTTTTTCAGTCATCGGTAACACTTTTCTGTAAAATATACTACAAACAAAACGAAGCTAAGGAAACAATTCCTCAGAAAGTATCTCTTGAGGAAGGCACAGGTCGAGCCAAAGAAGAAGTAGAATAAAATCCACGAGATTAGAGGACGCGTGGCAGTCCAAAATTTAGATTGTGTGATGAGGTTGATGCGCTAGGGCGACCGGTAATATGGATAGCCAGACGACGGCACCAGGCCGTTAGTGCATCAAGGATGCCTGCGATGTCTTAAGACTTCTTGGCCTGCTTGGTCACGTCAGTCCTCGAAATGGCTTTCTAGACTTGCTGATGCCGCGTAGTTAGATAGTCAACCCTCGCTAACCACAATCTGGATGGGATTTGAACTCCGGTTCAGCCGTGTGAAGACCGGCGCCAGTGGTGAGTTTAAATGTAAATGGAGTAAGCGGCCGCAAGGTTCCCGAGATGGTAAGGGGCCCCGAATCGATAAAGAACCTTCCTCCAGATTGGCAGATTCATTGTAATAGGAGTCAATGTGATAGCTCTCTATTTCTATTCCGTTTAGGGCCTCCGAGCGGCTAAATCCGCCACTGACAGGCGCTGCTGTCGCCTCTATCACGGGAACACCTTGTATGGATAACTATACACAACCATGTCCATAACCATGTCGCTTCAATCCTCATTTTCTTGCTAGCAAATTCAAAAGAATTCCATTCGGTTCTCACAAATAAATGATGTTATTTTTTATTTTCTGTACAATAATTGTGCTTTATGTCAGTGTCGATATGTAAATTGCAATTGTAACTTAATTTTACGTTTAATGACTTATACAAAGTTAAGCGATTCAAATTGGTTCCTACCGTAGTTCCTAAAACGAAAAAGAAACCTTCAGATTATAATTCATTCCGGACCTTCCGATTCTGAACCTTTCATGTCTGTTTCGCACAATACCAGCACTGATTGCTACCATGACAATCGTTCACATCATGCGCTCTTTTCGCACCAACTTAAGGATGTCACCTTGGTTTTTTGCCATCCATCCTCCAGACAGACGTACACTTCATGACGTTTGCCGGTATGCAGGATCGGGTTACAATCGAAAGTTGAGTGAGCGTTACAAATTAAATTTCATATCAACCTCCCGCAGTTACTGCTACGCTCGCTGCAAGTCGGCAAGGTTTCTGTGTGGATTGGCACTCTAAAGGCTAGAGAAAAAAACCACCCCTTTTGCCTCATCCGCCTCTCAGGCCTTTCGTGCAGCTCCAAGTGCAGACATTGTAACGTGATAACGAATTTTCTTGCCAGTTCGCTTGTCACTCACCGTAAACGGGAAAGGAATTCTTCATTTCCGTTTTCGCACCACCGTACCGGGCGAAACCTTTTTCGCTTTTATGGTGTCACTCAAGTTTGCCAATTGATTGGTCCGATCTCGCGGATCTTCAATATCTGGCAGTGGGGGAGGTCAATAAAATGCATCCTTAACGCGATCGGTGAAGTTTGTACGATTGAGAAAAATAAAATAAAAAGGACTTGTTCAGGATAGCTATTTTGAAAATGTTTCATCGAGTTCAGAATGAAGATGAAAACAGTTAAGTGTAAAGATATTTGATTCCGAATGAGATAGAACAGTGGAAAATACAACCAAGTTCAGAAATAGCAGAAACGTTCATTATTGAATCCTCGGAATAGTCCAACTGGTTGTGACACAGTACAACATAAAGGTGCTTGTTTTATTTTTAATTCTTCAATTTTGGAAGAATTTCTACACCATTGGGAACGCTTCCAGCAGCAAACTTCTATTATCCGGTTGAAAATTCGTTGCGAATCGTTAACCTTTTGTTATAGGACGATTATATCCCACCTAGCGGCTGCAACACCGATCCATGCGGCGTAGTGAAGAGGAAATCGTTCTGTCTGGAAATGCAGCTGCAATTGAAAATTAAAACAATTGAACCGAAAGCGAGAGAATCGGAACCGAAAATGTTCCAACAGTGCCAACTAAAACGATGTGGAACGGTGGCATTGTCGGTTGTCTATTAGTATGAAATCGTAGTTGAGTGAAATAACTCGTTTATTGAAACGTGGCTTAGCAAGTTTGTGTTGAACAGGGACACAAACTATGCATCGAACTGTTGGTCTATTATTTTATAATTGAATTAATGAAACTTTAATTAAATTTAGGAACAGTAAGATACATTCATGTACTAGGTAACACCACAATACCGTACTATAAACTTATTTAATTCCTTTTATTAACCACATTACGATAAATCCTCTCTTAATTCCTTTGCATGATTAATATTTCGTTTTATTCCTGAAGCATTAAACAAACTCCACGCTCCCGAGACCTGCACTCAAGCGATCATCAGTTGCAAGTGTTTTGCATTTCGTTGACAATTCTAAATCCTAACTAAAGCCCGTTGCTCGCCCATCTGCCCGGTAGTCGCAGTACGCAAATTAATCATTCACCGCTGGGATACATACAGCACACCGAAGCAGCAAGATATGGCACGGAAATTATGCAAACGATGCGCACGGTGCATTCTCTCTAACCACTGCACTTGGCCAGCACTCGACCTCGGGGTCACTGGTGGCCTGGCCGCTTGACCCGACGCCGGTTGGTTGGTTGTCAAAAAAGGTGCTCACGTGTGAAATTTTGCCACCGTCTGTTTGCCGAACCAATCGGATAGTAAATCATGAGACAGTTTTGCGCTTCCGGTTGACACATGGATTAGATCGAACAAGGGTGGCCAGATTCAACACATCGACCGTGATGGCACGTAGCGATGTTTAGCAAAAGCTTTAAAGTTGCTGTTTAATAGGATACTCTTCGATTGGAGTCTTTAATAGCAAGAATTTAGACAGAGAAAGAGATAAAGATATACTTTTTTAAATAATATTAAAACAATCCTGAATGCTGCAAACATTCTCAGAAAGCATTTAAATGCATGCATGAAATCCAAGCACAACAATGTTGTCCCCGTTGGTGCTTGGTGTGCTGCGAATGCAAACATAAATTAACTTATCAGACAACAACAAACTTTATAAATAATGATTTATGATTCTTGACCTACTTTCGAGGAAGCGGTTGATTTTGTTGTGCAGAAACTATTCTCTGCAATAAACTGCTTGTTGTCAGGCTTCCAAACAGCTAGCTATGGATTTTTTGTTATTGTAGTTTTGTTTTTATTTCCCTTTTTTCTCCCGCAACTGCTAAACACATCCATCATCGGACAATCGGATGGATGTTCCAATTTTCTTTTTTAAAAACACACGCTCAACTACAAACGATCCTTGCCGTGGAGGATGATGTTTAAAGAAGGCAGGGAAAACAAATTGATGAACTCAATCCTGCCATGGTTTTCGATGGTGAAGCTTGGTTTTCGTTTGTGTGTTTTTTGGCAAAGTCGCTTGAAATTGTATTTTAATGTTTTCCCAACATCAAACCATTGTGCAAGCTTTAGCTTTCCTTCTCTTTTAGTCAATTGCAGCTATCAGGCAAATTTAAAGTTCAAAGGTCGTTAATAAGGCGGGTTTAAAGCAGCTTTTAGGGAAATGAACCAGGGTCCTGTCATATGAAGACCGGTACCGATGATGCCTCTACTACCGCTATTATCAGCTACTCTATAGTAGGATAGTTCGTAGAGCCTATGGTCCGAACAGGATAAAGATTGGCACAGTTATCGCTTTGGCCTGCGGACCGCTCCGGGAGGGCTTTTTCACACCAAATAATTTCAGCTGAGATGTGGTAGCTACATTCCCTAACTCGTTTGTTTTTTACTTGCTGTACCAAAGCAAGCCTTCTGCGCTATTTCTTCTTCCTTTCCTTTTTCTAATTATTTTCTTACTTACTTACTTACTTACTTACTTATCAGGAGCTACAACCGCATTGCCGTCTTGGCCTGCCGCAACAGAGTCCGGAGCCGCTCACGGTTCCGCTCCGTCGTCCGCCAATCTGTTATCTCGACCTTGATGGTGGTTGATTCCACGTCATCCCCCACCTCAATCTGGGCCTACCACGCCTCCTCTGTCCATGTGGACGACTTAAAAGGACCTTCTGAGCCTAGTCGTCAGGTGCCATGCGTATGACATGGCCAGCCCATCGGAGCCTGGCAAGCATAATTCGCTGCACGACGATGAGGTCAAAATACAGTTCGTACTGCTCGTCGTTGTAGCGGCTTCTCCATTGTCCTTCTACACATACTGGGCCAACGATCCTTCTGAGCATCTTTCCCTCAAACGCGGCTAAGAGGGCGTCGTCTGTTTTGGACAGGGTCCATGTCTGAGAGGCGTATGTAAGTACTGGGACTATGAAGGTACGATACAGTCCCAGCTTCGACCGTTGATACAGGTTTTTTTTAGGTGAGATCTTTCCTCAGGCTGAAATAACCTACTGGCTTCCAGCATCCTAGCGTGCAACTCTTTCTTTCTGCCGCCTGCTCGATCCTTTGGTAGGCCTCTGCTACCTGGGAGAGACGTAGATCAAAGATGTCTACATCATCAGCGTATGCCAGGATCCGGGTTGACTTATGGAAGATAGTTCCCGAAGTCTCCACCCCCGAGTCACGGATGGTCCTCTCTAGCGCCAAGTTAACGCAGGCCTTTGGTGGTAGCAAAGGACCCTGAGAGTTTTCCATTCACCTTCACCTGGCATGTGACGTTGTTCATGGTTATTCTAACAAGCCTGATCAGTTTGGTCGATATTCCAAAAGGGCTCATGGCCTCATTAAGTTTTACCCCCTTGAAAGAGATGGTACGTGTTCAACTACTGTTCAGCCATTTTCTCCAAGATTGGTGCATGGTGCATGGTGAAGATGTGGTCAGTGGTAGATTTTCCGGTTCGGAATCCTCTTTGATAGTTTCCAACTATCCATCCGACGAATGGGACAAGCTTATCCTGAAGGATTAGGGAGATTATTTTGTAGGCGGTATTCAACACCGTAATACCCCTGTAGTTTGCCTTCTTGTATATGGGATAGATGATGCCGAGATTCTAATCACAAGGGGACATCGGGACCATCTGCTAGAAGAGCCTCTAGCTGTTCGTTGAACTGGTCATTAAGTAGTTCATCAAAGCACTGATCCCATCATGAGAGGACCTCTGGCTGGTTACTGACCAGATCACCATCTTTGTTGCGACAGCAGGTCGCCTTAGGTATGAAGTTTTTCCTTATTTACTTATGCGCAAATAAGTTTCATTAGAAGCTGTGTACAGTTTAGGCTATTTGAATGTAACACTAACAGCTATGCTTCTTCTTCAACAGGTACAAAGGTTAATCGTGGTTTAAAGTTTTCTTTTAATTAGTATCTGAGCTTGTTTTTATGTAAGAGCACTGTTTTAGTTATTTTATTTTTTTTTAAGTTCAATTATAACGTCTGGATTCAGTATCCTCGGCTCTTATTGAGCTGGTTTTGAAAAGTTTTTTCAACACTTTTCCTCCTTGTTTATTTACCTTATCCCGGCCATGCTCGGTGGAGACCTGTCTTGGTTGTCATTTAAATTATCTCAATAATCCAAGCACGACTTCTTGCCTACTGGTGATATGCACCGTCGTCAATATTTGAAGTATTTAACTCAAATAACAAATTAAGCAAGCTTAACAGTTTTCCATTTTACACTCCAATTCAAGTAAAAGAACCTCCCACTCTCAACTGTGTGTCCATCATTAGCCAATCATACAGCCACCCAGTCGCTAGACGCTAATCAATTACATTAGCTAGCTCGAATGCCTTCTGTGCCCTGCTCTGAGAAATGCTAATTAATCTCAACTCCTTCGCCATTCTTTACTATCCCCGTACCCTGCATCGCCGTCCTACCCAACAGAATCATCCCCATGTTTCTGCTTGTATCATCAAAAGCAATTAATTGATCCGATTGATTGCACTGAACCGATGCGCTTGTTGACACGACTTGGCTCACTTGTTTGGGGCAATCGGGTCACGGCATCAGCACCGGACCATCATACCGCTTGGCACTATTGCGTTATGATTTATGGTAATTATTTTCCAATCTGTGCGACTTAAAGTGATTGCTGATTGAAGTTAAACCCGCGTTAGAAGGGGGCGTGTGGATTGGGACGGTTTGATTGAATATGTTAGTTTAGGTCGGATGGAGCGTACGCAAAATTATGAGCAATAAATACAATGACCACGTGATTAAACTAGGGGGCTCGCTGTAATCTTGACCGGTAACAAATGGTTACAACGTGATGTTACGTGATTGGGCTTTATTTCAATTGAATATTTTGTGAAAAAAGCTCTGAATTAACTGAATTAAATGTTATTCAGAGCTTTGTATCTGTCAGTTACAGATGCAAAGCTACAAAACAATCAATTTTGAAGCCTTTTATCCCATAAAATACATCACTCAGTAATAAATAACGGTAACATAGGCGGCACAAGCAGATTAATTTACATTTTACTGTTTTCGTCATCTGATGTGTTCATGACGAGTGAAAAGTTCTTCTTGTGTGCAAGTAATAATTGATATGCGTTACAAAGCAGAATTACTATATGAAATCGTCCAACATATTTTGAATCTTTTTTACTTTCAAATTCACTCCTACAAACTTAAACCGAGCGCATTACAAATCACAATAAATTTTCCCAACCAACTCCCAAACTCCCACTGGAACGCATATTGCACGGTACGTTAAATTTAATTACGGCCATCACATAATTTACTTTATTTAATTTCTCCTCCACACTCGACCTATCACTGGCCAAAGTTCTCTTTCATCATCATACGCCAGCCGCACCAGAAGCCTTAATCGAACAGTCGATATACCTTCCGGCCTTCCATCGTTCAAGTAATTAGCATTAGGAAAAAAAAAGTAAAAATCTTCTTGCGAGAAACTTTCCGCAACTTAAAAGGTCAATACTCCCTCTAGCTTAAATACCAAAAATACAAACGTTTTATCCGGTTTTATCCCGTGGGCCCGCAAGGAGAATGCGATAAAATTTCGGAAGCAACCAACCCGGCATCTTCCAGCAACAGTGGAAGAAAATACCAACGCGCGCACAAATTTGTGATCTGCGTAGCTGCGTACCGTTGCGTGGCGTGAAAAGAAAAATTTCATAAATCTCTCCCGGTGCAAAACGGATCGCCCTTTTCGCGGAGTGTTTGTGGAAATTAACTGGCGCACGGACCGCAACGAATGAAGGGCAGGTGGTAGCGTCTTTATCTTTAATCTTTCCTTCCACTGCGGGAAGCCAAAGTTTTTCACTTCTTTTTCCATCGCAATGGGAATGGGAAACCGTTAAACGGCTGGCGATTTTTCATTTGACCTTCTTTCAAGACGTTTTCACTGCAATTGCATGTCCTACTGTGGTGGCGCACAGCTGTAGAGCCGTTTGTTTGAATAATGATTTTCATTAATTTTGTGTGTGTGTGTTTGTTTGTCCAGGAATGCCAGAATTAATTATCTGTTTCATTCAAATGCAGAAATTGTTTTTCTTTTCCTGCAGAAAAAAAAACCAAAAATACGAAAATTTGTCCATTCTTATCATTCTCCATTGATATGAATGATTAAACGAAAACGTTAAACACTTCTCCCGGAATGGAAACATTTTCTTTGAAACCATTCATTGTGATACATTGTAGCAAAGCATTTTCTAGTTTGTTTCTACTTTTAATCTACCCTGCGCCTGTGCCATAGAAAATAAGCTACCAACCCGTGGATCACACGTAAAGCTGACGCGGTATGCCTTCTCGTCAGGCCAAATGCACCGACTACGGTTGCAAAAACTAAATTGATTTTCCGACCACTCCGGGTGGGGATGGGAACGGCCGCCCGTGGTGAGAATTTTACACACACACACACACCTGCTGCAAACAGAAGCCGGTGGAGATGGTGTTTTGGTTGGCAAACGCATCAAGTTCATGTCACGGGCAGACATTTCGATTTGTTGTGCTGTGGAAAATTGGAAACTCCGGCTGTAGGGCTTGAGATTAATATGGAGTAAATGTATCATAGAAGCTGAAAAACTTAGGTTTTCCTTTCGACTTCTTTAACCCTTGTATCGTTTAATAATAAACATAATAAAATAAATTTTCTGAATCATAATCATGTTAGTCTTAGTATCGGTTTAATAATATAAATAAAATAGCAATATAAAAACACTTCGACCGTCTCACACACTATTTTTCCTGTTTCTTTTGTTATGTTCAGCCTTTTTCCGCAAATCATAACACTCTTTTAAGGTGTCCCTGACCATAAAGCACCAACATTATATCCTCTTTTTCTTGAAAATCGACTACAATCTTGCCTCCTACCTCACGTTGTTGGGTAAATTCTTTTGTTATGAGAACTAGAGCGTATTTTGTCTGTTTTTGCTGACTGCATTTTACGATGCCATTGACAAAGCAAAGATCAAGAGGTGCTTGACGTACCACAGGAATGTAGCATCTGGAAAGAATATCACAATAAGATGTCCATACAGCTTATCGGCTTAGTAGAAGACGATAAGGAAATTTATTTGCTAAATTTTTGTTAAAATTTTCTGATTATTTATTACGCTTTGAAACAATTTTCTTATGTTTTTTTTCTCTTATATAATTTCTGTTAACAATTTAGCCCTTGCTATGCTGTCATGGGACAACTCCTTGATGATTATTACCAGAACAAAGCACTCAAACATTTCCTGCACGGGTACTTCTAGTCAACAAGGCACTTTTCTTTATGACCACTGAGTAGTAATATGCTGTGGTCATAAACATAAACTGTGCCTAAGAGAAAAAGAAAACAGCTGGGGAGGTATTCATCCGAGTCGTGATCGTGAAAGGGCGAATGGTCAATAATTTGCCTCGTGGAAAAAGACGTTAGTTGGCTCTATTATTGTCTACTGTGGCTTCTGGTTTTCGTAATTTAAGCATAGCTTTGCTCTTAGCTGCTTTTGTTCTATTACTAAAAGCGTTTGAATATTTTTATTTATTTTAAAAATAATTTATTTGGTGGTATTTTAACATTTTAACTTTAAATTTGAAGCATAATGAAATAAGTTCACATATTTTTTTCCCTTTAACTTAAGTAACACATAACTCATTTCCTTCGCAATCCATCTTTACTAATCTTTTCAACATCTGTCACTACATTAAGAAGATTCAGCAACTTTAGCTCACCGCCGGAAGTCAATTGTATCGGTACAGTGAAACTTTCGCCAGTGAAAGGTTTACGATCTTACCCCAGCTTGCGTTGAAGCTCTATGAAAATGCTTTAATCTCTTTTTATTGTTTGTTCAAATCCCATGCTCACGCTTACATGGAACGGGAAAATTGATGGAAAGGGTGGGCAAAAGTTCGGTTATTAAATCATTAAAGTAAACACCGGATGCGTTGGTAGCCCTTCGGGATTTATTTTATGCATACGTTTGTAGGAGTACGAAGTGTGTAGGATGAGAGTGTTTAAAAGTGATGTTAGTTAGGAAATTTTTTATTTAATTCTCTTTCAGTAAATTTAATCGTTGATTATTAGCTGGAAGTGGATGCCCAAACGGGTAAAGAAATAAATTAATTTGAACTATTAAAAATCGTTCAAAAAAACCTATAAAATATCTTATAGCTGGTGGATAAATTTCAGTTCTTGTTTTATGTATGTGTTTTATTATTCATCATAACATTTTAGAGTACACAATTTTCTTTTACGAACATGAGAACATAACAAATTGATCATTACTTGAATCGGTCTAATTTTATTCCTGGTTTGTGCTAATATTAGTCATTGAGTAAACTTTTGCAACTAAGTGGTGATTCTTGCTTTCTGTTAAAAGCATATCGACTGTGGTTCACCGTGCCGGTCGGAAAATTATTGGTGCCTTTAGTTTCATTTAATTATGTTTGAGGGCGATTGCATTTTTCTTGATTGGCTTTGTTGGCATGAAGGGGTGTGTTTTGTATCCAAAATAAGCGATGAATTTCTTCAAACAAGTGAGAAATGTTGACCGCACACATCTGCGCTCGTACAAATCATACATTTTGTGAAACAATTTACTTTGAAACAAATGTGAATTTATTGCTAATTTTAAACTCCATGTGCCGAGGATTGGAGATACTAAACGACTATCCATCTCGAACCATAATGGCCTTATGTTTGCACTATTCAAACAAGCTTGCAGGACTAAAAAGACATAACACATATTTTGTTAACATATTGTCAACAAAAAGCTTTAAAAAATCAATTTAAATTTATTTAAATACCAAAAACTTATAATTGAAAACCAGGAGGGGTGCCGTCATGCACATAAAAATTAATTACAATATATTTATTTGAATGAACGTATAAAAAAAAGTTGTAAAATAGTTCCGTTTTGAGTTGCTGATTGGTTTGTGCATATAAATTCTCGTAAGAAAAGGTTTATGAGCCTCTACGCAACGCTGCCTCGAACAACTTGAAACCTCACTCAACATGGGTTTGTTCCGAAACGTTTGATTACCACGAATCTTTATGATTTTATAAGCCTGTGCCACAGGAGCATCGACGTAGACCTTCAGGTCGATGCTGAGTAAACGAAAATTAAGGTACGACATACCCCGTACCTCATACGAGTGCGACGACAAGTCCAAAGCTTCTTGCTAATCGCTAACCTCCAAATCCCCGAACTTCCTAAACAATTGGTGTCCTAAATCAGGATCATACCTCAGCTTCGATTGCTTGGAGAAAGGCTCTATCCTTAAACGTAAAAGCTGCTTCAAGGATGAAAGAGTGATCCTTGACAATAAGTTGAGCTTAAAGAACCAGCAAAAGCACGTCGTCACCAAGAATAATCAGCAGATAGGCCTGTTGAAACTCCTGATGCGTGGCCTCTGCGACCCAGTCACAAAAACAGACATTTTACTGCTCTTTGATGCTGTGTGTGAGTACGCATCGCTGGCCTACTGCAGCATTTCTTCTGACTCGCACAGAGTCCACTCTCACTCACTCATGTTGGCCTGCTCTTTTAAAGAGCACGTCGTCATGACATGGCCCGGTCAGCAATAGATCTCCAGGAAACTCGATCCCTGGCTGCAGCTTCCCATCCATGTAGGCACCCGATCTCCGACAGGTCTCCTTTCACCTGATCCAGCCCACGAGCTCGCTGTGCTCCCCGACGCCTCGTGAGGAACTGGCACGTTAGGATGTCCGGTTCTCCGAACAGCTCAGCAAGCCCGTGGTTCATCCTTCCTCTCCATACGCCATGTTCGAACACACCGCAAAAGCTGGCGAACATCCGGACGATGAGACGCTCAAACAGGGCAAGAACGTTTGCATCCTCCGCTCAGATGGTCCAAGACTCGTGGTCATATAGGACCACGAGTTTTGGGGTGAATCAGTGTGAGATATATCTCACATTTCATGCGTTCTCGAAGTCTTCTGGTCTTCAGCAGACGGTGAAGACCGTAGTAGGCACGATTCCCCTGAACAATGCGTCTCCGGATTTCGCTGCTGACATCATTATCCGAACTTACGACAGTCCCAAGATAGCAGAACTCCTCTGCTATTTGCTGCTTCACGTTTCAGTCAGGTGTACGTCTCACACACCTTCGCTGTCGTCTTGGCAACGATATCAATGTCATCCGCGAAGCCAAGAAATTGAAGATACCGGTAGACAATCGTGCCACGGATATCGTTGTCTAGCCCCGCGCTTCGTATGACACCTTCCAAGGCTATATTGAACAGTAGACAGGTGAATCCGTTACCCTTGCCAGATCCTGTGAGATTCGAACGATACCGACAACATGTTCGATACTCTCACTTTGCACTGCACCCCATTCATGGTGGCCTTTAACAGCCGGATCAGCTTTCCACAAAGTGGTGCCGCTGCATTATGTTTCACAGCTCATTTCGATCAATGGTATCATAGGCCGCCTTGAAGTCAATCAATAGGTGGTAGGGATCTGGCGCTCTCGGGACTTCTGCAGAATCTGCCGGAGAGTGAACATTTGGTCGGTGGTGGATTTGCCTACAAACAAACCTCGCTTGGTAGCTGCAGACGAAATCTGTAGCAAGGGGGGAAGGTCTGCAGAACAAGATCTAGGACAGGTTCTTGTAGGCGGCATTAAGGACTGAAATGGCACGATAGTTCGTGCATTCCAGTCTGTCGCCCTTTTTGTAGACTGGGTGAATGACGCCCAGTTTTCACTTCTCCGGCAATTCTTCCTCCTCCCAGATTCTCGTGATCAGCTTGTGCATTTCGACGGTAAGCCTCTCCGGTCCCATCTTGAAGAGCTCGGCCGCCAATCCATCACTACCAGCAGCCTTGTTGCTTTTAAGCAGCTTGATGGCGCTGGCAACCTCATCCAGAGATGGCGGAGGCACTTCGTCCTCTGCACTGTTGCTGTCACTGATGTTGTTGCTGCTGTGTTGCTGCTGCTGTTGACTTGTTCTGCTACTTGCACCATCTTTTCCTGTCTCTTCTCCATTCAGGTGTCCTTGGAAGAGTCCTTTGTGTCCTTCCTATAGACTACATCCAACGTGAATTTACCCGATTTGCTTTGAGATCCTGGAGACCTCAGATGAAATACGATCGAACATCCCATGTCCCTGATAAGGGTTTCTTGACCTTCGGATCGATTCGAAAGCGCCCCCCCCCCCCACTCCACCCCCCCCTCCCTGATCCCTATCTGGTTACGTGTCGAAAATTGAACGCAGTTTGCGTTTTTCTTTTAAAGGAGCGTCTTTATTCAAAGATTTTGTAGTTTGCAAAAAAATCACATATTATGTATCCAATAAAACTAATCCCACGGCTAGGCTGTGGCTCCCTTCATGTCCACCGAGAAGGCTAGTTAAAGGACGGCAGCGCTCTTTGGAGCTTCGCTACATAATTGTCTTGTCGCTGTTGTGTTTACACTCTAATGCCGGTTGTGTATTTACTGCTGCAACAAAGCTGTTCTAGTTGCATTGACTGGTGCTACTACGTAGATGCCACCAATTTCCTTATCGATCCGAAATAATCTCTTCCAATGCGGCGGCCTCTTCTGACAGTGCTGACGGGCTAGTGCACTACAATGTCGATCCCGGAACGTCCTCGTAGGTGATTGTTGATTTCCATCCATTCGTCTCGGAGCTCTAGTACGTCTAGTAGTAGATCATGTAGTACGTCAGGTGCAGGCCGTTTAGGAATTATTTCCTGCAACGCCACCCGGAATTCACGTGGACGTTGCGATCGTGATTAACCTCACTGTAGGGTCTATTTGGTAACTCAGCAGCATCTACCGCAGCTTTAACCACTTTGTCATTCTACCGTTCGTTCCTGTAGCGATCTTTGGATAGGGCGAGCATCCTAAAACAAGGTACTCGAATTGTAAGGACTGCTCAGCAAGAATTACTGCATCGTGCTCATCGATATCAAGTAATACACTTTGAGCAAGAGCGATCCCCGTTCGTCAGCAAATGCGATTCAATGGCCCCATAACAATGGTTGCAATCTGGAGGAGGAGTTTACTTCATGAGAATCAGGTATTCGAGGAAGAATTCGTATCCCGACAGCACCGCCAGGAGGATGTTAACCTCTCCAAGCTTCCGTTCAACCCATAACCCAACGTCCGTCAAATAGAACTGCAAAACAAAACGATCAATATCTTTTCAAATTGTTGATTTGTTTGCTCGTTAATGATTGTTACTGTGTACTTCAGTACTAAAAGTTAGAAATTTACTACACGTTGTGTCTACGAAAATTGTTTCAAGAATTTTCTTAATTAAAGCTACTTCCTTGTTCTTTCCTTGTTTTAAATAATTACAAACGAAACAATTTATTGCTTCCATTTCTACGTCAGACAATAAGAACACCTTAGCTTTAACAAAGAATTTTCTCATGCTTTCTTCCCCCTACGCCACCCTCACTCACCAAGCACGTGCCGGTCAAATTTTCCATCCACGGAAGCATAACTTTTTAACAAGTTGCACAAGATTTTCATTGCTAACTTTACCGCTGCGCACTGGCACAGCACATCGCCATGGTAACCTACGGCAGAGCCCACGAAACGTGTCGCGGATGTGCGCTAACAATCGGTTTGAGTGTCACTTTTAATTTGTTGCTTCGGTACAAGGGGGGGGGGGGGGGGGGAAGGGGAGCGTACATTTCCAACCCGGGAAGTGGTAAGGAAACTGATAGGAGACGGAAAAAGTGTACTACTGCACACTGTTATGAAAACGCATTATGAGCCCGCTCCAGCTTCGCACACTTATTTCTTGCCGTTTTTTCGGACCTTTTTTTTTTGTCGCGTTTGTTTGGCGATCAGACTGGGCATGAATAAATTCATCATCATCACCATCATCGTCGCTCATCGACGCGCCCGCTTGGGGAAGTAGAATCCAATTAAAATTTGTACAAAATTTTCATCAGCGACACAATTATGCGACCTGTTGTCGTCGGTGGTGAGTGGTGGCATGGGATAGGGAAAAGGGTGGCCATTGCAGAATGTTTCCACGCTGCACGTTGCGCTTACAACGGTTTTGGAAGGAAGCGCGAGCGAAAGTGGCTCTAGCGTGGTGAGCTGGAAGCGACAGGTTTTTCCTCGGATGTTTCCAAGAGCACCGAATTCAATGGAAAATGGTTGAGAAAATCGTTTTAATTACAGTGTATGATAATTGTAAACCGTAGTACATTCGAATGGAATACAATAACAAAAATGGATGTGAGCTTATTGATGCATTACAGGAAGTTACGTTGAAATGCGTGTGTTCCAACAACGGAAATAGGCTTACCGTCAACATTACAAATTTTTCACTAAATCATCAATGACATGATAATAAGGTTTAGACTGCCAACAACGATTCATTGCTGCTCGCTCCCAATCGTTTCCAAAAATATGTTGAAACACTAATTAACAAGCAAATGTACAATCTGCCTGTGCCCTTCGTATAGCTGCTACTGCCTTACAGCGCCAGACACATTGTGATTATCCCGTAATAACGTGGCAGTCATCAGTTGGAAACGGTCCACTGAACCGAAAATCGGAAAGTTATGCAAAGCTTCACGGGCGAACCGTGTCACCATGGTTAAGTTGAACCGATCGCACCGCAACACGGTGCGCAAATTGGAAACAAAATGCCAACCGTATCATTATCGTTATCGAAAACAGTGTTACCATATCGACGATGTAACCCGTTATTTTCAGCACACCATCGCCCTTCTGTACCGGGGTTTGATTTGAGAAAAAATGTTGGAAGTAACGCATTAATGAGCGACACGAAAATGTAGCATTAAGGACAAAAATACGCGAATTATTGTGGATGGATTTAATGCTTTGTTTAAATATTTTTAAAAACGAAACGCTTTCTTTGATGTTGCTGAGGGGGGCAATGGGCAAACTCAATAGGAAAATAAAAAAAAAACATTTATCTGGAAACAGTTGCTAACACGACAGGTGTTACTATTCTACTACAAATCTTACGATAAGAAATCCTTCTGCCATAATGCCGCACTGAAGCAAAGACATTCAAATGTACATCTCTTCGCTACTGGCTAATCCTTGCCCGGGGGATGCTGTAATCGAGGGAGCTAGAAATAATTTACCATGCAATTTTAATTCCGTTTACCTACGAAATGAGCCACCCAAGCCAGGTGGTACCACATTCTCAAAAGGGGATTTACTTTTACTCTTGCAATGGCCGTGAATGGATCAAACGTGAAAAGGCGCCACGATGATGTCTGAATGGGGCAAGCAAATATAGGGTACCAATGCAAACAAGAAGTTAAAGCGGCATGTTTGAATCGTGCTTAAAAAAAAGCAGCATGCGATGGAAAATATGGAAAACTTAACCTTTTATACTGGAGAGAATCTTTGATTTGAAGAGCTTGCTGGTAGAGAAAAAAGAAGTAAAATTTACCCAACAACAAACAACGTTTACTTTGTACACTTTTACACTTTAAAAGCCTGCCAAAGTATCGAACTCTTTCGTACTGTTCACCTTTTTTTTTTAAATAATTTGATAAATTTCTAAACCAAAGCATCAAAATTTCATACTTAAGGAATACTAATTGATAGCTAACTTTAAAAAGTAGTTCAATGAAAATTTATTTCAGGACTTTATTAAAAATTTTATTTTTTTTTATTTTTCACTGCAACAGTTTATCCAGAAGAATCCGTTTCAAAAGAACTGCAATAAAAATTTAAATATCAAAACATCTCGCGCTGTAATCCAGAAGAACCGAAATCCAAAAAATGTAGTAATATTTGTTGTACAATATATTTTGATCCTTCCACTTGAGATTCTACGGAGACACTATTTTATCTCGTTGGGCTCACCAATACGCGTGAAAGTTTCCAGATCTTGTGGTGCTATGATTTGCAACAATTCCCTATCATTCGTTGCCCATTTCTTTAACGGAAATCCATGTTTCAGTAGTGCCGATTCGATTCCTTCTTTTAATTCTATTAGTTCACAGCTATTTGCTACACCGATCATAAGACTACCGACATAGAAATTGTGTGTGATAGCGTTGCCAATTTTTGGGAGCATAGGTTTCATACTTTCATCAACTTCATTGAGGGATCTGCATGCTAGGTATGACGATGCAGCTTCGCCATACGTCACGGTTAGTAGCCTGTACGCTCTCAATGGTTCATGTGGGTAATTTCTCCATAAAATACATTGCAGTCAAGTATCCTCTTCCTCCACTAGAACTTGACGACACATTTTGACGATATCTGCAATAAGAACCTTAGTGTGCATACGGATGATGTCTCGACTGATGTCGAATCATTTTGCGTTGAATGCTCATCTACAGCGTATAACTCTGGCTCAGACAAAAGTATGTGGCTGCGGTGACGGATTCCACGATGTGGATCACCTTCTGTGGTCTTGCGTGGAGTTTGAAACCGCAAGACCCTCCTTGTTGAGCGCAGTCGAGAATATCGGCAGACGACCGGGTACAGAAATTAGAGAAGTGTTGGCTACCAAGGACCTTTCCTACATGAGGATCATTCACCGATTCGCCAGAGACAACGGTCTTGTCCTATGATTCCACATCCCAAGTATCCTTCCAATCCATATTCGTATTTCCCCATTCCTTTTTTGTTAAATGTTGTGTTGTCTATGTTTTAAGTGTATTTTTTGTAGTGCCACGGGTAATCCGATGACTGGGCAGCAGCACTCGAGGGCGATTCCAACACTGCCGTAAAAGGGAGGCAGGCGTTGTTGAAAGTGCAGTGTTCTCCACTCCAGTCCAGTTTTGGCACATTGAGTTTGACAGCGTTGGCGTCGGGTTCGGGGTGTTTGGCGGGCTCAGTCTCGGGAGTAGTGAAGTCGCTTTCGCTGCTGCGGGATAGAGCTTGTCGATCATCCTTTGATTGGACGTTGACTAGATTGAGCTTGGAATGTCATTGCTGGAATGCACTGGAGAGCACTGTACGCAGACAAATAAATGTTCGTGCTGTCTTAACGATGTTTATTTGTTCGTTACAGTCCAGACCATAACAAAATGATCAACAATAGATCAGCCACAACACCACAATAGCCGGAATTCGGATGCAACCAACCACCATCATTACAATAGCCACCGCATTAGAACCGGACCATCATCCACGAATACATCATCATCATCATCATCATCATCATCATCATCAGCATCATCAACACCATCACCACAACCATCCACAACCGAGTATGCCCGGGATAAGGCAAATAATAGGGAGGAAATGCCTTATCAATATGATTGTAATTTTGTTTTTTTTTTTTTTTCAACACAAGCGGTGTTGACAATACGGCACTGGACCGTCATTATTAATTATAAATAAATAAATAAACCTTAGTGTGCATACGAAAATCTATGAGAAGGTCGAATAAATCTCTTTGAACATTGGGGCCAATTTTTTGAATATCGTTTAGCGATTTGTTGGTTGTGCTTTTGGCGCTAGCATCGAAAAATACCCTTAATTTTGTGCTGGAGGACGAAAGTTTTGTTACGTACGAATGCAGAATGAAGTATTTTACGTTAGGCTTGACCAAAACCATATGCCCTAGTTCTATGTACTCTTCAATTAATATGTTATAACCTGAGTGAGTTTCTGGTGAGTTTTTCAACCGATTTCATAGTTTCAGAAACCTGTCAAATACGTGCCGATATGATTCTCCTAATATTTGTGGATCTTCCGATAACGGGATGCGCGTTATAAATCTTCCGTCCGAATTAATTCGCGTCGTTTTGCAACAGTAATGATCACTCTCATCGTTTGTACTTAAGTCATTTGAACTTTCCAACACATCTTCAACTAACCAGAATTTCTCTATTAGCCTTGATGAATCTTTATGCTCTGTTTCCGTGTTTATACTAAGCGTTGCTATGATAGGTATTTGAGTCTTATATGTCCCGAGAATAATCCAACCGAATTTGGATTCTTGTAAACATATATCTGATTTAAGCCTTACGTTTCTAGGTCCGATTATTTGCGCAATGATTCTCGCTCCGAGTAAGACCTCTATATTGCCCCTCTTGTAAAAATGAGGGTCCGCCAGTTTCAGGTTGTGAGGTACTTCGATTTCACCTCTGTCGAAGTTCACGCACAGCTGATCGTCTATTCCTCTACCGCTCACAATGAATAAAATGAAACAATGTTTACTTTCACTCTCACTCATGTTGGCCTGCTCTTTTAAAGAACAGTTCGTCGTGACATGGCCCGGTCAACAATAGATCTCCAGGAAACTCGATCCCTGGCTGCAGCTTCCCATCAATGTAGGCACCCGATCTCCGACAGGTCTCGCTTAAGCTGATCCAGCCAACGAACTCGCTGTGCTCTCCGACGCGCTCGTGCCGAACTGGGGGTCGCTGACGAAAACCTTCTTGGCGGGGCACGAGTCCGGCATCCTCATAACATGTCCCAGTCATCATATCCTGCCGGTCTTCGCTACCGTCTGGATGTCCAGTTCTCCGTATAGCTTAGCAAGCTCGTGGTTCATCTTTCTCCTCCACACTCCATGCTCGAACACACCGCCAAAGATGGTCCGGAGGATGCGACGCTCAAACACGCCAAGAGCGTTTGCATCCTTCGCTCGGATGTTTCATAGCTCGTGGCCATATAGGACCACCGGGCGAATCAGCATGAGGGCGCGTGCTGCATTCTTCTCGGATAGTGCACGTGTGCACTCTTCGTCGAATCATTCCTTTCGCTGTCTGCGTGGTAAGTGGCCAATTTTCAGTTCGGCTACGGTGCTGATGACTCGTTCCATCATACGCCAGTGGTCTCCTAGGGGCATTACGGGATGGTCGAACCAGATTGAGCCTTGGGATAGGCTTGCTCCATTGGTTGTTGACCACGGAGAGTTTCCAGCGCAGCTTTACTATTACCAGAAAATGGTCCGAGTCGAAGTGTGCGCCTCTGTACGTTTTCACGTCGATAATATCCGAGAAGTGCCTTCCGTCTATTAGAAAGTGGGTGGGCGCAGCTGGTGGGCGCTGAAGCTTCCAATTGTTGGTTTATATGCCTCCTCCCGTCCGACCTGAGCATTAAGGTCTCCGATGACGATCTTCACATCATGTTGCGGGCAGGGGTCATACTCCCTCTCCAGCTACGTAAAGAAGAACTTCTTCTCGTCATCGGTGCTCCCAAGGTGAGGACTGTGCACATTTATGATGCTCAGATTGAAGAACCTGCCACGAATCCTCAACCTGCACATTCGTTCGTTGACTGGCCACCATCCAATCACCCGTTGTTGCACGCCGTACCGAGCTTACGCGTTTCTCCACCACTTTGGTAGATTGTGCAGTTGCTACGGTACTGGCGCACCATTGTACCCTTCCAGCGCACCTCCTGAAGTGCTGCTATCTCGAAGCCGCGGGCCTGGACCTCATCTAATAGAATTCGGGTGCTTCCATCAGATATAAGGGATCTACAATTCCAGGTTCTGAGCCTCCAATCGTGATTCCTTTGTCCTTGCGGTGGTCTATATCGATTGGTCTGTCACGTTGCGGTATTATCTGTTGCTGACCTTTCGTTGCGTTATTTGTTTTCTATGAGTGGTTTGCAAGGCCTCTCCCCCAAACCCCTGTCTCGTCGGAGTACCTACGCATCCTTGCTTAATGTCCTTACGGATGCCAGGACAGAAGGGACAACCAGCCGCCCCTAAAATGGAGAACAGACGCTGGCCATCACTCCCTACCTCAAGCCAAATAACCCATCCTCCCAAGGGGTTGGGTTTCCCTGTATACCCAAGCTCAGATATTCGGAGAGATATGTTACCGTTCTGTACGCCGTGGACGTATTGAGTCGGAGTAGGCTATGGAGATCCTATATTAACCTTCAGGAGGTGTCGGACTGTATACTCCATATCAGTGCGGTATTGCTACAAACACTGACGACAGAACAACAATGTCCACAAAACAACAATGACGATAGAAACAATGTTGAATTATTTTCTATTACAAATGTTCAACAGCATTCAAAAGGAAATTTTACAATCAATGTTACTTCAATGTTTTGATAATATTATCAAAATAACTTTAAATATAGTGACTAAACGATGGTAAGCCTTTGTAATAATATATTTTAAAAATAATAAAAATGGCTTTAAGTAATTGAATGAGAAAGCAGTCAAAAAAATGTCATAAACATGCCAGAAAGAAGCGAACAATACTGAGAAAAGCTTTTAAACATGAAATTATATTTTTAAAGTTTTTTATTATTTTGCTTAAGTGTTAGCCTTCCCTCTCTGGTTTTAAGCGTATGAACAATAAAGTCGATCACCTATGAGCGGGAAGGGCGTCTCGGAATCCCTTCGTACACTAGTTTGCAAGTGTTTGCCCTTATAGGCCTTGGTTTGATTGTCTCCATGACAATTTGTACGAGGGCTGACAATAAAGTAAGGTCTCCGATTTTTTTTTTTTTCATAGAAAATGACATTTATTTACAAAAAGCGATACACCGTTGGAAAGGCCAAGGTCTTGGCTACTTTTCTACATAATCGCCATTTTTTCCAACACCTTGCGCATCCGCACGATGAACTTGTCTATGCCGGCAGAATACCACTCTCCGTCCGTCTCGCGCAGCCAAGTGTTGACCTCTTTCTGAACCACCGCTTCATGTGTTCTTCGGTCAGCTGTTTCGGCACCCATCGGGCAGAAACTTTGTGATACTGCAAGTTGTTCACAAGGATATGACGGATTGTTTCGCTGCTACACACTCCTCCAAGCTTCTCTTCCAAGTCCTTAATTGTCGCACGGCGGTTTTTGAGCATTTCTGCCTCCACTGCTTGAACAATCGCATCCGACACCGACGGTCGGCCACTTCTCTCCTCGTCGTGAAAATTAGTGCGCCCGGAATTGAACTCGCGGCTCCACTTACGCACGTTTTTTATGTCCATACATTTTTCCCGTAAACTTCAACTACTTGACGATGGATTTCAATAGGTGTCACCTTTTTCGCACTCAAAAAACGTATTACAGAACGCAATTCGCACTTGGACGCTGACGCGAGGGGTACCTCCATCGTTGACGGCTGCTCAGCCAAGACTGAGCGGTCGGGGAAGCCTCACCCAGCAGCAAAGTGGTAGTGGGGGAACCAAGGAACACGGCGGTGTTGCCAGATTTCGCCTAACGCGTGATCCGGCGAAGTTGCAGCGTTGGAGACCTTACTTTATTGTCAGCCCTCGTACGTTCGTGAAGTGATGATACGTACTCTTGCTGCTAGAAAAAAAACATGTCTGATCGCTGTAGCAGTCAAGAACCAGCTGCTAAAGTATTAAAAGTTTAAATTTTAAAACAAATTCATAAGAAAGTTTTGATAATATTTTCAAAATACCTTAAACCCTAACCTTAAACAGAGTGACTATACGGCAAAAAGCAATCGTACTTTTACGTACGTACGTAAAATATCTAAAAATGGCAACGAGTAATTGTAAAAGAAAACAGACAAGTAAATGTCTAAAACATGCCAGAAAGAAGCGAGCAATGCTGAGAAAAGCTTTTATACATAAAATAATATATTTCTACTTTTTTATTTAGTTTAAGTGTTAGCAATCGGTAGCGTATTTTCAGCCCTTCTTGTGCTGGTTTTATACATATTTTTCATGTTTTTTTTTTACTTTATGTTAAAATAAAATCAATAGTTCTACCAAGTTATAAACCGAGTATGAATAAGGCAAAGAACAAGGAGGGGATGCCTTATCATTACGATTATGGAATTAAATCATCACAAGCGGTGTAAGCATTGTACCGTAATAATTAACTATAATTTTTTTTAAATCTACAAAATTTCAACGTTTTTTTTCTTGACAATTAACCTTATGATTAATACGGCCTGGCCGTCCCTTATGAATAAAAAAAAAAAACCTTATGATTCTTTTTTGACAAAGTAAAAATTAACCAAAATTCAGCTTTACTGTGTCTTCTTACGTTCTCATCATCATTTCACCCAAAAGCAGTGAAGCAGAAATAATCCCTCACACAGTTTGAAACATTTTCTTGAAGAAAATTAAATTTCACTCACGTAAAGTATGCAATTTGTCCGCTCAAACCCAATTGCAACGAGCAATTTACGTAGTGGTGTGTGTGTGTGCGTTTGTGTGTGTAAGGTGAAAGTGCATTAACGAATGGCTTTTCCTTCGATCGTACCGAACGCCTCCATACACGCACTTTGAAAGGGTGTTTGAACGTACGATGCAAAATGAAGCTGTCACTAACAAAAACCCAACTCTCCCGAGGGCGACCAAAGCCCACAGGCAACAAAGGCACAAACAACACTACGAAACTGTGAGTACGCCCAATCTCCCAAGTGTATTGATTTAAAAATGAGTATGTTCTGAATCGCTTCGGGGCAAATTATTGGTGTGCCAAGTGTGTGTTTGTACAGAGTAGTGCAGTGCAACAACTTCTGATTGACACACACACGCATCGGGCAACAGAATCGATTTGTCACCCTTCGGGGGTTGTGCCTTCTTCCTTGTGTCCCAGGCCCATTGTACACGCCACCATTCGAAGGGATTTAGGTCGTTTGTAATGCTCGGGTCCGGTGCGGATTTGTACCTCATTTCGAGCCCTTATCCTCTGTGCAACTAAGGTGGCCATAATGGAGTGCGACACGTGCTATTCACACACTTGTTATTGCGCATGAGATATGGAAAGCTGCACTTTCTCGACAGCCATAATCCCTTCGCACCCTACGCACTGGATGGAGAGTGTTCGATTTCTCCTTCTGGGTAGACAAAATGCTTATCGATGTATTCGTTGCCAGTGATTGTCATTCTCGTTTTGGGACACCGACCAAAAGACATTGCTATTGGTGAAGCATCCTGAGTTCTTTTCCCTTCCTTCAGGAACTGTTGTTGTGTAACTTGGTTCCCTTTTGTTTATACTCCGTGCGTAACAGTCGGCACAATCAAGTCCGTATTAATTATTTCCATTTGTATCGCTCGCTTTGTGCGCAGCGCTCAGTTACAAGCTTCAGCTGTCGTCTTTGAAGTGGTAACTTAACCTGTAGCTAGGCGGAAACTAGACAAAATAGCATAGAAAAAGAATCGCTCCCGAGATGTGAAATCTGGTCGCAGCGAGTCGAAAGTAAGTGTTTCCTGTAATTGGTACGATTCGAGCCAATATGCTGCTGGATTTTTATAGCCAAAGAAATCCAACAGCAACCGAAGCGTCACTCCTCGTTGCCAGGACACGGATACCGGGCTGTGTCGGGTGTGTACAATGCGTTTTTACCTTCCGTGTTGCTTTCTTTTGTTTGATTTCCCAGGTTTTCTCCATTTTCCCTAGCCGTTCGTTGGTAAGGTGAAGAAGCGAACGAACGCACGGTAGCGTACGACATTTAATTTGCAACGCTTAGTCAGCTTCCGATTGAAATTTAATAGCGAAGCGGCTGAGGATGGCTCCGGGTTTTTGGATTTGAGGAAACGGGATGGGGTAGATGGGAAAGAACCGTACCGGGACGACTGGGAAGGAAATATAAACTCGTGCGGTGAAATGAAAATTTTTCTTCAATCTCGTCTTCGGTTACGATTGTGCGATGCTTGTACGCGCGCTTTGAACAGGTGAAGCTGTCGTTTGATCTTTGCCGGCTAGGTTCATGATGGTGGCTGGTTGGTTTGTGTACTTTTATTGGCGTCTTTCCACTTGACGGTTGAGGATTCAAATTGAACGGAGAAGAAATAAATCTGGGCACGTGGCCTGCGCCATGTGAATGTTGTGTAATGATGTATTAAAACAAAATACTGCTTGTGATGTATTTTTATAAAAAAGTAACCATAAATGTTATTATTAATACTTAAAAGGAAGATGAAAAAAGAATAAGGTCAATAAATATGACAATAACAAACAACAAATAAAGTCCAAATGTTAAAAGGAACAGAAAGCGGAATAATCCTGTTCAACAAACAAGAATTAGATACAAAAACGAATAAAAGCAGACGCAATAAAAGCAAAACTAAGAATAAACTCATTGACAAACGATGGACTACTTTTGAGAAGAAGATACGAAAGCGAAATATAATAAAAAGAGGTCCTTTAATGCAAACACGGCATATCAGAGAACAACTTACGCATTATGAAAACGGAAGAAACGAAAATTTAAATTTTGAATATTCTAAATTAAACACTCACATTACGTTAACACATTAACAGGTTGGCTGATAAGTCTCCGGTCTGACACATAGATGGCGCCGCTAGTATTAAATGCATATTATTTTTATATAGCACCAACCTTCAAATGATTCGTGTCAAAATTTGACGTCTGTATGTCTATTAGTTTGTGAGACAGAGCGACGAACGTCGCTTGTTCCACCAAGACAACGCACCGTGCCACAAGTCATTGAGAACGATGGCAAAAATTCATGAATTGGGCTTCGAATTGCTTCCCCACCCACCGTATTCTCCAGATCTGGCCCCCAGCGACTTTTTCTTGTTCTCAGACCTCAAAAGGATGCTCGCAGGGAAAAAATTTGGCTGCAATGAAGAGATGGTCGCCGAAACTGAGGCCTATTTTGAGGCAAAACCGAAGGAGTACTACCAAAATGGTATCAAAAAATTGGAAGGTCGTTATAATCGTTGTATCCCTCTTGAAGGGAACTATGTTGAATAATAAAAACGAATTTTGACAAAAAAATGTGTTTTTCTTTGTTAGACCGGGGACTTATCAGCCAACCTGTTAAACACTTGATAACACATTTCAAGACAGGTGTTATCAAATGTTTAATGTGTTAATGTAATGTGAGTTATTAAATAAAAATGAAAAGCTGTCGAAACCTTTGGAAACTCTTGAAGAAAACTGAAGTTTGAATGAAGAATATGTAAGCTGAAGAACGTAAAGGAACTTACATAGGAAATTGTAAAAATCTCCAAAATTCATAAAATTCTTGTCCATGGCTATTAATTGTACAAGATTATTACGACCTAATGCTCTTTATTTATCTTTTTTTTCTATTTTTGGACTTCTTTGAACCGTTATTAAAGATCAATACATTTCCAACCGAGCCTACAAAATATTCATTAAACATTATAGCACAATCCATTCAAATGTCCATGCATAGGCCCACATTTACTCAATATCCTAATAAAAAGTTCCCCAAACTCCATCAACCGCTGCGTAAACCGGTCTCTGACAACGTACCAAGTTAGTCTGCTTGCTGACCATTGCTACTTTATTCCGAATTGACTTCCGGGCAATTTACGGTTTGACAAGGGTTGACGCCGATCGGGAACGGGCTAAACAAAAATCCTTCCCCCTACTTGCTTGTACGTTGACCCTTGCGTTAACTTGTGCACGAATGTATTTTATTGTGCCTATTTTCCTTCCTTTTTTCGGCCACCACCTCTTCAAGCCTGTGGTGACTTTTGGTCAGGCATTTGGCATATTGGACGGTAAGAAGTAACTTCGCTTTTTTATCCAACCCCCCAGATGCTTGCATATAAGCTGTATCAGGCATTCGGTTTCTTCACGCCAAGGTCCGGACAGTTGGGCAAACCTTCCGAAAACACATGTCGGCTGTCAAGCGCAAAGTCCTTTTGCCTTTCCGCTCAATTGATTTTGTCGCCAATTTAAGTTAATGCGTAACCTTTACGCAGGATTGAAGGGAGAGGAGTGACGTGGGAAGTGGAAAATTGGTTCCAGAACAATCTGGAAGAGGTAAGGGCCCAACAGAAGTTCGTTGAAAGAGATTTAATGAAACGCATTGCCCGTAAACACATCACTAAACATTCATAGAATTTCAATATTACCAAACAAATCAATATTCTTTGCTAGTGTCAAGCTGCCTTTAAGCAATAAATAAGCTGTCTACTACTCTTCTACCAAAGACACACCTTGCGATTGGCTTCATGTCGTGCAAGAATCAATCAAAAGCTAAAACTTCCCAAACGACCGTACCACACGCGACATTATCCATGTGAATGATATTTTTTTAACAAGTCGGTTAGTATCAACCACACCGCACCGCGCGGTGGCTCTACTGCCTTAGATTAATAGTAGCTTTAACGGTGGGGTTGCGTTCCTGAACTTGAAACCGTATTCAACTCTTACCAAACGACAACGAAATGGAAACCTGGTGCGAAATAAAGTTTCCTAACAACTCATTTCGTTATTGGTTCCTTTCCACGCCGTTAACACGTCGGTGGGTTGTTTAGCCGTGTCCATTGTACACGTGGAACACGATAAAATTCCATGGTCTATGGTGATTTACGGCAAATAATTGCTGTAATGGCTCAATTTAATGGTTCAGAGCAAGCACAAGCGTTGTATGCTTGCGTAAAATTATTTTAATTCAAGATGGAAATGATATGAGACAAAGAGATTTTTTTCATAATTAAATTGTACTCACACTTTTGCTGTAAAAATTGATGGTACGCGATTTCGAGCTAGAATTTTTTAGAATAGAAACCAACTAGAATTTTGATGATTCCGATAGCTCGATGTGTTCACCGAAAGATTATTACCAATGATAAGAGTGATAAGTAATTTTGTTATCCGTTGGTTTGGAAATACATCGAATTTTGTAATAGAGGTGGCCAAATCAATAGCTAGAGGCACATGGAGCCCAAACTAAAGACTCTGTGTCAAAATCCTTTTTGGGTTTGGTAGGCATAAACGTTGAGTGACTCCACCTACTCTCCACTAACTCTTAGATAATTTTATCAAAACTATGCAACGGTATCAGTCCCAAACCAACATAGCATCGTCATCCGGTCGATCGAGCGTCCGAACCTGATTCTGCATCTATTCAACGGTATCAGGCGTAAACCAAAACAAGATCGTCATCCTGACGATCACCATTATCTACGTCGTTCATCTATATCCTTCCTTTCATCACCCGATCCCTTTTGAACACAAAACCTATATTTAAATCGGAATAAAACAAAAAAAAAGGACGGTACTCTAAGCCTAACCACCTTAGAAGAAGGGAGCTTTCGTATCTCTTAACTTCTTTACGATCCGAAGTGATAGTTTTGCTAACTAGCGCACACATTTATAAACAAATTTTCAAGCGTAAACATTTGTAAGTAAATCGTTCCTGCGACGAAATAACAAGATAACTACGAATATTTGTTTGTTTTACGATTCTTTTAGGAATAATAACATTTTATTGTAATTTTAAAATCAATTTTATCCGGTATTTTCTACTACTTGTTTTCATCCAACCGAAGCGCAAAGCCGAGCGCAAATATGTATATTTGGACTTCACGAAGCGCTAAAAATCACAGTACATTTTGATAAAACGCTTGTGTTTGCGCTTCACTTTTGCGCTCCATGTGCTCCTGGCTAAGGAATTCGGTGTAACTAATATATAGATAAGCTTCATTTGAGTTATAAATATATGAAAAACGTTTCTTTATGTTCATTTAATGTTCATATTTATTTTTAATTGTTAAATTTTTTCCTTTTCACTTAATTTTTACGCTACTTTTGTCATTTCTGTTTCATTTTCAATTTTATTTTTTTAACAATATTTTATTAATGAAATTATAATGATATTTAATTTTTTTATATTATTATTTTTATTTTGGGTTTTTACTACCGGGCCGAAGCGTGTCCCCGTAGTGAGGACTGACTTACCTCACTACGTGGTATTCATAAGACAAAACGTCCAGGCCGTTCTTACGAAAAAAAAAATCTTTTTTTATAAAAAAAAATATTTACAAGTAATTGTGACGGGACAATGCCGAATTGTCATAAAAATAAGAATTGTCTAAATTAATTTTTTAAGTAATAGCTAAATTCTTTTAGTTTGTAGAGCCGTCATACTAAAATACATAAGTCCCTTTAATCATACCTAGGGAGGAAATACCAAGAGAATTTTTTACAAAATGACAAAAGAAAAACTGATAATACCACAGAAAAGCCAAAATACTTGAACTAAAATTTAAAAAATTTCATTTTATCCATCTAGATGATTGTTTTCTTGTTTATGTTATATTTTCGACAATTTATAAATGATTAGTTTTCTTTTTTTCTATTGAAAAACGTTTTCAATATTTTTTTGTGCTTGGAGTAATTCAGTAAATTCATTATTCATTTGGTTATTTAGATATTTTGTATAAAAGTGGCGTCAAAATAACAAAAAAAAAAATGCTTCAGTTTGGCTTCATGATTTCCATTTGCATGAACCTTCTACTGATCACAAGTTAAAGTAAAGGTACAAGAATTCAAGTAGATCATTTACATTACTCAAACACGTACACATTTGGTTGTTCCTTCTTAGTATCCGCTCATAGTATTAAATGAACGAGAGGTGAATGTAGTCTCTGAGACTAAAAATCTCTATAAATTAACAAAAAAAGATGTATAAAATGAAAATAAAAAAAGGGATTGAATATTGTTCTCAGTTTGTCCTTTTGAAAAATTTAAGTTTAATACCTATTTTTTTTTTTTTTTTATTCATAAGGGACGGCCAGGCCGTATTGCTAGGTTTAATACCTATTTTAGGGAAATTTACCCTAAACAGTATACAGGAAAATTTGCGTAAAAAAACCTTCAATCAATAATAAGCTCGCAGCATTTGTGTTAAAAAGCCACAAATATTCCTCAATTTAAAGACTATTTTGGAAACAAAACTTTTCGATGCAGTCAAACATAGTTTTGGTCTACCTTTTTGCTAATAGTCTTTCCTACTCCCGTAGAAGTTATTTCTGCATACCAAATGCGCCAAATACTCTTGTCGAACATTCGTGTTCTCAAACTATTTGTTCAATCCTTCCATTTCCCTAGCTCCTCACCAGGCTTGTTTGAACTTAATTCCCAAACCAACGCTTCAAAACCAATTGTACCAAAGCCAACACTGCACACACTCTATCCGCCCGTTCGTGTGTGTGAGTTTTAGGAAATGAGTTTGATAAGACATTTTCAATTTGTTATAAACCCAGGAAATGTCTCAGTTTTGACTGAAGGAATTGGTTCCCCCACTCTTTCCCGGGTCAGAACCCCTCTGCACTACCGAACAGACAAAGTTAAACAGAAGAAAAAGGGCAATGAAATCTAACTGTCACTACCGTTTTTATCTCGCCGTGCTTCCTCCTTTATTCTACTCATTTTAAATAGTGCTGCCATAAAACCGAAAATTCATTCCGTTATCTACCGTCGCCCACTATCCGTGAGAGCCCCCCCCCCCTCTACTGCGTCACGCGTCACTACAAAAACCGAACTGCTCGAAATTGTTCGCAAAAGATATGAAACCCCTATATGTATACTTCCCTGCGCAAAAGTGGATTTCAAGTTTGAAATAAACCTTCTACCCCCACCACTTCGAGCTACGAGACAAAGAACGACTTTTCACGACTGCTGGGTGCGTGGCCTGGGTGGGACAAGGGCGGAAGAGGCGGGCTGCTGATAGGGACAAATTTGCCAATAAAAATGTAATTTATGGAATCTACTTGAAAGATGGTATCGGCTTCATGCATCAGAATATGAAACAGACTTTCATTGCGCTCTGGTGGGAAGTTACGTAAGGGAAGGTTTGTGTGGATCCCCTTTTGCCGGTGGGATCATAAAGTCGCAAAGGGAGTAGAAAGTGCGCCCTAGCTTGGTTGTGATGCTCGGTGTTTTACCGGCCACTTGGGGAGAGAGTTTTTAAAACTCAGTCCTTTTGTTGGAAATTGGAAAATAAGCGAACGGGAAGTATTAGAAACGTTTTTTTCGTTAGGCTTTTTGTTAGATGTCCTAAGCTATTAGAAGGGACATCAGGATTAATAAGTTATTAATCTACAACGCCCTGTCACAGCAGCTACCTCGTGGCAAAATTGGAAACATAAAAATTGTGATTTGAAAGAGCTTGAAGCGTCATTTTTCTCTATAGACCACTTGATTGATATGGTTTTAATGCTATAAAAATGAAGGACTCCTCACAAAATCACCTTAAGACTGCTTCGCCAGAAAGCACGGTGAACGCGTTCACGCAAATTGACGATACACCTGTAACCTGGGCCCAAAGCCCTCACCGTTCATTTTATCATTATTGATTGATTGTGTATCAGTCACTGCTCCATCCGCACTGGATGCAAATTGTATTTTTCCAATCAAAAAGTTATTCAACTTCAAAACCGCGTGGTATGAAAACGGGGTCCCATCTCGTTGAAGTGCGTCACAGACAGGCGGATCTCACCTTCACCACCAGATCATCTCAACCCTCCCCCTGTGTGTTCGATAAATCATTTACAATTTCACAATAAATTTTAATTAATTGCGTGGCTTTACCCAACAACACAACCAGGGGGCAGGGAATGTTTCGAACGTGCAAACTTGTGCAATGTGACAGCCACTCCCGACACTTCACCGCATGCTCGTACGAGACGAACTGATCAATAAATGTCACCGGTGGGATTTTCGGATGGTGTGGATCAGGAATGGAATGACCATTCGCCGCTGGTTGGCCGGTTTGATTGACTATGCTAACGATCATATTAACGTGGTTACATCGATGCGTGGGTCGAGCGAGGCTAGGGCGTGACCGAATTGATAACGAGATGATTAAATTTCGTTATATTTCACAGGATTTTTTCCACTTTGATACTGTTGTTGTATGAAAGTCAATGTGACAATCGGCAAACGAAAGCAACGCAATTAGTTTTTATCACATTTTTTCGTCTTTTTATTTTGAATCAGTATTGAATTATAACATAATTTAATAATGATCGGGATAAAAAAAAAAACACGGAAATGTAGAAACACAGTTTTTAAATAAAATTAAACGACCAGACCATTCCCTCAGCATAAAATACACAGTGGCCCTTCAAATATGTTTTTATGTCCCTTTTAAAGAATGATTAGCGATTCAAATGTAAATGTTGTTGTCCAAGAGTTTCTTCTAACAAATTACTAGCAAAGATGACAACCACAACAGCGAGGTAAAGAGTTGGTTGCTAAGCCATTATGACCTCGCAGATCGTTCTACTATGCTGACCGTTTAGATTGATAAGTTATCAATAAATTTTGTAAGCCATTAGATGACCGGCGCGATCTACAATGGATCGTTAAATTATCAAGATCAAAGAACAAGAGTTGCAGATCTTCCAACCATTGCAATACAAGTTAATCACAACGACTGAGGAGTACGAGCTCCGTCTATCTTATATGTCTATGTTTGTCAGCTTTTAAAGGCAAATTTGAAGCTCAAGTCAACTAGGTCACGCCGTCCATAGAATGGCTTACTAGAGTTAGTAATGCCTCAGAGTTGGATTGAACTCCGGTCCCGCCAAGTGAAGACCTGCACCGCTGTCGCCTCACCTCCAAACCATCCCACAGGTCAGTCTCAGTTTCGGTTAGGTATTTTGTGTCTAGAAGTGTCCTCAGGCTACGGCATTAAAAGCAAGGCTTTTTCCGCTGGGGTAGGCGATCGCCTCCGCTTGGTGTTAGCTTTAGAAAACTCGCGAACTCTGTGCCTTTCTCCAACTCTCTGATTTCTCCTCCTCTCTCGAGCATTGGCCCTACGATTCCTCCTGGAGCGAATCAAATCTGCCGCTGACGGAGGCTCTCGACGGCGGCGTCTTCTTCCGGGAGGAACAGGTGGTAGTGTTCCCTTCCTGACCCTTGCTCTCCATACCCTCTGCATGAAGTGTTCGCTACTCGGTGTTCGCCCACGGCTGCGTCTGGGAATGGGAGGTGGAGTTGTTCCTGCACGCTCTGCCTCCGCTGCTGCCTGCAGAATATCATCTTCCCTGGTCGTCAATGCTGCTGCGACATCAGCTGCTAGCCTTTGCCGTGCAGTGCACGCTCCTACGCCCTGGCCCGTCTACGTCTGCTTCGAGCTAACCGTTGCCGTGCTGCTCATGCCTCGTTGACCCGTCTTGTGATGTCTAGCAATACCTCCTCTTCGATCTCCTCGACGAGCAGCTACACTGTTCCTGCTCAACCTCGTCGTTCTCTGTTAAGGCAGCATTCGTCTCCCGCTTACTATCGCTTCCTCCTCCCACCTCAGCTACTGAAGCACCGTGATGATCGACTTTGACGGGCGCGTTGTGTGCGATCGCACCACTCTGGACTCTCAAGCAATTTCATTGATAAACTGTCTGAGTGGACTGGATCGCTCGTCCACCAGCCCAACAATTCTCGCCAGATATCGTCGAACACTGGACACTCAAACATGACATGGGCCACTGACTCGACCAAGCCCATGCACCTTGGACACTCAGGGGACGTAATGAAGCCTCACACGTGCAGATACTCACGGAAAAATCCATGTCCCTTGAGTCTCAGGCTACAGCATGATCGGTGGCAATCAGCATCCTTTTTCGTAACTCGACATTTATGTTCTTGAGGGTCCTGACTCTTGACTCCAAGTTGACCAATTTTTGGATGACTTTAATCACCAAAATGTTCATCATCCCTGCTTAAATGATTGATTGTTAGCAAGGCCGCTGGTGGTAACATCATGCTATTTTGTGTTTTGCCTCGTTAATCCTTTTTTCGAGGTTTTATCCCACCTGCGTGAGCCTTTAGTAAGCTTTTACTACGTGGTCTTTGTCACCAGAATATCCTAGAATCTGGATTGACTTATAGCAGCTGGTACCTGTAATTTTCCTTGCCAAGGAGAAGACCGGCTAGCTCATTTACAGCTCATTTCAGGCCTTTACCTTCATCAGACAAACATCATATTGTTCATCCGTATGCTTATAACCCTGGTAAGCTTGATCGAGAATTTACGATGATCGATGAAGAGCAGTAAGAGGAGTACAGCCATGCAATCAAGATGAATCACTCACTCATTCTCATTCATGATGCCTGCTCTTTAAAAGAGCACGTCGTCGTGACATGGCCCGGTCAACAATAGATCTCCAGGAAACTCGATCCCTTGCTGCAGCTTCCCATCAATGTAGGCACCCGATCTCCGACAGGTCTCGATAAGCTGATCCAGCCAACGAACTCGATGTGCTCTCCGACGCCTCGTGCCGAACTGGGGGTCGCTGACGAATACCTTCTTGGCAGGGCATGAGTCCGGCATCCTCATAACATGCCCCAGTCATCGCCACGCCATCTTTGCCACCGTCAGGATGTCCGGTTCTCCGTATAGCTTAGCAAGCTCGTGGTTCGTCTTTCTCCTCCACACTCCATGCTCGAACACACCGCCAAAGATGGTCCGGAGGATGCGACGCTCAAACACGCCAAAAGCGTTTGCATCCTCCGCTCGGATGGTTCAAGACTCGTGGCCATACAGGACTGAACAATCCGTCTCCAGATTTCGCTACTGACACTGCGACAGTCCCAATATAGCAGAACTCCTCTGCCATCTTGAGGTTGTCGCCGTCGACTGACACGCTGCTTCCCACTCGAGCTCTATCAAGATGCGTGACACATGTTAAAATTGTTGTTTTTGTACAAATTATTGAATTCAATATATAAATTCAATTTACCAAACCTACCACAATAGCAGCACATAGACACTTTGGACGTTTTCTAGTTCTAGTGACACGCATAGAATCCAAGTTTCTGACAAAGCACGAATATTACATTTGCTGAACCGGCAGAATGGATAGTCGACGACTGCCGATACAGTTTGACGCTGATTATTTTGATTTGCTTGAATAATAATTTAGATGAACGGGTTCTTCCTTTTCAAAAACTGCTGCTTAAAAAATCTTGTTTCGTAAAGCTCAAGTATCCGTATTGGAATGGAGTCTGATCCTATCGTGTGCAAATGTCCGGCGCTTTCCCCAAATCCCATCCAGACTGTGAAACATTTCCTTCTCAAATAGAAAATAATGCCGTTGATTACAGTATTCCCTAGCATTATCACACTCCAATCAAACATGAAGAAAAATCAAAAGTATTTCTATTACGCACATTGTTCCAGAAAATCAATTTCACTTCCGTTACCGAAATGATGATTCATCGCTATGAAACCGTATCTTCCCGTAAAGCGGAACTGTTACATCTTACGAGCAATAATCGATGTTAAGCAACCTGACACCCTCCCTTTTTTTTTGTGTGTAAGTACGTTTCTGTATCCCTGTGTAAACACAACCAACGAATCCCAAAAAAAAAATCGAAAATGAAGTGCAAATCATATCAGCGACATAATAAAAACTCACACCAAAACCGAACCCAAAAATCGAGCATAAGGAAGCAAAACCTTTGCCGTTTACACGCTTGGTATGTGCGAAATTGCTTGCTTCTTAGGTAAGGAACGAAAAAAAGTGTCAAGTACACCCTAGTTCGCTGTGTGCGCCCTACCGAAACTGAAACTGGCTTCCATGTGTTGACCTACGGTAATGCATGCCTGGGTTGAACGTTGTAAGTCGGGCCTTTTGTCCCGGAGGCACACCCTAGCACGCCTACCGGCTACAATTATCATCTTCAGTTACGCCTCGTGCCGCTTGGGCAGGGAAAACTGGAATGGTTCGAAGGAAAACGCATTTGCCACCCCCTGGACACCGTAGCAACTGGATGTACGGTAATTGTGTTTGAAGAAGCAGTTTGGGAGTTGTCACACTTCTTTTTTAGAAAATCCGATCGACAGGCCGAGGGTTCGATTGATGTATTAAGAGTTTGTGTTTATTATTCTATTTTATTTTTTCAAAATAAATCAATTTAATATTTGAAGAAAAAAAAAAGCTATTTACCCTCCAACATTCAAGAAGGGAAATTATTCTCTAAAGCTTGAAGCCAAGTCTCATAACACGTACTTTCGAATATTTCCGGTTCAATAACCTTACCAAGTGCGTTTACAGATGTTCTACATCAATATCCATTTTCATCCAATATTTTACATCCATAATCCTTGTCTCTCATCGACTATCAAACATACAACTGGATTGCTCCCTATATCCCATTCCCGGGACGCCTCAAATCGTTCAATCGTCGTTTTCCACTATGTGTGTGTGTGTGTGTGTATGTGCCCTCACGCCACTGAGCAGGAAACGCCATCAAGCGATCCACCGACAGAGCGAGGTGAAGTTTCGAAACGATTTTTTACCCTTTATTGTAATCCCAACATTCACCATCACATCAAAGTGCACCCGAGCGGGAAACCAATCTTCGATATTTGCCAAGTACATACGCACACGCAAGATGACGACGGCATTCACATTGCCGGCCCATATTCCCGTCCCCAATTGTTGCCGATCACGGTGTACACGCTGGGTAAATATCTTACAATTCTTCAGCCTCGATGAGCGGCGGCTGTGGGTTGTGAGCTCTTTGACCTCTTCAGCAGTGTGGGACCGAAATTGCAAATCTCCAAAAGTGGAAACATCAAAATCCCTGTGCGTATTTTACGAGTCAACCCGCCCGGTTGATGGGCGCACGCGGCGATAGAGCGAACGGATGGATCGGTTTGGTCGCTAAGGGTTGTTTCTTGTTGGTTGATTCTTTGCCCACTTTTCCCGACTCCTTCCCTTGCCACCCTGGAGCGTTGGAGATGGAGGCGTTTCGAGATTGATTGGCAGCACTGGCAGGGAAACGTTTACGACGCCAAATACCCTCCCAAATGCCGTTTGTAGTTTAGCATTGCGGGGTGCCTGTGTCGGTCACTCTTCTCGGTACCAGGCACCGATCGGCAAAAATACCACTTGGCACAGATACACATTCCCGGCTCGTTCGAACCATTGAGAACAGACGCACTATAAAATACACACTGCTGAAATCCCGATACACTCACCCCACAATGTTGGGCGGTAAATGCAAATAAATTTCATGACATAAAGCTCTCGAGTTGCGTTCCCTTTTTTTGTGTCGTGGATTCTCCAATTCTGTTGCTGACATCGCTCGGGTTGACATGTATCGCAAGCCGACAGTGAGCGAAAGTGGCGTCCTGGCACACATTTGTCAGGTGGATGTAGGGGTTTAGATGGAAAGCACTGGAAAACTCACCTCGTGGGACTACCTGTTCTGAGAAAACGAGGAAAATGGAAAATTGGTGAACCTTGTTGCACCGTCAGGCACAAACACACACACACCATGTAACCTAATCTAACCGCACACAGTTGACAAACCACACATTACAGTAATTTCTCTCCCGAGTGTGCAGCAAGATCGAAATCGAACCGAAAACTGAAAAAAGGGAAACTGTTGGATTGGCGAGGGAGTGTTAGTAAGAGTTGATCAACTTACATCAGCAGTATGTGGCGAGGCCCAGTGTGTTACATTGTGGTGCATTGTGGTACTCGCTGGATGTGTCAATCGATTTAAACACTCCCGCTGGAGCATTGCTGATGTGTGTTGAGCGATAGGAAATCTTTGGGTCTTTTGACTTTAAGCTACTTGTGGTACTTTTTTAAAACGATAAACCGTAAATCGTTCACACTCATCTGAAATTGGTTCATAGTTTAGTACGACATGTTTTACTTCAATGCATCGTATCTAAAGGGTGCCCCCGGAAAGTATAAGCACGATTTGTAAATGACGTTTCTTGTAAACGGATGACGTAAAATAGCTGATTCTTGATATGCTTGATTGTTTACATTCAAAGATACTAGCTGAGTGAGTATCGGAGCCATACGAACCGCCATCCGACAGTTTTGGGAGGAGAGATGTGAAAGTGGTCGAAATCCTGGTCCCGTCGATCAACAGTTGGACCAGGAAATAACAAAAGCGTTCAAGCAAAGAAAGGAAAGTTCCATTCGCGATGTGGCTCAAAAAATGGGTACATGAAAAAGTAACATCCAACTTGCCAAGGCAAGAATGAATTTGAAAACGTATAAAAAACAAAAGAAACCGAAACCGAAGTACAAAGCAGGCCGCATGAGTTAAATATGGGACTTGGAAGCTGTACGACAAGCAGCTGTGTCGCCCAATCCTCATACAACGTGATGGACGATGAGTCGTAAGTAAATTTTTACTACAAAACTTTCACGGAGAAGTAAATACTGAACCGTGCCTGATGTCGAAGAAGCTCAAAAAAAAAATCGGAAAAAAGCGATGGTGTGGCAAGCAATTTGCGAGTGCGGGATGGTGTCCGAACCGTTTGTGACAACGAAGACGATGAGGACCTACATCCGGGAGTGTTTGAATCGACATGTATGCTACCCATGGTACGAAAGCTTGCCTGGTCTAGTGTTGTTTTGGCCTGATTTGGCCTCTGTTCACTATGCCAAAGACACGATCGCATGGTACGAAGAACAAGAGGGTACGGTACGTGCCGAAAGAAATGAATCCCCCGAACTGTCCTGATGCCAGACCGATTAAATTATTTTGGTGACTAACCAAAGCACACTTGAGAAATCATTTTAAAGCGGCGGAGAATATCGACAGTTTTCAAAAAGACTGGAAGAAAGTGTCGAAAATCGTTCTGGACATGTTTGTGCTGAACCTGATGGGAGGTGTCAGAGCAAAAGTGCGATCATTAGCATGCGAATGAATTTTTTTTTTTGTGTAGTCCACAACACATCACAGAAACTGTTTGTCAAATAAACATTCAGTTTCTGTTAACGTGTCAGTTAACGTGCTTATACTTTCGGAGGCACTCTTTAATACGATGCTCGCCACCATTTGCAGTACTTGAGTTGTGATCAGTGGTGCCTCAATAATTAAACATGCGCAAACTATTTGGGGATTGTCTAATGGTAAAAAGAAATCACTGTGCTGTGTAATGGTAAGAGGATCCCGTGCCGTGTAAAGTGTCACCATTGGTACTGTGATATTTACCACACTCTCTTTCTTATAAAAAAACACATTTATTTGCTTTGGATGAGACACGACGTTCAACTTCGTCTGTTTTTTAATAATTACTTATCTGAAGCTTCTAGGTTGTTACCGCCTATTCTGGATTGTCCATGACTCCTGTTTTCGACTGGCTGCTAGAACGCTAGTTTTGTATTTTAGATAAAAGATTTTGGGGGACAAATTGTGAGATTGATTCCTAAGGTTAATGCGTATTACGGTGTTGAATACCGCCTACAAAATATTCTCCAGAGGATTCCGAACCGGAAATTCTTCCACTGACCAGATCTTCACCATGCGGCAAATCATGGAGAAGATGGCTGAACAGCAGTTGAGCACGTACCATCTCTTCATAGATTTCAAGGCCGCTTATGATAGCAAAGTCAGGGTAAAACTCTACAAGGTTATGAGCACTTTTATAATCCCGGCCAAACTGATCAGGCTTGTTAGAATGACCATGACCAACGTCACATGTCAGGTGGAGGTGGATGGAAAACTCTCAGGGTCCTTTGCTACCACCAAAGGCCTGCGTCAGGGAGATGGGCTTGCCCGTCTCCTATTCAACTTGGCGCTAGACAGGGACATCCGTGACTCAGATGTGGAGACTTCGGGAACCAAACTTCTTCTATAAGTCAACACAGATCCTGGCATACGTTGATGATATAGACATCATTGGTCTGCGGCTCTCTCAGGTAGCAGAGGCCTACCAAAGGATTGAGCAGGCGGCGGCGGCGGCGAAAACCTCGGGATGCAGATTAACGAGATATAGTCCAATTTGATGGAGGCATCATCAGTGGCCCTACTAAGAAATTCAGAACTACGTGGGGGTGATGTACGGATAGCTGACCGCAAATTTGAAGTCGTCCAAAACATCACCTATTTCGGGTCAAAAGTCAGCACCGAAAACAGCATAGAGAAGGAGTTGCGCGCTAGGATGCTGGCGACCAGCCGGTCATTCTACAGCCTGAGGAAACATCTCACCTCAAAAAACTTGTCGCGACGGTCGAAGACATGGGACTGTCTGAGACATGGAATCTGTCCAAAACAGACAAAGCCCTCTTAGCCGCGTACTAGAGGAAAATGTTCAGAAGGACCGATCGTTGGTCCCGTGTGTGTGGAAGGACAATGGAAGAGCCGCTACAACGACGAGCTGTACGAACTGTATGACAACCTCACCGTCGTGCAGCGAATTAGGATCGCCAGGCTCCGATGGGCTCGCCGTGTAAAACGCATGGCACCGGACGAAAGTCAGTCAGAAAGTCCTTTTAGACCGTCCACACAGACAAAGGAGGCGTAGAGGGGTAGGCCCAGATTGAGGTGGGAGGATGGCGTAAGTAAGTATGTATGTAATGAGTAAGTAAGTATGTAAGTAAGTAAGCAAGTATGATCCCTAAAATAACATTTTTTTACAGTGTATCTTGTTATTATTTGTGGATCTACAACAAAGAGTGCACCATAATTTGCATATTCAAGCCGATTGATTGAAATGTATCAAGTTTAGTGTTGATATTTGATTATCTGTAGCAATTTACAAACCTCTACATACACATAGACTTTCTCATAGAACATATTAATGATTTTTCTCAGGAGTCTAGTACTCCTAGTATCCCAGCTATTTATTTATGTTTTTAGGTATTTAACAAAAGTCTGCCTCGAAGGTTTAACAATGTATGTGACTTAAAATTACATTAGGGAAAAGATAAGAAAGATGCAGCACAAAGACGAGAACACAAAATGACTACGGGGCATGGTATTAAATGCTGAGAGTTATTAAAAGCTACTTGCGCTCTGAAAAAAGGATCATTCTGACCGTACTACGTCAGCCTAGTGGTGGATGTGAAATGGTGATCTCTCACTTAGATGCTGGGATGAGCGAAAAAAGAAGAAAAGGAGCACCAATGTAATTGGACCGAAGACCCAATAGTCGACAGTGGTAGGGTTAAGAGGGAATTATGCGATTTGTGGTAATTCGAAAGAAACCGACGAGTGGCAAGCTAAGTAAACTTGCGCTGTACCAGCTCTAACCGTGCTATCACTGTCACACCGGCTGGTGACCAAACTAATTAAGGTGTGATGACCAAACCAAACATATTCGAGGACCGATCGTACCGAGCAACAGTACAATGCATTCAAACATAAAGGATCGCTAACATTTGATGAGAAACGAATGATGAGGCCCAACATACAGTTAGTTTGGCCGAGGATAAAATCCAAATGGCCGATAAAGGCGAGTTTCGAATTTGACACCAAGATCCTTGATGAAAGATACTCGATTAATTTCGATACCACATAATGAGCATCTTCAAAGGATCGTATCGTTAGCACGACCAAACGAAATCACATTACACTTCTGCCGACAAAGTAACAGTCCAATAGAACCGCTCCAAACAGAGAATGTTCGGTTATAAGTTTACTTTAAATTGAAAGTTTTCTTGTTAATGAATTTGTGCATGATCATTCTTCAAACATTAATCTAAAACAATTTTGAATTAAGCCTGGAAGCTACACTTGTCAACATTAAAGAGCTTAGTAATTGATTGCAAAATGTAGAATGAGGTTCCAACAAATGATTCTTCTTTCCATTTTGTATGCTACAACAGTACGAGCTTCAGGATAAAATAGACAACTTTACGGTCAATGCGGCAGTTATCGGTCGAACTGCATTATGCACAGTCTTGTCCATGCCAACAAGGTTGTCATCGTTACTTTTCCCAGCCTGACTACGCATGTACTCGCAATGCATTTCCTATCCATAGTTAGTGGCATCATTATTATACCCCGAACTCAGGTCAACGCAAATGAGTTCAATTAAAATGTTTTAAAATCGGTTCACTGAACAAATGACCGGCAATTATCCGGACTGCAATGATAATTAAAATCAAACCCAACGATGTACCGAATGGTTGGATGCACTTGATCTACTGCTGCAAGTGTAGAGTGATATTGATTGAAGATGTTCATGCTACGTTTGATTGTTGATCAGCAGTACCAGCTCTTTGCCTATTATCCGTTCCTACACTAAATTCCTGTCTAATCAAGAACACAGACAATTAAGCACATCCTTTCAGATTTTATCGAAGTTTCTCATTCCCTCCATCCTACATGTCTAATAAATAATTCGGTTCAAACATGAAACGTAGTTCAGTCCAGAGAGTGGCCTTACAATCAATGAGTCTCGGTTGGAACCAAACGCATCTTTCCACCTTATTATTCGACCACCGAACACATTTATCATTCGATTTATACGCTTTCTTTATTTACAGAACAAACAACGCGTTGAACAATAGGTCTGACTGATGCAAGAGCCTTTTGATATTGGGTGTGGTTTTACGGCCTATAAAGCTACGGTTGATCCAAATTAGTTTTTTCGCACCTTCAAGCCAAAGTTCGTTTGGATTTTCGGAATCAAAAGATGTGTAGAGGAACCCGGAAAGCCTTTTATAGGTTTGTTCGTACTGTAGCGAGTATTTTATTAGTTTCCAGGAACCTGGCGCGTTGGATTTAGTGATTAATTTGGAAAAGTTTCTCTATTCATCCTTTATGTTGCTATTCTTAAGGTGCGTTTGATGTGTTTGTGGTTTTGGTTATTCGTTTGGTTATTGTTTTCCCTTGTATAATGTAGCGACAAGCAGCTGCTTGTTTAGTATCTTCTAATAAAAAAAAACCTTTCAATAATATGGGTTTTGTTTAGAGATTTCTAGTTCTATTCTATTCTTTTATTAGTCACACATTTTTGATGTTTCGTTGCAGTTTCAGTTGTTTTGCTACTATCAACATTCCTCTTGTTCCAATGATTGTTTTCAATCGACTTCTTCTATGAATTTTACGAGTGTTATTCCTTTGATTTCTGGTCATTTTAAATTTCTTATGGGTATTAAACTAATTCGGGAAAATATGTTTGACTGCTAATTGAAACTTCTATCGTATTATCTATTTTTATGTTTTTTTCTCTTCTTTGAGAAACGGTCTGACCGTATTGGTAGACCTATACCACCTGGTGAGGATAGTCAGTCCTCGCTAAGGGGGGAAGGGTCCGGATGGGATTTGAGCCCCGGTCCTGTCGTGTAAAAACCAGTGTCGCTGTCGCCTGTCCGATGGTGCAGTGTTATTTTTTTATGTTGTATTTTTAGCATTTTTATGTGGCAATAATTATTTGAGAGTTATATTTATATTTTAATTGCTTAATTTATTTATTTACTGTGCATGGTTTTACAAGATATTTTTGTTATGAGTTTCTTCATCAAAGTAATGCTTTTTGTTGCTTAGTTTTTGAATTCGTTGCTGTTTGTTGGTTACCTTTCGTTATTCCTAGTTTATTTTATTTTTTATTTATTTATTAACAAATATCTGCCTTGAAGGTTTAGCAAACACAAGTATTAATTCATTAAGTTCTTCTAATCTTGAAGAATTTTTATTGTATTACTAGTTGATCATAAATACTTTCCGGTTTTTTTTATTTACATACACCTAAGCGTGGTTTCGATAAGATCTGTTGTATTTGTTGTTTCCATTTAATAATAAAACTTGGGGTAAATAACAAATAATTTGTTTTATAAGCTTTTCTTTTTGAAGTTTTTTTGAGAAATCTCGTTACCTGTACTTAGAAATGAGAACCTTTAGAAGTGAAGCAAAATTGTATTCTATCCCAATATTATCCACCTTCACTCAGCATATACCAAGGTTAAGGTACACAATTACATCACAAAATGTTACGTCTTCGTCTAGAATAAAAAAAAACCCTCTAAAACCCCACACCGAAACATCAACAGCAAAACATCTTTACCGCGTATTTGCAATCAAACGGGACGGAAATGGGGAAAAAACGGCCCGGGACCAAATGCATTACCGGGTTTGCTTCCAATTTCCTCGCGAAAAACCTCCAACAGACGCTCCATGGTCGCTTGCAGGATGAATTGTACGCTTCCGGCAGTTGTGCCTCCCTTTCGGTTATTTGCCTTCCAAGTCAATGTCCCTTTAACCGGCGCTGTCAATTTCATTCCCATCCGTTTGCCTATTTATTTTCCCTTCCAGGTTCCTGTTCATATTTATTAGGAATCGCGGAAATTTTGTTACATTTTTTTTCTTTGGTTTTGATGAGTACAATTTCCAATTAGATCGTGTTAGAAAGATGCGTGGTACGGATCCGCCAACGCCACTGATGATTAGGCTGATGATTTGCTGGAGGAAATTACAGTAGCACGTGGATGAGATACGAGGGGATACATTCGATGCCTTTTTTGTTCTATCTTGTTTTGCTTTTATAACTAGCTTTGAGGCATGAAAAAGGAGATAATAGAAAGATGCTCTAAAGATGAAAAAAGCATGAAATAAGGAAAGAAACATTTTAACAGGAAAATAGAACAATGTTTTGCAAATATTCTTCAAAATTTAATACCACCTCACAGATAAAATGAAACAGAAAAGATAGCAACAGTGTAATTAATATCACAAAGCATAGCTGTTTTCTTCCGTTTAACTAAACAGTATAAAACATCGAATCATATTTAATTTTGCAGCAATTGTAATGTGAAACTTTCTTCCTTCCAAATAGCTTCTTCTTCCTCATCGTACTATCTACGGTTCCCCATCAGGGCAAATCTACCTTGAGCCAAAACTAGGGACCGAATATCATCTGCCTACAAATTGCTACTTGATCTCGTTGACGGGCAACGTAATATCATGGCGTTTTGCTAGGACCAACCCAACCTAGCCCAACCCAGCCCGGCTCTACCAATATTAATTCCCTCTCCGTACCGGAAGTAACAACAGTTCGGCCCCTTGGTCGTCTTCCGAGGTGGTTCTTAGCAGGGCGTAAGGTACTTTTTGGTAACGCGCTGGGAGTTTTAGTTTATTGAAAGGGAGGAAGGAAGGTTTTTGGGGAGGAAAGGTTAGCATCGGATATTGTTGTTTGCGCCTGTTTCGCTGTACCCCCAATCGGTTGGTTTATCTTCAAAGAGATGAAATTCATTTCTTGTTTGTATTTCGATAACCGCCCGCAGCGATGGTTTGTTGGTCTGTTGTTGCTGTTGTGTATGTTCTTTTTTTCTTCTAAGATTTTCTTTAGACTTAGACGATTTGGAAAGTGAAGGAAGAAAAGAAATACTCACGGAGAGAAGACAGCTCTAAGGTTTGTGTAACACAGAGTTGTAATAAGTAGACTTCTTTTTTGCAATTAAGACGGACGAAAGTTACATTTACAAAACAGAAGCTTAGAGGTAATCAACTTACTCATGAGAGAATATTTTCTTCATTTTGTGATTGAAAAAGAAAATGAATATGAAATAGTTTCTATACTGTACATAAATTAATAATAATTTAAAAATGCTATCTAAGTTCCAGAAAAAACATTTGTTTTATGCCCTCAAGAACGGCCAGGCCGCATAATATTTAGCAAAAAATACATATTATTAAGAACAACTTAATATTCCACAACTCTTAACTACCAGTTGCCGCGAGCAAACTTCATCCTCAACACTATTTAATGCCACGGGTACGTTCATAATTTATGATCTCCTTACTTATGCCACTAGCCCGGCTTTCGTGTGATTCTTAAACCGGGTTTGCTAAAGACGACTTTCAGTCACCTGCATCGTGGCGTCGTCCCGCAGGAGTGTGAGGGCTCGCTAAATTTGACGGATGAAAGCTTAAGATACTTAAGATACACCCGTAACCATGCCGTACCGTAACACCCAGCGGGCGCAAGATGGAGCAGCAACATTTTCCAACCCGTTGCATCGTAGCATTATGAAGATTTATTTCCTCACGGCGTGCGATAGTTTCCATTCGTTTGTACCGAATTCCACCATCCGCGCGTATCGGAGCACTCGTTTGGTGGTGTGTCTTGCAGTTGTGAGCGTTATATTAAGTGTGGATAGACGATATAAAAGCAGGAAAGGATTTAAGTTGCAATTTACACCAAATGTTAAGAAGCAAACGATAAACTGAGTTTAATAGCTAGGAAAAAAGGCTTCATAACTTTAATGTAATAATTACGCCAAAATCTTATTCTCTCAGATCATTTGAAACACCCCTCACTACAGCGCATATAATATTTAACGAGCGGCTGATAGTTTAAAACGAAACCGTATCACTGTTTTTCGTGCTGGTGTGCGACGAGAGACACGTCATGATTCGCCTTGAGAACGTCGAAATTTAATATAATTATGCAAATGTGTTCAACGGTTATTAGATTGCTGCTCTCCATTTTTCAACGAATTTGCTTGCTGAAACGATTCTCATTTGCTGACGTTCTCCTCAAACGATCGTTTTACTCATGGGCGTGAAACAGTGCCTACCTGTTGTTCATTGTTATCTGGATGTATTTCTTTTATGCTTTAAATTGTACTATAATTTATCTAGAGTAGTCTTGTGAAAAGGCGAGTTGTTGCAGTGTAAAGTTGGCAAATACAAGTACAAGTGTTGGAAAATCAATGCCAAGTTTGTTAAGTAAACGTTAAGCAAAACAGAATGTGAAAAGACAGATGAAAATTTGAAGCTTCCATCAATAGACACGTCATTCGAAGTGCCCTTGCCCAAAATACAAAAACATGAGCTCGTAAGTACAAATTTAACAAAAACAGTGTAGTGATGGGCCAGTATTTGCTATATAACTCAGTAAAGATAGATAATATAAACATTCTAACTATAACTTTCTGTTCACTGTTTGTATAAAATCGGTTTAATTGGCTTCAACGCACAATATAAATACAAATATAGTTGATTAATAAATAGCATAAAGAAAAGTTAAAAACAGCCAATCATTTGGGAAAAAACGAGCAAAAACATAACATAGAAACATTAAGGACTATTTTGTTAGTTCTCTAACTTGTTTGTCTCAAGGACTACCTTCTTATTTTATGAACTAATCTTACCTAACTGCAGGGCATCCCAGCAATTTTTGACACTTTCCAATGGTTTTTTGCCGTTTATTTATTTATTTATTTTAGTATGACGGCTATACGCCGTATTGTCAACACCGCTTGTGTTGACTACGTTATAAACAAGATTTTTTTACAAAATTGTCACAAGGCAGCTCCTCCCTGTCGTTTGCCTTATCCCGGGCATGCTCGGTTGTGGATGGCTGGTGCTGCTGCTCCTGCTAACGATGATGATGAGGTAATGATGATATTGGTAGATGATGGTGCGATACTATTGCTTAGGCTATTGTATCGATGATGGTTGGTAGTTGTTTACGATTTCTAACTCTTGTGTTGTGGCCGTTCTATTGCTGACTTTTTTGGCTTGGTCTGGAGGGTTTTTTTGTCGGGTGCCCATACATTTTTCCAGTCACAAAGTTTTTAGACGCATTTCCATATATGTTTGTTCATATCCAAATGGGTTTTGGCGCGTGACCATATATTTTTGGTATCCTCTACTGATTTTTGATTTCGGTTTGATATACTAAAACGAATGAATTTCTCGTAGAAATACGAACAATCTGAGGAACTCTGTAAAGCTATTAATATAACTTGTTTTAGCTTATAAATCTACTGGGGTGTATTAATAAATAAAGATTCCCATAATTTTACTAAAGATGCATGGCATAAACTATTAAATTTAATCTGCAATTTGGGCTTATTCGACTGAATACCGATTCCAGATGTTTACTGATTCGAAATAATTGTTTAACGATTTAGTTTTTGCACTGATTGGATCGTGCTCCTTTGAAGAAGGCGATCTATCGTTGTCCAAATGAAATCATGATAAAAATATTTTTATAAACACATATTATGTGTTAGCCTCTTTATTCAAAACCTGTTTCCTATAACAAAACATTTCATTGGTCAATTGGGTTGATGAAGGTGGGTCTAATGGGTCCCTGTAGATAAGACCGTATCGGGCCGTGCAGATGAGTCAACGGGGCCCACCACAGCCGCTCGTTCCACGTACCATAAACCGCCACTAGGTTCGAGGCTCCTATCAGCTCTAAGCCTCTTGCAATTGCTTAGTTTGCTTACCGTTTAACTTGCTCCTTGTGGTACGTATGGCATGGTATAACTTTAAGATTGTATTTTATATAATTTTAATTACTTTTCGATAAAAAGTTTTCACATTGAAGTTAAGCGGTGTGTGGTATAAAGTAAGCCTTTCTTTTATTTTTTAGGCCCAAAATTTCTTTCGTGCCGGGACTTATTCAACTACAATGTTTATTGACTATTGATTGTTATTGCCTATATTGATCTCTGTGAGTATCTATCAGTGTTTTACAACGTATAGCGTATAACGTATAACGGCCTGAACCCTCCGTTTGATTTGCTACTGCCTTGGAAATAGCCTTTTACGAGGGCTGACAATAAAGTAAGGTCTCCTATTTTTTTTGTTTCATAGAAAATGACACTAATTTACAAAAAGCGATACACCGTTGGCGAAAGGCCAAGGACTTGGCTACTTTTCTACATAATTGCCATTTTTTCCAACACCATGCGCATCCGCACGATGAACTTGTCTATGCCGGCAGAATACCACTCTCCGTCCGCCTCGCGCAGCCAGGTGTTGACCTCTTTCTGAGCTGTTTCGGCACCCATCGGGCAGAAACTTTGTGATACTGCAAGTTGTTCACAAGGATATGACGGATTGTTTCGCTGCTACACACTCCTCCAAGCTTCTCTTCCAAGTCCCTAATTGTCGCACGGCGGTTTTTGTGCATTTCTGCCTCCACTGCTTGAATAATCGCATCCGAGACCGACGGTCGGCCACTTCTCTCCTCGTCGTGAACATTAGTGCGCCCGGAATTGAACTCGCGGCTCCACTTACGCACGTTTTTTATGTCCATACATTTTTCCCGTAAACTTCAACTAGTTGACGATGGAATTCAATAGGTGTCACCTTTTTCGCACTCAAAAAATGTATTACAGAACGCAATTCGCACTTGGACGCTGACGCGAGAGGCACCTCCATCGTTGACGGCTGCTCAGCCAAGACTGAGCGGTCGGGGAAGCCTCACCCAGCAGCAAAGTGGTAGTGGGGGAACCAAGGAACACGGCGGTGTTGCCAGATTTCGCCTAGCGCGTGATCCGGCGAAGTTGCAGCGTTGGAGACCTTACATTATTGTTAGCCCTCGTACTTACAATTGCATTCCCTTTTTCTTTGTTTAGCGCTTCCCATCAGCTACCAGCCTGCATTAACTCTGGTAAACCGATAGTTTGTGGTGCGAACCTTACAAATGATTGGAAATCCATTTTTATATGTTAGTTTTAATGAAAAATTATGACACTGAAGTTGGGAAAAATAACACGATCTTGAACTTCAAATAATAAAAAAGCTTAAATTAATTATAAAACTTTAAGCAATTTCAAATTAAGCCTTTCGCCAGTTGCAAGATATAGACAATTTTTCACTTCATTAGAATTGGACAGGACAATCTATTTCTTTTTACAATAATGATGATTTATTTAAATACTTCAAATGATACATAAAAAAGTTAGTTTAGCATGCAACAGGATAGCTTATAAAAACTGCTTCAAAAAGAAAATAACCATCTACCATGCATAAACTTGTAAGCGGCGTCCATCTTATCAATGTTTACAAGACCTTTGCAAAGAGCTGCCCCGGAATGGTTGTCCTGGCAAAAGCATCATTTCTCGTTGCATTCACTACCGTCTAGACACAGTTCCTTTTAACGCTGCTTCACACGCTAGCGCCGGAAGTCAGACCACAACGACTCTACCTAATCAAACGAACGAAGCAAGACATCCGGACGCAGCATTCTTAAGCCAAACCAAAAACTGTTCACCTTTTCTTGCATTCTCGACGTTGCAAAGCACACAGCAGCACTCCGAGTGTCACCGGCAACTGGTTGAGATGATGAAAATTTACTGTCCACTCTTCCGGATCACTCGGTCAATGCACCGCTTTTGCGTACTAGCCACTTGCCAACCACTAGCGAAATGAATGAAAAGGGTTCAAAGCCCGTAAATTACAATCAGACGACATCCGTCTTCCTTCACAGCGCAAGGGATCGAAACAGCACCAGCGTCCCAATGCTCGCGTCCCGGCGTGTTCGATGATATGCTAAGCGAGCGGGGCGAGTATTTATTCTTCTTCACGCTCACCTAATCCGTCTACCATGTACGACATCCTTCAACGTTTCATCGGGAATTAATGGCTTAAAATATTCATTATTCAGCCAGCAGACAAACACTGGGCCGGGATGGACGGTTTTTGTGTACGGTTCGAGCGCGACTCGGTACAACGGTCCTTACGCCTGCTGATGGTGCTACACCGATGACTGATGTTCAATTGATTGATGTTTCTTGGCGCTGCAACAAGGCTGATAATAACGCAACCGCCCGCTACTCCCGTCCGTCGGCCAGGCTGGCGGCACTTCGAACTATCGGTGTTCGGTTCACCAGATCCTCGTCAGCCAACCCATCCTTTCTAGCGGATGAAGGTTTTGCTGAAGCTAATGTAATTAGTCATCCCAAGTGTAGGTGCGGGTGTGGGCTGGTGTTGGACTGTGTGGGTAGGATTCTGGCCTGTCACGGGAGAAGATTCAATCGACCGCCTAAAATCAACCTCAGCGTCAGATAATAAAGGCTTTTGATGTAAGGAAGGGCATCCGAGGGGCTCGGCATGATGTTGATCGGTGAGAACTGGCGCTGTCGGTGAAGGATCAGCGTGAAACATGAACGAATGGATCAAGGATAATGAATCCTTTCGCTCGTTCGATTACATCATTTTTGTGTGGCGAAAAGAACGGTTTTGGCAAATAGTGAATTGGTGAATGGAAGTGAAATATTCACTGTTGGTGAAACATTGACAGGGGGCAGATGATGGTGTTTGGATGCGAACGTACCGTTTACCATCGTCTTCATCAACAAAGAGCTCTGCCTGGAGGAGTAATTTGAAACATAAAAGGATCCAAACAATGAGTCTGTTGTTGGCAAACCACAAACAAATTGGAAGCTGATTGGTAGAATTTGTTTAAATCGATGCTTGTTTCTGCTAATGATTAATTGATTACAAGTTGCCGATTGATTTTCTACAGCGCTCTTTTAAATCAAGGATGTATTGTTTGTCCTTAAATTTTAACACTAAATTACCATTTGCTTCAACAATTTCTTGAAAAGAATTTTTAAACTTATCAGAAACACGATACTCAAAATAAAAATGCATAGCAAAAATAAACGGATTTTGAATCAGATGCTACAAACAACTCATTGAACACAATTTAGTTTGCTTGATAGCTCAAAGATTGTTTTTGTCAAAACAGTGCAAACATGCCTCGGAAGCCCTTTTGACCTTTGGGTAATTGGTATAAAAATAAACTGTGGTATAATACAGCTCTATGCGGGTCTTCATATTAAGCTGATTATTTATCTTGGCTTCAGTTTAGATCAGAATACTCCGTAAGCTGTATTCTTTTATCAACAACTTATGATCATCTCTGCTGAGCTACCACGCGATTATCTTCCGTCGATGATACGTACATCCTAAGAAAGATGATTTGTGCAAGTGCCAGCCCGCTTTTTTTATAAAACGAGCTTAATTATAAATATTTACAAATTATTATAACAATGCTCAGCAAAAACAGTATATTTCTAATAATTTTGTTCTAAATTTTGTATCACTCATCGTATTCAATATACGATCTACAGTTCAATATAGCCTTGGAACGAATCAAACGAAGCGCGAGGCTAGACAACGATATCCGTGGCACGATTCTCTTCCGGTCTCTTCAATTTCTTGGCTTCGCGGATGACATTGACATCGTTGCCAAGACGACAGCGAAGGTGTGTGAGACGTACACCCGACTGAAACGTGAAGCAGCAATGTCAGCAGCGAAATTCGGAGACGCAACGTGCAGCGGAATCGTGCCTACTAGCTGAGGATGCCAGACTCATGCCCTGCCAAGAAGGTATTCATCAGCGACCCCCAGTTCGGCACGAGGCGTCGGGGAGCACAGCGAGTTCGTTGGCTGGATCAGATGAAGAGGGACCTGTCGGAGATCGAGTGCCTTCACGGATGGGAAGCTGCAGCAAGACATCGAGTTTCCTGGAGATCTATTGTTGACCGGGCCATGTCACGACGACGTGCTCTTTAAAAGAGCAGGCCAACAAGAGTGAGTGAGTGAGAGTGATTTAATACGATAACATCAACAGGCGACAAACACTCGGTATTGCTTCATGAGTTACTGACGCATTATCATCAGCTTATACTAAATTTGATATTAGCCTGCCGAGATGCAGATCATAATACTCTCTCTGTCTCTCTCTCTCTCTCTCTCTTTCTCTCTTCTTGGCATAACGACCCTAAGGTCACGCCGACCCTCGAATGAGTTACAAGGCTTGCGATACCTCGTAGTTTGGTAATCAGTAATGATGGGTTCTCGCAACCTCACCCACGGCTCCGAACCTCTTCCAAGCATCAAAATTCCGGCTCCGATTCCAGCTAAATCAACAACCACGGTTCCGCTTGTCCGGAACCGTCCGGATCCGCTTGTTGGCAGCCGGAACCGTTGGAGCCGTCGGAGCCGTCCGAATAGTAGAAGAGCACCAATGAAGCACCTCGCGGCTCCGGACGGTTCCGAACGGCTCCAACGATTCCGGACAGTTCTAAACTCGAAGTATTGCACCTACCTTCCGGAGCAACTTCCAAAATTGGTGGAGTTATTCGGGAGCAATTCCGTTTTTTGTCGAATTTACCCATCACTAATAGTCAGTCCTCGCCACGGGGGGACTGTCCGGATGGAATTTGAATCCCGGTCCTCCCGTTTGAAAACCGGCGCCGCTTTTGCTTGCACCACCGGACCGCCCCGTCATACTAAACTATTGAGGATAAAATCATGGTCGCATGCATTAACAAAACTACAATTTTATTTCCATGACTGATTTGTGATATAGTTGCTTCGTAACAATTGTTAATCGTCTGTAATATTTTTCATATCAATGTCCTGTTCATGAAGAACATGGTTTCAAAGATCATGGACAACCCGGTGAATTGTTTGGATACAATGTCATCGAATTACTAATCGTGAAACGTGGTTCATTCATTAATTGCAATCGTAAGTCGCCTGATCAGCAGGCGGAATCATCAATCTGAGGAAAAATTCTGCACGACCAAAACCGAAGATGTATTTCAAAGAGCTTCAAGTTTAAGTATAAAAAACACAATAGTGTAGATTCAGTTAATAACTAGAAATATTTCATTCTTCTTATGCTTCCATAATACATTTCTTATAAAGCATGAGTTCTCTACCCTCCCTTCGGATAAAGATTTCCCTAAAAACTTCCAACCCTCAAAATTTGCCACACATCGAGCACACTGCAGGAATCACGGGCGTGCTAGAAAGGATTGAAAATGAAGCAATTTTTTCCCAGCTGCCTGGACACTTCCCTCGCCCCTATGCGCTAGATAAGAATCGACCCAATCCCTTCCCAATGTACGCGAATGTTAAAAACCAATTATCACGCTCACTAGCACGGATCCGCACAAGAAAGGATGGTGCAGCAACTCCCGGCTGCCTGCCGTGTGTAAGTAAATGGCCTGTAATCCAACGGCCAATGTTTACCCTCATCGTCATCGAATTTCGTACAAGTGTTGTTCAAAACGGCACACCACTCCAGCCCAAAGTAAGTGAGCATTAAATTTATGCTCAAGCGTTCCGTGCTGTGGCTGCCGCTACAATCGTACTGCCGACGTGCCGAAGCGATGGATTGATGGATGGATGAATGGATGGATGGGTGAAAATGGTGGGGCGGTTGGATGGATGAGGAAGTGGAATCACAAGTGCCTCAAGTGCCAAGTGCTTGTTTGGCAGGATGATGGAAAATTAGGGCCTCCGTTTCCATAGGGAAAACGATGAGAGCGGAGTACGCTATCATCTTGCTAAATGGATGTAAGCTGAGAATTTGAATTAAAAACAAAATGCTTTTACGGCTGACTGCACTGCCAATTTACCCACAGGATGGATGGCTCGCTAGCACATGTGAAGGGATTCACAGGTTTACCGGAAGTGAAGTAACTTTTGTTGCGTTATAAATCATTTCAAGCAAAAGTTGTACAACGATTGAACGAGTGAGCTTCCGTATAGAAGTATTGAAATACAGAATTTTAGTTTTTTTTTTTATTTTCCCTATCTAGTGGGATTTACCGGAGCCTGAAAGCGGAGCCTGATAGTGAAATTTTTTAGTTTCACAGGCGAAATGAAATTTTAACAAAATGAATAATCCAAACGAAATTTTGAAATAGAGCAGACAGTTGGAAGGTCAATCCTGGCAATCGTATATAAAACTACACACGATGCTTCTTTTAAAGCAAGCATCGAATATACGTCACGGATCAGGCTCTTTGAGGAGCATTAGATAGAAGGAGAGGGATCTCGGGCTGCTTCATCCGAAGTCTCGTTCAATTGGCAACGGCAACAACATTAAGACGCCTAATACGACCTTCACTTTTGTAGAAAAACGCCTGTAAGGCTCTGGATATAAAAGAAAGTCATGAAGATCACACCTTAGCTTAAGAATTCCTGACTTGACACCGGCCACGCGCAGACAAGCCACCGTGGGAACGGCATCGCGCATCTGACAATGCAACAACTTGACACCGGCGCACGTGGAACTGCAGCGTGACCAACCTGTCCATCAGAAGCTATAAGTAGGACAGTTGGAGCAGTTACAATGGGAATATAGAACACGATGGAGATCTTAGAGAAGAACTAGAGAGGAGACAGTTAGAGTTAAGCTTAGAATTAAGTTTAATGATAAATAAAAATCTTTTTTTTAGCCACCCGGCTAGATAAATGATTTAACTCACTGCTAAGAGTTTTTCCAATACAAATTTGTATTGAAAAATTTGTATTTGTACCAATGCTTAGAAGTGCCTTGGTTGGCAGATTTACATAGATTTTATCAATACGGTATGAAGCTTTAAACACGTTAAGTTCCTCATACGAAGCAGCTGTTGGGACCGCCTACTCGTTACTACATATATCGTTACTTCTGCAGCCGGATGGTAGGATCAAGATAGACTAACAACGTTCAGACAAACGTCAAAGTCAGGAGGTCTTAAGCTAAGTGGTGATCTTCATAACTTTCTTGTAAGGCTCTGGATATTAGGAAGTCTTAAACTAGTTGTTGACCTTCATGACGTTCTTGTGTTCTTGTTCTTGTGTGAAAAATTGGTGTTCATCGAATAGCCCAGTCTGAAATACCCAAGCTTTAATTGGGTAGCTCATCGGCACAAAATTTCTGACCGGTTAAGGAGATGCCAAACTGCCTGCTGTACTGTCACAGGAACTACCATGTGGCCATCAACAATACAACCTTTGCAAAGACTATTGAATGTAAAATTATATCGACGTTGCCCTCTTAATCAAATGTAATTAAGTTCAGCAGATCTTATCGTTTTCTTTTATCTAAACCCCTTGTACACTAACCTCATTCACCATAAAGTCTCTTAGCAAGAGAGGCCTCTCGGGCCAATGAATATTGTCTACTAAGAGAGCTCCTAATCAAAGAGACCTTCTAGTCGTCTGTGCCTTGTATACCTAGAGATCTTGAAGTTTTACTATTTTAAGGATCCGAAAAGGTTGAAAAACCCTTTTTATAGAGACATTCCTGCCGCAGGTCTCCTCAAGAGCAGAACTGACATCAATATTTAATAAAAAATGAGCTTTGTTTATGAGATCATTTAATTAAAAAAGTAAAAATTTAAATGCATTAGATTTTTTAAGCTTTTTCATAATAATTCAAAAAATTATCTGCACAAGCTGAAACTGAAGCGTAAAAGAATGTTTTTTCCTGCAAAAATAAAATTTAATTTACTACAAAATTAAATATTTTTTTAATAAAACTGAGCTTGCTACATGCACTTACAACATTCCTAAATGTGTTTCTACAAGCACAATTGCAATTGTGAATTCTCAAACATGTAAATGAAATTTCATTCCACCTAATCCCAACCCCTTCTTAACTATCGTTTAAAGCACACACCACAAAAAAACACCATCATCATCATTTTTTCCCCGCTCATGTAGCAAATATGCATTATTTATCCACTCAAGAACAACAAAAAAAAAGCAAACGAAACGCACACAGAAGGGTGTCACCGGCAACCGTTCAGTTCATCTTATTTTACACCGGCACCGACGACACCCACCCACCGGCACGAGAAGCGGCATGCTAATGTACCGCCGGCATTCTCCGGTGTGCGATTTGCCATGCCGTTTTAACACCAAACCGAGCGAAATGCCGGAAACCTGACACGTGCTTTTTTGCCACCGGTCCACCTGCTCTCCCTCCCTTTACCACTCAAACCGGCCCATCATCCTTCTTGGAATGGAATCTCCCACTGTGCACCACCACCACCCAAAACTCCTTCCCCGAATGGTGTAAACACGCACAAACATTCTACGGAGGGTGCAACGTGCGAGTGGGCAAAGCATTTCATTACTTCGGAATCGAGCGGGAATCGAGCCGGCATTTCGAAAGTGATCTAAAACTCACTCGGCACGCTCGGTGGAGGCGCCAGGTTGTTAGAATCAACAAGTATTTGCCTCGATGCTCGATTCGGCTATGTTTGGGAATGCAATTTTTGACCGGAAAAAGGGGAAAGTTTGCCGAGAGCCGTTGCGCCTGCGCTGCTGGCATCCGGAATATCCTTCGTGTCCTGGTTCGGTTCACCGTTGAGCCGGAATGTTGTTTCGTGTCAGTTTCCAACGATACGTAAATCGGGAAGGTCACGCTTCTGGTTGCGACAAAACAAGGTTTGGTGGATTTGTGTTCAAAGAAGAAGCAATCAGTGCCGGTAGGGTATTTGTGTGTGTGCCTTTCCGTGTATGTGTGTGTGTTTCTTTTTATAGAGCTTTCAATCAAATAGTGACAAACCAAGGTGACAGTAGTATAAAAACGATCGAAATCGTTGAAAGCAGCAATATTGGTTAGGGAAAAAAGATTCACTCATCACCGTCCTGATCGGTTCGGTCGGTTTAAAGTGCAGTGTAGCGCGGATGGAAAACACACCTTCCTGGAAAAGCTGCTCGAGGATGTTTTCGTGTTTCCCTGGCAACCGTTTTCAGCGAAGACAGCGAAAAAGGGATTACGGGTTTACTTGGATGGTGCGTCAAGCCGTTGCATCCTGTGTCAGCAAAGCAATTTCCATGTGAACCACATTTTTAATCAAATTACACGCAAATTAATCATACCCGGTGGTCTGTCGGTGTTTGTGTGTGTGTGTGTCTGCTTGTACGTGCATTAATATCTAATTGCCAACAAGCGAAAACAACCGATGAGTCGGCCCGCGGAGTCCCGCTGCCATCATAATGCGGCGCTCCACCATGCGCCAGCTGTCCCTCTGTAGCCGAAAAAGGGATGAGTGAGTGAAATAATTCATTACGTGAAATTCGTCCTGGATGAGCCAAACCGGATATCGGGCGCTTCGGTTTGTCGCCACTGCACTGCATGCTCCCCAGACAGTATCACTGGATTCCGGATTATGTGCTCGAATGAAATGATGGTAATTAAAATTTCAAAATTTTAATCCAATCGTGATGAATATTCATCAGCACTTGCAACAACAGGCCAGCAGGCCCAGTGACAGTGTGCGTAATTGCGAACGACCGAACGAATCGAGTCTAGGTGTGCGGTGTGCTGCGAATCGAAAGTGGTCGCTGCTGGCCAATAAAGCCCTCAATGGTTGAGATTCGCCTGTGCACGGATGGTCTCTGAAGAGCTCTAAGTGATCCCTTGTGTCGGTAATTAGTTGATACGATTGTGATGAGTGAAATTATAATTTTAAGTGAGTTTTTTTTTTAATTTTTATTGTGTTGTGAAATATTTTTCATTATCTTTCCCTCCTCCATAATAAGCCTGTCGTTTGCAGTGTTTACAGTAAATATTATTGTTCTTCACTAGAGCAGGAAATGTGTTCCTTACGCGGTTTACCACTCTCGCTGTGACAAGTGTTTAGCTTCCCATGATGAAAAGTGTGTCCCCTCTGTGCTATTCCCAACCTACCTTTATAGCTCTCGATAAAGCGGTGCATCGTCGTGTTCTTGTCCGTTGAGTGTGTGTACTGCTGTTCACTACCACAATCACTATTGCCATCCCATCTATCTGATGCTGTCCGGGTTGCCATGGTTGCAGCCTGCCGGTGAAGCGCGTAGCATGTGTGTAGTACGCTCGTTGCTGTTATTGTGAGAGAGTCTGTGCCTTTTACGTTTGCGATTCAAGCGGAAGATGGTGCTGCTGCAACCAGGAAACATGTCCCTCCGGCAACCATTCCGTAACGTCATCGGCACACCGTCATCCACCGTTTGGCGGTTGCTCTTGGTGACGGTTCTGCTCTGTGGATTACCCCGACCGGTTACCGGCTACTTCGATCTGTTTCTCAACCACTCAGAAGTGATCAAGCTGATGGGTAAGTTTTGCAATTCCGATTGTTATGCAGAATTTTATAGGGAGGCAATGGTAACAACGAATGATGTAAATATTTAGGGCAATATTTGGTTCGTTTTGTGAGCGTTTGTTGCTCATTTTAAAATGCCAGAATAGCGAAGATCGTTGTCATTGAATAGTGCTAAACATGTATTTCATTAACATGAAAACTATAAACATTAAACTTGAATATTTAGAGACTTGATATTTGATGTTTTATTCTTATTTAAAAGAACTTTTGACTTCATAAACTCCGAAGAGATAATCACTTCGGAAAGCAATTCTTTGTCGTCTATTTCAAGTTCTAACGGAATTTGTCCAGGCCCACTTCATTAGAGGAAAACTAAATTTAATTGTTGGTTGATGCATTGCTCGATACCTTTGGCTAAAACTGTTTTATCTGAGGCTTAAAGAGCTGTTTTTCCTGTCTTATCTTAAGATTGGTCATGAGTCCAAATTTTTGCAACTTATCTTACAAAGGGTTTCTCTGAACGACCTACCAAGGTCACGCCGGCCATCGATTGGCTTACTAGACTAGACTAGACTAGGCTAATACCACGTAGTTGGATGGTCAGTCCCCGATATGGCAACGATCCGAATACGATTTGAACTCCTGTCCTGCCGTGTGAAGATCGGCGCAGGTAGCGCCGTTCATAGTTTTCATCGAATTCTTCTCTTCTGAACCTTCTTTTTTCGGCTAAAGAGTAATATAAGCCTTCAAGTTGCACGCAGCAAACTCACATGCAAGCTCCACAGTCGTTTGTGAACATGCCTGAGTAGGACATATTGAAAATATTAAAACTATTGGTTTATAAAATCAAAAAAATCTTATTTTAACTAGTTTTAATAAATTTTTAGTAATTTTATCAACTTTATACTCAAATCATATTTAAATATTACTTTTTCCGTATATTAAGCCATTTAAATTAAAAAAAAATAGGGCTCACTATTGAATTATTTCAATCACAGTATGAACTATCTCGTTTAAATGATGAAATAAGTTAGTGAAATGTTCTTATAAATTAGGCTTATACATAAGCTAGCTTTTGCGACACTTAACAATTATTTCAAATAACTTTCCTCATTTTAATAATGATTTATTTAAATAATATTTGTATGTCCTACGCATAATGATAACAATCTACCGTAATATTTCACACAAGCTTGCAAGAGATGAGTCCCGTACAACTTGAGGCCCTTTATTACACTTTAGCCCTTTTTTCTAATTCATCAAGCAAGCAAGAAAGCAAAAAATCTAGAGGCTGTTGCACTAAAGAAGCAGAAGAAGAGGAACTTTTTATTTTTTACACTTTGGTAGACTTACAATTCCACCATTTATACATTGTTTGTAGACTCCAGGTGATGCTAGTTATTGTTCTAAGAGTTACATGCATCTGAAGTTACTCATTTATGTCACTAAAATTTTATTTAAGTTATTGCTTTTGATTCCTTTACCCACTAAATTCTTCTCAATTTTCTTTATGGTTTATTGAACAACCTAGATTGGAACTACGCCCATTTCTTTTTATTATCGTCTATTTATAGAGACGCTGGGTCTCTGAGACTATATTCGCCTCTCTACTGTATGAAAAAGGTGGTTAGTAATGATACAAACCGATAACGCAATTAATAATGTTAAAAGTTGTCAACAGCTACAAACGCCTTTCGAACGATTATTCTGCTTATTTCCTTCCAACATCACCTAAACAAAACAAAACCACATCACCTCCCACAACAATTACAGCCATTTCGCCTAGGTCAGATAGTAACAGTTAACCTTCCACACGAATCCTTCGACCCCTTTTGCTTTCCTCGCTAGGGCACAAGCGTTGCGGCGAAACAATCAGCAGAAGTTGTGGTGAGTTGTGGCATATCCTTCTTGCTATGACCGCAGAAAATAAATCTTTACCACCCTCGCAGACCCTTTTCGACGCATATTTCTTCCTCCTCCGAAATGGAAATCAATCAAGCAAACGTACCACCATTTTCATAACTTTGATTTCCGTTTACCCTTTATACAACTGCTCCACCGCCACACTGCACGTCGGTTGTGAAAGGTCCAAAAGCAAAAGATGAAAGGGAAATTAATGTTAAAAGGGACGGAATTTAACGAACGGTCAGTTGCTTAGTTTTTGAATGCATCAGAGGAAACCACCTCCAAGGGCGCCGCCACCGCTAGTTGCTCCCTGGAGATAAGCGAAAGGGTGTAGACAAATTTCCTGCCCAACGGGGTAACCTTTTAACCCTCCGATCGCTCTTTTAAGGCATTATCCGCACGGTCGGTGGACCATTGTCGCAGGGTAAAACGAGGAAACGATAAATCGTGTTTTTTGGGGTGGATAGAGTTGTTTACTTTTGTTCGGAATGTTTAGAATGGGAGACATGAAGGAATTTTTCTGTTTTGGTTGATGTGTTTAGCGAGTTTGGTTAGCCAGAAGGAAATGATTGATTTTTTTCATGCTTACAAATTTGATGTTGTCAGTTTTTACTAACATAAAATCAATAAAATTCTAATGAGCTTGATTTGCTTGTTGAAAAAAACTGGATGAGAGGCCACCCTGTCAAACCACAGACTGCTTCTTATGCATCAAACAACCCTGACCTCAAACGATGAAGATAAGACTGTTTCATTCCTTTCCCGATTTTTTTTTAATCTAGTCCGAGGTTAAACCAAGACGTATATTTAGACCTTTTCGTTTACCTTTCACTGCGCAGAGATTATCAATCCACAGTTCCAGATCCAGGACAAACTCTCCAAAACAATACAAGCGCACTAACCTGCCCATGCGTAATCCTTCCTCCCCGGAGTAGCAAAAAGGGACACTTGCCTGGAAATTTAACTTCACACTTAATAACTCGTTACGGGTGAGGAATTATTTATAGCTCCGGACGCAAATGAATCGTTGCTGAATAAATTATGTCTAATCAATATTCATCAGCCCATCCCAGAGACTGCCCGTTCGGTGGATCGGTGGAGGCACGCCATCTGAACCGATTCCCATCATTATCGACGGTCCTGTAAAAGCTCAGTGACCACACAAACACACGCACACACGCTTTCCCCCCCTTTATCTCGCGACTGTCCGGCTAACGATGCTAATAGTCCTTACCACAAACACATTTTGCCATTGCCGGCGGGACCAAATTAAGCATTCAAACACAAAAATCGGTTCTCCGTATCGAGCGAACAATCGAGTAGGGAACCCCCAGAAACACTTAATGTATACCGCACGCTACTGCCACAGGATAACGTCGCATTAACAGACCGAAAAAATCGTACTGCGTAATGGTAGAAAAAGTTCATTTAGAGGTTTGCTTAGTTTGTCGGTTAAATGGATGAGGCTTTGTTGGAATTAGTGTTGGATTTGAATTGGAGGTAGGATTTTAAATGAAAAGCAGCGTCTTTTTGCACGGAGCACAGGAACTTTACTGTGACAAGCTTTTAATCATCTTTTTCCCTTGAATATTCTATGAAATGATTATTTTTGACCCAAGCAAATTAAAGGAATTAAAGGATTGAAGAATACACCACATTCGTGAAAGGACATTGCTCTGAAATTATTAAAATAAAGCTCAACTTCATCGCAAGCGACAGCGCAATATGAAGCTTATTGATCACGCTAGCGATAAAAATAGATCATATTAAAATACATGCCATTATGAAATAAAAGTCACATAATGTTTAGTATAGAAAACCTCTTCATATTCCTTCAGTACGTTTCAAGAAAACGGGTCAAATAACAAACGAACATTGATGTAATTAATTTATAGTTATCTGGAATCGACAAAATTAGTTTGTACAAAGACTCGATGAATTTTTGAAGTATTCTTAGCAATCTTTACTAATCTTCTATTATCAAAGAGACATTTCCCGGCCAATTATAGATCTCTGCTTTCTTTCGTAATGATCAATGTGGATCTTACGAACCTTTTTCCAAGTATGACAAAACTGAGCCTTTAGGCGTGAAGCTATCGGCAAGAAGGTCAATTGAGCCGTAACAGCGCATTGTCTACACGGTTATTGTAGTCGTAGCTGTACCATAACTTCACAAATTTATTTTACTGAAGGTACGGAGTAGTTTAAGAAAATTTAAATTAGAAAGTAGCAGCAGTATAACTTCCTCTGCTGTGCAAATTTATAGCAGGTCCTCCTCAATTAAAAAGAGCATTTCGATGACCTTTAAAAGTACCTAAAACTATAGTTACTATTTCATACGGCTTCTGAGATCTCTAGGAGTTCTCAACAACTGTTGAGATTGACAAAAAGTCAGTGTTATTTCAATTTGAAAGATATATTTGGGAAGAACCTGCCTAAAATTGACTTAGATTTGTCAAAACTAATCCTCAATAATCTTCTTCTTCTCCTTCTTCTTCTTGGGCGTTCTAGAGGTCACGCCAGCCATTGATTGACTTACTAGACTTAGTTGACCGGTGCCGCTGTTGCCGACACCATCCTCAGCATCCTCAATAATAGTCCTTTTAATTTGAGAGCCTCACTTCGTCTAGCAATTATACTCCAGATGTACGCTACAAAATTATGTTTTAGGCTATGGAAGATTGGTCAGTGCAAATCACTATATTTGAAAGAATAATTATCAATACCAGCTCCAGCAAATAATATATTGTTAGGAATCCTGCAGTTATTTAATTTGGAAGTAACTTGTCAGCTGTTTAAAACATAAGTTTTTGGCATTGTTTATTATTTTTATTATTATTATTATTATTATTATTTATTTCTTAAGAACGGCCTGGCCGTATTGACATACCAGAATAGACCAGAAGAAACCAGATAGACCCGAATCATCGTATTCTACGCCTCATCTATGCCTCTTATTTTTGTCACTTAATTATTTGGCTGTAAAGTAACTCAACACCAGTCTTACTCCTCTTCTTGGCCTGCTCAGGATTGAGCACGTCGCGTCGACATGGCCAGGTTTCCAATCAGATTCCAGTAAACTCGGTGAAGGGCTGCAGTCCTCCATCCACGGCTGCATCCGGTCTCAGACAGGTTAGACTCCACTTGATCCAGCCAACGAGCTAGCTGTGCTCCTCTACGCCTCGTGCCGAGCACCTTCTTGGTGGGGCCTGAGTCCGGCATCCTCATCACGTGAATCCCAAGCCAACGTATCCTTCCGGCTTTGACTACCGTCAGGATATCAGCACCACCAAACAGTTCAGCTAGCTTGTGGTTCATTATCCTTCGCCACACGCCCTGTTCGTACACACCGCCAAAGATAGTTCTTAGCACTCGCCGTTCGAAAATAGCGAGTGCATTGGTGTCCTCCGTCAACATAGTCCAAGACTCCTAACCGTAGAGGACTACCGGACGTATCATGGTGCGGTAAATCGTGCATTTCATGTGTTGTTAGAGTCTTCTGGATCGCAGAAGTTTGTGGCGTCCGCACTAGGCACGATTCCCCTGCACAATGCGCTTAGGATTTCGCTGCTTACGTTGTTGTCCGAAGCCATGATCGTTCCAAGTTAGCAGAGCTCCTCTACCACCTCGAGATCGTCAACTGATACTCTGCTTCTGAGTCGGGCTCTATCACGGTTAGAGCCTCCGGCAAGCAGCTATTTTGTCTTCGTCGCATTGATCCTTAATCCAATTCTATTGAACTCACATTTAAGTCGGAGTCGCAAATCGCCGCAGTTGTGCGTCCAATGATGTCGATGTAATCTGCGAAGCTAAGGAATTGGAGAGATCGATTGAAAATCGTGCCCCGGATAGTCGCTGTAGACAGCAGTTGTACTAAAAAAGACGTTCCCATTCTTAGCAAAAGTATCCAACCGCAATTTAGCATAAACCTGTTGCTAAAATTCTTTGAGTTTATACAGTTTTTATTTTTTCTGCCGATTTGTTTCGCGCAATTGGATGGATTTAATTTGAAATAAAAAAATTAATAAAACATAATAATCACTCAAAAGCATTAACATAAAATATAGCTTAAAGACATTTTAAAGAATAGCTCATGATGCACATAAAGTGCTTGAACATTTCCCTTAGTAACTTTAATGGGTATACCGTTATCGCTCACAGAAAGACTTTTTCGCGACAGCAGTAACGATTTGTTTATAATTTTATCGCACTCCTCCGTTCCCTCAACAATGAACAGGTGTTTTGTGATACAATCTCCCTAACGACTGTTGGGAAATGGTACCGGAAAAAAAAACAGCAGACCAAATCGTTTACGATGCTTAAGCTCCGTTTGTCTACCCGGTTTCCAAAGCAAATTGAAATGATAAGTGGTGGGAAAGTACATTTCAAAGGTGATAACGAGTATGACAATAAAATTGTCAAGCCATTTAATAGAGAGAGAAGAAAACATTATGTCTACAATTACTTTCGCTTTTCACATTACTGTTATACGTTTTACTTCTATAAATGATTCGACCATTATTTTGATTGGTTTTCTTGCCTAAGCAAATTTTGTACGCGAAACAGATATCACGAAATCTTTAATGATGCGAAAAATGGATATGTTTTCCCACAAGCTAATGCCTACGTCATGTGCTTGCGTAAGATCGTAAATAAACGTCAAACACTGCCCGCATTGAAATGACTGTATTAAAACAGTTCTGCACGTTCGGCTGTCAGGGAGCTCGTGTCGTGGGCCTAGTCGAAAGTCTCAATTTTCTTAAAAGCCCTCCTTAAACCCATCGAATTGGTATCGATTTCCCCGAGTAGCAACCACGCATCGTCGTCGTCGTCATGTGTGTAACTAGCGTAAACACTTTCATATTTTATAGCCATTTGTCAGGCCGGATCGTGCCGACAAGTGATGCGTGAGCTGTTAACACAAATCGCCACCAGTATTGTGTAGCTGCGCCACAGTGGTTGCAGATCTGTAAAATGGCCGTGGGTTATGCCGTTGGTACGGATATGTACTGCTGCAGTAGCTTTCCATGGTAACTGCGGGTGAATTATGTGCAACCAATCACTCCTCAGAGTACATATCAAACACATTATAACATATTTCCCGCAGTGATAAATTACAAAAAAAAATCTTTTAAAGGAAATATTATTGGGAATAGTCCCAAGAACATTCTTACACTTTTAATAATATTATAAAACCTTCAAGCTAATTAACAGGAAGGAACTTTTGCTATTTAAAATGTGTTTAATATATAACAATGCGTATTAATGGACAATATCTTACCACCTCTCACTTCACGACGAGCGAAATAAAAAAAAAAACACACTCTAAATGCGATAATGACTACCGGTTTCGTGGCGATGATGCCCAGTTATCTGCACGATTTATCAATTTCACGGCTCATAAATTTTTCCACCAGCTCATAATTTCATGATTGCTTTCGCCAGCTCGGCGAAGTCAATTGACCAGACAGCGTTTGAACACCAGACAAGTGATAAAACCGAAGGCTACATCTCAATGAAGAGCTTTTGTTTATGGTTTTTACGCAGCAAGCATGTTTTTATATTGATATTGAGCAGAATATTTTTTCCAAATAAATTTTAATAAAACAGCTTTTATGCTGTAGATCTAGTTGAGTATTATTTGAAATATTCCTTTCTGGCCGGTATCAGAAGTTTTGGTCTGATGTACACCGCGTCACAAAGGAAAGGAGTAGTAAAAACATGTTCCATTGCTTCCAAGACAACCATACTGCAATGCGACTTTCCCATCAACAGTCAGCTTACCAGCGTGCCATTCACGGAAGAAAAGGCGATCCAACCCATCCAGCCGAACAGTCCAGTCTCGATTATTGTCTGTCCCGGCTACCCGCGACACCCTTCCGCATCACAATGTCGTACATCTTATTTCACCATAAATCGACATAAATGTCACTTGAAATCAATTTATTATCCGCCAATATTTATTGGCATGACAAAAATAGCGTCCCATAGCATGGCAAGTGGCTTCCCAATTCCACTGTACTAAAAGTCCATACTCTTGGGTCTTGAAACGCGAGTGGTCCGTGCTAGGAGAGAGCAAAACGAAAGCAAACGACGGAAAAGCAGGATACCGACCATGAAGCATCTTTTGTAAAGTTGCGTGCAGTTTAGCGGTGGTGAAAACATACTCACAGAAAAGCAAGGAAATTATTTTTCGTGGAAATTGATTTTCTTTCTCACTTCTTTTTCATAATGTGTGTCAGCATACGGTTCCGAAGTACAATTTAAAACTTATCGTGCGGAATGATTTAGCGGTCTGGTGTTTTGTTGCTGTTTGCGTGCAAATTGTGTTTATGGAAATTGTAAGTCATGGTTGGATCTTCACACAGCAGGGCCGGTTTTCAAATCCCATTCATACTATCCCCCCAGTAGTGAGGACTGACTAGTCAGCTACGTGGTATCGGCAAGTCTTGTGAGCTATTAAGGCAAGAAGAGAGAGGCGAATATAGTTTCAGAGACTCAAAGCCTATATAAACAAAAGTAATAAAAAATTGCAGCAAGAAATATGCGTCGTCTAAGGTTTTTATTTATTTATTTATTTATTTATAATTAATAATGACGGTCCAGTGCCGTATTGTCAACACCGCTTGTGTTGAGTAAATTTTATAATCATCTTGATAAGGCATTTCCTCCTTATTCTTTGCCTTATCCCGGGCATACTCGGTTATGGTGATGATGATGGTGATGATGATGGTTATGATGATGATGATGATGTATTCGTGGCTGATGGTCCGGTTCTATTGCGGTGGCTATTGTAATGATGGTGGTTGGTTGCATCCGAATTCCGGCTATTGTGGTGTTGTGGCTGATCTATTGTTGATCATTTTGCTATGGTCTGGACTGTAACGAACAAATAAACATCGTTAAGACAGCACGAACATTTATTTGTCTGCGTACAGTGCTCTCCAGTGCATTCCAGCAATGACATTCCAAGCTCAATCTAGTCAACGTCCAATCAAAGGATGATCGACAAGCTCTATCCCGCAGCAGCGAAAGCGACTTCACTACTCCCGAGACTGAACCCGCCAAACACCCCGAACCCGACGCCAACGCTGTCAAACTCAATGTGCCAAAACTGGACTGGAGTGGAGAACACTGCACTTTCTACAACGCCTGCCCTTTTACGGCAGTGTTGGAATCACCCTCGAGTGCTGTTGCCCAGTCATCGGATCGCCCGTGGCACTACAAAAAATACACTTAAAACATAGACAACACAACATTTAACAAAAAAGGAATTGGGGAATACGAATAAGGATTGGAAGGATACTTGGGATGTGGAATCATAGGACAAGACCGTTGTCTCTGGCGAATCGGTAAATGATCCTCATGTAGAGGAGGTCCCTGGTAGCCAACACTTCTCTGATTTCTGTACCTGGTCGTCTGCCGATATTCTCTACTGCGCTCAACAAGGAGGGTCTTGCGGTTTCAAATTCCACGCAGGACCACAGAAGGTGATCCACATCGTGGAATCCGTCACCGCAGCCACACACTTTTGTCTGAGCCAGAGTTATACGCTGTAGATGAGCATTCAACGCAAAATGATTCGACATCAGTCGAGACATCATTCGTATGAATGCCCGGTCCACAGAGAGCCCATCGAACCAAAGACGCAGGGACACGTCTAAGGTTCCTTAGTACTTTTTCGTTTGGAATTTGGAGCACAAATTTGCAAGTTCCCTTGAAAAGTCGTGAACAAAAACAGATTGTTATTCGTTCTACTTGGCTTAACGAAGCTGCTAGGATACGCCGGCCATCTAATGGGTTACTAGACTCAGAAATATCAAATAGAAATAGTTGGATAGTTAGTCCTCAGTACGGAGGACTAAAATTTAAAAGGTTATATCAGTTCATGGGACACATTGTTTTTGAGTCATTCAGCAGGATCAGTATCCAGATCCTATCCGTATTCTTTTCATGTGGCCTGAGCATTTTGTAAGAAAAATGAAAAACCGATAGCATTTTCCTTTACTCCTAAAGTTTGCTACTGTCTACTGCTTCAGAGTGAGAAGCTCATAGCAACCAAAAAGGTTGAAGTACCTGCTATCGCGCTCTCAGTACCGATCATTGATACTACAAGTTATCCAAAGGCTTAAGAACCATCCAAGGATCAGTATGCCTACCAAGAATTCACAACGTCTTTTTTGCTTGGAATTTTTTTAGTACACTAGACTCACCTTTAAAGACGAGTGTTCCATAATGGTTGGATGGATGGACATTTTGTGGTCCATTTTTAACGAGATGATGCAGATTCTGACATGCTTACTTACATACTTATCAGGCGCTACAACCGCTTTGCGGTCTTGGCCTGCCGCAGTAGAATCTGGAGCCGCTTACGGTCCTGCACCGTCGTCCGCAAATCGTCCCACCTCAATCTGAGCCTACCACGCCTCCTCTGTCCGTGTGGACGGCCTAAAACGACTTTCTGAGCTGGGTCGTCCGGTGCCATGCGTTTTAGATGGTTAGCGCTTCGGAACCTGACGAGCCTAATTCGCTGCACGACGTTGAGGTCGTCATACAGTTCGTACAGCTCGTCGTTGTAGCGGGTCCTCCATTGTCCTTCCACACATACGGGGCCAACAATCCTTCTGAGCATCTTTCCCTCGAACGCGGCTATGAGGGCTTCGTCTGTTTTGGACAGGGTCCATGTCTCAGAGGAGTATGTGAATACTGGGACTATAAAGGTACGATACAGTCCCAGCTTCGACCTTCGAGACAGGTGTTTTTGAGGTGAGATGTTTCCTCAGGCTGTAGAATGACCGGCTGGCCACCAGCATCCTAGCGTGCAACTCCGTCTTTCTGCCGCCTGCTGGATCCTTTGGTAGGTCTCTGTTTCCTGTGAGAGTCGCAGACCAATTATGTCTATATCATCAGTGTTTGCAAGGATCCGGATTGACTAATAGAAGATGGTTCCCGAAGTCTCCACCTCCAAGTCAGGGATGGCCCTCTCTAGCGCTAAGTTAACGCAGGCCTTTGGTGGTATCAAAGGACCCTGAGAGTATTCCATCCACCTTCACCTGGCATGTGACGTTGGTAATAGTCATTCTAACAAGCCTGATCAGCTCATGGCCTCGTAAAGTTTTACCCTGGCTATGCTTTCATATGCGGCTTTGAAATCTATGAAGAGATGGTACGTGTTCAACTGCTGTTCAGCAATCTTCTCCAAGATTTGCCGCATGGTGAAGATGTGGTCAGTGGTAGATTTTCCGTTTCGGAATCCTCTTTGATAGTTTCTAACTATCCATCCGACGAATGGGACAAGCTTATCCTGAAGGATTAGGGAGATTATTTTGTAGGCGGTATTCAACACCGTAATACCCCTGCAGTTGTTGCAGACCAACATATCTCCCTTCTTGTATATGGAATAGATGATGCCGAGATCCCTATCCGCTATCCCATACATCAGTAACAACTTGATGAACGTCCTGTTCTAGTAGGGCACTCCCGTTTTTGACCAGTTCCGCTACGATTCCGTCGGTTCCGGGTGCCTTATTGTTCTTTAATCGACGGATAGCTTTTTGTGTGTCCTCGATGTCAGGTTGCGACGGTACATCGGGACCATCTGCTAGTGGAGCCTCTAGCTATTCGTTGAACTGGTCGTTAAGTAGTTCATCAAAGTACTGAGTCCATCGCGAGAGGACCTCTAGCTGGATATTGACAGTGTTATTGCAGCGCTCGTTAAAAGTGAGCCAAAGACGAAGCAAGCTTCGCAACGACAAGTGATTGTAAGATGCTAAGGAGTCGAACAGATATGTCATTTAACGTAAAGGTAATAATAAGAAGCGTGGAAGTCCTCAATTGCCAATTATTTCATGATTAGGCTGACGGCTAGGATGAATCACAAACGATTTAGATGTGTGTGCGAAAATCACTTTGAAAGGGTAGTCAGAAGGAATCCACAGTTACACAGTTCATGATTCATTCCGATAATTCATTATCGTGTCAAGTTTTCTTTTGCTTATGATCTTTAGCTGATGAAACATTTTCCTGTTATGCTACTTGGGGGTAGATTAGTTTATAATGATAAAAGGTTGTTTAAAAAGATATTAAATGCCCTACTACACATCTGTACTAGTAGCCAAATAATAACACAAAAGTTCACTAGTTTATTAGAACTTAAAGTAGATTACGATTCAGCCAACCACATTTTCGCAAGCATGCATCAATCAACCAGGGCAACGATGGATCATGTTATATTATGACCTAAACTTGCACTCTACCCCTGAACATCAAGTAGTATCGGGGGTGCACATTCCGCTCAGATGCTCCACATTCACGACAGTGACGCAACCATGTCATGCTCGGGCACTGTTTCGGGGTAGAAATTTTCCTAAATATCATCATTGTTCCGTGCCACTAGGCATGACGTCTCAAAAATGTCACTCTACTTTATGCAAAGCCATCAACATTCTTGCGCAAACGTAAAGAAGAAGTCAAAAAAATGATGCTTTATATTGATTTCAAAAAGAAAATAAAGATTTTTGTGCCAAAATAGGCTCTTCAAATTCTTTACTCAAAATGTATTTTCCATGAAGTTCAATCGTACATACAAAATCACCTCACAAACCATTAAATTTCCCCGAATCAACCCGGGACGCTTTTCAATCAACCCACCACACATTCTCGCCAAAAGCCCGGTCCGAATGGCAAAGTTTGTTTAGGGCACGGAACCGGCAAGCGACTCTGTGTCATCATGCGCTGCTAAAATCACAACGGATGTTTGTGTTGGATGGTTTCGAAAATTTATCTTGCACCATCGTGACAGTTCGTGAATTATGAAGCATGGCGGCTGCAGCGGCGACATACGACACGGACGGATCGTTTAGGCCAACGGACTAAGGCTGGCCTAGTGTGCTAGTTGCCGTTGCTGCTAGTAGGGTGAATTTGTGCCCACCGAACCGAACTAACGATGCTCCCAGCAGCTGTGTGAAGATGTGCACAATTTCTGGAAGATATTCACTATCGTACTGGGCCAAGTACATTCTTAGCATGATTTGGGAAGCTTTTTTGTTTGAGGGGGCGAAAGATGTGTTTGTTAGTTTTGCAAAATTACATGCATGTTATTCTCGAAGCTGGGTGATTTTATAATTTGGCTTCGCAGAAAGATCATGTCTGCCTGGTGGAAGGATCTTTTGTAGGAGGAGTAAGTTAGATTTGCGTATCGTTGACGCCATTGATGAACGCTAGAGCTTTTTGATGCTGGCAATGGTCCAAATTGTATCTTATTATATTAAAAAAAACAACTGCTTTGGATATAACATGCAAGTACTGTTGAACCATCAAACTGTGTCATAACCATCAGGGAAAGTTTCTGACGTCCTGAACCAGAAGCTTTAACAGTAGGCAGCATGCCAACCAACGAACGAGTTGAATGCATAATTTGAACAAACTAAATTCTCTCCCATCTCAACACTTTTGCAAAGCCTGAAACTACCATTCAAACTCCACTGCCAAAAGCAAAGATTCTTCCCGACACTGTCCAAACTACCACTTGTTATTCTTCTGTAAATCTTAAGGCCATAAGATAAAAAGTCACCCGAAACGTCAACTACCTAGCCAAGGCAAATGGAGCCCATTAAACGTTATCTAAATGCAATTTATGAACAGGAACAGTGACGCCGCTAAATCCCACCGTACCTTACCCGGAACGAAATCCATATCCCGCCAAAGATACGCCTGGCACAAAAACACACTCTTCCGCCAACAGCTTCGCGTTCGTTCGAAGTGAACTCATGTGCACACGGGTGCCCCGATGTTTCGCCAGCAGCGAAAAAAGGACTTAAATTTCGCTTCCTCTCACGGCGCATTTCACAGCGACAGGCAAATAAAAACACACGAAAAAAGCTGGGCACAACACACGCAGCAAGAAAGTAAAACAAACCTTTTATGCAACGTTGAAATTTTATGAACTTTCACTGTGAAGACCGCGTGACTGAGCGTGCGTGCGTTTTTGTTGTGTGGGCTGTGGGAGCAAGTGGTTTTTGTTGGGGCGCATTTTCTTTCCACACCCCGGAACGTCAGCTTCCCCTTCGTCTGTTTCGTACTTCTTGGGAAGATTTTTGCTTTCACGCATCATAAACGCAATCTGAATATTTCATGCAGTTCACTCTGTTCTACTTTTTTTTTTTTGTGTTCGACCATTTCTGTCTGTGTTTCTGTAGTTTATTTGGGGATTTTTTTTTGTGTGTTGCGAGAGCGTGGGTTTGGTTTCTTGATGCTCTTGATGGAAGCTGGAAACCCGTGCGTAACAAAACAATGATTTTAAAAAATGATCAAACGTAAATAAACGGTTTTACCTTTTACCGTTTGCGGGATGCTTGACACATGCCGCAGGCAAATCATTTTCTTTTATGGCGTGTGCGCACGGAAAAAAAACACACAGCTTTGATGTTGCACACACGGTGCCCCGGATATGCATTTGACAGCGTGGCGTGGTTGGGTTTTCTGTGTTGTGCAAAATCTTCCAAAAAATGCTGCAACTTCATAAAACCATCGAAACCGTGGGTCTCTTTTCGACTGTTTATTGTCGTGCTCGTTGTTTAAGGTTAAGCAGCACCGTAAACATGCTTCAAATACTTTACTTAAAGTACTGTTTCTCTGAATTGTATTATTTGTTCTGCCAAGGAATGAAGAACGGGTGCTCTGCTAAATAATTTGAGTTTAAATTGAGAGGATTTTGCAACAAACTTCTACGAAAACCCCCATCAAAAGCCAGCCGTGCGTTTCGCTGTTCCATCACCGATAAGGAGCTAATTTCGGTCCCATAATTCCATATTACTTTCCACGACTTACTTTGTCTCAGGTTCCTGTCTCCAATAGCGACCTTCCCTTTTTTTCGTATCAAGTGGTTCTTTCGATGGAATTATTTCGCACATTCAAACATTGTGATGGGCTGGAAAACTCCCCCCCCCCAGAGCATTTTACAACATTAACGGGCTAATTCCCTACACCCAAAACCGAGTGTCTCAGTGGCTCAAACCACTTGGTTGATGTCAGTAAGACGGGAAAAATGCGAAGCTAAATCCCTTTTTTTCGTTCTACATGACTCGAAGCAAATAAAAAAAAAACGAACACGAAATAGCAAAGAATGAGATGTTTGTGAGTGCTTAAAAATTGCGTCCATGCTTCCCTTAGAACTTGCCCAACAAACACTGCAAAAGAGGGCTCAAATCAAAGTTGCTGCCTTTGTAAATTCTCTCTCATACACCTCACGGTAAACCCGAACCCTCGGGTATTAAGGTTCCCTATTTTTAGCATTGTTTAATTTCAATCCAACCATTCCACCGCGTGCCGGGAGGACGCGTTTCATTCGCGTCCTGCGTCGCGATAAGACTTGCCGACGACGAGCGGACTGCCCTATTTCCCACAGGAAACCTACCCAGCTTCTCAATTGCCCGCGTTGCTCAGCCGCTGATTCCGATGCGTGTGTATTCGGTTGGAAATATCTCGCTTGAGCCACTCTGCCACATATTTCGCCAATATCTGCTACACCTAGAAACCATCGCCAACGGTGTGGGGGTTTTGGGGTGCTACGAACGAACCAAAGATAAGTTTTTGTGGGATTTGCCCTACCCTTAATATGTAGAAAGGTGGGACTCCTTTTTAGCACGTTCACTTCTGCCACGTGTCTATCGGTCCTATTTGCTAGGATGCTCACACCAAGAAGGGACCCAAAACTTCCACCTCCAGTGGTAACAAACCCCCAAAGATCTCTGTGGGGATATACGTGTATCTGTGATGATGCAAAGCACTACAGAGTCGGCAACAGCCAAACAGCAAAGGGTTCTACATTCAATTTTCCATGATAAATAAAATTGATAGTGGCGTCTGAGTGTTTTGAAACTGACTGACTTGACTGAATGGCGCTACTCACACACCCGAGCAACCTGATGACGGAAAGCGCTTGAACTGGAAAGTAGTTTCCATCCACCCGCCGACCTCCACCCTATTCCCTATCCGCCGCAAACTTTTCGTCCGGGTGAGGATGATAATTGCATTCCGGTGCGAATGTTTCGCAATTTCTCACATTGTGCCACTCACAAGTTAAGGTCCCATCTCTCCATCATTCCTTACCTTTCATTTTCAATCCATACGTCCATGCCCTCCGGCCTGCTGTACGTGTGCATTTGGCATCATGTGAAGAAGGAACACATTTTATCAATATGGTAATAGTTGGCGCAAAAGTTGGTCACTTAACATAATTTCCATCATATCGTCGTGTTCCTCTCGGTTCTTCGGGGGTGTTTTCGGTCGAAAGCGTATGCAAGCCCAAAAATCTTCCACAACCACAACGCATCACTTTGGTTGATTCATTTCCGAGCATTTCACGTACAGAAAATTATACGGTGAGGGATAAAGCGAGAAGAAAGTTTCGGTCGTTCTGTATGACACTGTAGTATTAGTGTAACTGGAAGAAAATTTTATTGATGATAGCATAGAAACTGAAAGTGGGAGCGTGTGTATGGATTAGTGTTGGGAAATTTACCGAAAAAAAAGGAACGGAACGGAACTGGTTCAAATCGCAAAAGGAACGGATTGCGACCCTGGAGTGCAAAAGAACCGATGCAGAAATTAAAAACGTTGATGAAGATGTTTAGCCGCAAATTTTTTCTAATAGATTATGACAGCCGGAAAAAATTGGGATTAGGGAAAAAAACAAAACCATAAACAGTGCTTATTTTTCATATTGAAAACTGAATATCCGATACGGAACGAAACAAAGCACGGAACGGAACAAAAAAAAACAGAACGGAATGAAAGGAACGGATTGGATGAAAAAGTCGGAACCAAATGAAAAAACGGATCAGAACGAAAGTATCGGAACGGAAAGATTTCGAAAAAAGGATCGAAACGGAACGATCGAAAAAAAGGAATGGAACTATTTCACTAGGCTCGAACCGGAACGGCCAACACTAGTTTCGGTGGGAACGGTTTAGTTTTCGTAGGTTTTAGATTTTTAATGTAAAGAGTTTTCATGCTATTTAGATTTAGAAGACGACTCTTATGCCAGACTCATATGTTTCCTGGTTTAAAAATTGAAAATATTATTTAAAGAAAATATAATAATTATAACAATTAATTTCAAGAAATTGCGAATCAACCCTGGTGTTTAAGACTCCCGCTCATTTAATAACTATAAATATGATTTGACAAGAAATGTTATCTGTACTAGTCCTTACTTTGTCTGATAATTGATATATTTTTTATTTCTCAATTAAGGATATCTTGGAATAGAAGTTCAAGAACGATTACTTAAAACTAGAAATATTCCTGAGATTTGGCGCATAATTACAATGATGCTGAAGCTGTTTTAGTTGCTCTTGTGATGAATCACAGAATTGTCCTACAGGAGTATTTGGATGTTTTGACTGAGGCAGCCCGATGGTGCAGGCGACAGCGCCACCGGTCTTCATATGGCAAGACCTGAGTTCAAAACCCATCCGGACCGTCCCTCTGTAGTGAGGACTGACTATCCAACTAGTTGGTATCGGCAAGTCTAGTAAGCCATTTTCAATGGCCGGCGTGGCCTAAGAGGTCGCAAAGCCAAGAAAAAGAAGAAGCAGAGTGAACAAAAGTATTGAACTAATTAAAACAATAAGTCAGAGTTTCATTTTCTCTTCTACTTCCTTGCTTAGCGACCTTCAAGGTCAAAAGCCGGCCCTCGAATAGCTTGGTAGATTTATTGATCAGGAACGCTTCGGGCAGAAATTGAACTTCAGTCCTACCGTGTGAAAACCGACAGCTCTGTAGCCTCAAGCACCAGCCCAGGAAGTTTCATCAGAAAGAGCTATTTTTCAGCAGATTCGGAACATCTCGCATGCAGTGTGGATGTGTGTATATGTGTGAAGGCAGCTGGTTAATAGAATTCAGTATATTCTAAGATGCTTTGTGCACGGAAGTCAAAATTTTATATTCATTTCTGAAAAATATTCTACACAGGGAGACTGTATTACATCTAGTTACATCTGTACGACACAAAGTGGTTCTCAAGTAACTTGTCACATGAAGTAACGTTGGAAATTTTGTTTTAAAATTATTTCAAAGCCTTTCAGTCCTAATGTCCTTTAAATTTTTTTCTGGCTTCTAAAAAAATTTTAAGTATAAAACGATTCTCATTTGGAGTTTTACTTTGCGTATGCAATTGCGTCACAAATCCAATTCCATTTCCTACATTCTTAATTCCTTCGAAACCCCTTCCAACGCCCTGCCCAATATTATTACGCGTACGTGTAATGAACTTTCCCAACTATACCCGATGTGCCTTTCATAAGGAAATGAGAAATTCGAGCCAAAGATTCATCGCACTTTCGGTTGCCATTTGTATATGTGGCTGTAGCTGACGTGCTTCATTCCTTCCAACAAGCTTTGTTGTGCCTGAATTTCTCTTCTCGTGCTAAATTACCAAACACCGTAAACCTCTAATAACAGAACCGAACACACACACAACCACATCCAGCTCACACACGTTTTGTTGCTTAATCAAGTGAGACATGTTCCGGTGCTGCTGTTGCTGCTCGTTGCCATACATTCCCGTACGTGTGTCGTTTGTCATTCTATTTTATGGTGCCCGATGTAACGTCTGTATGTAACGCAGCATTTCCGACATGCCGTACTAAAAGCTGATTCAACCCGAATCTAAAAGCTAGCGTACGATCTGTTGCTGCCAGTTACCATAACCCTTTCCGTGGGTTACCAATAGGTTGACGTGAGCTACCAGGGAGCCAGGGAGAAGGATTTTGCAACAATTACGCAACCCGACGGCGCACGTCTGAAGGTGCCGTCAGCAAACACTTCCGTACACGCCGGAGCTTTTGGGGCACCTCATTACCTGCTAACAACGGGGTTAGATATTTTATTTTAATTACGTTCGGGGGGGTGGAAAAAAAGGAAAGTGCGCCAACACAAAGACTCCTTAATTCCATTCTACATTTCCTGTACCACGGATCGGGACAATATTCTTGGGTCTGTGGTTTATGATGGTGGCGTGAGTGTTTTAAAACATGTTCTGTGCGCTTTGTACACTTTACTTCTTTATGCATTTTGGGGCGAGTGATTTTGTGCACTGTGAAAGTTATTTTAATTGTAATTTTTTACTTGCTTTTTTCAGGTATCGAAGCCGATCTCTTTTACGTCCGTGATGGTGCTGTGAATGATTATGCTATGAGCTTCGTTGTACCAATGAAGCCTGGCATCGATTTTTTACGCTTTTCCTGGCAAAGCCGCACCGCATATCCGGTAAGTAATGGAAGAAAACATGGTTTTAAAGGAATATTGAAAATGCTTTGAAATGGCAGATAAAGCATCGTTGTTCACTCAGAAAACTATGAACAATTTGATCATAATGGACATCGGAAACTTTTACGTTGCGATTTATTTTTTTCTTCTTAAACTAGCCAGGGCCCGGTAGAACCTACCTTTGTGCCCGCACACTCTGGGATCCATGCAAATTCCGAGATGCATTTAAACCTTTTTATTGCATTGACAGCCATTGGTCGTAACGCTAATAACTAAAGATAGAAATTTTTGACACTCTCACCGGTTCGAATACATGTTCTTCTACAAAATGGACGTGAAATGGCACATTTGCTCGGATGTATAGGTGTAATAGTTGTCAACATTTCTTATCGGCTGTCATTGTTTAGCATTAGAAAAAGAAATATGTAAAGCATATATGATAAGCAATTTCGACTCTGAGCAACGATAAGAGACGCAACTCTTATCGTTGCCAGTAATCATACTTGAACTAATTCTAACCCAAATTAACAATTGGTCCGGAATGTGCCAATACGTAGCGAAGGCAGTATCTGTGGGTTTTCAAAACAGGGCCCCGATTCGTGGTAATAAATTGTTGCGGTATTTGTTCTTCATGTGGTTGTGCTGAAATTTTAAAATTTGTTATTTTTCCATCGCCATGCGCTACGGAATCTTAAGCTCTCCTTCTCGTTTAGTCCTAATATTATTCCCTCATCTATCCCAGAGGCGGATATTCATATAAGCGGACTGATCGGCGGACATAAGATAATTGAAGTCTTTGTTCGTTTCCCTAGTCTACTCATCGTTGGAATATGCCTCAATCATTTGATCCCCCTCTAGCGTTGGAGCTATAGGAATAGTGGAGTGGATTCAGAGGACTTTCAGTCGCTTTGCTATACGCAATGTATTTGGCATTTCTGGCTCAGCGTTGCCGTCGTATCCTGTCTCTTGCTGGGTCTGAATAGGTGCGAATGATTATTGTTTTAATTATTTTTCCAATCTGTTTGGCTTCTCCGTTTCCCTATCTTCCTTCCATGCTCGTCTTCGTGCACCCTCTCTATCTAGCTCCCCTTCCTGATCTATTCTTTTATTTTAATTCAAAAAAAAATTGTTTTGCTCTTATAATGCTATAGTCGAGAATTTTTCAAAATTGTTGCAAAACAAATTCATAATTAACGTAAAACCAATCATAAAACTTGTAGCGATAGAGTAGCGCATCCTTCCTGTATGAGCATTTAGATATAATTTGGAAAATCTTCGAATTTTCGTGCAATCTAGTGCTCGTTGGAGGGATGTACACCCGCCTTTCTCTCATTTCTTGCTTCGCTCGCTGCACTCGCTTGCTCGCTGTTGCTAAGTTACTAAGCAACGAAGACGATCGGGGGTGGTTCGGGTACGTCGCGCATATATAGAAGATTTTGCTTACATTTGTAAGCAACAATCTGAATTACAAATAGAGTCTGAAAATAATAAAAGGAACTCAAAAATCTAAGTTCAGTGACGGTGGCAGAAGCAATCCAGTGTAAATCATATAAAACAAACTCGTGTGCTCAATAAGTAAGAAATTAGTAAGAAATCGTGAAATCGATTGTTGTCACAAGTGTGGTAACCCTGGTATGACCGGGGCCGAGTGTTTGTCTCTTTGCAATCGGGTGGAGTATTTCGGATGAGAGATTTGGGCGGATGGTAATAAGCCGGGATCGATTTCTAGCCTCGTCGAAGCTAGTTTTCAAATTGACCATGAGTTTATTCTAATTAGTCGTTCTTATATACCTAAAAATGCTTACATTTGCTTCGTTTTTTTAATGTTGCTGCAATCGATTTGATTCGATTTTAAGTGGATATTGCTGCTCAGCACATGTAGGTGCATGACGTCGCACCCATTGCGGGAGCAGCCAGTGTCAGCATTTTGTAGCCTCGTTCGCGGTTAATGTCAGCACTTCGTTCCGGTTCTACACTTAGCGACACCTGATTAACCGGTGAGAGTTTGAGTGAGTTTGGTGATGGGACAAATGGAGATGCGTCGGGTTAAGCTCGGCGATCATTTTTGATTAATACAAAAAGTAAACTTACGAAGAGAAGACAGTATTCTTATAGATCTCTCTGATTTGTAACCGAGTTATGTTCGAGAATTTAAAAAAAAAAGTTATTGTACTGTAAGTAAAATTCCTACGCCTCGTTTTTGTTTAACTTTTTATTAAGGCAACAACTACTTTACGTTAAGCAATACGGTCTGGCCGTCTTTTATGAATAAAAAAAACTATTTAAAATATTGTTATGTTGAATTATCAAAAAATTGCCACGATAGCACCAAATATCGCCTCATAATTAAATCCTTTCATAGCTCACAGTCAAGTGCAATTATCTTCGAACCCAATATTTTACTCATTTTTCACACGCCTCGTCTATCAATATGGACGGCCTGAAAAGACTTTTGCAGGATGGGTTGTCCTGTGTCATTCTCATGACATAACCAGTCCACCGGAGCCTGGAGGTTTTGATTCACTGACCCATGGTGACACCGCCGTACAGCTTGTCATTGAATTCCATTGTCATTACACCTTGGACAAAAAATCCTTCTGAGAATCTTCCTCCCGAGTGCAGCTGAAAGGCCAGTTTTGGACAAATTCGATATCTCAGAGACGTGTGAGAGTACTGGGACTGTAAAGTTTGCGTACACTGTACTGTTTTGTGTGCTCTGATGATTGTGTACCGTCCCAGCTTCGTACCTCGCTAGAGGTTTTGCAGTGTGACTCGTTGCTAGTCAGAGCTATGCACCCTTGTGCGTAGTTCGAACTTGTAAAGTTTTGAATGACCTAAAAATGCAATCACCAAACATGAACGATCCCTGATAAATTGATGTTTGTTAGAAAAGCCACCATTATTTTGGTTTTTGTCTTGTAAATCTTTATCCCAACTGTTTATGCCTCCTGCTCGATTCTTTGGCTAACTGCTGCTACATAACAGAGCTTGAGACTCCAGAGGAGAGGAGTCTCTATCCTATATATCTATTATAAAATAAATGCTTATTGTCACCACAAGCGGTGGTGACAATACGGTGGTAAGCCGTAATAATATAGTATAAATAAAATATTAAAAAATAAATGAATAAAATAAATGCTTCTGTTTTATTAGTTTTAAGACGTCTTGGCTTTCCTCGCGGAAAAAATACGTCAGGGCATTCAATAAAAACTCACTTTGAAGGCAAGGCTACAAAGGATAGCTACACACCAATAATAACTTATGCATGAATCTGAACACAGGACCCTGCCTGTCTCAAATGTCTGTCTCAAAACATAGATTAAAGAATTGTTCAGTAAGGTGACCTGTGTAATTGACAAAATGTGCCAATTTTGAATTCGTCTTTGGGAAACTGTTTGCTCAGTGTTGCAGGCGAATAGAAAGAGTATTATTTTTTTCTTGGTAGTTTGCTCTGATGGCTAATCATTATATATAATATTGGAATATTATTATGTTAAAAGTTGTAAGTTTTCAATGTAGAGAAATACGGAGTGATAAAACGCTGGTGCCTACCGGGCACATAAAGACAGCAATTTGTTACACACAGAATAGCTTCAATCTCGACTTTTTTTTAAATTAATACAAAAACAGTCTTTCGTGGTCATGAGCAATTCAATGTGGATGATGTCAACTAATTTGCGCTTGGATTTTAGCAAAAATTTGAGGACGAAACCTGACCACTTCTCTTTGAATATTTGCTGAAGACTTAAAATGACAAGACAAATCTTGTCATTTCCACTAAACTCCTTGGCAAATAATCACTTTGTTAGACCAGTTTTGGTTTAAACAAGCTGAGACAAGTAATAAAAAATTCAAAAAATCGACCAATAGTGCCCAGCGCTTTTTTCTGTGATCATGTAAGTTAATTAAACTTCAATGTGAACAAATTTCCCAGATAATCAGAAGAACCTTTCCACTCTATTTACGGTTCACAACACACACATAGTGCTCAAATATGTCGATTCTTCACAACGAACACTTTCTATTCACCTCACTTGGGTGCAATGATGCGATATCCGATGAAAATGCAGACAGCTTCCCCTAGCGGCTTACGAAACCCGTATCCCGTCCCTTCAAGCAATCTCATGCCCAATCGTTCGTACTGTACCGCAATTTTTGCGTTTCATCACGTTTATGATGTCTGATCGGAATATTCTGTGCCATTTTTTATTATCCTTCCTTACCGGAAAGATCCTCCAGCAGGTCCGTGTGTCAGCCAGTAGACACTACTTTTGTGCAAACATGAGTGTGTACGCAGTGTAAACAATGGATACCGATTCTGCACCATTAGGCAGGAATTGCATCCGACTATTTAGATGGTGTCCGCAAAAAAAAACAAAGAAGAATGTTCGGAGTGGTCTTACACCATATCCCTTCGATAGCCATCGGAGAAGAGATATGTTGCGGATAAAGTCGATGATACGATCAAGTCCGGGATGGGATGCCTGGGTCGTGTTATTGGTCGTGGTTGCTTGGCCATACATGCTTTTGGCGCTGATCCCAAAACCAACCGTGGTTTTTGGTTCGTACCTTTTGCCTCCTTTTTCCCGATAACGGATGGAAAGACAGCACAAGGAAGTGTAACGCTGCATTACAATGAAGCTTTGCGAGGGATTGGAAATTGAGCGAAAGCTTTGGATCGTACGATTTTTTAGCAAATCCTTTGTGGCCGTGCTTGGATTTTCTTCACACGTACCGTACGGCAGCAGACAAAGTCTATCGTTTAAGTAAAGCTGCTATGGTGGAATATTAGCGATTTTCTTCCGTTCTGCATTTACTGTACAGAAAAAAAAGCTTCGGAATATTTTGAATCATTTAACTATTTGCAATTTCCTTTCTCCTTAAACGCTTGCCAACACAAAGCAACAAAATATCTTCAATCAGGATAGGTTTGATTTTTTTACGGCCCATGTAGACGCGGTTTAGGTATGCAGAAAAGTGAAATTGTTCCTCCTTTAATCAATAAAATTTCCATTCTTTATTATTCTTCCTTACAAAACAAAAACAAAAACTCCTCTCGCAATCTTCCTCAGCTGTTGCGAGAAAGACACGATGACATTCGTTTTAGGTGGCGCACTTAAAAAAACACCGAATCGTTTTGCGGGGAAAGTTTGAACCGGAAAAGTGCCCGGAACGCTGCCCACCCAACCGAACTGGGTCAAACCTAATTTGCACTGCTAAACCTCGACGGGAATGGCAAACGGGACGGGAAGTTAACAAAAATTCTGCCATCATTAAGCCAACAAAACGCTTGTCCATGTAGCGTTGATAAAGTCCTTAGACCTCGAGCCACCCCATCATTCGGAGTCGTGTTGTGCTGGTTAGGAACAATCCCTTCTCCAATCGCCCGATAAGGCAAACACAACTTTGGGTAACAGTAATAGGAACGCCAAAAAGTAGTAACGAGAAAAAAAAAGGCTTTGCCTACCGTGAAACGTTTCATCCTGTGTAATGTTCTTTCGTTTCACTTTCTTTTCCACTTAGTTTGCATGTCAATGGGTGTGGAAAATGAACAAGAAACGGCAGTTTTTACACAGGACTTCCTGCAGGATTGGTACGTGGGAATAAAAGAAAACCCCTGAAATGGTGCGATTCATTTGAGCGTTTGTTGGTTTACATTTGTTTCGTTGTGTTGTGAGTGTTTGTTTTGGATTTTTTTCTTTCACTTCCTTCGTGCTTACACCTTCCGCCTTGGAGAGCTTGTCGTGGAATGGAACTCGTTCCATTAGAGTTGTAGCAATTTTCCGTTTATGCAAATTATTCGATGACAGTTTCGTGTCAAAGTTTTGGTAGTGATTTCTACCAACACTGCCAAGCGCGTTGGCAGAAACGCACGAAACGAATAGATAGAGACGTTCTCAGCTGTTGTTGATTTTAAGTTGTTAAAAGAAAAGCTACTTAAAAAGGCTGATAGTAAACACGCTGAAACACGCATCGGATTATACGTACAAATCTGAGCTGTGGAAAACCTTGACGATTAACAAATGTTTCCATTCTCATGTTGAATGTTGAATACACAGTGCTTAACGTAAATGTACGAGCATATGGTTTTTATACAGAACAGCATAATAAATCATTCCTAGGTTTTGTCTTCGGCAACGCTTCATTGATGAAGCATATTTTAGTTGTTTCGCCTTTAACGTCTTTTGGTTTTATTTATTTTAGTTTTACAAATATTAATGCGTCCTGCAGCCGTCTTTCTTTCGATCACCTACAAAAAAAGCTTCTTTTGTCGAACCACAACATATATTTTTTCGCATTTATACAGATAAATTAATAATGTTTTTTTATGATTGTATCTGTGTCCAATGTGATGGTCCTACGCCTCTCCCTGATGCTTTTACGCATTTTTCCTGATCTCCGATTTCAGCTTCGGGCTTTGAGCAGTAGCAGAGTTGTCTTTTAAGTACCCTGCGGAGACAGTCACTTGAACCGTTCTTAACAAATATAGTAGATTGAAATAGTTTTGAGATTTTATTTTACCGTTTTGTTTCTCAGAATTGTAAGTATATGATTGATTTTCTTCGATTCCTTCAACATTAAAATATCGTGGCCCAATCATTGATTTGCTCTAGCTGTTCTATTTGTTTATAATTTTTATCATCCAAAAATTGCGTACTTCTTCTTTCTCTTCTTCTTCTTTTATTCTTTCACTTTGATCCTACATACTACAGAAATTTCGGTCTGCCATAACTGACTTCCCTGACAACCTGAATATTTAATGCTGAATTATCACTACTCTATTGACAAAATTGCATTAATAGCCACTACTAAGGGATTCTCCGATGCAAATTTGCCCTAGTAGTACCTAAGTAAGCAGATTTTGCCAATAGGGTGTTAGTAATTTTTTGCTTTCTTTTCGTGAATGTTATGTAAACTATTAGCAACGCAAACGAACAAAAAAAACTATGAAAATGGTGTCTACATATGGTAGATCCTTAAGCGAAAAAAATATGGGCAACCCTAGTAGTACGGTAAAAATACAAAAGGAAAGGAATTCTAACGATGGATCGAATCTGATTGCATCAAAAGTCAAGCAAAAACTGAAACAACTATTTTTTTTAATTTAAACGACCGATTTTTGCGCGAATCTAGATGAAAGATCATTCTTTACAAAGATGAAGAATGGTATTTTTTGCGCTTATCTCATTCATTTATGTTTTCATTTTAAGTATTAAAGAAAGTTTAAGTTTGACAGCTCAATTTTAACTCTGGTTCCTTAAGTTTATCATAGTTTTTTTGTTTTAAAATTAGATTAAGTTCATGATTGTATAGCCCATGAGGTAATTTTTTTTTTTTTTTGTAATAAACAATAAGTAAAATATTAATAACCGCAAGGGGTAATTTAGTTACGTTATGCACTGTAACTTTTGTTTCTGTTACACGAAAGCTCCTTAAAGAAATGCTTCAACCGTAGAATATGGTTCCAGCTATAGCATGGACCAAGTGGATTAATTTAAATCAAGAACCAATTCTTTAGTGCAAACACTCACACAGTAGGACTAGATAAAAAAAATATATAGTGCCAACTTCCGCTTTCCGTTCGACAAATCGCCATAAATTTCAATTTCGTTCGATACGCTCGAAACCCTCCCCAATTGAACTGGTGGTCAGTATTGGTGGTATCGGAAGTCGGAAAATCGTTATTCTACCACAAAAAAACTAGCACTCACACACACGCACACACACACTCAAACACACATTTTGTGTGAAAACCCCAAAGTGCGGTTTGTTTGCCTTCCCTGTCCGGTCTCACGATTTTGATGCCATTCGAAACGGAAATTTAGAACCGTTCGCTGTGTGCTGTAAGCGGAACTTGTTCGTTCAATAGATTCTCTTCCTTTTAACTTTGCTTTTTTTTGCACTGTGCTGACTGGGCAGGAACTCGACCAGCAAGAGCAAACCAACACACACATATAGGCAGTAACCCCTTTCATTCAACAGATGCTCCTGCGCTGGAGTTCGGTATCGGTGCGAAGTGTTTGGAGTATTCCCATGTGCTCCCACGGGAAATGTGGCCCGGAACGATCACCGGACATTCTTTATGTTCGAATGAAATGAAAATTTATCTCTCAATATAGCCTGGCCAGGCATCATTCAAAAACCGGAAGCAGGTATTACATTTTGCGTTTTAGCAGCGCACCCTGAGGTGAAGTCCGAGCGGTTCGATTCATTGCCCTAATAAATCTTTATAATACGAAAGCATTCCACAGTTTTAAAAGATGGTTGGTAGCTCGCACGCGGGGCGATGATAATGCACCCAAGCAACGGCTTATCATTGTAGCGCTCAGTTTTCATTAGCTAACCTTCATCCAACACCAAAAATAAGGATCTTATTAGAGGCTTTTATTCTTTTGGGCTAAAATTTGGTGCGCATTTTGCCGTGCTTTTAACTACCAAAAAAGGCTCATTCTCGTTCGCTGCCATAATAAAATTACACGCAACACCATTAGCCACAGTTTACAACTTTCACCACGGCTAATGGAACTCTGCCACGTTTTCCTAAGACATTCCCCAAAAACAAAACCCTTTCTCCAGCCAACTAAAAAAGGGGGGGGGGGGGGGGCAAAAAAGGAAAACGAAACCAGCTTTCAGCGACAGTAAACTCCATAAAACTGACGGAACTAATAAAGTTATGCAGCAAAGTGCGTGTATGGCCCTGGTCGGTTTGTCACTGTTTCAGGAAAAATAACAGACCAAAAGCCCCGGTTCCGGATGCACGGGGAAAAAAAACCCTGTTTTCCATACCATCGCTTAATGCAATCAAAGCGAGATATCTCTCCACTGACCTTGCTGTTTGGCTGTTGAAAACCGTGTCCTTCCCCCGCCTCGGGTGTCTTGTTTGATTTAATTTGTCAGCCAAGCGACTTGAACTTTCAAGTCGACAAAATCTGCCCGAAATAAACTCAATTAATCAGCGTCGAGTCGTGTCGTTGTTGCGGGAGTCGGGCGCGTCGAATTGTGCTGCTAAAAGTCGTCCACTTTCGCCGGTCGGTCGGTTGCCATTTGCAAACAAACTGACACTGGTGAAGTTCAAAATTCAATCAAAATACATCCCTGATTGGGTCGGGACCAACATTAACCGATGGGCACGATTTCCTTGCCTTTTTTTTTTTTTTGCTGTTGTTGCCAGAGTTTAAAAGCATCAAAATGGTGGACAAATGAAATTATCCTCTTTGCAGTAAAGCAGGAAGCATGGCTTGATGAAATTGTAAATATGTTTTTAATAAAATTTCAAAACGAAACTTCTCACCCACCATGGGGATGTAAGTAGGAGGATAAGTTTTGGAACAAATATGACAGCTCAAAGAACATTCTGCTACAAACATATTACACTCCTAGTTAGCCTTTGTTCCTGGGGAATAGAGTGAGAACCAAGTCCTCTCCGGTCGGACCAGTCGAAAAGCGTTCAACAGCATCCTGTACGGCCCAGACCGATTTCGAAAATTTCCAACTACGCGAAACCAATATGCTACGTGTGGGGAAAGAGCACAAGGGTGCAAGGCTATTTGTTGCTTGCCCTTAATGCGATTACCGACGGTGCAGACGAGAATCAATTAGTTCTCTTTGTTGTTTTTAATTAGATTCCGAGAGTGTCAGACAGGTCCCGATTGTTTTATCGCCACCGAGCGCTTGATGACGAGGTGCGTTGTGATGTGGTGAAGCAGAAAGTTTGCCACTGAGAGGTCTCTTGTACATGTGAATGGTAAAGACAGGTTTTTACTCACATATTGATTAAGCTTTGTGTGCTAGTAGTCGTTTCATTTGGTCGTTACTTTTACATGATCTCTACTTGGAACGGAACGCATTTTTCATTGTGATTCTATTTTATTCTTCACTTTGTTAAAAATAAGCTTAACTTTACTCTTCTTCAAATGGCTTTCCGCTCATTGCTAATACAGACACGAAATATTTAATTGCCCTTTCGTGCTCCAGTTCATCTAAAATGCTTCTACTTCATTAACCATCGCACGGTGGCGGGACTTTGGGCGGAACCAAACTTGCTCCAAACTCAATCAAACTGCGCTTCACTCAAGATCAATCACCCACCGAACGTCGAGTGGGTCACGAAAATTTTAATTAAAAGCATCGTTACATACTTTTTGCCCGGGTTTGCCGGGAAAAACTTGCGATAAAACTTTTGCGCCGAACCAAGTCCGGTCCATCTTCGCCTGACTGGTACAGCACCGTCCATCGCTTCATTAAGCTTTCCTCGCACTTGTATTCCACCGTTTCCCCTGTTTTGTACACGATAAATCATTATCGGTAAATTTATTTCGCAGATCACCAATGCTGATTCAATATTGAATATTAATTTACTTCGTCGGTGCTGTACGGTTCGGTACGACGGTGATGATGATTACTGTCCCGCTGAGCAGACACATCTTCTCGTACGATTACCATCAATTAGGATGTTCCATTTAGAGAGAGAGAGAGAGAGAGAGAGAGAGAGAGAGAGAGAGAGTCTTCCACGTGTAATTTGCAGCATTTTTATTCAGTCTTTTATTTCTCACTTTTCCCAACTTTGCTTGCGCCTTTAACCATTGCTCGTTGTTCTTTTTTTGCAGCTTCCTTACACGATATCGGTCCACTACGATGACAACGAAGGTGCGGTACAGCATCCCGAGCTTGACATTCCGACCAGTGGCATCATCCCGCGGACGGTGGAAAGCTTCACCGTGCATCTCGTGTGCTGGGGAAACGTCACCAAGGAGGTGCCGGTTGGCATTCATCTGCACGTCGAAGGACCACCGAAGCATAATGACACGAAATTGATTATCAAGCGAAACAAAATTTGCATCAAAGGTGAGTGAGTGGAGCAAATTCAGTCAAAACGTAAAGTTATTTATTTTATTTTATGGTTGAAAGTTCGTCATTCAAACAGTTTTTTATTTGGTCATCGTCATTAGATGGCGTGTAAAAAAAAGGCATCATTTAGATATTTAGTAGCTCAATTATAGGACTACAAAATGATATACAAAATGTATCGATACAAATGGAAATATATTATTGCTGTCCTCTTTACTTTCAATAACCACTGAAACACCGGAACTACGCTAACGAACAGTGGGCATTGTGCAACAGAACATAGGACAAATTGTTTGTTTTTAAATATATTATGAATTTTAAGGAAATTGTCCGTAATTGCGTTGAAGTATAAAAAGCAAATTTACTTCCTTCATTTTACAAGTTCATGATAAGATGCAGCTATTGTATACATATACAGCCTCATAGCTCAAACGCTAAGAGAGTGAGTGAGCTATGCAGCTCGAACGTGTGCAGAGGTCCTTTACTAGGTTTGCCGCCAGGAAAATCTAAGTAAAGCAAGCCTCTGCACTTGTTATGAGGTCAGATGTCGGATACTTGGATCAGTGTTCCTCGAATCCCGTCGTGCCAATGCCGAATACTCCTTTAACGCAATCATCCTGATAGATTGTACTGTCTCTGCTCACCTGCTCCGTCTCTGCTCTCCTCAATCCCTTTTTATATCCCCTCCGGTAACCCGCGTAGAAGGGGATCTTCTTGTTCCTTCTAGGCGCACAGCAGTGGGGCGTAAGGACTCTTTACTGCGTGCGGTTGCAAGCCTTCAACTCCACGTCTCACCTTTTTAACTTCCACCTTCCCTTGATATCCTCCTCCTTGATATCCTCCTTGATATCCTTTCATTCCCTCCTATCCTCATCCTTATTATAAGTTTCTATTGCGTTTTTTGTACGTTAGGTTAGGTTAGGTTAAGTTAGGTTAAGGTATTTTTTAGTTGCACTATTTTTTAAGCAAATTTTAGTTAAGCCACTAGGCAAACAAATGAATTAGAGTGAAGAAAATATTTTGGGATAGCAAAACGAAACCGAAAGTTTATTTATGAAGATTTAAGATACACGCAATACGCTCAAATGACCCCATATTATCAATGGCACGGGAATTCAACAGATTGTCTGAGCATTTTGATGAGTGTAGCAGCAATCAAGGAACATCTGCTGTTTCTGTTACAATTTTCTGTTTTAAATTTCGTCTAGTTGAGCCATATTCCGGTGGAATATGAATTTAAAAAAAATCAAATACCAAATATCGGTTACAGTATTATGGATATATGCCTGACCTGTCAATTCTTCCATTTATTTCCTTAATTTTACCCTTAGCTGGACAGTCCAGGAAGCGTACAATGTCATGTCACGAGCGGCGCAATTTTCACATTATTTAAACCTATCATAAGTCCCTAGAAGCGAGGGTTTAATAGAGATTTAATGCTGAAATTATGCTTTTGTCAATAAACTCAAGACTAAAGATATTATTTCGATCAAAAGATTCACCTTTTAGTTAGCGACTCAATACCGTATTTGTTTGAAACGTGCAATATCGATTGACGATGTTTTTTGCTGAACAACAATACAGTTTAAATTCCACTATAATAACCAATAAAAAACAATTACAAACATTTAACTTCTCTCGTAGTATAAAGGCATATTAGTAGTTAGAGGCATATTAAATTATCAAAAAAGAAATCATGTTTAGTATTTGATTTATTTATTTACCTCAATCGAGCCCATAGTGAAATGCTCTATCATCAAGGCTCTCCAAAATCGCTTATGCCCTTTTTTGTCGTACCTCATTTTCCATCCCAATTCCGGATTGAATACCATCGTGTGTGCCTGCAACCCGCACCAATACACCGACCCAAATCTATCGAATGTTGATTGCATCACATTCATTCAACCCATCTTTTGCCAAAATTCGTTCCTCTTTTTTCCTCTCTCTTGTACGGGTTGATATCGCTTTTCAAATCGATGCGGCATAAAATGCAAATTGATGGCTTTCGATACGAGGTTTGCCTTTCCCGTCGAACCGTGCAGCGCCCCCGTTTTTTTGCTACAAAACCACGATGTACGATTTCGACAGCAGACTGTGAACCGATTTAGAACTGATTATTTAGAATAAAATATTCACACACGCACAATAGGCCAGAGGAGAACTCTCGTTTCGATTTCGATTCTCCTGTTTGAGGGGTTATTTCTTGCGTGATAACCAATTCATTTCGCAGTCAAAATAGATCGGGAATCTAATTTATTCCGATAACATTTACGGGTAGGAAAATTTGACTCGGTTTATTTTTTAATAAGAAGCCATTCGTTATATTATTTTAATTAAAAAAATCTTAAGCCACCACCAGCACCAGTACCACCACCAGCACCAGTACCACCACCAGTACAGCAGATAAATCGTTCCGAAAAGATTACACTATTTGTGCATGGATCGTTGAATTAGTCTTAAGTAAACTTGCTTTTCGCTGGATTTGCCAATATTTTCCTTCACCAACGGCGATACCTTTTCTCACCCCAGGAATGCGATAAATTTCAATTAATTCCAACAGCTCACTCCCCTATCCGGAACAAACAGAAACAAAGAATTTCTCAAACTTGCTTGCCCTATTCACTATCGTGAAAGCGTGTTGCCGCACAACATTAAATACACCAAAGCCCTTGCCCAAACCACAACTAGGCCGTACTAATCGAGGTTTTCTCGCGAGTTTATTACGAGCAAAAGCAACTCCTTAAACCCCTACCGCTCCCTAAACGATTCTGCGAGGTATTGTCGATAAAAAATAATGTTTGTTTTGTCGCTGCTCATCGGCAAACATCGGTGTTTGGTTAACCACAGGCAAACAAGAAACAAATGAGAATATAAATTCCACCGTAAAGTTCCATTACTTAAGCGCCGGCAGGTCGGAGCAGAACGAAGAATTTCTAACTGCGTGTTTCAATCGCGTTAGTGACAAATTTTACAAACAAGCCTCTAAAATAGAACCATTCACCAGTGGGTATTTTATGGCGTACCAAGCAACATTGCAACTGTGGCCCCGCGGGTAGAGGATAACAAATAAACATGTTTTTGCTTCGGGTTTCTTACAGGAATGCATCCGGCAAGGAATCGTCTACCGGCAGCGGAAATCGCACCACAGCAAGGACCGGCCCTGTTGGGTGCGGCCGCTTGCGCCCTTGGGCTTGTGCTGGTGGTGGGACTCATCGCCAGTGCCATGTACGTGCGGGCGCGTAAACAAATTCGGCAGGACTCGTTACAGTAAGTGAAAGTGAATAAATGAACATTATTGCTTGTTTACAGCGGCTGTAAGTTAGCCATGGGAATGTGTGCAGGTAGAGAATCTCACGTAGTTTCGTAGAAGCTTAAATCAAAAAATCCTTTTTTCTCCTGTAAATGTTACCTTCAAAACCCAAAGCACGCAGTATTGTAAACAATACTGCATAAACTGTATATTCGCCGAAAAAAGATTAGTTGTGAGCTTCTATTAAATGAGATATGTATAATTTGTTGAATAAAATTCCAATAATAATCACCTAATGGCCATTAATAGTTGAATCGTCTATCGGAAAATTATACTCTAAATTTTCAAACAAACACTCAGTCTTTTTAAGGTAAATCCGTGCATTTCTAGATGCCTGTTTTTCATTTACAAAGGTTTTATAATTATAAGTACGATTAGCAAACTTAAATCCTCAACACATACTCAATACGTAATTTCACATGCGTATTTACTTGTTTTGGCACGGAAATTGCAAATATACTGAAAATAAAGTGATTGATACTTAGTATATCTGTTAATACCCCAAGAAGTACAAAATTTATTTACAAAACCTCTTACAAAACCAAAAAAAAAGGTCTCAGAAACCCGAAGCCACGTAAAAACTAATTTTCTTTGGACTGTTCATCCCTTATGGTTTTACTTGGTCTGTATCACAGCTATAAATTTATAAAAATATTCAGCTACCAAATCTTCCTTCTACAAGCCTTAATTTAAGTTTATAAGCAAATCCTGAAAATAAGCAAAAATGACTCATGATTTTCAGCTGGATTTCATTTAGGAGTTATCGGGAGGCCGAGTACAAGCGATTATTATTGAATCTCACCAATCGCTTTGAACACTGTGCTGACTGACCTTGCAAAGAAGGCATCAGAATAAAGAACATTACAGAGTCTAAGTCCTAAGGCGCTACAACCGCTTAGCGGTCTTGGCCTGCTGCAGAAATCCTCTAAACCGCTCGCGGTCCAGCGCTGTCGTCTCTCAGTCCATCATCCCGACCTTCAAAGCATTAACGCCTTCACACCATCCCCATTTGGGCCTGCCACGCCTCCTGTGTGCACGTGGACGACCTAAAATGACTTTACGGGCTGGGTCGTTCGGCGTCATTCTAATGACATGACCAGCCCACCAGAGACTGGTGAACCTAATGCGCTGTAGGAAAGTTAGTTCATCGTATAGCTCGTAGAGCTCGTCATTGTAACGGCTCCTCCATTATCCTTCCACACATATGGCCAAAAATCCTTCTGAACATCTTCCTCTCGAACGCGACTAAGAGGGTTTCGTCAATATTCGTTAGTGTCCATGTCTCAGAGACGTATGTGACTATCGGGACCATAAAAGTTCTATATAGTCTCAGCTTCGATCGTCGCGAAGGTTAGATTTTTCTAATAACCATAAAGTTGGAAGAAACGCCATTGAATATAAGATATTTCCTTTGATAGAATTACTACCTGTCTCCCCAAGGAGCTTCGGTTTACGTCTACTAATTCGCTATTTTTAACGAAACAAACCATTCCCAATGCTAAATGTAATTCGACATTGATTACATGCAACATATGTTTAATAAACAAACAAAAAAATATAATAAACTTCCACTCAGATGAACCCACATCACGAATCCACCTGCTTGCTGGAAATTAGCCGTTGCTCTCAACTGCATGTAATACTTTTAAACCATGTTCCACGTGTCTTTACTTTAATAACAGTGTTTTGCAATCTCATCCGACCAACGTGCTAATATCGGTCTTGTTTCTCGAAAAGAACATGCACATCCTCCATGTTAGGTTTCTCCACATGCCAACCGGGAACCAAGGTCCAAAAACGGACCGTTCCGATGGTAACACATGTCTGAACATGTTCATTTTACCGTACTGTGGTGAAAATGGACGAGATCTCTGGTGCCTTGTTCCATCTGTTTACGGTTATGTCGGTGTGTATGTGTATGTGTGTGCATGTTTGTGCCCTAGACTTCGTCTTGTCAACACCCCAAACGGGAGTCAACACACATTTTTGAAACGCAAGACAGAACACAGATAATCCCTTTTCTGTACCGAATGTCCCAGTCTGCGTAGTCTTCGTCGCGCCCATCCATCCGGTGCGCTCAATGCACCAGGGGGCCAAAAAGGAACTGGAATTTATGCTTCATCGATATTCGTGTTTTTTTTCTCTCTCTCTCGCTTCACTCTCCCATCCTTTCCCATTGCATCCATTTTGCATTTGGTTCAATGAGCTGGGGAGATAGCCCATTGCAACCGGATCGATAGGGAGTCGCTGTTTGTAAATATTTCCACTCTATACATAGAGCCGGTGTCGGTGTCGATGTTCGAGGCTGTATTATTAATGTCCGGTGTTTTTACGTTCGTTTCCCGGTCTATTCCTTCCTGTAGCACCAGCTTCACCACGGCAGCGTACGGCAGTCATCAGAATGTTTTCATCCGGTTGGATCCCTTGGGACGCCCGCCTAGTGCCAACAGTGGTTCCTACGCAACGATAGCAAGCCTCAACAAATATCCTATCAGCGAGTCGAAAAAGTCGTGTAAGTGTCACTTTTGGGAATGTTTTTTTTTTTTTCTGTTACGTTTTTGCTTTTAAATTTGTGAAAAAAGATACGAGCCTGCCCGACTTTAAAATGCTGCTTCCCTGCTAAATTTACTTTAATTAAATGTTTCTAAGTTTCAAATTGATTCCCGGTTCTATCCCTGTCCGTGCCATTGCCACCTCCAACGCCTTTACCCTGCCCGTTCGATTACCCGGAAACAAAACCTTTTGCAATCATGGTCCTGCACTCACCCAACATAAACATGAACCGTATCTAAAATGGATGCGTCCCACACTCAACCCAACCCAGCTCCTCCACAAAGCCCAGTGCCAACATCGCTGCTACTATCCATGTTCGTTCTTCCATTGCGCTTCCGGCGTCGTTCACTTGCAGGGTTTCGCAGCACCCCTTCGCCATCGCCGTACGCGACAGCTCTTCTGCCCTTAGGGCAGAATGGAACCGCAACGGGGACGGAGTCGGTCTACGCCAAGCCCGAATCGGTCTGTCCATCCCGGGTGTCCTACTACGCTTCATCCCAGCTAACACAGGTAAGAGCTGTCCATTTCACTCGACAAACATATCCGTGTGCTAGTACCGCCCCGGACCGTCATTGACTTCCCTGCCGACCGCCATTGTCCAGTGACCGAGTCCTGCCACCTTCCCAACTGCCTGACGAGGGTTCTCGCGTACTGATTTTCAACCATTCCAGAAACTTTGGAGGGTGATTTGTTCTCTCTTGCTCCCCCTTATGTTTGTACAGGACGGTCTATTCTTTTTTTTTTTTTTTGATTTACTACCGGCTGCCAGTTGATATCTTTTATCGTGCATTCATAAAGTACGCATGGATCGGTGTTTTTTGCTGGTGGAGAACGATTTTTTGGGCATAAATACTCAACGAACACCTCTGGCTATTTGGGTTGTAAGCTTTCTTTTTCTGGGTATCGTGAAAACAACTCAGTCATTTTTCTTATTCTGTTTTCAGTGGAAAATTCACTAGACTTAATTCGTATAAAAACTCGTAAAGTTATTTTAATTGGAAAAATGCTTCTTATTGTTAAAATGATTAGACAAGTACAATGAATTGATTATGCACTACGACGCAGCAAAAGCTGAAGATGTTTTAAGTTTTGATCCACCAGCAACATTGAGATACGCGTATAATGAAAATATTATGACACTGTTCTTGATCATCATGTTAGTCTGCTGATGCTTAAAACTATATTTATCATATCAAAGTACCTTAACATCTGACAATACGGTAGTAAGCCGTAATACTAAATTAAAAATAAATAAATAAATAACTCCAACCGAGTATGCCTGCGATAAAGCAAAGAATAAGGAGAAAATGCCTTTTCAATATGTTTATAAAATATATTCAACACAAGCGGTGTTGGCAATACTGTACCGTCATAATTAATTATAAATAAATAAAATGAATAAATAAATCCATTTAAGTTTAGTTCTTAAGAGCCCTGCAGGTCCTAAAGTTCTAACGGCTTAGGTTGAGGAGAAAGGACTGTTTTATCCTCATATCAATTGTTGTAAAAAGATGGACAAAACAACAGAGCTCTATTTTTATGTCGCCAAAGTAGACTCTAAGTTAACCATCATTCAGAATTTCGTAGATCAATTTTGATGCGCCATTAGCAAGTTCCGATGAACAAAATGCTATCACACAATATTGGAGTTGTATCCACAACCATAATTGCTAGTTAATTCCATATTGTCTAGTCAGAAGTGGTCCACAGATTACGTAACGCTAAAATCCGGATTTTTTCTTACACCCTTCCCCCTTATTGTAATAAAATATAAAGCTGGAAGAGGCCTCGCATCCAACACTTCGTAACGCTAACGCAACCTCCCCTCCCAAAATTCACTTAAATATGATTTTGTGGGTAAAATGTAAAGTTGATTTAACTTTTTATCGCTCTTTACATCTACATGGCAGGAAGTCGTAAATTTTAAACTGCAATAAGAACATATGACACACGAAACGATGAGACGTTGGACCAAGTGTTATGAAATGGATTATTTTAAAGTAAGATTATAATTTTGCCTACACCTTGTGTAACACATCGTTATAACCCTCCCTCCCCTTTGTGTAACAAACCGTAACGCTAGAGGGTACCTTTCCCTGCTTGAAGCGTTACGTAATTTATGGACACCTTCTGACGAGACATGTTCAGTTAATCTATTATAGCGTTGAAGCTGTTCGTGATAAAATTGTGCGGTAATTAAGCGTAAATTAAAATCGTATCGAAAGCACTTATCATTGCTTTTGGTTATTAAAATATTTTTAAGTAGTTTTACGTTTATGTTTCAATTATTATTATTGGCAGCTGAAATACTAAGATTTAGGAACAATAAATTATCTTAACCAAGTGGAGTTTTTCCACTTTTCAATAACTTAGCCAAATATATCAAATAAGCCTCGTTTTCTGGAGTTTGATGAACTGAAAGGTTTTCTATCAATTGGTTTACTAGGCTTTCTAATTCCACGTAGTTAGATGGCCAGTTCCCATCTTAAGTCAATAGTGATATTTTTTTCCAAACTAATTTTCGATATTTTTGTATTTTTATTTACTAATTACTCATACCGATCTTAAAAGATTCCAAAAGTAATCTTCTACGCTAATGCTCGTGGTTGCCTAACCAACCACGTAGCACAACCACGAGATCAAAGCACTGTTCCGCGATTACGTGCCATTGTTTGGGAACGAAAATTATTTTTTTTCCAAAAATCAATAATGACCGTCTCATTATTCATAGCGTAAGAAATAATTTTTCTCCTGTACCATCTTTCAACAATACAGTGCCGCAACGTCCCCCAAGAAAGACGTTCCGTTTTAAAAAGAAAAGACGAAAAGTACTACTTCTTCTTTCATCCTTACTGCGTTGCTTTTGGGATAGACGAAACATGGGACCAAAAGAAAATACGAACAGAACAAAGCACACTTCTCTCCCCAAACACCTCAAGCGTAACACGTAAGGCGTATCGAAAATTTGTCACCGAATTGAAAATTAAGCAATTTGAATGGGAAGTAGGAAAATTTCCATTTTCACCCCTCGGTTAAAGTTCGGAAAAGCGTATCATCACCCTGCCCACCCCCTGCACATCCCCTCGTTTGCTCACGGAACATTTCAAAGTGATGGCAAATTTTCCATCAATACTGTCACAACACAGCTAACAAAAAAAAAAAACTCAGCGAGCGTCAATCAACGTTCCAGGTGGGAAGCAAGCCGCCTGGGATGTATGTTGTAGCAAACGACGGAAAAGGGAACGATTTAGTCGGTTGGTTTGAAGTTTGACATCACTTTAAATGGGACGGTTCTGTGTGATTAAATTTGCAAGCAATTTCAAATGAGATATTATCAAATCAAAGGAAAGATGTGCTTCATGGAGGAGTAAAGAAGTTGCCACGGAGAGTTCAGTGGTAGTTTGTCAATTTGATAGTTTTATAAGACTTTCAGTTTCATTTTATTACAGAACATTTTATCACATGTTTACTTACATTAAGTTGACAGAATACAAGGCACAATTTTCTACATATAAAAAATATAAACCCTCCAATCGACTAATGACCATCTCCCTCAAAGAAAGTCATCATAATAATTTGAGACAAAAAAAATATTTGAAAACTTCCTTAATAAAGCAAACCGTACAAAGATTTCCGCATCCATTATCACCAGCACGGGCCGCTCCACTACTGCAAAGGGACCGGTGACATAAATTGAGTGAACGGCAACCGCGGCACAGTGGCGGATTTTTCCTTTGCCATCCGCCCCGGTGCCAGAGGTGTTAGTTAAAAATTAATAACAATAATGAGACTCTTTGTCGTACCCCGAAAGATGAGACCAGTCATTTTTCACAAGAAATTCCCCCTTTTCCCTCACCGCCACGGGATCGGGTCTTTAGTCTTTATCCTTTTGAATTTCCGTTGCTGCTTGGTTTGGAGGAAATGGATGGGAAAATGATCCCTTGATACTGGGGGCATGGGGGCAAAAGGGGCGGGAAAAGGCATACTGCAGTGGTCGGTGTTCGGTTTTAGCTTTTATCAGCAAATACTAGCACACCAGAGACGCACAAAGGAAAACATACCAAAGCAAGCAACAAGAAAAAAACGCACAGAAATAACAAACTGGTGACACTTTTCGGGCTTCGCAAGGAAGCCACTGTCACGGGGCCACAAAAGGTTGCGGACAGGCGAGCTTGCCACAAAACATAAGCTACGGGGCGCACAATTTGTAACGAGATATTTCACATTTGTGTGTGTGTGTGTGTGTGTGTGTGTGTGTGTGTGTGTGTGTGTGTATGTGTCAAACCATTGCTACTGTTGCGGCGTCGTGCTAAAACAAAAGCTTCTCCCGCCCCTTCAAACGTTGGCGTGAGAAGAGGTGAGAAAATGATACATAAGTCTCTTCACTAATCCCTACAATGCGGTGAAAAGCGTGTTTTTTTTTCGGTAAAAGGGGTTTAAGTGTGGTTGCCAAGCTCAGGCAGGTGGTAAATTTGAAGCATTTCTGAACGATTACGCTTACTTTTCGCACCTGCATCGGTAGTTATTATCAATTATCTTTAGTTTGGTTTAAAAACGGCACAATAATGGTGACCGAGGGAAAATGAGCTGTACTGCGTGAGCACGACATTCAGCCAAGCACACTGTCAGGTGAGTTATTTAGAAATGTTCATTAATAATAGCTCACATCGGGTTCGCTTCTGGGATAGCCATGTACCTCATCAACCTCATCAACTACACAAAACGGTATGGAATGTCACACACCCTTAGAGGTAAGTTTCGAGTTTTTGACACCGGCACCATTATTAATATACACCTTCACACTAGCCTTTTCAAACATGCTTCACATTCCGTGTTGTTGCCGTTCCCTGCCTATACGCTAATGACAGCCAGAGGGAAAGTTTTGTTTACACTCAGATGAAGAAGTTTCCGGGCCAGAGTTCCTGGGCACAGGACACAAATACCAAACCCTAAATAGTGTGACAAGTAGACCGTTTCCAGAGAAAGAGAAAGAGAGTGTGTTGAGTGTGTTTTAATGACATTTTCATCATTAATTTTGAATGCTCAGAAAAACCGACCGAACACCGGCTACCACCTTACACTGCGACAATAGGGGTGCAAACTCCATCCGTTAATCCTTCCGAGTCTCGCCGGTGTCACAGTGAAAAGAAAGCGGCAACTCCGTTTCATCATTTTCAACACACCGTGTCCCTTATCGGTTGACCGGCGTTCGCTTACGGCTGGCTGGCACGGGCAGTGCAAGCAAAGTGGGTGACAGTTTTTGCCATGGCCCTCTCCCACACGCCCTGCTCGAAACACAAAAGCACTTCCAGCAGACAAGGACGTGGCGGAGAAGAAATGAACAGTCCCGCACAGGAACCCGCCGTGCTACGGGAAATGAGATCCGGCAAAGTGACAACCTCCCTGCTTATGTTTCGGGAAGTGGAAAGTCATCCCATCGGTGGGGTTTTGTTGCAGAAACCAAAAATATCCAACTCTAAACAACACAAGCCGCCAGGTGCAAATAGGAGGAGAGCGAAGCAACTGACGACGGTTAAAATATGCTGCGGTAAACTTGGCTGCTCCGAACACTGGTGGGTGGAAAATTATGTGCTTTAAAGAGTGTCACGCCTGCCGCGAGAAGGAAAAGGGCGAAGAAAATGCGGAAGGTTTCGTTAATAAATATCTTTCTGCGATCCATTTCCGCCTCGATGTGGTGCGTGTGTAGATCAAAGTGAAGCGAGTTTTAATAAATGATATCCATAGACAGTGGGCAACATTTTTATAAGAGCACTTGTAATATTAGAACGTTATGTTTAGTGCTCGTATAGAAAACAATATTTCCCTGCCTAAACCAGACTATGCATAATACATATCACAGACACACGCAAGCCTCACAACACCAACCCTCGTGGAGTTGGCTAGAATTTAAAAAAAAACGTGGAAATCCCTTGAGAATTATGCATAATAACAGCACAACAAGTGCTGAAATTTTGACGCTGAGCCATAATATTTTATACTGAAAAAATCCTTGCTCAAAAACATGAGTTTTAAGACATGTTTCCTAAATTAATGATTTACAAAGCTACTACTGTCAGGCAGAAATATGTATATCAAAAAATAGAAAAATTATACCGGGATCTTTGCGTCCGAAACTAACTAGAAACACAACAATCACAAGTTTACTAACTACGGTGCAAGATTAATTTAAAATTTTAAATATCTGATTTTTTTTATAACCGAGCATGTCTGGGATAAGGGAAAAACAGGAATGAAATTCTCCTATAATCTTGTTCATAGCCATCACATGCGGTGTTGAAAATACGGCGCACGCCGTCATACTTAAAATCTTTTTATCAGTAAAATATTTTTATTTTTAATTTTATGTTACCACCAAGGAGGAATGCCTTGTGCAATTTGTAGACAATTTTAGTCAACACTTGTGGTGTGAATCATACGGCAAAAAGCTATCGTACTGGAAATAAATAAAATGCAATAAATTGTAATTTATTTAACCATTTTTGTTTTTTGAAGATCCTCTCACTAATTTGCACAAGAACATCAAATAAGTCGAGTTCTTACTTATCGGAGCAAATATCTCACTTTCGAGCAAAAGCAAAATGTTGTGCTCTTATTGTTTTGGACAGCACTGTATCATGAAGAATCATTTATGCACATGTAACCCGTGCGTTACTCTCTTGAATCCTCGTGGTATAAGGGGACAAGAAATTCTGTAAATTCATACAAAAATTAAAGCTGTTTAAGTATCTTGAACATATCCATTATTATTTTATTATGACGCTGATGAAATATGCTCAAAATACTCATTGCAAGCTGAGAACTACAGGAAATTTTACAATAGCAACAATAAAATAAATGCAATAATGAATGTCCGCCAAATGTTCGATTAATTTTGGGGAAGTATTCGATGGATTTATTATATTACTTATAGATGTCTTAACTACACCTAGACATACACAAAAAATTATATTACATATTTAACACTTTTTTAAACCATTACAGCAGTACGACATAACCAGAATATACATAGAGAAGTTGCTGAATTACTTGTGTAAGAAATGTAGAATTGGCTTCATACATTATAATAGGTCTCGCCTGCCATCTACCATACTTGTTAATATCACGTAGTTGGATAGTCAGTCCCCACTGAGGGAAAACAGCTTAGCTAGGATTTGAACCCAGGTCCAGTAATATAAAGACCGATACCGCTGTCTCCTCTACCATCAGACAGCTAAAACTATTTGTGAAAAAAGGACCTCCATTTGCTCTAACATTCCTTTGCCCACTGTTGTGTAATTGATTGCACTACACCCCGGTCACGGTGAACTATTGATGCAATTAATCATCAACCTTTTATCGTTTACCCCTTGTCAACGCCACTCAGTAAAATCCTTGCGAATCCTTACGCTTTTCCGCTGCCAACTGCTTGCCCAACCACCCACAAAGTTCTTCCATTCCTTCTGGCAACTTGCCAACCGATACCGGGACTTGTTGAGCACGGTTCCAAGCACGACAGTTGTAATCGTTGACATTTTACACAATCCTCCGGCACGGCAGTTTACGTTTGATCTCCGCCAGCACTAACTAGCCACTCCATGGACTGGCACGTTCATGGCCGGCCACTTCCTTCTCACCGTTCACACCGAACCAGATGGTCACTTTGAACGTTTATTTTCGATTTATTGCGCACTCGGAGCGAACCGGTTGTCTTTGCTGGTGCTTTGTGTGTAGTTAATACAGTGGTACTGACACAACGTTCAATTTAAAATCCATTAAATACTCGTTGTTTGTGAAGACGGTAAATATTTTATAAAAGCTCTTTTGTCATTTGTTGTTAGTATTTCCCGTTTTGTTGAACAATTCTTAAAACAGGACACAATTTTTGTGGAATAGCTCTTCTACTGCAGCTGGAAATCCGAACACTACATTGTATCAATCATCTCTCTTCATTGCTGAATCATACGCTGTAGTGACATAGTACGACAATTTTGCTGCAGTGTCTTGCAATATTTTCTCCTCTTGGCTTCACTCCACAACACTGCGCCACAGCCTTGTCGTGTAATGGTCGATGGTGAACGTAGGATTCGTTATTTTTCAGCACTGTAGTAGCTTTTTTGTTGCTGCTGCCGGTCGCTTGTCGCTGAGTAGTATCCTCTTCCTGAAAGAATTTCGAAACAGCAATTCATTGCAACTCTTTTGGTACGCTAGCTTTGTGGGGTGTTTCAAAAAGTTTGTTTCCTTATCATCGAAAGATGTTTCAGACAAATTTCAGGCAACTTACAAAAATAATAAATCGCTGAGCATATTTTGCAACATTCTTTATCATACACTCATAAGTCAGTTACTCATCAATTTCCCATGTTTTTTTATAACAAAGGAATTCTTTAAAATTACACATTGTGTTTAAAAACGAGACGCAGCTTCTTTTGCTTTTTCTGTGTAGCTTATTTTATTGGTAAGCTCTAAAAATAACCAAAAAGTAGTCCACTGTTCGCGCGCGCTTGTATACGTTTTTCCGATCTTTGTCCGCTATTGATTGATTTCCGGCAGCTCGATCGCTCCCTAACTGATCCTAGGGCAGGCTCGTGCTGCCCTTTTATGATCCTTCTTTTCTCTCCTTTTCTTCTTGGTGCTTCCTAATTGACAGGGCATTGGGAACCTTATAAAGTGTCCAACACGTCCAACAGAGTTTGATAAAACGATGCCATTCTATGCCATTGAAAGTGCTTGAAAATTGGAAACAGAATTGAGCATTGCGCTTGTTAGATTATTCCAGTGGTCCAAACCTAAGCGAATGTAATTAGAGCCGTGATTATGTAAAGTTATCATGAATTCTTCTAAGCAACTACGACAACCAATACATCTCTTTAAATTTAAACATATGTCGAACTCGACGTAATCTTGTTTTTTTTTTTTAATTTTTCAAAATAAAGTCTCACTTAAATTGTCTATCCGATTCACAGTCCGAATTTGTCCATCCACCCAACTGTCCACAATCCGCGTTCGCACCACGCTTAGCTAAGTGCTGGGCACAATTTTTCTCCCGCCGATTTCAACAACGCACGGGTGTTGATGGATGGAAACCGGAGTTCAAACTGACAATAGAGTTTTCCCGTGATGCTCCACCCACCGTACAAGAGGGTCGGTGCATTCCTTTGACCAGCGGCTTCTGCCATCCATTTATCAACCCGTACTCCCAGACACTGGCAAGATCTGGATTTGAACGGTGCTCTCGATGGATGGTGTGTGTGTGCCGTTTTACCATTTCTGCCGCATTTCGAATGAATACCGCCGGTTCATTGAAAGTGGGACGATGTTTTATTCAGCAACTTTCAGGCAACGGCATCTTCCCGGTGTGTATCCATCGAATGTGCGCTTTGCTAACGAACCACGATTTTTATACCACCGAGCAAAGAGCAAACCTCGAACCGTTTGTCGGGAAGGATTCTGCACACGAAACCAAGCACGTCGGGTTTAAGCTTGCTGGGAGTTAGGTTAAGGCGGCTTTATCAATGCAATCGCTATTTTTCGCGAAAGAAAAAGCTCTCAATTATCGAGATGCTATCGTATTGGGCGATTAGTTAGTGTTGAAAGGCAGCTGCGATGTGGTCTTTAATGCTGACGCAACGTTTTATTATGGTTCAAGTTGCACCAAATGATGCTGCTTCGTTTCTTTGTGCTTTGTGCTTTTTATTAAAGATGCATAAAAGTTATTGCAAAAGCTTAAACATTCTATTTTATGATATTATATAACCTAACTTTACTTGTAACTTGGAAAATTTTAACTGGTCCTAGATAATACGAAGTAATTTATTAATTCGAATCAGCCTCACTGATTCAACCCATATCGTTTCGGATTGGCTTTAATCCTTTAATTCCGCCCGGAATCTTTATCGTCTTGGTCTCCTTGCTTTCTTCCACAATCCTTTCAGAGTGCTAAACCAATCCAAAGCTTAATGAAAGTAATGCCAACGCCTTACGGGGCCTAACATTAACTCCACAACAACCGATTTGCCAACGAGATAAACACGCCAACTCCATCGTTTGCTAGCTCATCCCGAACCAGCACCTCCCAGCAGCAACCGTATCGATTCTGTTAGCGGAGCTTTAGTTGGCTTATCAAATTTCTCTAATCATCAATGAAATGCCATAAACATGGAATCCCTTCCAATCTACCCAATCGCTCCCCATTCCAGCATAAAGGACCTTCGAAGCTTCCATCTTGTGGTTCGGTTCCAGATTCGTAGCGAGCCAAACGTCCAACGAGACGTCCTTACTGTTCGGCTCCTTGTGCAATCGGGCTTGAAACTTCATTTTCCCACCTCGAACCTCGAAACCAAACGACAAAAGATGGCCTGCCGAATGCGTGTGAAATGTCTTCTCGGCACGCAATCGGAGTTGACCGTCACGGAGCCATTCCGGTGTGTGGGCCTTTCCTGTTGCCCATAACAAGCAATGACAGTCGTTGTTGACGCAAATAGGCAGCAAAAATTGGGCCTGCTATGCCTTCCAAAACGAGAAAAGGATTGTCTTGTTCGGCGCTCGCCGTGTCGCATGAGCATCTCCACGGGAAGGTGACCCGGGCGTAAAAACGACTTGACGTGTTCGTAATTGCGTCGTAGCCGTTTGCTAGAACATAGTCTCGGAAGGTCTTCCACTCTAGGCTCTCGTTTCCAAGCAATAGCCGTACGTGTCTACCCAAGCTCAAACCCCAAAATCCCGTCAATGCGTGCGAAACAGTACGAGCGTGAGACCTTTTACTGCGGTGTTATTGTTCATTTTGGTTGAGATTTTCCAACAAATCCTACCGGGGCTGTGCTAGGCATTTCGGACACATCGGGCGGCCGTTTTTGCCACCCGTAGACGCACAGGCACACTAATGTGTGTTCATGTACGCTTTTCGCAGGTCTACAGCCTATCGACACCGGCGCGAAGCATCCACAGCAATGGCTCGAACCCGAAGGACAAGCTGCGCCGGATTGCCGTGTCGCCGGGCACCATCATCTGCCAGCAGCTCGTCCAGGAGGGCACGTACGGGCGGATCTACAGCGGTATCCTACATCATCCGCTGGGTGAAACGCGTGACGTGCTGATCAAAACTGTGGTCGGTAAGTATGAAGATGTTTTGAGCCTCGGGGAGTAATGTTACTAACACCAGGCACTTGCAGCGTTGAGAAAGGCTAATATAGTGTAGATATCTTGGGGTAGTCCGTACTAAAAAAGGAGCTAAGGTTAACATTTAATAATGTTACCTGACTTTCACAAAAACTGCTTCTTACAAAAATTAAAAAAATAATTGTGCATCCAATCAACGATTTATATTACTGATCAAGAGAATAAACTATTTTTAAAATATAAAATTTAAATATTTTTAAATATTTTGGCACCCTCACCTACTCTCATATTCTTTCTATTCAAATCTAAGAAAATATCTAGATCATTCAACTAAAGCCCCAAAATAATCAAATAAGGCACCGAGCTCTTACGCCTTTTCGTTCTATCCATTTATTCTCCCCCTGCCAGACGGTGCCTCGCTAAGCCAGGTGGCTTATCTGCTGTCGGAAGGATCCACCCTGTGTGGCATCTCCCACCCGAACATCCTGTTCCCGGTGGCGGCCGTAACCGAGCTGTCGGGGCCACCAAAAGTCGCCTACCCATTGGCAGCCAAAGGAAACCTCAAACTGTAAGTAAACCTCTACCACAACGTCCCATCACACCCACTAACGAGAGATTTATATACTACTGCTGGCACTACCGCGGACAATCGTCCGAATGCTTACCTCCCTTTTGCCGCTTGTTGTCCCTGTGCTCCGTTCGTAAGCGAGACTTTGTGACGGAAAAACAATACCAAAGCCCGGTTGTACCGAAAACACAACAGTCTATTTTAAACACACACACAACAACTACAGCACGAGCAACACACCAAGTTGCATCAGTTCCTGAGTCAACATTACATGACAGCGTTTTTATTTTTTTTTTTTTTGTGGTGTGTGTTTTCTTGGGCTCAATTTCAGGCTGCCCGGTATTTGAGACCAGATTCCCACCGAAAATACCACCTCCGAAAGAGGGAAAAGTCTCTCCCAAGACGAGCGTCCAAAGCAAGCCAAGTTTGGCGTTTGCAATGGTAAATAAAACCTGTACAACCGGGTCCGGGTTTTCCGGCTTTCGGCTCGTTGTTCCTTCGCGATGAAATGCGACAAACAAACTGTCACCAGAGGAAATGCTATTCACTCGCTTTTTTTTGTGTTGCAAAAGCGTTCGTTTTTTTTTATACGATTCCAATAACCTTTCCAGTATCCTTTCGGGGACATTTAGTGGTGTTTGTCGACCCGATTGAACGGCGCTACATTTATCAAACAGACATTAGCAGGCTAGCCAACCTTTGCAGCGTGAAAGAAATCAAAGTGCTAAGGAGGCTTTTTGATGGGATAAAAAGGAAACCGAGGAAAAGTATCTGCAAAAGAACAACATTTTACCACGATGTGTTTGATACCCTGTTGTGCTTCAGGTTTCTCTTTTACATGCCACAGCATAATGCCACCCGATGGCAATGTTTGATGTAGACTTTTTTCCGATTTCTACAAGTAACCGGAGCAGAAATCTGAAGAGCAATCGAGCTTTTATATCGGCTTCCAGTAAGTGAACCCTTTCAAAGGACATGTTAAGGATACGTGGAAAACGGACGCTTTTTCTGTACCAAAGTTCTATTAGGCTATGGTCGGAATGATTATTGAGCATAGCAAACGATTACTTTCATTCCGTTCGTCACAGAAAAACTAAGAAGACGCAACGTCAAATGCGTTCCTGTTCACCATCGAATGCCCTAACAAAACATGCAAAATCTTTTTTCCTAACCAAAAACACATGCCTTCGGGGTGTATACAGAGCACTACGAAGTACGCTTCAATTTTTCTTTGTCAATATTTAACCTCACATTGTATTCGCTCCCCACCAGTTGGATTATCCTGCGTGCCCAGTGCCTTCGCTCCGTTAAACGAAACCTCAAAAACAAATCACCATAAATTTAAAACCAATCTTCTGCCAATCTACACCACACCAAAGCTGACCTGTCGGACGTTCCTTCTCCCTACTTCCAGCTACCTGCAGAGCTGCCGAGAGATCGGCATTCAAAATTCGCAGCTCAGCACCCGACAGCTGGTGGAGTTCGGTCTGCAAGTAGCCCGTGGCATATCGCACCTACACTCGCTCGGTGTACTGCACAAGGACATCGCTACCAGGAACTGTGTGTAAGTGTGTACGGAAAGCGGGAAAGCAGTCACATAAACATCACATCATCTGTAACTGATCTGTGGGCGATGGGGAGGCGGAATCAAATCTCGCCCAATCCAGCCACCCCCAAACTGGCAAGCCTTCGCGTCCCAAAACAACATAACAACGTTTTCGCAAATCCCTTCGGGGGCAGATTTTTACTTTCGTTCTTGGCTGTGCCTGAGCTTGAGCTTTAAAGGCGTGTTGCTTAGTGTTCGGGTAACCTTCTGCTGTTACTAAGAGAATTTTGGCCATAGAATTGTGGTGTGATGTGGCTTTCTCTCCCTCTCTAAACGAGCTTAAGTGGGAAAGAAACACCTTCAGACATGTTTGATGGGACATAATTAGCCTGGATGGCCAATGAATTTAGGTATTTTTACTCATAGAAAGACAACATACTGCAGGCTAGCTACCTGAAAGAATGATGAATCCAGGATAGGTTTACTCTTTAAATAACCTAATAGCTCTTCAAATAATCATAATATTTTATGGTTTAATCGAACGCCGTTTTCAATAGAAACGACCAGTCTCACAGCAACCGAACCCAAGAATGGCTCTGATTATTCAAACATCAAGCTGCATTTAAGTATTGCTTTTTTAAAACATAAATACGTCACGTCAAGGCGCCTTTAAAGCATGTTTCCACCATCAAGTCCTCGCCTATTGCTCATCTGCATGCAGATAATAGCACGTTAGCCTGTCATAAATAACGTAACAATACACACTAACAAGAAACCACAATTCATCCGCAAAATGGCTCCGCTGGGAGTAGTCAGTAAGCGGCTGCGGTACTGCGCTGGAAAAAATAAAATCTGATCCATTTTCCCGTCCATCTTTTTCTTCTCCCATTCGACGCAAACGGCGAACAAAAACAACGGAAACAAAAATCCCTCCCCCCTACAACAGCCTAGACGTTGAGCTGAACGTTCGTGTTTGTGATAATGCGCTGTCGCGTGACGTCTTCCCGAGCGACTACCACTGTCTAGGGGACAACGAGAACCGACCCATCAAGTGGATGGCACTGGAAACGCTCGAGAAGAAGTTCTTCACCGCATCCAGCGACATCTGGAGCCTTGGGGTGTTGCTCTGGGAGCTGGCAACGTTGGCCGCGATGCCGTTCGAGGTAAGTGGAATCGAGCCGAAGACGATAGGGTAGTAGTGACCACTTCTCCATTTCGCATCAATCACAATCACAGAACAGCCCGCGCGCGGTGAGTTGGTTCGGTTGGTGGCCACATTAAAATATTATATTTACTCATCGGGAATTGTGTAAGCACAGCGAACGCGCAAACATACACTCCGTGACGCTAATGGTGCAGGCTTGTCTGTTTATTTATGATTTCGTCACTTTGCAAGAGGAAGAACCCCGAGCGAAGGAACCTAGAGTGCCCCCAGGCACCGTGAAATGACACACCGTAAGCGTTCCAAGTTGTTCCCGGGACACACACTTCAAGTTCGCCCCATTATCACTAATGGAGAATGGTGTTGACCTACATATCCTTCCGATCGGTACGTGAACCATTCGTCGAGTGCGCTGTAATTTTCATGCTGAACCTCACACTCTCACACCACATTCACATGCTTTGGGGAACTCCCAAAAACTGACCGGATAGCGAAGTATCGAGACTCCCAAAAGCGCCATCGAGACGTTCGGTAATATTGGATAAAGTAAACAAGACGCCGGACGATAAATTTCCCCTGGGGGGAGACGGTGGAGTGAAGGGGTACGCACGGGGAGTATCAAGGAGGATAGGGCCGCCTATCGTTAGTTCCATTTTCAATTCCATCAGCACCACAGCTGGTAACAGCAGGTCTGGTGTGTGTGTATTTTTTGTATCCTCGTGTAATAGCCTTGAGTTGGGCAGGATTTTCGAATATACCACACAAAGGACATTAAACGCAGGCCGTCCGAGACCATGTTGCCATTACATTGATTATGAATTAATAATAAATAACAGTCAATTAATTAAATTGATTCTTTCCGCGGTTTTTGTTACCGTTTCCAACCGCATGTTCACCATCACCGTCCATGTCAATGTCGCTTGTATCCCCGCTGTAATGACTTCCCTTTCGTGATTTGCCGTTTCTCAAGAGGACGATGGCCAAACGACCAGCGGGCGAGGTAATAACACTTTAAGCGCAACAATAATCATAATCATTGGCAGTATTTCCGTCGCGTTGGCATCATCTTGCGACTGCATCCCGGTCGTCCTTGTGTCGAAATGGGACGCTCATAAATTCGACTAATCGCTTTCAATTCTTCATGTGCATCTGGGACGTTTATGGACCAAACTTGGGTTCTTTCAACTTGAGTTGGCGGGTTTTACAGGAGGGATAATAATTCCGTACACATACTGCTTATTTTATTTACTAAATCCTTGAAGCCTATCAACAATACACTGCGTCGAATAGCTATAGCGCCACTCTTAATTTTAGACAAGTAAAACGAACACATAATTTTTAATTTGATGAACTTTACATTGCTAAAGTCAAATAGTTTTTTTTTTCATCACCCTTTTTATTTAGTTGTGAAAATTGTGTCTGTTTCATTTGACACGCTTAAATGTTTTCCCTGGTGTACTATTGAATGTAAATGTGGGAGTTTTGCCCATTTTAGTTCCCTTTTGAACTTGTCAAACCCTATTTAGGTTATAGCTCTGTTAGTTGCTAAGTAAAATTACTAATGTACTACTGTACGAGTTCCTGTCGGCTTATCGTTCAAATCTAGCGAATACAGAGGACCTTCACTAGGATTTGTTTCCTTTAGATTCTTTTTATTTATTTATTTATTTATTTATTTATTTAAGATTAATATTTTGTCTACCTCATGGGCTACACAAAAATTGTCTTAATAACTAAGAATGGTGAGGAGGACAATTGGGGGATTGAAAAAATTGCACATGAGACTAACGAGGATGCAAGGAAGAGGAGTCACGTAGACGAGAACCAAAATGGGACACAGAGACATTGTAGTCGAACAGCGTTGTTGAAGGCCGATAGCGCTCTTAACAAAAGGTTCGTTTGAACCGTATCGCGAATGGCAGGATGGGATTTGTAAGGGAGGTCTATCGCGTAGATGGCGGGATTGGGCATAAAGGAGGATGGCTGACAGAAGAAAAGGAACATCCAGTTCATTGGAGAGGAGACTTGCTATAAAGCATGATCGGAAGTGGGAGTGTCGGGTTTCTATAGAGTCCAGCCCAAGAAGCCGACAGCGAACAGGATAGGATGGAGGGGTCAGTTGATAACCTGCAAGGAAGCGACGTACAGCTACATTTTCGCTGCACCTTCTCCAGCCTGGCCATTGCAGTCGAGCCTGGGGGAGACCAGACAACGGCGGCGTAGTTCAAGATAGATCGGAGTCAGCAACAAAACAAAACCTTCAGGCATAAGGGTTCACTAAGTTCTGAGGACACTCTAACAATCAGACCCAGAGCTTTATTGGACTTGGCCACAACATGATCAACATGTACGTGAAAAGAGAGAGTTTCGTCCAGCCACACTCCCAAGTCTTTCACGGAAGTTACTCGACCTATGGCGGTGTCATGAAGGGTGTAGTTGCGATGAATCTTAAAAGATCTCCCAAACGAAATAACACAACATTTATCAGGACACAGATTAAGGACAGGGATTAGGGGGGGAGGGTATACACACAATCGTTAACAAATAACAAAAATAGGAGTGGGCTAAGGACACTTCTAGAGGAACCCCAGAAGGACCTTCAAAGGAGTCGGAAAAACAGAACAACACTTTAACTTTATACGATCTGCCTTGAAGATATGAGCCTAACCAAAAGAGCAGCTGACCCCCGACACCAACCTTTAGGCGGCGGCCTTAGCCTGACATTTGTGATTTCCTTCATCCTTAACGGGTCAGTTCTGCATGTAGGTGAATGATTCACACAGAATTTGACTTCTTCACTTCACTAGGTTGAACATTCAGAACTTCCTAGACTGTCGCTCTTCTGTTCTATCACATCACTAGGACAATAATTTTCGTCCGCGTCCGAAATTTCAGATTTTGTTCTTTAATAAGACAGCCTCACGTACATGATCCATATTTTTATTTGAACGTAGCGCTTTGCCAAGTTTTGGTGCTCATTTTCTTTGTGTTATCCATGATTTAAAATCCTAGTCCTTCCATTTTCAGGTGTTTTATAGCCAGTTTTTCGTTCCTGCCTAGTGTTTTCTTACTAAAAAGCATTCCCCGTTAATTTACGAAATGAAAAGTCCCTTTGTTAGGTGCACATTGTTAGGTCATGTGTCAAATATAAAATGAAAAATCAGTACAGCTCTGCAAGCCGATTAACAAATTGTCACGGAAAATCAATTCTAAAAATTGATATAAATAATTTTCATAATTTGTGCATTATAATTTGTTCATAATATGCGAGCAAGTTTATTTGCATACAATTTTTAAAAACGGACTTCAGTTATGGTTAAGATTTTCACAAAATTTCATTACACATTCAGGTGGCTCCCTAGCAACCGGCCCCAGTGTAGCTGCTTCCTTCTTCTCGTACAAGAATTCTTAGTGTTTAGCTCCAATGTTCCACAGATGTTGCGGTAATAGCCATTGGGAGTTTTTATTATGTTTTGCTCACACTTTCTCTCTCTCTTTTTCTTACATTTCCTCTATGTTTATATCAATGTTTTGTTTTCCCTTTTGTGCCTCAGCTACAAAAAAAAAACAAGGAAAGCATTGCAGGAAAACAAATTTTTCAACAAAACGCACAAAACTTTATCCCATCCGCACCCGTTTGTTGTTGCTGCTTCCGTGTCCCGTCAAATCATTCCCTACATTACGCAGCTCATTACATGAAAGAATTCGTACCATTTCCTTCCATTCCTGTACCCTCATCCTCTCCCCCCACCCCCCTTTCCCCTGCAGACGTTTCATCACGAGAAAACTCTGGTGGCCAAAAATATTTAGGCCAGGCAATAATGTATCTGGCTGCTGCGTCCGGCGTTCCATACCATCCTGGCCGAGCTATTTGAGCCATTATGAGTATCCTTCGGGGTGTTTTCCCGCTCTTATTGAGCCTCGTCCCGGTTCTTCCGTTCTGTCCAGGCAGTAAGCATAATTGCGAAAACATTCCCCTTTCTTCGGTGGTCACTCCTTTCTTTGATCATCGCACGGAACGGAAGAAAAACGGATGCACCCCATTGAACGAGCTAAAGCAAATGTGACGCACTTTTTTCTCCCACCTCCTGCTTTTTTTTTTGCCTGATGTTGTTTCCTCATTCATTTTCTTCCCAGTCTCCATTTCTTCTTCGGTGTGATATTAGATTTCTTTTCCCGTTTTTTCTCTCACCGTCCACCATTTGCCGACTGAGGCCGGGACTAAATTATTTCATTGTCTTTGATCCCTTTTCCCCGTGTTCTTTGCTTTCCGTTTTCCGGTTCCATCGGCTCGTAGCAGTAATGTTCACCCCTTTTTTTCCTCTTCGACTTCGTTGGTACGTTGGTTGGTTGTGCCGTACGACCCTTACGAGAGTTTTATTTGCTTTTCACACTCACTTAACGCATCCCGTTATGGATGGATTGTCCCTTAATGTTACCACTACCACCATCACCCGTACCACGGCCACTGCTTTGCCCTCCATCATCCCTATTGGCGAGATTTTTCCTCTCCACGTTTGAGGAGGGTAAAATTCGATCGGCACACAATCTGCCAATCTTAATAGTGCCGGGAATGGTGCAATGTTGGATTACGCTTAATGCGCTGCGTTTATTCTACTTTACGTGTGATTTTGTCTTTTATTTTCCTTGCAGGAGGTGGACTGTTTCGAATTATCGGCTTACCTACGGGATGGCTATCGGTTAGCACAACCGGTCAACTGTCCGGATGAGTTGTAAGTATCTTTTCTCATTTATTGTGACACCCTTTTTTCAGGCTTTGCTGATTCTGCTGCTCGATTCCAGACAACGTGGGGCAGGATGACAAGAGCTCTGATTAAATTATGGAAAAATTGGAACAGATAAGCATTAATTGAGCTTGATTTTGTAGATGACCTAGCTCAATAAGGTTTGAACGTGTTGTACGCAATGAATTAAGTAATTGGGCTTTGTTATCGATTTTAAAATGTTGTAAAGAATATTTTGTAACAAAAATAATAATTATCAATAATAATTACTTATGGTTTTTCTTACTTTGGTAGCAAACTGTCGCCAATTTTGCATATTTTTTTTAATTTTATGAATTATGTAAATCAAGAAGAGCCACTTAATAGAATGACTGTCTTAATACTTGGCTTAACGGCCTTCTACGTCGCACCGACCATCGAAATGGCTTATTAGACTGCCGATACCACGTAGTTCGTTAGTCCGTCCTCACTCCGGGGGTCGGTCCGGATGGGATTTGAACCCCGGTCCTTTTGACTGGCTTACATCCTCTAAATTGATTTAAGATCGATCCACAGCTATCCTCGTTTTCCAAGATTCTTAACAAAGTTTTAAAAAAGCAACCAATTCGATTCCTTAAGCATCATTTTTAAGCAGTTTAAAGCAGTTTTGAACTAAGAAGAAAAAGATAAATTATTCTATCATTCGTCACTGTACGAGTAATATTTTGACCCCAAATGAATCACGACGCCAACCAAAACGAAATTTTTAAAAACCTCCCTTTAAAAAGTCCTCCATAATTACCGCACACCGTTCGTGGCTCCCTTCCACACACCTTCCAAATTATATGCTCCACAGCAGAGTCACTCGTCACGTCCGGGTGGGTTTTTGAGTCGTAAAAATTCAATACCATTTCTAAACGAACGATTCGCCCGAAAACGACTCATCAGCAGAGTGAGAAAATTAATTCCGCTACCCTTTTACGTGTGGTGTCTGAAAAAAAGCGCAGCCAAACCATCAATTTCGTTCCGCCATGTTGTTGCTACCGATAATAAAATCGCTAACAACACATCGTAAAATGTTTATCCTTCATCATCAGCGCTCTGAACCGCTTTACACATCCGCTTTATATTCCGGGGAGTTTTTGGCTATATTTGGCCGGTGCGGGTGGCCGAAAAATTGGCATTCTGTTCTTCGTTTTTTAACCCTCACTCTCCACAGCCGCTTATTTCGTTCACCTACATGAGCCTGTGTCCTAATCGTAGCCCCTTCCGGTGTGCACAAGCGGATGCGCATCTTTAGCATGCTTATGCTTGGCTAAAATGGTACGTTGGTCGCAAAATATGCTTCCAGAGCCACAGGCAATTTGCGCAAAAATTACTTTACGCGAGAGACAATGAGCGGGATGAGATGGGCTAAGTGTAACGAAACAGAGCAGAAAATCGTGCACGAGCAAAAATGATCAAATTGCTGTCGTTAAACACTAGCGAAAAGATCATCTACCGGCAAGACAAACACACGGATAGTACTGATTTTTGCATCCATGGTTGCGAACAGAGCGAAACCTACTAAACGAAGCAAAAAGACCAGACACACTGTTGTAACGAAACATTTCATGATTCTACACCCCGTAACGGTTGTAAAGTTGCACTTTATGTCACTCCCATAAAACGTATCATAGCGTGATCATAAAGATGTTTTACAAACACACGCGCGCGGGCACACAGACGAACACGTACTAAAGAGTCGGCATGGTCCTTGGAGGTGTTTATGAATAAAATTACTTCTGGCGAGGCTGATAATTGCTACGGACGGCATATGGCAAAAATGGAAGCTACGATGTTACTTTGCCTGCCGGAAGAGACGTTTATTTCTTTCGCACTAAGTGTGTGATAGTGGTAATCGTTTTGATTTGTTTTATGTAAATAATCATTTACACGTAGTGAAGGATACATGCCTGAGGTAAGATTGAAAAGTATCGTAGCATGTAAAATATTTTTTAAATATAAGTAACACATTTTTTTTTGTTTCGAAAAGGAAGGCCTGGCCGTATTGCTTAAAAATAAATTACATGCTAGCTACAGTTCACATTGGTTTGAAGACATTTCCTTCTCCACACCGTCAAAGGGCACCTTATCTCGGGTGTGCTCGAACGTTTCGCTGATAGTAGTTTCATCATCCGTCATTTTAGTTCCATTTTTTTAGCGAGGTTCAATATCATTACTAGAGGACATCACTTCCCGGGTGTGCTTTTAAGCGTGGTCTGTGGTTTTGATGGTTTTCCAGGTCCGTTGCTCCTTCGTCGATCTGCCTGGCCTGCAGTTGTTGGTCGTTGTAATCCTTACAGGCTTTCTTAGGTCACAAAATAAGTAGTAGTTGTATGTAAAAGTAGCAGAATTGTTACAAAGAGTCACCAAAATACGGATTGGAGAAAAAAAAACTGCCAGATTTGAGAAACAATACAACGATTTTGAGGAACTAAATTACTACTTTCAATTGACTTTCCAAGATTTTAGTACGGCCACGTTTTCTTTAAGGTTCTTTATCTTTTTATTCTTCTTCTTCTTCTTTTTCCATTTCTTTTTCTTTTTATTCTTGGCTAATGAACTTCTAAGGACACGCCAACCATTGCATGGGAACGGTCCGGATAGAATTTGAGCCCGGTCATCATCTACACAACCGGGCCGCTTCTTTTGGGTTGCGTTTTACAAATTGGAAAACACTTATTTTATTATTGAACTGGGTTAGTAGACCCTATGTTGCATAGATTCCTGTCTAGAAAATTTAATCTGGAAGAGCCAATTTTATGTGAAGACTTAAGGCGTAAACCATACATAGTTACTTAACTTATTGTGGTGGCTATTTCGTAAAAAGAAAATATATTTACATGAATTTTTAAGTTTTGAATAACAAACTTTTAAAGTAAAACTTAGTTATTGGAAGTATTTGAGTATTGTTACAATAGTAGACTTCTTCTTATTCTTCTTCTTCTTCTTCTTCTTGGCTTAACGACCTTCTATTTGGATTTGAACATATGAAGACCGGTGGCGCTGTCGCCGACACCACTGGGTCGCCATATAGTAGACTGCAATTGCTTATAATATTTAACGATCTTACTTGTATAAAAGCCTTATATTGTGCGCTTGCCAGAACCATCCTGCAATATGGTTCAATTATTCAATGCCCACCTTCGGAATTATGGAAAAAAAAATTTAATCAATCCAAAGAAAATCTTTCTGTTATGCTAATCGACGCTTACCGTGGCAAGACCGCAAAAATTTTCCTTCCTACCGGGGTCGACATTTATTTCTGGGACTAGAGACTTTAGAAAACAGACGTAGAAATGCTCAAGCATTATTTGCTGCAGGTTTGCTATGTGGTACTTTTGATGCCCCGGAAATATTAGAAGAAAAAATAGCATAAACGTTAAAAGAACTGCAAGATGAAACCAACAGCTTATTTAAAGAGATTTTAGAAATAAGCAATACGGTTCAAATGACTCCGTTTTATCAATAGCCCGGAAATTCAACAGATTGTTTGAGCATTTTGATGAAAAATATGAGTATTCAGGGAACATCTGCGATTTGTTTTATAATATTAATAGCGTCTAATATTTGTTCTGTTTTAATAGCGGCTATTTGAGCCATATTCCGGTAGACTATGTATTTCATAAATATACAAAATATACTTGTGAAGCAGGGCTAATTTGTTTAAGTTTTGCATCACTTCAGACAGTCTGCTTTTCGTACTCTAACCGTATCAATTGTACCCAAGAAAACTATTAACTGTTTTCGATAAATGATTCCATTCCCAAATCGCCTTCGCACTTTCAACGCACATTATAAATCACTGAGGGATTTGTACACGGGGACGTGTTTTATCGAGTGACAAGAAACGCGAACGCGGCTGCTCTCGTTCAGTTTATGATTGTAAGTCCTTTATTTCGACAAATGGACGGTTTTAAATACTAACAATTTTTAACAGTACTGGTGCTAATGCTACATACTGTAAGTGGGTATTAGTGTCAGAGTAGTGTGGGATGTAAAATCCTAGTTTTATCTGAGAATTTTGTTTTAGGATTTTTGTAATCCTCTTTCAATTCGGCCGTTTTAATTAATTGCACCGACAGCATGGACGTGTTTTCTGGCGACCAAGAATGCGTTGCCTGAACTAAGAATGTTTATTAGCATTTTCCTGGTTGTCGAGCTTGTAGTTTACATGTGATGATTCTCTAAGGGTACATGGATGCCAGTTCTATGGCCACGGGCGTAGGCTGCATACGCTTATCGCTAATTTCTCCCTTCGGTCGTTCGTACGAAGAATGCTGTTTTATTGCACCGATTTATGCGTTACCTTTTTTGCGGTCCTTTGTTTACCTATATGTAGCATATCAAGAAGTTTCGTATTTTTAATGTTTCCGATAATCGTTTATTTAGGATGGCGAAACTGGTGGTCCCCAGCAGTTATGAGTTAGATTTTCTATGTTGAGTTGTACTCATTTATTCGGTGTTTTCGTGTTACAGTGTTTATGTTGCTGCATATTATAAATTTGAACCAAATGTAGCCTTACGGTCCTGAAGCCTGAAAGCATCCTGTATTTATTTAAAAAACGGCATACCGCGCTTTGTTGATCTTTTTCAAATCTTTTATTACACTTTCGGTAACGTTTGTCTCGACTGACCGTTGAGTTTTAAATGGGAACTTATGAAGCCTTTTGGATGAACATAGTTTCATATAAAATGTTTTAAGTTTTGGATAAGAATTATTATCGTAGCGTTTAAAAACACACATAGATCCGGAAACTTTTAACCTTACCCTCACAGTTGTCAGCATTGGTGAGAGAAAAATTTGCCCCCTCCACAAAATGCATTCGTTTACAAAACAGCCGCAAGGAAGTGTCCTTTTCGGGGTTATTATTAGTTCTACTCAGATCCCGCTTCTCTCGCCATCCGATTCCAATGGTGAGTGGTTTCGTAATGCAAAAAAAAAATCATTTACATACCGTTACGCCTCGCCAGTCACGCGAATGGGCCCAACGGGTACTTAAACCAAACGACTGCATTCTCGCGCCCGGTTGTTGCTGTCAAAACATCCTGCCCAATCGCGTCGCGTCGCTTACATGCAGACACAAAACAACTGCAACAACTTCCCTGCCCATTATCGTCCAACCATCCCGGGCATTTGTCGTTCTATCGCGATGCAAACGCATCTTCGCCGAGCAGCGAAACTCCACTATCGCACACTTGCATCGGGTGTCTTATGTCTCTTTATCTTCCGGGCGCTAGGAAGCTACTTTCGATGCGGAACGAACGAGAACCAGAACCACCCAAAAACACCATTGCTGGTAGAATTTAATGCTCATTTATTCCACACAGCTTCGCCCATTATTGGTGAATCGGTGGGAATGGCTTCTTAAAACAGTTTCCCCTTATGCAGTGGAACGCGACGATCATGCCTTTTCGGGTTGCGTAGTTTTTGATTCCCTTTTTTTTTTTTGTCCCTCATCATCAGCACGCGAAATGTAAAACAACAACCACCCAACGTTCATGCAAAATAAAGCGCCATTAAGTGGAGCGAAAGCATACCAACTACTAAAGTCTTTCTTGTGCTGTTCTGCCGTGCCGAAGAAGTAACAACAACAAAAACCCTCAGCTCTATTACACCCACCCGAGAGCTGGTGGGAAACGGAGAAAACGACCATGTTTGCGACAAGCGCAACATTGGCTACAAAAATCGTTGCCGGAAGCATAAATCCAAATGCTCGGGCCCGTGCACTGCAGGCTAATGGAGTTGAATAATTCAACTTTTTTAAATAAAGACACCAGTAACAAAAACACATAAACAAACAAAAGTAAGCGCGCAAAGCGCTCAATTCCCCCGTTCAAATACACGAGTGCGCGAGGGATCCGTACCGCGCGATGTAACGGTTCCAATCTTTATTTCCTTCCGATAGGAGCATCAAACAAACAAAATAAAACGCAAAAAGCAACAAAAACCAACACTAACTTCACCGCCCAACTTTGCATCCTCCTCCAGCGGGCTATCCTGCACGAATGGCACGTTCCGTGGCTGGGCTGGGTGTAAAAGTTTCCACTAAAGTATGGCCAAAAAGTGTCGCCAGCTTCCGGCGCGGGATCATAAAGTGCAAATAATAAAAGCGTGCGCCACGCCAAGCCAAATGGGTGAAGTGAACCGTAAACTAGGGAAAAACTTTTTTTTTTTCGCGCTTCTTACTGGCGGAGAGCGAATGAACCTCACTTTACGACAGCTTACAGCCGGGTAATGGATGCACATCAGTAGGAGGGGAAGAACGCTCAGCGAGAACCGGCAATGAGCTCGATGTTTTGCCGTGGTTTGATGTGTTTTTATTTTGATTTATTGGCAGTGATGTTCGGAGCGCTTTGGATCTTTTTTTTTTTTTTTTTTGAAACTAATTTGAAAATTTGTTTTGAATGAATCTGGGTGATGGTTTCGGTTGTGTGTTTTTGTGTAGTTTTTATTGCACTTTGTGCAAAGTTTGGCTGTATCTGGGACGTGAGGCCGAACATAATTGCCAGTAATAGTTTCAATGTAAAACCTGACTTCTTTATGAAAATGTTTGAATGCGTTTACGAGATAAATATTTTTTTTGTAAATAAACATTTACGAAAGAAATGCACAGCAGAACTACATTTATATTAATTCGAGGTTTTTTAGTTAAGGACTTTTAGTTTATTCCCTGCAAAAGGTTTTGCAAAATGGAGGCCAGGCCGTCATTCCTTAAAATCTAATCTTATGTCTACCTTTACAATTCATTAAACTCATATCCTATTTTAAGTCTAGACATGTTCTTCTCCCTCAATTCATGTGAACCTAATCCCGGGTTGTGGATGTTGTTGCTTCCAGGGATGGTTCTAAAGTTGTCCTCTCTAATTCCAAGGTGTAAGCTCCTCTTTGGAGCATTGTGACGTGGAGACTGACAATTGGCTCCCAAGAAAATCCCCATTTGTTGCGGATACTTTGTGATGTTCGCCACTCTATGTCGTTGCTTGCATTTGGATGTTGTGGCTGGCAGCCTCACTATCGGCAGAACGGACGAGTCCGAAAGCCACTACAACTTTGGGAAGCTACAGTAGGCTCTAACTCACGCATTGCGCCAGCTACTGCTACTGCCAGCAAAGCCACAAGTCACAACCTCGCATCGTCCAAACCTAATTCAATTGATACAGTGATCTAATCTTGTCGCTGGTGACCCTGACGCCTGCAAAACGCATCGCGCCGACAGCCACAATAATCTTGTAAGGCTACTGCAGAATCGAATCCAGACATTCCGCCAACGACAAGGTCGCCAGCTACGACCTTAGATCTCCTAAACCAATTTTTATCGATTCTTTGGGACTGAACTGGCGAATGGCGCATAAACAGAACAAACTACAATTAGCTATTCGGACGATAGTGCGTATAATCTACGGGGAGGGATCAAAGAACGATGTCCATCTCTTTGGCGAAGTCAAACAGAATTCGCGCATCGACACCGCCAGGGATCTTCCTGATGCACCAACGGCTGCTAAGAGTCCGGGTCTAGCCGCATCGAACTCCACACATGACCAGAGGATGCAGTCAATGTCGTGGTATCCGTTACTACAGCTTGGCAAACCTTGGAGACCTATACGTTGAAGATGTGCATTCATCACATAATGGTTCCGGGAGTAATGTGATGCCGATGCCGATGTCCGAGGTCTCGTATCTTACTATAGAGGAATGACGATAATCATTTGGTCGCGGAAACATAACACTAGGGCTAATAGTTAAGATGACGAAAGACTTTGACGATCTCGTATGCTTGAAAACACTGTACTGCAGTTTAGTTAGTCCTATTTTAGAGTATGGTTCGATCGTTTGGTGCCCTTATGCCGCGACATGGGAAAATAGATTAGAGGGCCCTATTTCCGATACGCCCTTTTTCAAAATTAAACTGAATTGATCGTACTGATCTGCCGCACTATAACGAGCGCCTGTTATAACGGCTAGAAAAACGACGAAAGGCCAGTGAGTGCGTCGATTCAACGAGTATTCAATACACTTCGACTATAATTTGAGCACTAGGACGTTATAGGAATAGGATTACTGAGATTTAAACGCTGCAATAGGAAATTTTATACATGGTGCTCTCGTAAAGCCTGTATTGCGGACGTGAAAATTATTTTTTTATACATAATTTAATAATAAACACATCTCACTCACTCATGTTGGCCTGCTCTTTTAAATAGCACGTCGTCGTGACATAGCGCGTTCAACAATAGATCTCCAGGAAACTCGATCCCTGGCTGCAGCTTCCCATCCATGTAGGCACCCGATCTCCGACAGGTCTCGCTTAAGCTGATCAAGCCAACGAACTCGCTGTGCTCTCCGACGCCTCGTGCCGAACTGGGGGTCACTGACGAGCACCTTCTTGGTGGGGCATGAGTTCAGCATCCTCATAACATGCTCCAGCCATCGTATCCTGCCGGTCTTTGCAACCGTCTGGATGTCCAGTTCTCCGTATGAACCACGAGCTCAGCAAGCTAGTGGTTCATCCTTCTCCTCCACACTCCATGCTCAAACACGCCAAGGACGCTTGCATACTCCGCTCGGATGGTTCAAGACTCGTGGCCATATAGGACCACCGGGCGAATCAATGTGCGATATATCTCACATTTCGTGCGGTCTCGAAGTCTTCTGGATCTCAACAGACGGCGAAAGCCGTAGTAGGCACGATTCCCCTAAACAATGCGTCCGGATTTCGCTGCTGACATCGTTATCCGAAGTTACGGCAGTCCCAAGATAGCAGAACTCCTCTGCTTCTTGCTGCTTCACGTTTCAGTCCGGTGTACGCTTCACTACATTTTGCTGTCGTCTTGCCAACGATGTCAATGTCATCCGCGAAGCCAAGAAATTGAAGAGACCGGTAGAGAATCGTGCCACGGATATCGGCAAGCTTTAATAACTTACGAGGCCAATCTAAATGACTACAAGCTTCGATATCTCTTTACCTATTTCCTGTACCTGTTCCTGAAAACCTGTTTCGATAACTCTTTACAGGTTGATGTCTTTATTGCTGCTGGCCTTAATGTATTCATTCCTAATTGCAAATTCTTTTCAATTCACCCTTACTTCTTACAAACTCTCCCGATTCCAAACAGATTTTATTTCGATGCCAGTTTTTGACATTTTGATACATCCAACTTAGCCATGGACAAGTTGAAAAGATGGCTTCAATTATCCAACGATAACTTGACGCCGGAAACGGCGCCAGTCTTCAAACGGCAGGAATGGGGTTCAAATTCCATCCGGACCGTCCCCACCCGTAGTGAGGACTGATTACCCAACAGCGTGGTATCGGCAAGTCTAGTAGGCCGTAAGATGGCAGGCGTGACATAGAAGGTCCTTAAGCCAAAAAGAGAGAGAGCATAAGATTATTTCTGCTTCTACATTTGCTTGTCATAAAAGGTAATAATGACTGGCCAGATCGAATTTGTAGACGAGTTTATTAGTAAAATAGAGATGTTTAGAGCGAATAGTACGCGTAGCACAATTCCCAAGCAAATAGACAGTAAACGTAGCGGTAAATCGTTCTTTTCTTTTTGACTTATCGACCTTATAGGTCCTCGATTAGCTTCCTAGATTCGCTGATAGATGCCACATAGTTGAATAGTATGTCCTCGCTAGGGAGGAAAGTCTAGAGTGGGATTTGAACTGTCGCATCTACTACCGGTCAGCCCCTCATTAGATATGCATAATTATTATCAAAATGTGCAAACGCTCCATCTAGTTGCTGATATTCTATTAATACACCTCATCATTTTATTTTTTCCCTTTATGATTGTTTATTTGGCAATTTAAGGAATATCTTTCAGAGATAATCCAAGAGACAGGCTCAATTTTTACTATTAAATCAAAAATAATAATTAGTTGTCCATATATCCATTGCCTGTTATCGATTATTTATATTTGTCAGAGCATTGTTTCCCCCAATTTGAAGATTAAATATAAATTGTTGAATAATTGAAATAATTTTTGCATTTGTATCAGTCTCGTAACGACACAACACACATATGCCACAACAAGAACACTGATCATAGCTGTGGTCTCACCCAATTTGTTCTTTTTTTTCGGTCCAGACAGCTGGCAACATCGCTCCATTGTAATGCTAATGTTGTTCCTCCACTTAAGCCTTTCCGCTGGTGCTATTGTGGAAGTATGTAGCATAAAATTAACAAAAGTTTAAGCTGTAATAATTCGCCCCAAACGTGTCCCGTATCCCTGACCCTCCATTGTGTTTTGATTGTGCATGTTTTTTGCTCCAGCAGCCCTCACTCCTCGTGATTCTGTTCGTAAGTGATAGAACACTGCAGATGCTTCACGCCAGGGCGAACACTTGTCCAGTGCAGAGCAAAACAATGCCAACAAGAGCTTGTTGGAGAATAGAGAGGCTGTGGCTTAAAAAAAAGCACTGTAATCCTTTTTGTCTTTGTTTAGGGAAGAGGCAGAACTCTTCTACTCTCTCCAGAGGCCACTGAAGTACTTGACCATTGTTTACAGCTTTATGCAAAGCAGAGTGAACTGAATAATGAATGCTTAAGCACTTACTTGCGTCATATTTTCGGCAGGACACTCCACGGCTCGCTTTTACATTAGCGAAAAAAGGATGTCTCGGAAGAAAGGATAAGCCAAATGGCGTACAAATTATAATCTGCCCTTTTGCTTTTTGGCTAAGAATCGAAGAAAAATGAACAGCAACAGCAGTGCGCACAAGGGCGTTCAATCTGTGGACGTAGTTTGATGCTTGTCGTAGCCTTGCATTGGACATGAAACATCCTTCAAACAACAAAACCGTCTGGTCCGAAGCTCTTGCTTTCGAGCTACATTCAATTGCATGTTTGTCCTTTTGTGCCGTATATCATTTCAAGTCAATTGAACTTGCGGGAGAAGATTTGAGCAAACAACAGCATCTTTTCCATTCTATGATCATGGCAATCGTGAGCTAGTGTAATTGAGATGAATAAATTCTCCTCAATAAAGGCAACAAATAGAAAAAAAAACTATCCTTAAGTTTGGTCTGCATTCTCAAACCCCAAACACAAGAATATCATCTTTATGGCTGGCAGCGAAAGCTAATTGAAAGACAAATTAATCACTTTAGATTTATTAATTCAATTATCGTGGCACCATGGTGCCGGTTCGCGCCTTCCGAAACGGGAAACGCAGACTGACTGCAAGCCGTCTGTTAGTAATAATGTTTTATTTCTCCTCTGTCTTAAGACGCACAGAAACACAGTCCATTAAAATGCCGGTTGTTGGATGGACGAATGACGCATAAAATTGCCCATTCTGGGTAGCACGTAATCGGTGCATTTGCCACGACACTGTCTATTTGGGGATGAATTTGAGATTAAATATTCATCCGGGGTGAATTTGACGCTTAAATTATAGGATCATTTTATACATATTTAGGGTTTTTAGTTTACTTGAATCATTGCTTATATTGGATCAACATATTGTTCATCATTGATTTATTTCTTGATTGATTTAAAATGACGGTTGTAACGTTTTATTCGTTAATGTAAATTTTAATAATACTTTTTACTTCGTTTATTGTTTCGTTCAAATTGCATGTCTTTTCTCTGCTCTTTTTCGATTTTCAACTAATTTATTTTAAATTTATTTTGTTTCTGGCGTATTTTTGTTTTCTGGCAATCCGGCATTGTACCGTCATAATTAATTATAAAATATTTACAAGATCTTCATCTTTTCTCATTTTTCATGCGCTGGGCTCTACCTTCTATGTTAGATAAATTCTCCTATTAACTCTATAAATTTCAAAGTTATAAACACTCTCAGATTATCATCTACGAGAGTCGTAGCCTTCAACAATAGTCTTGCATCGTTATAGCTTACTAATTTGAAACTTTGTTGAGCTATACCTTCCTAAATTTAAGTTATTTTCTTATGTTGAAACATGTTTTTTTTATACTTCTCGACATCACTGTTTGTTTTGCTGAGACTTTGAAACTACATCAATGGCTCGGCCTTAAACACTTGTGAATGGCTCCCATTTTGTAAATTTACCCCAGCCTTTCTTGGCATCAGCACCATCGGTTAGATACGATCACAGATTTGAGATCTTAGAACTAAAAGAGGGCTTCCATCTGAAATAATGAGGTGGAAGGTTAATTGGAAAAATGAGCTATTAGTACAGCGAGAGAGGTAGAGACGAAACGAGCTTTTATTGCGTCCTGCCGCCCGATATTCCCAACCGATCTTTAGGTGTTCTGATACGCACTATCACACATACTCATTTTTTAACAAAAACGCTTCCTCCTCAGTCCATTCGGATAGACTTAAGCAGATCTTTACGGTTAGGTTAGATTCGGTTCCTAACAAAAGACATTGTGAACTTACCTGAATCGAACCAACTTATCTCTTTTCACGTTACATGTTTTATAACATAATGGACAAGGGGCTGAAGAACCTCTTAATTCAAGTACACCTTATCCCGGGTGAGCTCCGTTGTGGATGTTGTTGCTGCCAGGTGTGGTTCTGATGTTGTTGTCCTCTCTATTTCCTCTAAGGGGATGGCGCCTCTTTGAAGCATCGTGTTGTTGAGACTAGCAACTATCTCCCAAGAAAACCCCCTTTGATTTGAATACTTTGTGGTGATCGGCACTCCATATCGTTGCTAGCATTTGGATGCTGTAGCGGGTCCCACCATCGGCAGAACGAACGAGTCCGAAAGCCACTACAACTTTGTGAAGCTACAGTAGCATCCAACTCACACTTTCCGCCAACAGTAAAGACGCCAGATACAACTACACGTCGTCCAAACCTAATTCATTTGGTTCAGTGATCTAATGTTGTTGCTGGCGTCCCTGACACCTACAAAACGCAAGGAACCGACAGCCACAATAACCTTGTAAGCTTACTGTAGAATCGAATCCAGACATTCCGCCAACGACAAGGTCGCCAGCTACGGCCTAAGATCTCCTTAACCAATTTTTATCGATTCCAATTTCTTTATCGATCGCATAATCATAACAAACTACAATTCACTAATCTGACGATAGTGCGTACAATCTACGGGAGGGCAGGGGGGGAAAGGATCAAATGACGATTCCCATCTCTTTGGCAAAGTCAAACAGAATTCGCGCCTTTTCGTAGTCCTTCTGGCCCAGGATATCGCGCAGCGGCACCACCTGGGGATCTTAATGATGCCCGAACGGTTGCTAAGAGTCCAGGTCTGCCCGTATCCGAACTTCACACATGACCAGAGGATGTGGTCAATGTCGTGGTATCCGTTGCTGCAGCTACAAACCTTGATGTTTATAGTTTTATTAAGAACACAGTATCATGATCTTGAAAGTTATGTTTAATTGATCTGAGCAAAGCAGCTACGTTGTGATTTTCATCAGATTCTCCTCTTTGTTAATTATTTTGCTTGACAAAGATCATATCAATAAACGAAATGAAACATCGGAATCCTGATAATCACTTACTGATAGTTTTGATTCTTTTACATACCTATTATCTATTACCAGAAACATACTACTGATGCTATTAGTTCGTAACAGAGACTGATCTTCCCATAAGTGAACTGAGCGACCGCGTGGGGCCCCCACCTCGAAAGGGGCTCCGAACTGAAACTCAAAAGGCATTGATTGTTGTAAGTGCTGGCGTAAGTAAAGGGCCGCGATAGCTGGGCACCATTTCCACTTAGGGCCTGAGAAGGGCTAAATCCACCTCTGGTTTTTTCAAATATTAAATTCAACCGATAATGCGTTGTTGGGTATTCAATTCGCTCTTGTATCCGTGGAGCTTAACTTGAGCTTAAACATCAGTATCCTTTGCCGAACCTTGTTGGGGCTGTATATGTCTCATTTCTTTTCATTGCCACTTTAACAAAACTGGCAAAATTCATCCAACATTAAATCATACGCAAAAAAGGAAAATCAATGCACAGCGAAATTATTAGCCGAACATGCCGTATTGCTAGCTCAACACAATTGATGCTATTTGAGTTGTCGATATACCTCTCTTTGGCATCACCTACGACGTGTTTTTGTACATTTATACATGGCCATGGTTCCTAGTTTACCGATTATTGAAATGTCATCGGTCATCAGAGCCATTAATCGAACAAAAAACCCTCGATCGCTCCGGGTCTATATGGCATTCTACCATCCATACTTAAACGCTACGCCACCGCTGTTGACCCCATATTAGTCGCAATTTTTTGGGAATCTTTGTGATTGGGTGTATTCGGTACACAAGAAAGGCGACAAATCATATGCGTCTTACTATCGCGGCATCACAACACTTTGCGCTAACGCAAAAATTTTCGAGCTGCTCATGTACGAGCCTATTCTTGCTGCTGCCTCAAACTACCTCAGCACCGCTCAGCACTGGTTTGTCCCCAAGTGTTCGACTTCCACCAATCTGGTTGAGTTTATCAGCACCTGCCACAAGACCATCGATGCAGCCCTTCAAATCGAAGCGATTTTAAAGGATCTCAAGGCTTTTGACAGCGTTCCGCTTTCGTTGCTGCTCGCCATGCTTCAGGTTCTTGGTCTTCCGGCACAAATGCTGAACTGGATGCGGTCCTACCTCACCAACCATTTGTATCGTGTGAAGATGGGGGACCAAACCTCTCGAAGCATCAACGGGTATTCAGGAGTACTACAAGGAAGCAACCCTGGTCCGCTTCTCTTCGTAATATTCCTGAACGACGTCACACGTGTGCTTCCTCCTGATAGCCACCTGCTTTACGCGGATAACGCTAAATTGTACCTTCCGATACGCAACCAGGAAGATCAGCTCCAGAACCAGATCCATAATGCTCTCAGTGCGTTCCAGACCTGGTGCTGTACGAATGGCTTGGAGATGTGCGTCGATAAGTGTGTTGAGGTTACATTTGCCAGAAAGCGTAATCCCTTAATCTGCACGTATACCATTAAGGACACTGCCCTTGTCCATAAATGCTGCGTCAGAGACCTAGGCGTGCTACTTGACGATAAGTTGAGCTTCCATGACCAGCTAGAGCACATCGTGACTAAGGGGAATCAGCTAGTTGACATTTTGAAGAAGCTTGCGCGCGATCTTACCGACCCGATTGTCGTTAAGATGCTGTACTGCTCCTTAGTTCCATCTGTGGTGTGGTGGCCCATAACGGCATGCTCGTTGGCTCGCCTAGAATCCATCAAGCGTAAATTTACACGATTTGAGCTGCGTAGTTGGAGTGTCCAGCTGGACTCCAATGGACGTTGCGCGTTACTTGGCCTGGAGTCGCTGAAACAGCGGAATTGTAACGCGCAGATACTTTTTGTCGCATGTCTAATTGACAATCGCATCGACTCGATGGCGTTGCTCTTTCCAATCAGCATTTACACCCCGGCAAGATCGCTCCTCTGATCCGTTCCTCGTCATGTGCCGTGAATTCAACGCCGTGTGTGATCGTTTTGAATCAGACCTGTCGTGCTCTGCGTTCCTTAATTGTATACGTACAGTGCGGCCCATTACATGTTGAATGTAAAAATGTAAATGTTAATTGTACATGTAAAACGTAAAAAAAGTCACTTCAAGGCGGCCACATATGGTTCGTTGAATTCAACAAATAAAATAACAAATAACAAATTTCAAATGTCAAAAGAAATCCAGAAATACTGCAAAAATTTAATGGAAAATCATGGAAGTTAAAACTCTACACCACTCTCTACAACAACACCCGAAACCCGTCCTCCATTTTGATGAGTCAGCTGTGCCGCCGGCGTTTAACAAAACCGTTCTCATTAATTGAATGTCAGGATTCTCCATTTTGCTTTTCGTACCTCTTCGTTCGTTTCCTATTTTCATCCTTTAATTTAGTTAACCGTGAGTTCACCCCTTCTCGGCATACATGTATGCAACACCTGAATAAATTATCGCACAGAAAACTGAAATGAAGAGCCAGAAGCAGAAGTGAGTGAGAGTGAATCGAACATGAAATAAATCGGTGGAGAAAGAAAAAGAAAACCGTTCAAATGTCATTTCGTTATTAAATTGCATTACGTCCGGTTTCCCAAGCTCTGTGTGTAGTATGCAAATTGCTTTGAAACTTAAAACATTTCCATTCATTGCTCACACCGGTCTGGTCGGTGTGAGTCTCTCATCGTACTCTGGCCCCCAGAAATAAAAAAAAAGCCCCGCTGGAATCGATCGGCAAGAATTCTAACGACCAGTCCGTGTCTCGGTCGGTAGCTCTTCCCTTCACATCCACTAATGCTTTCTCGTCTTTCATCCGGCAGCTATACGGTAATGTCCTGTTGCTGGCTCGCGGACTACAAGCAGCGGCCATCGTTCCCCCAGCTAATTGCCTATTTGCACGATTTTCATGACGACCTGGGCAAGTACATCTAGGGTGTGGTTCTCTCGTCACTTCCACCATCATCACCACCACCACCGATACGTTGCATTTTCGGTTACCCACGGAGCGTTCCAGCAGTGCCTAGGATCGATTGAGAGGAAGCAACAACAAAAAACTGCAAGAGACGGACCATCCATTCCAGCGTTCCCGTCCTGAAGTTGAACAATTTCCGTTCGTTTCCTGACGCGCAGATGGAGACGTTCTGCTTCAGCCAGGGGATGTGTGATATGAGTGGGTGTGTGACCATTTTTCCCTCCCTACCAGCCAGCTCCAGCCAGCACCAGTTAGCACAAAATCTGTGGAACGTGACAAAATTGTAGCCGATCGTAGACAAGCGCAACACGTCGGTCGGACGGCAGCAACTGGTTCGCAGCGTCACAGCGAGGCAACCGATCAAAAGAAGCGCATCGCAATTGATGCAATATTGAAGGTATGTGGTAGCAGATGGCTTCAAACATACAAAAAAAAGGGAATAACCCATTCACACAAAAGCTGGCAGTTATAAAAGAATTTCAAACGAGAGCGCGATGAAAAAACCGCTCGCAAAAAAATAGGCAATAACACAAAAACAAAAAAAACCATTAAACCAAACTTGAGTGAAATCGACGGTGTATCGATGGATTTGCACCGTGCGCCACAACGTCCAGCAGCACACGCACGCGAAACACGGGTGTGCTTCAACTAGATATGTATGTGTGAGTGTAGTTATTGTACTCGATTTAACAAATAAATTAAGTGAACGTAAAACAGCGCGTCGTTATACATGTCGTTTATGGGGAGAAATACAGCAAATAGGATAGTGAAGTTGAAAAGGAAAGAAGATGAGAAGTGAATAAAATTGCAGTGAACATAAAGCGAGAAGCGAGTAAAACAAATATTTTAAGGAAAAATAATAAAAAAGAACAAAAATCAAACGGAAGTGGTAGAAGCGAACGTTAACTGAAAGGCGAAAAAAGAGAATGAGTGATAAAAAAAACTGGAATGAAATGGAAGTAAAACGGAAAGCAGAGTGCAATTCAAAAAGCAAAAAGCTTAAAAACAGTTTTATAACATTAATAGGCAGCACAAAATCAAAACTAAACCGCAAGGCTAAATCACACCCAAGCATAACAAAACCACGAAATGTGTAGAAACAAACATTTAAAATGCGATAGTAAATAAACACTTTGGAAAAACATAAAAAGAAACAGAAAAGTATAAGCAAAAACATGGAACAAAATCACGAAACGGAAGCGAACAAACAACAAACAGAAACCAATTGAGTAAATATACACATGTTTATAAATATATATTTTGTTACGTACGGTTACATTTTGTATAAGAATAAAAAAGAGGAAACAAAAACACACAAACACACACGTAGTCTCTCAAGCGTCACACGAACACGGTGCAAAGTGGCCAATTACATAAAGATCAAACAAACAAAACCAAACAACACACTACATTGCTGAGCTGAACTTTCCAGGAAGTAAAATAGGAAAATAGATTGCGAAATTCTAACCCCTAAAATTAGGCTAACAAATGTCCAAGGACTAAGTATGTGTTAGGGGAGCTATTTGCTTGTTTCATTTTCGTATGCTTCCTTCGTTGGATGCAATTCTTGGAGCCATTTATTTTCTTTACTATACCAAAAGTAAAACGTTTTCTGCTTTTTACTGTTCGATTTTCTTGTCCTTCTGCCTGTTTCTGTTAGTGAATAAATTTTATAACTTTTTTCCTTTTCACTTCTCAAAAGTTTCACGACTTTAAACGTAGAAAATGCGTTGCTCCTTCGCTTTTAATGCAAGAAAAAAGATAAAACCTCGAGCTAAAAAATGCAAACACCACAAACAAACCTTTAACTATCGCTCTTCCACACACACCCGTCCACATACACTTTTCGAATGTGGTTTGAATAAATCTTGAAGTACTAAAAAGTCACAGAAAATTCGTGAAAATAAAAATAAAACACTCAGCACAGCTCATTCTCTGCCATGCTTCTCTGTAACTTTGTGTGGCTTCTACCGCTTCACAATATGTTCTTATTCTCACCTGCTTTTTCTCGAAAAAGGAATCTAAACTTAAGAAAAAATGGAAACACTAAAAACATCCACTATTGGAAACAAACAGGGTAATAGTTCTATAGGCAAGCTGTAACTAACAAAAACAAAAAAAAACGTCTGTTTTCTGTTCGACTAAGCGAACAATTGAATGTTGTAAATTTGTTTCCGTTTCAAACATTCCTGTAAAAAGAAAAGTCGCAACGTTTCACCTAACTATAATCGCTGTGTATTAAAAAACGATTTAACCATTTCACTACCAAAAGAAAAAGGAAAAAGGCCCAAAACTACACGTAATGTTTTGCATACAAACTCGTAAAATCTATCGCTAGAGCTGTAAGGCACTTTTCTCTCTCGACATTAACAATGAAAAGCAAAACACATTTTCCACATGTTCTCTAGATGTTACTATTTAACGCACTAACGAAAAAGACAGTTGGAAAAGTAGAATTTATTTCGTTTTATTTTTAATTTACATCAGACTTCCACACACGCACACATCCGTTTGTAATATAGAAAAGGTAGTTCGTCAGTGCGTGTGTGTGGTCTGGAGATGCAAAAATCAACCCGAATTTAAGCCACATTCCTGTTTGAAGTTGTTCGTTTTCCAATCTGGAACGTCATTCTGTTATTCTGTGGTTTTAAATCATATTTTTATTGTGTTCCCTTTAAGTTATCAATTTATTACCTGTCTTTTTATGTTTATGTTTCGACTAGTCAAGTTATTATAAGTTGTACAGAATAAGAGTTTTACTTTCAATGCTTATTTTTACTTCCATTTGTTTACCTACAAACAGTTACTTCTTAATATGGTTGGCAGAAATTTTTACCTTTCTCCTACAAGTAGCAAAGCAACTATGTAAACCATTCATCACACATTAACGTAGATCAAACGCCAACGCTAATCCTCATGCAAACCGTACGTAGAATGTCCAAGACAACAACCAAACTTTTTCTTCTTGCATGTCTTAGGCACAACAACCGTTCTACTCGCACACAAACCCAGCTCCATCCTTCAGCCAGCTCCAGCAACGTAAATACGTAAACGAAAAACCAAAAGCTAACGTGCATTGAGTTAATAATGCACCCAAAAAATCACTGTTAACGCAATACACTGCCAAAAATGAGATAAAAGTATGATTGTATTAAAGAACGTAACAGGCAAACAAACACTGCGGAAATTGGAGAAGAAAAAAAAACAATTTCAACACTTTAAATCGATGTTTGTTGTGTGTCCCACGGTGTCGCCAAACCTCTTCTTGTCGAATTGCTACGATGTAGACTCTGCTACACTTACTTAAGATCTCTCTAACTGTTGTTTCATCATCTGCATCCATTCAAACACTTACACAAAGCCAGTAGCGGCACTCACATTTGCACAGGGGACAAAACAAAACAAAAAACAGACCACCCACACACACAGCAAGCGACAGAAAGTTACCAAGAAAGATGGGTGAATGGTTAATGATTTTCGGTAAAATCAAGGATTCAACACTAATGCGGTACCATGGAATGTGACGAATAAAGAGAAGAAATTTATGTCAACTTTGATTGTTGATTGAATCATACAACCGGTCGAACGAGTCGTTATTTAATGTAGCCGAAACTGTTCTTTTGTTGCGTTTTTGTAAAGGGAAGTTTTAGTAAGCTGTTTTAGAAATATTCGCCCACAAAGTTACTACAATTCGCATGCGAACAATAGTGTTTTTCAGACTTCGCACCACACAAACGGTTGATTTTTAAAAGCTAGCGCCATCTACATGTGAAAGTAAGAAACTATTCTCTATTGGCCATTGCACACTGTGTGCTCCTGCTTGTATGCAATCTGCAGCACACTCATGCTAATCTTCCGTTCGCGTCCCTTTACCATTTTTTCGCAATAATTTACAAAAGAAGCATATTTATCACGTTTTCCCAGAGTTTTATTGCAATTAAATGTTATTTTGATACCTGAAATACATCTTTTAAAGACTATTCCATTGTACTAAATTTCCTGAAATAATTCTGCTACAAAATGTACGAAGCTTTCCGTGGTAAAAGCTCCAAGCAACCACCATTTGGGTTTTAGTACAAAGCTATGTAATTTAGTAGAGTATTACATGATTCATGTAACATGAAGTGTTTGCTTTCGAACGTCAATATAATTATTCTATTTGAAAACCCATTTTTATTTCATAGCAACAAAATTTATTCTTGTAAATGCAGTTTTCCTTATGCATTGCGATTTTTTTTTATTTTTTCATTGCTTTTATGAATCTCCTTCTGAATACAGCCTTTCACATTGATAAAGAATTATCTTAACGATTCTTAGAATCGCCACGTCCCTGAAGAACAGCTCGGACGATAATCATTCGAACCGGTTTCAGTTGAAAATTATACAATTATTTTCCAGTTAACCACTTTTTATAAGCCACTGCTTTGGCGCTGCAAACTTACCTGAAATTACCATGTAGAAAATTGAAAATTATTAATAGAATTCAATAAGTTTCATTAGCATAACAAGTTTTTGGTGTCCCTTTCGGTAATTTGATCAAGAATTTAAATGAATTTATTTCAAGCTAAAAATCAGTAATTGTTCTTCAGTTGAAAGTTTCAGCTTCCTTCCATTGAACCCAACAATTTTCCTCTTTTTCCCTCAAGCATTCTTCTTCTGTCAGGCCGTCACTATTCACGCCGTAGTTTTTCAAGGCATTTGCTATGATAAATTCTTTTAGCTGTAAATAATGTCTTGTGTAAGAACGCCAATTAAAGAACCTCAGTTGAGAATTTCATAGGCATTAGCATCAAATTGTTGCCAAAATTTCTTTTTTGTTCTTTTTTTTTAACTACAGCTTGGAATGCTTTGGCTATTCATTTCCGTCTTCCTGGACATGGTTTTAGGTTTTCAAACGTTTAAAACAAGATTATTTTCAGTACAACGTTCGCTGCCGTATGAAAGACCGTTGCCGCTATCATATCAGCCGCTACGTTGTCCGTTCGGAATTTAATTGTTCTTTAGTTCATCCGTCACATAGCGCTCTTCTTCTGCTTGACTTTAACGACCTGCCAGGTCACACTGACCATCGAATGGCTTACTAAACTTGGCCATATCACATAGTTGGATAGTCAGTCCTCACTACGGGGGAACGAATTTTGAACCTCCGCTCCTGCCGCCCGTGGTAGAATAGGGCTCAATATATTTAAATTTATTGTTTAATTGCCCGACTTTATTATAGCCCGATATTATATAATTAACCAAATTTTCTCTTATTTATTTTAATTTTTTAATTGGTTTAATGTCTGAATTGTCTTCAAAAGCTGTCCCTCGTAAAGAAAGCATGCATCTGGTTTAAAGTCCATAAATTATTCAAACAATGCATTGGGAAAATATGTACGATTTATAAATTTTTACACTTCATAAACCATCATAAATTATATTACAATATTCTTATGAAAATGACAACACGCGACTTGATCTAATACTTAAAAATAAATAAACAAAATAAATTCTTATGAAAACAATAAGAAAGATGTTTAAAAATGTTACTCTATAATTCCGTTCGTACAGAATGTAATTTTTTTTAACTTTCTGTAGTAAATTTCATGCGTTTCAATATTCCATAATCTATTTAATAAGTTATGTTTTATCTGCACATGCAATTATTGTTTCGTTTTCCCATTGCAATTAGCTATTTTGATTTTCTTTGGTGTTATATTTAATATATTTAAAAACAAAGTTTTAAAATGCATCATTTCAAAATAATTATATTTGTAATGAACGCATAATATTTGAATGGAAAATTGAATAAAAAGTGAAGTTACCGGATACAAGCATTCGAACAGCGCGTCGTGAGTTCCGCAAAGTTCATACCTACATAAGAGCAAGAAGCGCATGGCAATGTCATTTTATGTATGCATTTAATTGTAATCATTTACTTAGAGAAATGCAAATTATATAGTTTTTTCGATCTTGCTTGCAACAGTTGAAAATGTTTTGTTCAACATTTTATCGGTGCTTTGTTTGGTTATTATGTTTTTGAGAAAGCGTGGCTGCTGTCGAGTTCTGCAGAGTTCATACACACTCCTTCCTATCGTCAATTGTACGGAGGTTACTTGCCAGGCCAAGCGTGAAGCGAAATGTGGAGAGTTATTCTCTTGAGTAGTAATGTTAGTCATATTATTTTGTCATAAAAGCACAAAAATATATATTATTTTATGTTTCCGAATAAAGTGCTGAGTCTTTCTTAGTTTAATATTGAAAAATATTTCAATTTAAACATCGGAGACGAATGGAATATTTTTGAACAACTAATTACACTCAAAATCACAAGCTGCATAGCCTGGCCGGTTTTATGCCAAAGGAAAATCGAATTTATTAAAAAAGTTATTAAATTACAGGTTTTTTAAATATTTTTTTTGTTGGCTCTTTAAGTTCAATAATAAATTATTCGTTTCTTAGACGTAAGTTACCGAAAGTTTGATAAGTTTGATTACTTGCAATTTCTTAGCAAACAGCTCTGCTATTGCTATGCAACAGAGCTTAACCTATTAAAAATAACAGTTTTTAATATTATTTTTTAACTTGCTTGGCAGAATAAAGTCAATGAAGTCAAAAATTTAGTTCAAAATAGGAGAGCAAAAGGAAAAGAAGAAAAGATAGTTTTAATACTTGGTTCTTTAAGTGAAAAAATGCTCTAACCTGCCTAACTCAAATCTTTAAAAAGTTAAGAAAACCTAAACAGAATCGAAGGAGCACATTTCAACTCGGCTTTGCCAGAGTCGGAGGACAAGTGGAGACTTTTTATAACTCAACACTCGGTCATTAGCCAACACACAGTATAGCCTATTAAGACCCCAATCATCTACTCAGTTTGCTTATAACACGATACGCCCTTTGAACAGAACAGACTTGTTGTGGCGGCGACGAGGCATCATTCTGAATCACAGATAAGTCGAATATATTTAGTGATAATATTACATAAATTTACCTTTACATTCTATGACTGCAAGCAAATTATGTGAAAAATACATCCTTAAATAATCTGAAACAAGCAGATTCTACGAAAAACGAATCTATAAAATGAAAGTACAAGCAACACGTCAGACGATGAGTTCGGATGAGTTCATACGCCCTAGCGGGAGAGTCGTGAAGCAAATTTTTAATATAAATAAACAAACTAGACTTATGATGGTGAGACTATATACTGAACTTTTATTTACAATACCTTGTTCAAATAGATTCTTTTGATTTCTTACATTAAAATGCAGATCTCATCAACTCAACCTTAACACGCTTTACGGTGAGGACAGATGAGTTCATACGCACCACGGCATTCACGTCATGCCTGTCACCAGTCATCCGATGCGATGCGTCTTATATTACGCTCGACATGAGCTGTCAACCAAGAACCCACCAAAAATCACGTTGCGATATTGATAAAGAATTGACGAAAAATCAATCATTTTTACTTAGAACCAAAACTTTCTAATTTTACACATAAAATCGGAATAATTCAACTCATTTGCGCCTTCCTACAAACACATACTTTTGCTGCATGTAAGCTAGTGTTTGTGCGATGATCGCCTTCATCAGCTGTACTGTGAGCTAGAGTTAAGGCTTCTGATCGGGAAAAAAGTATTTTTTTTTTTTTTTGTAAAATTCGTTTCTAAGTTTGAGTTGTTTTGAGAACGTTCAAACGACGGGCACAAACAGACGATTTGACAGAGGACATTGTAAAATACCGATCGGGCACAATTGATCTAAATTTTACAGCTTTATTTTCATTGCCAAGAAGAATGAAAAAAAGGTTATTACAAGGCTGCAATTGTAAACGGCGGCACATCAACAGCACAGCTAGCTCAGGAGTTTGGCTTTACATTAAAATGTTGTTTAGGCTACAAATTCCCTAATCGTTATGACACCATTTTGGGCACACAAAAGGTATCGAAAAACGATTTACGAAGAATTTACTAAATTATTTATAGAAAGAAGAAAAAAACAAATATTCAAAATAGTTTTTTTCTTGAAAAAAAAAATCTAAATATTGTCATGATTCACATTCATTACATGATTAACTCGACATAAATTAATATAAACCATAAATAATGCAAGAGTAAAGTAAAATGTACAAAATTCGTTCAACAACCCTCCGCAATGGTTGAAAGAACGACTTGACATGTAAAAAATCCTTTTTTGTGGAAAAATCTTTTGTAACAAATTGTGATTTCCTCTTCTATTTGAACCTCTTTTCCTCCTCCTCATCGTCTTCTTTTTTCTCTCTTTTTTTTCTTTCTTTCTGCGAGCTCAAGAAGGCTTAGTTTTGCATGACTGGTTTTTATAATAGAGGAAGGAGTAGGCTGATAAAGTGCTTTCAATCATATAATAAAATTACATTTTATGTGAATCGTTAAGAAATACTTTCATCGTTTCTCTGTAGCAAAGTATGACTATGCGCATGAACGTGAAACAAGCCCGTTTGAAGGTGAGGACTGATGAGTTCATACGATAGCACCAGAGCAAGCAGGACAGAAATTGAGAAAAGTCAAATGAAATTATCAACAAGCTACTATAAAACTTGAATATATAAGCTGCAAAGTTATGTACTGTATTATTCCAGTAATAAAACCTGTACACATTGTGTATTTTTACAAAACTTTTAGTTATCTCCAAGTACTTGAATGAGTTCCGCAAAGTTCATACAGTAAGGCAATATCGTTTCTTATCCAGCGAATCTTTTAGGAGCTTCTTATGGAATATTTGTGCTACAAGCTCAACAATAATGCTATCCTTCTACTTTCTGTACTTTAACATACCACTGTTCTACTTTAAAATACTGCTTTAATCAAAAGTTTTGTAAATTCCTCACAGCAACGCGTACTTCCAATAACAAAGCGGCTTGCACATCGAAACAACGGCAACAGCGCATCGAACCGCGTCCCTGAGCACCAATCATGTGCACGCATTTTTTCCACCTCAACATTGCCCGCACCAATACTAACTCGGCAGCAAAGGTCTGCACCGTAGCAACGGTTATGCGCGGTGGTTCGTTGCTCGATTAAAGATCATCGTGATCTAGCCTCGATAGTTGCGGTTATTTTCGTGGTTTTTTAGAGTGTTGGACTTGCTCTACAAGGAAGGAAACCTGCGAAATAATATAACACAAATGTCCCTTAACGACAGTTCCTTTCGGAAAGTACTTTACCATCATTTCAATCCCATCTCGCACGACCAAAAATTCAAGCTAGCTTCAAGTTTGTGCGTGAACGAGCGTGGAGCAAGAATGTGTCAACTGCGTGCGGTGCGCCGACCCGATGTCGCCAGGCTCCAACAAGCAGGGAAGCATTTTTGTCTCTTCCTTCGCACTCTGGCACCATGCCTTTCTACTCGGAACTTCTTCGCGCACGAGCAGCTTTGCTAAGTTGCCCGTTTTAATATTCGAAGGCCGCGCGAGAGCTCGCACGACGACGCCCTTTTGCTGTGACTCGCCGTGATCATGATCGCGGCCCGAACTGATTGATGGATTTTGTGGTGTAGTTTCGTTCGAGGTTGCTGCTGCTTTCTTGGCTAGGCGTCGTGGGGACGTTGGACCAGTAGATTTTATTGCTTTCCAGTTTTGTACGGTCGAGGACGCCGGGTCGGGATCGTTAGATTCGGTGGTTTAGATGCGAGTTTTGTGATGATTTGTGATTAGAAGTGGCTGCGTCATCAGTATTCTGAACCGTGTGTGAGTCATGCTGTGTAATAAAATGCACTTGCTAATAATGTGGAAGCTGTGCATTATTTGGACATTAAATATTTAGTGGAAAGTACTCGTGGAATATAGTAATAAAAGTAGAATATAGTAAAAGCAAGGCATGCTCATGCTTAAGACGATGTTAAGTGTTTACAATTATCTGTTAAATATTTGTGAAAGACATCAAAAATAAAATTTGTTAATTTAATAAATTTTAATAAAGTTAATAAAAAATAGGTAATAAGTAAAAAAATATAAAATTGCGAGAAACTTCAAATTCAATTAATATTCTTCAGTGATAAACACTTTCAAAACAATTTACAGCACACAATTAAAATAAAAAATTACTGAAAAATGCACACTGGGAATCTACGCTTTTGCTACATGGAAAGGAAAAAAATACAGTTTGAAGAATAAAACTAAAATAATTTAAAAATACACAAAATAATTCGTTTTTATCGTTTCATCACCAACTTCATCAAAATCTTCCACCGAAAGTGTCTCAAACTTCTTCGAAACAATAAAGCTTCCAAATAAAACTCGTTAAACTAATAGTGACAGCCGTGAGAAAAATCACACCCGTTCACTTGCTCCCAACACTTGGTTGAGGCTGAAAAATAAGCCCACTTACGTTAACATTGGCCCGATAGTAGCAGCCTATCTATTTTGATGTGTGTGAGAACAGCAAAAACAACAAGAAAGCAGTCGAGAAAAACCTTCCGCAAAACATCACACACACACGATAGCTTCAGCTAACAACGATCAATTTTCATTCCGCCTCAAAAACCTGCCAAGTCATTTAATTATTCCACGATTGTGTTTTTGCCTTCTTCGGTGGCTTTTCTTCATACGCTTTTGCCTATTGCCCTCAGGAAGCTGTGCGGTGAGGTTGGCTTTTTTATTTGACCATTTCGTTGTTATCGTTTGATTTCAATTTCCTTCCAGGTTCGGTACAGCGGTTTCCGTATTTTTCTTTTTTTTTTGTTCGTTTCTATTTTTATCTACACTTATTCTGGAAGAGCAAACACAGAACATGATAATGGCAGGGGCAATGGGCAATAGCAAAACCCTGTCATAAACTTTTCTCATTATTGGAAAGAAAGTGAAGACCGAAACGCAAAGAGGAAAAGCGTGTCAAGGAGACACAAAGACTAGGCGAAAAATGGAAGCTTATCAGTTGCAAGACAAGGAAGAAGAGAAAGTAATTTTAAACGATAATTAATATCCATAACAGTGGTGCAAAATGTTTTCGGTAGAAGCCACTCACTACCCACAAAAAAACGTGGCGTTGTCGTCAAATTTTATGCAAACAATTCTCTCTTTTCACTTCGGTTGCATTTGTTTGCAAGTTGTGGCGTGGTTCTGTTTCATCGCAATCAACAACAAACGCGTTGATGCATAATTTATAGCAAAAGTTTTTCAACACAATCAGCTGTGTAGAATGATGCTGTAGAAAAACACTGAGTTTGAACCCCAAAAACAAGAGCACTCGTATGAAGCACGATCATTCATCAATTGCTTACCAAACTATCGCTTCGTTTTGCATTTCGCACCGGCACGAGATGCTGGACAGAAGTCGTTCCGGATCATCTCCGGTAGCAAACGCGCTCGCTTTCAAGTTCGCAAAGTCAGTTCAATGCTCGCGCATCACACACCGGCAAGGCCAGATCAGGTCTACTGTACATGAGCCATATGTCGGATCGGTTTCAAAGTAGGCGTATAGGAGATTTGCCTTTTCCGACTGTGAACAGCAAGACGGACTGGCTTTCTTGTGTGTGTGTGTTTTTTTTTTTGCTTCCATGCTGGCCCCCTCGTCGCAATGGTTCATTTGCATTGGCGATGGTGTAACGGACGGCAGAAGCATGTGATTGAAATTGATTTCGAATCGATTTATCTTTCTTACGGTTAGTTACATCGAGCAGTGTTTCAAGACGATAGGAGCTCGAAGTCAAGCAATGCCAGCGTAAAGAGTTTTGGTCGAGGGAAAATAAATCAATGCATGTATGTGTATGTGTTGTAATAAAACAAACATATTTAAGCAGCGATCATAAATCGCAGTCAACAAATAAGAACTTTTGGAATCATGACTTTTCTTTCGGGTTATTGGAAAACTATGGAGGAAACTGGTAGAAAGGAAAGACTTTTTTTGATGTAAGAAGTTACAGTCCGCCTAAATGTCCAAAACTATGAAATTATCCAATTATAAATTCTGCAAAGTGAACCTGTTGACAAATTTCAAAGCTTGAAACTATTTTCTAGTTTAATAATACGGTCCGGCCTTTCTTCTGAATACTTCTTCTGCTTTGCCTACTCAGATTTGAGCACGTCGAGTAGACATCGTCGCCATTTTTTTTGCCTCTCTACTGCATAAAAAAAATGGTTTAATCTAATACAAAACTATTGCAGGTGTGGCTTAAATATTATGAAACACTATTGCGATTATGGCATATGAAAATGGATAAGTTAAAACCATTGTCGATAGAATTGTCGTGTAATCGGTGTCTAGTTGGCAGGTGGCTCGGTGTGTCGTGTAACCATGGCAATCGGTGAGGATGTGGCGGACGGTGATGTCAACGCCACAGAATTTGCAGAGTGGAGGACTGGATTTTTCTAGGAGGCAGGAATGTGTAAGACGGGTATGACCTATACGAAGGCAGGAAAGGACTCGTTGGATGTTACTGGATTCGGTATCTTCCCATGAAGCGGTGTTGTGCTTGATGCGACGGAGTTTGTTGCTCAGGTCCAGGGTATTGTGTGGTCCATCAGGGCGGAGCCGACCATTGTTGGCAAGTTGGTCGGTTTTCTCGTTTCTGTTGATTCCGGAATGACCCGGAATCCAACAGAAAATGATTTTGGGTGAGGAAGGGATGTCGTCAAGGAGTTGAATGTGGGGGTCTTTGGAGGTGCCGTGTTCCAAGGCAGCAAGAACATTAGTACTGTTGGTGAAGATGATGTTCGGTCGATCGGTCTGTAGTCCATTGTCGGCGATGGTCTCCAATCAGTTTCCAGAAAACTCGTTCTAGGAATGCAGCCCTCCATCCAGGGTTACATCCAATCTCCGACAGGTTAGACTCCACTTGATCTAGCCAACAAGCTCGCTGTGTTCCTCTACACCTCGTGCCGAATGGGCCACTGACGAGCACCACCATTGGCACACCGCCAAAGATAGTCCTTAGCACCCGCCGTTCGAAAATGGCGAGTGCATTGACGTCCTCCGTCAGCATAGTCCAGGACTCGTACACGGAGAGGACTACTGGACGTATCAAGGTGCGGTAAATCGTGTCTTTCGTGTGTTGTTGAAGTCTTCTGGATCGCAGAAGTTTGTGGAGTCCGCACTAGGCACGATTCCCCTGTACAATGCGCTTTGGATTTCGCTGCTTACGTTGTTGTCTGAAAGTACGATCGTACCAAGGTAGCACTCCTATACCACCTCGAGATCGTCGCCGTCAACTGATACTTTGCTTCCGAGTCGGGCTCTATCACGGTCAGAGCCTCCGAAAAGCAGGTATTTTGTCTTCGTCGCATTCAAGCTCAATCCAATTGTATTGGCCTCGCAGTTGTCCGTACAATGATGTCACTGTCATCCGCGAAGCCAAGGAATTGGAGAGATCGGTTGAAAATCGAGCCCCGGATGTCGAAGCCCGCGCTTTGTATGACACCCTCTAGAGCGATATTGAACAGTAGACAGGAGAGTCCGTCCCCTTGCCTCCGACCCCGGTGAGATTCGAACGATTCTGACAGCATGCTCGAAATTCTCACCTTGCACTTTCTAAAGTGGCCCTTTCCTGAATTACGTCTTGAAGTTTTACTGACCAGAATTTTGTCTTTTCATAAATGGGTTAACTGAAGAAAACTTGTGGACATTCCTGTGACTAAATTTAAGTTCAAAAATAAGTGAGTAACGTCATCTTCCAATTAATTAGTACTGTTGAAAAACGAGACGTGGCTTCTTTTGCTTTTTCTTGGGGCAATGCCTTATTTTATTGCTCATTTTAAGCTCTTAGAGATAAACCAAAAAATTAGTCTGCTGTTCGCGCGCGCTTATATTCGTTTTTCTGATCTTTGTCCGCTCATGATTTTCGACTGATTCGATCGTTCTCTAACTGATCCCGAAGCAGGCTCGTCCTGCCCTTTTATGATCCTTCTTATCTCTTCTTTTCTTCTTGGCGCCTTCTAACTGACAGGACGTTGGAAACCTTATAAAGTTTCCAACAAGTACAATATTGAAATGGGGTTTAACAACAACGAATAAACTAATAATCAAATAATTTTCTACTTCTGATAGAAAGGTAAAGGGCGATAAAACAGTAATTCGATATCTCAGCATCTTGGTCTCAGTTCCGGATCGTTTTTTCTAATATTCGATTCACAAGAATCTATGAGATTGATACAATTAGCCCTTACGAAAACTTGGAAAGCAGCTCATAGTGTGTTTTCCTGGTTTTCTGGTCCCATTATTTTATCGGATATTTCAGCCTGTTTGGCTTCGATAATGTCGCTGGTATGGTGCAATTTCAATTTCTTTTTCTGCTACTTTTTGGTTAAATAATTAATAGGTTTTTTGGCTCCACACGTGAGGAATGACAATGGAGGACGAACTCCATTTCGCCATGATTTATACATGTCAGGCCAAATCCGGTTGGCTGGCCATGTTATGAGAATGACACCGGACGAACTAGCACATAAAGTCTTTTTTGGCCTTCCATGTAGGCAGATGGTTGATGGAAGTAGTTGAATAAGTGTGCATAAAGGCCAGAAATCCCTGCCTGCCGGAGGCTCTGACCGTAATAGAGCCCGATCTCGTGGTGGTAAAGGAGTTCTGCTACCTTGGTACGATCGTAACGTCGGAAAACAACGTAAACAACGAAATTCGAAGACGCATTGCATACTACGGACTCCACAAACTCCTGCGATCCAGACGACTCTAACAACACACGAAATACAAGGTTTTCTGCACGTCCGGTAGTCCTCTACGGGTACGAGTCCTGGACTATGCTGACGGAGGACGCCAATGCACTCGCCATTTTCGAACGGCGGGTGTTAAGGACTATCTTTGGCGGTGTGTGCGAGCAGGGCGTGTGGCGAAGGAGAATGAACCACGAGCTAGCTGAGCGGTACTCAAAGCCGTAAGGATACGTTGGCTGGGGCACGTGATGAGGATGCCGGACTCATGCCCCATCAAAAAGGTGCTCGTCAGCGAGGACTGCAGCCCTAGACCGAGTTTTCTGGAAACTGATTGGAGATCTGGTCTACGTGACGTGCTCAATGCTGAGTCGACCAAGAAGAATAAGAAGAAATGCCAGAATAATTAATTGACAGACGACTGCATTCGGTCATAAACGGACCAGAAGGGTTCTTCAGCAGACAAACACTCCAAAGCGCTTGTAGTGCTGGTTGAATAAGTTAGTAATCAATATCTGTCTTGTTGGATGTGATTGCTAGTTCCCAATCATTTTGACATCCTTCAACGCAGCATTAAATTGTTTCTTTCTGTTCCAAGATTTGTTTATCTGCAACAAACTACTGTTTCATCGGGCTTACATATAATTTTAAAGTTCTTCCAGCATTCTTAAAAGCTATATTTAAATTAATTGAAATTTCGAATCGAACTACACGGCTCAATCTCAGTTTAGCAACTTAAATTATTCATGTTTGGTTCAAAAATTGCCATAATTTGCTCTTAATAATATGCTAAAAATACAAAAAGATTGCGACAACGTTGAGGATAAACATATAGAGAGAATAGCTGATTTGTAAGGAAAAGAAACAGCAGATTTACTGTAACAACAAAAAATTATGTGTTGCTTAACTTGTAGTAGAGCCCAAATAGTTTTGCAGCATTTTGAGAATTATTTAGATTTTTTTTTACATTAGTACTTTTACATTTTTGTAAGCTTTAATTGCATGGAGTTGCCTAGAATAATGGCTTAAGAAAAACAATAACCATTTGATTAATTTATTAAGCCAACACAAAATCATACAATTTGAAACTATTGAAAGCAACCCCCGCGCAGAACGAGGCACAAGCATTCTTTAAATTTTAAAACAATATTTACCAACATTTTCGCCTTCCCATGTTTCCCTTACAAGAGCCAGCGCGTAGCTTGGGAAAAGGTAGCTCAACACTGGCCCTCGGTTTATTGGTTTATTACTTTCATTCTTCTTTACCTTCTAGCTTTACGCAACAAGAACAATGGATCGTTTGTGTTGGTCCCATCCCATCCAACTGACCGCTCGCGTCGCCAGGACCGCTGGGTACCAAGCTAAAACGTCCTTTGGAAAACTTTACACTAACCCGATGAAATTTAGATTAATTCGCTTCAGTTTATTCAATTTATTATGCCGTTTGGCTACCATCGCGACCACACACACACACACAGTCCACTGTCTACAGGCATAACGAACAATGATCTTAATCAAATACAGAGCACGACGATGATGCACGAGCTGAAATGGAGAACCGAAGCTCTAATAAAGCGAACCTCAGGAATATCGTTCGACCATGTTTCAGCTCCTCAAAGACAGCGAGAACAAGCTTTGGTGATGCTTGGAATAATAGTAACAGGGCGCACACACAAAAAAAATCAATACTTTCCAACAAAACCGTTCAAGGAATATTAAACATTTCTGCAATACTTTGCCCACATTCCTACACGTGCCCTACCCTTTTTTTCCCCCTTTAAATAGCGTTTGGGGAAGGATGGTTAAACAGGGACAAAGAACCATCCAACCGTCTGATGTTCTCTGTAGCACTATCATGTGTTGTGAGGAAAAAAAAGAATTAAATTTACCGATAACAAAAGCAGTAGAAAAAGCATTTCTATTCCCAACCCTTCTCTATCCCCCTTTTCTCCCCCCACCTAATCCATTCTAGGGTTTTATCCTTTTTATATTGTTTTACGTTCTGTTTACTCCTCATAAATCTCTAGCTCGATGGCTCATCCTCTATCCGGTCTATCCGGCAAACATGTCCACTACGGAGCAAACAAAAAGCGTTTTCACGAGTTTGTACGTTTGGATCCTTCTTTTTTTCCTACACTAACAGTTGGGTTGCATCATCTAGTCCGAAGGCTTTAGGCTATCAGTGGCGACGCATCCGTTAGCTGACACACACAGATTCGCAGCCACACACACACACACACAAACACCCACTTTATGGCATCATAAACCGCCAACAAATGAATTCCCGCATCCTTTCGGATTGGGGGTTTTCGATGAAAAAATAAAAAGCATGCGAATCGTTGGCGTAAGGGAAGTTTTCTTTTAATTTTCTCGATTCCTTTCGGCACACACTTCCAGCGCGTACTGCCACAGTACTGCGGTATGTCGTCCATCGATGTATCGCAACCCCAAATCCCACCTGGGCATTGCATCGCCAGCAGCCTCACAGTGGTCTCTGTTGCCGGGGGTCCCAGTCGAGTGCAATTTTTTGTACTTCGTTCGTTGCTGGTTCTTGCTAGTTATTTTGTTTTTATTTTCGGTACCTTTTCTGTGGCCGGGACGCTGGTGATGGGAGCTTTTTTGCTTCAAACTTACCCCTCCAGACCTCATGCACCGTCCACCGAAAGGTGATGGGGAGGGAACATAAGGAACGGTTCAGCTCGGTGGTGAGAAAGTAGTGATGGCTAAACCAGCTCGCGGGCTAAAACAGATCGCGGATAGGTACCAGAAAGGGTTGGAAACCGTGTGTGGGCTGAGAATGAGGAGCTGGCAGAGAAGCGAGTCAGCAAGGTTGTTGCGAAAGGCGTACCACCGCAGCAGTAGCAACGCGCACAACCCGTCAAGAGGAATGACGACGTTTTTCTTGCAATGCTTTTGCTGGCACACGGGTCGAACGTTGATGGTTGGCGGTGGTCAAAATGTGGGTTTAATCTTCTGGTTTGAAGAACTTGTTATAGTGAACGTAAAATTAGTTGTAAAATGGTATAAAAATTATCTTCTTTCTTTAGATCAGCTGCTGGGATTTTATTCTGTAAATTTAATGCTCCTGCATTGACTTCGAACATTTTTTGTCTAGTTCAATTCATTTAGTGATCCTTCCAGGATTAATCATGAAAGTATTGGCTGCTTTTGAAATTTTACTCACATCACTGCTAGATATAACTAACTAGAGATACTTACTAGTGAAGGTAGAAGCCATTATTTAACTTCTGAATTAGAAATTGTTAAAAATACATTGTTTTTTCGATGATAAGAGCGTTTCTCGTTGGTGGACCTGTACGTGCCAGCCAGGTCTCTCCGGACCCGAAAAAGCTCTATGACGCGGAGCCCAGAACCACGTTTGGCTCGCGTCACTCACTGGCTCGCATGTGTCGTCTCCTCAACTCGGTTGGTAAAGCGTTTAATCCGGGAATGTTGGTGTCAGAAGTGAATAGGCGAGCCTTAAGAGAAAATCCATGTGTTGTGCGTTTAATTGTATGTTAAATTTCTGTTCACTTCATGTTGCCGACAACACCGAGAGGACGAATCAGTGTGTCGGTTTTTATTTAAATAAACAAATAAACAAATAAACAAATAAAATATGCCACTCAAAAGGAAAGGAGAGGCTTCTTGCAGTACTTAATTCAGCGTTCGATGTAGTCATAATTCAATGGGCAGACATATCAGTTTATTCTTAGCTTTTTACTTAACTAAATATTGCCCTAAAGTGAACAAAAATAACCACAAAAGTCTAATTTAAAGATTTCTTTCGCCATAGGAAAGGCTTATGCTCAAACCATGGAAAATTTTATCAAAAGCTTACGAAATTCTTATGATTGCTATGTCCTGTCTAGCAAACAGCAGTAAGAAAGCATGCATTTTGCTCATAAAATGCAATAAAGATAGACAAAATGCTAGGCTGTTAGTGGGTTGGTATTATCCAGATCCAGTTTTTCCACAAATGACAATCGATACAGCTTCCGTTCTCCTGGTTATCCGTTGTGATCGAACTGCTTCATGTGATTTCGTTTAATAATTATTTTATTTATTGTTCAAACTGTGCAAGCGGGGCCAACGATAAGCATTTAGCTTTACTTCCTTTCCGTGATTTATCCAGAATATTTAGAAAGAGCAGTCGATAAACGATTGGTAAACTGGTCTTGCAGCTGTAATACCAAATTAAAAGAGAAAACAGCAACGTTCACATTTTGACCTATCGTCATCTATGCCAAACCCGCAGTGCGTTTGTTGCCCTCCACAATTCAGCCGCATTGCAATGCTCCAACGTCAGCATTCTGATCACCCAAACACACTCCCCCTCTCCCCTTCAACGCTTCACCAACCACCCACAGTAGGAAAGGGGGTGGGTTAAAACTGCACGGAGCGTTGTGTAAGTGCGAGAGTGATTGAATAATGTGTGTACCGTAAGCATCGTAATGTAGCCGCTCGCGCAGCATTTCTGCTCCGCTTTTTTTTTTCGCCTAGTCCATCGCTGCCAATGTTTACGGGGTGATGTGTTTCTTGTTGTTTTGTTTTGGGTTTTTTTTTATTATTTCGTTTCGTTTTTGTTGTTGTTGCTTCTCAGTTTGGTTTTTCATTTTTCATCTCCACCTCGAGGGTGTACGGCGGAACGACGTTGACGATGACAAGACGATTCGAGTGAAGCAGTCTTGTTCGAGTAAAGGAAAGCGAATGTAGCACAAAATGCACGTACAGACAGTGAATCTTTTTGACTATTTGCGACTTGTAAGCAGTATCCTGTTTAGTTCTGCTGCTTGACTCCGGTGTGCAGCGGTATGCAAATTCGCTCTACTGGGCGGGAGGGTGGATTATCTTTCGGATCATCTGCTTGGCTAGAGACTTCATTTTGGCTGGGGAATTTTTTTTTTCTAGAAGCTTTTTTCAGATAACAGGACAACAAAGAGCACCAAGAAATGGGACGTAGACAGACCACCGGTAGGACCGAAATTTGAAGCCATAATGCATCATTAAGGGAGGAAATTATGAAAAATTGTTCCCTAAGTTCGTTCCGTAGCTTCATAACGTTATCAACCGTTAATAAAAATTAGGATAATCTTGTCCAGTATTGTTGCGAGATGTATGATGGTATTTAGGGATTTTGTGCAGAAGAATCAACTTTTTAGAAATAACAGAAATTCCGACAGTATTCACTGCGATTTCAAAAATCTACTACAAAATTACTACTTAAGTCGAAGTTCGAGCACTGATTCTAAACTTCTTCCCAACACTCTACAACACGGAAAAACGCGGCAAAAAGCGAGAACTCTTCATTTTATTGAATCCCAAGCAAATCCTCACCATCACTTACGAAATTAATTTCCCTTCCATCAGTTCCCATCCATGAATGAACAAAGAGGAAAAGTCACTTTCCCAATTGTGTCCACGAGGGGCAGAAGCTAGCAACACCCTTGCTTGGGAATGAAAAACTCGGGAAACACTCTGGGAAAAGGAACAACCCCGTCGGCACAGCCACCATTATGATACGTCGAACGATCTCACCGGTACTTTCTATCGAACGGACTTCAGTTCAGACGGCCCCGAGAGCCACCCTCGAGGGACAGGAAATTACTTTTCGCGGCCCATTTTCTTCCCCCCAATCCGCACCTAACGGTGCGGTTTTCCAATTGACAGCCCTCGGGGTCTCTTCACCACTATTTAGTGTGTCCTTTTTGTCGTTTACGTTTCAATATTTCTGCCTAAGGTTCCCTCAAATTGAAGTTCCCTTTTTTTTTTTGGTTGGGTTTGTGTGTCTTCATCGTATCATCCCTAGTACTTTGATGAACGTCTGTGTAGGTTTTCGTACATTGTGCAATTGTTACTAAACATTGACATCCATCGACCAGCAAGCAGCGCCACTGATGATACGATGTAAAGAGGTATTGCCCCAAGCCAGGAAGTCCCTGGTGTGTACATTGCTGCGTTTCTTCCGGGCACTACCGGGATGTATGCCTCGGCTTTTTTTTTGCCGAAGCGGACACATTCGATATCTGGCAGGAGGAGTAGAGTTTGATGAAATTTTCTCACTCAACCCCTGCGGCTGTATCAGGAATTCATCCTTCGCCAGCTAAGAGCTAGGTGGACAGGAAGGACAGAAACGACGACGAAGAAAAAACCGAGCGAAGGCGCAATGGCCCGTTCGGTGGTGGACCAAAAACCTCAGGCCTCAGAAGTCAAACGTTGGAAAGATGGTCCACAGCACCGAAAGCAAGGAGTCAATAGAAAGGAAATAAATGACGATAAAAGTACTGAAACGAAAAAAAAAAAGAGATGGAAAAGTCTTACAGGAGCTCGCAACAGAAGAAAAAACCTTCCGACACAAGTCTACAACGAAAAGCTATAAACGAACCCTTACATCCAGCCTATTTTTGCCAGGTTTTTTATGCTTTCAGACTACGTTCTACTGCGCTCTACCTTTCGGTAACGTTGAGGACGACGTACGATGACGAGACATATTCCAGTGACCCTCCCGAGGCGAGCCATGGGTTTGGAGTTCTCTTCTTCATCTCTTCTGCTTCATCCCATCACATCCCATCCCCAGGGGAGCCCTCTGCGGCTTTCCTTTTGTGGGCCCGAATGGTTGTGCGAGTAGCTCGTACATTTTTTGTTTATAACTCTGCTCCTTTTTTTTCTTATTACACCCGGCACCTTCATGTGGTCGTTTACCAACTTTTTACTGGCCACAACCCACAACGCGTACACACACACACACACACACGAAAAACACACCGGCAACGTCAAACGGAGCGCGCGCGGAGTAGATGAACGATTCAATTATTATGTTGATGAGATGATTACTGCCCGAAGCCTCCGCCAGCGCGTACGCGTGCGTACGAAAGCGCGAGACGAGAACTCGAACTTCAACTTTCAACCCACGATAAGCAATCCGAGTGCGACTTAATCAGCGGCTTCGTTACGAGTGTTTACCTTGTAGTTCTTGTTGTTTTTCTCTCCATCTTTCTCTCTGTCTCTCTACACACACTCTAATCACTGTCGGAAGAATCCTTCTTACCCACTTTACATGCTGTTGAACAACTTCGCTTCCGAGACGCAGCATCCAAACATCACCATTTGACATGACGCGTGTGGCACTTTATTTGTTCATTCTCCCGATGACTACCGGATCCCTCCAGAAAAAAACACTGTTCGAAGCATATTTTATCGTGCCTTTTTTCTTGTTCGAATCTATTTTCGTTCCGTTTTCCTATTCCCATACCCTGAGGATTAGGACGCACAACGTCAGCATTAGCAGAGACCTAACGATCAGCGTCCGTCGGTTTTGCTCCAGGTGGGCGGAATAGAATTTGAATATTATTGGCCCAAGAGTTCATAAATGGACCGGTGGTGTTGCGTGGAACAAGCTGCTTCTTTACGGTTCGATACAACAAACTAACATGAATCAAACAAAACCGAAGCAAAAAAACACACAAGGGTGAGCGTACACACGGACGAGAACAAACATTTTGATTTGGATTATCACGGATTTTGATGTGTGTCCGGGTGCGAACTGAGCTGAGCGAGACATATTCTTTCGTGGAGCCTGGTGGGGTTGTTCGATAGTTATTTATTTTGATTTTTGGATTACTGTTGTGGACTGCAATTAAGGAGCGATTAGCTGGGCGTCAAAATGCAAATGGGCTGATTGGAATCGGGTAAAGTGATTGAGCGAGAAAGCAAGAAAACTGCGGGGTGAACCATCAGATTCTATCATTTGTCAATGAATGGGTTTGATGTATGACACGAAATGAAATGGATAATGAGATAAACACGAGGGTCACGTGTTGTATGGCAGAAAAATAGTTAACAACCTAAAAGAAGATTTGGGGGGGATCGTGTTAAAAATACAATAAAATTAAATGTGAAAGGGTTGGGCAGGATTAATTAATTACAAACTGATCAGGATCTTTTCTACTCGGGAGTGATACAGTTTTTTCTAACTTTATGATCAATTTTTAGGGTTATAGCTTTCAAATTCAGATATTCAGATTAAAAACAAGCAAATAAGTCACTTCCTTCCTTATGTTGTCATGTCCTAATGATCTTAGATTCATCGACAATCTACAAAGTAATTATGCTTATTCGTTATGATGATAAGCAAACTGCCTAAATTGGAATGGCAGACGATGGCGCGGGACTGCCATCGTCGCTTCAAGGATTTCAGCATCAGATTATGTCTGCAAAACGGTGTTCAATACCAAGATGCGTCATGTTCAATACCAAGATGCGAGGGTCTCCAAAAATATCTATCAAAAATATTTTATCTAAATAAGAAAATCTTATTTAGCCCTAGCAACTTACAAGCGTTTGACAGGCTATTTTTACTTGTGAACTGTATTTTTCAATCCCGAAAGGACTTTTTCACTTCCGTCAAGAAAATGTTCATTAATTTCAAATCATATTTCACCACTGTCACGTGAAGCAAGGTCCACCATGGGCCTCCAAACACCTTCCGCCACTGCATAAGATCCAAGGCAGCTGCCAAGGTTCACTTATAGTACGCTAACTTGTGGCAATCGTCCGGTGACCGAGCTTAAAATATAGAATCTCCAGCTGACAGCATCATTGTCATCCTCATGCTGGCCCTTTCAAGCTCTTTCAAAAAGCACGTCGTCGGGACAAGGCCCGGTCAACAATAGATCTCCAGGAAACTCGATCCCTTGCTGCAGCTTCCCATCCGTGAAGGCACTCGATCTCCGACAGGTCTCCCTTCACCTGATCCAGCCAACGAACTCGCTGTGCTCCCCGACACCTCGTGCCGAACTGGGGGTCGCTGACGAAAACCTTCTTGGCGGGGCATGAGTCTGGCATCCTCATAACATGCTCAAGCCATCGTATCCTGCCGGACTTTGCCACGGTCAGGATGTCCGGTTCTCCGTATAGCTCAGCAAGCTCGTGGTTCATCATTCTCCTCCACAATCCATGCTCGAACACACCGCCAAAGATGGTTCGGAGGATGCGACGCTCAAACACGCCAAGAGCGTTTGCATCCTGCGCTCGGATGGTTCAAGACTCGTGGCCATATAGGACCACCGGGCGAATCAGTGTGCGATATATCTCACATTTCGTGCGGTCTCGAAGATTTCTAGATCTCAGCTTACGGTGATGGCCGTAGTAGGCACGATTCCCCTCAATGCGTTTCAGGATTTCGCTGCTGACATCTTTATCCGAAGTTACGACAGACAAGATAGCAGAATTCCTCTACCATCTCGAGGTTATCGCTGTCGACTAACACGATCCTTCCCACTCAGGCTCTATCACGATCAGAGCCTCCGGCAAGCAGGTATTTCGTCTTCGTCGCATTGATCATCAATCCAATTCTTGCTGCTTCACGTTTCAGTCGGGTGTACGTCTCAAACACCTTCGCTGTCGTCTTGCCCACGATGTCAATGTCATCCGCAAAGCCAAGAAATTGAAGTGACCGGTAGAAAATCGTAGGCTATATTGAACTATATTGGCTATATTGAACAGTAGACAGGAGAGTCCGTCCCCTTGCCTCAGATGAGATTCGAACGATTTCGGCAACATGTTCGACAACATGTTGAGTTATATAGCACAGCCAGCGAATCGAAGCAATTCAGCAAAAACCCCTGCCATGGAAAAACTTATTTTTCGGTTAAGGGGTAATATTAACTAAATTAAAATTATTCTTAAATTATCAGGCAGCGATTTTTCTTCTTCTTGTCTTAATCACCTACTCCAACCCGGGAGGCATCGAATAGCTTACAAGCCTCGCTAAAATACTACGTAAATTGGATAGTCAGTCTGCATAATGAAGGAACAGTTCTGATGGGATTCGAATCTCAATCCTGCCGAGTGAAGCTCTCGCCTCTCAAACTGCACCGCGCCGCTAAAAATGAGTTTAACATTTTTAGTACTATTTACATCGACAGAGTCTCAAATTAAAGTCGTTAAACCGTCAAAAGATTAGGTACATGACAAGAACAGATGATTTGAGAAAGCTTTTCATACAACAATGAATTATTCGTACTGAGACTTTGATAATGACTGTCTGGTTAAAAATTCAAAAGTTTTATGCTATTGTATCCTTCGATCTGATTTTGTTTTAATAATTGCCTTCATCATGTTTTATAAATTCTTGTTACAACGTACAAAATAAAATAAATCTTCTGTATTATTATCATTTTCCAATAAAGGACAATAATATTTCAAAGGCACATTTATTCCCGTTTGAACCTTATTCAAGCACCACCATCTCTTTCCCATACATCAAAAGATTTTAAAGTTTAACAATCTACAGTTGTTTGACATTCCTTGCAACCATCTCGTTTATCGCCAATCTCCTTATCGTTGTCCATCGCACATCCCGCATGCAATTTTTCCCAATCCACACACGAAACCTGAAGTTTGACACACACTCATCAATTTTACTCTCAATAATGCAACATCCTGCAGCGACGACGATGGCCACGACGACATCAAACGTAAGTAGACGATGCAGTCCGATGCGGTCCGTAGTTTTATGCCTCACTAGCCAAATACCGCTTTCCACATTCGGCTGCACTTCTTATCGCAACCGCAACGCATCCATCGTCGTCGTCGTGTGAATCATGTTCCTGCTGCAACCGTACACACTTTGTACGCTCTATGTTACCTCCCTGGAATTTGTTGTCACAATCAATCCACCCACATGCAGCATACCATGGCCTGCGCACCCGAAGCGAGATGTCCCGCTGTATTCGGAGACCGGCGCCCAAACCTCCAAAGTTCAAATTTGTTCTGTTTCCTCGACCGAGAACGCTTCTATTAGTTTGTAGCCTTTCAAACTTGGGCCCATTATCTGTTTCTGGTGAATAGGGCTTTTCCTCCCGGTTCAGTTCCAGCCGGCCGGAGTGGATGAACCGAGAACCGGGAGAACACCGACAACGACATCGAAAGACAACCACAAGTTCAATTTGTACTATCCTTGGTCTCTCGCTTCCTCTCGCTTGACTCGGGGACGAGAAGCAATAAGGGACTTTGAAGGGGTGCAAACGGAATTTCCTGTTCCCAGCTTGGTGGATAGTCCAGCGACCGGTGGTCCGGTGCAAGGTGGTCTGGAACGAGCCCCAGACAAGATACAAGCGCACTAAAGACGAGCAGACGTTCTTTAATGGGTTATGGAAGACATGCATTCGTTTTGTAGCAAAATGTGAACGAATTCAATCGAAAAGCCCGGTACAAATGCGTATTAATTTATCTGTCTCTGTCCTCTGTTTTGAGCCGGTTGATGCCGGCTGCCGACCGGTATTGGAATGCACTGCGAATAGCACCACAGTACGGGAGTATGATTATTTATTTTACTAATTATTCTAAATATATTATTCCGATTCTAATTTTCCACAACCAAGAAACAGCACGACCAGCACCTCGACTTCCCTTTCTGCGTTTAGTCCCCGGTTGAAGGGATAGCCGGTTGGGTACCGGTGGCCAAGGTTGAGTGTAATTTATTTTCAAGATCACCGTATTCTTAATTCAATTCGAACTGTTTCTCGTACGGAGATGAAGCACTTAATTCATACATATTAAATTTTCAACCGGTGTCTTATCCCACTGCTTAGCAGCTTTCTTATGTCCTCGCTGGAATGGTTGTACCGTGTCTGCTTATAGAACTACCATTAAGAATGGAAAGGAAAAAAAAAACACAACCAACCCAACCCAATATTAACTACCCGACGGTCTGCCGAAAGGATAATTTATCAAACAACCAGTTCCATTCTAAACATTTGACCGAAAACATGACACTGCGGCGGTGCTGCACTTGGGCACGCGAGACGCTTTTTGAAAAACGATCCATCCAAACCTAACCTAGCCAATCCCATCAAACTGAAGTGTGAGCTCCGTTTCCTGTGTCGGGGTTTTCCTGATTCAAAAACTGTCACCCTCCAGCAGCAGCGGTGCGGCACAGTGATAGTGATAAATGATATGCATCCTTAATTGATCACTCGTCACTCGTTTCGAGCATCGAGTGCACAATCATTAACTGACAACTCCGGGTCGCCCGAGTTTTTCGACTGGGGCTGTATGTTTAGCTATAGTGCTGCTGCTCTCGGTGGTTTATAGTTTTGTTTTTTTTTCTCGTTTTCGAGTGTCAAAAATCGAACGTCAACTGGAAAACTGTTGCTGGGTTCTGTGGTTCAAATTAGTAAATAATATGGTTGGTAAATCACTGCACTAGAACTTGATGGATTTTAGGGGTTTTTGCGCCCCTAAAATGGATTGGGACCATTTTTGAAAGTGAAGATCGATGTTCTAGAAATGAGCTGGATGAAGGTTTGATTCATTAGCTGTTTTTTTCGGATGGAAAGTGTTTATTATTTTGACATTTGGCGGGTGGTTGTTGTGAAAAGATTTTAAATGACTTTTCGGGATATTTTAAGTTCCATTTTATTGTACGATAGTAATCAACAATTTTAATTATCATATTTCATGTCACTCCGGCCATTTGATCCTCGTAACAATAATTACGGAATGGTCTGGAAGACTCTGGACGGGGGTTGAGCCTGCTGTGTCAAGACCGCTGCCTGAATTCCTTCTTAACTAACGTGGACAAGCTCGAAGACCTTCAGAGGGACTAAATGAAACCTCTACCCATGCAGGGTGTGACATCTAAGACTGTCTGAGATGAGCAATTAGAAGTATTTTGGTCGTTTCCACGTACGCGACTTAAGTTCTGAGCTGAGACGCTTCGTTGAAGCCTGGGATCAGGATACGCTGTTGTCTGATGCAGGCCGTTCCTTGCGTCAGTTTCATTGAGTTTTTTCAAATGTAGTACCAAATATTAGAAAGTATGAGGAGGTCACGTTCCTTTTTTCGCTGGTGCTACCCGGGTAAGGATTCTTCTGGGAATACTTGATGGTGATATAAGCCACTCCGCCTGATTTTTTTAATGTCCACAGTTTTTCCAGGAGCGGAATTTGCTGTTGGCAATGGTTGTCGACAGAAATAGCTGGAAGATAAAACTGATTCGGTAGCGGCAACAACCGTGGCATTGACAAGGACCATCTCTAGATATCGTCATCGGAATAGTATGTACTCCGTATGGTCTTCCACGGCGTCGTGGTCCACAATGTTTTCCTCCTTCAGTGTACGAATCCCGATTTTGCAATCATAGTCTAGATGATAGCTTGTCCTAAGCTTTGACTTATGAAGAAATTAAGCCGAAAATCAACAACAATCACAAGGGTTGAAGTGAACGTTCTTTGTTTAAGAGTAATTATAACTATAGTAAGAAGAGAATTAGATGAGTTAACTATTTGAGTTGATTTGAGTTAACAAACGGAGAAAAAAAATTTGCATTTTGAAAACGTTCTTGTGAAAAGCAAGTTTCGATGAGCATTTTTTTTCGTTCTTCAGCAACAACTGTTCTTCTTGAAAAGATATTTTGTGATGTAGCTGATATTTGGGATATCAAAATGATTTTTTCAAATCATGTAAACCATGATAGCAGTAGCTATGATGAAAGTACGGAAGTTCTTAATAAACAAAATCTCCTGCTTCGTTCGATCCTTTGGAACTTACCAGTCAAGCGAGAGTTAAGCCTGTGAAACTTTTGTGTAAAACATTTCATTTCTCGTGGTTGTTCTTTTCAGATTTAGGAAAAAATTTCGTGTATCGAAGGACATTTTCGTCGATTTTCTTAACAAGATTAAGATCACGGGCAACAGGACTCACGCCAAAAGAAATGTTTGTTGCTACGCTGCGATTTCTTGCGGAGATTTTAATATAGCAATTGCTCAACCAACATTCTCCTTGGCATTTGCCAAGTGGTTAAATATTTTCGAACAAATTTTGCCGCCCAAATACATTTCATTAAAAATGGAACCAAATGAGCAGCAAGATGCCCGACGATACTTTTTTCCTGCAGTGGCATCCCTGGCTTTTTGAAGTAAAATACACACAATTTGATTGGAACTGCACAAGAAAACGAACTCGAAACACACAGGACCGAGTGAGTTTGGCGCCTTTCCGTTTCGCATACGCCTTTTGTTCAGTTTTTTCCTACCAAACAACACAAACGGTTGTCATTTTTGTTATTTTATTTGTTGAATTCAACGGACCATATGTGGCCCCCTTGAAGTGACTTTTTTTACGTTTTACATGTACAATTAACATTTACATTTTTACATTCAACAAGTAATGGGCCACACTGAACGTATACAATTAAGGAAGGAACATTCAACAAGTAATGGGCCACACTGTACGTATACAATTAAGGAACGCAGAGGGCGACAGGTCTGGTTCAAAACGATCACACACGGCGTTGAGTTCGCGGCACATGACGAGGAACGGATCAGAGGAGCGATCTTGCCGGGGCGTAAATGTTGATTGGAAAGAGCAATGCCATCGAGTCGATGCGATTGTCAATTAGACCTGCGACAAAAAGTCTCTGCGCGTTACAATTCCGCTGTTTCAGCGACTCCAGGCCAAGTAACGTGCAAAGTCCTCCATTGTAAGTCATTGTAGTCCACCTGGACACTCCAGCCACGCAGCGCTAACCGTGTAAATTTACGCTGGATGGATTCCAGGCGAGCTATCGAGCGTGCCAACTAGCGGATTGCCCTTAGCGATGTGCTCTAGCTGGTCATGGAAGCACAACTTATCCTCAAGTAGCACTCCTAGGTCTCTGACGCAGCTTTTACGGACAAGGGCATTGTCGTTAATGGTATACGTGCAGATTAAGGGATTACGCTTTCTGCCAAACGTAACCTCAACGCACTTATCGACGCACATCTCCATGCCATTCGTACAGCACAAGGTCTGGAACGCACTGAGAGCATTCTGGATCTGGTTCTGGAGCTGATCTTCCTGGTTGCGTATCGGAAGGTACAATTTAGCGTTATCCGCGTAAAGCAGGTGGCTATCAGGAGGAAGCACACGTGTGACGTCGTTCAGGAATATTACGAAGAGAAGCGGACCAGGGTTGCTTCCTTGTGGTACTCCTGAAGACCCGTTGATGCTTCGAGAGGTTTGGTCCACCATCTTCATACGATACGAACGGTTGGTGAGGTAGGACCGCATCCAGTTCAGCATTTGTCCAGGAAGACCAAGAACCTGAAGCTTGGTGAGCAGCAACGAATGCGGAACACTGTCAAAAGCCTTGAGGTCCGAAAAAATCGCATCGATTTGAAGGGCTGCATCGATAGTCTTGTGGCAGATACTGACAAACTCAATCAGATTGGTGGAATTCGAGCGCTTGGAGATAGTTTGAGGCAGCAGCAAGAAGAGGCTCGTACATGAGCAGCTCGAAAATTTTTGCGTTGGCGCAAAGTGATGTGATGCCGTGATAGTTAGACGCGTTTGATTTGTCGCCTTTCTTGTGTACCGGATACACCCAATCACAAAAATTCCCGAAAAATTGCGACTAATATGGGGGCAACAGCGGTGGCGCTGCGTTTCAGTATGACTGGTGGAATGCCATCTGGACCCGGAGCGATCCAGGGTTTTTTGTTCGATTAATGGCTCTGATGACCGATGACGTTTCAATAATCTGGAAAACTAGGAACTATCTAGGGGAACGTTTAGTAAAGCATTACTTATCTTCCTTTCGTCTGTGACCTCCGGAAGAAACGTGTCGGCAAAGCGCGCACCAAAGATATCACAAACATCAGATGGTGAGCTCCCATGACGCCCATTGAAACTAACGCTATAAGGATAAGCGGAAGATTTCCTTTTGGAGTTCATAAAGCTCCAAAGCGCTTGAATCATAATTCGAATCTTCCGTTTGTGACAACTTGACAATTTGTATGTGCTAATCAGGCCTATAGGCAACCATCGGAAGCGTTCGCGGGAAAATCAGGCGGAATCAGTGTGTGATTTTTAATTATATGAATAGGAATAGAAATCGCACATAGGTGCATTGAAAGAGAAATACTTAGTCGAAGAGTTCTGATAAACAGACCTAGTAACATAGTTCTATATCGTTGATTTTATTAGTTGAGTTGAGTTTATTCGTTGAGATTATTATATCACACTGCTTCAATTAATATGATAAAACGAAAACTAAATAGAGATCTTTGTTTTACATTTGTTTATTTCTGTTTCATACTCGTCCTGTTCCAAAATGCTCATTATAAAGAAGTATATCATCACTTCGAAAGTGTACTCTAAATTAAATAAGTCTTTCTTCCAACGTCTAATGAAATATGCTACATTGCACACCGGTCTGCAATCGATATCTTCGTTCGGACCATATTTCAGGTACAAGAAAAGTAGCGAAAAAAAAAAAACGATTGCTACACCCTAATTGCTTGATGGGAAAGAACAGCAAACCCCAGAGCTGTTCTGTTGCTTTTGCAAATCGAAAGCATTCGTCTTTCGGCAAACATCTGCAAATGAAAAGCAAACAGTGAGACGGCACTGACGACGGCACCGAGTTCCTTGCGGCTCTGGCGAAAAGAAGTCATACCGAGTTGCAATAACAAAAAAACACAACGCAGTGCACATCTTACCATCTAATCTGAAACTCATACCCATACTTGGATGCGTCGACCCTGGGAGCGACTGATTCAATCAACACACCCAGCTCAAGCGTCTCGATCTAAATCGTTAAAGAGCGAGCTTAGAGCAGTGGTAAGGGATGGATGCAAAATTGCATTCGAATAGTGCACGACTCAACGCATCATCAAATTGTCCGCATTAATTGAGTTACTACTGTCCCGAACCGTAAGGGTATGATGATGGCCAAATGAATACCGGTGCAGAAAATGTGAGCTCCCACCCAGGTTCGTACTTTAGCAATAGGCGTCTAACAGAACTCAAATATTTTTCCATCCCATTAGATTGGTTCGATTTCGGTTGGTTTGCGTACAGTACTTTGGCACCCGAAATATGTTGGCTTAATATAAAATCCGGCCCACGAGAGCTATGCTAGGGGGGAGTTTGTTATCTGGGGAGACGGCAACGGTCACAGCGAGTGTGGTATGTAATGGAATATTTTCATTGCTGAGGTCATCTCGGCTCAATGTCAGCGGCAATGCTTTTATTTGCTCTAATCGTTACGGATGGTGTACATTTGCTGCAGCCCAGACAGGCGGTACAATACACCTGCAAAGCACAACAATAAAACCTTCAATCGATCGATTGCACCGGTGTACATTCGATATTGATTGTGGTTATTCGCTTTTGGGGGCCAACGCAACACACGTCATCGTTGCAACTGACAGCGACCGCAGTCGCCGATGGGTTGGGATGGGGCACTGCTGCACTAAAACTGCACTCCGATAAACCCGGCCCACTGTACTGCCCGAACTACTGAAATATGCATTGCATTTACATTCATTGTCCCAACCCCATCTCCATCGCCGGGCAGTTCGGCCATTCGAGTTGCAGTTTGGGTATTTGGTTATGGAAATGAAGACCGAAACCGCAAAACCGGGTAAGCCTTGCGTTACGACTTTTCGCAAGCGATGGATGGAGGGCAATGTATGAGGCGCATGGTGGCGCACGTTTTGCAAAGGACACCCCTGAGAGCGTTCGGGCAAAACTGCTTCAACAAAACGCAACAGAAACGGAACTGTTCGGCAACGGCATTCCGACTGTCGCACGTTCGGGAGTGATTTATGCTCCGGTTACCACCCATCCCACAAAATTGTATCACCAAAAATACTATGAATGAAACATAAACCCGCATCCCGTTCGATTTCCGAGCAAAGGCTCGAGAAAGTTAGTTACCATTTGCTAGGCTGCCCAGCTACCAAACTGGGGCCGACAATGCTCGTGCCCAAATGTCCCAAGAAAGAAAACTGGTGTTCAATTTGTAATTCCATCTGCGCCCAAGTGCAACGTCGTCCCACGTGATGTGAAAATGGTGACACATCCTGCCATTGCGAGCTCCCTCGATTGGGATAACCCCTGCCCGAGCCCGTTAGTTGTTGGTTCACTGGCAACTTATTTCGCCCATCAGACAACGTCAAGAATCGGTCAGCTGGAAACGATGAACTGATCCCTGAGTGGTTGGAGACCGGCCAAAAACTCTATATCTCTGTTTCACTCTTTACGATCATCTCTATTTTAGTTTAGTTCTTCTATTTTGCGGGAGACCAACAACTCGTTTCCTCTTCGCTCGAAATTGGTCCTTCAGAAATCATCCAAAGTCCCCAAAGACCGGGCGGGGGACGCTGTGGGGCGACGGGATGGGAAAAAATATCTCTACCGAAAATTCAATAGACTACAATTTGCATATGAACAGATTAATGTTCACACCCACGGGGGCACCCACATGCCGGGCCGGAAGTAGAAATGTCACAAACGTACGTACACTTTCGGGCGGACCTGCTGGACAACTACGAGCGTTTGCCGTCCCGGTGTCGGGATTTTTCTCTTTTCTTTCTCGTCCCCAATGTAAATAGCTACCGATGCAAATTGGGGGGCACAAATGTTCGCGGATTAAAATCCCGGTGGCCGGCAACACGGACGGACAAAATCTGTCACAATATTCACGCCCTATTTTTTCGCACGTGGCCACGTACCGAATGCTGGTTGTGATGGTTTGCGCTTGGTAGAACAAAATATACATATTTAAATTACAGACACACAGACTTGTGCTCGGCCGGTTTGATGGCAAGCAAGGAACCAACTGTTCCTGGGCAAAAACGGTAAGAAAAATCAAAGAGCAGATAGGGGTGCGTGTGTCTGCTGCGAGGGAGCTGTCATACTGATGACGATCTTTTGATGTAGCATGCAGACGGTTCATGCGTACAGTGCGGGTTCAGTTTTTACGACACATCGCTTGAATAATCAGAAATGGTGGGCGAAGTACGATCCGATAAGATAAATCGAAAGTTTATTAGAGCAGAAAATTAAATGAATTTATCATTTCTCACATGACCTAACACAACAGAGGATACCGTGGATGAAGATAGTTTGCGTCTGTTTATGTGTGTTTGCGAGGTTGTGTAAATAAGATGATTATGTCAGAAAATGGATGCTATTTTATGAGGCGCTAAAATATCTTCAGAAACTGTTAAACTGTAAACAATTGTTAAAAAAAGTCTTATAAATCATCTTCTCTCTAACCTCGAGAGGCCTCGGCCTGTCATTACTGGTTTATCTTCACATCGTTTTACCCGCCGCTGGATAGTCAGTAATGCGTACAGGAAGATGAACCGGAAGAGTTCGAATACAGGTCCTGTCGTGTGATGGCCGGCGTCGCTAACACCGCTGTTTACGTAAAGCCGCGAAAGAATGTATAGAAAGCTCTAGAATAAATATGTATCAAATAGTATAAGAAGGACTTCCGGTGACCTAGCTTAATTTATTGGAGGATGGAATCCATGTTTCAGGAAGTAAATCCATATTGCATGGGTAATTTGTACCGGGATTGATGTGAATATTTAGCGTTCAAAATAGACACCTCTCGAAAGTTTATGAACTTTATCAGACATGTATTTTCTGAGGCCTGTTTGTAGATCTAACTAGCGCAGGACTCGTTCCCCAAAACAGATATTTTTCTTCAATAACAGGAGTGTTAAGAAGCCATACCTGATGCATTTATTTCAATCTAAATTCTCCTTTTTTATTTTGACAAAAATCGACAACCACATAGATTTCTTCGTAATATTCTAGCCGAAAATATTCGCTGAAAATAATGAAATCAAAACTAAACATATCAGTTAAGGTAAAGTTTTATCTTTAGCTATAACTGCTTGATTCAATTGGAGCTAGCAAGCGTCCTTAAGGTCTTTTTATGCATTTGAAACTATCGAGTGTCCTGAAGCTACTTTCACTTTCTCTAAGAGCTCAAATGCATGTTTAAGATTAAAAAATAATTATTTCAATGTAATGATTCTGTGTAATAAAGGTGAGTTGTGCCAAAAAGTATTTTAAATATTTATTTGTTGAAAAATATTAATCTAAATTGAATAGTAAATGTAACCGTAAATGTGATCAGAAACACTACTTTGGACCAAAATTTTGATGGCACGAATATTTCAAAAACGTAGTAAAAATCCTCCTGCCAGTCGTTGCTAAAAATTGTCGCCATCTGTACGGTTTGGGGCAAACAGCACGCCACTGCCAAACGTCACTCAGCCGGCTGACCTCATGTTACAGTAATGGAAAAAGCCTCCAAAAAATAGTACCCCCTCCCTCCCCTCCCTTACGCCTCCTCCTCCTCCACCCATCATCCAGCAATTGGTGGTTTGTTTACGGGTTTACTTCACAATCCTTCCACAATCAAACCTGGCCACCTGAACGACCACCTGAAAAATGTCCCACCCGTAAACTGGTTTGGTTTGGTTGTGGTAAAAATCATACACACGGAAAAGCGCGTGGGAAACCTGTCGATTGTTTGATGGTGGCACGCAGCAAGGATAAAGTAACTGTGCAGGCTGCATTACTACTGTTGCACCACGAGGTTGGCCCAAAAACGCACACACACACACACACACATTGGGTTTATTAGTCAATAAAGGGAAAGAAAAATATTGGAATCAACAGACACGCACACCCGCACGCTCTCCATACTACATATGGAGTCAAAAGTTGTGGGATAAAAATGAAAGTAAGGTACAAGTTTTCGGGTGAGCAAAATGGCGCATTCGATGGGAAACCGTTCGAAACTCCGGTGGTTCACAAAGCCTACGATACCCGGGCACCGGTACCTGCCGTACCGTACCGATGAGCGTACAATCAACAAGTCGTTAAATATTCAAAACACCAGTTGATTTCTACGGTTACACGCCATGGAAGTAGGGTTATGGCAAACCCGGCCAGGTACCACTACCAATAAAGGATGTATTACAGGATCCACCAGCCGCCCTTGTTTCGGGCTGGAGGGGTTTGAGTGTTTTGGTTAAAAATTAATCCGCAATCCCATTTCGGAAGTTTCCGAGAAACCAAACACTGGGCTCGGATCGGTGGCCGTGGTGGAACACAGTTTTGGCGAGTAAACAGCAACATACATTCGGGCGGGGTACGCGTTTCAATCAGCAACAAAACTAGGTTGTGTAAATTTAGTATAGTGTTTTGATGTTTGTCTAGAAAATAAAGTGTAGTTTGATGTGTGTGTGTTTTTGGGAGGGCTCCATTTTGAATGCGAAAATATTCGTCACCAGCACGCTTTTCGGAGTTGGATGTTTATCTTTCCAAATTGCATAGTGATTGCCGCGTGTAAATAGACACATTTGAAATGCGTGAGCTATGGGTGATACATCTCCTGCTCCAGAGCTCAAAAAGCAAAGAAAGAATTGAGAAAAAAAAACATGTGAAAGCTTAATTAGCTTTGCGTAAAAGTTAACCAAAACTTATATTCTTTGCAAAGTAAGGGCTACGTTCTATTTAAATCATGTGATCTTAAGAACAAGTGTAACTAAGGGTTAGGGTTAAAGTTTACTTGGTTTTGTTTCTATGTTGAAAATTGAAGTATTGTGCAAAATATAAGCTTTAAAAATCCACATTATCATAAATTGTCTAGAACTTCAGACAATCCACAGGGCATAGAATAAACGTCAACACGTCGTCATAATAACACACACTGCCAACATCGTCGCACATAATTAAATACTGATTGACAGGGTGTAAACTTAGACCTCTTATGAGGTTGTATAATTATAGAATTCCTGCCGACTCCAAGGTTTGTAGCTGCAGCAACGGATACCATGACATTGACCACATCCTCTGGTCATGTGCGGAGTTCGATGCGGCTCGTCCCGGACTCTTAGCAGCCGTTCGGGCATCAGGAAGATCCCCAGGCGGTGCCGATGCGCGATATCCTGGGACAGAAGGACTACGAATATGCGCGAATTCTGTTTAACTTCGCCAAAGAGATGGGACGGCAGTCGTTATTTCGATCCCAGAATCGATAAAAATTGGTTTAAGAGATCTAAGATCGTAACTGGCGACCATGTCGTCGGCAGAATGTCTGGGTTCGATTCTGCAGTACCTTTTCAAGATTATTGTGGCTGTCGGTTCCTAGCGTTTTGCTGACCTGTAATGTTGTCGCCAGCGACAACATTACATAACTGAACCAATTGAATTAGGTTTGAACGACATGAAGTTGTGACAGGCGGCTTTACTGTTGGCGGCATGCGTGAGTTAGATACTACTGTAGCTTCCCAAAGTTGTAGAGGCTTTCGGACTAGTGCGTTCAGCTGATGGTGGGGCCATCAGCCAGCCATAACATCCAAATGCTAGCAACGATATGGAGTGGCGAACACCACAAAGTAAAACAAAGTGGGATTTCTTGGGAGCCAATTGTTAGTCTCCTCGGCACGATGCTCCAAAGAGGCGCTAACCCCTTAGCGGACATTTCTAAAGCTAGATATAAGATTAGATTTTAAGGAATACGGCCTAGCTGTCATTACGAAATAAAAAAATATATAGAATTTCTGGCAGTGTCTAACAGGGTTCATCTGTTGACAATGTAAGAGCAGCAATGATTGTAATGAACACTTGAGATGGCTTAAAACACTTAAATGGCAGATTAAGCTAGATGACATTGTCTTGGCTTTAGATGAGATGTCAAACTATTTCCTTTTATTGTAAAATTACCAGATGATGTTGTAATCGCATCAGAAAGCCTTGCAGCGTACGGATTAGTGCGCCACTTTCTGGTATAAATGCGGACACTGGGTTAAGTATTAAGTCAAGTGAAACTGATAGAAGGAACGAAAGTTTCACTCAATGCTAACTGTCAAATCGCATTTCACCTTTGTCAAACTGAGCTTAACATATCTAAACGCGATAAGATGAATTTGTTTCTTGATGTACTTAAAATGTCACTTAAAAACGCTGGCTCGTCAATATTTCACTTCTGTGAAACTTTCCTGTCACTTTGGCTGTCAATTGATGGAATTATTCGATTTTTTTTTGTCGTTAATGAGAAGGGAGCTTTCGTTTGAATTTTTTTGTGTGTTATTTTGTATTAGAGAGTGTTAATCGATTATTAAAAATTCTATTGAATTTATAATTGTTATATTTTACCTCATTCACCACTCTTTTTACCGATATTTACACGCGTTTACAAATCAACATTTGGTAGTTCTTAACAACCAGTGCAATTTTTGTGTGTGGTGTATGAAAAGCAACGATCTTATCAAGATCGTTCCTCCTTAGTGATGAATGATTATCCTTCTACGAGGTAGAAATGAGTCTAATAAGCCATTCGATTGCCGGTGTGGTCTAGCAGGTCCCTGAGCCAAGAAGAAAAGGTAGCAGCACTCATAATAAAATCGAATTATGCATTTAACAAGACGATTATTACATGAAAATGAATGACAAAATCATTAAATAAAATAAGACATTCGAATCGTTATACGCCGAAATGCAAATGAAATAAAAATAATCATTGTGTTAGCATTTTTATCCGCTTGCTTATGCTCGGAAATAGATTTAAAGTATTCAAGAAGCGTAATAAAACTATTGAACTTTAATCGTTTTAATGCACCTTCATCAATAATCTTGAATCTCTATGCTCTTCTTGTCTGTTTTATAACATGCAAAGCATATTGTGTGACTCATCGATCTGGTGCATATTAAAAGGTTTTGCTGATTTCAACCGTTCTACTCCCATGACTCATTGTTGCAAAATGGAACGAAAACAAGCTGATACCCGTGTTCGTGATGATTAACCATCAATTCACAGTTTCTGCTTCCCGTGGTTGACGTCATTTTTCAGACATTTTTGCAACTCTGGGTGATGGTTTGATATCGGATGAGCGCGTGCGGTTTACGATTTGACGATTTATAATCAGCAGTAGCAGAAATTGAGATTGTTGATCAAGGTCTAATACACATTATATTATTACCTCAAGCAAACCAAACAATCGAGATGATAAGTTATTTTATTATTTTCTTACTGAAATCAATAGTTCCTTTACTTTTATACTCCAAAATGCTTCTTGTAGCAACTTACCGTAATTGCTATCGAAACTGTATTGTGCTTTACGGCTCTCAAACCTACGAGCCATCCATCTAGCTCCACAAAACCCATTAAGTCTCGCAAAAGAACGGTGCAGAAAATCTTAATATTTACGGCCGCCAACGATCTGTTGGAGCCTCCGAAATCCTTCAATCCAAATCCCTCAGCTGGCTGGCTGGCTGGCTGGTGACACTGGTGCGGACCGTATCACTGTACCCCCAAGTTCGACAGGCCAATTCAACTGTCAGACTAACGCAAATTATGGCCATCATAAATCAGGCCTTCGAACAACAGTAAAAGATTAATATCACACAATGCCACCTTCGGACGCTGGCATCGATCCCGTCATCCCGGTGGGGCTATCGGGCCATCGCTTCCGTGTTAAAAGAGACTATATCGGGTGGTGGCTTGTTTTATGCAAGCATTTTTTGTTTTTGTTTTGATGAAAAAATCAAAGCTAATTCCAATGTCTAAAGGGGTCTAATAAAATTAGCAAAATTGCTCGATCACTCACGAACGCTTCGATCGAATCGATTGGCAAAGGTTCGGATGAAAGGAAGCTAATTTACTATCGTTTTATTGCTTTCGTCGAAGTAAAAAGCTGTTTTTTTAAATGAATTTTATCCTTATTTTTTGCAAAAATTCAAAGACGAAGAAGCACTTGCAAGAAAATAAATTAAAACTACCAAAAAAAAAAGCAATAAAGGCAAGCTTCGTATGAAAAGCGTATATTCTTGGAATGGTTTTTAACTTCGGCGTACGAAGACCGCATAAAGAGTCCACGCATAATGGCACCAATAATCATAATCCTTTCCTCCTTGTTAAGTACGTCGATCCTGTTGATCGTTGGCAGACGGGAAACAAATCCAACACCGTCTCTCGCGCCCCACAAACAACTCAGCGATCGTGCAAAGCGTTCTTATTTATTACCATTATTTTGCCACACTCCAGCTCCAAACCAAACCGGCTTTTTGCGTTGGTCGACTCCAGACGCCGTTTGTGGCTGCTGTGTGGCTTGTATATGGGGTGTAGTAAAAGCCTTTTTTAGAACTCATAAATAATCCTCCAGCCATTCGATTCGGTTATGTTGCGTCGAGTGGTTGAGGAGGAATTTAAACCCACCTAAGCATCGGACAAAAAAACCTCACCGAAAATCGTCTTACCCAACAAGATACGAGCAGCTCGCAATCCAACAGGATCCCATTCAGCATGTATCGCTCGTCGACCAACTCACGGTGGATCTCACGATGCAATGAGCGCAACATTAAATGGGGTGCGTACCGATTGAGTGCCCGTGTGCGAGCGGTACGAGGTTTTTATGTGTTTCCAAGTTTATTTCTTTTATGTTCTTTCATTCCCTCGTTTTTCTCACCTTCTACACCATCCTTCCCCTCAACCACCCTTTTCCACACTCATACATATTCGCTATTTCACTATCACGCTAAAAGCAGGCGCGCAACAGCTTTTTTCCAAAACGGCCTCACACACCACTCACAACGGTTTGGTGGACGATTTTGGCGCGTCTTTTCGGTGTTCAGGTTTCAGAAATAGCGCTAAGAAAATTGTGGGAAAAAAGTAAAATTAAAATCTCTGACTCACGCACACGCATTCGACGCATAAATACACTTATTTAACAAATTACTTTTTTCCCCCAAGCACTCCCTAGACTGCAGGCTTTGGAGTGCTTTCTTTGATTATGTGTTTTTCTTCTGCAGTTGTGAGGTTTCAGGTCGGAGTCACTAACTCCCCAAACCCGCTAGGGTTGACTTCCCTCTCGAATGCATGCTCATTATCTTAATGCTTCATTCGCCCATTCCCTGATGGACTGTTGTGTGTGAGAGCGCGCGATAAACCGAGCAGTAGTAGAAATGGTAGTACAGCATTTGACCGGCTGCTGACGAATCCTTCTGCTTTTGCTCTTGTACATTGTTGTACGGTTGCCGGGCCACCCCTCTCACACACCCTTCATCCCTTCGCTAGCAAAAACAACACAACACGCATCGTTCGCTATTGTGGTGAAAATAGGATAAGGGATAGAACAGGCTAGGAGCTTGACGGAAGGGAAAATGTGCGTTATTATGCTCTCCTGTGGCAAATCCTGTACCACTCGTACGGTGTACCGGGCCAAAGCGGCAAAAGCCGGTCCCATATGTGCGCGGTAGCGCCGTAGCGATTAATATCGTGCTCGGTTGCGCTCGCCTTATGTACTGAGTGAGTGTGGACGGCCGGCCGTGTGGCACAAAAGGGGGAAAACGCATATTTCGAAGCAAAATATAATTGGTATTTACGCCACACCGCTGTACCTTGGCAGCACCAGCCACGGTCTCACACAAAACGACCATCCGTAGAAGGGCGAGTGTGAGTGAGAGTACAGAATACATAAGCGCGGCATTCACTCCAAAGGCACTCGGCGAGCGTGTGTGGCGTGGATGCGTTGCAAAGTAGCACTGAACCGAATGATGATGATGATGATGCCGAAGCTGATGACGATACCGATGACGTTGAAGCTGATGATGATGATCGTGCAAACTAACGAACGGCGCGCGGTCACTTGTGCCTATAAAATGTACTGAGCCCTCTAGCACATTTGTTTTGTCTCGCTCTCACCACCACACTCACTGGACGGTTTCGCCCGTTTCACTCACGCACTCAACATTATGTTTGTTGGGTTTTGTGCGTGCGGATAAGTGTAGATGTGACCGGGTTTTTGCCCGTGTGCGACGGTTGCTTACAGTTTTCGTTCGATGCCGTTTGAAAGTTGCGGGATTTAGCAGCACATTCAAGCATAGAGGCCAGTGCTGCCGTTCTTAAGAGCATTGTCAGGCAGGGTATTGAAATCATGTAATTGTTTTCCTTTAAGTCAAATTAAGCATTGCAATGAGATGCCTCAGAATAACTGCTTAGACAGCAGTTTACCATAACAAGTGTTCAAACACATGAGTTTAATGGGAAACGATCTACAATTTATAAATTGCTTTTCATACTACATAAAGGCCAGGTTGAACATAATGTAATTACAACTGAAAACGTGAATTACTCTCATATGTTACACCATTTTATATACGATTGTACAGCTGTGAAAGAAGTTGAAAGAAATTATGAAAGCTTCAAAATTTCCAGGCAAAACCTTTTCAACTTTTGCCATAACATTGTTGTATTTAGTTGATATTTGAAAGGAGAACTTCTTCTGCCATCGAAATTGGTTAGTAGTTTTGGTGATACGGACGACGGACCAGATTGGATAGAACCCCAGTCCTACCGTTTGAAGACCGGGGCCACTGTCGCCTACACCACCTGGCCGCTCAAATGAGACATTTTATTTTTGTATTATCTCTTTATCATTTTATTCCAGGAAGGCTTTATTATAGTATTTTAATAAATGTTCATAATTTAATTTATTTTTTTAACATACATTTAGGAAAAAAGGCAAAAGGTTTTGCGTTTTACAGCCCTATTTCTTCGCTTCCTTTTATTTTAGTGCGTTTCTGTTGCCCGCATTTTTTGCTCCAAATTGTTATTTTAATTCAACTTTTATTGTACTTCCACTTTTTGTTTTCGTTATATTGTATACTTTTTCGGTAGGATGCGGATACATCTCACCTGAGGAAACATCTCACCTCAAAAAACCTGTCGCGACGATCCAAGCTGGGACTGTATCGTACCTTTATAGTCCCAGTATAAACATACGCCTCTGAGACATGGATCCTTTCCATGTCTCAGAGGCGTATGTGAGACGAAGCCCTCTTAGCCGCGTTCGAGAGGAAGACGCTGAACGGTTCCGAATTCTGCTGCGGCGGACCAAGACCGCAAAGCGGTTGTAGCACCTGATAGGTATGATCTTTATTTTTGCATTATTTTTAACTGTTTTCATTTTTCAATTAAAAAAAATTCGTTAATACTTTTCAAATTTTAATGAAGTAAAAAATTCAATCAACATATTTGTCAACAGAATTAAGATACTTTTAAGCAATTTTCTTTTACAATCTTACGAAGGAAAAGTTTTTCTCCCGCCTCTAGGGGGATTGTTCTTGGGCTGGTAAACATTTGAATTTGTTGAAATATTTTCACTCGAGCTCGGTTCGTGATCGTCATATTATGCTATTTCAAGTAGTGAGCCACCACTACCCTTCATCCCGCATCCTCCACCATCTCGCAATCTACCCTTTGCGCATACATTTTACAAATCTCATTCAATCGCTTTCTCGGTCTCGCTGTCTTGTTCGGCCGCTCGTTCAACTCCAAAAGCGGATTCTTCTCTCACGCTTTCGTGCATACATACACACCGTCAGCATCACCGTACTCCCATACTATAATAGCTTACAAATGCTGTTCAGCTGTTCATGCTGCTTCTCTCGAGATTGCCATGTGCCCCGCTGTACCCTCCTCGCACCCAACGGTGCGAGGGAAACCCACAACCAGAGCAAACCATTCACCATTACTTCCTCCATGTGCGCCTTCAATTTCTTCCTGCCCTTAACACCCTTTTCCCCTACCGCTTGCCACCACCATTGTGCTCGTTTTTTCCCAATGATTTCTTATTCAAAAACCCTCGTCCCAAAAGCACCCTTCCTACCCGGATGCCACAAGGATCAGATGTGCCGACGAGAAAGCGGTAGAGTGAACGATATAGCGCGATGCATGTAAGATAAGGAAAGAGCACGTGAGTGTATGGGGTGAGTGACGATGCCCAGCAGCATGTAATGCTGAAGCAACATAGAAGCTAAGCAGCTCTCACAACTTCTCAGCTCTGCTTTACAGTTGATTTCGTTTCGTTTTTTTTTCCTCCTCCTCCTCCTCTTCTTCTTCTCACAAACAACATTTTCCCGTGCTCTTCTCCGCCTCACCTTGGATGTTCCCAACATACTCGCTCCATTCTCGTTTCCATGCGGGTGAACGTTCCCCGAGCGCTCGTCGACAGCAAGCCTTGAGGAACTCACGCCGTTCCAAACAAGGCAAAGAGAGCACGCGCGCGCTCCGAGTTTCGTTTTTTTTTATTTACTGCTTCTTTCACTTCTTTTTCCCTTCACTGCAGCACACCCTCAGCAGATTCTCTATTTACACCCGCTTCTGCTGGATGCTTGCTTAACGAAATGAAATGTGATGCCCAGCGTAATGATTCCTGCGTGAGTAGAACACTCACCGCTGTGCTGAATCCTTGCCCGTGAGCTCTCATCGTGTAACTCATCGATGATGATAGGGGAACGAGGGTAAAATTTAAACAAAATTGTCAATAGTAATTGCATACCCAGCGTGTTCCAAAACCTCGATTCGCTTTTTCAATAGGGGGACACGTTACCGTGCCCCGTCTCCTTGCCTCTCACACCTCCCTGTGTGCCCTCTCACCATCAGCTATATTTAAGGATATCCGTTTTATATACTCAACGCATCACATCAAAGCAAACATATGAGTCTGGACCAGAAAAGCGAAGCGGATAGTGCCTTATCTCGGCTAGCCTACACCAGTCGGTCGAGTGATTTTGTGTACTTGATATGATGAAACTTTTAGCAAAAGGTTCATAATACTTCCCGGACGAAAGGTTCATGAAGAGCTATTATAAGAGGTCAAGAAATTTACTTTAAATTTTGTACAAAGAAACCTTAAAGAGGAAACTCCTTTTTTGTATGTTTCACTAGAAATTCTCTTATGTAAAAATGTGAAGCAAAGCACCCCTCTTTCGAAACCTCCTCGATCATAATGATGGGCGCGTACAATACATAAGCTTACGCGCCATATCGCGCCATACCGTATTTGGAACAAACGCCCTAACGGGCACAGCTGTGCCACAAGCCCTCGTCTGCAACTGGTATTTAATTTCGACGTGATGAATTTAGTCCCAGATTTGTGTTTGAAAGCAAATGAGGAGGGTGTGCTTATGATATGTCATTATTTTTTTCACCCTCACACACACACGCACGCACACACACACGCACGCACACACACGCTGGGCTCTTTTTGTGGCATGATTTTTCCCATTCAAACATTATCATATCATTAGAGTGTAGAGTTTCGGGGTTTTGTATTGTGTTCGTTCCGTTCCAGTTGGTTCCAAGAGATCCCTCGCCAGTACGCGTCAGGACGCGTCAGGCCGTCCCTTTTCGCCCTATCGCTCGCACGGGGACACTATTCAAGCGCGTTGCCTTGATTGAAACGCTAGTTGACAGATTTCGCTACCAAAACCCTGGAAACCCGGGACAAGATATAAAAGATGAAAGGGAAGACTCACACATTCCCAACTTTGGCAGCCGGGCATCCTTCCCAGAAGCACTGCTGGCGGAGTCCTTTAGTCCGAGTCCATCCTGGTGCTAGTTTTGGGGATGAGTAAAAGAAAAAACGAAAGTACACCGGTGCACATCCATTCCACAACTTAACCGGGAACACATATTTAGCAGTAGTAGCACCAGCAGCAGCAGCAGCATAAAGACGGCAAGAACTAATAGTTGAAGTACCCTTGCAGCACTTTCAGCTTCGCCCTGCTGGAGAATGCATCCCACCTAGCCAGCTAGGGAAGGTAAACGAAAAAAAAAGTAGAAGCAACAACGGGTGGCACACGCTCTCAAGTGCTCCGACCCAAAACCCAACCCGACACAGCCCGACTTCCCACGTGGCGATCGTGTGGCTGTGACCGGGAGACATGACCAACACCGGTTTTCTGGTGTTGTAGTAGTTTTGCTCCGTCTGCTTCGGCACACTATTTTCTCTGGGACGGTCGTTGCTGCAGCACCGTACCGTACGGTACATAAATGTTGTATGTAAGGAACAATGCCATTTTCCCGGTGATAATGGAATCCGGCACGTTTTCTGGAGCTCCGAATGTACGGTGTGCTGCCTGTGTTCCAGCTGTCGAAACCGTCTCGTCGTGCTGTTGTCCTTCCTGCTAGTGCTGGAGCATGGTGGGGTTGGGTAGTATCCAAGCACAAAATGAACCCATTCTTCCCGGGGTCGTTACCGTGTGGGTATGTGTGGAGCTTGGGATGGACATCGCAATCGTTACTGCCAATGATTGAATGTGTTTTAAGCAATTTCAAGCAATTATTTCGTCGAGGTAATTTCCAGCAAGACCAAAGAGCAAGTGATGACAAAACCCAGTGAATGGGACGCTCGTGCGGGAGGAGGTTTTTCTTATTTTTTATATTGTACCCCAAGCGTAACTTTATGGTCCTTTCCCACTGCTTTAACTCTGAGGTTTACCGATTTAAATGTGTATATTCATTTATATTCATATTGTACTATGTTTTCTGCTTGTTGACTTTTGCAGCATCTTCATGCAGCCTGACCGAGGGTATAGATAACAAAGCTCAACCAACAAATGGTCAGCCACGGCCATTCGGGATTGGTTGAGTTCATTTGCAACTGGAGTTTTCAAACCCATTTTTCTCTGCACCGGTGAAACATTTCCTGCCCGTTTGCCATTAAATTGCAAGCAACATATCGGGGGCTTTCTAATCCAACTGTAAGGACTTTGGGGTGTGAGTGCGGTGAGTAAAAGATAGCAAAGGGGTTGATTTAAATAAAATAATCTTGAATATTCATACAAGAAATCGAATCTAGTCCCACGGAGGGAACGTGTCAATGAGCAAAGCGTCGCATTGGGTGTGGCTGGTGTGAGCGAAAAGATGTATCTGTTCGATTAAAAGATAAATGTGAAGTGAAGTCCATCATTAGTTTTAGATCAGAAAGCAAATCCCACACATCGAACAACTTTGAAAGAAGAATCAAGGAAAAAGGATTAAAATTAGGAACAAATTGAACAACTTGGCAGATACGATTAAGGAAAATCCATTTGGATTCCACAAGGAAACTAGTTAAATCTATAGATTCCGATGATGTTTATATTATCATATTAATCGTTCCACCTTATTACAGTTTTGACACGTATTTATAGTCGTATAGTCGTATTATAATTGAATAAAAACTTTATTATCGTCAATAAAATATTTAATTTATAAATAATTTATTGCCAATAAAAACACATATTTTAGGATAATCTTTTCTTAGATAACTTTAACCTACAATGTTTTAAATCGAAAAAAAATAAATAAGATTAAAATTAGAGATACATGAGGATGATTTACCGATTCGCCAGAGACAACAGTCTTGCCCTATGACTCCACGTCTCCATTACAGTGTTTCTCAGGTCTTTGAGGAGGTGTCTCCATGTGTAGAACAGTGAGCGATAGATTGAACAACTCTATACACAAAATCTTTGTAAATCCGCCAACGAAGGCACTACTAAGGCAAATTTGTATTGAAAAAAACCCTTCGTAGTCGTTAATAATGCTATTTTGTCAATAGGGACTAAGTAGACGTATTGTTCGGATTGTTCGTTCTGTCAAAATCGACGATTGTTTTAAACATGGAGACACTTGTCCTGTGACTTGCAAACTACTGTATCCTTCCAATTCTTATTCGTTTTCCACCATTGCTTTTTTGTTATTTGTAGTGTTGGCTATGTCTTAAGGGGTTTTTTTGTAGTACCTCGGTTGTTCCGATGACGGGGTAACAACACTTGGGGGCGATTTCAACACTGCCCTTTTTAGGAAGACAGGCGATTTTCCACCGTACGGTCTGGAAACTACACCAACCTGAGCAACCAACGTGCAACAGCTAAAATAGGACAACAATAACGAATTACCCATCCAGGACAAGGCAAAGAATTAGGAGGGAATGCCTTATTTATGTAATAAAGTCATCACAAGCGGAGCTCACAATACGGCATTGCATCATTGTATAATTAATTATAAATAAAAAAAATCATGTTTAAATTTATTTTTATTCTAATAAAACGTTCTGACAATATTACTGTGTCTTAAATTCTTACATTTTACATTTTATTCAAAAGTTTCTGTCAATTACATGCTACTTACTAATATTTAAAAAACTTTAAATATTCATAAAACCATTAAAAAATATAAAAATGCTTGCGTTGATTTTTTATATTACAAATCAATACATTTACGCCAAGTTTTACGTCTGAATTTTCGAGGACTAAATTCTAATTCACATTTCATTGCTCAATATTACGTTATAGTGCTTAATATTACGTTAGTTTGCTGAGCCCTCCAAAAGTATAGATTCTTAGGTCTTTTCTTTGCAGTATGCTTTTTAGGTTGATCCAGCGCTTTATCACTGCATTGCATTTTATTAAAGTATGCTCAATCATATTTATTTATTTATTTATTTACAATTGATTATGACGGTCCAGTGCCGTATTGTCAACACCGCTTGTATTGATTGCTTATATAAACTAGATTACCAGAGCATTTCCTTCCGGTTTTTTGCCTTGTAAGGGGCATGCTTGGTTGCTTAATCATCGTCTGTTGAGCACATTTTTCACACTTATCATTATTAGAAAAACCCCATTGAAATTCTTGTAATTTGCTTTTTACTTTTTCATTGCGGCGGCAAGGTGGTATAGGCGACAGCGGCATCGGTCTTCAAACGGCAGGACCGGGGTTCAAATCCCATCCGGACCGTTCCCTCGTAGTGAGGACTGACTAACCAACTACATTTTATCGGCAGTCTAGAAAGCCATTTCGATGGCCGGCATGACCTTAGATCGACCGGTGGTGCAGGCCACAGCGGTCTTCAAACGGGAGGACCGGGGTTCAAATCCCATCTTGAATCCGGAATCGTCTCCCCCGACTGTGAGGACTGACTATCGTACTACGTGGTATCGGGAAGTCTAGTAAAACATTCGGATGGCCGTCGTGACCTTAGCGGTCGTTAAGGAAGGAATTCTGTTATTATTTGTTGTATTGGAGAGTTTTCTGGGTATTCTGAATATTGTTGCGTAAACTGTATGGAACATTTTTCCGCAAAAGTGTCTTTTTATAAGGAGTGAATTCAGTTTAAAAGCCGGTATAAGAAGGTTTGAAGATGGTAATGAAAATAATTCAGGGGGCCATCCAGTGATGGATGTAACAGCGGTATTGGCCTTCACATGGCAGGAACCAGCATCGAATCCCATCCGGAAAGATCCTGACTGGGGTAGGGTCTAACTATCCACCTACGAGTGTTAAGAATGGCGCAAGTGGCTGTCGCCACTGGGTACCATCAGCACAACTTTGTACGGCTTAAAGCCCAAGGCTGAATTCGGGCCAAATGCGTAAAAGCATCAGGAGAGAGGGATATCGGGCGGATTCAATCACAAGAATTTTAACACGCGTAGGACCATCACATTGGAAACAGATACAAACATAAAAAAACATTATTAAGTTATTTGTATAAATGTGATGAAATATATGTTGTGTGGTTCGTTAAAAGAAGCTATCATTGTAGGTGGTAGAAAGAAAGATGACTGCAGGACGTAGTCCTTATTGCAGGACGCAAAAGCGTAGTAAGTTCGCACATACTCCACGATCGTATGGAGCCTGCAATTTTTCTATTGCTCAACATAAGTCAAGCTTAACTAAGATTAGCAAGAGGATTTATTATTTCATTTGATAACTTTAAGGTTTTCAAAATGATTGTGCAATATGTAGCGCGTAAAATCCATGAAGAATGATAATAAATCAAACGTCATGTGCATATTTGTCATTATCGCAACATCAAGCGTGTATCAAAACAAATAACCCTACAAAGGAATGGTATTTCGCCAACCATCTAGAAATATTTCTCCTATTACAATCAATCATCATAGCATATTTTACCCAAACCCGAACCCAACACGTGCACCATGTAAATTGATCGATTCATCATGCCTGTGGTTTCTCTGGCAATCAAAACGCTCCTCCACGAGTGGGCTCATGGTGGTAAAAATCGAGATGAGGCACCCCTAATTACGCTACAATTCACTGCGCTATGAATGGTAAACATTTGCATCCATCAGCGTCGTCGTCATCGGCGTCTTCTCGTCGCTCGATATCAATTTGTCAACCGTATAATTGTACCTTTCCAACCGTCGCACAAGCGGCATTTCACTGCTGCTGCCAAATTGTGCTCACACGAACGACTCAAACACGCAGCTCAGTGTAGTCATTCCAAGCGAACTTGACGAAAGATTGCGAACGAAGCGAAGAAAGAAGCTTCCATTCGGCATCTTTTCCCCATTTTCCACGCCCTATTGAAGACGTGATCAATTGCCACGCTGGTTGCCGAAAAAGAAGCCGGCCCGCGAACATGCACCCTCAGTCTTTAGCGGTGAACGAATGAAAAAAAAATCCGCTGGCAAGCAATATAAAATCCTCAAGAGAAGCAACACCCAAAAAAAAAAAAAGTGGCACGCAAATACATTTTACAGCAGTGTGTCGCACAGGGCGCAGTCGAACGAAGCGGAACCGCTTCACATCAAGAGTGATGTTAGAGGATGAATAAAAAAAAACTAGAAAATAAAACCGATCGAAAGGAAATCATTCACTCTCGGCCCCCTTTTGCCGATCTATATTTGGCCGGAGATTAAAGTAGCATAACAAGATATAACATTCCATTGCGCTTCCCGTGCACTTCCGAAAAACGGGTCGCGTGAGTGCGGCGTCTTTTTTTTTCGGATCCTTCAGTCCTTCGCGTGGAAAAAAAAGGTCGATCAAATGGAAATGATGTCGACGTCACGGCATCCAAGTGCATGTCGGTACAGTCGGGAAACTGTCATTCCTTTTTTCGCAGCTTCCGCGGTGCACACAAAGCTCCACCGATATGACGAGCAACGTCATATTTGTCGAGTGCAGCCGTGCGTTAGCGTTATAAAATAAAATAACTCTTCCACGAAAGGACGATGCACTCGAACCGAGGACGACGACTACGATATTGCAACAGGGGCTTACACTGGATTCGGTTTCTGTAAACCCGGTCGAGTTTGAAGCATATTTCATATAATATTGACGACTTTCTTTAGTCTAAGCAATGTAAGTAAAGTATTTGAATAGAGAAAACATTGATTACAAAACATGGGTTAACTTTTGGATGCATTTTTGGTAATAAAAAGTACAGTTCTCATCAAGAATATTATGGCAATATTACGGCAGGGATCAAGCAATTGGTTTGTCGAATGAAAGCTCGATATACTCGCAGAACCTATCGTTCCGTCCTCGCTTTGATTACACTAAATAATTTTGAATACCTTATTGAAGCCACAGCTTATCTTTCTCTATCTTGTTACTTATTTTGTTTGTTGGGCCCATTTTAGAACTTAACTGCGTCACATGGAGTCCTTACTGCCGTATCAGGATAAAGAAACTTCAATCAATTCAGAGACGGTTTATCCATTTGGTTCTTCGCCAGCTTTAATGGCGTATCGAGATGCCCGAGGAACACGCTAGATGCCTACTAATGGGACTTCTTCTTCTTATTCTTCTTCTTCTTCTTCTTCTTTGATTAACGACCTTCTAAGGCCACTCCCGCCATCGAAATGGCTTACAAGACTTGTCGTCGTACCACGTAGTTGGATAGCCAAGTCCTCACTGCGGGAGTACGGTTCGGATGGGATTTGAACCCCGGTCCTGCCGTTTGAAGACCGGCGCCGCAGTCGCCGGCACCACCGGGCCGCGCCCAATGGGGCTATCTTCTTTAGAACTTCGTCGTCAAAAAGCACGATGTGCGTTTATGACCAACATTTAAAAGGAGAAGTCGACACTACCACTCTGCTCGCGAGTGTTAACTTAAATCGCACTATTCGTGCGATTATTCGTGCAGGTCAATTCATTCGGCTACCACGAACTAGATCTCAATACGCTGGCCATAAAGCACCAGTAGGATTTTCAATAAGTATTTTCATTATTTCGATTTTAACTCCAGTGTCGACAGCTTTAAAAGTAGAATCCGATGCGATACGGACAGGCAGCGTTAGGGTCATTCTTAGTTATAAGGGATAAGGGAAAATGTTCTCTAGAATTATCCTTGGATTATCAAATTCGTGGGGCTTGATTGAAGTCAGTAAATAAATAATTAATTAAATATTGCTACCTTAATTCCTAAAATTTCAAAAATTTAGTTCCAAATATTATTATTCCACATTTAAACTCTAGCTGATAACCAATCGATGTTGTAGGGAAACCTAAAGGAAACCTAAATTAAAATAAGAAATATTAATTAATTAATAAAAATTAAAAAAACACAGGCTGGACAAGAGTCAATACTCAGAAAGAGCTCATTACAACTTTGAGTCATGGCTAAACTTCGACTGTGGCCTGTGTAATAAGATCCTTAACGATTGATCGTAATCAGTTGCTAATGTCTAGTTTTTTGGAAGTTTTGGCATAGTTTCTGAGGCTTCAATCCCCAACAGAAAAGGCAAGTCTCGTTGATGCTGAGTTGACGAAAATTGGGATAGTTAAGTCGATACGGGTTGATATTGGTCAGAACCTATCAAGGGGTGATAGATTGCTCATCCCAGTCCCATAGGGACCTAACATTAAGATTCCGAATTGAGCGTCTCAATCACAGTAACTGGATCGACAAGAAAGCCTCCGGGGATTTATTTTGTCGCTTTACTGTGCTAGGGAAAATAGTGTTGGGAGTTTAGCCAGTGGGTCAATATGGAAGAATAGTTCTGCAGCTATGCAAAGCAAAATTTAGCAATAGAAGATGTGAATCCTCAGTAAGGAATGTCCAGACAAAACGTATGAAGCTCCAGGTACGCTTACAATAACTGCGCACAGTGTAGTTGGTATTGATAAGGGAATGTATTTGGAAAAAGAGTCACATAAAAAATCACGAGTAGATGGTTTTAAACCCAAACTTTAACCAACGTTCCAAGCACCATCATCATTTCGCTTCGAACGAAAGATTCCGTCCAATCATGCCATCCTAGCCCTAGCCGGCTTGATCGTACGACTTCGCATTAGAAGTGTGCATGTGTGTGCACGCACGAATACTTACACATATACACATTCGTCCAGGGACAGACAGCAAAAATCACTCACCATAGAGCCCACCCAGAGCCGTTTCCCAACAAATGTTTAAAATGGGGATTTTCTAATTCCCTTTTTATCATTTCCCTCTTTAGGAAAAAAAAAGAATTCTCGGGCTTTTTATTTCTTTTTACGTTCTTCGTTCAGCCTAACTCCCACTCTTGATGGCTCGTCTTACGGGCAGAGACGTGTGACGCATCCATCTCCAACACCAAACGCTCCCCTATCGTCTAGTGTTTTTGGAGGTGGCGATGTACTACCGACGACGTGCTCACGGCAATCACGGTGCTAGTAGTGACATGTTAGATTTATCACCGAGAAAATGCTTTTTTCAGCTTCCCTGGACGAAGGGGATGATTGTTGGAAAGGGGGAGTGAGCAAAAAAATAACCACCCCCCCCCCCCCCCGCTGGAGAAGAGGTACTATACTATGGGAATCTCCATCGGACCATCCCTTTGGCGAACCGAAGCGTAGGAGAAACGTAGGACGCCTTTTGCCAATTCGTTTCCAATCTGTTATTTTCACTACTCCACAATTCGGTGGGGGTGAGTTTGGGTGTGGTGCCATGAAGGGGACTTATGGAAGCAGCGTATGTATGCATGTATGTATGTCTAAGCCACATAAAGGTTTGGAGCAAACCGGGCGAGGGAGCTTTCTTCACCCACGCAACGGCAACGGAGATTAAGTTGTAAAAATGGAAGAGGAATTTTTGATTCCGACTGGGGCGAATGTTTCCATGTGTTTCTCCGGGCACATTCAAGGTACAGGAAGTGGAACGAAAAGTTCTTGAATTGGAACTTTTTCTCCAATCCGATCGATCTTTGCACGCGGCTTGAGCGTGCCAGAAACTATTGGTGGGAAAAGTTTCACAAGCTTAGAGCTGGAATTTGGGAAAGTGTTTTCGTAACACTGACGAATAAAAGAGACGAAAAACAAAACCAGGACATGTTTAAGACATAAGATTAAGACATGAAAATAGTAAGAAAACATCCCAGTGTAGGTGGAGTCTGGATGTTGGAAAGGAGGAAGACTCCTTTCATTTGAAAATGTTACCAGAAAAGGTAAAGCGAACTTCATCCAAAAGTGAGTTCCGAGCAGCTTGTCAAGTTGCTGCACGAAAAGACACATCACATGAAGTCCATCATGTATAAACATGATAAAAAAAACACCCGTCCCAGTGTATACACTTTATGACCTCTTCACATGGTCGTCAGCACGAACGAAACTTCAGCATATATGAACCTCGACTAGTGGCTGCAGCACACTACACGTTACGGTGGCATCCATCTTCAAAAGGACTCATCGAAACACTGTCTGTGTGAGTGTGTTGGAGCAAAGGACATCGCGATGGAACCGGTTGGATAAAGCTTCCGGTTGAAGCTATTACTTTTCCGGTCGTTCCGGTTGCACAATTTGCCTGTCTTTCTTCCTTTCCTGCAGCCTTCAAACACACCGCAGCCTTTCGCCTTCGTAGTGGTTTGATTGAAATTGATCGATTTTGCCTGCCTCTGGTGGGATTCTGTTCGCGGATTTGGTCCTTTTCCTTTCCAGAATTCGCGAACACAATAAAAAAAAATTCCAACACCGATCCCGCTACAAAGTGGCAATGTATGGTAATAGGAAACACAACCACTCGAACGCTGAGAACATTGCGATATGTATCTAGGACAGTCCAGAACAACAACAAAAAGCTGGACCTGGAATATTCCCACCGATCAAACCGATTCGCTTATTTGCCCTCGTCGCCCTGGAGAGTGTAATAATTAAGACAAATCATTAAATCAAGACTCCCGCACAAGGGCATCCTTCAGGAGAGCTGTTCAGGATTTGCTGACTAGAATAGGTAACGATTGTGCCTCACGGTGGTGATGATGAGTCAGCATTTGCTGGGACTTTCCGGATGTTCACGTCCGGGCCGTGGTCGAAGATTTATTGCATTAGGAAGCGGATTTATATTCTTCCCATCTGTACCAGCCGTACGAATGCCTCTGCCTAGTGGCCGGTTATCTATCGCGATTTTTCATTTGATGTTTTGCTTTACGTTTTTTTTTTTCTGCCCGTTTTTTGTTTCGCTTTTATGGCTTGCCGGGTTGCTTGCCTCGTAGAGGGAAAATCGATACCGAAATTCGCCGGCCCCACCAGCGAGCGATGAAAGATGGCAAAGATCGATTGGCAACCCCGCGAGTAATCATCATTTGAGTGCTTTTTTGTTGTTGTTGTTTGAGTCGGGTTTTTTCAACGATTCCCGTAGGATGAAGATTTAAGAGCATCTTAATCACATCATCGGGCGGGCGGGCAATTCGGGCAAAGGTTTCCTTTAGGCGTTAAGTGATTTTTGTGTACGGTGTTGTGTAGATTGGGGTAGAGCAATTAGATTTCAATTGGATATGGTTCGGTTATGATTTATTTCATTAATATCTTGGGCCAATAAACATTGCTGGGATGATGTGCAGAATTTACGCGAAATACTGAAGATTAATGGATGGTCCTATTTGGGACAATCTGTTTTACGTCGGAAGATAATTGAAATGAATGTAAAATTTTGCTACGAAACATTTCGGTGTCTTGTAGATCGTTTGTGGTTGAACGATGTGTATTTTAATTCTTTCATTATCATGAAGAATTACTCCAATGATACAATCTCCAACCGATGGTTCATGTGAAACATGCACTGCAGATCAATATATCCTTCTTAAAAATAGGTAATAATAGGATTTCATATTGGGGTGGCCCGCTGGAGTAGTAACTACGTGGTATCAGCAAGGCCATCAGCAATCCTTTCGATGGCCGGCGTGACCTTAGTGGTCGTTAAGTCAATAAGAAGTGTCAGTTGCCAAGCCTATAATCATTAGAAAATAGGAAACCTGCAGATGATGTCTTTATCTTTATTCTTCATACTGGACTTATCCCGTTCTTCTGATTGAGTAGTTATGTTTGTAGCAGGGTTTTAAGACTAGGATAATGTTTAACTGTTGCATATTTTTTCGAATTTATATAATCCTAGTGGACTTTTAACGATGTCCACAGAGGCGGATCTTCATACAAGCGGACTGATCAGCCGCGTGGTGCCCCCGACTCGAAAGCTGCCTCGGGCTGAAGTCCAAAACGAAATGGTTGTAAATACTGGCGGTTGGAAGGGTCCTCGATGACTGCCTCGAGGGAAGCATTTTCAAGACCTCCCCGCTTCCCCGTTAAGCACATTGGACGATGCTTCTTGTCGGCAAAATGTCTTCAGGAACATCAAAAACGACCCTTCGCATTTTGATACTAATGGTTCCCGATATCTACTCTTCCGAAGGCCTTCGATTCGCCTTTGCCCCCCGGTCACAGGATGTTGTATTACAGGACTCTCCATGAAAGGGCACCAAAACTATTTCCGTTTAGGGCCTCAGAAGACCCAAATCCGCCTTTGGATGTCTAGTAAGATTAAGATGGTTTAATCCTTTTTTTTAGTATGTATAAGCGTATTGATGGATCGTATTGACCTAAGGAAGTTTCTTATGGATGCTAAGTGACCTGAAGAACCTTCATGGAATAAAGAAGAAGAAATGCCTAACATTCTAAATATGTGAGCGAATAAAAACACAGGGTTGTACAGGGAAGAGGCTTTAAGAGAATCCAGGTGTCAAGAGAGGCTTCATCGGTTCAAAAACGGTAACTTCTATCTTGAAGACTGCCAGCCGAGAAGGATAGCCTGAAACTTTGGAGGACACTGAATTCAAGGCATATTTTATCCGCAATCTCCCGACAAGAAAACAGGAATTTGGGTCTCCCAATAGCTTGAACCATAGTGAAAAATTGTTACGATGGGCTCCACAGTGCCTCTCCGATCAAAAGCAGCCTGGAAAATTTTAAACGGAAAATGCTACATCTTCTGCTTTATTATCCAGACGTTGCTCCATTCGATAATGATCATTGAGGTAATCGAAAATTGGCTTTACGTATGGATTCCCTTCAACAATAGATTGTTCTTTAAATAAGGAACTCACAAACAAAAACTGATTTCAAGTTTTGTTAGATATTTTTATTTGATTATTCCTTTGAAATAAGTGTTTATCGTATCACATATGAAAGCCACCACGCCAAATAGATGACGAAAATAGCGAAAAAATACGATTTATTGAAGCAAAATGTTTTGTGTGTTCTTTCAAGCAGGAGATTTATTTCAGGGCATGACTTTATTGTATTGTAGTAGCCTTGCCGTTAGGTGCGAACAATATTATTAGAATAAGCATACAAAAATAAATTAAGCAATATAATTCAAAGTTTTATTAAACGAAAATAAAATTGCACTACAAAACTATGTCCCGGTCGACAAGAGAATAGAAACCCGTACAATTAATCATCCTGCATCAATTATGTTGTAGGTATTGTTTGTTTGTGCCCGATGTCTGTTTTTTTTCTCCCAGGAACCACTTTATAGTTTCTCTTTTGTTACGGGTTGCAACATTAACAGACCAGCACGGAAAATATTTTCCATCTACTCCATCATTCAAACACACGCACGCACTCACACACCCGTGGCAAGTGACTGTTTTACCGCTTAATCGTGGCGAAATTAAATTAAACCACATCAGCAATCATTCTGCAAAAAGGTTGTCATTCGTACGGTTTGCCGAAGTTAAGCAACCATAGCGAGCGGACAAAGAAAAGGTAGTGGAAAAATGGTGTAAAATACGGTTTTTTTTGCTGGCTACTGCTACTGCTGGCTACAGTGTTAATATATAAAAGATGTTATACAAAAAAAGAAGCGTAGAAAATTGAAATATATACACATACACATGCCGGCACAAAAAGGAACCAGAACAGGTCAAAATGGTTCATCCAAAAAAGATCACATACATGCGCGCATAAAACCCACACATTTTCTATAATGCTCTTCACAGAAGTTAATTAACTAGTTTGTCGGTAAAACACGTCCACCCCGTTAGAAAGTGGTATGCCAATACATCGGAGCGATAGGTGGAAAAGAGGGAAGAAAAACGAGCAGAAAATAATCACTCTCCACGATGAGCAGCGTTTTTCAGCGCCGATGAATAAAACCACCATTTTTCCCGTGGTCTCGGGTGGCCGGGAAGTAGCATGACGGGGGGGCGGTAATTGTACAGCGTAAGCTGAGGCGTTTTATTTTTTCCACCTCCTGCTAATGTGTCGTAACAACGCGAAAGTTTAAAGTACCAGGAGAACTGACGCCACACGAAGCATCCCAGCGTATCCGTGTCCGGGGCTTTGGCTCAGACTTTGCTGCGAAACTTTTCAATCACATTATTTCGTTCGATATTCAGTCGTCGGTTCAGCCCCACAGCACACCTGGTACGTGTACGTGTGTGTGCTTGCCTCCACGCAAATAAGGGGGGTGTTCTTGCTGGTGAGGGATTTTACCGTACGAAACATGCCCTTTTTTCACCAGGTGCAAATAAAGTACGATGAGAAAATCGCTACCAAACTCCCGCGCGATATCGCGGTAATGCACCATCGTTACGGTGTTATCAGGGGTGCGGAACCACTGAAAAGCTTCAGTTTTATTGTAACCCGAGTATCCTTTATCCATTTTCCAACTTTTAGCGTACACCTAACAAACATTTTTGTGTTGGCGTTGGTTGCGAGCGAGTGTTTGTATTGCCACGTTTGGGTTTTTTAGAGGATTTTTTCCCCTAAAGTAAAGCCAACGTCGTCGCCGTCTAGTTTGACAGTGACATGAAGTGAATTTCCGGCTCACATACAGTGATGGTGGTTTGTTGTAGAAATTTCGTTCCCTAAACCCTAAAAAGCGAACCCCAAAAATGTATAAACACCATGGAGAAAGCTAATTTTGACGCCATGTTTCTTGGTTGTAAGGATTAAATACTGTAACAGGTACAAGTTGCAGATCGATTTGTTTGCTTCGTTTGCTCTGTCTGCAGTTTGATTCCTTTTTTATTCCTAAATCCCCACAATTCATGTAGTCAGTGTTGAGAAAGCAACTGCTTGTGCGAAACGAAAAGTTAAGCAGAAAAGAAGCCAAATAAACAAACTAATTGCTGCGGGAAACAAGTTTTGTAGCAGAAGATCGAGTTTGTGGAGTGACTTCTTGCTGCCGAAAGAGCGAATATTGCGAGCAACAAATTCTGCGGGCACAGTTAATGGAGTTTACCATCATCATGCGCAACACTAAAAGCGACGCTGCCGGAGTAAAGCAAAGGAATTTTGTCTTTTACGCTTAGCCCTCACGATAAACACACTTAACTTTTTGGGTGTTTTTGGGTCGTGTGTCGTAAATCAAAGGTTAACATTATTTTAACCAATGCTTCAGGTTCGGTTCGGGTTTGGTTTTTAACGAACAATAAAACATTAAAAGTTATGTTTTGGCTTTCACTCATTGCCTGAAGCGCTAATTATTTTGCCCTGTTAAAAATCGCATCTGGGTATAAGTCGAGTCGAGCAAGCCAGTAATAGCAGGTAACTCTGCTCGAGATTGTGGAGTCAACGAAGATGAATGCCGAATATTCGCACTTTTATTGTTGAGCTGCTTTGTTATTAAGCCCAGCCACTTATTTTTACCTTTAAATGTTTATTTTTCATCATTACTGTCAAAGGTTGAGTGGCTTGGTCACGATGCTGCAATTAGCTTGATGAAAGTTAAGGTGATTTTCTTTCATTTTAGTAATAAATCAAAACATCGACATCGATGACTGACTATCTACGGACAACATGAAGCAAATGAATTTAGAAGCCGTGGCAAACCAAGCACGCTCGAGGAGCTTGTAGTGCCAAATAAGAAGGAAATCACAACAAAACCTAAACAAATATTCTGAAAAAGGAAAGAAAGTGTTAATATAATTAGAGTCAACCAATAATTGAATATAAAAAGGAGAAAAATGATAATAATAATGTCGGCCTTGTACCGTCATCATTCATTATCATTGCAAATAAATAAATAAATTAGATAATAAAAACGATAAAGTTAAACCTTTTAATCAAACAAATAAACAAAACAGAAGGAAAAGTAAAAATATGGATGACTGATCATGTTACAACAAAAAGTATGTCATAAAGTAACAAAAACAAAAGCAATGAAACAATAAACATAATCGTAAATAAATATCTAACCACAAATACTGAAAAATATAAGTTAAAAGTTAAATAAATACAAAAAAAGAATTAAGAAAGTGTGAAAGGAAGCCGATGATGAAAATAAACTATAAAATAGCAAAAGTAATACATTTTTTGATTATCAATTTAATTTTTATGCATTATCACGGAAAATAACCGAACATGCCCGGGATAAGGGAAAGAATAAGGAGGAAATGGCTTATTATTAATGTTCATTGTTCCAATCCCACATGATTTTGACAATACAGCGAAATACCGTCATACTTGATGATAAATAAAATATAAATTAAACAAGTTACGGAAAATATTGACTTTCGAAATAAATATACAAGAACACGATGAGCGTAAAACATGCAACATGATAGGAAAAGAATCGAAAAAACAAAAATTCTTCGTCAAAATGTTAGAGGCAAGAGAACGTGTATTTAAATGCAAATGAAAATCGAGTTATAAAAAATGGAAAGAGAGAGAAGAAAACAATAAAAAACATAATAAAACAATATAAATACACTTTTTGTAAAAAGAACATAAATAACTGAAGGATGAAACAACGAGGATTTGAACAAGAAAAAGGATACTTATTAACTTACTTTTACTAAAATGTTTTGGTCTTAAGCATATCTTAATTACTTGTGAAGGATAAATTTTCATTTGACACCAATTAGAACTCTCATAAATTCTACAAATCCTATGGAAAATATTATGGTCTTTAATAAAATACACACGACTCTTTAACCATAAATAGACGCGATTTTATGGCGATTTAATTACCCAACCGTCGTTAGTATTCATCGAAACGACTTTTCAAATTTAAGCTCCCGCGCTCGCAAACCATTCGGTAGGCGTCTTATTTACACTTCCTTCATTAAAAATTCTATCACTTCGCTTCGAGTAGCTACAGCCACGGTGGCAATACTAAAAACCAAAACTTTACCCGATTTTTAGGTGGGAAAACTTTTACACCCCAAACTCTCCGGTCTCTCTACTCTCTCTCTCTCTCCTGGTTTGGTTTCCTCGCAGTGGCTTAAGCAACAGAAATAAAATAAACCCCTTTATCTGGACTGTTTGCTTTCGGGGGCACACTTTGGCACATAATTTCTTACGCCTTCTGGGTGAACGTCACCTACTCGGCGAAACACATCGTCGCGCGACCGAACGAACCGGAGAGGGTGAAGTGAGCGTGTCCGAAGATTTGAACACCAGCAAAATTAATCCCTTTTACGCTGCCAGCATTCCAACGGCAATCGCCGCGAACGAACGAGCTGGACAGCGTGGAGATTCGTACGAGATTTGCACCTTACTAGCCATTGCCACCATCCGGCAAGATGGGAAAGATGGCAGATTTCTTCCAGAAGAACTTTTCCCTCCCCTCGTCTCCTTTCGATCTGCTCGCACTCCCTTCAGCGATGCAGCAAGGGATGAACGTGTGACCGACCAACACGCCTTCACGGGCAAAAGAAAGGTCGTTCGAGGTTAGAAAGTTGCAGCAAAAGGATGCACATAGCCGCGTGTCCGTGTCCTACGCTCTCGTCGTTCTGTCTCTCGCGCTCTTCCGTTCGCTCCGTACGGCATCGGTTTAACTGGAGGATGGCTTTAAACTTGCTATCCGTGCGCTGCCAGGGTTCGTCGACATTGGAATGATCCTTCGTCCGTCTGGGATGGTCTTGTGTGGTGGTAGAAGCCGTCCGTACTCGGGGTTGGGATCTGCTGCATGAGAAAAACTTTTGCTCCCAACAACTCCCCCACAACGAGCTACCTTTACTACCAGCCGAACCGGATGCCCGAAATAGAAACGGAACTTGCGAACCTGAAGTTGTGTCGGAGATTTACTACTCGCAGCATTCATAACTCAATTAAGCGCGAGAAGAACACAATTTTACAAACGTAACCCAACAAACGGCTCGGCACAAACCTTCCTTAGCCCCAATATTTCCGGTCCAAATGAGGAGTTTCCATCTTGTTGTGAACGAAAATATAAAAAAAAATATACATTCACCAACCTTTGAAGGGGAGGTTTGGATGCTCAACGTCCAAATCCGGCCCCGAATCCCGTCTGACGATGATGGACGGCGGACAAGTATCAACCGCGCTGAATTGGATGGAAGATGCCTCGTTATGGCAGCAATGCTTTTCCGGTGGTACAAAATAAAAGGGTAGCATTATCTGGGCGGGGTGGGGCAGGGTAGCGAGAGCGAAGGAGACATTCGTTCGTATTTATGAAATTTATTACGGCACTTTCAAGTGTCCTCCGCAGCCATGGCTCGGTCGAGCCGAGTGAAGGATTCGATGCAAATGCGGCGGAAATTGTGAGGAAATTCAATTAACGAGTCACGAAATACGAAGAATCTTTTCTGGCTGCGTTTTGGCGACTCACCAGCCTTTCGTGTTGTCTGTTTTGCGTCCAAAGTTATACAACCTTTGTGATTTTGATGGTGTAGTTGCAATCAAATTTTGGTTTTTATTTACGACGACACTCAGCCCACCGAGAATGTGTTGGTCTAATTGCATTGCGAGGGAATCTTTGTTGTAGTCAAAATTTAAATATCGATAAGTTATTATAAACCCAGGGCGTTTTGTTTAAATTACAATTCATCTAACAGCTTCATTAATCATTTATTTAAATCTAGTTTTATTCTTCTTTATATATTTATTTACTATGTTAAAATAATTCGTGTTGTCTCGATCCGCAGTGTGTCTGTCCCATAAACCTTCAGCCAAAACTTGCTTTCCTAGTCTCTTAGTAATATTCTGTCCTATTGTTTTTACTTTTTTTAAGCATATTGTTACCCATAGACAAAACCATATTTAGTGATGGTGCAGTATTAATTTAAAATAATCATTATTAAAAAAAGAAAATTATAAAGAGTCTGCATAGCCTCAAGATACATGAGCCTTGGGCTCGCTTAAAGACGGCCTGGCGTATTGGACTTCTAGCCTGAGATACTACCAGTTGGTCTGAAGTCTTTAAACGTTCATTTGACTACATTAAAATATTAAAAAAGCCTTTTTTGATAACTCAAACTTACATTCGAAGAGTGTTAAATTTAAATAACTTAATCATCATCATCATCATGTTGGCCTGCCCTTATAAAGAGCACGTCGTCGTGACATGGCCCGGTCAACAATAGATCTCCAGGAAACTCGATCCGTGGCTGCAGCTTCCCATCCATCCATGTAGGCACCCGATCTCCGACAGGTTACCTTCACCTGATCCAGCCAACGAACTCGCTGTGCTCTCCGACGCCTCGTGCCGAACTGGGGGTCGCTGACGAATACTTTCTTAGCGGCCAGCCATCGTATCCTGCTGGTCTTTGCCACCCGTTAGGATGTCCGGTTCTCCGTATAGCTCAGCAAGCTCGTGGTTCATCCTTCTTCTCCACACTCCATGGTCAAAGATGGTCCGGAGAATGCGTCCCTCAAACACGCCAAGAGCGTTTACATCCTCTGCTCGGATGGTCCAAGACACGTGGTCATATAGGACCACCGGGCGAATCAGTGTGCGATATAACTCAGATTTTGTGCGGTGTCTCGAAGTCTTCTGGATTCGCTGTTGACATCGTTATCCGAAGTTACGACAGTCCCAAGATAGCTGAACTCCTCTACTACCTTGAGGTTGTCGTCGTCGACTAACACGCTGCTTCCCAATCGGGCTCTATCACGATCAAAGCAGGTATTTCGTCTTCGTCGCATTGATCATCAATCCAATTCTCGCTGTTTCACGTTTCAGTCGAGAGTACGCCTCACACACCTTCACTGTCGTCTTGCCAACGATGTCAATGTCATCTGAGAAGCCAAAAAATCGAAGAGACCGGTAGAGAATCGTACCACGAATATCGTTATATCGATATGATATCGACGAAGTGCCACCGCCATCTCTGGATGAGATTGCCAGCGCCATCAAGCAGCTTAAAAGCAAATAACTTTATCATCATCATCATCATCATCATAAAGCAGCACCGTATTCTTTTTGGCTTAACGACTTTCTAAGGTCACGCTGGCCATTGAATGGCTTACTAGACTCTCCGATATCATGCAGTTTGATAGTCAGCCCTTACTACGTGGGGACGGTCCGGATGAGATTTGAGTCCCAAGTCCTACCGTATGAAGACAGGCGCCGCAATCGCCTACACCACCGGGTCGCCCCAATGAAGCAGCTATATATTTGATATTTTAAGACTTCCCAGGTGGAAAAGGTGAAAGCGGCGTCTTTAATCGGCAAGACTGGATTACAATCCCGCACGGACTGATGATTCGCAATGAAGGCTAATTATCCAACTACGTTCTATCAATAAATCTCGTAAGCCATAAGATGGCGTGCAGTAGTCCCGCATTGTACCAGAAACTCAGACTGATTATTTTGCCATGTCTGCACTAAAATGTTCCAAGGAATATTGTTGTTCTGTAGCTTCATTTGAGCGTTGATAAGGTTTTTCAACAATTCCGTACAATTAAGGACCCTGTCGAGGTGTGTTGTTCTTTGGAGTTGTCCACGTTTCGCTGAATAATTGGTTGAATTCATTTCGCAGGGCGGCAGAGGTGGTGAAGGTTATAGTGGCGCCGATCTTTATACGGCAGGACCGAGGTTCAAGTGCCATCCGGACCGTTCCCCTCGCAGTGTGGGCTGACTATCCAACTACATGGTATCGGGAAGAGTCTAGTAAGCCCTTTGATGGCCTTAAAAGGTCCGAATATGTATATTCGAAATACCGAAATATGTATACCGAAATATGTATATCAGCAATACAAAGGTAACCGCAGCATACATTGGTAAGCAAAGGAAGCTAAGGTGTCAAGATAGAACTTATTTTCGTCCGTCAAAGAATCTATTTCAGATATCGTTGCTTCTAAATCATGTCCCGTACGTTGATACATTTTACTCAAAGCTTACAAGCTTTACATGGATTGGCACTTAAACTTTATAAGTTGGGATAGGTAGGTCTTGTCGTGTTAGGAATTAGCAAACGGCTTCCACTTAGACTCACCAGATTTCTATTTAAATAAGTCCTTTTCTTGTTCTACTTTGCCACTTAAACCTTAGGAGGTTTCAGTCTGCAAATTCTGGCTTTTTTTATTTATTTTTCTAACATATATACAGAAAAAGGGTTGAAAATTAATCATAAACTGTTTCTTATCACTATTCTTCAATTAAATCTGTTAATTCGTACTGAAAACTGATATTCAAACGACCCCAAAAGTCGCCTTGCCCGTCTGACAAAACGAACTTTACAACGAAATGTGAAACTGCTGTGCATTATTGCATCCAAACCAACACTCAATAGAATAAATATTGTTTATAAATCTTACCACAAGTCAATTCAATTTGAAGTATCCATTTCCTAAAAGCAACAGAAAAAAAACACACAAGCATTTGTTTTACATAATTCCTAACCAGCATGAATCTTCTCGTTCTACTTGCGCTGTTCATCGCACAGACAAAACATTCCCATACATACAGGTGCTGCTTTTTCTGCTGCATAAATTTCCACAACAAAACAACCATAAAGAGAAAACTGCAATAAATCTTGGAAGCTTTCCCCCTGCTTCGTGCCTTGCACCTGAGATTAGAGCCAGTGAGCAAAATCGGTCGCAATTTCCCAACATCAGTACATACGATCGTGCCTACCCATTTCACAACCCATTTATGTGCTATGTTATGTTCTTGTACCTATGTTTTCTAACCATTACCGCATAGTGTGCATTCAAAGCGTTGTAGAAAAAAAAAAAAAAACGACGGCGACTACAAATTTTATGCCAAACACACAAAAATATATATATGTATGTATGATAAACGGAGCACTAGTTACGTTGCATTTTGCATTGGATCTATTGCGGATTAAATTATTTAAACTGCTGCCCACTCCCGAATCCGGGATCCTCTTGGGAGTTCTCGCTCTCGAAAACTCAATACTGGAGGTTTTACAAAAAAAAAAAAATCGGTCCGTGCTTGTATAAAACAAAACGGAACAAAAAAAAAAAAAAAAAGAGAAGGCCTGCTTCCCTGGACACACAGACACGAGGGTTCGGGCTTCCGGTTGTCGATAATTTATATTGCATAAGATCCCGTATCTCGATTGAATTAGAATAACGAAATAGAAGGGCCGCCGTCGAAATTAGAGAATTAGGCATGGCGAGGCCCACGTATGCTGTATGAACCGGCACACACACACACACACAAACACACGGACTCGGTTGTACGATTTATACTCCATCATGGGGTGGCAGGAAGGCTGTGGAACGCGCACACTGGCGGGGTGTCGAGTTTCCTGCTGGGGAAACAAAGATAGGGCCATTCCGGTTTACCAGAGACACGGCGAAGAGAAATAGAGAGAAAAAAAAGGCACATAGAATTGACCGCGGACAAGTAGCTACACGCTGGGCTGGAAGTCAATCAGCCGTGAGTGCAAACGAAAGCGAAAACTGTTAGCGAGCGCGAGTAAACGAGAAGCACAAGCGGCCGCGGTTCGACGTGCCGGAACGAACAAAACAAACAAACAGACGGCAGTGCGCTCGGACTCGGGCCAGGCCGATCGGAATTGGATGATAAATTAATAAATGATGAGCTTTAATGGAATAAACACGGCCCGTTCGCACCACCCGCTTATCAACATGCAACAGCCCCCCCACTGGATCCTCGGTCTACATCGGTAGGAAGGACAGGGTAGAGCAGTTGGTGAGTCTTGCTTAAGGCATAACGCACGCATCGTAACGCCCCCCTCCCTGTTGTAACATAAACCCTGAGCACGTAACTCTACTCTAGCCCTTTAAGGTGACGCATCGCTCGCAGGCTAATGTTGTGTGTGCTTGAGTGCTTAGCTCTTCGTAACAACGAGTTTGAATGGAGCTACTCCCGAGGTTGACTCCGAATGCAAAACAACAACAACTGCAGCAAAAAAAAAAACCCGTCGAAGCCTCCAGCACCGCAACGTAAACACCAAACAACGAGCAAACATGCGAACGTCACGCACGCGTAAGCCCAACGTGTGAGCTGCACGGCTGCAAGCTCTTGGTAAGCTCGCGGTAATGCTATTGGCAAAATGTACTTGAGCGCACCTTCCAGGTGCGGTGAAGATGCTGAAAACAGTTCAGAACGGGCACAACAAAAATAAACCAAAAAAAAAAAACCAATTTAAACAAACCGAACGTTCATCGTTCCGAAAGCAGAAACAATCAATCCACAGAAACCGCAACATTTACCGCACCGCGTACACGCATCGGAACCGGTGGCCACACGCAAGCGAATCTGGGTGGTGGATGCGTGTATAGTAAGTGACGAGATCAAAATTTTGGCATTGCAAATTGTAGTTGTTTGTAAATCTTTTAAGCAGCAGACAATACGGCGCAAGCTTCCATACTTAAAATCAATAAGATAGCAACATCTCAAGGAGTACTGTGACAGAAAGATGGCAAAAAAATCGCAATATTACTAACAAAAGCTTGGTTAATTCATGAGAGACCTTCTAAGGAATGTAATACAGGAAAATTACATGAAAAATTACAAGGAATGGGATGCAGGAAATCACGCCAGGTGCCAATGATAGCGTGCGGCGGCGGGCCATCTTTGGAGAATATCGCAAGCGCTTATGAAATCCTCGACCACTGATATAAAAACCCCCAATACTTTAGCGAATCAGCAAAAATAGACACAAAATCCTCCAAAATAGCTACGGAAACCGGTGCGATTGATATGGAAAATGTATACTAGCCGCTTGAAGAGCTGAAAATGAATCCAAACTCTTTCACGTTAATATTATTTATATTTTTGGGGCGATAATTTTTTAAAAATACTTTTCATGTTATAACAGTGGTCAAGGATTTTATAAGCGCTTGCGATATTCACTTCAGTAGGAAAGCCGCACGCTTTCATTTTCATTTCCCTGTAACACATTTGAATCCGATCTGGGAAATCGTTTGATTTTTTGGACCCGCCAGTAAAGTCCAAAGGTAGTCTAAAACATCTGAAATCAGTGTGAAATTGTCAAAATATCTCAAAACAGCCATTCCAGCCTTTTCTCCGTTGCCTCGCTTGGGTAGATTTTGTATGCGTCAGGTTCTAAAAAAAACTATTTCAAAATAAGAAAACTTTTAAAAACACTCACGAAATAATGAAGTTTTGAATTGGAAATAATTCGTAGCCCTTGCCCTTAACATTCTACAAGCGATAAGGAGTGAAAATAAGTACATGTCGAATGTTTTGTGTTTGTGTTTATCTGTTTGCCTAGAGGCTTGTCCAGTCAACAGTTAGTTAATGTTTTCCATCGTTTTTAATTTTGAATTAACAACTATTTTAAAATAAGTAACAGTTAACAGTTTTCTTACAGTGGACTCTTCAGCAAACCTAACATTATTGTGTGCGCTGTTTGCTTTATTTTAGTAGTGTGTTGCATTCCGGAACCGATCACCAGCAAAGATGTTCGAAAGGGCCGATCATTCGCACGGTTTGGCGCAAAGTCACATTAGTTTCACTTTCAATGTGGGCGCTTAAATACCTAAATTACTATACTACAATATATCGACGCTTCGGCCTTCGAGTTTAGTGGAACAAATAAAGCAATAGAGTAGAGCACGAAAAGAGTAAGAAGTCTTAAAGCTTCGATAACAAATTGGCAATCATATTAGCAGCAAAAGACACTCCTACAGCGCCATTAGATCAATCTATATCGGTATGTACAAGCGTTCTTGCGCTCACCATGCGGCAAATCTTGGAGAAGATGGCTGAACAGCGGTTCAACACGGACCATTTCTTCATAGATTTCAAAGCCGCATATGACAGCATAGCCAGGGTAAAACTTTAAGAGGCCATGAGCTGATAAGGCTTGTTAGAATGACCATGACCAACGTCACATACCAGGTGAAGCTGGATGGAAAACTCTCAGGGTCCTTTGCTACCATCAAAGGCCTGCGTCAGGGAGATGGGCTCGCCTATCTCCTATTCAACTTGGCGCTAGAGAGGGCCATCTGTGACTCGGAGGTGGAGACTTCGGGATCTTCTAAAAGTCAACCTAGATCCTGGCATACGCTGATGATGTAGACATCTTTGATCTGCGGCTCTCACAGGTAGCAGAGGCCTGCCAAAGGATCGAGCAGGCGGCAGAAAGACGGAGTTGCACGCTAGGATTCTGGAGGCCAGTTGGTTATTTCAGCCTGAGGAAACATCTCACCTCAAAAAAAAACTGTCTCGACGATCGAAGCTGGGACTTTATCGTACCTTTATAGTCCCAGTACTCACATACGCCTCTGAGACATGGACCCTGTCCAAAACAGACGAAACCCTCTTAGCCGCGTTCGAGAGGAAGATGCTCTGAAGGATTGTTGGCCCCGTATGTGTGGAAGGCTCGCCAGGCTCCGATGGGCTCGTCATGTAATACGCATGGCGCGGGACCGCAAAGCAGTTCCAACTTCTGCTACGGCAGGCGAAGACCGCAAAGCGGTTTGTAGCACCTAATAACTGTAACCGTAACCGTAGAAGCGTCCAAAGGACTCGATTTCAATATTCTTACAACAATTCGCAGATTTGAAATTTATTCCTAGAGTTGTGATTGTTTTTTTTTTAAGAATGATTGTGCATTTAAATGTCACGAAGTTTTCGCTACTTTACAACCGTTGCATGAGTCTTCATTCAACAATAATCCATTCAACAAATATGCGTTTGTTTGGTAACGTAAGAGTGATTCAGGGTTGTCTTCAAACGTATTGGGTCTCGCATCTCTCAGTCGACATATCTATCTTGATGCGGTTTGTCCTTAAATCGTCTCGAACTGCGATAATTCTTGTGAAAACCACCAAGACATTGAATGTGGTTAGTAAGTCTCATAACAGTTGGAATGCATACCACAAAGAGTGTCCTGGTGTAAAATTTGGGAGCGAAGTCGGTACTAGCAAGAAGACACCAGTATTAAATCCGTATGACTGACCAGCAACAGGCTGCTTAGGATCCTACAAAATGATCTCTCATAATATCGCGAAGTTATTGATTCAAAAGAAGAAGAATCAATTTTCACATTAATAACAATAGACAACAGAAAACAAGGTCTCTCAAGTTAACGACGAGTATGATGAGAGCTCACTCAAGCTATTATTAAGTATTCGAGAGGAATATAAGCATTGCTTTACAGCATTATATTTCGATTATGAACAAAATTTTCCTTCTTGCATAAACCAATCTGCACAAAACATCAAACTACAACATGCATATCAAGACACCAACTTAGATAACTGTTTGACTCTTCCCAAGTCAAATCAAATTTGCTCGCGAATAACAAAACACTCCGACTATTTGTGTGAGGTGGCGAACGAATCCGATTTGAATGCCAAGTCCAACGGGAGAAGAGCGAAAACGACCTCAAAAAAAAAACACTCACCGGTACCAATTAAGCGGCTAAAAACCGGATACTCACTGTCGCCGACGTTTTTTCCCTCCAAACACGGCGGAAACCCGATCCACCTGGCCAGCCGCATTACCAGGTCCAATTGTTTCGGTCACCTGAGCAACGGTTGGCAATCAGGGTGCAAGATGGAGGTGAAAAGGGCACATGAAAAACGAACGAAACGAAAAACCTTTGCATTACTTCCATCCACAAAAGTGAGCCGATTGGCGTTTTTCGATCAGCTTTCGGGAAATGGGCTCCGTGTGGCCAAACGGATAACGCTGCAACACTTATTCTATGCTGGTGTCACGTTTACGGTCCCAACAGTCCCATCGGCGAAGGGTTTTGGTGGTGGTGTGACGCTTATGCAATAGTTGTGCAACAGTTTGATGAGCCTGAACCAGTGGAAATGTGTTGTTTGAGAATAAAAAAACCTCCTCCCTTCGATGGCACCCGTGACGGCACCAAAAAAAAAAGTGTCACACCACCCCAATCCTGACGCTGTCACAATTTGCCCGACCACATATGCGCTCTTAATTAGTACGAGAATTCGAACCCATTTGCACGTTTCGATCCGGATGGCCGGCGATCCCGGCGGCCTGTTTTTGTCGCTTCTCCGCACCTAACATTTATTAGGCCGGTCTCGCATGATTGAGTCTCGGGCGTGAATGCCGATAGTTCTGTGTACCCGCCGGCCGAACCGGGTTGCTTGTAAAGTTGGAATGAACCGGCCGGTCGAAAGCAAAATGATAGAGCAACATGTTGAAATTCAAATCAACCACCGGCTGTGAATCATCAATCATACCCGCCACTGTAGTGGGGAATAGTGGAAAAAAGGGAATTAAACGTCCCACGCCGCGCCACGCAAGTCCGAAAGCACACTCCATTTACATACAATCAATTTATGTATTCAATCAATTGATTTCGCATCAAACCCGGTTAGCTTTTTCATCCGTGCTAGCGAGCGAGCGACCGATTCTCGCGTCAGCTTTTGATGCGCGAGTTCTGCCAGCCCGCTGCACGCTTGTCTATTCATCGATGTTGCATTTGCATCCAGGCACACCGTTCTAAATGCGCGCTTGCTTCCTAATCCCTGCTCCGCCAGCGCCCTGGGGCTGGCTGGGTGTATTTTATTAAAAGTTTCATTCATGATTTAGCCGAGGATTGCATTTAAATTAAACCAAACGCGATCCAACCGCAAAGCCTGTCGTATTAGATTTGCGTTTGATATGATTTTTGTGTGTTCACGGGTGCGTTATCGGCAACGTTATTTAATGGCAAAGTTGTTGTGCAAGCGTGTATACGTGGATACTGTGTTTTTTCCGTTAGTTCGCTTTCCACCGACATGCGGGATTTACTGGATGATGCTGGCAGCGTTTAGAAGTTAAAGCTTTGCGATGGATGCTTTAAAGAGATGTGATGGTAAATAAAGCTATACAAACGGACTAAATATTCAATCTAAATTTGTTTTCAATACAATGGAAAAAATGAAGACTTCAAAAACAGTCTCCACAACTTGTAAAATAATAGATCAAACATTAACTGAAGCAGAATAATATCACATTGCTGCTTGATTTAGATCGTAGAAATCTTGAACCTGAGATATTAGCAACAGTGTCTTGTGTTTATTTTAGCTGATGAAAATAGCAATCTAGTTTTTAAGGGTTTCATAATCAATTGATGTCTTCTTCTTCTAAGATCACGCAGGCCATCGAATGGCTTATTAGACTTGCCGATACCACGTAGTTGGATAATCATTCCTCACTACGGAGGAACGATCTGGATAGGATTTGAAGTCCGCTTCTAGCGTGGGAAGACCAGCGCCACTGTCGCCTCCACCACCGGTACAAGTATACATTCTGTTACATGTTACTTAAAAATAACTGTCTATCAGGTGCTTTGTAGCAGCTATGGCATACACAGTCGGGTAACTGCAACTGACGCTTTGTTCCTACTATCGGCACTTCTGCACTCAAAAGATGGAGATGATAAGTCACTTTGAGGCGACGAACTTGAAAATTCGTTTAAATGTTGAAGTATACGCTGGAACAACATAGGACTTGCTACCAGTTAAACCCATCCATTCTTGAGCAGTAGATTAGCACATCAATCGGCACATCATCGATAACAAAGACATTCAACATCTTGCAGCTTTAGACGATACTTAACTCCCTCCTCTGCAAAAGCGTCCTCCTTCCTATGCAACACATCATCACCAACTGAATAGTCGCAGCTGCAGCTCGGATCCTTGAGAAAGGACTCGACGTACCTACAACCTTCACCAGAGCGAACAATTACTACCGATCATCCAATCCTTCCGCCGGGGAATTTGTCCCTGTTACCACCGTACACCTGCCATAGGATAAAGCAGCCACATCGCCAATAGTATCGTTACTCACTTAATACAGATTAAATACAAACATTTTCATCATATCTTTACAGACGGCTCCGTTCATCTGGACTCAGCCGGCTGTGGGATCCACTCCACCACGGACAACTGCGCCGTCAAACTTTCTAATCACACCTCCATTTTTTCCGCCGAAGCAATAGCAATTCAGGAATACACTGACCGACCGAACGTCATCTTCAGCGACAATGCCAGTGTTCTGGCTGCCCTGGAACACGGCACCTCCAAAGATCCCCACATCCAACTCCTAGACTCCATACCTGAGTCCCCGACAATCGTTTTCTGTTGGATTCCGGGTCATTCCGGAATCAACGGAAACGAGAAGGCCGACACAACTTGTCAACGATGGTCGGCTCCGTCCTGACCAACCATACAACACCCTTTCACGCCGAGATGCCATCCGCTTCACCAACACCATCATCTCCCAACACTGGAACACCACCAGGCACAACGTAGACCTCAGCAACAAACTCCGTCCTATCAAGCACAACACCTCTTCATGGGAAGTTACCGAATCCAACCAAATCCAATGAGTCCTTTCCCGCCTACGTATAGGTCCTACCCGCCATACACACTCCTACCTCCTAGAAAAATGCAGTCCTTCACTCTGCAAATTTTGTGGTGTTGACTAGACAGTCCTCCACATCCTCACCGATTGCCATGGATATACGACACACCGATCCACCTGCCAACTAGACACCGATTACACGACAATTCTATCGGCAAAAGCTTTAACTTATCCATTTTCATATGCCATAATTGCAATAGTGTTCCATAATATTAAAGCCACACCTGCAATAGTTTTGTATTAGATTATACCACTTATTTATACAACAGAGAGGCAAATGTAGTCTCTAAGACTCAAAGGAGGAGGACATTTCCCGTGATCCGTTATAGCTACGATTGACCCTAACCTAACCAGTCCGTATAGCATCGGATTCTACTTTTAAAGCTGTCGACACTAGAGTTGCAATCGAAGCAATGAAAATACCTATTGAAAACCCTATTGACTCTGATAGTGGTTTATGACCAGCGTAATGAGATTTAGTTCGTGGTAACCAAATGAATTGACCTGAACGAATAATACTCACGCGCATATTGGTAGTGTCAACTAATCCTTTTAAAATGTTGGCCAAAAACGCACATTGAGCTATTTTAAGTCGAAGTTTTAAAGAAGACAGTCCCAGTTGTTAACATTTAGCGTGATACTCAAGCATCTCCATACGCTATGGAAGGTACCGAAGAACCAAATGGGTAAATCGTCTGTGAACTGATTCAATATTCGCTATCCTGATACGGTGCTAAGGACTACCGGTGGCGCAGTTCAAATCTAGGATAGGCCTAATTTTTTTTTTTGTTAGCGGGGAGGGAACCTTCAAAAGGTCCCCATTTCGGAAGGTGGTCTGCGGCTACAGACCAATCCTCAAGATGGGGTATGTGGGATTCATCGTGACGCTGGGCCCGTGAAGCTGAACCGACAGCCGATGCGACCCAACTAAACCACTCCTCGACCTGATCCGAAACCTGCCGATGCGTTGATGCGTAGTACTCCATGCAGGATCGTTTGAGCGATGTACTCATCCAGTTGACGCGCGGCTGCTGCGTCATTCGTCCTTGTTGTCTCAGCTGCTGCTGCTGCTTCGTGCCTTCCTTTCGGCTGTTGTTGCTCAGATCCGTCCGTCCGTAGCCGTTACTCCCGGTTGGGTCTAAGCTCCTGCTGCTGCTCTGGTTACTCGTCGCAGCTGCTGCTGCTTCAGTTGTCGTTGTAGTAGGATAGGCCTAACTAGTGCCACAAATATGACCTGAAAACACGTAGGATCAGTAAAATCATGTGCTTGTTTGGTCAAAAATCCTAGCATTTTGTTTGCTTTGTTTACAATGTTAAAGTAATGATCATGGAAGTTTAGCGCATGATCAAACAGAGTACTGAGATCGCGAACGCTGTAACATTTATCTAATTTTTTGTCACAGTTAAAATAGTCATACTTTAACGAACTTAATTTACGATAGAAACTTATACAGTAATATTTATCTATCGAAACCATCCAGTTCTTATAATATTTATCCCTAGAAGCTAGATTTTCTATAAAGATTCATTGCATCTACATGGTTGTCAATAATATATTCAAAAAGGTTTATCACGCGCTATTTGAACTGCAGGATATCATATGCATTTATTATAGTTTTGGGAGGTTTAGAATTACATGTAAAAAGGGCCAATTTTACAGAACGAAACTGAAAAACAATGCCGTTCAAAAGCATAATCGAGTGATTTAATGCCAAGATTTACCATCAAACAACATTAAAGCACATCTCAATCAGAAACCATGATGTTCTCCAGAGCCAATACTTGACATATCTTATACAAGACTGCCCCTATCTGCTTCCAGTTTCTAGAATAAATGCCTTCCTATTCAATGTCCCCATCTTAAAAGGATCTTCTTTCAAAGCAGTTGCTTCTTGAGATGAAAATGGAACAAGGCTTAGACTGAAAGATGTACTGGATGCATCAGCTAACTACAAGGATTAAGTTCTCCTGTGAACCTTGAGGCATTAAACCTATGATCTGGTCCCACTGATATGTTGCTAACAGATGTATTTTGTTGTATTATTGTTTATAACTTTTTAAAAAAGAAAACCTGGCATTGCTTTTGTAGTCCATTTGTTGCACGAATGCATTTCTGCGTTAAGGACCTTTCTGTATATTACTTTTGTCTTTTCCAAAAATTTTAAATCTTGCTCTCGAAAATGCCTCGACTACTTCCAGATCTAATCCCTTCAAAACTAATCGCCTAAATTTGAACCCCCAAAACAAATGTAAATTTCAACTGCAAACTAATAGCGCTAAGTGCTCCCGTAACGTTTCGGGTTTGATAGCAACCACCAGAGAATTCCACATTTGTTTAGTGCGTTTCGGGTAGAGGTTTCAACCTAGGTTTCAAATCACTTCCTTTAAGTATAGAAAGCCGTCGCGCACCCTTCCCTGTACCCTTGACCGGTTGCCTTTGCTTGTGGGCAATTTATTATCCTACCGGGTAAGACTTATCCTTCGGTGCCAAAGCTTAGCCCACAGCCAGAAGAAATCCTTTGATGCGGTTTTAAACAGTCTTTGCTATTGCTGTCCAAAAAGCGTCCTACGTTCACTTTAATACGCTGGCAGTTTGTTTTCTTGCTTCAAGGAACTGCAAGCTTCGTGCCGGGGACGGCTACAATGTCATCATCAGCAGGGTACGGAACTTTAAGAAACAAAGCGGTACGGGAGAATTCTTCCTCTCACCAGTTTTCCAAAAACAATCCGTTTTTCTTTCCGCCTCAAACGAAGAAACAGGAACTCATTTTCAGTTTTGCATTTTTCGGTACCTAAGCTTGTTCCGAAATCGGTTGGTTTTTGGGGTTTTTGGGTAGTGCTTGGTAAACCCCTGACCCCGAAAAAAATGCCGGGTGACAAGAAGTTAGTTACAATGAGTTTTTTAGGGGTTCTTCTCGTGTCGAATGGATAGAAAAGCACATTGTGTACACGCTGCATTATGCAGAGACATGTGTATGTGGAGCATGGTTGGGCCTTTTGTACGGTTCTATGCACCTAAGCACACGTTAACCTGGGCCCAAGGCTTGTCGCAATGCGCCGTTCGAGAATGTTTATGGCAAGCATCGTCGGCAACATCTGTTCAGCATCTTCCAGCCCTTCATCGATAGGAAAGATACCTTGCCATTTGTGAAGAAAAGGGCACACACACACAGACACCGGTGCTGGTGAGAATCGATGCCGGTGTGCGAGTGTGTTATAACGATGTAAGCCCTGCCTTAGACCAAGGGAGGCCGGGTATGAATAAATAAATTGCGTTGCATGTATGTTGACACAGCCGCCAAGGTGTCAAAGCGTAATGCAAGCCGGGCTTATTAAGCCAGTTACTTAGCCGGGCGGCAAGTTAATTTAATTACTCCACGCCCGAACCCGGAGCTCCACCAGGCATCAGGTACGAACAAGGCTGATGAACATCCATTAATCGGAAGTGAAAAGTCAGCGGCAGACAGATTTTGTGGCCACCTCCGGACACCCAACCTTACCACCCATAATCAGCACCTGGCTGAGTTTCTTCTGTGTGTGTGTTTGTGGTGTGTACTTTCAAGAAAGTGCTTTTGCCCCGAAGCGTGGTTTGATGGTGTCAGCTTAATGTCACCCACTACAACCACGTGCCACGCCACGTCACCGAGCTGAGAGTCTAAAATGAGAAGATAAATGTTACAAACTTCAACAAGGAAATGCTGCACTGTGGCAGTGGCAACTGATGGAAGGAATTCGATTTATGTGAGAAGTTGCTCGTCGATTCGAGGGATCAAAGGATGGAAGGAAAGCGGCAGGACAATTGCTCGGGATGGGAAAGAAATAAATGAAAACAGATTAAAACAAACAAACGCGTCAACAACGGCGAGGACATTCACCGTAAATCGACAACCGATCACCCCGAAACCGGTCGTGATGTCTAATGAAATTAATTAATTTAATCGAACAACATAAATTGGGTGATTCGAGTCCATCCCATGTCCCGCTGGACAGCCGGAGATGATAGCTGAAAGACGGGTGGGTGAACGGGGAAGGGAAGACTTTCAGCGCGTGCATCCGTCGGCGATGACGAATGGGGAAGGGACCGGGACACATAAATTCCACATCGTTAAAGCCAGTTTATGGCTTCTCTTAACTTTATTGGGTGGCAGTTGCTGGCTGAATGTTGTTAACACACAGTGCGCACTGAAGGGGATAAAAAGTGTATCGCAGAATAAAACTGTTTGATTGCTAACAATGTTTCACTTTTTTTTTTTTGAACGGGGTGAGAGTTTCCCTCCTCTTTGTGGCTGAAAAGTAAAATTTTATTGCTTGTTACTGGTTGAAGCATTATACATCAAATTATTATCAAATGCTATGAACGTTTTTCATCCCACACATTTTCCACTTTTTTTATTAAATTGGAATGGATGACTGAACGAAAATCTTTGTATTTTTTTTTTTTGAATCACATAGGGTGTATCGCTGTAAAAACTTTCACCAAAAATTTTACATTTTTATCTCCTTTGGTAACCAGTTTAGTTTGGTTTTATAGATTTAAAGGAATTTTCAAGGCCGTGGTGGTCCTAAACTGGTAAGAGACGCCTGAATCTGCAAAGAACCTTTCCCCCAGCGGTCGGTAGATTCTATGTGATACGGGCCCTCAACTTCCATTCCGCTTAGCGCCGCCTCTGAGGGGTTAAATCCGCCCAGACATTTTCTAAATGTTATTTTTCCCTTAAAGGAAGGTTCTGTTGCTTTGTTTTGTTCCTCGTAACTGTAGGTCATAATCATGCTAAAAGCGAAAATAATAGCCCAGTTAGAAAGGATGTTATTCTCGAGGGAATACTATAATAAGTAATTCAATTCGACGTTGTCCAACCGTAAAATTAAACCGTTTTAACGTGGTTTGACACGCATGTGTTACAAATATTGGACAACGAACACGATTTATGTTTATGAAAAAAACGCACCAAGGAAAGAGACAGATCGTTATTTTACATTTATACATAATAATCATGTAACTACGGATAATATTAACAAACGGAAGGAAGAAGTTGTAAGTCAAGCCGTCTCGAGGGAACATTTCCTAACAAAAGTAAGAAAGAAGAAAGCTTATCTTACGCGCATAAGAAAGATTTAAGAAATTCATGATAAAGGGAAGCGTAAAATAAATAATTAAGAGTAAATCCTTATCCAGAGCGTGATTGAACGAATTGTATCATTTTTTCAGGCACAAACGAGCTAGAAAAGCTTACGAAAACCTAGAAACACAAAGAGTTAGGAAGACATGAGACTTCTTTTTTATGTTTGGAGTATTAAACTGCATATTGTTGTTTAACATTATAATAAACTCTTCGAAAACTCTAGTGTGAACTTTAAAAGCCGAGCTTTTTAACTCATTTTTGGGTTTAGTAGCCATAAACGTTGAGTGCAAACATATCGTTCCTGCGACGAACGAAGAAGATAACTACGGATATTTACTTGTTTTGCGATAGTTTGATTAATAATAACTGTGAGAAAACCTCACGAATGTTCGTATACTTTGTACAATTTGTTTTCTTTCCCGAAAATGAGAAGAATTTGTGTCGGTTGTGAAATAAATGCGTCTCGTTCAAATGTCCGTTTGCTACTGTGTATTCAATTGTCCATGAGTTCATTACATATTCATTTATTAGTTCATTTCGTTATCCTTATTTAAGCCTAAGAGTTCATTTCTTATCTATCTCTAACTCGGATCTAATTACGAAATCGAAAGAATAAATTTGAAATGTTATTCAATCTCTCAATTTTAACTCAACGTTTGGGTTTGCGCTTCATGTTTGCGATCCATGTGGCTCGAGCTTAAAACATAAACCTAGCACAATCTTCATATGGGAGACAAATGCGAGTCGATCGTAGGTCAAGGCACGGTAAAAAGTGATTTATTCTGAAGCTTTACATTTGAACTCATTGATTTGAAGAGTTGGCACGGTACGATGGGGCATCAATTCTTCTCTTTCCTTCTGCACATGGGAAACGATCTAAACGGGATTCGAATTCCAGTCCTGGCATGTGAAGACCGGCGCTTCTATTTCCTCGGTTAGAGGGTGGACCCTACTAAATAACACAAAAGTAATGAAACCGAACAACTTCATTCAAATAAAACAAACTATGCTTTTGACACGAAAACAGAGAATAAAAATGATGTCAAAAGTGTAAAAAATTTATCTGAATCCTCTTCTTAAAGTCCCCAAGGGCATTGATTTTTATCAATCATGTTCAAAAGGAATAAGATCCGATAGAACATATACATTTTGTAATTGCACGTAATGATCCACACGTGATATTCACACAATGAGACGTGATAGCAATCGCATTAACTTACAAGGTTTTAGGCTTAATCCACTTTCTGAAAAGCTCCTCCGCATTGTAGCAGGCCGATGAAGGCCAAAGAGGACTCGTTTATGATGTAAACAACTGTGTCACAAAAACAAGCCGAAAAAGCATCCCTTTTATCGTTGCCATCGTTAAACAATTTCCATCCGCCACCGCCAGAACCCAAATTCCACCACTTGCCCGCTTTACCAGAAATGCATGATTTATCGAGTCAAAAAGTTTAGCGTAAAAGTCGAAATCATGATTTATAAATTACTCTCCATCTCTCCATGTTATTCCACCCCGAAATCTCCCGTTCTGGCTGGCCGGATGTAATCGTCACTCGGTCATGGATCGTTATGGACGTACCGGGCGAACACTTGCGAAGAAAAGCTCGCCAAAACTCACCCAAAAACTCCCCTTTGCACCATTCTATTATTGTGCGGAACTTTATCCTTGTGCATCCTTCCGGCTAAAATGTTCCATACGCAGTGAGTATGTGCGCATCGGTGTGGACAGTGGTGAAGTTTCGGCACGGCTTTCGAAACAGGACTGCTCTTCCGTGTCGCCGGAGTAGCAAGCGCTTGTTTTCCGAAGATCCTTCAGTGTCTTTTCCAAAACTTTCTGCAAAACTCCCAAAAAACCCCACATCCCACACACATTGCACTTCTTACAGATACGTTGTACCATCGGCACTCACACACACACACACACACATTGGTGGCCACATTAGCCGTATGATGAACGCAAAACCCCGAAACGTTGCCCGCAGGAAGACAACACCGTGCTACGGATATTGAAGCGTTCGCTCACTTCGTCCGGAAGGAAGTAAAGTTTTTATCTGTTAAACATACATTTGCGGTCGAGACGTGGATTAAGGGTACCGGCCAATCCGGGCGTACGAGCTTAAAATGTTTAAAGCGTTCTTTTGCGGTATTCGGCTCTGCTTGCATGCATTTTGCATTCTGCCAAAGTGTGCTAACCAATATTTTAGTGCACTTGGTTCGCAAGTGTGAGAGAGTGTAAAGTCTGTATGGAGACTTCTTGATCGTGTGGCATGTGGCAGCTTGTATAGTGTTTAACGTATTTAGGGTTGTTTTTATGCAACTATTGCAAGCGTTTCTGTCCAATAATATTTAATCCTTGCTTTGCGAATTCTGTTGCAAAAAAGGCAGTTTGGATCAAGAGGAAAGGCGTGTTTTGCTGGCGTCTGCTAGTTGCAGCTTCCTTCACTGGACCGAGAAATGGTTTTGAATTGACCAAAGATTTAGAAGTTTTTGGGCGTACTGTCTGGAGCAGGGCTGTTTTGAATGCCGAAAGCATGTATTTATTTCTGATGAAGTTTTAGAATAACGAGATTACGAACTTGGGGTTGGATTGTTGTTGTGTATGCTTCTTTTCATAACATTTTTGTAGCTCGGAATTGTAAACGCCTTTTTTAACATGACAGAGTTGGCCTGGCCGTATGGCTGATTGCAAACGCTTTATATACTTGGAATATGAAACGCTTAAGCCAGCATGACCTTACAGATCGTCAAGCAAAAAGGAAATATTTTAAGGGTCTACTAATAATTGCAACAGTAACGGAGTTAAGTAAAAAATTATGCTCTTTTTTATAATTCTTGACCATCTACGTAACGGAAAACGGATCGTTATCGTGGAGGAAAGTAACCTTCACGCTTCCTTCGCCATATTGTAGCAAGATATCTTTTTGTACAATTTTAGTGAATCCCACCAGATAAACAGCTATTGCTTGGAGACTGGTGGATCCCCTAGAGCGTAGCGTACACGACAAGTTGTCAGGCATTCATCATCGGGAATCTGCCAACGCATATTCGTTCAATAATTTGTCTTCTTATTTTTAGCTTTCTCAGGGTTACTTATCCTAGAAAATCGGTCTAGGGCTTCAGTCCTCCAACCAAGGCTGCATCTGATCTCCGACAGGTTCCTGACCCGCTTCACCTGATCCAGCGAGTTACCTCACTGTGCTCCTCTACGCCTCATGCTGAACAGAACAAAATCCTGGTGCCTGTGACTACTGTCAGGATACCTGATCCGCCAAAGAGCTCAGCTAGCTTGTGATTCGTTGCTTTTTCCACGCCACACCGTCTAAAGTAGTCCTTAGAGTGCTAAGGATTACTTTAGGTGGTGTGGCATCGTTCTAAAATGGGGACTTAATTCGCGTCCTCCGTCAGCATAGCCCAGGAGCGTTACGGACTTCAAAATTTTTGACATTTTGAGGGACACAAAAATCAGGGCTGAACAAATTGCGAACTCCCGATTAGTATTACGGCTGCCAGTCCCGATTGAATTTGATCTCTTGCAGGATCGACTCCATCCGATCCAGCCAGCCAGCTCACTGTGCTCCTTTACATCTCGTGCCGAACAGGTCACTGGCCATCCTAATACCTGTGACTACCATGAGGATTTTGACATCCCTCAATACATCCCTCGAAGATAAAAATCAAGATTGAACCAATTGCGAAGTCCCAATTAGTATCACGGCTGCCATTCACGACTGAATTTGATCTCTTGCAGGATCGATTTCACCTGATCCAGCCAACGAGCTCACTGTGCTCCTTTACATCTCGTGCCGAACAGGTCACTGACCATCCTGGTACCTGTGACTACAGTCAGGTTACCAGATCCCCCTAAGAGGTAAGCTAGCTTGCGATTCAATCTTTATCATGCTCTAATCTGACAAGATAGCCTTTAGCTCTCGTCATTATAAAATGGGGACTTAATTCGTGTCCTCCGTCAGCATAGCCCAGGAGCGTGACTTCAACAGTTTTTGACACCCCTCAAGACATCCCTTAAACACAATCATCAAAATTCACGACTGAATTTGATCTCCAGCAGGATCGATTCCACCTGTTCCAGCCAGCGACCTCACTGTGCTCCTTTACATCTCGTGCCGAACAAGTCACTGCCCATCCTGGTGTCTGTGACAACCGTCAGGATACCTGATTCGCCAAACAGCTCAGCTAGCTCGTGATTCATGCATTGTTCTTCGCCACACCGTCAAATAGAGTCCTTAGCTCTCGTCGGTCTAAATAAGGAACTAAATATGCATCCTCTGTCAGCTTTTTGATATTTTGTGGGACACAAAAATCAAGATTGAGCAAATTTTGAACTCCCAAATAGTTGAATAATCATTCGTACGGTACGATCTATTCTAAAACTGTAACTCTGTGGAGCATTCGCGCGAGGCGTGTGTTTCTCAACTTCAATTAACTCTTGCTTCAAACAGTAAGGATGCAGCAAGAAAAGCTCCAGCTCATCATAATCTTTATAGCAAGTGTGCTTTTAACTCAAATACTCGAGTTGTAAATTATTTAAAGGCTTGCTGAAGACCCCCGGTACCGGTTATTTGAAGGAATCTAAAGTGATAACTTCATCTGCAATTCAATGACGTCCTAAAATCAAAGTGGTCCCAAATTGATGCTTCCAAAATTGATTTTCTTTTACGCTGGCAGACCCGGTTTTGTCACCCGGCAAACGCAACAGAAACACATTGATACACTGTTTGAAACCGTACCCAATTGTTGCACGGGACAGTTACCAATTCGATTGCAAGCTTCCAAAATCTAGTTTGTTATCAAACTAACCAACAGCAAAAACCTAACCAACAAAAACGAAAAACAAAAAGCGTCCGTAAATAAAATACTCCGAAAAATCTAACCGTGTACGTAAATAGTCGAAACTTGCTTTCATACCAATTCCCTATTTTCATATGTGTTCAGAGCATTAGGTCGGGTGGTGGCGCACGGTTGTACAATTTACATATTCCCTTCATCTCCTTTATCTCTTTGCAATTTCCTACCCATCCCAGCCACGTCACGAAATGGGTGTGTGGAAAGCTGTGGCATGGGACGATTTAGAATTTAAATCCACATACACACACACACACAACGAACACAACGACAACGAGGACGATTCTCGCCATTTAATTGAATCAGGAATGCACTTTGTTGCAGCGGACTCTCGCATGCACCGTCCAAGCATGGGGAAGCGCTGGATGGTGGTTAGTGGAACGCCACATGCATTAGCCGTGGGGAATGCATTTTCAAATCACATTTTGCACTGGGGACACCGGCTTCAAGGGATGCGTTGAAACAAAAGCTCACTCCCAATCCGGTCCCGTAACCAAACAACGAAAAAAAGGACTCGCACCAAAGCTATGTTTGTAAAATAATAACGACATTTTTATGGTTCCGTGTGTCTGGCACGAATGTTTATGGCCCAGCCGGCCGGGAAGCTTAGAAGCATGCTGGTCCGCTGAGGGTTGCTCCCAGGCAGATAGCCCAAATGAATACTCCGTATGGTAGCGAGCCGGTAGATTCATTTCCGTCGGAATTCGTTATCTTTTCGTGCGAAGTTTTTCCCGGCATTTCTCTTTTGTGATAACTGCGCCGTACGGAAGGATGTGTGGATGGTTCAGATGGATCATTTTCACCAGAACAAACAAAAACCTTTCCACCACCACTCCCAAAATAAAGGGGCACAGGAGGTGAAAAAAATGTAAGTAAATTAATATTATTCCATGACGGTTTGCACAAAATTTCTCCTTCAACATCCCTTTTTTTTTTTTTTGGACAAACGTAGAAATCCCCAGAATGATTCCTGTAGCGAAGGGAAAACACAGGGAAAAGAGTGGATGGAAAGAAAGTAAAGTGAAACATAATTTCCACTGACAATGTCCGAAAGAAACGGGACGTTAAAATAAGAGAGACATATTCGAAAAAGAAGTGTTACTTTCGACGTGACAGTATCACCGGTGCTTGATGAACCTTCGGCCGAGGCCTTTTGGGACCGGGACGCGCACACCGAAAGTCCGAAACGTGCACAGAATGGAAACGATTGCCCTTGCTCCTGAGCCATTCTCCGAGCAAGTCGTGACCAAAAACTCCCAGCAATCGAAGCCGAAAAAAAGGCTGTCAGGCCAAGCCGCCGTTGTCTGACTGGTGTGGAATATCTATTTCTGTGAAAGGAGGGCCCATTTGGCGCTTTTTTTTCTTTGCTTTTGTTATTATTATGGTAATCATTGGGTGGAAATATATTCCACCAAAGACACGTTTATAGAAAGATACGGGTAGTTAAAAAAATCCCATTGTAACGCACGGGATACAATATAGGGCCCAGTGTTGAAGGACATTTAACGCAAAAAGCATTTAGAATTCGAACCGAGTTGGTCCGAACCATTTACTCCCGGACACAAGTTTTCGATAAAATAAAAAAATAAACCCCTCCCGTTCTAGGACAGAAGCCCTTTTCGCTCCCATAGCAAAACAAAAAACTCCTATGAAAGGGAGTCCAAGTGGGATGAATTTGAAAATTGAATAAAATAATTGATTGAATTGATATTTGATTGATCCCACTGCTCGATTTGATATCGATTCGTCCATTTTTGGGGCGCGGCAAAGAGAAGTCCTATCTGGACTGGGGGAGAGGGGGAGGGAGGGGGAAGGTTTGTTTTCCTTTCTAGGGCAAATTTTGATTCAGTATCAACCACTCCAGTTTTGTTTGTTTGTGTAAAATCCGAGGACCGAAAACAAAATGGAGCATAATTGGAAGTGGGACTCCATTTGAAGTACGGTTTTGCATCCATCTGTTGCCGCGATCGGAACGGGTTTGCTTTGATTTGTACAGGGGAAAGGGAAGCAAAAAAAAAATGTAATTTTGTGCACTTCATCACATCACAATTGTTAAAACAATTAGGAGTAACGGCGTGCATCAGTAATCAGATACTTGCTGAGTGTGTTTTGATTTGCGATAGTTAGGGCGCGTGCTTGTTTTGAGTTATTTTCCATCTCTGACACTGGAATATTCGACACTGATTTTCTTTTTCTTGGCTAAGTCAACCTTCTGGGTTAGTCTAATAGATTCAGCCATCGAACGGCTTTCTAGACTTTTTGATACAACGTGCAGGGTACAAATAAAAATCAAAATGATAATACAAGATATTCTTTTCTAAGTTAATTATTATTAAATTAATGTTCATTGAGAACCTTTAGGACATATTTAAAAGAACGGTTTTTATAAAAGAATTACACGGGCACGGGCACGAACCTAGTCCAACGGCATCTCGTTCCAGTTCTGAACATCTTACATTGGTTTATAGTGTTCACTTGATGTTCGCTCTGCTTGTTCAGCACGTATGACAATATATAAAAGTCTAGGAGATTAAGGTCCGAGGAGCCACAAAATCTTATCGAGAAAATCAGTCGAATTCTTCTGACATCACACTTTGACGATATTTTGCGTGTGGGCCGGTGCTTCGTCATGTTGAAAGGATCTGTTTTCGATAGAGGTCCTGAAGTGCGAGGATCAAAACTCCGTTGGGAGCTTCCCCAACCATCGACGAGGAGGCACTTTGGAGAAGCTTGAAGTTTATGAAGGACGGGAAATGCTGGCGAACGTTGGCGCACACAAAAGATCATTTTGGACATTGTGTGGCTGTTGCAAGACTGAGAGCTTCCCATCAGCAAACAGGAACTCCTGACATCATGGAGCTGTGAACATACCGATCCAGGTCAGCTGTGAGCATATCCAGGTCAGCAGCGGTCTTCCGGATCGAGCAACTCATTTTTTGGTTTCCAGATTTCCGACGAACCTTGTCGACGGATGATAAACCGTCGGTCCTTGAAATCGCTCATTAGAAGCAATGATTTTATCGACAACGTAACATTGATTATCATAAACATTTCTGAAGAACTGCAGCTCGAGGACTCACTCGAGGGATGTTTCAAGCATTCAATTGATATGCCATAGTCAAACGCGTACGAAATAGTGATAACAAAAGGTCGACATGCAGAGTATCAGACTACAATTCCAGGTTCCGAGCCTCCAATTGTAAGTCCTTTTTCCTTGCGTGGATCTGCATCGATTGATCCGTTGAGGAAATTCTGTTGTTGCCCTTTCGTTTCGTTATTTGTTTTCTAGGGGTGTCTTGCAAGGCCTCTCCCCCAACCCCCTGTCACGTCATAAAGCCTACTCATCCTTGCTTAATGTCCCTTCGGATGCCAGGACAGAAAGGACAATCAGCTGTCCCTAACATGGTCAGGAGGTGTCGGACCATACCCGTATCAATGGGGTATTGCTACAAATACTGTCAACAGAATCCATCCATCCACCTTGGACCATCCGAGCGGAGGATGCAAACGCGATCTTGGCGTGTTTGAGCGTCGCATCCTCCGAACCATCTTTGGCGGTGTGTTCGAGCATGGAGTGTGGAGGAGAAGGATGAACCACGAGCTTGCTAAGCTATACGGAGAACCGGACATCCTGACGGGTAGCAAAGTCCGGCAGGATACGATGACTGGGGCATGTTATGAGGATGCCGGACTCATGCCCCACCAAGAAGGTGCTCGTCAGCGACCCTCAGTTCGGCACGAGGCGTCGGGGAGCACAGCGAGTTTGTTGGCTGGATCAGGTGAAGAAAGACCTGTCGGAGATCGGGTGGGATGGGATTTGAACCCGGTCTTGCCGTTTGAAGACCGGCGCCGATGTCGCCTACACCACCGAGCCGTCCCAGACTGACTTCTGTTCTGTCTTATAAGTATAAATCTGTTCTGACTTAGAGAAGATGGATTGAAGGAATCAAAAAATGAAACATAGGGCGAATGAAGATTGGGTGAATGAAGACATAGGGCGAAATGGGTTGTTATTTTACCCTTCAAGAGTTGATCATTGATCCACCTAATCTTCAAATCAACCAATAATATATTCTTTATGTTTTTTCCGCAAAAAGCATCCTGACCATGTGTCTAATAATTATGCATTTTTGGTGGAAAAAGCTTTGAAATATTCTATTATACAAGAGCCGTAAAAACTTTGAATCTCCTAAAGCTTCAAACTCATTAAAACTGAACCAGGAAAAGTATGGGCTAGAAAATGCGAAGACAACAATCAAATTAGGTGTATTGAAATTAAGGTTTTTTGAGGAAAGTTTTTTGAAGTTTTTAAGGAAAATGAATCATGCATATTTTTGCTAGAAAAAACGGTTAGAACTTTCCGATGAAGGTTAAGCAGTCTTGTTCTTGGTGGATATGTACATAGCAGATGTACTGTTTAACCCTTTTCTAACAAAAATAATTAAACCATCCCTCCATCAAGCACGTTTTATTTCCTCTCGCCGCTTGCTAAAGACACTTTAAAGATACTTTAACGGATTATTTTCATTGTTGAACGCCGCTGATGGGAATCGCTTTGAATATTTAGTGTAATCCATTCGACTTCTTTCGACACAGTTTTGCTGGCCATTGCAAAGGCATCTTTTTCCCAGCCACTCCAGGCGCACTCACTCAGTTTCAATTATTGTTATTATTATTTTAATCCTTCCCGCCATTTCCCAACGCAACGTACACACCACCCCAGACGTACCCGCACACGCGTCCACTTTCCCCCTTTGACGAATGCGAGATTGGAATAATAATGCCAGTAATTAAAATTGAAATCCAACGGAATGCAATGCACCGATAATAAAGAAGCACCAGCGAAATGGAAATGCCCGCCCGTGGCATGGGCGGCGGTGGCGGCTGCGAAACGATGCAGCTTGGCGCTGCGTTGGATCGCTTCTGTTCGCTCTGTGTGGGTTAATTTCAATTAAATTGACGCCAACGGCACGGGTCGTGGGGGGGTTGTTTTTGTGAGTATAGGAAAAAAACCTTTTTTCTCGTCTCTTTTCGACCGCATTGGAAGAAAGTCTCTTGGACGATGTCTGGAATTCTTAAACGAGCACGGAACTCCAACGGCTGATGATGGTGAAGGAGGACAGCGAATGTATGGTTGCTGCCGGACATGAGCACCGAAAAGGAAGTGCGAAAAATGGGAAACAAATTGGATTAGCGTTCTTTATTGCATCAATCACTGTTGGCACCTGCTGGGTTGGAGGAGCGAGCGAGTTACTGGCGATGTTCGGCAATGGGCCGAGAGGCACTGATTTTCTTGACGCTTGCAAGACTGCTGGTGGCCAGCTGGTTAATGAAAGAAGCTGACTAAAACTATGTTTCGTCTGCATGTCTGTGCAAGTTTGGATCAAAGAAGACGGGAACGTCGCTCATTTTTAATATCATTTAGAGCGAATCAGTGAAAAAAAAAACTTTAAATTACTAACCTAAATTAAAAGGAAGGAGAGCATTATTTAGAATTGGAAAACTTCAAACACAACCCACTGGTCCAACTGATGGGACATTTGTGCCACTGTGTCCTCTTGACGGCTCTCGTTTATTTTCGCATTAGCGCCAAAAGCTTCAAAGTAGATCGCGAAATGATTATCAACTCGCGCGATGTTCAGCAGCGGATAATCATGTCACACGATCCTTCTACGCACCCGCACCGTCCACTGGAGCCGCGAGCCTGCCCTTTACAAACTACAACTGGATGAATACGTAATTACTGCGAAGCGTAAACGGACCGGCAATGTGACTCTTCTGTGAGTCAGATTCGCAACCGTTGAACATGTTGTCCTTCCTGTTCTTTATTTTTTGTTTCCCGCACCATCTTCATTTTCTCGGCCTCCTCACTCACCCACAGCCAACTCGTCCCGCATGTATCACATTCACATTGCTCACGTCATCTCGGAGCGAACTCATCATTTATTTTAATTGAATTTTCCTATCCCATTTCCTACCCGTTTTCCTATCGGGCGCGTATCATGAGAAGCCTCAAACGTAGTCGAACCACCGCTCAAGCTCATTTCTAATTCATCAACAAAAGCTTCGGGGCTGCGTCAGCAACGAAACGAAACGCCAAGCAACATAAACTGCGCTCCCGGTTTTGCCACTTGCAAAAGTGATAACGAACACCCATCGACGCACACCGACCGGGGCGCTGCTCGGTCGAGAGTGAAAGAACGGAAGTGATTTTCGAGCAGTTTTAATTGCAAATCTGCCAACGTAAGAGCTCGGCAAAGTACTTTACTTCCTTGCACCGGTTGGCAACGCTGCTAGGCGGGTTGGCTAAAAGAGTTGGCACTTCAAAATCTACCATTCCCAGTTCCGAAAATTCCAAAAATTCGTTCTACTCGGGGGAACTGTTTGGTAATAGAAAAACCTACGCCGCTATCGCATTAAAACTTATCCCATTATGACGCGCGTCTGAAGTAGAAACCACCTCCAACGATAGGTTCTAAGCTGGCTCTCAGTCGAGGACGGAGCATCGAATGTAGGAGTGGGTCAATTCACAAATAAAAGCCGCTTGCCCTCTACCACTCACTCATAAGGAACATCGTTTTCGTCATTACGCCAAAAAAGCACAACGCTTTCGGCAAACACACACCCTTTAAATGACCATTTTCCTTCAGCTTGCGTGAGTGTGAGTGGAAGGTCAAGTGGTGCATGTGAACATCGGATCGGATAACATAATGCTCGCTCACCCGGGTGCGCGAAACTACCGAAATTTAGCATCGCTCACCGGGCAGGAAAGGCCACCCTCAACGATGCTAATTTGCATGTCCTCTCTACGGCTTTGCACGGTTTTTGTTTATTTATTCTTTCCGCCTTTGCTTGTTTGTTTGTGTTGTCTGTTTGTTTGTTTGTTTGGGCTTGCTTGCTTGCATCCCTAGTCCACCGGTTCTAGCTTTCATTTGCCATTAGCGTTTTGACTCGGTTTGTGTGTGTGGCTTTTCTGTGTTTTATTGTCCCTTCCTTCGCTGTCTGTTCAAATTTGTACTTCACCGAAAAGCGGGACACATAAATTGAGCCACAAGCGCGCGGATGTCACAAAACCGTGTGGTAAAAACAGACGAGTAAGCAAAATGCTCGGTAAAACTGTGGCAAAGAATAATTTTAAAAACTTCAATTCTTACATACACACACACACACACCCCATACATAAGTACAGAAATTCAACAAAGAAAAGCGACAACTATAACTAAGGTTATGGTCGGTTGATTTTCAAAACAAAAAAAAAGTAAATAAAATTTGTGGAAAACTGCAGACATCGTAATCGCGGGATGCAAACGGATTATACTGAACTTCTGCCCTAATGATGCTAAATGCGAGCATTAACGAGTTCATCAGCATCGGGGAAAACCGACCGGTAGCTTAAATTGTGCACCATTTCCTAGGTGTGTGTGTGTGCAAGTGTCTGGTGTCTCGGCTCTGGTAAACAGCTCGAGGTAATTAAGCAATCTCTCAATCGTACGGAAAATAGAGAACGCCAGTTTTTATCCACAATTTAGCGTCGGTTGAGTGCTTTTCACAAAGAAAGGTGAATGATACTGGAAAGCGTAGCTCATTTGGGGGTTTGGAAAATTTGGTGAAAATCGTTTCTGGAAATTACTATTTTGTTTTCAAAATTATTGAAAAATGTTTTATTTTTACTTACTTTAAATATGATGACTTGTGCCGTATAGAAGAATGTTTTGATTGACTATTTTTACTGGTGTTTGACCACTAGCCTCCTGAGAGTCTTGCGTTTCTTGTAAGCTTTGTGTCGCAGATCCTTCGTTATAATGGTGCGAACCTTCCTGATCGACAAATGTTAGGTTTTGTTCCCAAACCAATTTGATGACTGCACGCGTCCAAGGGACTCGCCGGATAGGGTAGCTTTGGCGATCAGAAGGGGCCGCACCGGCTAGAGATTGTTCTTTAAACAAAGAATGATTAAACCACAAACACGCCCAACCTCCTGGTCGCCCGATGAGGATCTACAGGAAACTGTTTGGAAGGAAAACACTTTTGATTTTTTATGGGCTTCGATATCCATTCCGCCTAGGGCCGCGTCCAAACTGCTTCAATCACTACTGTCCTTGACCGAGGATCGGATCTTAATCACAAGAATATGTCACCAAGACGTTCATCTTCCGTGAATAATTTTGCTACTAACTCACGATACTCCTTCAGCGTTCTTAGTAAACTCATTACTAATGACACCTTGACGATACTACGCGCGTCAGTGAAGCTGATATCAATACCAAACCGTAAAATGCACATGTTACGCATCCGCACAAGGATGCAGTTAGCCATCCGGTGTAACTTTGTAGTTAAGGTTTAATCGAATTTGACATGTAAAAATTCTTTAGTTCATTTATGCGATTTTTTAGACAGCTACTAGCTTTAAAATCCCGGTCAATAAAATCCATTTTTTTTTTTGGAATCCCGGCCAAACTGATCAGGCTTGTTAGAATGACCATAACCAACTTCACATGCTAGACGATGGTGGATGGAAATCGCCCAGGGTCGTTTGCTACCACCAAACGCCTGCGTTAACTTGGCGCTAGAGAGGGCCATCCGTGACTCGGAGGTGGAGACTTCCGGAACCCTCTTCTATAAGTCAACCCAGATCCTGGCATACGATGATGATATAAACATCATTGGTATGCGGCTCTGCCAGGTAGCAGAGGCCTACCAGAGGATCGAACAGGCGGCAGAAAACCAAGGGATGCAAAGATCAAATTGATAGTGGTGCCATCAGCGGCCCTACTAGGAAATCCGGAACTACGTGGGGGTGATGTACGGATAAGTGACCGCAAATTTGAAGTCGTCCAAAACTTCACCTACCTCGATTCAAAAGTCAGCACCGAAAACAGTATTGAGACGGACCGTCGCGACGGTTGAAGCTGGGACTGTATCGTACCTTTATAGTCCCAGTACTCACATACGCCTCTGAGACATGGATACTGTCCAAAATAGACGAAACCCTCTTAGCCGCGTTCGAGAGGAAGATGCTCAGAAGGATCGTTGGCCCCGTATGTGTGGAAGGACAATAGAGGAGCCGCTACAATGACGAACACGTATGACGAACTGTTTGACGACCTCACTGTCGTGCAGCGAATTAGGCTCACCAGGCTTCGATGGGCTGGCCATGTTATACGCATGGCACCGGACGACCCAGCTCAGAAAGTCCCTTTAGGCCGTCCACACGGACAGAGGAGGCGTAGTAGGCCCAGATTGAAGTGGGAGGATGGCGTAGAATCATCCGCCATCAAGGCCGGGACAAATGATTGGTGGTCGACGGCGGTGGACCGTGAGCGGTTCTGGATTCTGCTGCGACAGGCCAAGACCGCAAAGCGGGTGTAGCGCCTGATAAGCAAGTAAGCTAGACTAGCTGTACAGCTGGTCTTACCATCATGCAGCGAATTTCTGAATCTTACATGAAGTTATTTTTATGATTTTAACTTCGCTTTAATATAAAATTCGTGGCGCTGGGGGATCCAAAAACATTGCTCAAGTCTTCTTGGTGTTTTAGATATTCTAGATATTCTATGAGATGATTAAATACGAGGGCTGACAATGAAGTAACGTCTCCATTTTTTTTTTTCATAGAAAATGACATTTATTTACAAAAAGCGATGCACCGTTGGAAAGGCCAAGGTCTTGGCTACTTTTCTACATAATCGCCATTTTTTTCCAACACCTTGCGCATCCGCACGATGAACTTGTCTATGCCGGCAGAATACCACTCTCCGTCCACCTCGCGCTGCCAGGTGTTGACCTCTTTCTGAACCTCCGCGTCACTCGCGTCACTTCGGTCAGCTGTTTCGGCACCCATCGGGCAGAAACTTTGTGATACTGCAAGTTGTTCACAAGGATATGACGGATTGTTTCGCTGCTACACACTCCTCCAAGCTTCTCTTCCAAGTCCCTAATTGTCGCACGGCGGTTTTTGAGCATTTCTGCCTCCACTGCTTGAACAATCGCATCCGAGACCGACGGTCGGCCACTTCTCTCCTCGTCGTGAAAATTAGTGCGCCCGGAATTGAACTCGCGGCTCCACTTACGCACGTTTTTTATGTCCATACACTTTTCCCCGTAAACTTCAACTAGTTGACGATGGATTTCAATAGGTGTCACCTTTTTCGCACTCAAAAAACGTATTACAGAACGCAATTCGCACTTGGACGCTGACGCGAGGTGTACCTCCATCGTTGACGGCTGCTCAGCCAAGACTGAGTGGTCGGGGAAGCCTCACCCAGCAGCAAAGTGGTAGTGGGGGAACCAAGGAACACGGCGGTGTTGCCAGATTTCGCCTAGCGCGTGATCCGGCGAAGTTGCAGCGTTGGAGACCTTACTTTATTGTCAGCCCTCGTAATAGATATTCTAGAGAAAAAAATCAAACTCATTTCCTGAAGTAAATAATTTGTAGTTGGGAAGAAGAACATATCGAACGCGCCATGGTACGCCATGTGGTGGGGAAGAAGAAACTCGGACTTTTACAACGTGATTGCAAGCTGAGCAAACCAATATCTTTCTTTTCTTTGACTGTCCAGGCAGTCTGAGGATTCTAGATGAGAATCTTCCTTACTGGAACGTTGGAGACATCGAGGCCTTACCTTTGGTAGGGGGACTCTCGATGTTCATCGGCAGAGCAAATCGGCCTGGCGACTTTGGATGTTCAGAAGGAATATCCCTTACAGGCATGTTGGAGGTTTGAGGCCTTCCCTTGGGTAGGGGGATACTCAAACCTCTAGAAATAATTGAACGAAAGGTTAATGCAAGGTTGCACCTTCTCTCTAGACAGCTCATCAGTGACTGAGAAGATAATTTTATTTATAGCAAGTATGTTACAGATTATTCTATTTCTCATAACAATAAAAGAAAACTGACGGTGTAGGTACTTTGTACTTCATGCTTGTTTGCTAAAGAACTCGTTAAGGCCACAAAGCAAAGTAGAAGTCAGACACACTATAGGCCGATCAATAATAAACAATATAAATAATTGTACTATTTCAGAACAAGAAAGTCAAATGAACAAAACTGAGCATATGAAACGTCTCGTCGATCTGAATCGAGAGCATTTCATTGGATTCAGTCTAGAATTCACCACAAACGACTCAAACAACACCGAGAGAAATACAAGGGATATTGAACCAAGAAGCAAACAAACAATCCAATTCCTAGTAATATTTCCTTTTTCCTTGCAAAACTGTCTTTTATTGTATCAAGCAGAAACTGAATCGTAAGCTGTTTTTTAAGGCTAAAGAACGCTTCAGCAGCTAAGAAACGAACATGATTTTATGCTGATTCAGAAGACACATTCGCTGCTAGTAACACTAAAACGCACTGGTTAATATCTTCCACCGTGTCCTTGGTTCACGAGCTTCGCGTTGCATGCCCCGTACCATACACAATAAATCCTTGTCCCGGATCGTCAGATTGTGCTATAAAACAGTCTTCTTCTCAAAGGGAAGATATGCTTAGCCATAGAAAGTTCATCCCAAGTGCACATAAAAAAATCCACCATAAATTCACTATCACCGCGTTTACGACCATCTTGTACCATAAACCGCTTCTCGTCACAGAGCAGTGACTTTTAAGATTTCATATATTGCCTCCGGGGTCATGGGATGTGCTCAGAACGAATGAGGTACGTTCCCAGATTTCATCATTATTAACCCGTCACTTCTTGCTTTGCATGCCGAACGGTGTGGAGTTTCTTTTATCGAATTATCGAACATTTTTTCCAATACTTTAAGAGGGCTGTGTGCTGTACGTACGTGAAAGCGCGTTGCTTCATGTTTATGACCATACCGAAGTACAAGAATCAAACTGTTCTTGCTGGTCGCCAAATGGAAATGATTTCATGCGGTTGAACGATTTCAAAGAAACACGCTTTTTTAATGCATTACCCGATGGGGGATGGTTCGCAATAAAAATCCTCACTTTTGAGACGTTGCGCACTTGACCCAGCATCCCCAGCATCGGCGGCACACATCACAATAGTTTCGCTGTACGGTGCCGCGAACTATCACATCACTCGATAGGGCCAGTTCTAAAGCGTGAAATTCGAGCTCTACCTACCAACGAGCACTAGAAGTGGCTGATGACGCTAACGGCAAGCGGTACAGCGATGAAACTTTTCCCTCGAAATAGACATATACCCAGCACACCAAGAAACACCCAGACACACCACATGTGAAAAATAGCACCATCTGCACGTGAATCGGCAACGAAAGGTGGAAAAACTCCAGACGCTGCTCTTTTCTTTCCACGGAGTTGGTGCTATAAATTGTGGACCAATGCAAAGCGAACTAGTCATTCAGACACACACACACACCCACACATACACACAAGAGTCAAGCCGTAAAAGATCGTGCTCCGGGATCAATTCTTTGCCACGTTTCTCTTTTCGCAGGGTGAAGAAAATGGATAAAAAATCTTTCCCAACTACACAGTCCACACCACCCAACCAGCCGAATAGAATGCGCGCGGTGAGAGTAAACGAACTTCGATCGAATGACGAAGTTTGTGGCGCGATTTTGGATGCAAATTTGCGAAAAGAATCGTAAACCTATCCCCTACAGCTTCAACCTCGTCAGGGTTGCCACCCTGGCCGCACAAAGGCTTTTTGGAGGGTATCATTGTGCCCGGTTCGTTACGAAATGCGCGACTGCAGACTTTTTTTCTGCACCGAACAAAAAAAAAAAAAGGCCACAGAGCACTGGGACATCCATGGACACTCTTTTTTTTCCTACCGAGCGTTCTATTGCGTTCGTTAATGCTGATGTGTTGAAATATTCTCACCCGACGCGAAGGAAGCCACCGCTCCGTTCTGGGGAAGGTTCGGATTTTGGGGTGTCCGTGGCAGAAGCATAGATGCATAGATTTGTTGTCGGCAAAGTTTTTGTCGGCGGAGCAACAAATTAATTTCAACTATTTTGAATTGGCATTTACTTGTTGGTTTTGTTCCCCCTTTTTTTCCGGTGTGCTTTGTCTGTTCCTGCCAACAGGATAAGCGGTGCTTTGTTCGATGCTGAAGTGTCAACCGTACCTGTTCGATAGCGCAGTTCGAGAAATGTGTCTTCAATGACAAAGTGTAAAATGTTTGCCAAACAATTTAATTAACAATTACAAACAAAAAAGTGTTCATTTTTTGTTGCATTCATCGTACAACGAAAAGAAGCTTTAGATTAATTAAAAATTTAGTAAATCTTTAAAGCATAAAAGTGAGCCTTTAAAAGAGCAGACAGTATGTTAAAATTGGTTGATATAAACCAACTGCAAAAGATTATTACAATTATGATAATTATACCCCAACATGCAGAGGGTAAACTGATTATTAATGCATAAATAAGTAAAATCGAATCTCAGGGAAGATAGAAGACCAATTCCTTGGCTTCGCGGACGACATCGACATCATCGCACGGACAACTGCGGCGGTGTCCGAGACGTACAACCGACAGAAACGCGAGGCCAATAGAATTGGATTGAGGATCAATGCGACGAAGACAAAATACCTGCTTGCCGGAGGTTCTGACAAAGATAGAGCCCGACTGGAAAGCAGAGTATCAGTTGACGGCGACGATCTCGATCTCGAGAGGAATTCTGCTACCTTATTACGTGCCTACTACGGAATCTACAAACTCCTTCGATCCAGAAGACTCCAACAACACAAAATAGTCACGCTATATCGTGCCTTTATACGTCCTGTAGTCCTCGCCGGGTACGAGTCTTGGACTATGCTGACGAAGGACGCCAATGCACTCGCCATTTTCTAACAGCAGGTGCTAAGGACTATCTTTGGCGGTGTGTGCGAGCCAAGGAGAATGAACCACGAGCTAGCTGAGCTGTTTGGCGGTGCTGATATCCTGACAAAGCCGGTAGGATGCCATGGCTGGGGCAAGTGATGAGGATGCCGGACTCATGCCCCACCAAGAAAGTTTTCGGCAGAAGGCGTAGAAGCGAGCTTCTTGACTGGATCAAGTGAAGTTTAACCTGTCGAAGATCGGATACAGCCGTGGATAGAGGACTGCAGCCCTGGAAAAAGTTTCCTGGAAACGGATTGGAGACCTGACCATGTCGACACGACGTGCTCAATTCTGAGCAGGCCAAGAAGAAGAAAAAGAAGAAGGTAGAAGAAAATTCAAATAAAAATCTCATCTGAAAGGAATAGAAGTAAATATAAAAGAAAACCCGACAATACAGAGGCCTGGTGTCATACTTAATTATAAATTAAGATAAATAGATAAAAAAATATATAAAATGGGTAAATTAAAACAGAATGTAAAACTACATAGACAATACACAATATCAAACAATATGTGTACAATAATACATAAAATTGTAACGAATGAAAACTAAGCTACACAATAATTTAACCCACAGAATCAAAATTATCAACGATAAGCTAAAGATTTGAGGTATAAAATTATTTTGATATATTTTAAATAAAAACCAGCCTGCGGCTAGGCTAGTGATGGAAAAGTTCCGAAAAAAAGGAACGGAATTGGGTCTTTTTAGACGAGGAACGGAACGAACCTGCCAGGTTCTTTCCGGTACGCACAACTCTAGTTTCTTTTCTTTAGCCATGATCGTTCCTTGTGCCAGGTTGTTTCCTTTAGCCAGTTTCTTTTCTTTTGCCTAATGCTTTTCTTTAGCTATGAACCTGCCAGGTTCATAATTTCGAACCCAGTTCCGATCGTTCCTTTTAAAGTACGGAACGACTGGAGTTGGTTCGATCCGGAACGGACAACTCTAGTCTAGGCACGAATAAACATCCCTATAGAAAAAATCTTTGTAAATCCGCCAACTAAGGCATTCGTAAAGCTAATTTGAAAAAAACCCTTTAGTAGGACAAAATGTATAAAAATGCCTTTATGTAATCCTTTTTCTTGGCTTGTCGACCTGTTAGGGCACCTAGTTTAGTTAACCTAATACTCACTTTAACTAACATTGAAAAATTTACGAGAAATCAATACATTTAATGTTTTAATGAAAACTGATTCACGAAAAAGTAAAATGGAAAACCAACGCTTTTTTTACTCCACAAAATGAAAGCCTCGTGGATGGAATAGAAAATATTTATAATTATAATTATGATCATAGGTCATATCTCTAAGGCCACTAAGGACAATTGATGTGCCATCACTGCTTAACAAGTCTCTTAGTCCCTTGTTTACCATCTCTACAACAAATTATGCTACATGAAACAAGGTACAACACGCAATACGGCGCAAACATACCGATGAGTGCAATGACGCGTCGATTTAACGAGTATTCAAGTCACTGCGACTATAATTTGATTTCTAGGACTTAAAGAAATAGGACTACTGAGATTTGGACGCTGCAGTAGGAAATGGTGCTCTCGTTAAGCCTCTACAGCGGACGGGAAATTTGTATTTAATAAACATTAATATCCCACCTCTTACCACAACAAAGGCTTAAGAAGAAAGGTACAATCGCTTGGATATTTAATTTAGCAGTTTAATTGTCAACGAAAAATTAACGAACAGGTGGAGAAATTAAAATTAAGTTGAAAATAATAACTAAACTACTCTAGCTTTACTGGAGTAAAATGCTATTAATTTGAAAATTTATTAGTAAGAGAGATTCTAATTACTCTAAGTGTCCTATACGACTTTTATAAAAGATTGGAATGTAGTTAAATGTAAAAAAAAAAATCATCAACAACGTCTGTTAATATCTGTTATTTTCGAAATTCTAAAATTATTCGATGCTTATTATAGTTCGATTTTTCGAATTTCATCTTACATAGGCCAACTTTCGTGAATTGATGTTAAATTCGCTATTATTTAATTTAGTTTTTAAATCTGAGTTCTGCTTTTTGTTATTTGTACATTGTGTCTTTTTCGTATTTTGTTGTTTCGTAGGTCTGATTTTGTAAAAATGAATAGAAAGTTGTTTTAGGATTCAAGATTTATACAGCCTTTATGGCAAACAAAAACAATTCGAAAAAAAGAAGTAAAAAAATCAGGAAATTCATCCCAAAGTGGACTTTTTATTATAATTCTTTCTCTAACATTTGAAGTATGTATGTCTGGAGCCAGAAGTGCTTAAAGATTTCCCAGCCTGAATGTATGACGGTAAATGGGAAATAATCTCTTTGCGTGTAAAAGCTATAAAAATGTGTTTATTTTCACCAGCCGCACAGCACAGAACCTAAACTAGTCCACACCAAAAAAAAAAAACACTCTTCATCTATTATCTTACTCCACCATACGATACATGCTGACCTGTTTTATGACCTCAGCACAATTTTTCAAGCCGTTATAATTGCTCACCGTGCGGTCGGCCGTCCCGAAAACGTTACTTAAACTTAATCCCCAACACTTTTACGATACACTTTGGTTATTGTTGTTATTATGTTTGATTTATTTTTCATTAATCTAAAAGCACTTCACAGCTTCGGTAACAAACGCTTCACTCGTCGCCGCTTGTCGAGGAGTGCGAGTGGAAAATATATATATATTTGCCCTTTTCCTCCGACGTGCTCGTACGCTCCAGACGTGTCCGACAGAACAGAAAACAACAGAAAAAAGCGCCCCCTCCCGAAAAAGGGAAAGAAAAACGTACCAAAACAAAAGCATCACACAACAACGCGAGGGCAATAGAAGGAGTAGATGGTAGAAAAACGAACAAACAGTCATCAACCTTCCGAGATTCTCCTATTGGTGGTCCGGGTTCGTGTAGTTAAACCCTCTCAGACTGCTCCCGAGTGCAAAAACTCACCGTTTCCTTGGCATTCTGAGCTTAGAACCGTCTATCCGTGTGTGTGTGTGTGTGTGTGTGTGTGTTTGTGTGTTTGGGGGGTGCCTTGCTGTTCATAAGATTTTACTTCGACGCGTCGCTTAACAACAACGCGACGACAACGCAAACGCAACGCAACCGTCAACCGTAAACGCGGTGGGGTCGACTATCAGCCAAGGCGGCCGTACCCGTTGACATTGTTATGTGCCATGCTTGGGCATGGGAGACCACTGCGAGACACTGGCGCACACATCGGGAAAGAACGTAGCAAAAAAAAAAGACGACGCTGTGGCGGGATTTCGTTCCGATTCCACCACACACGCCGAATAGGAAAGCCGAACGAAACGTGCTGACGATGGTGTGCACTGTGAATGTATAGTACGATACGAGATTCGGCAACACCAAGAATTAAAAAACTTGATTGTTTTACAATAATTGTGTTTCAATTTTTAAATCAGCTACAAAAGTAATATTCTCATCCAACCGACAGCCGATGGATACGATTTATTAAACTTTGCGATAGAAACCATCGAATGAACTAAGAATTGTTACTGTGACCAAACAACAACAAACAAATATAAACAAACCTAAACCAGATATTGCACACCTATCTGCGGGATATGATAAATATTAGGGATCATATATTTTTGAGCAACATTGAGGATTTATTTTGCGGAAAAATCAAATAAAAAGGAGGAAGAAAGTGTAAAAAAAACATGTCTAAAGTAATACTCCTTGAAAGATGATGGATTTTCATTTACAAGACTTCTTGCACTAGAACACTTGGACGATTAGCCACTTGGCAGTTGTCAAAACATGTTCGATTACATGAAGCTTGTGCTACGTGAATTCTTTGACTGAGGTTTATTGGTAGAAGAAACGACTGTTTGACGACGAGTTCCCTTCCACGTAGAAGATTAGGCTCTATTGATGGTTAGGCGAATAAGACGACGATTCTTGCTGGAGGACGAAAAAGTTAAATTTGCCCCTGATCGTAGAGCTAGTTTATCACTGACGCAGTGATTCAAAAACTACATGTTAAGGATATTAGTTAAAATAATGCATCTATACCGAAAAAACTGTAATTACAGTACTGAAAAAACAATAGTAAAAATCGTATCGTGTGATAGAACTGAGCAGACCAAGCTAAATAACCCCTTTTTAAGCTACATTAAAAAGATAGCTTATTTTGTGACCAATACTATACATCTGCCGAAGTGAGATTATTAACAGTGGAAGTTATTCATCATTCAATAATAAACAAATAATTTCTTGCATACATTATAATATTTTCACTAACAACTGTATATTCTGACTTATTTAATACAAATAGAAAGAGTGGGAATGAGGATTCGTTTATCGCGATAAACAATAATCATTATTGGTGCGCCCGTTTTTTTTTTTTTGTGCATCACTGTAACCCGTTAGATTCATTGCCTCGCTTGCCTAGCAACCACTGTAGGGCGCACTCACACCGGAAGAAGTTCCAAACAACACACCCAGCGACCAAATTTCCATTACCAACCCCTTCTGCACCCCGAACCGCTCCCTTCTAACGCACCTTCACAAGCCACACTCACAAGGCGGTCTTTGTCTTTCTCCTCATCGAGCAGAGAGACGCGCTTCGTTAAAAGAAGGTAATTTGATACGCATTCACGTACCTTCTTCACCACCCATCAACCCCCGTTCACCACCGTTACACAACCAAACAAGAAGACTGCGCCCTTTCGCGATAGGGCTCAGCGCTATTGCTCAAGTTGCACTAGGGAGTGTGTGTGTGTGTATGTGTGTGTCCGTATATGTGGCTGTGGCGTACTTGGTTGTTCTCGTTCATTGCATTCATCTCACGCTCACTCGATCGTCACCCATCATCGTCGCCCGCTGTGAAGACGCTTGGCTGCGGGATTGAATGTCGTTTCTTCCGTGCGTTAACGGTTGCGCGATTTATAATGATTTAACGTGCAATCTGTACGTGACACCATGCTAGCTGACTCGACGAGCCACACAGCTCGAGTGCAACCGGCAGCCAAAACAAAACACAAACACCGAAAAATGGATCACTGGTGCAATCACGCACGCAATCTTGCTATCAACGCCCAACAGCCAGCTGAAGCGACTGCAGCTCTGGCAGAGAAAAGATCAGCTCGCAAAGATGTATCTCCGCCAGGTGTGAAGCGATGACGAGCGCTGATGCTCGTTTACTTAAAGATTGCCATTGTTGTTATCATCGTACCCGCGACACAGAACGCTAGAGCGAAGCATCGCAAACAGCATCCTACCCCTAACAGAAAAAGTCAGCGGAAAACACCAATCCCGCGAGGAATCGAATCGGAAGTTAGCTTCGTTGGCTTAAAAACAGACAAAAGACGGTACACCACCGCCGCCCGTGGGTCGCGAATCGAAAGGGGTTTACGTTGCTCCGAACACGTGTGCATCGTTGAAAAATCGCTACTCAGAATGCGATTACATACGCGAACCGGAGGATTTATCGCGTTTTGCAAAAAGGCACACGGTTGGAATGCGAAATGAAACATTCTCCGGCGGAAGACGTAAGGAAGACGTACAAAACGGTGATTAAATTTGGTTAAAGAGGGTGTACGCAAGCACACAGAAAGCAAATGGTATGAGAAGAGAACTTTATCCAATTAGAGGTGTTTTATGTAGTAAAACATTGTAGTTCAACAAGAGAGGGCTGAAAGAAGTTGTATGTGTGGTAAGAAATGGTGGAAATGTAAGTTCTATCATAAATAATTGGTAAGTCTTACAGCTAATATGATTATGTTGGTGATTTTGTGAATTAATTGTAAATCTTTTCTCTTACAATATCTTTCATATCTTTCAGTAAGTTGAATGTAATTGACAATAATTGTGAATTCGCCATCATATAGACCTAATCATTCCAGTAGTTTGATAGTCAATTCTGACTACTGAGTGACAAATAACTCTTTTTTAAAGCAATTTTATTAAGAGCCCGATAAACTGTTATTTCAGAAACGATCGATCAAGACTAAAAGCTCATCTCAGGGATCATCTCATATCCAGTGGCGGGTTTATCGGTGAGTAAAGTAAGCGGCCGTGGGAAGCTCCGAGGTTGTAAGAGGCCCCCAATGCACCTTCGAACCTTCCTCCCGATCAGCAGATTCAATGTGTTAGGGACGCCTAACTTCCATTCCGTCCGGGGCCTTCTAGGGACTATATCCGCCACTGCTAATACAAGAGCAATAATTTTATATTAAATAATGATAGACTTAAATCATGTTTAAAAAGGGAAAATAAAACCGTTCAATATAGAGACAAAACGGACTCTTCAAGAGAAGACAAAGGTCAGTATTATATTAGGTAAAATGTATTGCGATCAATCATCTCCAACTATCTAAGATATGCTTGTCCGAAATGTAGAAAACAAAAACATGTATTTTCACATTTAACGCATGGCAAACATGTTTCAAAATCTGTCTTCTCTTCCAATTTTTTGATACTTAAAAGATTGATTGGTAAGCAATACGGCCTGGCCGTCCCTTATGAAAAAAAAATTGGACTCTAAAAGGTTGACGGGTTCGTCAATTTTGCCTATCAATTGTTGATTAAGATATCATTCTTCGTAACTACTGAGCAGAATTTACGCAATTTTTATACTCGAAATAAGCTCAAATTGAGCTAAAAACTTAACAAAAGCTTTATTTTTCAAAATCTGGTATGAGGACAACATCGCAAACGAAATAATTAGAGATTACTCGTCTGAAAAGTGATATAATACCAAGCGAATTCCATATTCTCCATGATTGTATAAAAAACAACACAGCCCAATTGAGCAAATCTACTGGATTCCGGCAACAGTTAGGCTTCACTTCTTTTAAATAATCCTGGTTCAACCCAGATAACTAAGTATTTTAAAAAATCTATCTATAATTCTAAACACTTTGCTGAGGTATCAATCATTCTTTTACAATACTTCCCGTTATGACGTCAATCTCTTTAGTTGGCGACCAATATTTCCCTATTTTTTGTACTTTAATGTTTCTGCTGACTTTTGAACTTCTTTACTCTATGGCACTTTAAGATTCTTTTATTTTGCTTAACCATTTATTACACAGCTAAAATGGAAGAAAAATTTAATTTGTGGTTACGAAATTACGAAAAATTTCAAACTGTTCAATCTTTCAAGGGGTCCACGGGAAATTTCAAACTATCGAAATCGATGCAAAACTGTAAAAAATATTCAAAACTGCGATTTCAATTTTTTCTCCATTGCCCCGTTTAGGTTGCTTGTGTATGGGCCAGGATCTGCAAAAGTGATTTCAAAGCGAGAAATGTTCTCAAATATTCATGAGAACCTGAAAATAGGACTCTGAAATCTTCCGTGGCCCGTGCCCTTTTACAGTATAAACTTTATTAAGCTTGTTGCTTCCATTAATCTTGCCTACTACGGGCTTCACATACTCCTGCGATCCAGAAGACTCCAACAACACACGAATTCCACGATTTACCGCACCTTGATACGTCCGGTAGTCCTTTAAGGGTACGAGTCTTGAACTATGCTGACGGAGGATGTCAATGCACTCGCCATTTTCGAACGGTGGTGGCAGGGCGTGTGGCGAAGGAAAATGAACCACGAGCTAGCTGAGCTGTTTGGTGGTGCTGATATCCTGACGGTAGTCAAACCCGGAAGGATACGTTGGCTGAGGCACGTGATGAGGATGCCGGACTCATGCCCCACCAGGAAAGTTTTCGGCAGAAGGCGTGGAGGCGAGCTCGTTGGCTGGATCAAGTGGAGTCTAACCTGTCGGAGTTCGGATGTAGCCGTGGATGGAGGACTGTAGCCTTAGACCGAGTTTCCTGGAAACGGATTGGAGTTCCTAAAAAGTTCCTAGCACTTACCAAGATCAAGTCAACCAAATGCAACCAGAAGATCAATACCTTCTTTTAAACAGAATTAATGCTTTTTTTGCAATCTAATCCCCTTTAAGATAAGAATAATTATTTTTTTCTCTTAGACCACGGCAAAGCTTTCTACAAAATACATCCCGAATAGATTGGCCAAAGCTCAAATACACCAAAAACACCACACACCGAACTCTCTCTCTTGGTAAAGATTTATCCAAAACCTCCACTGTGTGGGAAGAGCTACATCCATTTGCCAAACCCGGATGACGAAAATTGCCGATACCAATAACGATAACCGTACGAGCATGGTATTTATTTTTATCATTATGTCCCCGATGGGGACCAGCCGCTGGATATGCAAACGCGGGCGGCATGTGCGCGTGTGAAGAGGGCGAGCGGGGCAGAAAATCATTATTTTGACCATAATTTCATTAATTTCCATTTCGACCACAGCCAAACGTGTGGACTCCGCATGCGAACCCGAAACAAACCGCCCGAAGTTTCCGTCTGGTGCTTTTATAATCGTTTCTGGGCCGTCCTGGTCCTGGTCCCTCACCGATCGGGGTGGGGTGGTTGAACGGGGTGTGTGTGTGTTTCTAGCAACCGATTTTATAGTTTAGATTAGCTGCCGTTGTGCACCGTCGATGGGACGAGGGTGTTTTCAGCTCTGGATTACAATTAACTGCATCCTGTGGCATGTACCAGAGTTAATGTTCTTGTCAACGTGATTATAATTAAAGATTTTGGGAACTGTATTTTCACTTTTAACGACTTCAAAGAGACGCACCCGTGGGCAGCCGGAACGCAGCCGTAATTAAATGTAACATTCAGCTATCCATCCTTTCTTTTACGAAAGCCCCTCTGGGCAGTCACCGTTTCGTTTTGACGATAATTTGCAAGATATCTCCTTCCTTCCATCAAACTGGGCGAGACCAAACTCGGCAGACGATTTAAATTCATTTGAATAAACACCGAAATTGAAGATATATTTTATAGCAACACGCCCTGCAACACTGCACCGGACCGGTGGGACGCCCGCTCTGTGGGCTCTTCCACTAAACTTTTGGTCTTTTGCCCTTCCAAAGCGAGCAAAGCGAGCAATAAAAAAAAAGTCAAGCCACTCTCACACTCACACAGCACAACACACCGGTCACGGGAGTTCTTGTGCGCCTTCTGCGCTCGTGACTGACCACCCGTTCACCCGTTCGGTGGTGGTCGCCAGCGTAAATTTGCATGAATAATTTTCATCCATTTGCCAGAGGTTTTTTGCGTACCTCGGTGAAGCTCACGGACGAAGCAAACTGTCGAAAAGTGCCTGTAGATCGGCCGGCTCTCGCAGTCTAGGAGCATCGTTCCCGACAGCCTGCCCGACAGAGGCTTCCGGGTGAGATCGACGTTGCGTCATGGACACCGGGGGGCGCGATTTCAACCTGTTCCCCGGCGGTTGGGAAAGAAGAGACATCAGCAATTGCCTTCTTCTGGTGTCGAGGCGCTGCAGAGCGATCTAGGGGTGAGATTTTACTGCAGCCATAAACCATGTCCCGTGCTCCTTTACCCATATTAGCCATCCCGTCCTGGGAGCGATTGGACATTGGGCACGGGGAGTCAAATATTTGACACAGCTTCTAACTATTTCTGGTGAGCTCGGTTCATGGGTGGCTCTGCTCTGGGGCAAGTTTGTGGATGGGTTGCTTAGCTGCGAACCGATCTCAGTGCTATCTGGCCGTTTGCAGACGCTCTTGACCACGGTTTAGACTTTAGCTGACGGACCTTGGAAGGTGTCCTTCGCTTGGAGGACGGGGTTCTCTGCCTTTTTTTGTGCTTGTCCATTTATCCATCGTTGCGGGCAGGTGTAAAAACTATTTAAATGCGACCAATAGAACGGGACATGAAGTTTTTGGTAAAACATATAGTAAGGAAAATAGACGATGGATAGAAAACAGAACTGATAGAAGAAAATATAAAACATAAAAATTATTAAAAATGTTAAATTTACTGAATTAAAATGTACTCCAATCAAATGAAAAGTAAAAAGAAGTAATAAAAACAATCTAAAACAATTTCTTAATTATTTTACATTTGCCAAAAAAATTATCTCTACAAAGTCAACACATAAAACACAAAAACTTTACGAAAAAACCGTAAACATCATAAAACAATGATTTGAAAACGTAATTTATTTTGATAAATCGAACGAAAAAATAAAACTAAATCCTCTATTATGAAAAATAGAACAAAAAGATAAAAAAAATTGTAAAAGTAAAAAAGCATTAAAAGAAGCAATGAAAAGAAAAGTTAAACAAACAGATAAAATACACCAAACTACACCGTAAAGCGAACAACCAAAAAACCTAAACGAATGTGTGAATGTGCTAATCTCAGCACGGAAGATATTTGTCCAATCGTGATTCGCTACGCAAAGAATCCTAGATCATGAATCAGATCCATACCACTCATGGCGCAACTAGCAAAAAGGCCGAAAGGCACTTCAAAGAGGAAAACCTACGCCTAACCCCTTGCAGGAGCGACTGCTGGCTGGACGCAAAGGATTAGAAAAGCACCCGGCGACGACGGTGGACAAGAAAATTGCTGCTCAAAAATTTCCGCTCTACAAAAACCCCCACAAAACAAATGGTTTGAAGCATTGTGAGCCGGTGGAGATGATGGCTGGCCGGCTGGCCGACAGGCCAAACGCGTTAACGGCCGCTTTAGCCTTTACCATTGGCCTGTCATTTGCATGCTGCTTCTTTTTATCGCTCTCTCCCTCTCCCTCTCCCCCTCTCGAAGTTTTGTGACTTCACAGCAGTGTGGCGTGAAGTTGGGATTACACGTGGCAAAGGATTTGGCCACAGATTCCCGGGTACGCAAAAGGTCATCCCAGGACGACGCCCATGAGACACTGGGAAAGGAGTGAAAATAAAATTCACCCTCCCAACCCACCAAGCCCGCCCGAATGCTGCCGGATGTTGTGTACCGAAATGCCCGATGGCCGGGACTGTGGACGTGTGTCCGTTTCCGGGTTTTGTAGTTTCGGCAGCGCAGACCCAAACGGTTGTCGGTGGCTGCGGATATCCGAGCGATACGAGACGAGTGGTGCATATCGGGGTGTCCGGGCTCGCCAGAAGCCGTGAATTATGGGTCGCAACAACCGGGAAAGGCGTCCCCCGCAAGGCATACTCGGACTCGACCGGGCTATGGCGCCCGTATGTATTGCGTGCGACCGGTCAGATCGGGACGAGTGTGTACGTGTGTGCATATGAAACGCATAAAAATAACGAGCATCACTTTACCACTTAGCTCTCGGTTGGCAGCCGTAGAAGCAGACAGCAACGCACTGGAACGAGTGGTACGACTCGGACGTAAAGTGGACGGATTTTTCCTTCGGAGCAGAAAATGAAAAATTATTCGCCCCATTCGAGTGATGTCCCGGGGGGGCCTACAGGAGGGAAAAGAATGGTTGCGTAGTGTTGTGGGGGGTTGTCTTTTTTTTTGTCTTGTTGCGCTGCTTTCTTGTTCAAGTTTTTCACCCTCCAAGTTTTTGATGAGGGTGCTGAAAACGCACCGCCTGTAGTACTTTAAGTTGAAATGGAGGGGTTTTTTTGGGTTTTAAGTTGTTTTTTCCTCCACTTTTCGGGTTTGCTTCGTCAGTTTACTTTTATTTCATTGCTCAAGGAGGTTTATTGTTTATTTTTTCTACTTGAATGGGTATTTTTAACGAATTTTTTGTTCTTTCTTTTCCGAACGCGTGTTACTTTATCGTTCAGTGTCTTTAATATTACTTTAAAGAGAAGCAACAAAATATGCGGTAGTATTTTCTCTTAACGATTTCAGACTTGTTTTAAGCTTTTGTACAGACAAAATTTACAATGCCATCAGTCGATTTGGAACAGCTCTGGTCAAAACAGTCCTGGAGCTCTGGTTTAACATGGGTACTAAACGTTTTATTCCTAAGCGAATAAATTAGAAATAGTTAGGTCTATCCACATCTATCCAAGATAGGAAACAGCAAATTAGTTTTTGAAAAACTTTTAACTTGTACTGACAGACTATTCGTCAAATTTTCTAAAGCTTTTTGACACCCCACGCTGCTGTATTTCAGTTAAAATGATGCAAAAATTTGACCAATAAACAAAGACTTTATTGTGTGCCAGGCTCAACCATTTAAATGGCAAAGAATATCCCTGAAAAGATGGAAATTGTTATAAAACAATTCTAGCTATCGTTTTGTAACCAGAATGGACTAATAACCAATGGCGGATCAGGGTCTTTGGAGGCCCTAGGACACTTGCATGTTAGGGTATGGATATCCATATCAAAAAGGATTGATCGGGAAAGAAAGAGTGTCTCTTTGCCTTTTGAAGAGGCCTTCATCCCCATATGCAGAGTCACCAATACGAGGCCCTTACTACGAAGCTAGAACTGTAAGACTGCTGAGGCGACCGCCTACTCCGTCCACCGTTAGTTCCGCTACTGCTACTGCTTAACTGATCGTTAAGGTTAATAAAATACTGAAAATGTGAGCATTGGGATCAAATCCTACCAAGAATAATTACCCAAAGTGAGAACTAACTGTCGAACTACGTGGTACCAATTAATAGAGCAAGCCTGGTAATGGCTGGTATGACCTAGCAGGTCATTATGCCGTGGGAAAGAAGTAGAAATAGAAGACAGTTGAGAACTTGTGTACCTTTCCTTTAAAATTCTACTAATAATGCCACAAGTGTTCTTATGTTGGGGAGCACAACTAAATGTCCAGCTCATTGATTTACTTATCAGGCAGTTAAGTCCTCGATACTATTTGCGGCCGAATACCGTCGTCTGCCAGTGTATTAGCAAGCCCTTTCTGGCAGATCCAACAACGCTTTCTTTCCATCTAAATACACTTACACGCAGCTCGTTAAACTTGTCATTGAAGTGATTCCTCCAAGGATCTTCCACATTTACAAGGTCAAAAATCCTTCCTATCGAATGCGGCTAAGAGTGTTTCGTCCGTTTAGGACAACGTCTATGTCTCAAAGGCGTACCGAGCCTACTGACACTGACCGCTATCTTCAGAAAAAATTACCTCTCTGCTAATATCCTCTCTGCTAATCATGGGGCGTATGGGGTATAAGTCAATCTTGCAGAATTGGGGACAGGTCCTATCCAACAACGTAATACCCTATTAGTTGCTGTACTCTATCTAGCCTTCTTGTGTGTAGATGACGCCAAGATTCCAATAGCAAATCGATGAATTTTCTGTTCGAGTGCCGCTCCTCCATTTTTTATTAGTTTGGCTACTACTTCCCTGAGGTCCTGATTGTTCTTGAGTCGTCCGATGGTATTTCGTGTATCTTCAGTGCTAGATTTCAATATCATGATTCTGTCTACAAGTCTCTAACTGTTGGCTAATTCTAAGTATCGTTTGCTAATTCTAAGTAATTTTTCAAAGTAAAGAGCCCCTCGGGAGGAGACGATTGTCCAGGTACGGTCCAGCTATGCTGTTCAAAGATAACACCCAAAATTTATGCTTTCAGCTATCAAATAATACAAAACAAATTGTGTGGCTAGCCAACGTTCTACTTCGACAAATCTTATGTGTTTTGTGTCTGTTATTATGCCCAACATTGTTTGTAAACGTCAAGCAGACACTGTATATACCGACTTCAAAGCAGCTTTTGATATTTTGCCACATGACCTACTGCTTGCAAAATTGGAGAAACTTGGGTTTGGAGGACCAATCTTGTCCTGGATCGGGTCCTTTCTTTAGAATCGATCTTATTCAGTCAGATTGGAACTCTCGTTTTCATCGTCATTTGTTGGCTTGTCTGGCGTTCCTTCAGGGAAGTGCACTTAGTCCTATCCTTTTTACCCTATTCATGAATGACTGCATCAATGTTCTTCCAACCTTCATGGACACCTTCTTTTTGCTGATGATATCAAAATCTTTCTCCTCTCTCTCTTAGTGACTTTTCTGTTTGGTGTTTGAACAATGGGTTGGTGCTCTGCCCCCACCTAAATGTTGTGTCGTCTCTTTCGGTAGGCCTTCTGCTGGTCGGCTGTTATGGGACTACTCCTTATGCGGCACCCAAATAAGTAGAGTAACCACAGTGAAAGATCTTGAGGTCTGGTTGGATGAGGGACTCTCGTTCGATGAACACATTAACCATGTAGTTGATAAAGCTAATAGAGCTCTAGGCCTAATTTTCCACATGACTTCTGAGATCAGAGATCCTCTATGTTTAAAGGCACAGAACTGCTGCTGGGTTCGCTCCGTTCTAGATTATGCAAGCGTAGTGTGGACCCCTGCCGGAGAAACCGCTACGCAGAGAATAGAATGGGTTCAGAAGAAGTTTACACGGCTACACCGTTCGTGTTGCCTCATATTCTCTCTCGGCTGCCGTATGTTGGGTTCAATAGATTCATGCGTAGTCCTACTTCATCGCTTGTATCCTTTCCTCTGAACTCAACGTTCCTTCACTTCTATCTTCTATACCCCTGTATGTCTCTTCTCGTCGACTTCGTGATAGATCACCCATATTTATCCCTTCCCGCCGTTCGGTTTTTGGCCAGAATGATCCTTCGTTAAGATGTGGCGTCTCTTTCAACAGAGATCACGAGATGTTCGACTTCAACTTTCCTATTTCCCACTTCGGAACTCGCCTTCTAGAGTCCTAAAGGTAGTGGACTCTAGAAGGCGAGTTCCGAAGTGGGAAATAGGAAAGTTGAAGTCGAACTTAAAAATTATTTACCTCTAATGATTCCTTATCGTAATTGACCCTAGTTTAAGCATATACATTGTGTAGCACGAAGAGGCAGAAAATTTGAATTAAAATAAATAAATAAATAATTGTTCAAGGGGGACTGTTGGTAGAGACAGCGGTTCCGGTCTTCACACGGCAGAACTGAGGTCCAACCCCCATTAGAATCCTTCCCCTGTAGTGAGGACTAACTATCAAACCTCGTTGGTATCGACAACTGTCTGGTAAGCCATTCGATGGCTGACAGACCTTAGTAGGTTGTAGCCAAAAAGAAGAAGAAAAGGCAGTAGAATGCTCCAAACGTTCCTAAACCCTGCAACAATCGCTTTATATTTGAAACAAGCAACAATTAAAACTGAATAGTGCAATCAGAAGAAAAATTAACAGAAAATTCAGCTTCTCTCATCGAAAATTTAAATAAATGTAAAAAAAGCGAGCAAATTTGATTAGTAGCCTTTCGCAACATGTTGACCACTGCACAAGCACTGCACCCGACACGCGCAACAAGCAACAGTGAGAGATGTGTGAAAAATGAAACTCCGAAAGTGTTTTAATATGCTCGAATCGACAAAAATAGTCGCAAAGTGCTTTGATTCCACAAATGAAGCAAGCGCAAATGTGAAAGACATTCATCGTGCTGCGATGCAAAAACAAAAAAATTCGACCAAAATAAAAAAAAACGCACTGCCAACAGAGACAAATGAACGATTTTAACAGGCAAACATGAGCGGAAGTGCAACATTGACACAAAACTTTTTGGCCACCATTTGTGTGCCCCTGTATGCCGTGTGTGTGTGTGTGTGCTATCGATTTCGTTGTGTTCCCGGCCGCCTTTACTGTCTGATGTTTCGAAAAGCGACACTGTCCTGCTGTCCGGTGCCGGCGAAAAATGTTTAATGATCAAAAAATTCAAATAACTTTTTCCCCTCCCATCCGGAAAACCCGGTGCCTTGGGTGTGCCACCAACTTCACACACAAATGTGCTGCTGCAATGCTGCTCGCGCCGATCGTGATGGTGATGATGCTGGTGACGATGCTACTGCTGGTGCTGCTGATAATAAAAGTAGCGAATCGAGCCCCAGAGTAACAGACGCAGCGCGGTGTGACCACCGACAGCCATGTGTGACAAAGCGAGGGTTTGAGAAGTGATATTATTATGTATTTGTTTTATAGACGCGTCGAGAATATGTGCAGCAGAAATAATGGCGAAACCGTGGCACATAACGTCGGCTACATGCAAAAAGGCGTCTGCGTGTGGCCAACAATCGATGACATCCACACAAACACACATCGCTCAGTGTCCACCGGCTTCTTTCCGACAGGCGACAAAATGGAAAAGTTCGAGAGGTATTGATCTTTGAGCCGGAAACGGTTGGTATGGGTTAAACTTTTCCCTCCCCCAAACACCCATTTTTGAAACAAGAAACAAAATTTGTAAAAATAAAAAATTGAGAAACTTAACTCACACACACACGAGCAGTTTCTCGTGGCAAGGGTACATTTCGTTGAGGGGGGGTTTTCGGTCTGGAGCTCCAGAGAAAATGGCACAAGTTTGCTGATACGTTCGTGCACTGCCAAGTGCTAAATAGAATTTTGATTCACACCATATAACCATGCCCGTCTTTAGTGAGGAAACTAGTTGTTGCAAAGGCAGCGATGGGGTTCTAAATCGATTTTTATCGAAACATCAAACTGTCTGAACTCAAACCGGGAGGGGGAGCTTTGGTGTCAAATAATAATGAAGAATGTTTCTTTCACACGACCTGGAAGCGTTCGGTTTGGGAAGGTACGACGTAGAATTGGTGCTTGTATTCCCAAAAAACGATCAAGAATGAACTTTAGAACATAAGATATGAAACAATTTCGGTACCCTTCGGTTCCAATTTCGATGCCAAGATGGAGTATGGGTTTTGGGAGCAGCAGGTTTTCGATTTTAGAGAAGGAGACTGAATCGAACGAGTTGTGTCGACATAAACTACCAAGCTTCAAATATCAGTTAATTTTATGTCAAGATTCAGAGCTGCTTGTAGTTCCCTCATGGCTGACCTCGATATTGTTTTTTTACTGTGGTTCGGGCAATGTGCAATGATAAATAAACTTGTTCTACAGTAAAACAAATTTGCAACTGCTCTTAAAATTTTTCAGTCCAAGCATTTAGTATTGCTTGATGCTTTAAGTTGTGCCAAACTATCGTAGTTTATTCCAAATTCTAGCTAACATTTACCATTCACCATGCGGCAAATGTTGGAGAAGATGACTGAACAGCAGTTGAACACGTACCATCTCTTCATAGATTTCAAGGCCGCATATGACAGCATAGTCTGGGTAAAACTTTAAGAGGCCATGAGCATTTTTAGGATCAAGCATGACAGACAAACTAATCAAGCATGTTAGAATTATGGAAAACTTTCAGGGTACTTTGCAACCACCAAAGGCTTGCGTCAGGGAGATGAGCTCGCCTGTCTCCTATTCAACTTGGCGCTAGAGAGGGCCATCCGTGACTTGGAGCGGGAGACTTCGGGAACCATCTTCTATAAGTCAACCCAGATCCTGGCATCCGCTGATGATATAGTCATCATTGGTCTGCGGCTCTACTAGGTAGCAGAGGCCTACCAAAGGATCGAGCAGGCGGAAGAAAACCTGGGGATGCAAAGATCAAATTGATGGTGGAGCCATCAGCGGCCCTACAAAGAAATCCGGAACTACGTGGGGGTGATGTACGGATAGGTGGCCGCAAATTTGAAGTCATCCAAAACTTCACCTATCTCGGGTCAAAAGTCAGCACCGAAAACAGCATTGAGACGGAGTTGCGCGCTAGGATGCTGGCTGTCAGCAGGTCATTCTACAGCCTGAGGAGACATCTCACCTCAAAAAAACCTGTCACGACGGTCGAAGCTGGGACTGTATCGTACTGGGACTGTATCGTTTATAGTCCCAGTACTCACATACGCCTCTGAGACATGGACCCTGTCCAAAATAGACGAAGCCCTCTTAGCCGCGTTCGAGAGGAAGATGCTCAGAAGGATCGTTGGCCCCGTATCTGTGGAAGGCTTGCCAGGCTCCGATGGGCTGGCCATGTCATACGCATGGCACCGAAGGACCCAGCTCAGAAAGTCCTTTTAGGCCGTCCACACGGACAGAGGAGGCGTGGTAGGCCCAGATTGAGGTGGGGGATGGCGTGGAAACATCCGCCATCAAGATCGTGAGTAGTTTCGGCTTCTTCTGCGGCAGGCCAAAACCGCAAAGCGGTTGTGCGCCTGAAATGTAAGTAAAATGCTAAATGTAAGCTAACATTTAAAATCTTAGCTTAGATTACAAGTTGCGGTATGTTAATAATTGTGTAATAACTGACAGTAATGCTGTAGAACACAAGGCTGCACCAATAGTCACGGTGGTGATGAAATACTCCCAAGGGAACAGGCATCCAATCAGGAAATCATGGGGTAAACGGAGAAGTGTTTCTGAACATGTCGGCTAAGCACAAAAAAGGAAGATTCCAAAAATCTGCTATCTGAAATCTTTAACACTCCAATAAATCCTCCTACTGAATACTTTCTGTAACTGAAGAGCATTTTAACCGTATTTTTACAAGTAAAACTAGGAGATTGTCCTTCTTTTCTTTCGCGAAATGTTGGTTTTTTGAAGATATCTGACTGATATCTGATATCTTTAATGAATTGTTCTGACAGCCCGCCAGAACTCACGACATTGTAATTCAATTGCATAGTAGTGTAGTATGTACTCTTCAGTTTTAGTTCCCAACCTGTGTCTAAGTTACTGCATGTGTTCATGCAATCATATACAGAAAATGACAAAAACTGCTGATATCAGAAACATTATTATAACGCCGAAGGTACTCCTAATACAGGGTTTTGATCCATATAATGGAACAGTACAATCACTCCTTTTCTCTCCTTTTCTTCTTGGCTCCTCCTAACTGACAGGGCGTTGGCAACCTTATAAAGCTTCCAACAGCAATCATATAATAGAATTTCACGTTCACTTTGGGGCAATGTGCACCGCTGCAGTTTAATTTGACAATCAGTTTCAGTTTACAGAAGGAGTATTTAGATAAACAAAATTTGACCCTGCTCAAATGTGAATAATAAGGCGTACTAATTGAAACAAACTGTAGAATAGTTTGTTTTTCATTTTATTTTACAGGTTAACCGAGTGGTAGGCTGAAAATCCACAGTTGATAGCAAAGTGGAACTTTGCTTTGAGTCGTGTTGCAAATTTCCCCTAATTGATTGGAATATTAACCGAACTTCCTGACGGAGGCAAAGATGGCGTGGCGAAGGCTGGGGCGTGTTATGAGGATGCCGGATTTATGCCCCGTCAAAAAGGTATTCCTCAGCGACCCCCAGTTCGGTACGAGGCGTCGGGGAGCACAGCGTTCGTTGGCTGGATCAGGTGATCAGGGAGACCTGTCGGAGATCGGGTGCCTACATTGATGGGAAGCTGCAGCCAGGGATCGAGTTTTCTGGAGATCTATTGTTGACCGGGCCATGTCACGCCGACGAGGTCTTTAAAAGAGCAGGTCAACATGATGATGATTGTAATATTCCACTCCACAGTGGCAAAGTTCTACAAGAAGCTTGCAACAGTTGACTATCCGTTTGAAAAATTCCACAGAGTAATTCCAAAGTTCAATTATATGGATAAAAACGCTGTAATTACAGCTGATCCCGTGTTGAGACTTTGGCTCGATTAGATAGAGATCCTCAGCCGGTGTAACCTCTCAGATGGAGACACACCAACATTCATAACATTTCCTACAAATAGTCAAATGAACCTTCTTTCGGATGACATGGTTTAGGAAGGCGTCTTAGGCAACAAACTAGTACGTCTTGACATATGAACCCAATATTGTGAGTCTTTAATGCTATCTGTTTTACAGTAAAGATGCTTGTTGGGTCCGACAAGTACCATCGTTGTTTTTGCAGATTTATTACCGGATAACAATGCATTGACATGAGTAGTGAGAACTCCCTATCCACCTATGTGGAATCAGTATCGTGGCATCAGCGACAGCAGCCTTCAGTCTTCACAGGACAGTACAGGGGTTCAACTCCCATCCGGACCATTCTCTTGTAGTGAACACTAACTATCAAACTACATGATATCGTTAAGGGGCCGATCTAGGATTTGTCGTATACTTTTCGTGGCCGGCGTCGTGCCAAGTAGCTCGAAAAGCCAAGAAGAAGAAGATTGGGACCTTGAACCAGGACTTTGTGGACTTTCGATTGGTGGTAGACTGAACATGTCATGTGAAAGATACCGGATGGTTCACCTGATATTGTAGGACGTACGTTCGATACATGACAGTCTAAGTAACAATATTCGTATATAAGTCGAGGTTTCATTGTGATATGAATGTGATATTATTAACGTTGATTTAGGCTTCACTGGTATGACTGTGATGTCCCAAACTTAAAAATTCTGAGCCTTCCAACATTATCTTTCTTTTACCACTACTGTCTTACCACTTTTACCGCCCTCATACCACTTTCTGTTTTGTAATTTAACCAAAACAACCTAATTTTTCAACTAGTTAACCAACAAAGTGCTTGAGCTCACCTTTAAAACTTCAAAATTTCATCTTACAGCATAATTCAACTGAAATTATGTTTCTAAACACAAATTTACTTTCATCATTTCCCGGGAGCAGCAAGCAAGATTATTGAAAACAGCTTCCACCGTCCTTCAACGCGAACCCTTACCACGTCGCACAAATTTTCGATAACCATCAGCTTTTCCAAAACCATCCACAGCACAATATTCGAAAACTCCCCCATCATTACCCGGGAGAGCGTCTTTAAACCGGTAAAAAACTTTAAGCGAAAACTTTAATATTAAAAAAAGTATCTCCCCATCACGGTGGCCAGAAAACCGAAGAAATAGGTTTACACCGAGCCAGTGAAGGAAGTCTAGCGAAACCTTTCACTACCGATGGACAGAAAGCCCCCGGGAACGTGGCGTCGTGGTGAACTTCATTTTTCAAACGCTAGATACAAAAGAAAGCTGGCGATCGAACGGGCGACTCCTTCGTGTAGTCGGTGCATGTTTTCTTTTCTAACTGCCGGCACTACTTTCCTACCTTCTCAACGCACAGTTTGCCATTTGCGACCAAGAAGCCGCGACCGACCGACCGACCCCACCAAGAGACAGCGCGCCGTAAACAATGTTTCAATATTATTGAACGCACGCGGGTAACGATGGTGAAGATGATGGGGTGGCGAATGTTGGAAGTTTGAAGGCTTACAAATACTCACTGAAGTGGACGCGCGCGCGCGTACGCGGTGAAGGTAATCACCGTTGCACTGATTACGACGGTCAGCTTCCCCATCCGGCGTAACGTGAGACCTTTCCGTATCAACCTCGAACGAATCAATCGAACAAGAACGACTGCCAAGACGATCCGTAGCGCTGAAGATGATGCGGTGGCGGTGGCCGATGGATCCTCTAAAGTTGTTCAAGTTCTCTGAATGAAGCTGCGAACATGGCGAGCATAATACTGGCAAGCAAGAGGTATTAATACTCGCTCTCGAGTTCATTCGTTCATACCTATACAGGGGTCAGAGCGGAAAGATGAAACACAGCAGGAAGCAGCTGGAAAAAGGAGGGATGAGGGAGGGGGGGGGAAAGCTTAACCGGAGCGGTAAAGTATCCTTCTAGAGCAAAACTTCAAAAGCTTCCTGTGACGATGAAAGCGAAACCAGCCGTGTGGCAATGATGAAAAGGGGGAGAGCAAAAAAAAAACGAACCGAATGAAATGGAAAATACCATTCAAAGTGAGTGAAGAGGAAAACGCTTCAAACATAATGCTGCTGCCGAGTGCACCGTAAAACTGGTGCGAAAATACCCGCAGCTGACCCCGGGGCGGTTGTGAAATGGAAACCCGTTATTTGGATGGTTTGGTTGTCCTTTGCGCGAACGGGGCGGGCCAAGGGTGGCGAAGAGGTGTGCACGCACGTGCACCCTTCAAAACCCCTACCTCCGAGGAACCGCTTCTGAAGGGAATGTTTTGCATCCACATCCACGCAAGAGCGAGAGAGAGAGAGAGAGAAGTACACAAGCGAGAAACTAAGGCGAAAGATCTCGGATGTGACCTCTCACGCTGCGAAAAGAAAAAAGGACCTTCCTACGGCAATTAACGGCCGGCCCCCGTTCTACCTGGGACCAGAATTTGAAATGACAATAATACTAAAACCTTGTGCCCTTGGCGTTGCTTCGTTCCTGCTTTTCGGACAGTAGAGAAATATTCTTTTTTGCATTATTAATCTTTTTTATTATGATAATATGTGCATTTATTTTGCAGACTCCGAGCGTGGGTATAAAGGTTACGCCCTCGTGAGGCATACATACACGTGTATTTACATTCTTTGTACATTTGAGATTTACAAAAACTTATCATCGTACGACGCACAACACGTATAGCTGGATAGGCTCACACATTACGTCCTTAATCGCTAATAGTATACAGAAATCGTTCTGGTGCCGTATCGGACCGTAGCGGGGACTTTGAATCGGATTCCGATTCCCTTCTTTTTTTTGTGCCGTTTTTCACATACAAATTGCTACAGAGTGTTGCTGTTTTGTTGCCATCTAGCTTCAATGACTCGCTTGTCAGCAAATGCGATTTACTTTATCTACAAATACGTAAGAATGGCTTAAGCATGTAAAGGAATTATTTGAAAAACAAACTAAGATAAATATTATTTGCAGCAAGCGCACAGGGCTATTTGTTTCACTTTTAACTAATTAAAAAATAGAAGAAACGATTTTAAATGCATTTTCAATCCATAAAAACATACTTCAAATTAGTTCACTTCACTATGAAATTTTAAAAACCAAGCACGATTTTATAATTTGTTGGAGAATAAATAATAAAAAAGAGGAATAAAAAGGAATTGAAAGTAACAATTTAAAAACAAACAACAACATTTTGCATTCTACCTTATCAGTTATCGGCATGCTTGCTTGTTTTGATTGTTGTTTTTCGTCTTACGTTCGCTAACTAACCCTCTGCAGGGCTTCTTTTCGTTTTCTTTTCGTACCTTTTCCTTCGCTTCTCGTTTCATCTCATTACTTCTCGAATATGTTCGCCTTCTGGCTTCTTATTGCTTATTATACCTTCTAACCTTCTACCTGACCTTAACACCACGAGAAAGACATCAACCTTATCTACTTCTATGCAGCTTTTTTCAAAGTGAATGCGATATGCGATTATACGTTTGTAAAAGGAGGCGCAGCGCGTGGTCCCTCCTCGGTTGAGATGCAGCCAATTCTAGTTTAAAATTCATTACAACATCCAGAAAAAAAACACTCACACAGGGAACGCGCATAGGATAAACTTTCACGGAGCACTAAACAGAAACAGGTAGTACCACGATAACAGTATTGCCAGTAAGCTTTGGTAATAGAGATAGTGTATAGGTATGCGTTCGGGTGCACGGAAACAAGCGAAAGTGTTGCCATTCACATCAAACATCAAGTGACATTAGTATTTAGATCGACTTCGGCTAACCGAACGTTGGAGGTTAGTTTACTCCTTCCTGAAGGCGGCACACAGCTATTTACATACCGAAATAAAAACAAGAACCACAATTCATTTTCGCCGCTCCGAATAAGTATAGCGCAAGTATGAAAAAGCGTCCATATTTCTGACAGACAGGTAGGTGTAGGTAAGGCTGGTGTCATTGCTCGGTGGCGTGCCACTAGTTGCAAGGGAAATGTATGGGATTTGACGTTTGACGTTCAACCCTCATCTGTCAAATCCTATCCGTCATTTCCCATTGCAACTAGTGGCATGCCACCGAGCAATGACACCAGCCTAAAGGTGGGTGTGTATGCTCTTGTGTCAGTTGCAATAACTCTAAGAGCCACTGTAGACTAATAAACATTCACGGTGTAACATTCAACAACGACAACTATACCTATTATTACATTCAGCTTATTTCTCTAGCATTTCGCTCACAAATTCACTGGAATTTGATAATTCGATCTTTGCCAGATCTCTCGCCTAACCTAATCATCATTTTACTCCCTTCTCATAATAACATGAATCACACGCTAGTCTACGCTTGATAGTTTTATGTTTTGCATGTTTTCAGTCTCATCTTGGATTGATTATACTTTAGCAAATGTTTGCTACACACTATGAGCCCTATACAGGCACACATTACTCACGCTGACCCTATGGCTGTAAAGCTTGTCCTTCAACGGCAACAAAAAGAAAGCAACGCATCCCATTGCCTGGCTCTTTCTACCGCCTTCAACAAGCACTCTACAGCTCGATCAACATTACTCAGGAAGAGTTGCGCGATGCTGGATTCGGACCACCGCCACCGAACCCTCTCGACGGACCACCTACACCACCATTACCGCCTCCCGATCCACCACCCCCATTGGTGCTGCTTCCCCTACCATTAGCGATCGAAGATCCAGGTGGAATAGCGGTGACGGTAAGCGAGTTCTGTGACACAGCGTTACGGGATGTGCTGAGCGGCGATGCCGTAATGGTGACCGAATCCGACCCGGCACCAATCGGCATATTCATGCCGGAAGTTTGCTGCGCGTACTGCTGCAGGAAGAACGGATAGTACTGATGGGCCAGCAAACTATTGTTCATCATCTGGTTCAGCACGGCCTGCTGGGCGGAAAAGGGCAGCGAACGTGGCGAGGATGGCGTTGAAGGTGCTACCGGACCCTGGGGATGCAGCGTGATGAAATCGGTCGAACTGCCCGACAGCTTCGAACCACCACCGTTTGCGGACGGTGCGGAGGAACCCGACGAGGCGGACTTTAGCGGTACCAGCGTCGTCGAATTGTTCGTCGGAACTATCTTGCGCCGGGGAACAGTGCCGGAGGTGAGCGTTGTGGACGATCCGACCGGGGATTTCTTCGCCGGAGTACCACCGCCGGATGCGCCGATCGCGGCAGACTTCATCTGGATGTCGAACATCGGACCCATGCTTGCCATCGACGGCAGATGGGACGGAGGTGTCTTAGACTTCGGTTGGCTGTAACCACCGTAAGTGGCCGGTGAGCGGGGAATCGGTGGCGACATAGCCATCCGTCCGTTGGCGAACGGTTGCTGCGAAGGTTTCGGTGCGATCGGCACGTTCGACTTTGCCTGCGTGGTCGGTGGAGGCATCATTCTGGATGACTTCGAATTGTTGGTTAAATTATTTACGCCCTTCGGAATCAAATCTACCTCATTGTAGTGGTGAAACTTCAACATACCGTTCTCATTCACGGTAGCGTTGGGATGTTTAAACTTGTTAGCGACTGGGAACGTCGGCACCTTCGGTGTACTCGGTCGCGACGTGGGTGCCACCGAGGAAGGCTTCTGCTGTGCGGACTTGTTGTTGGCACTCTTACCACCATCGGACGAGGTTCGCTTTTCGATTATATCGTAGATTTTGCGCTGGATCGCATCCGCCGTACCATTAGACGATGTGGAAGAAGCGGAAGTCTTAGCTGGGGCACTATTAGCCACACTGTACGTAGGATTGGTGATCGGTGGAGTCGATTTGCGTGCCACCTGAGATACCGAAGTCGTTGATGCAGGCATACTGCTTCCAGCAACATTGTTACCGACCTTGGACGGTGGTGTTCGCCGTCCCTGCTTGGGAATGGTGTTGGGATGTGGCAGCGGAAGCTTCACCTCCGTAACCGGTACATCGGGCAGCGGCCGGATCTCGATGAAGTTATTTTTTAGCTGTTTGTTCACGTTCTTAATACGGGTCGCGTCATCTTCATCCGTAGCAAGTGTGACCGACAGTCCATCTGGGATTCCCGCAGGGAATTTATCCAGCGGATTCGGCGGACTAGACAGCGTTGCTTGCTTCTCCGGTGGCTGAAGCTTCTTTTCTTCCGCATCGGGACTGAGGGCTGATGCGGGCCGTTTGTTGGAAGCAGGTGTAACGGAAATGCTAGCAGATGATGGAGCAGCCGTCTGTTCCTTTGCTTGCGGTGGAGATGGCGAGGAAGCAGGTATGGTGATTGTGGTTGATGGTGGTGACGTACTGCCAGACTTCCGTTCGGTCAGCATGTTCTGGAGATGGCTACTGTACGCTAGCGGGTTAGCGTACTTGAACTGTTTCGGCGAAAAGTTTAGGTTGGGATTGTACTGCGGAGAGTCGGGCGAATAACTGGGCGAATTGGAGGAGTATGATGGAATCGGAGTACGAGACCCGGCAGCGGCCGCCTTACTGTTGAGCAGTGCGTAATTCAAGTAGTTCACTGGTCTTGCCTTTGCACCCTGCACCTGAGGACCGGATGTCGAGGTCGATGTGGCAGCCGCTTTCGTTGCTGAAGTGACAGTGAGGTTTGATGGCGTTTTAGGTGTGACCTTGTTGGGAACCGCGAAGCTAGCGGTCTCTGTCGATCTGGCTGGAATGGTTGGCTGTTCCGTTGATGTCGGCGGTCCGTAGATTTTAACGTTCTTCTTCAAATCCTCCGGCCGGAGCTTGCTGATTTCGGTATCACGCGGCATACCGGGTGTCTGTGGTACTGTTGGAGGCAGAATGTTTATCGATGGATTACTTAGGGCGCGCTTCAGTTCCAGTGGCTTTTGCTGTTTGCTAGACCCGGTAGCGACGCTGTGAGTGGTCGAATTCGTTGGAGCAACATTGGTACCATTGTTAAGTGGCTGGGAAGCAGCACTCGCACCACCACCACTGGTCGTTGTGGAAGTCGGTAGCTTGGTTGGAGTCGTTGGCTTTCGAATAGGCGCTTGTGGTGCTAGCGGTGAAGCTGGTTTCGAAACTGGACTTGAAGCCTTCGGTGTGCTCGCTGGTCTGATTGGCGGTAGCGATGGTTTCTGAGGAATCGGAGCTGGAAGTACCTGCTGCGAAGGCTTAACCGCGGGTATGTTGCTCGCCGACACGATCGGTGGCGGTGGAGGCGGTGTCTTGAAGATGAATGGACGTGGAGAATCGCGCTTGGGCGGGGGCGTCGTCTTCGTTGTAGTCGTCGCCGTCGTTTTCTTTGTTTCTGACTTCGCCGAAGAAGATGGCAAGGGTGGCGACTTCTGGCGGGATGAGGTGACGGGCGAAGGAGAAGCCACCGGTGGAACCTTTGGCTTGAGGAAAATCGGTGGAACGATATGTTCCGAGGGTGAGCGAATGTTTTCTGCCACCGTTTTCTCGACGATTGCCTTCATTTCATCGTCGGACAGCTTCGGCTTCTTGGAGCCGGACCGGGTTGCACCACCAGCCGAATCCTTTGCTTTGCGTTTCGTTTGTGTGGTGCTTCCATTCGCGGTGGCATTTGCTGTGGTGGTGGTAGTTGCCGTACCTACTTTAGGGTTGGCACTGGACGTTGGCGATTTTTTTGACGATGATGTACTTTCTACGGTCGAGGGCGACGTGCCGGTGCTCTTTGTCGGGGAGGAAGACTGTTCCGTCTTGATGGGTGTCAAATCGAACGAGTTCAGGAACTGTGACTGCTCATCCTCAAACTTCGGCTTCGCTGGTGGAGGCGTTGGTGGAGATGGTGGCAATGGTGGCGGTGATGGTGTCATACTTTTATCCGCTTTTCTCGGTACACCAAATTTGAGGGTAGCTGTAGCCATGTCCGGACTACGTTGATCGATCTTCAACACAATCGGATGATGATGTTTGCTGTCCTCCGGGCTGCTGTTATTGCTGCTGGAACTACTGCCGCTCTTGGGAGATTTTATCTTCAGCTTGCGGTACGATGACGAACCCGAACCGTTCTTGGAAGAGTGCAGTCGCTTTGAATCGCGCTCCGAATCTTGCAACCCCTGAGCAATGCTCGAACCCGAATCAACCTTACACGGGGCCAGCGACAGCTGTTGCTTCTTGGCACTCTTTCCCTCGCGCTTGCTGCTTACCGGCTCAGTAGGCAGCTTACCTTGAGGAAGCATGTCCTTCATTTTCTCGATCTCGATTTGCAGCTCGCGGGAATTTTCTTTCAACTGCTGCAACGCGCCTAGCGGATCCGACCGTTTGCGCTTCGTTTTCTCCGACTTGTGTGACTTTGATCCCTCGACCGATGCGCCGGGAGATGTGTAAGTGTTGGCCGCCGGTTCATCCGGTTGCGGACTTTGAAGGAAGCTAACGTACTTGTTTTTATTGAGCCCAATTTTAAGCTTGATCGACTCATTCTTTCGTGCCGGTTGTGCTGGAGTTGCAGGAGATCCAGCCGGTGGGGATGGCTGCATGGTAGGACTCGGTTTGGGCTCTTCTACACTTTTCGAACCATTTTCCGAACGACGAATATTATCACTGCTACAGCTGCTACTGTTGCTGTTATCACTCTCGCCTACCGTCACCTCGGATACTAATCGCTCCAGATGCACATTCTCCTTATCATCCTCATCATCCACGGCCTCGGTCCGTTGCTTTCCTGCGCTGACTAGGCTTGGCGAACGACGCAGCGGTACCTCCGGCAATTCCACTGGATTCGATTCTGTCGTACGGATGCGATAGTAATACTTCATGGGAGCGTCCTGTGAGGCGGAAAGAACAATGGCAAAAAAAAATCCAAAAAGGGAAAAATAACGATTGGGAACATTTGATAAATGTTGCTTCTTGGCCACAAAACCAAACTTACCCTCTTCCAGGTGTAAATGTAAGCCACATCCATCAGCGTGTAGTAGTCTGGCAGGATGATCGTCTTCACCTTGTACATAATCTCGACGCAAAACTGTCGCTCCGAAATGCCGTACTTGTAGATGATAAACTTCTTGAGCAGCGCGATCGAAAAGATGGCCGGACAGAGCAGATACTTGGCCTTCAGCAGCTCCTCATTGTCCTCTGCCAGTTCTCTGTGGAAGAATCGACAGAACAAAACCAAACATGTGCTTGATGAATAAATCCGTCTCTATACTCGGTTAGACATTCTTAATATAATTGTTGTCGAATTTGTGGACAATTTTCTCTCGTCTTCCACAGCAAAGGAAGGACGATTTTCGCCCTCTAATATCCACCACTATCCACACACCACTGCTACACTACACTATTTAGTCGAGACCGGTCGGATGCTATTTCTAATTTCCTTCTCCACCACTAACCACGCAGCGAACCGGGGAGGAAACTGACGATATAAATTATCGTCGGCAATAATTTTCGCGTTTTCCAGACATTCCGGGCGCGCAAGTGGGTCCAGAATCTTCGAACGGAAAGATGTCTGAGCCACTCTCTCTCTCTCCCTCTCTTTAAGCAAGCAAACACCTCGGGACAGTTTCGCACGTACACTCTACGCCTCCCTCAAGTTGCTTTCCTTGTTCTCATTCCCCTTGCAGATCGTTTCCATACCCAAAACCTCGACCGTGTCTGTAGCGTGTGTCCGGGGTGAGAAAATTTTCGGTAAATGTTCATTCCGGAAGGTTTATCTTAGGGTGGCGCTGCTCTATCTCTCTCTCTCTCTCTATCTCTCTTTCGTTTCTCTCTATCGTTGTCGAAGACGTCGTAAGGAAAGGACGTGGCACTGGCTAATAGTTATTGTCGATCTAGCCGGAATAGCCGGCTAGTGGGATAGGATTCTTCCCCCGACTAACATCCGGCCGAGTGTCCCACCCTACACACACACACACCGAGGAGTGATTCATTGGTATTTACCGAACGTGAAGAGGAAACTCAAATTAAGGAAAATACCGTGTTGAAGACACGTCCACGTCTAGGGTCCGTGTTCTATCCGTGTTCGCTTCAGGTCCGGAGGACGCTACTACAAAGAACAACACCACCACCACCACCCGCCTACCGAGCGCGTGTAAACCATTCCATCTCAAGCAGCTCAAAGGAAGGCTTCCGCAACAAGAAGCTAGAAACAGCGGGAAGAATCTGTGGACGACGACGGTTCGCAAACGAGGGAGAAGTGTCTATGTTTGATTGCGAAGCGTCCTTACAGAACGGGTAGGTAGTTCCCCCGGCTTGTTCCGGTCGACAGTTCGAATCCGGCTCTAAAATATCGATTCGATAGCACCTCGGTTGCTTTGGTGAAGGATGTGCATGGGAAGCGTATAAAAATACGATACACTTCTTCGAAAAATTCGGAACACCCAAAGCAAAGTTGAGAACGATCGGCGGCAACTTCCACAACGCCGCTGTTGTATCCGTTGCTGATCACAGCTCAATTGCGATGTAATCAAAATAATCAATCGTTCCAACATGGGACGACAATCAAACGAGCGTGCATTTTCCGATGCATTTTTTTTTTCTTTCCTCCAATTTCTTGCCGAGTTGGGAGACAATTGCTCATGAATTATTCGACCGCTTTTATCGCTTTTTGAGCGCGGGGTTACGGTTGGAGAGGAGCGAAGATGAATTAAATAAACAATTATGCGACCGAAATAAGTGAGACGCGATAAGCTAAGCAGAAAACCAAGCAATCGTATCCATTTCAGATTTAGTGTTGCGAATTTGAAGATCGTTGATCCTTAAAGATAGAATCCAAAATTTATATACATTCTTGCTACTCAATACACGTACCAAAATCAAAACACACATTCCTGCAGAATGAATTTAACTCCACAAGGATACGTGTGTAAGCCCTGAAGAAAACCATCTCAGCTAATGGCACAAAGCAAATTCGCGACAAAACCTTGGTGCTGTCCCTAAGATCCCTTTTCTCTCCTGTTGCACAAACACAAAAATTAATGAGATGAAAATTGATTCTCAAGCTGTTTTGACGTTCTCGTTGCCTCTCAATCCCAGGGAGGGGATGGCTCCAGGGATCGATGGTTCCAGAAATGGATGGAAAATCATTACAGTCGAAGTGGGAGAGTGTTACGGTGAACTTACTTTTCCGCGTACTCCAGCGAAAGGGAGATCTTCTCGTTCGGGCTAAAGATGAGATACTCGGTATCTTCGCCCCGTTGCTCGGGCGTTGCAATGGCGGCCATATCCGGGTGCAGTCGGTAGAAGGCACGCCGCCGGCGCAGCTCATTTTCGTACAGTCCCGGCACCAGCTTGTACACGATCGCCTGCAGCGTTGCATCCGGTCTGGAAAGAAAGCAGAAAAAAACATATTCGGGAATGAGTTTCTCGGTTGCGGTGACGGGGTGCTGATGGGGAAGGTCATTTTCAATCTCAGCCGCGCCATTTCTTCAACGGGTGATGACGCGATGCGGTTGACACGAATGGAGATGATGATGATGATGATTCGTCGTCTTTTTAGCTCTTGAAAAGCACTAATAAGAAGAGTTTGGTGGGTGACGTTTCCCTCGTCACCATTTACCCACACCACAATTCCTTGGAAGGAGTAGGAGGAGACGGTTTTAGTGTGCACCAAAATGGAACGGAAACGGATTTATCCAACGACCCAACGAAAAAAAAAAAGAAAGCGCCAGGAACGACAACCGTACCAAAGAGAGATAAATGAGACCACCGTTTGCCACACGGAGGAGGTCTTCTCTTCGTCACCATATCTCGGAGGCGAGATACGGAAGGAACGAAATTAAGAAGTTTTTCCAACCCATTTTCCCAAAAAACCACACCTTTACAGACTTCTTGCCGTCACAAGAGAAAGAGATAAAGAGAGCAGCAAGGAGCAATTCGACTAGAAACTGACATCCAACACCAGGACTTGGATAAGAGTTCCAGCGGATGCTGGACTGACTCGGTGTGTGTGCCCAAGCCTTTCGCCACAAGCAAACAAGGAACAGCACCACGGAAAGAAGAAGAAAAAAAACCTCTCGGCGAACATTGGAGCCACAAACCCGAAGGAAACTAATTACAGTAGTGGAATAATGAGACTGCGGGGAGCACTAAAAACCATCCGAACGTCAACACATCGCTTCTTCCCGGTCGGGATGAGCGTTTCCAGGGCGTTGGATAGAGTTTTTCCCTCATTTCTTTTTGTGTCGTGATTGCAGCGCCCAAAAAGGGTGTCCGGGAGGAGAAAACCAGAAGAAGAGGCGGAGAGCGAGAGTGTCTTGGGCCTCGAAAATTGCACCACATTAAAACAGACCTCATAAAACATGGGTTTCATGTCGCTGCAGTAGCGGCCAACTTTTTGACAAATTAAATATCGCCCCCCCCCCCCCCCCCCCTTCGACTACAGAAGACACTCCCTCCCTTCCTTCGATGCTTTTTTTTTGGGATATGACTTTCTTTCAGGAAACGAACAGGAGCAGGTTTAACTTCAAAGGCGTCTTTGACAGAGCTTTAAGCCGAAAAGTTGTCCCTTTGGGGAGCTTGTGGAGCAGGCTAAGGAGTCTACCCGGAATGATGTTTGTGTGAAATAAGATAAGCACAAAATTAGTTTTTAAAATGGCGGCTTCATCCAGACTGGAATCAGATGTCCAATTATGAATACGGCAAATATGACTTTACCTTTCTAATGTAAACTTTTTACGTGTCGAGAGTGGGGGGTCCCCTAACGAGACTTCCAATAACAATTATGATGTATGACTATAGCTCCAAAAAAAAAAAAGAAGGAGCTAACACCAACATCATGGAGGAGTCGAATGTTCAATTAAAAATGTATCCACGTAACGTCAAAACGCAATCATACGCATCGCACACAGGTTGGGTAGGACTCATCCATCATCGGCAACCCTCTCTCTCGGGCAACACGGCATTACAACTGCAATAAGAGAGGATGTCCTGGCTCTTCTAACCACCCACAGCACAGGTTCGGGCTTCCCTAGTTTTTTGTTACATTGTTTAGAAGCAACGAAAACGCAACACAAACTCCCGTAACCGATTTTCCCTCATTGTCATTAGAGTCTAGGGCAATGAAGCTGGGGAAGAAATTTATCAGCATCAACCTGTGGTCCCGTTTGGTTTGCCAACGTTCGACTAGTGTTGGAAGGATAAATCTCCTGCTATAAACCGACTCGATAAGAGTGGCATCGACCGGTACCAACCCAAGTTGATGACCTCGCGCGTATTTGTGTGTAAACGTAGATACCATTCCGCGTGGCGATATGTCTTTCCGTTCCGTCTGATCAGTGCAATTTATTCTCGCGATGGACAATGTTCACTGGCCAACGTGTTTTCACGATGGCACTGAAACGGACGTCCAAACGCCGGGAGGCAAAGCTGTAAAGAGCTCCCCGCAGGCGAACACACACCATTACGAAGAGGGAAATTTCTCCCATGGGATGCCTTCATATGGTGACACACAGTATCTGCCACATTGTGTCGATGGGTTCTGCCACTTGTTTTCCTCTCCCTTTTTTTAATTTTCATTTTCTCGATAAGGACACCCTACTGACGTGACGTGAGGCTCTCGCCACTCTGCTTTTTACACCAGATATCCACAACGAACGCCAACGGATTCTATGCCTCAACGGAGGTCACATCCAATTATGATCGTGTTCCACACGCGAAACCGGTCCAACTCTTTTGAACGTTCTCTCAGTGTCCTCTCCTTTCGCCTCTGGACATCAGGGCTAAAAGTGGGAAGAAAAAGACCCAAGCGCCAGAAGCGAATGCCACAGTTGCTGTTGAAAAACCAGTCAAATTCACCCTCCCACTCAGCTGTGAGATGTGTTCGTTCCGGTGGAATTTATGGCGCACACACACACACCATGATCGTTCCGTAGTGAGGGATTCATCTTTCGCCAATAGGACGCACACAGCGGGCGCGTACTGTGATAACAACAAAGACACTCGCGAACCAGCGAACCATTACGATGGAGAACTGGGAAGGCGGGGAGCGGCAACGAGTCAATAAAGAAGGTGCATGTCTTCAACCCTTCACACGCTGGTCCCTTCCCATAAAAATTTTGTCCTGAATCCCGATTTCTTTTTCCACAAAAGCTCCCTGAGCTGGGAATTCTGCTTTTTACAGCCCAACTATGCGAAGAGGACAAACTTCCCGACTGTAAAACCAAAGCGCTGTGACAAGCTAGGAGCAGTAGTAGTAGTAGTAGTAGTAATAGTTCACTTTTCAACATGAGGCGAAATACTTTTTAAATGTTAATTATAAAAAAAAACCGATCCTTTCATCACACACAGCGACTTTTCTGCAGAGGGAAAGCTTTTCTTTTACCATCGCGAATTCGTCCCATCCGGTGGAAAATATTAATCTACAGCAGCCCGCACTGCTACGACTAGCGGACCGGTAGTACGGACAGACTAAGTCATTGCTGCCACTCTCTGTGTTCGTGACATAATGCGATGTGTCTCGCGACAATTAGCGACAAATGAGGGAGCTCAGGACAAGGTATAAAAGAGCCCCCTTCAACTACGACCAAAAAAAAAACTTACAACAATACAGAAAGATGGATCGTCGTGGTGGGTTCCATAGAGAGGAAGCGTCTGGGACTAGCATAGGCGGGGTGTGGCTACGCTCCACAAAACGGTTGATTCTATAGTCAGATCCACTTTCTTTCGCGATGAAGAATACTGAACCGGATGGGTTTTTTTTTTTTTGGGAGTTATTGTTTTATGAAATGTTTAAACTCTTCTTTTCATGCTTTTAAACAGAAGTCCGTACCGTATTACCGTACGTTTCTACGTTCGTTTGCTATTTAAGCGTGTTTAAAATTTGCATATAAATGAGCGTAGTGTCCGCGTTTTAAAGCCAAAACAATGCAGAGGGTTAATAATTTATATTTTCCTTTCTAATGAGCTTCAATGTGTGTGGAACAGAGGATTCTAAAAGAGGAGTTCCTCTGCCGCTTTTGTTGAAATATTCTAAATAGCGCTAGAAATAACTTTGCTCACTGAGGATTAATTACAGCTAAATGCAGATATCACGTCGACCCTCGAATAGCTCAGAAGGCTTCCTGATACCACGTTGTTGGATAATCAGTCTTTACCACGAGGGTACGATCCGGACTGAAATTGACCCTCGATCCTGCCGTGTGGAAACCTGCTCCGTTGTCCGACAAGCCCCTTAGAGAAATTAAAGGTTACAAAAATACTCCAGACGAACAGGCTTTAAATATTCATCATAAACTGCGCAATTCTGATCGCTTTATATCAATACGTGGGCTGCTACATATGTTTCTGGGCCTAGGCCACAAGAAGTGTTGTCAGATGCAGGATCGGATATTTTTAATCGAAAGTTTGACATTTTGGAGCATAATCACACTCACAACGTTTTTTGATCATTTGTGATGCTTACATTGACTTGAAAAATCAGTTTCGCAAAAAGAAAATGGAATTGACCCGTGAACATTTTCGTGCGATCAGTTTTTACAACTTTCGGCGTGGACTATCAAGACAAGACTGCTTTGAAGAAATCAAATCTTTGTATGGCGATCCTAGAGCACGGTTAAAAACTGATATAATGAATTAAATCGTGGCTGAAGCTCGCTCAATGACGAATTTCGAGAAGGTCGCCCAAAAAAGGCCGTTGAGCTTAGGCTGGTATCACTGCTCGGTGACATGCCACTAGTTGCAGGGGAAATGTATGGGATTTGACAGATGAGGTTAAACGTCAAACGTCAAATCCCATACATTTCCCTTGCAACTAGTGGCATGTCACCGAGCAATGACACCAGCCTTAAAGACATTGATGCCGTTCAAGATCTAATTGTACAAGATCGTCATTTGACATACCGTGAGATAGAGGCAGCTTTGGGCATTTCTTCCACAAGCATGAACACAATTTTGCACAAACAACTGGCCCTAAAAAAAACTTGTTATCGTTGGATCCCGCCCATGTTGACTCGTGTCGATTGGTGAAAGAAAATGTTTAAAAATTACGATCATGATGCTTTAAAAGATGTTTGTAAGATCAAGGATCTACGCGTGAGCCCGAAACAAAACATCAATCGACCCGTGTGGGTCTTCAACGACGAGCCAAATCAAACGAAAGTTGTCAGTGAAAGAAGCACTTCGTAGCAAATCGCCTGTTTCTCCGACAAAACTGGCCATGTGGCGACTGTTACACTTGAAGAACGTAAAACCATCGTCCTATGTTCGGCTCATTTGACCGGCCAGCCAAAACGTCGAATTAATGGATCATCTCCACCCTAGAGCCCTGACCTTGGCACCCAATGACTTCTTTCCATTTCAAAAATGCGAGGTCAACAATTTTTGTCCCCAGAAGGCCCTGTTGGAGCCCTCAGCCCTCAGTATAGCCCTCAGATTTTCTCTTTTATGCTACGCATAAGGCACGAATTCTTCAAATCATAAAGCATTTGCATCATACTTCCCCAGAGTATGATGAATTTCGAAACTTACGATGATGACTGTCGGATGAAGATATTTACAACTTTTCGAAGTGAATCTCATAGAGCCATAAACTGATGTTCCTTTTAAAAAAACAGTGCTTTATTGATCCCTCTTCAATAATTAGTATTGATTACTTGGGGGAAAAAAACTCTCCCAGACAAAGCGATTAAAAGTTCAGACGAATCTTTTTATTGCACACGAGATCCGCACAAAAGCCTTGGGAATTTACAACCTGATGGGGGCTTCACGGTTTCACTAGCGATCGGACAACCCGTGAGCTGATGATCATCATGTCCCAGATTTTTGACGTGTGTTGCAAAAAGAAAACAAAACAAAAAAGATCCATCCACAATAAATTATCTCCTGTTGCGAAAAATACGACCTTTTATAGAGAACTCAAAAAGAGTGATTTTTTTTTAGCTTAACATGGACACAGCCGTATTCTTGTACTGGTTGTATTGTGTAAAGCCCACTGCCATCTTGGCCTAAAAGGGTAGAAAACATATGAAGTGCTGATGCAAAAATAGAATTTGGAAGCAGAATTTTAGAAACATCTCTCTAGAGAGCGGCCCCCACAGCAGCGGCCACAACAACAAGTGACTACGAGCGATAGAAACCGCGTCATTGGAGGTACAACGCGCGCGCGCGCGCTCGCGCTTGACCCAAAACACACGCTTTCACATGATCTTTCAATGTTTACGAAGCTGATGGTAAGGGAAGTGAGGAGTTCACACTAATACCCCCTAAGCCCTACCAACGGGGTGGACCGTCGGGCCACATCATCATCGTCGTTGTCGGCCGTCGTCGCCAGCAGTAGTTGGATTTTATTGATTTTTTTGTCTACAACCTCTCACATACCACCGTTGCAAACCTTCAGGCATCCCGCCGCGCAAACAGTCTGGCCAAAGGGCGGGGGGGAGGTTAGTTGCCCGGTTCACGAATGGCCACTGCAGCCAGTTTAACCATGAAATGCAATTGTGCATTGCTCCATTTCTTTCCCTCATGATAAGTCGCTCGTTCCCGTTCGTACCAGGCCAAACACAAACATACCCAAAATAACCGATGTGAAGGAATGGGGAAAGAAGCGGAAGAAGGGCGGCAAGATGAAAGATTGAGAATCGGCACGAGAGAAGGGCCCACATAGACAAACTGCCCCTTCCAAAATAAACCATTAACAAACAAAAAACAAAAAAGCGCAAAGCAACGCAGGAAGCAACTCCGGATTGTGCTCCGGCGATTCGTTTTTGCACAGGCACCGAGGCACACCGTGTTTTATGCGAGTGGCAAGGACTGTTTTTTTTTTTTCTGTTCGTTGTTTCCGTTTCTGTTGTTTCGTTGTTGTTTTATTTTATTGTTCTCTCTCATTCTTTTTTCGCCCCACACAAAACCGGAGGCTGAAGCCGAACGCGACCTACACACTTCTCCAAAGAGATCTGGATTTTCGATTTCCCCGAGTCCTGCGATGCGGATGAAGGTTCGGGAGGTTGGGAGTTGTTCCGGGGAAACACAGAACGCAGAAGAGATGAAGGTAATCCGGAGCATACACCGATACTGTGGTGTGTGTGTGTGCACGGGCGGTGACGCAAAGTGAGGTTGGGGAATCGGAATCGTATTGCGGGCGCAATTGAAACATGATTATGCTCTCTGGACTCGGGACGCTTTTCCCAGTGTGCTCTTGCTGCCATTACTGATACTGATGGCTATTACCCTACACTCCCACACCCTTTATCTTCATCCCACACACACACACACACAAACCCGAAAGGCCCATTCTGAACGTTGCCCCTGTAGTCTCCCTCTTACCAATCAACCCCAGAGCGCGCCCGCGTGTGATCACTTCGGTTCGGTATTTTCGATGTTATTTTTTCCGTTTTCCTCAGGGTTTGCTATGTGTGTGTATGTGTGTGGATGTCCGGCCGCATCCGATCCGGATGGATGTGCGATTTCCGATGCGATTAAAGTGCAAGTGGAACAAAACACAAACGAAATCGGTGGTGGTTGGTGGACGCCGGGTGGCAGCTTTCAATGAAAGAACACACCGGATAAAGCGGACAAACTGAGCCTCCGGGCGGGCCCATACCCGAACACGGTCGAAAGTGGATCTCCTCCTGAATCCTGAGTCTATTGGCAGGACTCGCTCAACCAATCAGCTCCTCCCACTGCACTCTCGCCCCTCCAAAGAACTCGGTGGTGGCGTCGCTCGCTGATGGATTTAAGGACGAATCGGTATTTTGTAGTTTGTTTTTCTGTTTTTAGTCGTTTTCTTTTATTTTGTTTTAAATATAATCTTGTGTTTTGAGTTTTGGTTTCCTCTTCAACAACAGCACTCCACACACACTCCAAACATCATCAGTAAAAGTAGGAAAAAATTAAAAACAAAACGAAAGTAAAAAAAAGCTTCCCGCTGAACGCCAGAATGTCGAAAGCGCAACAAGGCAATTTTTGAAACAACGAAAAATAGGCAAACAAAAACAAAATACGAAACACACACACACACATATGTGGAAAATTAAAACACAAAAAAAAGCCTTGCGTGTATTTTTTTTTTGCTCCGCTTCCGCCCTGTACTACTATTTATATTCATCATAACAGGGAATATTTCAGCAGCATATTAAAAATTGAAGAAGCTGCGTACGAACGTCACATGACTGTTTCATTATGATTACGTGCGAGTTTTTTGGCTTTTTTCTGGGGCGGGGGGGGGGGGGGGGGGGGGGCTTGGGGACGAGCGTTTTACTTTAGTTTTACTTTTAGTACATCAAAAAAAGCGTTTTTGAGATTTTTTTCCGGAGGTTCCCGGGGGCTCACACACATTCATCACAGCGCAAAGCTGTTGTCAAAAATGAGAACCACTTTCAATCAATTGGTCCACTTTTTTTTTGGGGGAGACTTGCACGTTAAAGATGAAACACAGAGCATAGGCAATTGGAGGAAGAAAATAAAAACATAAAATCCATCCCATTTTGATGAACATTTGAAACACAGTCAAGCGAACGGTGGGGGGGCTGGCTTACACAGTTTGACGGGAGAATCCTGCTGAAGGATCATGATTAATGCATGATTGAATGAGTTGTCGGCTTTTGGTCGTTTTCTTCTTCTTGTTTTTGGGCTTTGCTAGGTGTGGCGTTAGTTCCTGGTTTTTTTCCCCTGGTGCAAAAGCCACCCCGAGCGAGAACGGCTCGAGGAAAAGGAAATGGAAATGTGCCTGTGTTTCGATAGGATTTGTTTCTTGCGCTGCACGTTTTCTACCAGACCCGTGTGTGGCATATGGGAAAGGAACAGACATTTTTGAATTATCAAATATTCAACCAACTTACATTAAAACTGTGCGTTGGAATGGAGATGGAGGGAGAGAAAGAGAGGCCACAAAAATGGAAAAGATTTGTCGCGTTTCTATACCTTAGGAAGGTACCTACCTTTATGGTCTTTGCTTATCGACCTCATATCCGGACAAGAAACACAGAGAACCGAGGACCCTCTTATCGTGCAGAATGTTTTTACGATTCATGCCATAAAGGCTTTTTACCCCTTAGGATTATAGCGTCGAAGCCCAAGACAGTCTAAGCAAAGGGTCTTTTTGGGTAGAGAGTTCACAGTTCATGTTCGGGGATCATCACGAGGTAATTATTATAATCCGTTCTTTGCTGCTACATTTGTCAGCACATAATTCATATCTAACACAGCATTAGCTATCAATTCTCTTGATGTGTAGAAACGTTTGTTAAAAGAAAAGTGTTATTTTATTGTAAAAATAGGAAAACATCTAAATAATGCATCTCCGTCGGTTCGAATTCGGTATTCTTCCTACACAAAATTCGTGTTCTTCTGAAAAAAAAAAACAAAACCGTTCCGCAGGCGGAAGACGCCCAACATCTTCAGGAAACAACACAGCAGCGAAGAAGGTGTGAGAGAATCCCTCCCTAATGCCAGAAGAGATCCATCGATCATGTGATCATGCGGCAGTAGGAGCAGAGGAGCAAAAGAGTCAGCAAATGATCAGCAAAGAACCCGGTGTGAGGGTTGAAGCATAAAATCTTGAGTGTACGTAAGTGTGTGGAGGATTCCTACCGATACACGGGAACTAAAACGCAACAGAACAGACTGTGTCCAACATTATCGCTTCCTACGTCTTGGGAGTTTTTCGCTCCCAGTTGCGGCGGTTTTTAAAACAAACGTGTTTCCTTCTGTTTCTTCCGCTTTTTTCCATTCTTTCTCTATGCTTTTTTCTTACACCGTTGGCCCGTTGGCGGTTTCCGAATGCAGCTGTGTAGCTGCTACCGCCCTGCGTAAGACGGTGAGGCAGTGTTGGAAGCACGCGTAAGACTTGGAAACTGCTACTATTAATGGACGAAGCAATGAGTCACCAAAGAGCTTCATGAAAGTACACGAAGAAGATGTAATTCTACATAGTTTATATACTAAATTTTTGGATGACTGAGAAACAATCTTCTTGTGTTCATTCCCTTCATTTCATATCGTGCGGTACATTTTACACTGGTGGGCATAAATGTAAAACGATAATTGTTTTTAAATTTTTATAAGGCATGTTGTTTAATTTCATCTTTGTATTGTACGTCAACGAAGGCCCAACCGTGCTGAAGCTTATAAAAAAATATTTATTTATTTACTTCCAACATGACGACTCATTTCCGTATGGTCAAAACATGTGTACATGCATGTGTTGATAAATTACAATTTTTATAAGGCATTTTCTCCTTGGATTTAGTCTTATATATAAAACAAAATATATGACTACAAACTAAATTGTCCATTTAGCGATACACAGTCTGATAAGACCAGTACGCAATGAATCGATTTAGTTTTATTTAGTAATACTTGGTCTAAGAGTTTGCCAAAAACGGTTCGATAATTGGGGAAAGAAATAAATTCTAAGTCTCTTTTTGCCATTTTAACTAAAGTAAGGCCAAAAAATTAAAAGAAAAATTGAATGTTCACAATAATATTGCTGTATGGAGGCAATGAATTCTTAATCGCTAGTAAAAAAAAATCAAATTTAACTACCATTGATTACAGGGGGTTTTTTGAGTAGAACTAGACAAGTGCGAGGCATTTCTAGACAACACTCAAGACGAACTGGAGAGCGGAGAGGGTTGAACTGGGGACAACCGTCAACCGTTTCTTGACAGTGGTAAAATTGAACTGGACAAACGCTAGGTTGAAGTGGACAATCGTCAAATAGAACTGGACAGTCAAATTTGAAATGGTTGATTAAATGTTTCGGAAACGCTTGGCAAATTTTAAAATTAATAAAATAACTGCTGAAATACACATTTTTTCTAATTTCTCATTCTAAATAATTCCCAAACGTACGTATTCTTTCACACCGAATATAGTTACAATCGGAATGCATGATTTTCTTTAAAAATGTAAGGTAGAAATAAAATATTTGCTATACCTTTTTAAAATTTTACAGGGTTTTTGAGTAGAACTAGACAAGTGCGAGGTATTTCTAGACAACGGCTAAGATGAACTGGACAACGGGGAGGTTGAACTGGACAATCTTACAGATTAAAAGCGAACAATTTCAAACAGAAGAATAGTTTCATGAGATGAATCAAATAAGAAAAAGAATTTGCAGTTAAAAAGAGCAAATTTTTTAACAAAACAATTACAATTATTTACAATTATGTCGAGAGTGAAAAGGACTCGAACACAAAAAAAGAAAATACAAAGAATAAGCCATCAATTGTACAAATCAGTCTTTAAAAAAATCGGTAAAATGTATATTGTGCAAGCAAAACAAAAATTTTAAAACATAATTAACACAAAACATGTCGAAAGTTTTATAACTATTTCCAGGAGTGTGCTTTTTTGTAACACACAACGTAATAGCGAGCCACATAGAACAAACACTACTCACCACTACCACCGTTCATTCGATATTTCACTATATTTCTCCAGCCCGGGATGTACCGGAGGAAATCGGAACGAAATATTTGTACAGGGTCCACACTTTGTCGTTTTGTCGAAGGGCAACCAAAAAAAAAATAAATCCTCTATGTATTTATTTCATTCGCTATTTACCCCCCGTGCCACACGCTTTTCTATGCGCTCTTCAAGCAAACTCCCCGTCTCGCTGAACAGCATTATGTAAGGAGAATAATAGCAATGATAATGATGAGGAACGAACAGACAGACACACACACAACCACACGGGGCATTAACAAACGATGGTTTAAGTTCTAGACACGTGATTGAAGGGAATGCGCGTCCCCTTACTTTCACTCTCTCTCTCCAGTTACGATTGCGTATCGCTTTTTTCCCCGCAATATGTAGCACGAGGCATAAGCACAAAGGTGGTATATTTTTTGCAATTTATTTGCTTCATAATGCCCCGGGAAACCAGAAGAAGATTACTCAGTCCAGCTCAGGAGAGGCCCCTTCTTCCTAGCAACGAATGTTCCGCGTTTCCCCTAGAGGTTCCGCAAGGGGGGGGGGGGGGGTATTAACCAGATGAGGAATCCTGTTTTTGACAGTTTTTACGTTTTGCTAAGAGGGCCTCTCTCTCCCAGGTTTCCGAAAAAAAGATTCCGACAGTACTCCGGCAGCAGTTCCATAGCAGCGACTAGCACGCTTTGCCGTGCGCTCCCCCCTGTGGATTCCCTGATGTTCCCTATCAACAATATAATATATCCCATCAACTGTTGGGAATGGCTGTGAGGGACACACATAGTGAACGTCAGTAGTAGTTCGGTTCGGATATAGAGAATATAGAGGCAGCGTATTGCGACGGCCCGGTGGTGTAGTCGACAGCAGCGCCGATCTTCAAACGGCAGGACCGGGGTTCAAATCCCATATCCGGGACCGTCCCCCGTAGTGAGGACTGACTATCCAACTAAGTGACATCGGCAGTCTAGTAAGCCATTTTTGATGGCCGGCATGACCTTGGAGGCCGTTAAGCCAAGAAGATGAGAGGCAGCAGCGTAGGTCAATCTTCCAACTCCCGCCAGAGAGGTTTGGTGGTGGGTTTGCGTTTTTAAGCATTGCCGAATTCTACGGGTTTTTACCAGTGACCACCACCCAAGCTGGTATGGAACATATTCGAAAAATATGATCCAAGAAAACGACCCCCAACGCCGAACACTAATGCTCCCCCCACCAACGATGTTTTCGTTTCTTCTTCTTATGGTGAGCCCCGACTCTTTTCGGTAGCACGAATTCCGTTTACGATGCAGAGCAAAGCAAGGAAAAAACCCCCAAAACAAGACACAGAGTTCGGTGTTAGGCGCCAGTTCGCGCGTATGCTCCCTCTGAGAGCAAGCAAACAGGAAATGCGCAAACGGACAAAAGGGACCTTTTTTTTTTTTGATACCCCACAAACGGCGCGCTCTCGAAGGTGAAGGGTTTTAGGGATTCCTTTTGAAACCCAGAAGAAGAAGAAAAAACTCCATGGCGAGTTCTTCCTGTTCCCTCCAGAGTTATGGTGGCTGTATTTTCTTCCGTCAGCCAGTAGAAGAAGCGTGTGACTGTGTGTGTCTTTGGGTCGGAAATAAAAAGAACAAGATAAAGCTGCTTAAGTTCGCTGGACAGAAGAGACAGCACATTTCCTTGCGCCACACCACCACCACCACCGTGAATCCTTGTTACAGCCAGCGGTGCCATGGAACGGTGGTGAGAGTTAAGCCCTCGGAAAACTCTCTTGTGACTGTATGCGTTCCACAGATTCGAGTAGGGGATTAGATAAGGCCCAGTGGTGTTCTCCGTGCTGTCTCACAGTCCACCATCATTGCCCTTAAGATTGAGAATTTCCTTGCAGCACAAACATGGCAACTTCTCGAAATCGAATGCAAAAAATAAGGGCAAATATCGCGCCGTGGCTCTTTTGTGGCCCCTTTTTTTTATGTGCAACATGAGAAACAGTAAGGAAGCAACCGAACGGGGTGTATCGGAACATACCACAATCAGGAACAGGCACAGAGACACGAAGAAGGAAATTGAAATATTTCGATGGACGAAAGCAGAAGAGAGCGAACGAACCCTTCCTTCCTTCCTATACTCCCTAACCCAGAACAAGCACCGAAGGAACCAAAAATTGGGCTCGTAAAGGATGATGAAGTATTGAAATGTAAGAAAAATTGTTTCCCCCTTTTGCACGTTTCGCTTATGGCGGAGGTTGCGCTACCGAAATCTTCCTTCCTTATTGGCCATACACACCTTGGAGGATAACGATACGAGTCCCAGGATGAAGCACCCGAGCAGGGAATCGAAAACGGAAACCCAAAGGAAGACCGAAGAAGAAAAAAAAATGCTCCTATAAACCGTAGCAACGTAGAGCAACGTGGAGTTTGTGGATTATTTTTACCCAAATTCTATTCCACTCGCTCCATTCCAAGCGGAAAGCCGACACGGCGGTGGCAAAATGTCTAAACCTTCTGGACAGAATAACGCCTGGGCCTCCGGATATAATGCTGACTCTTAACACCGCGCACCACAACCAGCAACGGAACTGCAGTTATTGTTGGGGTTAATTTTTTTAAAGATTAATTCTTGGCCCTCTCGGCAGCAAATGAGGAGAAAGCAAAAAACTTTCAATTGCATTTTAACGCGGTTTAAAGGTTAATAAATGTGGCGGTTAGAGGGGTTCAACCGCTTTCCCCGTCCCAAGGGTACGATATCTCATACAATTGTGCCTTAAGTACGGAGAGAAACAATATTCGGGAAGCTTAAAATTTTCGGTCAAATTAAATGTGGTCAATTGGAGGATAAGAGTGTAGTTTAAATAGGGCAGTGTTAATAAGAATAGATAAGAATTATATATTGAACACATTAATAAGCAAAAGTAGGATTAAACAACCAACTAACCAACAATTTATAAAAAAATATTGTAAAAACTGAAAAGAAATAGTAATAAATATTAAACAGTAAAAAGGTAAAGCTAAACAACAGCAAACAGGCATTAAATTAATTAATTGTTTATTCTTAAGCAATCAACACATCTGCAAACGAAACATAACATGTACAGGGTGTTCAATAAGTTCGAATACAACTTTTCATCGATTTTTAGTTCTGCACTCTGTGTAATTCTGTGTATTAATATTGGTGTCAGCTTTAGTATCATGCATTAGGCTAACCGTTGCATGTGGTGTCCACTAACTGTCACTTAGTTTGTGAACACTGTGCACGATGAAAGAGTGCCGCGATTTTATAGTAAAATTGTTTGTGTGAGGTGAGCAGCCCGGCGACACTTTCCGGCGGTTGAAAACTCACGGAGTGAAGCGGAATTTTACTTACACTACCATCCGTCGGTACCGGGAGACGGGCTCGACAAAGGACCGTATAAGATCCGGGCGGCCGCGTTCATCAAAGTGGTGAGGGAGCGGATCCGTCGAAAAATGTCCCGCTCGATCTGGAAGACTGCTGCTGACCTGACCTGTCAATCGGGACAACTCACACTATTATGAAGAATTATCTAGGGTACAAGCCGTACAAGAAACGTAAAGTACAAGGAGTAACGGAGGCTGCAAAGAAGAAAAGGCTGGACAGATGAAAATTGATACTTTCGCGGCACGCATTTCAGGAGTTCGTGTTTTCCGATAAGAAAAGCGTACTACAAAACTGAGGTTCGGGAGAAGGTTGTGGCTCAGGCACGTCAGGATCTCTTCGGTAAGTATCCTTACATTTTCCAATAAGACGACGCTCCGGTCTACACGGCGAATATCGTCCAAGCGTGGTGTCAGGAAATTGGACGGGGTTTCTAGATAAGATGTCATGGCCACCCAATTCCCCGGATCTCAATCCCCTTGATTACTATGTATGATCATACATGCTGGCCAAGCAAAGCGAGTATTAAGTGAACATTGAGTGAATCGAGCAATTCAAGAACGTTATTTTCCAAGATCTAAGACGAAATGCCGATGGAAACAGGTGCGTGCCACGTGCGGTTCGTTTGAGAAACGTCTCAAGCTCGTGGAAAAGTATAAAGGGTGGGTGCTCCCCCAACCTAATATGCCAAAAAGATAGTAAATAAACATGGCTTCAAAACATGGCATGGTCAAAAAAAATCTATCTTATGCCTACATTGTCTCGAATATATTGAACACCCTGTATTTGCCACATGAAAACAAACACACAGACACAAGTGCACAAACGAAACCAAAAAACCAGACACCGAAAAATGTATATATTCTTCTCCCTTGACCAAATAATCTCCCCCCTCCCCACCAAAGACCCCTTTCTACTTCAAAAATTGTCTAACAAATCCTCTACTGAGATGGCGACTCCAACAGTCAACTCTCCTCGCCCAGCCTCAGCTCGGTGCAATACAGAAATGAAAATGAATTGTTCCGCAACTGGAAAAACTCAAGTGCCAGCAGCAGCAGCAGCAGCAGAGCAGAGTCTTGTGCGATGTGGTGTTATTAATTGCTGCATGCTTTACCATCGGTACTTTTTGGCTGTCTGGAGCGTGTTTTGTAGCTTGTTTTTTTTTTACCTTTCACTCTAATAAGAGAAGTTTAGAAATTTACAACACTTGTGTCAGTTAATCATAGCAACTTTGGTGCATTTGCTCTAGTTTATCTATCTTTTTCCCATGCTTGAAGTGCTATGCAATTTACCCTGCAGAGTTGCAGGAACTTTGGAACGGATCACCGGAGAGGACACCGAATATTCGGCAACAGTTGCATGCATCTCCCCCTCCCCACTCTCCACAAAATAACCTTATCGATTACTACGTCTCTCCGCCAGCAACAATGCACAACACTTCCAACCCGATACAGTGAAGGTGTCATAATTAAGCGCGAGCCAATAATAGCAACGTACGGGAAGCAAGGAAAGCCTCAAGGGCAAAAGGGCTCATCATCAGGATGACATTCGCGAACAATGCATTGATCGTGTCCCGCACTTCGCAACCCGCGCTCCAAACGTCACATATCTCTTCCGGAGGCTGGGACTGCTATGACATCCTTCTCATGACAGGCGGTAGTCGTCAATGTCGCAAAACCCAACCCGATACTCTGCCCTTGCCCGCCCAGCGCCACCGATAGAGGAGAATCGATGAAATGTTTGGCAATGTATATGGTTGTGTTTGCCAAACCGTGTATCCGTATTATCGGGACGTAGGGAAATTATGATTCGGTATTTTTGTCCATGTTGCTCGTTTTCAACATCATCTGCTCCATTATTAATTCTTAATTAAGTGCTTAACTCCCACACTACGGGGCTATGGCGGGAAATTTGGTACCCATTGTGCACTGCCGCACGGTGGGTTTAGGTGGACAAAATAACAGGAAAAAATTGGAGAAGGACAATAAAGTTGCACAAAGAGAATTTAAGTTTGTATAAATTGCTTAGTGAAATTAGTAAGCTTGGGGACACATATAATAGTTACATAAATCGTAAAAGAATAGTAAATATAAGACGTATTTTACAGAAAAAAAGCACAAAAAAAGGTAAAACCATCAAACATCCCGCCGTGCATCCAGCGATTGGTAATGAACAAACAAACTCAGAAATGGGGAGTTCAGCGGAAATTGTTACCACGGTTGGCTCAATTATGGTTTCGGAATACAATTCTGTGTGAATGTGTGTGTGTGTGCGGGCTTTAAATTTAAATCGTATCGTGAAATTGTATTATTGTTTAATTTGATTGCTATTCACCAAACATGAGCGGTAAAAAATGGCGGTAAGTTGGTAGGGAACAAAGTACAAATAAAACGAAACACATGGAATGAGGAGTGTTTTTGTTGTTGTCAATATTTGTGTCCCCTTTGTGATATAAGAATGCTTGCCGGATTTATGAATTTATCAATAAGCAAATTATAACTCCGATTCCAATTCCAAAGTACGCAATCTGACGCTCGGTCGATTTATGTGATGTTTCGAATTTGAAAGTGTCCCCTGCCCTTGGTGGGACACCTCGGTAGTGAGAAAGAGCGAACTAACGAACGTCTTTATACGTCAAACGACGTCCCAATGGAACATGAACAGCGGCAGAAATAGAGAAACCGGCGAGAACAACTTCAGACGGTCACAATATGTGGCGGGGCGCGCCCGCGCACACACATGTAAGGTTTCCACCATAAAACGCAGCCTTCGCCACGGATCGTAAAGCCCACCCGGCAGCATCCCCCGAATGCCCGTCCGGCCTACCGCTCCCACCCGCCACCTTGCTGGGAGCTCTCGAAGCGGGCGCGTGAAGTCATAAAAACTTAACTCGGCGAAGAAAACGGAGCCGACAAAAATGTCACACACGTTCACAGGGAGCGCGCCAAAAGCAACACAGAGAGCGAGCGATACACCCAGCGAACGAGTGTTTCGAAGCAATAGGCGAAAGGCACGCGCTTCGAGAGGGTGTCTTTATAGTTCCTTGAGCTGTGTTTTCCCTTTGAAGTTTTGTCTCTCCAGTCCGGATTCTAACACGCCGAGAAGAAAAGCGAGGAAAACGTTGGGCGAGAAATTGTCCCTAAGGATACTTCCTCGCGCTGTCAGCAGTTTTTCGAGTGTTGTTGGGATAAAGGAAAATGCGAAGAAACTAAAAGCTGAAACAAGAACAGCTGAGAGACGCGTGAAACGAGGCTTTGGTGTGAGGGAATGACGGGACAGCTGTAAAATCTTCGCCGGTAAAGCAGAATGCTGGGTGTGCATTCCGGTGTGGAGGCGCGTTTGTTTGTTTCCGTGCAGCATTTTTGGGTTTGCTTTTGTTACACGGTCGCTTGTACATCTTCAGCTTGTTGTGGACCTAATATAGGGTTTTGTTTTAAGTTATGCGCTTTGCTGTGTTGTGAAGAATGCAAGCACATGTTCAAACAATACATCCGAACAAGATGAGTCACCATGGTAACCCACACACCCATCGAAACATCGAAAGAATTAAACAGCTGTCACTTTGACATCTCCCAATGCGGGATCTCTTTTTGGATTTAAATTGGAAATTTTCTAATCCTTTCCCTCGGCCATTTCTCATTAATACCGAAATAAGCTAGTGTGAATTGTAGAATTAAATTAAAGCACCCAAATAACGATTGATTGACACTGATTATACACACACACACGCACGCTTGCCGAATCCGTATCTCCACCCAACAACACAATCATCATCATCATTATTATGCTTTCGTTATTACCAAGCTGAAATTGTTCAAATTTAATCAACGAAATTCTGCGTCGAACGTGATGGCCGGGCTTGTGCACCAACGAACAACCCAGCATCTAATAATATTAAGGCAGCATTTGTGTGCGTCGCTGTGAGGCACATTAATTTCGGTAAAACAAATTGCAATACTCACTTGATGTTGGGCTTCGCCTTGTTGATCATCATTTCGCACTGTGGGCAGTACTGTTCCGTGCGCAAATGCTTCATAATGCAGCTGTGGCAAACTGCAACCGCCATCCACCAGGTTCCGGAGAAAAAGGAAAAACAAGAGAAAATATACATTCCATTAGTGGTACTGTGTGACCGGGTGTGTGTGTATTGTGTGGGGTAATCGAAGGAAAAACTGCATGCAAAAATATTGGTCCTAGCGCTCTTGGTAAACATTAATAAACGCTAGTTTATTATCCTTTTTGACTAGTTGCAGCACACACACGCAAAGGGGCACATTCTTTCGAGGTGGAGGTTTTGCATTGCAATGTTGGTGGTACACCTCTACGTCATCATAATTAGAAGCCACATTTAAACTGATACGTCACGCGCCTTAGTCAACGTGCGTGTGGGACAAAGAGTGAGATAGCGCGAGTTGCGGGAAACGCATCTTCATAATACCTATCATCATCATCATTCGCTCACCAGCTGTCATCCGAAAAATGTGTCATCTAGTAGTAGCAGATAAGCAGTGGCGTTTGGTGATGTGCAGGGCAGGGTGCGCCGCGAGGCGTCATTTCGTTCAAGCGCCCTTACTAAGCTCATGAAACGAAGTGCTCGGTTTGACGTTTTGGACAGCATCATCCGGGATCCGGGCGCACAAAATATCTCTCTGTGGTGGTGGGTAATGTTGGCGTACTCTTCGAAATGAATAGTGTTTTAGTTTTGTGGTTATCACCCCCAGACCACCCTACCCCTCGGACTCAACTTCATCCACAGTTTTGGCTGTGCGCGGCGCGGGTTTCTTCTTTTTTCATGTGTGTGTGTGTGTGTGTGTGTGTGTGTGTGTGTGTGTGTGTGTGTGTATTCCCGCCGCTTCTTTGTTGCGGGCGCTCAACATGCTCCACAGACGGTGCTGTATGGGTGCGAGATGTGGTGTGATGGACGGAACACACATTCTAAGCGCAATATGTTTCCTGTTCCCTCAACAACCATCTGCATCCTCTTCTTACCCTCCCCCAACCCCTTCTCTCTTGTGTGGTTTTCAGAAACAACGATACGTCGACGCATCGATGTTACCCGCTTGCTGTGCATGTGTGTATATATTGTAAACAAACGCCGCCTAACTGTCAACTGTTCCACTGACAGTTCGCCGGTTCGCGCGCGCCTACTTTGTGTTCGTGTTGGTGTGTATATATGTTTTGCTTAAATTCACCATCGGAAAAGATTGATATTGCGTGTGCGTGTGTATGTGTGCCGCACGCGTGTTTGTTTATTGCTCGCGCGCAAATCAAATCTCGTTCAAGCGTATCTAATTGGGAAACGGTGCCACAACAACAACAACAACAACAACAAAGCAAACTAAACCCCGACAGAGAAGAAGGTTACTTACAGGAATGCAAACACTCGACGATCGTGGTTGCATCGATCAGATAGCCCTTGCAAAGGTTACACGTGATGCAGGGATAGACGGACCCGAGCGTTACCCGGCTCGGTCGGTACGGTGACAGCGGCCCAGCACTGCCAAACATTGCCGCTGTCGCGCCCGTGACGTCATCGGACGCCGCCGTCGTGGTTGTCGTGGAGATGCTGATTGCCGTTGCAACCGTTGGTGGTGTAATGGTGGTGCCGTTGGTCGTATCGGCGGCCACCGACACCTTCACCGGTGTGCCCTCGCTGGCCATTTCCGTGCTAGCGGACAACGGTGCGTCGCCCGACAGGACGTCGCTGTTTGGTGGCAGCAGAACCATTTGATGGTTGGGGGTAAGTTGAGTGGTTAGATGAGTGAGGGAGAGGGGATAAAGGTGAGTCCTCGACACACTTGCTGAAAAGGGCGAGTGGTTAGCGAGGCGCAGGGGGCGGAATGATATTGCTTTTTAATCCTTTCGAAATTGACAACGAGCTACCGGGGCCTCCAGCAGTAGTGGCAGCGGCATGTTGACGTTGTGTCTCGCTTTTCCGATTAATCCAAAGACTCGGCGCAATTTTCACTCACTTACACACGCAATCACAGTATGCCCTGGTTTAATTTTTCTTTTTCTTCTCACACTCAACGCACTCACACACACACACAAATTGAAAAGGCAATCTCACCGCTCACTTGGATATTCGCAACCCGTGAGGCCCACAACACCACTCCCGGAGGGGGCTATGATTTGCAGCAATTTGGTTTTCTTTTCTTCGCAAATAGCCCTCTTTGATGTTTGCACTTTTTCTTCTATGCCGACGACACTCTATTCTTCTTTTCAGGCTCCTCTCTTCAGCACGTTTCACCGTGTGCGTGTGTGTGTGCGTCAGACACAATTTTATTTTTCACTCCGCTTTAACCCAACTCAACATGCGCGCACACACAACTTTTTTTTTCTCCACATCAAAGAGAACAATACACTGGCTTTGTTATTTTTTCCCTCCCTTTTGCTTCTTCTTTCTTCCTTTTTTCACGTTGCGCTGAGCTGCATTTACACACGTACACACATGCACTTCCCTTCTATACAACTTTCGTTGCTGCTAAGAGAATGCTGCACAGAGCGACGAATTTCTTCTCTGGATGCAATTTATTACCTTTATTTGCACTTTTACACACACACACACACTCAAAGCCCTTGCACTTAAGTGAACGCTTGTGAAGGCCACGATGCACAAACGCACTCACACACAAAAACAACGCGCGGGCGCAAATACACCGTTGTTGACGGAATATGTTTGCGAGGAAGCGAGGTAAACGCGAGCGAAAGAGAGAGAGAGAGAGATAGAGCAAAAACGGCTCCCGTTGATCGCGAGCGCACACACCAAACACACACACACACAGAAAGGTTTTCCGACGAACTGATCTTTCTATTCCTTTGCCTTTTCTTCTTTGACTCAACACAAATTTTGGGAATTTTCCATCCGCGTTTCACTTATTCCTCTGTGTAAATATTATGCAGCTTACAACACATCAACACACTCTGGCACACGGGTAATATTTTCGTTGCAACTTGCACTTTTCTACTTAACCAACTTCACTTGATTTGTTTCAATTTCCAGAAGCAACTAATTTTTGTACGCCGATCGCGCGCGCGCTCTTATTTTCCCACACTTTCCGTAAATGATTCTCACTTACACCAGCAGCTCTGCAACCCCTGCAGCGGGATCGTCAACCAGCAAACAACACCGGCTGCGCTTCAGCGAAGAAAAACTAGAAAAAAACGCACTAACACCAGCTTGCTTCGATCGAGCAAAAGTGATGCTTCACCTTTCGCCGCTTGTCGGTAAGGGTAAGGGGGGGGGGCACTTGGTAACGGTGGTGATAGCGGTAGCGACGTCTACTGGAAACATGCACACACTCACACAGTTACGCGTGCGCGAATTCAACTGCCATAGCGTATATGTGTACCGGCAGCAAGCGATTGCGTTGTTTACGACCAAATACGATGCACATCCGAACGAGGCGACGTTTCGAAGAACTCTGCCGCTACGAACTCAACTCAACACAGCGCACACCTTGTGTACGCGTTTGGCTATACACACGGCCGAGCGCATGTGTACATAATAAGTGTGGAGTGCACCCACGGATGAGTGCGTCACTCACCACTATATACTTGGTTCGGTTATGTTTGGTGAATTGAGCCGCTCGCCTTTGCCGTTCGAGCACTCAGCACGCGTTCACGATACACGGGTACAGGGCTTGCTGACTAATTGCGACGCAACAAGAGGGCACTACGGACACTTCGAATGTGCGCGCTATTAAAATTAGTGTTATCACTTACAAACTGACGTAGGATATATTTTTATGATTTTTAGTGGCACCAAATTGTGCACTCACTCACAATGTTCCTCAAGCTGATTGTTATTTACTGAGTCTAATTGTACAACTTCCAGCGCTGTAAGCTGAGGACCGTTCAACCGCACAACCTAACCGGTCGAAGCTGCCAGAAAAACTGATCCGTTTTCGCAACCAAACTATGTACTGCACCGGGAACGCACGCCAGTGAGCACATACACACAACGGTCCTCAACAGCACGTCATCACCTTTCTCCCTTCTCAATCAGCTTCGCTCGCTCACACGCTTTTTCACTCACGCCTGCAACTCATCCGCTCACCAGTTTCTAAACGTTCATTTATTATTCCATCAGCAGTTTTGGTAACAGTTTGCTCACTCGTTTACTCGCTTCCAGTACAGGCTCATTCTCTCTCTCTCTCTCTCTCTCTCTCATTCTTTCTCTTTCATGATCTCTACCAGCGAGCGGTATATAATGCGCTGTACGGTACGGACAAATATAAGTGCTCTCTTGGGGATGCTTACCCGTTTCTTCTACCAAACTGCACCCTTCAAAACCCTGCTGTACCAACTCACAGATCTTCGCACCCTTTATATACTGCTGCCTGCGTTGTACATAGAAAAGCAAGCACTCACTCAGCAGCTTCGTGTAAATATTCCAACCAGCGTAGCGAAAGGCTCGTGAGTGTTTCACGTCGATGTTTAAAGCTGTGTATGTGTGTGCATGTGAGCGACAGGGTTAACATTATAATAAATTAGAAACAGTTGGAAACGGCTTTTTTGCTGTAGTTTTGCAGGGTAGTACGGTTTCAATACGATGAGAAGTTGTTTCTTCGCTCGCGCGCTTGTGTGTGTGTGCGTGTTTGTTACCTCCTTTTACACTCAACTGTTTTTCTAGCTTTATTTACAATTCTTGTTTTTTTTTTTCGCCCTATCGATAAGGTTGTCATTTGGATCATTTATTTTAAGTCTATGTACAGTTTGGCTTATCGTCCGGACCAGGTTCGCCACATTGTATTTTACAACAAGTACAGTACGCTATTTGCTTAATCGAGTGCACGGATAGATAACAACCCGCCGCGTGCATTCGCCCCCTTGCCCTAGCAATGTAATTTGATTCGTTCGCTCATTAGCAACGGACGCACAGTTGCTGGAATTCGATAAATTAATCAACATAGTATGTTGAGAGACTCATGAACGTCAGCATCAACAGTCACCATCCCCACCACCATCATGATCACCATCAACCACAACCACACACTCAAACGCAGTCTCGTTAGGCGTTCCATATCCAGCCGAGGGCCACAGCTGCTCCGTGTCTGTTGTTTGCCTTTCATCTTCCTTTTTTTTTCCTGTTGTTGGTGTTGTATTCCTTATTTTGTTGCCCATCAGGCACACGCTACAAATCAAACACGTACGGAGCGCTTTACATAACAAGTCACCCGTAACGATTCCTCCAACATCACCACCACATCGACGGTGTGAGCACCACCCCGTATGCAGCCCAGTTCGATATTGGTTAAAACGATTTTATAGCATCGGGAACGACTTTTGGCGCCCTATTAACGAGAAATGTTCCGTTCCCGCCCTCCTCCGGTTGCTCCGGCTTCCTGCTTCCACCACCACACCAAGGCACAGCATAGTCTAGCAGGAACAACGTTTCATGTCATCAGCTGCTGAAATCAAAAATTCAGCATCGCCAAGCAAAGAGCCGCTCAGCGCCCAACAACGCAAATAAAAAGCTGGGAGAGAGAGGAAACAAAACAACAAAAAAAAACAACCAAACTGAGCCGCTTGTTTACGCGGCCCGTTATGCTTGTAGTTTGGTAGGGAAAAATAATCATTTCATTGTGACTGTTTGTATGTGCATGTGCACGTATATATATGTGTGTGTGTGTGTGTGTGTGGGAACGGTTGTGTACTTTTGCAAAGAATCACTAGTATATAATAACATATCTGAAGTGCAGGCGTTTTTTTTCCTTTTCCTTTATTTTATTCCCTCAAAAAACGAAGCAATTTCAAACGAACGCGTGAGCATGAGAGAGCGAGCGAGAGAGTGAGAGAACTGAAGTGTAAGAAAAACAGAGACAAAACATGCTCTTCGCTGTGACGGCTGAAGAAATACAGGGAGAAAAACACAATCAAAGCAACCGCACGAGCAGCTATGGTGAATTTCTCCACTCAGTGAGACCGTCTCATTTCCATACTCACCACTGACACAGAAACGTGAGTGCTGTGTGAGCGGCTGTACAGCTTTAAACCAACATTATATAGAAGATAGAGGAGCAGTTGCATTTTTTTAACAGATTACATGCATTGTTAGCGTGAATAATCTGTATTTTAGAAATTATTCATCAAAAGTAAACTCCATCATTTTTCTTTAATAAATGGTTGAATGATGGTAATACAAATGCTTTGAGTAGTAATGCCTTCATTCGATTGAATTCACAGTATTTTCTATATATTCCTTAAGAACGGCTTAGAGGTACGAAAAATTTAAAGAATATACCACAATATGGAAAACAAATCGTAGAATGAAATAATAAAATAATAATAAAAATATCTTTTTTCCCATTTCAATTTCTTCACCATTCCCTTGCCAATATCACCGACCACTCACCAATATTTACAAAACACTCAACACTCACTCAACCTTTCATCGAAAAAAAAAGCCGTTCGCCTTTCCGTACCTTTCCAACCATGGCCGCTCCCAACCAAACACCTCTTTCCTTTTGCTTATATCAAAATGTGCGTACAATTTAATGTGAGTGCACAGCAAGCGTCACTCACCAGCAGGGCCGTACTCGCTATGGCGAGCGCCCTGCGAGTGTGTTTGTGGGCACACAGTGGGCGGAAAGTATATAAGCTGCGAGTGAACGAATGCTACACAAGAAAAGAAAAGGGGGCAAAAAAAACAACAACGCGCGCGCTACCCTTAAAACATATAACGTTTGACCGAAATTTGTAATACGCTTCGCAAGACGGTTTGGAAAATTTAACATCGGCTAAGGAGTGCTCGTGCAAAAAAGCTAGCTCCCCGTGCGCGTTCCGTTTCCGGATTCGTGGACGGAGACGATTTGACGTGTTGACCGAATTTCTTGTCCCAACTACCCGTTTGCAGACATCTTCGTCGTGATGCGTCGTCGTCACTTACAATTTGTGGCACAAATTCAAACCCTCAGCTTCTACCATATCGCCCTATTGAAAATATGGTTGATTTCTCGAGGGGTTCAATACTAAGTGCTTCGTCTTCTGGTCGGTCCCGGTACCCTTCCTTGTACCGTGGCGTAATGCACCCCATCGTTGCTGCTAGAAATTCACAAAACCTCACTCACACACTCGCTCACTCACTCGCTCGCTCACTGCAGCACTGCTGACGGATGTAAAAATTCTACGAACTGTCAAACACACGGAACGGATTGGAAGAAAAGAATACAACACAAACACACCAACAAATGCGTAGGCCTCTCCTCTGCTCGGCAAATGCACCAGAAGTAGCGCGCCCCGGGTATGAGTTTGATCGAGTTTTCGAGGATTTGCTCTTTTAATTTAATTTATTTCACTATTTCTAACCGACGCGCGAAAATCTCCCCAGCCCGGCCTTGGCAGGCAAATACATTTAGCTTAGATCGAATAAAATAAAAACATAAATAACGCGCCCGAAAAGGCCGCGAACGGCCGCAACAGAACAAGCCGCCACTTCATCAGACCCGAAATCGTTTCCCATCATCGACATCTGGCAGCAGTAAAAGGTGAAAGTCATTCAAATTCCAAAATAACGCTAAAACCACGCGCGAAAACCTCGCCGGTAGGAATTTTCTATCGTTCACCGTCGCTGCCCGCTGGGGTACCGCCCGATACCCGCCCGATGACATGTTTTATGGGGAAAACCCACCTTTTTACCTTCTACGCTCTATGGTGTCATTACAAAAAAAAGGGGCGCGTTTGCCAAAAAACCGCGCTCGGTGCGTTGGGAAGACAGCTCCAGCATTCGGACGGTCCTTACGCGGACCATGTGAGTGTGTGGCGCGAACTAAACGGTGCGGAAACATGTCTAAATCTATTCACGAGCCTCGGCACCAAACCACAAATGTCCGCCGCCGGGTTTTTGGGGATGGTCCGGCCGCGACAACTAATGCCATTTCGAGCGAAAGGTTGAATAAAAGTCGCATCGTCGTCTGAGAACTCTGGGAGGGTTTGGGGTTTTTTTCCCCCATAGCGGCAACAACAAAAACAACAAGAAAAAACACACACACACATGCACCCGAGTGTCCCAAAACCTTGTCGAAAAAGCAACGACGACCAAACGTTGATCCCGGGCTAACCTTCGCTGTGAAAATGCACCAAATGTCCTTTCGCTCGCGTGACGGGGTCCATCGTAGCAGCAATTGTTTCGCTGTGTGTCCTCCGCAATGCACTCCGTGCGATGCACCCGATGCATAAACAGCCCCAAAATCCGTCAGGTGCATCCAGCAAGCACCATTGGCATGGATCGATTGCGGGTTCCCGCGCATTGGCTACGCGAGACCACGAGAGACCGGCAGGCACGTAGCACTATCATGATCCTTTCCAGCGTAGCCAGTCCCGGTACCGATGCGTATATCGGACGGACCGCGGAACCGGAAAGTGTCCCGTACCCCTTTTTCTGTTCCCTCCCTTCGCGGAGGTTAGCTTTTGTGTCAATTTTGCGCCAACTGCACTGCAGGTGTTTAACAATGGCAATCCAAGCGTCACTCCCGAAAAACTCAAGCAAACGACCGTCGTCGTCGGCACCACGGCAAAGACCGTAACAGCAGCGCGTAGCCACCGGCAACGTCAATACGAGATCGGTACGATTCCATCAAACTCACACTCGACCCCAAACACGCGGGTAAAAGGGTTTCGGTGGCCATCAGCCATCAGTTTGACCGGTGCAGGAGCAGGCTCTAGCTTCTAGCGGATTGAAGTTGAGCTTCTTTTTTGATGAAGTGCGCGCTTTCGGCCGCTCGATGCCACCGAGTCGAGGATACAGATGTAGCCATACACACACACACACCTTGGTCTTTGACAGGTTCCACTTTTCTAAAGGACACACACACACACGCAAGCCAGGGGACATCATCCACCCCGGCGCTATTATTTTGAAAGCAAATTGACTGAAGAGCTTATCGCGAGTGTCTGCGAGTTTTGACGTTGACCACGGGGCCCTTTTGCCAAAGAAGTGCGCGTTACGCAAACACGATCCACGCGAAAGGGGTTTTCTTTTTTTTATTTACCCCCTACGTAGCCGTACATTGTGTCCTCAACAATCCACTCGACAGCGGAATGCGGAACGTGTATAACTGGGGGCCAATTTTAAGGGTGTGCTGGTACGGGATCACCGGAAGCGCATCATGATGCTGGGAAATGTAGAAGCACATCGGTTAATGCAGCCGGTAAGTGACTTCATTATCTGCCGTGGGGTTGCACCGGGTTACGGGACGACGCGCCCGAATCGGATCGGATCGGATGACGGTGCGGTGTGCGGGATAAACGGCCAACGGTGAAGGGTGGATCAATTATGAAACAGGCATGCAACAGGGCGGTATGACATTTCTGTTTGCTTTTGCGGGCGGCCCGTTTGCATCCCCGGCGGGCTCATTTGGTGGCGAATTTAAGGCGTTTATTCTTTTGGGGCTATGACGTGAATTCGTTTATTTTGGAGCGCGAAAGAGATGTGTTTAAAGTGTTGGTAAATGGATTTTCTTGTAGCAAGGAACAGCAAAAGAATTTCCTCAAATGATGGGCTTCAAGTTCAAGAATTAAAAATTAATTTACAAGCTGATGTTAACATAAAGTCTGCAAAGGCAATAACGATCGTGTAGTATCTGCTAGCCAGTTTTCTGATGTAGCATGATCTTGGATGGTTCTGAGCACTGTTCCTATTCATTTGTTACGTTTAAAATGCAAACAATTGTATGCATTTTCTGCTCATCACACCGGCCTGATCTCCCACAGCACCAAAGAACGCTAAAACTTCTGTATATTTTACTACACCTATCGGCGCCGCTGGGGCCGATGGATGACCCCGGGATCAGCCTCCATTAAAGAAGCAGTTGCATATCGATGAAGCCTTTGGGGGCTGCGCTATAATTCCATCCAGCGAGTTTGCTTTGCCTGGAAGGCTAGAATGAATGAATAACGACGTCCATGCGGCTGTTGAAGTCTTACAGCAGTCGAGCAGCACATGCTCGAAGAACTCCGAACACCGATTCGAGTGGATGTAAATAATTTATTAGGTGAACTTTATGGTGGTGCGCCGACGTTCATCTTTACGAGATGTATGTGTTGCGAGGCAACATCTGTAATCTAAAATCTAAAATCGAGTCTTAAGTTCTGCGGCCGCATCTCAAGTTATCTTTTACCTCCGCGCAACTGGGGATCGTAACGCATAACGAGTTTAGACAACAGCAGCTTAGAGACGCATCGTTTGGCATCAGAAGATTGATAGCTTTTACCAAGTACAGCTTCTTTTTGGTGCAACTAGTAAATGGAAGAAGTTTTTGGGATTTAAATAATGGATTGCTCTTGAAGATCGCCACTTCTTCTTCTGGGTCTGCTCAGGATTGAGCACCTATTTCCTATCCGTTTCCAGGAAACTCGGCCTAGGACTGCAGTCCTCCATTCACGGCTGCATCCGATCTCCTCTACGCCTGCTGACGAGAACCTTCTTGGTGGGGCATGAGTCCGGCATCCTCATCACGTGCCCCAGCCAACGTATCCTTCCGGGTTTGACTACCGTCAGGATATCAGCACCGCCAAACAGTTCAGCTAGCTTGTGGTTCATTCTCCTTCCCCTCAAGCCTTACTCGCACACACCGCCAAATGGCGGATGCATTGGCGTCCTTCGTCAGTGTAGCCCAGGCCTCGAACCGCAGAGGACTGCCGGACGTGTTAAGGTGAGGTGAATCGTGCATTTCGTGTGTTGTTGTAGTCTTCTGGATCGCAGGAGTTTGTAGAGTCCATAGTAGGCACGTAGCAAGGTAGCAGAACTCCTCTACCACCTCGAGATAGTCGCCGTCAACTGATACTCTTCTTCCGAGTCGGGCTCTATCATGATCAGAGCCTCCGCAAACAGGCATTTTGTCTTCATCGCATTGATCCTCAATCCAATTCTATTGGCCTCCAAGTTGTCCGTCCGATGATGTCGATGACATCCGCGAAGCCAAAGAATTGGAGATATCGGGTGAAAATCGTGCCCCAGATATCGATGCCCGCGCTTCGCATGAGACCCTCCAGAGCGATGTTGAACAACAAATAGGGGAGTCCGTCCCCTTGTCCCTTGATTCCGACAGCATGCTCGAAATTCTCATCTTGCACTGCACCCCGTCCATAGTGGCCCTTAGCTGGGAATCCGTACTGCTGCATGGTGTTCCATAGTTCGGTCCGATCTATGGTATCGTAGGCCACCTTGAAGTCAATGAACAGGTGATGCGTAGGGATCTGGTGCTCCCGGCATTTTTGGAGGATCTGCGCGAAGAGTAAAGATTTGGTCGGTTGTTGGTTTGCCTCCAACAAATCCACCTTGGTAGCTTCCGACGAAATCTGTAGCAAGGGGCTCCAGTCTGCAGAAGAGTATTCGGGACAGGATCTTGCAGGCAGCATTCAAGGCTGTGATGGCCTGGAAGTTAGCACAGTTCATCGCCCTTTTTGTTTCCACTCGTCCGGTAATCTTAATGTATGCCTGAAGAACATTATAGAAATTATAGCTTCGTGTAGATGTGAACTACACCATTGGCACCATCTGCAAATGCAGATTCTGTCGTGAAAGACTTGGCTCCAGCTACCGCAAAAGGGCATATCAAACATTCGGCCACGAAGAGCGTTCTTAAGTCATGGAAAACATTATTATGTCAGAAAAATAAAGAGTGAGTTTATGAAGGCCTTAGAGGATTATTGTAATATAAACAAAATTATATCTTCCCGTGCACCAAGAAATCATTGCGAGCACGATGCTGTGCTTCAGTAAGGCAACACAATTAATTCTCATTAACTTTACGCATTCCTCCATTACCGCTCATCATTACGATTTCCACAGGCCACCTCATTTTTCCTTTAGATTTTACCACACGAAAGCTCATTAATTTATTCAGTGCGTCCAAGCATCGTCCTCACCCGAACAAAGCATTTTGGGGCGGGAAAGAATTGCCAGCATTTCAAATTAAACATCTCCTACCATCCATCGTACAGGTGATGAAGATTCACCAAAACGTTCGTTTCAATCTCGTTCGGAATACGGTTGGCACGCACTTGCCTCCAACCCATCACGAAACGGTTCGAGACCGATATAATTTAATTTATTATGTTCCCAAATCTTCAACACGCCTCCCGTGCCAACCCCCATTTCCCTTGCTGGTGGCCGCGAAACTTTCTCGATGGAAAGGACTTTAGCTTTTTGCCCACCGGAACGTGGCATTTCTTCGGGAAACTATTTCTATTTATAACGCCCCCGCTGGTGGAAACTTTTGCCGAACTCGGTGCGTCTAATGAGATATGCCAACATTGCCCCACGAAAGTCAGTTGCATGCACCCGGCTGAAGACATGAACCTCGGGCGGTTTACACGACGAATTAAACGTCCAACAGGGCCGAGCTGCGCTGAGCTGAAGTTTGAGTGGTCTCTGCAGGAAGACGGTGAGTCTTCCTCGGCCTTCCTTACCTACTGCCGCGTGCCAGTAAACGGACGTTCATTAGTCAAAATGTTGTGCAAATTTAGTTTCCCATACGCCTTACCACTGTGGTACAATGTCCAATGTCCCCGAGGTGGAATTTATGCATGCACAGTTTTCAAGATTTCCATCCCCTACCTGGTAGTTGATTCGCTGGATACGTGGCAACGTCTATCCCGATTTCCTGATCGATGCAACGTGGTCGTGACTGTTATGTACCGGGCGGGACAACAACAACAACAGCTCCCGTTAATTACGTACTCGAGGCGCCGTTACGGTACGCCGAGCGCTGGAAGTTTATGTGCCTACGCTCCATCATCGCTGTATACTGCAATCAGTGCAAACCGTCAACTGCCGGAAGTAGCTGACCCGGTAGGGCGACTACTGTAAACGGCCGTACACACACACACACACACACACGCATTTACTACTTGCTTAAAATGATTAGCTTCCGGTTAATGGTACATAATTCTACCGCCGCCCAAAAGCCACCACTAACCGAACTAATGGCGCTAGCTGGAGCGGCAGTACATTGTCAGCTTGTCAGATTTAACTGCGCTGCTAGAAATCAAACACTATACCCGGGTACGGGGTCTCACTTACCCCCGGTCCGTTCTCGCACCCCCAAGCCCTTACGCTTTGTTCGGAATGGTTGGAATGTTCCATCGGAAGCGATCCTTGAATTCCCATGAGGAATGCACTGTACTTCTTCATCCTTTCTCACTAAACATGAGTGCAAAAGCCATCATATTTGCATATGCCAGCGAGGTAATAGAATAGAAAAGCTGCCTTAAAACGCTTTCCACTGTAAAGGCTTCCCCTATAAGCACCCGTTTCCCCGGCAATCGTCCGCAAAACCGGGCAGAATGTGTTCGAACAAAACATTTCGCTTCGTAGATGTAGTCTCGATTTCTTCATCTTCCACCCCCGTACCATAACCCCCCCCCCCCCCCCCCCCCGTCCCCTCCGGACATCTTACCAGGGGAAAGATTATTTGTGCGCTCTGTTGCTTCCGAAACTGCTGCCCGGCTTAAGAAGGCAGATTACAGACGTATCCATTTCACGTTTTGCAAAACGTCTTCATCGCCAGTGCACCGGGTGTTTGTGTGTGTGTGTGTCTCTCTCTTCTAATACTTCCTACTGTCGTCTTCCAGCTTGCAGACAGAGACATGGCTTGGCCAAGCGGAGATCCTAGACAACACAGCAGACACTAACAGGCAAGACATCGTTGCCCAAAACGCCGGGTTCGAGCCGCCCGGAAGAAGGAAGCGCCTGCACGCTCGAATGCCTTTTCTTGTGAGCGATAGAGTGGGGTTCTAAAAACCCGAGGGCTTGCGACACTGGGTGCCGCAGAACGTGTTCGGTCGTGTGTCGCTTTTGCACACCTTTCTCCGGTGTCCTTTGGTACGATGACGGATGCCCTTCGCGCTGGATGCACACGCAGGCAAGGCAAGGCGTAAGAATGCTGTGCTGCTACAGCTCCGGTTTCTTAAAGTATTGCCGTCGCCCCCCCCCCCCCCCCTCCCCATCAATGCATCATCATTAGTTTGCCAGGGTCGGGTTTTTCCGTTCTAATTTCATTGTTTAATTATTCTGTCTAGTTTAACCGATCGAGTGTCACGGATGGTTTGCAACAAAATGGGAAGGGATGGTGAGAGAGGTGAAGCATGCATGGTTGCATGTTGCAGGATTAAGGACATTCAATTGTCAATTGGTTGCTTGGTGCAACACATGTGGCTGGTAGGACGGACGAGTTCCGTTCCGTCTTAGTGGCGAAGAAGGTCGAACGATCTTAGAAAGGTAGAACCACAGGGTAGAAGGGATATTCCTGAGCACTTAATCTATGTATCGACTAGCCAGTATTTACCTGCAAGCAACAATTATTATGTATTAAGCTGCAAATAATGGTGATGTGTGTAATACGATATTTGGTGCGATCAAAGGTTGTGGGAAATAATGGGAACTCTTCAAAGAATAAAGGGATGCTTCAAATCTTTGGGATTCTTGACGTCCTTCAATGCGAATTATTAGTCTTACTGAAGAATTCTTTTTACAGGCCGGTAACTTGGGAATTTATTCAAATTAAATCGCAATTCTGTGAGAACGAACTTCCAAAACATAATGAATTAATCAAAATATGGCATTAACTACTCTATCTGTGCAGGTTCTCAGTAACATCCGCGGCCATATTGCGTGAGCAGTTTGATACATCCCGTGCCGGGATTTCTCGTCCAGTTCATCCGCACAGCCTGTATCAATTATGAAGGTTAGTTAAAATACATAGCAAATAAGCACGTACTAGAACTGCACATTTGATCAGCCCTGGTGAGCGATGCAGAAGGCTTGTCCCGTACCGACCCGCACAGAGGAAACGGCTCGTACCGTCGACAAGTGTGCTCATTTTCATTTCGCAACTCCCCAAACCAAACCCTAACCGACCATATGAACCTGACGTACCTTCTATTAGCAAATTCTCCATAAATCAAGTAAGATATTAATTTTGCGCACCCAGACTGACGACGTGATCCATCAAAGCGGGCTGATGATGGCCGTCTGCCACACGACGAGACCGTGCCACGACGGGTCCAGTGTGTGCGTGTCCTTGCGAAGAAAGGCTCGCCTTTTTGCCTGCAAACACAACCCACACTCTAGGTACGGCACAAAGATGCTAGGAAAACATTCCACAGCGTCTTCCGGCCAGTCTGGCCAAATAAACGTCAAGATTTGTGTGTGGGTGTGTGTGTGTGTGTGGCGGTGGAAGGACGAGCCAAATACCAATAAATAACGTACGGTAACGAGGAACCAACCATTCGCACCGTACTCTGGCCTCGCAAGTGTTTGTGGTTGACCAGTTCTTGAAGTTCGCTTTATGCTAAACCGTATTGCCGGGGAGGGGAGAAAAACTTTCCCCACACCGGATGATGATGAGGCGAGCAGGCCCACCATGAGCCTTTTCGGTTCAAAACTTCATCATTTGTCTATAAATCATTATTCCGTCCCTTCGCCCTTTGAGCAAGAAGGGCCTTCTCCACCGGGTTCCCTTCCCAGGTTGGATCATCGCACGTCATAACGAGCATCATCGTTGGCCACCTGTCATCCCATTCCTTCTTTTCTTAGTTTATGAACCAAACCAAAGAAATGGAAGCAAAAATACAAGAGAAAACACACACACAGCAGCTTGAGTTCAACCAATGAAAGTTTTCCCTATGATTTATGAGATATCGTCCACACCGGCCGACGACGAGGATGACGAGGGGGGGGGGGTTTGGATGGAAAGCTTAATGCTCCGCTCCGGCCAAGGTGACAATGGATAGCAGCGTCTGTCGTTCTCTTCGCAGCACAGTCCAATCAAAGTGCCCAGAAGTTGGCAGGCTTCTTAACCTCACAGCAAGGATTATCTTGGAGAAGAAGATTCGCCTCAACAAGTTCTTTCTTTTGGAGCAGCAGTTGCAAGCACTGCAATTGAAGTTGAAATTGTGGCCAGTGTAAAATTACCAGTGCTTCCAGGTGTTTGCTTGGGGTGGAAAATAAATTTTCATCCGCCTGAATGGGCTCGCGGTTTTCGCGGCTACTCCGCTACTGCCAGACGAGGACCTTAAAACTGTGCGTTCCGCGATGGCAAAAGGATGTGCGTGTTTGAGTCGATCGAAGTCCAGCAAACTTTGTTGCTTACTATTAACGCCAAGTGTTGAAACAAATTGGTTCGTAGCTTAGTAAATAGAAATCCCAAATGTACGCTCGGAAAAGAGCAAAGATGAGGGAAAGTTTAAGAAACAAACACGGTCTCTTTAGCTAAGAGTACATTCTTTCCCTGCTCCGTTCAAACACGGGACGAGTTATGAGTTTTAATATGTAGTGAAACTTTTCACACTCATACTACTTCTCTCCCTCTTATATTAGTGCCGACGAGCTGGGAGCTCACATTCTGATCTTAATTCTAGCCCTAAGGCACGTCGGCAAAGATAGGAATGGAAAAGCAACGAAACTCCCCGGTGTCAGCTGTCTCTTACCAGGAACTTCTGATCATTTCTCTGTCTTTCAGTTGCACCTCACATATCGTTTATTCGCTCACACTCACCTAATGTGACACCCTTACTTTGCAGGCCACAAAAATGTGCTTTAATAAAATCATTTTCCCCAATGCAGAAGACAAACGTGCGCCCAGCCGTAGATTTTATCCCATGATTCGGCAAACTTTGCTTCCCAGAAAAAATAAAAGGAGAAGGAAAAGTCCAAACACTCCATGCATAAACGTGAAGCGAAAGCCGGATACATTAGATCCATAAAGCAAATGTTGGCAAATAATCCTCCCGAGCTCTCCGGTGAGGTGAATAATTGAGCACTTCCGTAAGCTGGCTGGCTGGCTGGCTGGCTACTACTATTTTCACTGTAGGTGTATTCCGATTTTTGTTTTGTTTTGCATTTTCCACGTCTATCCGTGCAATTGTGCTTCTTGTTTTTTTTTTGTTGTGCTCGCTGTGCTGTACTTCATACAATCTCCTTGCAATTGCAATCAAATTTTATGAACTGCATTAGCTGCTGTGCTGGATAGCGGAATAGGTTTGGCTCGCGTGCTCTCTCAGTGCGCAGTGTTTTCCATTCACCGGGTGGAATGGAACGGACACAGGTCAGGGGTTTTCCGAGAGCGATTTATTATTGATGCGACAACCTTTCTTGCTGCTGATGGAGCTGGTACCTGGCGAATGGCTGCCGGGCGTAAGTGGACGGAATTGGGATTTATTTGTATTTATTACTTTGGCTAACTGCTTATGTCCGTTTCACTTAACGGCAGGGTGTTTGTTTGTTGTCACTGTTTGCCAAGTGTTATGGTAAAAGATGAGTTCAGCGCTTTATTGTTATTGCTGCCATTTGAAAGCACATTGTTGCGTTGCCTTTCCTGTTTTTTTTTCTTGTTGCTAGGAAGGAAATAAACGAACGCTTAATTGAAGGGAAAATAGCTGGCTGTACGACAAAGGTGGAAGACTTTAAATCCATATCTTTAAGTTGATGCAAAGCTTTCTACTTTGTGGTGTTGGGTTTTATGATAGACGGGTTTATGTATTTTGTTATTGCTCTAACCAGATAAGTCAAAATAATTATAAAATAGGTTAACCCTTTGCGTTCAAAAGTGTTGAGCTACACGCTCAATGACGACATCATTCGGAGAAAAAATTAAATTTTCGCTCTAGGTGTTATAGTAGACTCGAAACTTAAGTTCGCTGCGAAGATTTGTACTGCGCCTAGCGTGCTCCAAAATCGATTGTAGAGTGTAGCTCAGTAGTAACGTGTCCTTACACAGGACATTTAAAACAGAGAATCGAAGGTGTAAAACGGAGGAAAATGACTCGCTCCTTACACAGGACATTTAAAACAGAGAATCGAAGGTGTAAAACGGAGGAAAATGACTCGCTATGATATACGTAAATTGCACTGGAATGACAACAGCACGCCTCCACCATACGTCCAAATATTCACAGTTAATTGTTTACATCCCGTCTATGTAGACGGGTTTCCAGGACACGGCCATTTCTTACTTACTTATCAGGCGCTACAACCGCTTTTCGGTCTTGGCCTGCCGCAGCAGAATCCGGAACCACTCACGGTCCTGATGGCGGATGATTCCACGCCATCCTCCCAGCTCAATCTGGGCCTACCATGCCTCCTCTGTCCGTGTGGACAGCCTAAAAGGACTTTCTGAGCTGGGTGTTTCGGTGCCATGCGTATGACATGGCCAGTCCATCGGAGCCTGGCGAGCCTTCCACACATACGGGGCCCACAATCCTTCTGAGCATCTTCCTCTCGAACGCGGCTAAGAGGGCTTCGTCTGTTTTGGACAGGGTCTAGATGTCTCAGAGGCGTATGTGAGTACTGGGACTATAAAGGTACGATACAGTCCCAGCTTCGACCGTCGCGACAGGTTTTTTGAGGTGAGATGTTTCCTCAGGGGCCATTTCTAAGGTTAGGTTTTAACAACGCGTGATATGGCGCACATGACCCAATAGACTAGAGAATTTAATTGCGTGTAACATACAACATTTTTGACTTTCATAAATCGACCTCGACCTTAACACTTTGACTGCCACTATACATGTCCACTGAACTGCTCGTCAAGCCACCGAATCACGCTTTGAAACGATAGCATTTACGAGGAATCTAGGCTAAGAATCGCGCTTTTGTAGACAACAAATACAACTAATTTAAGTCCACAACAAGTCTCTGATGGGGAAAAAATTCTGACGCACATGCAAAAGATGCTACAACAATAAGAGACAAAACATGGACCACTCAATGGCAGGTGAAACTGTTAAATGATCGTTTACATACTGTTCAAGCTGTCCCGATCAATCTCAACTTTGTGCTGAGTGTTTTAAAATTGTTCTACAGAAAAGCACTATAAAAGAAATCGAATTAAATACTTTTACTATTAGGTGCGCAAATAAATACCGACCGTTTTTTCATAAGTTTATTTATTCGTGGCATTTTTATTTGTAGAAATTGGGTCAATCAAAGTATTGGCCATTATTATTTATTATTTTCTTCCACCTTTGGGGTAAATCGTTTTCCGACGCAATCCAGTTATCCAACCATTTCTGGACCTGTTCATAGGTGGAGAACTGCTGGTCACCCAAACCATGTGCCATGGATCGGAACGGATTGAGATCCGATGGTGCTAGATCCGGTGAAACATCCCATTTGAGGGTATTAAGGTAGTTTTTCACAGGTTGCACAATATGTGGCACGCAGTGCTCGGCTTAAACTCATCAATTATTTCCGGTAGCGTTCACCATTGATTGTTTCTCCCTGTTTTAGAAGTTCGTAGTAGATGACGCCGAGCTGGTCCCACCAAATACTCAGCATAACTTTCGAGCTATGGATGTTCGGCCGAGCTGATGATGTTGGGGTATGACCGGGTGATCCCCATGATTTTTTGCGCTTAGGATTGCCGAACAAAATCCACTTCTCATCTCCCATCACGGTTTTGTGCAGGAACTCCTCTCTATTGTGCCACTGAACCAGCAATTCACACATGAAGAGTCTGCGTTCAATGTCCCGCGGTTTCAACTCGTGTGGTATCCATTTATCCTCCTTCTGTATCATGCCTAACCCCTTCAACTGTGATGATATGGCCGGACGAGTTACACCAAGCACGGCTGCAAGCTCTTCTTGCGTTTGGCAGTGATTTTGCTCCTGTAAAGCCGTCAATTCTTCGTCGGCGAACGTTTTGGGCCTTCCTTCCTTGCGAAATCACCGCTTTAAAAGCGTCGAAACCAATCCCTATACCTTGTTTCGCTTAGAGCAGCATTGTCGTAAACATTCGGAAGCTCTCGATGTGCTTCGGCTGCCGTTTTCTTCGCTCGAAACAAAAACAGCAGCACCTCCAGCATTCTTATCTTCTTCAGCAGCGCTTATCCGGCTCAAAATTAAACATTTTCAAGAACTAGGAACTTTTACTCGCACGAAATAATCACTTATCTGTTGACACAGTTTGATTATGTCATTTCCGAACTTGATTTATGACGTTTGTAAACGTCAAAATAGCGCCACAGTCTACAGTGGCCCCATCGATTTCAAAATGGCCGTTATTTATTTGTGGACCTTATAGATATTCAATTTGTTTTCCTATTTTTGGGAAATTATATGGACAGGCACGGCCTGGGGAGACATTTCAGTTGGGATTCATTAAATTAGCGACGGTTATAATTAGAGACCCAGGACATAATTATATTTTCAAAATGTTTCGTTCAGGACAAGCTGCTAAAAAGTGGTTCAGGGCCCTCACAAGTGTTCCGTGTATGTAATGTTCTTTCATGTGGACAAACGTTCTTAGTAAACGTTGAGTCAGGGACGTCGGAGTGCTCCTCAACGATAAGTTGCACTTCTATGACTCACTGGACTGCTGAAGCGTCTGACGCAAGATTTAGGTGATTCGATTTTGGTAAAAATGCTCTAACACCCGCTAAATCGAACAGTAGTAGAGTAAGCATCCGCAGTGTGGTAGCGCTCGACATCTGACGCGTCATTATTCCATCCAGCGAAAATTCGCTCTGTGTTCCTGATGGATTTCCGTAGATTGGAACGGTCACTATGCGATTAACACCTTAGACTGTAACATGCGAAGATCTCTTGTAGCAGGCCTTTCGGCCAAATTCCATGCCATGCAAATCAAGATAGCTTTAAGATGCTTTAACAGGGACCTGTCGTCCTGTCGTTGAATTTCGTTAAATTTGTAAATAAATTAAAACATAATAAAGTTAACAAATAATCGTTAGGACATAATCACTCTTTTCTTGATGTGTTTTACACATATCAAAAAAGAAACTAGCTGTAAACAGTCAAAACAACACAGTTAGTTAGACTTATTGTACAATTATAGCTCTTGCCATGCATTCACTGCACTGACAGCATTCCCACACGCAAAACCATGAACCAAGTTTATCGACCATTTTACGCCTCAATAAAAGCACAGTTTTTCCCCCTACCGCCACGTTCCGAATTTTCGTCAGCAGTATTTTCTCGTTCCCACATGTGATTAAATATTCATCTTGCTTTTCGATATAAAATAACGGCAAAACGCTAGAGCACAACGAACAAAGCAAAAAACTCCAACCTTCTGTCTGCTTACGCTAAGCGAAGCATAAACTCAGTCCAAATATTCCAAAATCAATAATGCAACGTACACCACAAACACAAACCCAATGGCGGGCTAGCGATAGTAGTGAAGAAGGAAAAAGAAAGCGAGAGGAATCGCACAAGAACCGAATGTGCGTGTGGGTCGGGCCGCATAAACACCCACCGCAGAAGGCATCTTGTCTGGCTTTGGTGCACACGTTGCTGGTAGTTTTCCCCGGTGCAAACTTTTCCCATTTTGCATGTCGCATAATTAGACAAGTGCAAGATACATCGTGCCGTTGCAAAAATCTGGCAACCCCACCGGCAACAGCCATCAACCACCAAATAGACACGTCATAATTGTGCTCAAACAAAACTTTACCATTCAATGGTCGCAGACTTTAGCGGGCCGCGGGGGTTGGGAAGGTAAGAGGATTATCCTGTGTTGGTACGAATTCCTTGCGTAAGATGGTGTTGGCAGGGAAATGGCAAACCACAATCACTCACCATTGCACCACCGAATGCAGGCAGCCTAGACACACGTACGACCACGTACCACAAGTGGGAAGGACAAAGTTGCAACTGCTTAACGGGGTTTTGCGTTACGTTGCAAATATTGAAATGCCTGGAAAGTTTTAATATATTCCTCGGGTCCCTAGGCACACATTCGGGAGGAGTCATGTCAAAAAAACGTAGGAGAGGAACAGTTTTCTCTGTATGGATGACTAGTTTCATGATTCAGAAGCCATGATTAAAGTGATCCAGGCCACCGATGCAATTCCTGTGGTTTAGAAGGTTGTTTTTTCTATGTGGGATGAAACCACGATCACCTCGGATCAGAGCGTTGTGATCTGAAGACCATACATACACCATGAACAGCTCGTGATTCATTAGAATCCTGACAAAAGTGAGAGCATAAAACGATACAACTTGTTCGGAAGATATCGTTTCCTTTCTCGTGGTTGTATTTTCTGTGGTTTATCTTTACTCCAAGTTGAACAAAGCTTGGCTTCTTTCTTTTTTTTTTTTTTTTGGTGATGTATGTAAAGCGCCAGGAACTGCTTCGTTTGCTAAGAAACGCAAAAAAAAACACCTCACCTCGCTGACTCCAAACGAAGAGCTAAGCTTAACCTGATCCTTTATCTTGTTTCAACGGTCGCAGAAGGTGAAAATAAGGACAGTTTTGCAACATTTTCAAGTTTTCCTTGTTTCATGCAAAAAAAAAAAAAACTCCATAGAATTCTTGTTGTTTTGCTGTTGTTGGTCGATGAAAATAAATGAAACTTGAGACTTCAAGCCCGGCGACTGGGTGACTTTACGTACGTAAAACCCATTTCCGGTAGACAAAAAACCGATTCGTTTGCTGCAGCTCGTGCTTTGCTGGTGGAAAACAAACAGAAATCGTCCCCGGACAGGCAGCCGAAAACACTCGACAAAACAGCGGCATCAAAATTTGTTCCTTTGTACATAAAAAATAACACTCAGCAAGCGAAATTCAGACATAAAACAAGATCTAAAAGACGCAACGCTAGAGAGACAGAGGAAATCGTTTCGTTTTACGTTCAAAACTAAATTGCAAGCTTGAGTGAACAATTTTTAGCAAAAGAAACTTCTGTCCTCCGCACTTCGGTACAGGCTTTCCAGGATGTGGAGTCTTGGTCCGGGTCCTTCGTCTTCCTGCTGATTCAGCAAACATTTTCCGACGATTTAGTCTTTTTTTGTCTCAATCGCGAGCCATATGGTAGCCGTTTTTTTTTTTCTTCTGGTGACAAACAACGAAAAGTGAGAAAGGAAAAACACCCTCACACCGGGCCGAGTAGTGGCCGAGAGAGTTTTCCGGTCGCAGGACACAGTTTGTCGTTTTGCGTGGCTTTTTTTTTTCTTCCTTTTGTTAATAATACGCGCGGAAAACTCGTTACCGGCGCCATTTTTTTCTTCTTCCGTTGCTCGCGAATGTGTTGTTCTGGCTTATGAATAATGAATTCATGATCACTCTCACCGTGGCGACAGATGGGTGGAGAGTCGAAACCACTACACTACTACTACGAGAAAAAAAAAGGCGAGCAAGAAACGCAGCACAGAATATGGCGTGTAGTGCACCGGAGGCTTTTGACAGGTCGTGCGTTAATTTGAGTCATAACTATGTTTACATTGTAGCAAGCCGGCTGCGAGCTGTGGAACGGAAGGATACGGCTGCACACTATTTCATGTCATTTCGTGCGTCGAGCGACAAGCAAAAGGAGAAAAAAAGGAGAAAACAAACAAAATGCAATCAAAACGAACTAACACGAGCACGAGGGATGTTCAAGGAACAGTGAGAACACGTGAAAGCTGCGTGAAGCGGTGTGAGCTCATGAGAAAGGTTTTATGTGAGGCATACAAGTGAATAAATGGAAAACAGCTCGCAGCACAGTTAATGGATTGGTGGGATCCGGGATAAAAAAAATTACATTTCTCATGGAACTCATGCCGTCTCGGTAATGCTTCTATATGACACATTTGAATTTCAGACGGTAATTTGTTCCATTTGTTCTCACTGCAGCGCTCAATCTCGCCTGCTGCTTGTCTCATAGCAACCACTAACAGGCTGCTGACGAGAACCCTCGGCCAAAGCATGCATTCTTTCCTGAGTGTGAGAGAGAAATACCACCCTTATTATACCTTTCTGTGAGTGTGAGCAGGACGCGAATCGGGAAATAAGAAGCAAAAAACCGTGTTTTTATCTGTTTGGATGGATTTATCTTCCATCACATTGAATCCCAAACATTGTGCGCCTGCTTATGTACGTCCGCGAGAGCCTTCTTCACTCGGGAACCTTGGCATACACATACACACGGACCAGGCCCAAGATACGGCGAGCGAGATAGGGAATTAATATTCCATAAACTAAATCTTCGTCCTTCGCTTTGTTCGGAGTTCGGTTCCATTCACCGCACATTCACCAACCCGCGGCCACTTCCAACCAAAGGGACTCGATCCTAGCCATGCGGGCCACACCGTTCATCGATACCCCGTGCCACAGGGTGGTACAGGTTCACACAGGTTCAAAATAAATTGCACATAAATAATGCATCAATTAAAACTTCTTGGCTGCCGTTGCCGGTCGTACGTAGTGCGGCTCATTCTCTCTCAGCGGAGTTTCCTTGACTGAAGTTTCAAGATAAGAAAGTGGGGTAAATAAAAAGCTTCTTCTGAATCAAGTTTGCTGTTCAAAGTTTCGAATAGAATTGAAGAAGTATTGGTTGAGCAAGAATTTAGTTTTTCTGTTGCTCTTCCAGAAGTTGCTAGCATTTTGATCATTGAATTGTAAAGTTTCGGCGCTGTTGGAGATGCAATCAATCCCGGTGGGCAAAAGGCGGCAAATTTGTTGGGCTGTGTTTTTAATGTGGGTTTGTGCCCTCGTACAAAGTATTTTGGTTTATGAATATTTTATAAACTTGTGTAGACGTAGAAATTCTTGTGCAAGGTCGCTCAACAAAACGGTAAAGATGCTATTAAAAATCAATGCAGCTAATCAATGAAGTTTTATCATATTTGGTTCTTCTCTCTCTTCTTTTATCACCTTTTATCCATTCACCTTTTAGTAGCACCTTTTATCCATCAATCTGTCGATAGGATTTAACCGAAAAGGAGAAAATGCCTCCATAAATTTGTACAAAATCAGCTCAAGAAGAGCTGAGAAAACAGCACCGACTCGCAATACTTAAACTAAGATAAACGATTTCTCGATTTCTCATAACGTAACTGCACTTTTCAATATTCAGCGATTGATTTTGGCTACTGATTTTGTTAAATAAGGATAAAAAAGGGTTTAAAATGAAACAATTCAACTAAAATAGTTGTAATATTTCCAAGAGGGCTTAATTTTAGCCATAAATTTTAAAAGAATTCGAAGAATTTGTTGTGATTCCTTCGAAAATAATTTTTGTTCCATTGCTCAAATCCCTATCCGAAACACCCTGTAACTCTGAACGTTCCACGGCCTACTCTGCAAACAGGATGTCAATTTTCGGTCCCCTCGTCAACCCAGTGCCCAAATTCGTTCAGCGTCCCACCACCACCACTACCACCATCACTGGCGTCCCTTTTCGTCCTTTCCGTCCTGCACTCCAGTGTGTAAACATCCTTTAGCGCCCTCGAGTCCCCGGGATGACTATCCTATCTTGTTCTACTTTGTACCGAACTCTCGTTTCTCACTCTATCACACTCCTCTCTTCTTCTATCCCTTCGTCTTTCTCTCCCTCTCAAACCCTACGCGTTTATGTTTTTACACTTCCGTTCCATATCAGCAGGGCAACACAGCATACGCACGGACGACGCGACTACACAGAAGAGGCCCGCGGCGTTTTCAAAAACTTCCCATCACGGACACACACACACACACACATACACGGGCCCGAATTCGTGCTGAACGGAGGGTTCTTCCTCACTTTAGATTCTTTCCACTTTTTTTTTCTTGCACCGAGCAACATAAACTCATCCTTTCCCACTTCCGCACACACACACAAAATTGGGCCCGGAAAAGCAGGGTGTTCTTCTGTCACGCTCGCTCGCCGGCACGTTGTTACCCATACGCGCCTAGACACTCTTCGCGGCTGCATGGTTTTCTGTACTTTTTTGATCGTAATTACATTACATATTAAATGAAGCACCCCCGTTGATGTTGCGGTAACATGTGCCGCTTGCAGTGTATGTGTGCTTGATGTGTGCCCATATCCTGCGGCGTTGAGGTCCTGATCTTGACAGCTGATAGCGAGTGCAGGCTTGTGTGTGGCTGTGTGCGAATGAGCCAGCACGGCTATCGTGTAGGTGGAGCATAAAATGGGAAGTGTTTTCAACGCCGAAAAAGAAGCAATCGAGTTAAGAAGAAGCATGCAAGACCAAGGCTTGAAAATATTTTGGGAAATTTTAATATATTAGTGAAAGAAGCGACGAACGCGTGTAACGCGGGGAAGGTGAAGGATTGATAACAATTTGGTAGATTGAAAATTAGGCAGATTTGTTGGATGTGTCGTAGTTAGTGAGCAGAAACATTTTGGGATGGGGAGGAAAAGCTCGGTGGCAGACAATTGCATTTAGATAAACTTTGCCACGCGCTCTTCTTTCGTACGGGCTGGGTGCCGCTAGCGATTGTGTGGAGGTGTTGGGGTGGTTGGTGGGAAGATGAATAAACGATAAACTTGCCAAACGTAGACGTAGGAAAATCACATACGCAAATTTACGGAGAACAGGTAGGGATGGCTTCGGTGCTAGGGAGCGATTTCCTGACAATTCAATTCAGGTTTATTCGTATACTAAGGTGATGTAATGAAGGGTGGAGCGATTTGGCGTAAGGAAATCTCTGAAAACAAAATTATTGCTGATAGCTTTATGAGAAACCATTTACATTTTAATTCTTAAAGAGGTATTTTATGTTTTTATATTAATGTGAAATGAATTTCGTGGATATTTATAGAGTTTCTGGCTTAGACTAGTAATATTCATAGCCTTTTGAGGACTCTTTCATACTCAAGTTGAATTTATTAAATTGCTTAAGGAACAAGACATCTTTTCAGAGCAATTGTTTTAGCAATATCAGGACACAAATAAGGAATGAACTCGTCTGATTATAACTGAAAATTGTTCATTTCGTCTAAGCGATTCTCCATCCACAACAGAGGATCCTATCCTTTATTTTATCCAGCGCTCACTTTTCAAGCATCAATACTCCCACCGTCCGGGGGCAGTCCGCTGGTGTAGACGACAGCGACGCCGGTCTTAAAACAGCAGGACCAGGGTTCAAATCCCATCAGGGCCCGTTCCCACGTAGTGAGGACTGACTATCCAACTATGAGGTATCGGCAAGTCTAGTAAGCCGATTTCGATTGATTCAATTGCCAGCGGCGTGACGTTAGAAATCGTGTTAAGCCTAGAAGGAAGAATCAGTTCCAAGAATTTCAATGCGCTAATTAGTGCACCTGATGTTTTTATAAGCTTTTTTATATCAGATTCCATTTCAGTAGTGCAGTGCAGTGCACCCGTGTGTGTCTACTAAGTATGATGATGGGAATGGCACAAGGAATTATTCAGCACTCTTCCATAAATTTGGAATTAATTGAAGATAGAAGAATTGAATAGAAGTCCTGATACCCAAATTTAAACATCGATTTTAATTTTCGATTAGCTTTGAAGTTCAATCATCTCTTCGTCCAGAAGCAGTTTTATTTCCTCTGCATTGTGGAAAGGCTCGATGATTCCAGCATCGAGAAGAGAGTAGCACCCGTTTACCTGACAGCCATCCACTATGCCATTGGTGCATTCCTCACCAGCCCGATTAGCTTCCTCCTGTGCGAAAGCGGCCTCCTTCCTATGCAACATATCATCACCAAACGACTAGTCGCAGCTGCAGCTCGGATCCTTGAGAAAGAACTCGACTCAACTACAATCTTCACCAGAGCAAACACAGAACCACAGACACTAACCAACCAACAGTTCCCACCGATCATCCAATCCACCCGCCGGGGAATTTGTTCCTGCTACTACCTGGTACACCTGTCATAAACTGGGAACTCAAACGCTCTCTCCGGCGAAATGGATAAAGCAGTCACATCGCCAATAGTATCTTTACCCACTTAATACAGACTAAATACAAACATTTTCATCATATGTTTACACGCGCCTCCGTTCATCTGGACTCTGCCGGCTGTGGGATTCACACCACCAATGATAACTGCGCCATCAAATTCCCTAACCACACTTACATCTTTTCCGCCGAAGCAATAGCAATTCAACTAGCCGCCGACGTAGGACTACAGACCGACCGATCGAACGTCATCTTCACCGAAAGTGCTAGTGTTCTGGCTGCCTTGGAACACTGAATCGCCACTTTGTCCTCCACACTGTAACTTCTGTGGTGTTGACTAGACCGTCCGCCACATCCTCATCGATTGCCATGGATACACGACACACCGAGCCACCTGCCAACTAGACTAGAGAGGCAAATGTAGTCTCTATGACTCCAAATCACTATAAACAAACGAAAAAAAAAGATGATCCAACCAGGGACATCCACCCGATGAAATGTCGCGAAATCTCATGCGAAAGTCTTGATGTAGCAGTTCCAAATGCAATCAATATCCTTTTACATCGTCATGTGTGAGTTTTCCTTGGCGTTCTTTCAGATGATGAAATTGACTCAATGCTTTGCGTTCCGCATTTCGTTTAAAATTTACAAGTTTGCTTGTGAATGCAGAAATCACTGCCTTAGTTTTCACTATGTTCATTTTATTTTCTCCTTGCAATTTCAAATTGATTTCGTTGATCGTTGATGTCGTTGATTTAGTAAATTTCGAATACAAATCCGCCAAGTATATGGGATTTTCTTTTCTTATGATGTTCCACAACAGCCCAAACATGCTTCTTTAGAAACCTAATTAACTTTTGTGTGTAGCAGCAATTGTTGAAATTCAACATTTGGCAGTTTTTGCTTCAAAAAAGATAATAATCCACGATGGCGGCCTACTTTGGCTGAAGCTCCATCCGTTGCGACGCTTAAAATGTGTTCCAATGGAATGCTGTTTTCATTCCTGAAGTCATTTAAGGCGTTGAATATAGTCTCAACGTTAGTATCGGTTTCAAGGGATTTGGCAGAAAGTAGCTCTTCAATTAACTTACCATCACGTTTGAACCGTACGCCCACGATAAGCACGATAAATTTGACAGTTTCTGTGAGAATTGAAATTTTTGTTGATGTTTTCTTGAAGCAAATAAGAAACATGTTTTTCTACGACGTTTAGTTTAAAATGATGGCTGCACTAACTACTCAAACTAACCACCCTTGGGGCATCGATGACTGCCTGTATCCGTTTCTGGAACCTGGAACAAGCCCGTACTTCCATGGCCATGGGTAGGGCTGCAAAAACGGTCTTAATTTTTTGCACTAAGTTGGTGTCCCTTTCAACCTTGCCCCACACGAAGGGGCCACTGGGAAGCCAAACATTGGGTGTTGTAAAGTCGTAAAAATTGTCTTTAAGCCATCCAAGGTGCCAAATCTTGTTGCCACACATACGGCCCATCATTGGCCACTTTGGATATCCAGGGCTTGACGACCGTGTTAAGTAAGCAATCTGACCGTCTGGTATGATCTTTCCGTTGTACAACAGCCACAAAATCTCCGTTGCATGTTTCAACCAGCTTGCGAATATCCTTCGCCGTGCTTAATGCACTCTGCGCCGTTGATGTCCCGGTTTGTATGTCCGGCTTCCATAGTTCCGGCGGGTTCCACTTATTAAGTTCACTCGACATTATTTTCACTATTTCCAAACACTTGTGGCTTTCGAATGACTTATCGTTTGTTTTGATACGATAACTCAATCATGAACTATAAACGAAATGGCCAAGTGTCAAATTTATCTTGCACACGGTGTGAGTTAATACCATTGGTCGTGACACAAACCCGGCGTTCGTCAGCCATTGAGCATTGAACAAAAACTGTAAGATCATAAAAAAGAATGAACGTCCAAAATAAAATTACATGCGATTTGACGGTTTTTGTTTATGTTTATCGACCAGGTATACCTCCGGGTTAGGAGAAGATAGAAAAGAAAAGCTATCGCCCAAAAAAAATCCCAGCGTCCACTGGTAGGCGGTGGACGGAAGACTTTGGGAATCATTGATCCACAACTTCTGGTGGAATAAGATAAGAAAATATAGCAAATCGCGCGGCCTTAAAGAGGACTGAGGATTGATTTTCGCACTGGGGTATGGTTTGCTGGCTTACTCTTTAAATATCGAACCTTCTACAATAACTTCATAAATCCAATGTAAAACGCTACTTGTTTCAAAGGTTGATATTGATAATAGAAAATGAGGGTCTGCAAATTCGTATTTCTAGAACCAAAAGGAACGGAGCAACGGTTTACGCTATATCCACAATAGTTCGAATAATTTAATTAAATGAATATTCTGCAATAAACTTCTTCCTTAATATCTTTAAAATGTACAAATGTTTGCAACCTTACCTGACGAGGCTGCAATGTTTGATAAACTTTTATGTTTTATTTTCTTTCGCAACAGATTTCGCAACGAATATCAGGCATTGTAGAATTCTTGAAAAAGATTCTACTGAGACAGTCTTTAAAAGTGTCTTCAATAGTGGCAAGAATTCTTCAATAAATGTTCAAAATCAATTCTTCTACCTTACCTACATTCGAACGTAGCTTCTTTATTCACTATTCAATTGTGTTAGTTCATTAAAATTTATATAGTACAATCGATCGCTTTCCAACGAAGCGTACATCGTGCCAGTGCGATCGGTTCCGGTGCGATGGAGCAGTTCCTTCTGCTAGTTCATAACTTTACCACAATTACCGGGTTTCTGTATGCACCACGTACCGAACCTTCCGCTTTACCGGGTCCTCATAAAAACTAGCTTCCTCATTTCACCTTGCAGACATTGGACACACACACAGACCTCTCCTTGCACAAATACACACTCACCCCAAAATGTTACGCCTAAAACCTAACCACAACAATAGAGTGTTTCCGTAGCACGCGCACACTTACCACCGGGCGGCAGTTCCGGCGACTGACGACGACTTGATGGATGATAGTAATTTCGACAGGTTCACGATTTTACCTTCCCAAAACCCTGCTGGTTCGAAACCATTTGCCGGGTGAGTGCTGGTGCATTAGTAATGAAGGCGTAAATATATATCGATTTCCGAAACGCTACGCCACACCACGCCACACCGGTCCACAGATGGGGAAACGCACCAGGAACCGCTTGGCCGCTTGTCCCTCAGGAGACGGATATCCTTTATGTTAAGTAGCAGATGGTTGCTGCTTCTTACCGCAGCCACCTGGGTCACACATACACCGCACACATCACATCAGACGCATTTATATGCACTTGCATGTACGCGCTTGCTTCATTCGCTTCGTTCGTTCGATCTCCAGCGCCAAACTTCTTCTATTTAGGTACGACCGGTAGCTTGGTTCGGTGCTGCGGGCGGTTTATGATTAAATTGAAGTATGCATTTATGAGCGAGAGATATTCGCACAATGTTGCCATTGTCGATGATAAATGGCCGTATCTGCTTTGCATAATTATTAATCTGCAATGCATGCATTATTTTAATTGTCCCACCGGTTGGCATTATCGGACCGAAGAACTTAATGCGTCAAGACTATCGCATTCTGGGTCGGTTGAAGCGGCCACCATTCTTCTCGGTGTGGGGACAGTAGGTAGGGGGACAGTGATTCCTTGAGAACCTCCTGGGAGTTGACGCATTTGTTTTAAAGCTCGTTCGGGTTGGTGAGTTTCAATTTGGGCGGTTGGCCTTTAAAGTATTTCAGTGGGAACACCAATTTTGATGAATCCTTATAAGCATCTTGGCAAATTGGAGTTCAATTGGCATAAGTTCTTAGCGAAGTTTATAAGTTCTATTTCCTACATGAGATACTAAACCAAAGGGAACAAATATGAGTCGTTCTCTTCTACTTTTTATGTAACGAGCACATTTCGTATTTAATCTCCATTTGTGCAGTTCTTTTTAAGACGTATGAATGTTTAAGTAAATTATTTTGCTTAAAGCTTTTAAGTTAATCTTATGCTTCTACTGCCTTTTAGTAAATCTAATGTATTGTGCCCAGAACATCCTTACACAGAACAAGCTTACAAAACTTTACACGAAAACTGTCTGAATTCGATGTGTTTCAAAATAGGTTCAACATTCATCGCATAAAACAATGTAATTAGGGCATTTCTTGAAAAGGGTTAAAGAGGAAACTACTGCAGTCTTCCTACAATAATAAAAAGAATGTGACGACAGAGGTTTGAGACACACGTGAGCGCTCCTGTGGCGATAAGAAATACGTTTCACCGACTTTAACTGAACATCTTTGCAGTGATCTGATGAAGGTCACTACTGTTTTACTCATAAGAACTACTGGAGACCTTAAGTAGGTACACAAGCTGCAGCCTTTACCGAAATAGCACGGACAAACTGTCGCTAATGGACAGTTTTGGACTCAACTTTACTCGTAGACCGCACGAAATGTGAGACATATCGCACACTGATTCGATCTTGGACGAGTCTTGGACCTTCAGAGCGGAGGACGCAAACGCGTCGCATCCTCGCGGACCATCTTTGACCATGAGTTTGCTGAGCTATACGGAGAGCCGGATATCCTGACGGCAGCAAGGACCTGCAGGATACGATGGCTGGGGCATGTTATGAGGATGCCAGACTCATGCCCTGCCATGGAGGTATTCGTCAGCGACCCCCAGTTCGGCACGAGGCGTCGGGGAGCACAGCGAGTTCGTTGGCTGGATCAGGTGAAGGAAGACCTGCGAAGATCGGGTGCCTTCAACGATGGGATGCTGCAGCCAGGGGTTTATGCACCGGCAACGCAGCAGTTGGGTAGTGCTGGAAACTAGTGAACCTAGAAAATATGTTTGGGACCCCAGGCTATATGCAGAGGAAAACATAGAACTAGCGTAATGCTGAAAAAATGTGACCCGTTGTCTTTGACAAAAATGGTGGAATTTAGACCCAGCAAAGCTAGAGTTGTTCAGTTATTGTTTTAAACGAATTTTGAATCCTCACCAATTGCTCGTTCATCGTTCGTTGACAACGCTTTGTGCGGCATTTGATAAATTTAATATCCAATCGATAATTTTGTCCTTCTCAAACCTTTGTTGGAAATAAGAGGCGGGTCCTATCATCATTCATTCGTTCAAAAGATGAGAGCTCGATTTACAATTTGCTAGACAATACGGGGTTCGAATAAAATAAACATTTCTTCAATTTTCTAATCTGTTGATGTTTAACGTTTGATGGAACTTGTCAAGATGAACTTGAAGAATAAAGAATCATTTGACCATACTTCCTGTACACTTTTAGTTGTAGGTTTTACCGACTTTAAAAAAGGAAAGTGGTCTGTCGTCTGAGAATGGATCCGAAGCCTCCGAGGCCGAAGGCCAACACAGGCTCTTCATTCTCGACTCTTATTCAATATGTCCATGACAGGTCTCTTACAGGCTGATAAACTTATCTCTCGAATATCTGAGCTCGGGTAAAATCAACCTCGGAGGCCGATGGGAGGCAATGCTAAATTGAGAAGGGTATAGGCAACACGGGTAACAGAGGTGTCTGAAAGTCGGGGGGGGGGGGGGGGTATCTCGAAAGTAAACAAAACTGACACGAGTGTGCGGCACTAGTCATCCCGTCCCACCGCAACCCGATAACTACGGAAAGCCATAACAGAATTATTCAGTGTGGCATCATCCGTCATCGAGGCCGGGATAACGGATTGGCGGACGACGGCGCGGGCAACCGTGAGCGGTTCCGGATTCTGCTGCGGCAGGAAAAGACCGCAAAGCGATTATATTTTTTTCAAAATTCTTTCTTTTCCCAATTAATAAAAGAATCTATTAGATTTGAACTTTTCCTGAGCTTAACGACTTTCTAAAATGTCACGCCGGCCATTGTACAGTTTACTAAACATGCAGATACCACGTGGTTGGATAGTCATAACAGTCCTCTCACTGCCGGGGGACAGTTCGAATGGGATTTGAACCCCGGTTCTGACGTGTAAAAACTGGCGCCGCTGTCATCTACACCACCGGGCCGCCTCATTTAAGTAAGACGAAGATATTATTTGAACCTTTCCCCACCACTTAGTCATTCTTCTTCTTCTTGGCCTGCTCACGATTGACCAGGTCGCGTCGACATGGCTAGGTCACCAATCCGTTTTGCAGAAATCTCGGTCAAGGCTGCAGTCCTTCATCCATGGCTGTATCCGATCTCCAACAGGTTAGATCGTTGGCCACTTAATCCAGCCAACGAGCTCGCTGTGCTCCTCTACGCCTCCCGTCGAGCACCTTCCTGGTGGGGCATGAGTCCGGCATCCTCATCACGTGACCCAGCCAACGTATCCTTCCGGCTTTGACTACCGTCAGGATATCAGCACCGCCAAACAGCTCAGCTAGCTCGTGGTTCATTCTCCTTCGCCACAAGCCTTGCTCGCACACACCACCAAAGATAGTCCTTAACACCCGTCTTTCGAAAATGGCGAGTGCATTGGCGTCCTCCGTCAGCATAGTCCAGGACTCGTACACTTAGAGGACTACTGGACGTATCTAGGTGCGGTAAATCGGGCATTTCGTGTGTTGTTGGAGTCTTCTGGATCGCAGGAGTTTGTGGAGTCCGTGGTAGGCACTCATCAAGGTAGCAGAACTCCTCTACCACCTCAAGATCGTCGCCGTCAACTGATACTCTGCTTCCGAGTCGGGCTCTATCATGGTCAGAGCCTCCGGCAAGCATGTATTTTGTTTTCGTCTCACAGATCCTCAAACCAAATCTATTGGCCTCGCAGTTGTCCTTCCGATGATGTCGATGTCATCCGCGAAGCCAAGGAATTGAAGAGGTCGGGTGAAAATTGTGCCCCGGATATCGAAGCTTGCGTTTCGCATGACACCTTCTAGAGCGATGTTGAACAACAAACAGGAGAGTCCGTCGTCCACTTAGTCATTATTCCTTCAATAATGCAAAATAATCGAGTAAATTATTCTACTGCCCATTTTATTTCGTCAATATTTTTGCACTTAAAACTGTTGAAAGTTCTCTATTCTTGACGAATTCATATTAAAATTTCACCCAATATCGAACACACATTGCAATAAATCAAGCGAATGAAGATAAATGCGAACAGATTATGCTTATAAATACATCTAAGCGCATCACATTTCGCAATAGATTGCGTCCATTTAGCGCCGTACCCATCGCGCGGCCCAAAATCGGCTGCCGATCGCCGACCGCAGCGCACGGAAAAGTGATTTTCCACCAAAATCCCATCACGCCAAATCGAGCGTAACTAAGAGCCGTTCTCGCAAAATCTCGCATCCCCGCTAACTCGGTTTCGATTTAATGAAGTTGGAAACCGGGCTCACATCGCGTGGCCAGGACAAAGTGCACACAATTAGCCGTGCCGCGGGTACGCGAAAAACCGTTCAAAAGGAAACCCTCCCGATGCGAAATTGGTGCAATCGCAACGACGCCAGCCGCTGCGAGGCAAATTTCTCATGTCATGTCGTCGATTTCTTTACCGCCTTTTTTTTGCGAATCGAGAGGAAGTAATGTTTCCGGTCGGTCGGATATCGTCGGATCCACTTTGCGATTCAACTGTCTAAGGATCGGTTTGTGTGCGAGTCAGTCAGCCAGCAGCTTTGCACAGTGGAGCGGAGTTGATTGGTATGTCTTAACCGTCTGTATCGAGGGCATCAGTTTCCATTCAATGCGATCCGGTCGGTGTTTCGTACGGTCATTCAAGCGTTCTTCAATAGCGTGCTTGTGACGGGTTGGATTGCAAACTGCCGGGCGAGCTCCAAGCGATCATAGGGCTAAAACATAAAGAAACGATGCAAAAGGCGCGGTACGCGCTGTTGGTTCGTTAGGCAAATGAAGCTTAGAAGGAGGAGAACAAAAAAAGGGATCGAAAGGAAATAGAAAGGTACTAACGAAGAACAAGAAGCTTAGAGCCAATGATTAAGGGCCAAGATGACGGATTGGGATGAAGGTTGGGTACGGCGAGATGAAACCACTTACTGAGCGGGTTACTGTGAAGCATACAAACCTTTGGCCAGCTTCAGCGTAACTGAGTGAACTGGCCGTGCCAGAAATGTTTATTACCGTGCCAAAAAGCGCAAGCAAAAGCCGTCCGGTGGTTGATAATTTATGTAAAAAGTAATAAACGAGCGCGTAAAGCTCACAGCAAAGTCAACCAGATAAGGGAATGCAGAGAAGCACAGCAAAAAAAAAAAAAAAGACGCGGCCAGAAAACAACAACACAACATTCCCCAACAATCCACCCATGGGGACCTTGAGGTGGAATTGAAACCGCACGACCTGTACGCGATTCGCACCGGGACCGTTGAGGTCGTTGCGCGTCGTATCGCGTTATATGAGACGTGTCAGAAGGGTTTTTTAACGCTTTTTTTTGTTGCCTTCTTTCACTTCCCAACCGTACGATGGGCGGCAAGCGTGTGATGGGTGCGAGATGTACGAGTAATTGCGGACGATGACGAATATTATTCGCCATGGCAAAGTTGGTACGTGTCCGTGCATGACAAGCATCATCAACATACCACCATCGGATGCCCCGTTCGGATTGAAAGCGGATGACAGGAGACGAAAGCGACAGCAGCATCCAAACCGGAAGTGTGTCCGAGTTCGAGTGGTTTTGAGCGGATTTAGTATGCAGTATTATTGCATTAGTGAGATTTACATCGTGCCGCTTCCGGCATCCCCGAGGGGGATCCCGGAGGCTTTGTGGTACGCGATTTCGGGATCACGCTTACCACCGAAAAGGTCCACACTGCGTTCGACTTTCCACCGACCGACTAATCCCGAACTACCTTTCCCCAGCGCGTCCAGCGCGGGGCAACAGTGGAGCTGTTTGTCATTCGGATCCGATATAGGGACCGGGCTGTGGCTGTGGAAATTATTTTACTCTCTAATGCCTGCACCACGATGCTGGCCGGATGTGGAACGGAATGGAGACACATGCATGCCCATTCACACGGTAGGAATTATAGGAAAGGATGTGCCCGAGTCGGTCGCTACAACCACATTGTAAATATTTATTCATTCCCATCTCGCCAGCGCACGATGAATTGCATGAATTGCAATGCTTTTGCTCAAGTTTGTTGCATACATTTCTCGCTTGCCAGCTGTGGGTTGTTGTGCACACATCGGAAGGAAATATCATTTCCCATGATGTATGTAAGTGTGCACATTGCTTCCGAGGTTTGCTCACATATCCCGCATGAATTGCATAATAAAATGGAATAGAAATAGATATGCCCCGGCTCTTGGCCCCCCCCCCCCCCCCCCCCTCCTCAGCCAGTGGGTGGGCAGTACAGTCTAAAATTGTTTCCCCAACTCCCCAGCAAAAGGAACTCGTTTCGCAACCGAGTGAGTGAGCGAGTGAGTGAATGCTTTGAAATGTTCTGAACTGTCCCTAATTGGATGCCTTCGTGATACGCGCGTGCAACTATTTTTGATAGGATGGAAATGTTGTACTATTTGCATGCATGCAGGCGTGATTTTTTTTTTTTGCTGTGTTTTGCATCCTGTTTATGGTATGCGGAAGTTTTTGGAAACGGTTTCAGGATTAGTTTCATAAAGCTTGTGCACGATGGAATGTTAATGATATAACTTTGGAGAAAATAGGCTGCAACTTAAACATTTTCTGAAAGAAAATTCACGATGGAAACGTTAGACATTAACACAGTAAATGCTAACATAACGAAGCATATTAATATAAGGAAAAGTTGCTTATTATTTGCAAACGTATCTTACAAGTATTTAATGTCTGATTAACACATATCAGACAATATTTAATATTGGCGACTATAATGGTGAATTTGCACATACGTTCCATATTCTCAAAACATTCACAAAACATATTTTAAATACATCAGCAGTTAAAGTTGGTAAAAAATTAATCAAATGACAATGAAAATTGAAACAAGATTCGAAATTTAAAGCAGCAAGAAGTAATTGGAGAAGGACTGTATTTAAGAAGCTTTTGTTTATGCTCACAAAATATTGAAAATTTCTAGCAATGTAGGACTTCTCATGGAATTTTTGTAGAGGTCAGCTTCGCCCTGTCGAATAACTCATATACGCCGAGATGTCATCCGGTGCAACACCTCGATACAACACCTTGATTCCAACATTGGAACACCGTCCTGGACCAACGTAGAACCCTTCAAAAACCTACGTTCCATCAAGCGCATTATCGCTTCACGGGAAGCTATCGATTCCAACTATCACCAACGAGTCCTATCCCGCCTTTGAATACTTGCTTGACATATTCCGAAATCCTCAACAAATGCAGTCCTCCATTCTGCAGCTTTTGTAGCGTTAACATCACCGGCCATTGCATCCTTGCCCAGGATACGCAAACCAACCGAGCCATCTGCTTCGTAGATATCCAAAGTGCTACAATCATCCGACAAACGGCGCCAGAACCACCTAATTAAATTTTTACACATCAGCAACTTACATACAAAAATTGAAGCAATAGTTTTGTCTCTTTACTAGCCAAAATCCCAGTAGTTTTGTTCAATAGTTAGGGATAGCAGAAGTAATCAGTTAGTGCAAGGTTCAAATAATCTTCCTGCTTCTTCATCTGTGACCTAGAATTGAGCTATCATTTCACCTGCCAGTGCTGGCTTGATTGAATTTTTCTTTTCTGGAAAGCCTGTACACCGAACAGGAGAATGATCGGAATCGAATTAAATACTGGATTCAGCCGTGTTAAGAGACTAGCTACCTATCGTCTTTGGCACTGAGGTTCCCTACGATCTCTACCCAGCGACCCAATCCGTTTAAGTCTTTTAAGGTCGTCCGCATGGCTCTGCAGCGAAGAAACACGCTGCACCGTACCTCCAGGCGTTGCTGCGGAACTACTTCATGAATCACACGCTCCACTACGAGAAGGATGAAGGAATGGTCTCGCTACCAGTGTCGGCAGGTGTTCCGCAGGGTTCGCTTCTAGGGCCTACACTGTGGAACGTCATGTACGACGACCTTCTACGTCTGGAACTGTCCGGGAGGCGTGCGGACATTATAGGATTTGCGGATGATGTGGCGTTCTCCCTTATCGGAAGGGACCCACAGGAAATCATCACCCTTGCTACGAGGAACCTGCAGATGATCGGGCGTTGGATGGACGGAGTGGGTCTTAAGCCAACCCGCAAGTAGGTCAACTAAAGGCGGGGACACACACGATCATATCCACGGAATCGCTCAAGTACCTCGGGGTCGAGCTCTGCCGCAAGCAGCACTACGGCCGGCATCTGGAGAAGGTCTGCACCAAAGCGTCGCGTATCACGAATGTCTTGACCGCTCTGATGCCGAACAAGTGTGGCCCCAAAAGCAGCAGAAGGAGAGCCCTGGTTAACGTTGTGAATAGCATTGTCCGTTACGCGGCTCCATCGTGGGGACGGACACTTCTACAGAGAGACTTCGCATCACCGTTCAGAGGACGTACCGCACAGGAGTCCTGCGAGTAGCCAGCGCCTTCCAGACAGTCTCCTACGATGCAGCTTGCGTGGTCGCAAGAACTATCCAGCTAGTCCTCCTCCTAGAGGAGGATATCCGCTGCCATGCCGATAAGGTAGCGAGGGATGTCCTAAACCAGACATACGAAAGCGTCGCAGAGACCATGGAACTTTGGCAACAACAGTAGACAGCCAGAGCTGCAGGGATGTGTGCCAACCGCGACACATGGGAAGCACTACGGACTGCCGCTCGGACCATCTTCAGAAACCTCCAAGTGAGGTGGAATGAGGAAACTTCACCAACGGCAAAACGGAGACGACAACAACGACGGCAGAACACGGAACGAACAAGGCAGCAACAGCTGCCGCCGTAACCGCCCACAAAGGACGACAACTAGGACGAATGACGCAGCAGCCGCGCGTCAACTGGTTTAGTGCATCGCACAAACGATCCTGCATGGAGTACTACGCACACCAGCGCATCGGCAGGATTCGGATCAGGTCGAGGAGTGGTTTAGTTGGGTCGCATCGGCTGTCGGGTCCGCTTAACGGGCCCAGCGTCACGTTGAATCCCACATACCCCATCTTTAGGGTTGGTCTGTAGCCGCAGACCACCTTCCGAGATGGGGACCTTTTGAAAAAAAAAAAATTAGGAAAAAATAAAAAAGGTCGTTCGCATGGGCAGAAGAAGCGTTGTAGGTCCACTCTGTGTTAATGTGGTGGCGTTAATTGGTCCGTCAGAAAGGATATTCGACAGGCAGAAAACACCGCTAGGTCGTGAGGGGCATCGAGGATAGTAGCATCAGTCCAAGACCAGGAAGGAGTTATTGCTCCTGCTAAGTAATTTCGTAAGAACCCTACTAAGTTGACTTTCTCGCTCATTCTCGCCATTACCACAACAGCGTTGCTGGTGAATCGGTACGTTGCTAAGCAGGGATGCCTTAAAATCGGGACTCAGCACGCTGATTGTGCCTTCGGGCGGTAATCCAGCAGCTCGCATACCATACGTTACCTATTTTTTCTACCAAAAGTTTGCGGCGAATGATGGTCGACAGACTTCCAGATCCAAAGTGGTTATGGAGTATCCTTCCATGGATTTGCGATGGATTTGGAAAAACGTCACCAACTACAGACTTTCATCCGACCAACGCTCGATGGTGTATTTGCTGATGCACAACTCGGACTGCTGCTCGACAGGATGAATCGGACTCTGGAGCACAAGTTTGCCCTGCCTGCTAGGGTGTCTAGTACTTGGAGCATACTGATGCAGGCTATGGAATTCATGTGGGGCCCCGAACTAACCCCAAAACTGGTTGATCTGATGGATGTTTACTACTGTTTACTACTTTCTTTTCCACCAACATAATGTGCAGTCTTTTGCCCGTGGTCTTCTCCCGGCGAAGACTGGCGAAACGCCATAACAGTTTATGCCCTTGGAAAGCGTACATTCTAAATAGTTTTCTACATAATTTAAAATCTCTGAGCGTACAGACTCAAAAATGATAACTGATCGTTTTTAAATGATTTTTCGTTTCGAAGATCTTCATACCTCCCCAAGCTTATTAGCATAAAGACGCCTCACGTTTTACCAGACTACGTCATCTCTTTTTACTGCAGAAAAAAACGAACCACTGGTGTCAATTTTCTGTGCCGCTAGGTGTCAAAAACCTCACTCATTCCGTTCCTACCGATGTTCCGATGTTTCTTTTGCTTTCGATACAATTTTGATACTGCAAAAATTACACCTCATCCACGGCAGAACAGAAGCACAGACACAGTAATGTGACGTGACCGAACGGTTCAAACGAGCTTCGAATGCAAAATTCACCAACAACCCACTGGTTGGAGGAACCTTGTAAAAAAACTGAGATAGACAACAGCAAAAAAAAAAACCTCCAAACGACATTCATTCCATTCGGTGTGGTTGTGTGGCTTTCTGCAGTGAAGAAAGCCATTCCCAGACCGAAGCTGGCCTTTGGGGAGATGGTTTTCACCCTGGCTCTGGGTCGGCCACACGAGCGCTCGATAATAAGTGAAAAGAGTAATTACGTACGTGTGTTCCCATTTGAATATAATGTGAAATGTTAATCGCACATTCAGTCGGCCAAAGCCCCACTTTTCCCACCCATCGTTTTCTAGCCCCCGAACCGTACGGGGTCTCAGCATTAGTGTCGCGTTTTGTATGTTTCTCTCCACATCATTCTCGGTTCCGTTCATGCCAGTTGTTGGCTGTTTTTCTCCTTCATTTCTCTCGCATGTTGTTATGTTGTCTTGTGGAGACTTTTCTGTTTTGTTACAATCGTTTTTATCCGTTGTTTTTTTTTTTTGTTGTTTTTGCTCGTTTTCTTTTTGGCTAATCTTTTCCCTGTTTTCCTCCTCTTCTGCTTCACTTACTTCTCCGTGTTCAGCCGCGAGAAACCGTTTGAGATTGCTTGCTCCGCACACAAAGGCCTGCTGCACGTGTGGCGAAGAACACACGAAGCGGAACACACAAGGCAAACAACAACGAAGGCATGCCACCCTTCGGAGGGCTTCCCTTTTGTTTACCCTCCCCACCACCCATTGTGGGCCGTACAATGCAGTCGCTGGTAATAGCGTATAAGTACGAGCGTACAAGCGAACGGGTGAAGCTTTCGTTCCGTTTTCCCTGCGCTTGCCACGGCAGTCCGCCTGGCGATTGTTTTGTCTTGCTATGTTGTCGTGCTCGTTTTTCGTATCATTTGCTGATGTACTTAACTCGTTTTTTTTATCAGGCTGTCTCCAACATTCTCCCCCTTCAAACTGAACTTCCCAACCTCCAACATCCAACAGTCAGCGAATTTCCTTCACAAGCGAAACCTTAAACCCCAAACTCGAATGACGCTGTGGACTAAGGGGCATGAGATTTTTTTGCTTTCTCGTCTCGTTTTACCTTTCTGCTTTACTTTTCCGCTGCACACACACACACACTCTTTACATTGCATTTAAATTGCAGAGGCGTGCTTGGATTCCTTTTTTCGGTCTGGTTTTCATACAATTTTATGCCAAAAGTTTGGTTTGTTCACTTTTTGTTTCCTCATCTGTTCCTTTTTTTTCCTATATCGTTCGCCAAAGATTGCTTTCTTGCTTGCGTCCTGTAAACGAGAGATAAAGCAACGATGTCGCTTGTTTCGATTGCGATGCAGGGTGGAGAAGGGATGGAAAGAGGCGGGGGAAGCGGTGCTGGATAAATCCTTAAGGTGGATTGTTTCGATACAAGTGGGGATATGTATAGCATTAATTACCGATGGCTGGGCTTTAATTGCCGTTGATAATGATACGATAATTAGTGTGGAGGGAAAACTTCTATCGGGATTGTTCGATTTGAGGTGGCTTACTGTAAGGAAGTAGGTGTAGGATGAAGGGAAGTGTTTAGGTGGATGTTGAAACTGAATTTTATTTTAAATATTCCATTAAGTAGATCCATGAATGTATGTAAAGAGAAGAAAAATCGTTATGTATCGATGTAGAATGCATCTTGAACAAGATATATAATTGTTCATACTTTAATTTTAGATTAAAGAACTAACGGAAGGTAGCAACATAACACAAGGTGGTTTTAATTATTATTACCAAAATAATTTACTATCATCTTCTGCTTCTACCGGCGTAGTCTCTGGTTCTACCGTGTCAAGGCAGGCACCGTCGTCACCTCAACCCTAATATATTAGGTCCGCAAATAAATAACGATCGTTTTGAAATCGATGTGGACACTGTGGACTGTGGCGCGATTTTGACGTTCATAAACATCATAAAGAAAGTACGGGAATGACACCATCAAACTATGTAAACAGATTTGTGATTATTTCGTGCGAGTAAAAGTTCCTGGCGCCGGATAAGCGCCATGTGGAAGGTGTTGCTGTTTCGAGCGGAGAAAACGGCAGCCGAATCGCATCGAGAGCTTTCGAGTGTTTACGGCAATGCTGTTATTAGCGAAACAAGGTGTCGGGATTGGTTTCGACGCTTTCGAAGCGGTGATTTCGCCTTGGAGGATGCTCAACGTGAAGGACGTCCCAAAACGTTCGTCGACGAAGAATTGACGGCTTTACAGGAGGAAAATCACTGCCAAACGCAAGAAGAGCTTGCAGTCGTGCTTGGTGTAACTCGTCCAGCCATATCATCACGGTTGAAGGCGTTAGGCATGATACAGAAGGAGGGCAAATGGATAGCACACGAGTTGAAGTCGCTGGACATTGAACGCAGACTTTTCATGTGTGAATTGCTGGTCCAGCGGCACAACAGAGAGAGGTTCCTGCAGATAATCGTGACCATCCATAGATCGAAAGTTATGTTGAATATTTGGTGGGACCAGCTCTGCGTCATCTACTACGAACTTCTGAAACAGGGAGAAACAATCACTGGTGAACGCTACCGGAAACAATTGATGAGTTTAAGCCAAGCACTGCGTGAAAAACGGTCAGCATACTCATCAACCCACGACAAAGTTATTCTGTTGCATGGCAATGCACAGCCACATATAGCACAACCTGTGAAAAACTACCTTAATACCCTCAAACGGGATGTTTTACCGCACCCGCCGTATTCACCGGATCTGGCACCATCGGATTTCCATCTGTTCCGATCCATGGCACATGGATTGGCTGAACAACAGTTCTCCTCCTACGAACAGATCCAGAACTGGTTGTATACCTGGATTGCGTCGAAAAACGTATCTTTTTTCCAAAAAGTAGTAAAAATAAACTTACAAAAAACGGCCGTTATATATTTGCGCACCTAATACAATAATGTTTACATTGAGTAAAGACGAACCAATATTTTTATCCTTTAGAAACCCTGTGTGGCACTTGCAGAATGTTCGTACTTGGTGTCGGTTTTGTATATGGAGGGATCAGAATCGTGTCTTTTAACTAATGGTACGAACTTCTTTCTTGTGGCTGCTTTTCGGTGAGGTTTTCAGTACCCTGGAAAAAATGGAGGAGCCGCTAGAATGTTGAGCTGTTTGATGATCTTACAATCAAAAGCAGCAAATTAATATCGCCTGCTTTTTTATGGTTGATCATGTGAAGAGAATGATCCCCAACGGCCCAGCCCTTAACGTCCAACCAAATAGAGAGAAAAGGCTTGGTAGCTCAATTTGAAATGAAGAGATGGATATTATGCTTCTTCCACAAAGGCCTCGATAATGGATTGGCAGATGATGGCGCTAAACCATGAATGATCTAGGATTTTTGCAGTTGTTGCAAATAATTGAATCTTCAGTGGAGTATGGCGTCGAAGCCAGTAAATTCCTCAGAATCGAGCATTGAAGGAAAATGGAAAAGGATAAGAATATATTTGGAGACAAATGGATAGTAAATTTAACTTTCCTGAATTTTCAAATTTGGTAGCATCCGTCAACCATTCGTGCCGATCGACATAGATTTCCCTAAGCAAGATTACGCTTCGTTTCAGCAGAAGAAATGAAAATCAACTTTTTCTTTTTGCTCAACGACGTACTAAGTCACACCAACCATCGAAGGACTTACAATACTTTTGTTGAACTCTCTTAGTTGAATAGCCAGTCCTCACTACTACGAGAGTGGATTGAAACCTCGGTCCTGCCGTGTGAAGACCGGTGCCGCTGTTGCCTCTTCAAAATCGCTGAAACTCAAAATACAATAATATGTATTTATTCTGAGTAGTTTGAGAAGCTTCGGCTTGCGTCGGATTGTCAAAGCACAATAAATGATTTTATTAAGAATTTATGAACTTTTAAGCATATGAGAAAAGATTTTAATATTTAAAGGACAATTTTTTCAATGGATAAAGCGTTTGGACTGATCTGATCTGAAGGATTTATAATACTTTCAATAAAAAAATTATAGCAAATTTTCACAAAAAAGCCTCAAATTTTTGATAAAAAAAAACATCGAAGATTTGCTTGTAGTCCCATTGCCATAACTCTGTAGCACGTGAAACAAGACAAGAACGACGTCTAATGACTCGATGTCTTTATACCATCCAACCATCCGCGGATCGTAAAATGGACACAAATTCTTTGTCATTGTCAGGGATTGATTATTCTATTGCCATTATAATTTCATGTGGATTAGTCTAAGTTTATCTGAAGGATTTGAATCCTGAAGTCTTATCATTTGAATCGAAATATGGCTATTGGCTGCCAATTTTCTTTACGTTGATTCCCTTTTAAATTCTCCATAACAGGTAATAAGAGCATTGATAGAAAATGGATCACATTATTTTTGAATCAGACTTATAGATGTTCTACTAAAATAATTAATTAAAAATTTAAAATTAAAAATGCTTTGCTTGTGCAATTATTTTCCCTCTAATATGTTTGGATTCGTCAATTTAGCGTTGTCCAATGAAACTAGCTGGTTCGTTTCGGGTTAGAACAAATTTATAATAATACTATGCTTGGCATAATTTCACCCTTCTCAATCGCATGTTTAGGTCTTACTTATCAGCACCATCAGTGCCATCATCATCATCATCATCATCCTCACCACCGTCAGCGTGATGAGCTACTCGTTCGATAGCCCATCGCTATCTGGCCAACGCTTCATGTTAAATTATTTATGTCTGCAGAAATCCTCAGAGATTGCTGCTCGTAGACTTTGCTAAATGTGCTGTTGCACTTTAGCCAATTATTTGATACAATCTCCCAGGTGTTTAGATATAGTTTCATGGTTGATGTGCGCTCCTTGTTCTGTAGGGTTTTGTCATTGATGAGATGTAAACGGTGGTGGAATGGGCTGTATCGTACAGAGTGTTGACATAAGTATAGACGATTTCGGATGAGATATTGAAATATTACATGAAACACACAGAAGTAACTGTAGACAATCTGCAGCTGTTTAGAAATGACTCTCAATTACCCATTTGTCCAACGTTTCCATAAAAATCGCTCCTAAATAATGAGGGCACACTAAAGAGAAGAATTATAAAACTAATTTCAAACTGTCTGCTGCAGTACATACTGATTGCCCGGTCAACCGCTCATCGTTACCAGCTAAATGCTCGTGGGGAATGTCCCGAAATTAAACATTGATCTGTGGTTTGGGGACAAATTTGCCTCATGAAGCTCACTCAAACTGAACAGACCAAATAGTGTATCGATTTCATGGTTGAAAGGGGTTATCAAACCGCTCGTATGCAGGTTGCGGCTTTCCAACGGTCATTGTCTACGATTACGAGACAAGGAAACAGAATAGCTTAAGGTTAATCTTAGTGAAATAGGAAACTGTTTTAATACCATTTTCAGGGTGTAGCTTGAAGACTATAATCGAATCGCACTTCTTTTACGATAAATTCTAACAGCGAAACGAAAAACTCTCATAAATATCAGTTTGATATTGGCTTTTACTAGTGTCTAGACGATTTAAGGCGCAAAGTTTTGATCGCTTTTTTGATAAAAGAATTTATGACAATCGTTCCAACACAACGGGCACTTCCTCGATTCGATTTCATATTTATGATCACGCACGCAGCGCAAACAAAAGTTTAAGCTGTAAATGAATCATCCCATTCCTACCGCTGAAAAAGAGGTAGAATTATCCGATGTGAATATGTAAAACAACGCTCAACGCCAAACTCGACGCACGCAGGGAAGTAAAATTTAATCAAAAGTCAAATCGATCTCATAAACTTTCGCCACATCGGCCGTCTCTACCACTCTCTGCGCCGTTTTCGTACCGGTGGCGCCGATTTAATTGAATAAATTGACAGATCTACGATCGGCGACGGACCGGTGACTTGTGTGCACACCGTGTCCGAACTCGCATTCCCATTCGCTCTCGGAATCAATTGGGTTTTTCGGTGGATGAAAACTTGAAACTGAACACTTGAGCCGCAGCACCGCCGCACGAAAAGGAGTTTGGCGTAACTTACACTACACACCATGTTCTAATTTGCTCTGCTTTACGGGCCCAACAAAACTTCCAAACGCGTCGGACACATGTCCTCGCCTCGGAGGGATGGGAAAGCGTCGGGGCAAAAACTTTACCCAACATCGGCCAAGATGTTTGACGCGGCCAAAGATGGCATTAATGAGATTAAGTTTTCCCTAGTTTCGGTTGGTGCTGTTGGACTTGACGAGGTTCTGTTTTACTTTCCGTTTCCTTTTGGGTGGACTTGCTTTTCGGGGGTTTGGGGTGAACAGTTTCACGCAGCTTTTAGCATCGATTTTTTTTTTTGTGTCTGTAGCAAGTTTTCCTATTTTATGGGGAGGAAATGTTTGGAAACGATTCGATTCCGCCAAGCAATAGGCAACATTTTCGGCAACTAAATTATGCTGTGCCGAGTTTTCCAATGCCATTTACGGTTGAAAAATCTCTTCCCGGGTAGAGAGAGAGAGAGAGAGAGCGGAAAAAAGGGAACTTTTACCCAACTTTCCACTCACCGTCATAACCAGATCTGGGTTTTGGTAGTTCGTGCTGAATGCTTGGCATTTTCTCATTAATTTTCCACGCCAAAAACGTTAACGCACAACACAACCGAACTAATAATAGTGATGACGACGATGACGACGAGCACGATGATGAAGATGATGTTGGTGGTGGTGGTACGGTTGTAGGATTTATTTCTCCTCACACCTCACAATCTGTGCACCGCCTACGGACCGCTCCATGCTAACAGGGGAAACCCCATCAACAGCATAAAAGCGACCACCAACAGAAACCAGAAGCATGAAATATCGTCAACATTTCATTCTAATTAATACTAATGCTAGTTGATGACTGGAACCTCCGCTTACGGACTCGTTCCCCGGGCCACTGAACAAACGGTTCGAGCGTGCGTTGTGCGTCGTAGGGTGAAGTTTTTACGCTACGCAGAGAGAAATTTGGCTCTCGGCAAACGATATCTTAAGAATGATCGATTTAATGCCGGACTGAGCACAGATACAGTGATGGTTCTATTTTATCATCGGGGAGGATTTTTGATTGCATGCTTTTGAAAGGGGAAGCAAACAACCGTACCGTTGGGATTTTAGTTCTTTTCTGTTTGTTGGGTTTTTGGACTGTTATTTTGCTTATTCAACCGATAACGTTAATTTTGAACATTTTGTCCAATTAGTTATGTTAAGTTCGATTCACTGTAAAGGGTTTGAAAGGATTATGTTATTGTAGAGAAAATACATGTTTAAGGAAATAAGGAAAAAATGCATTGTAAATGATTTTTAATATATTTAAACCTAAAATAAAGTTTGAGATACCAATACGGCCAGACCGTTCCTCAAAGAAAAAAAATTAAAAAATGATGTTTGAGATGCTGTCTTATCATAAAGACTATTATTTTCCATACTTATATGGTCTGTTTTGATTGTTGCTGGCATTGCCGATTATTATCCTCTTCTTGGCTTAACAAACCTTTTAAGGTCACGCCGACCATCGAATGACTTGACTAAGACTTGAATATATCGAGTAGGTTTATAGACAAGTCCTCACTATGGGATTTGAACCCCGGTCCTGCCGTTTGAAGACTGGCGCTGCTGTTGCCTAAACCACCGGGTCACCCAGTACAAACTCGGTTAATTTCGACTGAAATTTTATGATTCTGGAATCAGAAGCGATCAGCGATAAATTTGAACTCCAAGCAATCAGTTTGAGTGGTAAGATGAAAGTTATAAAAAAAGGAAATAGTAATAATCTGATGCGTTAAAAAATGTATGCGATTGGAAAGAAAATTATCTTTGACATCAGAAAACGACCAATTATTTCATGTAATCGTGAGAAACAGCCTTGCCATTGTACTCCCGTTCAAAAAACATTATCGACGATGCTCCAACACTTATTATTATTTTATTATTTTCTTTGATTAAATGTTTTTGTAGTAAAATATGAACGCTAAAAATCAACTATTATTTCCCAAACGATGCCTATTAATGTTGAGTATTGCGCCGTATTTTGCTTAACACATTTGTTAAGTAAAATTTAATGCAAAAAAAATTTTTAATCTATTTTACAGGAAGAAAATTGAAAACATGTTCTGTTGTACTATCTACATTTGCTTCAAATTCACATATTTGATAAGCAACTTATGCTGTACACTACTTATCATCTATAAAGGAGTGTTGATAACTCTTTCTTATCCATTGAAATATGTTTATGAACTTTGTTTTTCTGTACATCAATTGTAACAGAACAATTAAAAACTTGCATTTAATTTAATGCATTTCAATCACACGTGTGCTTCCTCCTGATAGCCACCTGTTTTACAGGGATGACGCTAAATTGTATCCTCCGATAAGCAACCAGGAAGATCAGCTGCAATTCCAGAATGCTCTCAGCGTGTTCCAGTACTGGTGCTGTACGAATGGCTTGGAGATGTGCGTCGATAAGTGCGTTGAGGTTACATTTGCCAGAAAGCGTAATCCCTTAATCTGCACGTATACCATTAACGACGCTGCCCTTGTCGGTAAAAGCTGCGTCAGAGATTTAGGAGTGCTCCTTGAGATCTCCTTGAAGTTGAGCTTCCATGACCAGCTAGAGCACATCGCCGCTAAGGGCAATCAGCTAGTTGACATTTTGAAGAAGCTTGCGCGCGATCTTACCGACCCGATTGTCGTTAAGACGCTGTTCTTCGCTGTTCGCTGTTCACAGACTTCTCCTTAGTTCGATCTGTGGTGTAATACGCATCCGTGGTGTGGTGGCCCATATCGGCACGCTCTTTAGCTCGCCTAGAATCCATCCAGCGCAAATTACGCGGTTTGAGCTGCGTGGTTGGAGTGTCCAGCTGGACTACAATGGACGTTGCGCGTTGCTTGGCCTGGAGTTGCTGAAACAGCGGAATTGTAACGCGCAGAGACTTTTTGTCGCAGGTCTAATTGACAATCGCATCGACTCGCCGGCGCTGCTCTCTGCAATCGACATTTACCCCCAAGCTAGATCGCTCCGTGCTAGAACATTTCTTGACGTAGGGGAACGTCGTACTCGTTTTGGCACCTCTGATCCGTTCCTCGTCATGTGCTGCGAATTCAACGCTGCATGTGATCGTTTTAAACCAGACCTGTCGTGCTCTGCGTTGCTTAATTGTATATGTACAGTGCGGCCCATTATTTGTTGAATTTAAAAATGTAAATGTTAATTGTAAATGTAAAACGTCAAAAAAGTCGTTTCAAGGGGGTCATTAAGGCCCGTATAAAGGGCCAATAAGGGCCCGTTGAATTCAACAAATAAAATAACAAAAATAATTGTAAATTAAAGCGCTTCCTACATCGTTCTTAATCTCCTTGAGTATGTATTTATGTTGATTTTCTGTATGATTTATTTCATTATTCGTTTTAAAGACAAATGCTATTTGCAAATTTATTATTGAAGTTAGAATTTTTACAAACCTTTGATGCTTGTTCAAATCTAGCAGTGAAGCAATACGCTCAGGCCGTTCTATTTTTTAATTATAAGTATGACGGCTTGCGCCGTATGGTCGTCCAGGCCGTTCTAGTCGAATAAATAATTCTAGAAGTTTGTTAAGCATCAGGCACACCGTTTCAGTTACACAGTTTTAGTTAAATCTTTGTATGCATCCGTATTATGCAAACTTTTTTCATTATTTCCAACACGTATTGCGATACGCCACCCCGCTGTCAGATACTCGTATCTTATCTGATCGAATCGTACAAAAAGTTATCAAAAATAACTAATATCATTTGCTTGATGCCATAAAAACAGTAATTAATTAGCTAATGACCGCTGATAAATCTTGCCCCGAACTGTGCGCTACGACGCGCATTAACGACAGAACGCAAAACTTCCTCACGGCTTCTCATTTACGTCGTCGTCGCCGTCTTGCACCACAGAAACGCTAATGTCGTCGTCTTTTTGGCTTCGGCATCGATTGCAACCAGGCGTCTTCAGTCATCGAAATACATCATCAACTTCTCCCCAACTTTGACGGATGGTACTTGTTTTCCCAATCTCTCTCTCTCTCTCCCCGCCTGTACGCCTGTACGCCACAAGCAGTTGGATGCTGATGATGATTTACATTCGAATCGGAAAACAGTTTGTGCGACTAATTAGCACCATTTTGCTGGTTGTTTGGATCGGGGCGGGAACGCTAGCACGTGCTAGCGTAACAAATAACTACCAGCAGCAGTGGAGGTGGTGGATGAAAGTGAAACCTAGGCAAATTGTGAAGAAGTTACATTCAGTTGGTTCAAATTGGTTGAGAAAATAAAAGTAATATTTTGTTTAGAAAATAATTTTTATAAAAGTTAAGTTAATAACCAAGTAAAATGTCGCATAAAATTCTTCAAAAATATATGCACGTAGCAACATATTAAAGAGATATTTATAAAGCAATTAAACCCCAACAGCTATCCCACTCTCGTTTCAGATTCATGTAAATAAACACCTCTTTCCGGTGTAAAAGAATTTCCCGCACCTTCTCATATTTAAATAAGCGGTAGAACAAGTTGTTCCTTGTACAGCGTGAAGTACACTTTGTCGATAAATACACCGAGGCCATCACACTACCTACCTTACCCAGCTACTCGTCCCGGAAGTCGTAAGCTCAATTGCCCTCTGCTGCCACTTGTTGCAAATGGATCGTTAATGCGGGGATCAATAGTGTGTCCGTCTATTGATGGCGACAACGACGACGACGGCCACGATGCTTCGAAAGTGTCCATCAAATCGGCGATGCTGCAGCGTGATGCTAATGGACAGCAACTTAGCACTTAGCATCAGGAAGGGACTGGACTCTCCTTCTGCCGACATCGCCCACCAACTACCAGAGAAGACAGATTTTCTGTCTCATTGCCTTTTGAAAACATCGGTTCATCGGAAGAAGGTGCAGCAGGTACGGAAGGTGAATTTGTTTGAGAAACGACACATCACGGATACTGGGAAATGTCTGTGCCCGCGATGTGCTTGAAATGCACTTTTTGTATGCTTGCGAGAAAAGGAAAAATGGAAATGTATAAAAATGAAAGGCAACAGCAATAGGAAGGTGAAGAAAGAAAAGCTACCCACAATAAATGTCCGTTTTTTGCATCGTGCTGTGGCTAATGCTTCACTTATGTTACATTTATGCTCACTTTCCCCTTGGGGTTGATGTCTGTACGATCCTTTTCCGTGATGCACTTGGTCGCCTGCTCGCTCTACATGTCCGCGATGACCCGTACAAGGTGGATCCATGTACACGCTTGCCCCGGTTCATGAGTGAAGCCATGGTTTTCGGCAGCATCCCTTACCGCTTCGTTGGATCCCGTTCTGTGGGACTGTTTGCTAAATAGGAAGAACTTCATAAAAGGTTCCTCATCCCACTTAATCGTCTCTTCCGTTGCACCGAAAACCCACCGAGCACATGGAGTATAAATAAAACCCCATAAATATGTTATAATCGCCCCCGGAGCTGGAACGTTTGGGGATTCACCTTGCTCTGTTTGGGAGGTTTTATGAGCTCTTTCCTTACCGTAACAGCATGATGTGTAGCGAAAAGTAAAATCTTATGCTTCCCGGGCGTGCCGTGCACCGAGCGGTTTTTTTTTTTTGCATCATCTTTTAATTTTATTTTTATTTTTGGACGTTTTCTTCTGTGCCGTTTTCTAGCTCCACAATCACAGTCTCCCTTAAAGACGACATAATAGCGTGTGGCAGGAGGGAAAAATAAAAACACCCGGTGGCAAAAGTCATTCATTTAGTATTTCGTCGTCGAAGTCATTATCGCGATGATCAGATAATTTGTCTCTCATCCACACCCTTCAAACACTCCTTCGCGTCACCGACAGGGCATGCTTTATGTTTTCTTTTTTTTTTCTTCCATCCCCTTCGGCATCAATAGGGTAGCTCCCCAAACCCCACATTGTTTCGCCCGCGTACGGTTGTGGGCGATCGTGTAAATAAGGCAGGAGATTTGGAGAAAGCAACAGAGAGCAATAGGAATGAAAGAAAATCAACAACATTCCCATTGCCGACGGCTGGGCAGTAAAGAGAGCGGCTGTCGGAACGCGTCGTGGCGGGTGGGTGGTTGGTGCGAAGGGTGGCGTTTTGATTACACAGAAAACAAGTACGGATCACGGGATGTGCGGACTGTGTGCGTGGGCACCAAGCGGCGGTGGATTGAAAAGCGATGGGAATGCTGCATGCTACATATCAGACAATTTGGCATCTATCCGTTTCTATTGAAGCAGTGTTTACTAAATACGTAACATTATTACAATACAGGGAGTTCTCTGTAAGATGCACACTGACGGGACTGCCACCTTAGGGAAGCTTCAAGCTTAGAGAATATAAAATTGGGAAATGCAGCATATTTGTACGCTGCAAATGGACCGTTGCTCGGTGAAGCCAATGCCAAAAGTTCCACAAAAATACGCAAATATTGCGATTTCTAGAATAATCTTGTTCAAATTTCATGTGCAGCTTTGAGAATGTCATCTTAGAGAGACATGAAATGTATGAAAAAAATCTATTTAGAGAGGTAACAGCATTCAAATGTTTCAGTGTAATTCATGTTTTTACTGCTCTTTTCCTAAAAAGGTGAAATTTTTTTCTATTCAAAAATTACGGCTCTCAATCGCGATACGATTAATTTGAAGCATTTTCACCTTTAAAATTTAAATTAATGGCATAGCTTATTTAAACTAGCATCGATTGATAGTGATAGCGGCACCAGTTTTACCACAACAGGACCGAGGTACAAATCCCATCCGGGCCGTTTTCCTGTAGTTAGGAGTGCCAACTACGTGACATAAATAAGTTTAGTTAGCTAGGGGATGGCCAGCATGACCCAGCATGCGAAGCGTTAAGCGTTAAGCGAAGATACTGATATGAACTCTTCAATTAGCTTGATAAGCTCGAAAAACGAAGTTGGAACTAACCATGAAAATACAAGAAATCGCTTTTTTTACGTACGGAACAATGCAATGAATCAGCACTAGCAACAAATAGGTGATTAGGATTAATTTTGAGGAGGCTACTAGACCGGAGCGGCCCGATGATGCTGGCGACAGCGGCGCCGGTCTTCAAACGGCAGAACCGGGATTCAAATCCCATTCAGATCGTCCACTCGTAGTGAGGACTGACTGACTATCCAACTACGTGGTATCGGCAAGTCTAGTAGGAAGGCCGTTGTGACCTTAGATGACGTCAAGAACAAGAACAAGAACAAGAACAAGAACAAGAACAAGAACAAGAACAAGAACAAGAACAAGAACAAGAACAAGAACAAGAACAAGAACAAGAACAAGAACAAGAACAAGAACAAGAACAAGAACAAGAACAAGAACAAGAACAAGAACAAGAACAAGAACAAGAACAAGAACAAGAACAAGAACAAGAACAAGAACAAGAACAAGAACAAGAACAAGAACAAGAACAAGAACAAGAACAAGAACAAGAACAAGAACAAGAACAAGAACAAGAACAAGAACAAGAACAAGAACAAGAACAAGAACAAGAACAAGAACAAGAACAAGAACAAGAACAAGAACAAGAACAAGAACAAGAACAAGAACAAGAACAAGAACAAGAACAAGAACAAGAACAAGAACAAGAACAAGAACAAGAACAAGAACAAGAACAAGAACAAGAACAAGAACAAGAACAAGAACAAGAACAAGAACAAGAACAAGAACAAGAACAAGAACAAGAACAAGAACAAGAACAAGAACAAGAACAGTAAATAAGCAAGGTAAATAAACAAACGAAGTATTTGTTTTTGATTATGTTAATTATGTTCGTTTTTTATTTGTTCTTCAAACATTGCAACGTAAAGTGACATGAAAGACAAATCGAATTACAGCCTCTTGCTTATTAAAGTGTAATAAAGCATTACACTGTTTCACAAACAAAGCATTTCTATGCTCTAGAGACATTTCAGTCAATCGATTGCTGATGATAAATAAACAACACGAGTTGCATGCTGGCGCTGCCGCTGTTGACGTTACTTGCCGCTGCTGCTATTACTGTTGTTGCTGGTGTTGCTTCCACTTCCCATCGTACGCGCAGTGGCGGTTGAGTAAAATTGGGAACTGAAAGATGAAACCAATGGGACGCACCAGTTCTTTCTGCCTTTCGACGGTAACGGAGGCAACGGAGGCAACGGAGAGAAAAATCAACACTATCTTGGGTGGGAAAGGAACGGAGCGGCGGGAGTTCGATGGTGGTGGAGGCTAACAAAAAGTGTTGAAAATCGTAGGCACTCGGTCGGCTGAGCGATTACTTTCGAATTAGGCAAGGCAAGAAGCCAACGCTAGCGGGCAAGGCCAGGGCAACGCATTCCATCCGTGCGCCGTCCGGGTTGCCATTGTGTATTTACTCTTCAAAGGAAGCAGATGAGAAACAATAATAAACCCGCACCGAGCAGGGAGAGCTGTTGGGGGATGGGTGAAGCAAAAGGCCGATGCCATTGTGTTCGCACTAGAGAGATTCGATCGTCGTCCACCCATCATCCACCACGTCTAAGGTCACCAGAATAGAGCCAAATGCCGAAAATACACTGGTATGGCTTTTGGAGGCACTCGACAAAGTGCCCTACCACCCTGGCAAACAGGCATAAAACACATCTTTTTTATGAATTCCCGCATTCGACCGATGAATCCAAAACCAATTCCGACGGGTCCGCGGTGTGTACGTGTGCCCGCGTGCTCTTTCTCAATCCCGGAGCTTTTCTGAAGGTCTTCCTTGTTTGGCTGTTTGGCCCAGGCATCGTTCGAGCCGGGCGCGCTAAGCTCGTAAAAAAAGGGAGTTAAGTCGTCGCTGCTCAATGTGTGGCCAACCATCATAACGCCCACCCAACAATGCGGTTGATTTTATAGATTTATTACCCGTTGCTGATGGAGATGGGTTTTGGTGCTTCGTTTGGCGGCTGAGATGTTTCTTGTTTCTGGTTAGTTTCAGTTCTGGAGACGGATCCGAACGGTTCTGCGAAGAAGGTCATTCAAAAATATGCTTTAAAAGGAGCTCTTGAATGAAACGTGAACTAAAACTTCTTTATATTAGTTTTACAGGTTTATGGAATTCAATTTATAAGGATACAAGCGCTTCCTTCGTTCGGATTTCTGTTATGCGCTCACTGTTTATGGTGAAGAATTGTTAGTTATTTGTCAACATGACATGTCTCTTTATGCAATGTTTATAGTTGAAATCAAATCCGTAGTATTTTTTTGAATATCTTTTGAATTTTATTTAGTGGTAACTTCTTTTAATACAATGTTGAGTTTATTTTGCTCTAACGGAACCATAAAAATATCCTTAAATTGTGTAAGAAAATGTCTTCTTTTAGGCTTAAATGACTTGGTAAGTCCACCAAGGACACCTGAACGGAGCAGACACAGGAGAGGTTGGTGCAAGTAGCAGAACAAGTCAACAGCAGCAGCAACAACATCAGTGACAGCAATAGCGCAGAAGACGAAGTGCCTCCGCCATCTGTGGATGAGGTTGCCAGCGCCATCAAGCAACTTAAAATCAACAAGGCTGCTGGTAGTGATGGATTGGCGGCCGAGTTCTTCTAGATGGGACCGGAGAGGCTTACCGTCGAAATGCACAAGCTTATCACGAGAATCTGGGAGGATGAATAATTGCCGGAGGAGTGGAAACTGGGCGTAATTCACCCAGTCTACAAAAAGGGCGACAGAATGGAATGCTCGAACTATCGTGCCATTTCAGTCCTTAATGCCGCCTATAAAACCCTGTCCCAGATCTTCTTCTGCAGACTCCACCACCGACCAAATCTTCACTCTTCGGCAGATCCTCCAGAAGTGCCGAGAGCGCCAGATCCCTACGCACCACCTGTTTATCGACTTCAAGGCGGCCTACGATACCTTAGATCAAAATGAGCTATGGAACATAATGCAGCGGCACCACTTTCCTGGAAAGCTGATCCGGCTGCTAAAGGCCACTATGGACTGGGTGCAGTGCAAAGTGAAAGTGTCGAACATGTTGTCGGAATCGTTTGAACCTCACAGGGGACAGACTCTCCTGTCTCCTGTTCAATATAGCCTTGGAAGGTGTCATACGAAGCGCGGGCCTGGACAACGATATCCGTGGTACGATTCTCTACCGGTCTCTTCAATTTCTTGGCCTCGCGGATGACATTGACTGCTTGCCGGAGGTTCTGATCGTGATAGAGACCGAGTGGGAAGCAGCGTGTTAGTCGACGGCGACAACCTCGAGGTAGTAGAGGAGTTCTGCTATATTGGGACTGTCCTTACTTCGGATAACGATGTCAGCAGCGAAATCCGGAGACGCATTGTTCAGGGGAATCGTGCCTACTACGGCCTTTACCGTCTGCTGAGATCCAGAAGACTCCGAGACCGTCAGCGACCCCCAGTTCCGCACGAGGCGTCGGGGAGCACAGCGAGTTCGTTGGCTGGATCAGGTGAAGGGTGACCTGTCGGAGATCGGGTATCTACACGGATGGGAAGCTGCAGCCAGGGATCGAGTTTTCTGGAAATCTATTGTTGACCGGGCCATGTGACTTAGTAAGTCCATACTGGCGGCCATTGAATGGCTTATTAAGTTATTATTAGAATGGCTGCCGATACCACGTAGTTGGTTTATCAGTCCTCACTACGCTCCAGATGGGATTTGTTCCTCGGTCCTGCCGTATGAAGACGGCAGGACCGCCTAGACCACCGAGCTGCCCCTTAGTTAAATTGGTTTGAAACAAGATTTTCTTGTATCTGATTCTGTTTTGAACGTCATACTGTTGGCTCAATTGTACAATTAGGCATTAGGAAATGGGTTAAGACACACTGAAGGACCAAAAATCGCAAATTGGTTTTGGAAACAGTAACATACATAAATGTTTCCTGGTGTCAAAAAAATACAAGACATTTTAAAAACCGAGCTGCACAATACTTTAAATTATACTTTTCCTGAACATTTTCAACTTCACTTCACTAAGGTTTGCTGAACTACAGCGCGTGCAGATTCGCTTCTGATGGAACATGAATTATTCGTTGCAATATTAATGTTTTTTTATCGTTTCTTTTGTTCCCCTTGATTGTAACAGCTTCATAAAAATACCTCCTCCATAAGCCCAATAAGGCACACCTGCTACATCCGTGCTTCCGAATGTCTTCTGTGACACAAGAAAGCAGCAAGAAATCAAACCCGGACCAAAGCATAAATGTATGTACATGTTTCTCACCAGTCATTCGATCGTCGTCGATTTTTAGCGTTTTTGCTCTGAATCTGCTAACGTTCTTGCCCTCTCACGTTCGCAAAAATTGCAACCACGGTGGAAAGATGTACGAGAAAGGAAGATACAACAACAACAAAAAAAAGCCCTTCAACAAACTGAAGCCATGAGCCACGAGTGTAGTTGACTGTCGCATATGGTTTTTATGGAGCGCCCATTGCTGAGCGACGGATAATAAACTGCAACGAAACAACCGAATGGCAACCGAGACAAAGGAGCAATCGTGCGGCTGTGCCGTACCGGAGTAGAAGCAAAATTTTGGGCAGGTTGGAGACGAATTTTCCCACCCGGGGAACGGGCGATTGCTGTGTCATGATTTATAATGTCCGCCTTTTCTTTGCGCCCAGCCACACCATCAATTTCGATTGGATTATCTGTATTTAAGAATGGAACAAAATGACACACACCCATGATGGTGATGGTGGTGTTGGTGATGGTTTCATTCCACACATCAAACATGTCCTCCAGTTGCTCATCATTCACCGAAGCTCAATCACTTCCTGTTGGAAGAGGATAAGATTTTTGACGGTTCTGTGGCACGAGATATGGACTGTGATTTATCTTGGAAAGCTTTCTTGCAGTGGTGAATATTATGGATAAATTTTCGGGCTTGATATTCGCTACGAAAGCTTGTTTGACTGGTGCAATGGGTAGAAGGTTAGGATGTTAATAGGAAAGGGCGAAGATTTTAAACTGAAGCATTTTAATAATGTTAATTTAATTGATTTCATTTGGCAAAGTGACATTTCGGCAAAGCGAATACCATGCACAATTGTTTATAATAGTGACATTTCGTCACTTTCGTTGGGACAAGCAGAATGCTGCAAATAGTCCAAAACGATGTATTTCTTTCAGAAAGAATACTCGCTATTCCTACTCGATTGATGCTCATAAATTATTAAGTTCTTCTTCAATTTTCGGCATCGACAAGAATCCTCAGACCACTCTCTTAAAAACTAAGATTATTTTAAGAAATTCATGTAGACTGATGTCCGATGAATCACCTAAAATAAAGTAATTTATAAAAAAGAACGACAACTAGCAACTGTTTATCTTCATGATAACAGAATCGATCCAGTCACCAACAAATGCAAATTCTAGTATCCGATAAGGTTTGATAACTTTGGAAGCAGATATCTTAAGTGAGTCGGCTCAGAAATGGCTGACGTTCGAAGCATATTGTGTTCCTCGCGGCTTGGTTGGTCGACCGCGTTCAGAGCTCTCGTTCTGCTCTGGGTTTTCTTGGTACTTGTAAGCTTCTTTATACTATTATATCGTCGCTAGACAAAATTTGCAATGAACAAAGCGTAGTTTTTGCCCAATACTTGGATGTAAAATTTTTCTCCATACAAATTATATGGGAAAGCACGAAGCTGCAGACAAGAGTAGACTTTACCCCTACTTGGATGTGCCGTTTTTTCCATATTCATGATATCTGACAATGTTTTTTTCCGAAATTTCACATCAGTATGACAAGTCTTTTAGAATAATATTGAAAAAGAATTATCAAGTGGGCGTTGGTTTTTATGATTGCAAAAAGTTTAATAATTTACGGTTGCGAATATTACTGTGATAAAATATTGAACAGCATCGAGAGCCACAAACGGGTGTTACGGGTGATCAAGATGCAGCGGCTCCATCGGCGGAGACGCCCGCCGAAAGAGTGGTACAGTTGCACCGCATCGGGCTGACGCACCAACGTCGAGTTGCCGGTATTACCGCTCAGGAACGATCACGGGTGATCACGATTCGAGCACTATTCGATCGGAAACAACCGAGGTGCCTTCCAACTCAGCATAGTTGGCGCGATCCACCACCGCACCAGAGGAGAACCCCGACGAAAAAAAAATGTAACGATTGCGGCCTAACCCGTGAGGGTCCCTGACTGGTGAAGCTCCTATGTCCGGCGAGATGCCCAGGTCGGCGATGCATCCCTTTGCGGAAAGAACCCCTGCCTGCTCGGCGAGGCAAATGGCAATGGGAAACAGTGGATTCCTGCTGCATGGTTTACTGTCCTATGTCGCTATTTGTGTTTCCTTTCAACAGACAGCCACTGCAGCCGGACTTTTGCAAGACCATGTCGAATGGGATCGTGCACACCAAGAAGCTGTTTCATTTCGGATGCCCTCAGCTGTTCGCTTTCATTATTTCTGAAGGAATGCCTCAGAATCCCCGCCACCTTTAGGACACGTTTGTGGACGATCTTTCGAGATCTAACCATCAAGATCGATACACTACAGAGGAACCAGAGCATAATCAACTGTTGAGCAATGTTGAGCATTTTAGATCTTTGCCTACCATCGATCTTTATATTCGCGGAACAACTCCAGCAAAAACGCTTGCCACTTTCCCCGAAATGTCTCAGATCTTTAATCATTAGCCGATTAAATTGGTATATGTTTTTATGCATGCTGAAAAAGTGTATACTCTGATATTGAGATATACCCTAGAGTTTTTTTGCGTAGCCCTGTAAGCGGGCCAATCGACCAGTGTCTTTAAAAAAATCCCAAAAAAAATCAATCTGTCATCTTGAAGAACATCTTATGCGATATCTAAAGAAAGACAGTGTCTGAGAGTGTAAAATTTGTATCAATTTGACACCCCCGTACAGTTTATTCAACATGTTTTCTTTTGGTTTTTTTTAGCCCGTTTTCTAAAATAGAATTGTCCCATTCATTTAATTCATTTGGCCTTCAATTGATAAGGTTTTCGGCATCCATATTTCACCAGATTTTGGAGTATAAACCCACAGGTTTGTTATTGATTTTATTACGTCGACTCCACGCCGTATTGTCCTAGTGTGGAGTTAATTGCATATTTTTTCCAACTAACATTGGGCTTAAGTGGATGGAAAGATAGTGGTCAAATAAAATTCATCCTGACTGCCTTTACACCTGCTAGACTGATTTTCCAGCTATTGTAACATTAAACCATAGAATAAAGAAGAGGTATACGAAGGCCTTTTCGAGGTATTAATGATAAAGGATTCATAAGAGAAAAAATCCTCATGATCATAATTCATCAAGTATGCCTAAGTCTGTTGAAATACCGGTAAAAAGAAAATAAAATTATATGTAGTGACGTGGTGATAGCCGACGGTCGGTCGCACATGAACGAGAATCGGGCCTTTTGATCCTGACCGGCCGAGCAAGCGGACGAATTTTTAGTCTTACTTAAAATAAAGAAATTAGAACTATAGAAACCGTGTTCATCGAACTTTAAAATAGTCGGTCAGGAGTTGCGTGAGCAACAACCTTAGTAGAGTTCTGATTGATATTAAATTCAGGCATCTTACGTTTCGTTCTCCGAATATTTAAACGCATTTATTGTGTCAAACTATCTGATTGAAAGCATTCCTCCCCATTTGTGATCCATTTCGAATCGTGTCTCGCCAGCATCTCAACAATCGTTTAGTGCAATTTCCTTCCATTACAATAGCACGCACTGTAACTGGTTCGTCCCTACGAAATCGTCCCTTCACACTGATTGTTCGTGATATTTTAAAATGTTTACCCAAGTCCTTTCGCCGGCCCATCACCATACCGCTAAGCAAATAAGAAAAATCGAGCCCCAATCTTGTCGATTGGAACCCCGTTCGAAGAGCACCGGTTCGATTCACTCCGGCTCTCCGGTGTGCTTCTCCGAGCAAGCAGAATGTCCTTTCCTTCGGTTCAACATTCCGGGCACGTATTGTTTTGTTTATGCGAAACGTAAAATGTTCTCCTTCTTGGCTCATGAATGGTCGGTACAGGTCAACCCTCATGAGCCCTCGTTGGTACGTCACTTATCCGTGAGATGGCAGGCGATACGGCGGCACTGTCGCACAAGGGACAACGGTAAGCGGAACACGGCCGTTTCGGTTGTTTTGTCAATCTTTCGCAAAGCTCCCGACGGACCGTGCTGGATCTTGGTTTGATTTTTGCTCCTTCAAACCTCAAGGCAATCATCTCATCCCGGCACGATGGGCACCATCGCCACACCATGTGCCTGAAGCTTTAGGGGGAAAATCTCTCATCAAACACGTTCCACCGTATCGATCGTGCCGGCCATGTCGCCATGGTCGTTTGGTCGTTAACCTTCGTTTAGCTTTTGTGGCGACCAAAGTCAAAGTGTCACGTTGTTAACGGATAGGATAGTCTCCGGATAGTAGACAGGTGAAGTCAAACAAAGAATATGCTGCTGATGCAACTACAAGCTTTACCCATTCCCATTTTAATGGAGGTACCAACGTGGTTCTACTGTTTAGCCGATGGGAATATTGCATTGTGGAAAGGTGAATCTCGATGAAAATGGAAAACTGATTTTTAAATCTGACGTTTGTTGTCGTTGGGAAACTGGCGAAGCTGTAATGTGCAATAGATAAATGATTCGCTTAGTCGACGGTCTTATTATCCAACGCGGATGACATCAGCAGCTGTTAGGTCATCTAATTACATGCGAATTAAGTACAGTTGGTATGTCAGATTCACTTATTCAGCTGCAATTTCATCAGCTCGAGTAATTACTAGGAAATAAAATGTATCCATTAGTGAGTGATTGATTCTAGGAATGATGCTTTACACTTTACACTAGCTTAGCACCATTAATTTAAATTATGAAGCACTTTGTGTCTGTAACGATTGGCCGTCATTTCAATAATCGGCACGTAGAACAAATTGAAGAATTTGCGCATTTTAACCACACGAATGTTAACTCATGCTTAATTTACCTGTAATTAGAGCTGTTTAGGAACACTTTAAAGAGGGTTTTTTTTCTTGGATTTTATTTTATTATCAACCTTTATTACGAATATTATATGTGCAAGTTTTCAAATGACACTATGAGTCATGTAAAAATCATCTTCTTATAGCGCACTGTTGCTGGCCAAGCACTATTTGTTGTCAAAAAGCAGACTAAAAACTGTTGAATAATATCTCTTAAACCTCCTCTATTTTTATTTATATTTTAGTACAACAGCTCATCGAAGTATTGTCCCTTGTGAACCTCCTTTAATTCATTCTATTTTTATTATTAACTAAAATGGTTCGGGGGCAGTTCCAACACTGCCGTAAAAGAGAGGCAGGCGATTTCCACAGTTCAGCCTTGACACAACCAGTTCGGCTGCTTGGGATTTTGGGTTCGGGAGTTTTTGGCGGGTTCAATCTCGAGAGCAGTCAGGTAGAACTGGAACTGCCACTGCTGGACTGTGCTGGAGAACACTGTGCTATCATAACAATGTTTTTGTATGTTACAGTCCAATTCCTGAAGAACTTCAAAATAGCCATCAAAATAACCAACCCAAAAGCAAACAAACTTCCATCGCTTCCATCGCTTCCAGCGTACTTCCATCGCTGCAATAGTTATGCCAATAGTACCAGAAATAAAGCGACTGCATCTAACTGACGAATACAACACACAACAACCAATAGACCTGGACAACAACTCCACATCCACAACCGAGCATGCCCGAGATAAGGCAAAGAATAAGGAGGAAATGCTTTACTATTAATGTTTATTGCTTCAGTTACACATGGTGTTGAAAATAAGGCGAAGTGCCGTCATACTTAATAATAAATAAAAAATTAAATAATTAAGTATGGTGGCTCGTCGCCATATCGAAACTCTTTTACTCAATTCTAAAGACTTAATAAAGACTCATATCTTTTGAGGATGAAACATGCAACTGGTTTAAGTATTGAGTTTTAGTAAGCAAAAGATTTACTTTTCAATCGACAGCTCTGATTACTCAAAACATGAATCAGCATATCAATTGCAGACAGGTTCTTTGTTCCTCGAATACCCAAATTAATAAGCTTCAAAGCTACGTAACAGTGTGTGAACTCATACTTCGCCTTTAAGCTGGAATTATCACATCAGCTACACTTAGAGGCTAATGAAAAGTATTATTTATGGATCGTAAAATTATCGATACATGCAGCGGTATTGCACGGATCAATTTGCATTTCAAAAGGTGAATTAAGACAATCCACGCATTTGAAGCGGATGAACAGTAGACGTATGAATCGTCTCTTTGCAAATAAAAACTAATCACGTCGGCAATAATTTGATCGTAAATTTAATGATTCATGTTGTGTACCTTTATTGCAAATGAATGATTCACGGCAGCACACATGTCTACAGCAAAACCTGTCAGTTTACGACCTTTTGAAGCAATTATGCGCCCTTAAAAATTTGCTTTGCAATCGACATTTAGACAGCGCTGTCACAAAATTGCACTACAATCTGTTATGGGCCACAAATATTTATTCCAGACCATTAGTTTTGTTAAAATTTTGCGCAAAATTTATATAACGTTGATTTAGTGACATGCAAAGGTACAAGGCAAAATCTTTTAGACAGACTTTTGGTATCCAGATCGAAAGAAGAACTGTTTCACCGGATACAAAAGGCATTGTATTAGGTCCGCAAATAAATAACGACCGTTTTGAAATCGATGGGGCCACTGTGGACTGTGGCGCGATTTTGACGTTCACAAACGTCATAAATCAAGCTTGGGAAGGAAATAATCAAGCTGTGTCAACAGATTTGTGATTAGTTCGTGCGAGTAAAAGTTCCTAGTATTTGAAAATGTTTGATTTTGAGCCGGATAAGCGTCATATGCGGGAGGTGTTACTGTTTCGAGCGAAGAAAACGGCAGCCGAAGCGCATCGAGAGCTTTTGAGGGTTTACGGCGATGCTGCTCTAAGCGAAACAAGGTGTAGGGATTGGTTTCGAGTTTCGATTGGTTTCATTGCTGCATGACAATGAAAAAAGTACCTTAGTGAGAAAGTACTTTAATACCCTCAAATGGGATGTTTTGCCATCGGATTTCCATCTGTTCCATGCCACATGGATTGGCGAACCAGCAGTTCTCCTCCTACGAACAGATTTAGAATTGGTTGGATACCTGGATTGTGTCGAAAAACGTATCATTTTTCCGAAAAGGAATCCTCGATTTACCAGAAAGGTGGAAAAAATAATAAATAATAATGGCCAGTACTTTGATTAACCCAATTTCTACAAATCAAAACGTCACGCGTGTAAAAATAAACTTATGAAAAAACGGTCGTTATTTATTTGCGCACCTAATACATATGTGGCATTTGTTACATGACAAAAGTCAGTTTACAATTCATGCTCACAGAAGAGCCGATCAGCTGCAAACTCACTCCCAACAACTCATTTCACTTTTGCCTTTGGCTTTGGCGGTTGAAGCGTCAAAGCAGCACATAAATTACCAATTCCACGTCCAACAGCGCAAACGATCGTGCCGGCCTACACGGTATCGATCATGAGGATCGATAGTTTCACGCTGGCCAATTAGTTGCAGACGATGCAGCGTTACATGAGCGTGCACGTTTTCGCGTACGCTAATAGCTATTTTTACTACCACGTGCAGTTGCCCTAGGAAGGTACTATCGCCTCCGGTTGCATTCATACGGGGTCCACGGGGTTGGAGCAAATGCATTTGCATGTGCCGTAACTAATTCGGTACCAAGAGCGTCGATCGTTCGGGTTCGGGTTGCTGTTTGAAGGCAAAATAATTTACGGCTTACGGTTGTCGAATGGTGAGGATGAAAGTGTTTCATAAGCGGCAGCAGCCTTGCGGTGTTATCGGGTATTGTAATGAGCTTTGTGTTTCGCTTTCGACAGGAAATGACACGGTAAATTGCGGTTTTTTTCTATTTAAAAATTCAGATAAAGTTTGCACTGAGCAGTAAAAACTGAAACCAGTTCATCTTCTCTCATGAAAGAAGTATTCGTGCTGGAGTGAAGACTTCGTCATAAAAGAGAGGAAATAACAAAATCATCATCGTTCCCCTCACTTTTACGAGCCAAACGACGCATTGAACGCCAACTAATAATATAGCGAATTGCGTAGTCAGACCGAAGAATGTCTAATTGCACACTGCCCAGTCCCGGCAAAGGCCACAGCGCTGGACAAAGGAGATCTTCTATCGAACAAAGAAACTCCCTTCACGAAACAGCTCCGCATAGAAACTGCTTCGACAGCAGAAAAACCAACCAAAATCCAGGCCACAGACGTTGTGTGTGTGTTGGCGTAGGGTAGCTATGGTAACTATCGGTTCCCGCACTTCCGTGCTCCTCTCTGACACTTTGAAACGCTACCCTTCGCAATACGTCCGTCGTGTTTTGTACGCAGCAGTTTTGTTTCGTGGAGGATTTCTTTTATTCGCTGTCGGATAGCCTAGGTACTGCTGTACACGTCATCCGGAAGAACGACGTCATTTTCAATTTATTTGTGATCGACCGAAGCCGGGTCCGCAACCGCATCTCACTTGACAAGGGATGGATCAAGCTGTCAGGAGCGGTAGCTTTCGCCTAAGACAGTTATGGTCTGAAGGGAATAAGAAGCAAAGTCAATCAATGCGAATGGTGCGGTAAGAAGTGCCGGAGCTGAAGGTTTTTTGCTTGCCAAAAAATGGAATCGAATTGGTTGGCGAATCAAAGCAATACCAAGCGGTCCTTGGGGGATTATCGGGGGCAGGCCCGGAGATTTTTGACAGTAAATCCGTAAATCATTTTATGGCGTTTGTTTGGTTGGCTGTAGGGCCGAAACGCAAACAATATTTTATCAACTAATTGATTTATAAAACAACCACAGGTGTTGCTTGATGTTTCGTGCGTGTTTGTAGCATTAGAATTCATCATCGGAAATTATTTTTTTTAAAATCCGTTCTCGGAATACATGAAGTATTCTGAACAGTTTAGTTACGAAGCGCTAGGATTAGATGAATTTGCGATGAATATATGCTTAATTCTAATGAAATAAGTTAAAAGCAATAAAGATATCCTTAAGACGATTGCGAGTTAACACTAGCAAGGGTAGCGATTGCAAAATAATCAGTAGCACAGGTACGGCAACTTTTATGCTGATTATTTTCTAATTCTAGCATGTTCATGGAACAAGTCACTGCTAATCAATCTTCCAGTTGACCTGTCGTTTGTCATTGTCAGCTTTGAGTCAATGGTAAATCAAGACATTAGTCTCTAGACTGTTTCGGACGATAAAGCCTCTTGGTAGACGCATTCTTTTGATCAAAAAGTCCCTTGAACGAAGAGTTCCCTCGTGAGACGATTGCTTATGGTTGGCAACTATTTTGACGACGAAATCTTATAGAAGTCGTGTGTCCAACACCTAAGACAATGTGATTTCTTAGTGATGTTCTTCTTATTGGCTTAACAAACTTGTAACGTCCCACCCAATACCTCGTAGTTGGATAGTCAGTCCTCACTTGGGAGGGACGGTCCGGATGGGATTTGAAGCCCGATCCTGCCGTTTGAAAACCGGCGCCGCTGTTGCCTCCTCCACCGTTCCGCTACTTGAAGGATGAAGCCCCTAAAAGGAAGCGACATCTGGTGGCTGTTAGATTTTGACCTTCAGTGGCAGATCTGCTACGAGTTCCTTCCATTTTATTTACAGTGCTGGGCATTCAAAATCGGACACTTCGAATTCAGCCGTTCTCTCTACATTTTGATGCATTTATTAGTTTCTTAGACATGTAAAACATCATCAAAAGTGTGCAGTGGGCTTCTTCTACTTCGCTTCTACACGGTGATGTGAAAAAAGAATTGAGAAAGCTCTTTTCTATTAAAATAATGGACAGCAAACGATAGATGTCTTCATATCGCGCTGGGCATTGAAAGTCGGACACTTTGATTTGCTAGGAATTTTCGTATGATATGAACAAATTAAGCAAAAATTAAGCAATTAAGCAAGCTGGAATGTATCACTTAGTGATTGGTAGAACTAGTAGGTTTCAACAATATAGAAGCAAACAGCTGTTGAAGTTAGAAAATTTTTAATTTCTATCATGGAAAAGGGAAGAAGTGTTAGAGAAATCAGTGAAATCACCAATATAAGCAAATCTACAATCCACGACACAATAAAAATATACAAAAATGAGGGTAGAATTGCTAAAAAACCCTCTACCAACGAATCCAAACGCAAAAATAATTATAGAGACGGACAACACATTCTTCGACGAATTCGAAACAATTCCCTTCCTGATCTCAGTTGAATTTAAAAACAACATCAGAAATATTCGTAATATTGATGTAGATTCAGTCACATCGGAAAAGAATAGAGTGCTTCGGCTGCTAGAGTTTTCCAAAAAGTATAAGGACAAAGGCATAGAATTGTGGTCGAAGGTAATCAGATCTGACCCATTTCAAACCTAAGTTTTCATTGTATTATTATTGTTTTGGGTAGGTTCTATTCACGGACGGAGACAAAAATTAATCTCTACGAATCCGATGGTCGCCGCTACGTGTGGAGAAAACCTGGTGAACAATTTAATGGCAAATTTACCATTAAAACAGTAAAACACGGTGGAGGCTCGGTCTTGCTATGGGGCTGTATGTCATCAAAAGGAGTTGGCACATCACATGGTTTACGTGGAATCATGGATGCTACGCATACTATCGAAACTCTTAAGGCAAAAGTTCAATCCTTCAATCCAATCCAATCTTTTCCTTTGAAAAAATTTGAAAAGGTTGATGGAAATAGTGAACGAAGAATGGCATGAAATCGATTCAAATTTTTGTTTGAAATTGGCCCAAAAAGTATGCCGAAAAGATTGCAGGCTGTAATAGATGCACATGGAAATGCTACTAAATATTAATATAGCTTTTTCTAAACTACATTTTAAGGTGTCCGATATTGAACGCCCAGCGCAATATGAAGACTTTTATCGCTTGCTCCCAATTATTTTTGCAGAAAAACGCTTTTTCAATCCTTTTTTCACACCACCGAGTAGAAGCGAACTAGAAGAAGCCCACTGCACACTTTTGATGATGTTTTACAAGTCTAAGACACGAATAAATGCATCGAAATGTAGAGAGAACGGCTGAATTCGAAGTGTCCGATTTTGAATACTTTGAACAATTTTAAATAAATATTTAATGCAAAACGTTACATACTTAATGTCACTCTTCAAAGCAGAGTTTTATTTTTCAAAATAATGTTCTGAAACAGTGTCCAAGGACAAATGCCTTGATCTGTCTACTACTGTGCCCGAAAAATAAAGTGACTGCGTTTTTTTCTTAAATATTTTTTTTATTAGGCCAAATGAACGTCATCACCTTCGAACTATTCCCCTTCTGATGCAATGCACCTCTTCCACCTCTTCTCCCACTCCTCGAAGCAAGGTGGAAAACGTGGATACAGGGATGTCCTTTAGATCCGCCGTCGCTGTGGCTTCTACGTCCTCGATAGTGTCAAAACGGTGCGACCCAAAGCGGCCGTTTTAGCTTGTTGAACAGCCTGAAGTTGGTTGGTGCCAAATCTGGCGTATACGGTGGTTGCGGAACAATATGGGTGCCAGTTGTTGCGAAAAACTCCCTCAAATTGACGGCACCAGGTGAGACTTTACTCGCTTCAACCTCAAAACATCTTTCACGATGGTGTTGACCGAGGCTTTGGCAATGCCAACACTTTCCGAAAGGTATTGTATCGTCAACTGAAGATTGCTGACCACCAAATCCTTGATTTGGGCTACGTGGGCGTCTTTGGTGGAGGTGGATGGTCTCTCCGGACGGTTCACGTCTTCGACCTTCTCACGTTTATTTCATTGCGTAAACATAATTTGATACACCCGCGCTGCTCCACAAACTTGGATATGGTCAATATGGACAAAAATACAATTGACTGCTAGTCACTGCTAGCCGAGTTGATGTCGTGACTTGAAACGTGGCAGAAATGTCAAAAACATTTGGCGCTCGAAATTTGACACCCAATGTCACCTTGCTTTTCGGACACATTAGTATATGCCGCATTTTGGATATAAAAGAATTGAGAATTTAGAGGATCTCGAAAATTGTAAAGGGACCTCTCCGAAAGTGGAAAGAATCTGCTCTATTGCAGTGCTCTTTGTGGCCTCCTAAGGAACCTCCAAAGTTCTTGATCCGCCACTGAAAATGCTCATTCGATAGCCTAAAGTAGACAGAAATGAAGCATACTCTTCTTATTTCCTCTAACCACTAAAACCATCGATGCAATCGTTCATATAAGAACACTTCAGTGCGTTAGTGCCGAGTAAGCAGTAAAATCAAATAATGCAAACCAAATCCAAAAGTGGGATGGAGATTCATCAATTTCCTTTTCCTTTCACCGGCAGAATGTGGATGAAGAGCCTTTGCGTTGGGTGACAGTGGGTGGAAGTATCTTCTCCCACGCACAAACGGAATGAAACACGAACAAAGCGCCACCGCTTCAGTATCTTTTCGTTTGGCTGCATTCGAACAATCAATATGCTTTGTCCTCATCTGTGGTGCATTTTGAAAGGAAGAACACAAATGAAAAAAAATCCTCTACGATGGCAGAAGGAGGAAAAAGAAGCATTCATTTAATAGAACATTTCTTGCACTAAGAGAATGTCATTTATCAAAGACAAGCAAGATGTTAAATGGTTTCACTGTGCTGTGCAGCTCGAAGATTGATGACTTCAATCTCTTTTAAAGAACGAACGTTTCTGATTAGATCAGAACTGGTGCTGTTCGATGTACTTTAGATGGAAACGTTTATTAGTTTAATCATGTATGACGTCTTTGCTTTTTTTTCACAATGCAGTTACACTTGCTGAGGTGTATTTCATTCATAAAAAAGCGATATAAATTGCCACATGTTTTAAAAGCATTTTACCATCCTTAACTCATTTGCGACCTCATCCCGTCACGCAAATTCACGCTCTACAACGTCTTGTAATATTTACGTTTACGACCGTATTAATTCTTTCGGCAAGCCTTTTTCGAAAAGCTTCTTCCTTTTTTTTTTTTTTTTTTGGTGGGCACACATCCAAACATACTCGCAAAGGCCGTGACTTCATTATGCACATCCAATGTGCGAAATTTTGCTCATTTGCAATTACTAATTACGTCCCATTCGCATTCCCTTCCTGTGTCTCCTTCCATGCGGTCCACTGATTTATACGACCCGCTTTTAATGGGCGCATAACATAAAGGCAGTTGAGTTTATTCTGGCGAGGGAGGGCATTTAATTTGTCTTAAGACAATGCATACACACACACGCACACACAAAGGTCGCCGTGTGGCCTCACATTAGCGCACCACCCGGACTGTTTGACGATATAAAACTTGTGCGCACATGTGACGCTGGCTGGCCCTGGTGGCCCCTTCTTCACTGCAGAACAAGGCAAAAGAACGGTCGTCGTCGGTAAAGTTGAAATGTGGAGGGTGGTTTGTGTGTTTTTATTGCTATCATCATTTGTCCTGTGGCTTTTTGTTTATACATATCGTGTACAGTACTACGCGTGAATGCTTGGAATGGTTGGTTTTTGTGTGTGTGCTGTTCGGACGACGACACACGGCACTCGAACGTTGCAGGAAGATATTTTTACAAAAAGAGCTTAATTGCGTTAAAGCAACATGCATTTATGTCGTGAGTTTGGTCGTCGATTTAAATAAGATTACGCGACAGGTTCGTCTCTTATGGCGAGGCTCTTTGTAAACGTAAGCAGCCTGGCTTCACGCTTTTTTGTTTTTTGAGATGAATAATATTTCTTCTGGGAACTAATTTGAATTGATTGTATCATATTTTGGATGATTATTCAAGGCTTCATAATGTCGCTGAGCTTGATAATTTTGCCTTTGCTCTGTGAGATATGTTGTTAAAAACCTTTCTAAAAGGTTTTCAAACCCAACAAATATAGAGGCCCATCCGTAACCCGTCTGATTGAAAATTTCTGTCAGCCTTCCGATGCAGTTGTCAGGCGACATACCTTTGCTTGAGACCTGGGTAAGCTACTAGATGCGAATTTGACCTTCAAACTATATTATCACCAGAGGAATTCAATTAGTCGGCTCCTTCTGCAAGACAATAAAAGAATTCTGCGACCCGGTGAGCAATACGACTGTTTATTGAAGTATCGCCCGGTCAGTCCTGCAGTATTCTTGTGTTCCCCATGGAACTGTCTCCTAGATTTAACGTAATCTAAACTCTTCCAACCCTTGTGAAGGTGTTCCATGACATGACCGCAACAATCTTCCATCGTATGCTACATGCTGTCGTATTCAGAGTCTTGAGTTTCTGGCTGTTATAAGACGGAAATTGAAGTACTAGCCTGCTGAATTGATTTATTCCCGTTCCCTGTTGTCTTGCAGGGTTATTACTCAGGACTAGGAACAAACCCCGTATTCTTCAGCCCCGTTCCAGCGCAGGTTGGTCCAACCATAGGCTACGCATGTCGACTGTTTTTAATATAAAATACGAATATGTGTTTGAAAGGCATTCGTCTTCGGTATATCGGTTGAAAGTTTCAAAACCAGATTGCGGCTACTTTCGTTGTCAAACGGTATGGTCTATGAATATTTTGGGTCTGAGGCAAGAAGACGGTCTCTCCTATTTGTTGTTCAACATCGCTCTGGAGGGTGTCATGGGAAGCGCGGGCTTCGACATCCGGGGCACAATTTTCACCCGATCTCTCCTAGATTCCTTGGCTTCGCGGATGACATCGACATCATTGGACGGACAACAGCGAGGCCAATAGAATTGGAATGAGCAGCAATGCGACGAAGACAAAATATGTGCATGCCGGAGTCTCGGACCGTGATAGAGCCCGATTCGAAAGCAGAGTATCAGTTGACGGCGACGATCTCGAGATGAGTTCTGCTACCTTGGTACCTTGGCGCCTACTACGGGCTCCACAAACTCCTGCGATTCAGAAGACTCCAACAACACACGAAATGCACGATTTACCAAGGTGCGATACGTCCGGTAGTCCTCTAAGGGCACGAGTCCAGGACTAAACCTGTCGGAGATCAGATACAACCGTGGATGGAGGACTGCAGCCCTAGACCGAGTTTCCTGGAAACTGATGGGAGACCTGGCCATGGCCTGGCCAGGAAGAAGAAGAAGAAGTTCTAAGAGCATTAATTGTCTTCAGCCGTCACCAAATCTCTTGAAATCATTATGTTCTATTCTGAGTTGAAAATACAAGATAAAGTAGGAAAAGGCATGCGTTAGAGTCAAAAAATGGCAATGGTATGGACAAAATGATGATGCCACGCCGCGCCGTACTTTTCCAATCCAATAATTTTCGACATCTTTATTCGAGCCTTTTCGGCAAATGCTTCATCTCCATCACTTCAATTAATTTTGAGTTGTTACAAATCCACTTATCATGTCAACTTATCAAACAAGATTTTAAGGGACGGGTCGTTTGGTGTTAATCTCACAACATGACCGCCTCGGAGAAAGTTTGGAGAATCGAATTCGCTGTGTGATGGTGTGATCATCGAAAAATAACAGTTCAAATTCTTACGGAAAATATTTAAAAATCAGAAGAACTAAGAAAAAATTAAAAATATCTTAGAAACGTTATGCCTTTCTGAATTCCATTAGGAAGAAGTATATTTAGAGCCGTTCTGTTGAAAATATGCGCAACATGCAATTAAGATGCTATTTTACTCCCAGATAGCTTAAAGACTAAAGTTTTAGATGGCTTGCACGTTCTCATGATTTACTAATACTAATTTTTGAGTAACTTGGTGAAAAACGTTGGTAGTTCTGATTGCTGTTTGTTATATTGGATCACAGCGTTGAGATTGTCCAGTTGAATATGTATTTATTATGTATTTAATGCATCAAATATTATTGATTCTTCAACGAGAAGCATGAGTTCTCCCATGAGATTATGAATTGTTCAACGTCAAAAGCAAGCCACTGCTATTGATTCAATGAAAGCCAAGAACTCTCGAGGTTGGTAGTCCCAAAGAAGAAGAAGTAAACAGTAAACACAAACAATTAAGAAGATGGAATACAAACAAGGCAATACTAATGATCCTGCCCAATAAACATCCAATCAAACTGCTCCAAAAAACCATTAATCATTCCAGAAACAAGCGACATTCATTCCCACCACAAACCCTGAAGCAGCTTCGAGTTCCGAAGGCCAACTAAACGACGAATGCCTTTCAATACCGAATCGTTGGGAAAACTTTTCGCCTCGCGTGGTGGGAAATCGGGCAATTTTCCCCGATCTGATTTGCCGAGCAAAATTCGCCCACCAAACTGAAGCTCGGCCTTTTTTCGCCCTCGTGCGCTCAATGCCACGTAAGCAAAGGTTCGCTGCCCTTACCGAGTACCAAAAAAAAAACCGACGATGGCCCTTATTTTCGCCCACTTTCGTCGGGTCAGATCGTCGCCGGGAAAAGTAGTCGTCGGAAACATTCCGAACTAATCTCGTTGCCAAAATTCGCCCCGAACCGAGCGAGAAAATCCGTGGGGCGAAAAAGGCTGGCAGACGAATGAAAAGCACCGATCACGCACGAGGGCTGTTGTTCGTTTTTAACCTTCCTCATTCGTTTCGTTCCGACACCGGGTACGGCTCTAAGAAGGAGGGTGTGTTCGTGTGCAGGAAAAGGAAAGCGATAGAGGGTAGCACGAACGCAACCCTGGTCTTCTGCCGTGGTGTTTTATTCATTGCGAGAGGGTGAGTTTTTGGTGAACAAAATGGATTTTCACCACCAATCGACTCACCGTCTTGTGCGCTCTCTCGCTCGCGCTCGCTCTCGGAGCGGACTGTTCTCATCGGTGAAAAAGAAGGCGGTGCGGTGCTTTCGGTTTGCTGTTGCTGATGATGGTTCGCCGCCGTAAAAATACTGATGATGGTGGTGGAGGTGATGATGATGATGATGCTGCTGCTGCTGCTGCTACTGATAACCGATCCGACTGCTCCAACGAAACGCCCGAAGTGGCCCCACACAGTTGAGCAGCGCGTGTCATTTGAGGCAGACGGCCGAGTACTTGCGTTTTGTGTGACAGACTAGCGTTTTTACACTTTCCAAGCATCATCAGTAGCTTCTCTCGTAGTGGTGTGCGTTGGTATTGCGTGGGGCGTTTGTGTTTTTAGTAAACGATCGTGTTGCGTAATTGCAAGCGCCTTTTCATCACTTTTTGCAAAACAGAAAAACAACCACAATTGCAAGGTAAGCCAACAAAACAAACACGTAGAGTAGAGAAGTTTAACTAACCTTCACAACTTCGAGGGCCACAAAACGTTCCTAAATGTCTAGTAGCAATGAAGTCAAGTCAAGAAACAACTTTCACAGCCACATTCGCTTGCTACGCGTGATTTTCGAGATCGATGCTCACTGTCCATTTCGTCTCACCAGATCTGCTCACAATCGGGAGCGTGTGAGAAGAAAATTCGTGAGCATTGAAGCATGTTGTTGCTCGAGGTCGGGTAGTGACTGGTGGAGGGTTTCGTGAATTCTTCTCTATTCACGCGTCTCTTCCACCCACGCCCTCACGCGCTTCCCCCACTTTTCCTCATCCACTTATTTGCCACCCTGTCTGTTCGGTCGTGTTCGGTTCGGCTTTTACGTTCGGGTCGGAATCATTCGTTTGCGTCGCAGTTTTGTGGAGCTTCACGCGTTTTGGGGGGTGTAAAAGGGTGTGTGTGTGTGTGCGAACGATTTTGCTTTCGTAACGCACGATTCCAACCCTCGGTGGAGCAGCTAGCTGGTGAATGGTGAAGGGAAGAGCTAGAGTGGCCAAGGTGGTGCACGCGTTCGCGAGTTCGCCTAGAAGACGCTGATGCTAGCGTAGCGTAGCGACTGTGTACGGTAAAACGCGCGTGCCTACGTGCCTTCCCTTCCCATAACACTCCCACGTAATTCTCCCCCTTTGCTCCACATATTTAGCGTACAGTTCCATTTGAGACAGAGTTGGAGTTTTTTTTTGCTGTCGATTTTTAAACTACCGACTGGCGTATTGCTGGTGCCACGTTGCTGTTTTTTTTCGGGCGTAAAACAGTCTCTACTCTATTTAAAATGATTTTTGTTTGATCGACAAAAAATAGGTAGAAATCATTACTTCAATGTCAGCTTTTTTGAAAAATGTCACACCTAGTCGACACAACTGTCACAAAATTAGCAACTTTCAAGGCTCACCCAGAGTTCACCGTTTTTTCAATTTACTGCCTCACTGCTTCACCCCCAAATAGCTTCCTTTCTTTAGCAGCAAAAACACTTTCCAATCGAGCAGGCTGGTAAATGAGTTTCACGCTCATTACTAGTATTATTATTACTGCTCCACCCCCCCCCCCCCCCCCCCTTCTCCACCTCACCCTTTGCACGCTGTTTTCGGTTGACGATCACCTCTTTTCACCAGCGAATGAGGCGTAAATGTTTGTTTTTCATTTTTGCAGACGTTGCGCAGCGTTGCCCGTCGTGCCGTAATGCGGATGTTTCCTTCTCGGCTCGATTTGGTAACCGAACTGAAACGGGGAAGCTATATCGGCTTGCCGATATCGCTGCGGTGTCACCTTTGCGTTGCGTGACTTGATTTTATGATAGCTTCCCGAAAAAAAAATCCATCGACTCGAGAGCGAGCGCTGCGTACTGCTTGGTGCGTGAGGCATCGATTTACAAATACAAACGCACCGTGGAACGGATTTTGTAAATATGTTTCCAAAAAAGCGTAATGGGCTGGTGGGATGGTTATGATATGATGATTTTGCATCATTTATCAACAACTTTCGGTGTGAGTTTGGGTGCCGGGGTGCCGTTTCATGTTGTTAGTTGCTAGCGAGTATTTTTCATCTTCTTGTGAAGATGGTTTGTGAGGATGGTAAGCAAAAAGTCAGGCGTCTTCAAAGCAACCACTTGGCAAAAGAGAGATCTAAAAATTTTAGAGTTTTGGATTTGGATTTGGGAGTATTTTTATTATTTTTATTTATTTATAATTAATTATGACGTTTCAATGCCGTATTGTCAACACCATTTGTGATGACTATGTTGTATAAACATAATGATAAGGCATTTCCTCCTTATTCTCTGGCTTATCCCGGGCATACTCGGTTGAAGGGATTTGGAAATGTTTTTTTTTCAATGAACTTTCAAATGGTAATATTCAAGGGTTTAAATTGTTAAAAATATAACTGTTTGATGTCTGATATTTCTTTTGGTAGGAAACCGACAATTAATAAAGATACTAATTTTTTGGTTCGCAATAGCGTCCCTAATAAACCCTTTAGAAGCCGCCTTTTGGCCATGGCCGATGTAAAAATCTATATGCAAGTTTCTTAAGCTTATAATGACTGCATTGAAGAACCATATTAAAAAGGCCTTCCTCCCAATTATTTTCTTTATCCCGGACATGCTCTGCTGTAGATGTGTCGTTGTTGTCTTGGTCTATTTTGATTATTGTACATATTATTTTTATTAGCTGTATTATGAACCCATCAACACAACCGAGTATGCCCGGAATGAGGCAAAGAATGAGAAGGAAATGCCTTATCATTATATTTATACGTAGGCTGCTATTTATATTTATGGCCTGATAATGTAAATGCAATTATTTATCATCAAAAATTACAATTTTCATATCCGCTGAAACCACTTGTCGAAACACTTTTTCCACTCTGATTAATATACCTCCAAAACGTGGTTTTTGAACGCCTCAAACAGGGCCTTCTGGGGACCAAACTCGTTGACGACGCATTTTGGCGTCGACGAAATGGCAAGAAGTCATTGGTTGCCAAGGTCAGGGCTCTAGGGTGGAGATGATCCATTTATTTGACATTTTGGCCGGTCAAATGAGCCGAACATAGGACGATGGTCTTAAGTTCTTCAAGTGTAACAGTCGCCACATGACCAGTTTTGTCGGAGAAACAGGCGATTTGCTACGAAGTGCTTCTTTCACTGACAACTTTCGATGGATTTGGCTCGTCGTTGAAGACCCACACGGGTCGATTGATGTTTTGTTTCGGGCTCACGCATAGATCCTTGATCTTATAAACATTTTTTGAAGCATTATGAAAGCATTCAACTTTTCCTTGCACCAATCGACACGTGTCAACAAGTGCGGGATCCAACGATAACAACCTTTTTTTTAAGGCCAGGTGTTTGTGCAAAATTGTGTTCATGCTCGTGGAAGAAATGTTCAAAGCTGCCTCTTTCTCATGGTATGTTACATGACGATCTTGTACAATTAGGACTTGAACGGCATCAATGTCTTTAAGGCTGGTGTCATTGCTCAACGACATGCCACTAGTTGCAAGGGAAATGTATGGGATTTGACGTTTGACGTTTAACCTCATCTGTCAAATCCTATACATTTCCCCTGCAACTAGTGGCATGTCACCGAGCAATGACACCAGCCTAAGCTCAACGGCTTTTTTTGGACGACCTTCTCGAAATTCGTCGTTGAGCAAGCATCGGCTACGATTAAATTCATTATAGCAGTTTTCAACAGTGCTCTAGGATGGCGATCCTTTTGAGATGACTCAAATCTTTTGACAAAGATTTGAGTTCTACAAAGCAGTCTTGTCTTGATAGTCCACGTCGAAAGTTGTGAAAAATTAACGCACGAAAATGTTCACGGGTCAATTTCATTATCTTTTTGCAAAACTGATTTGTTTAAGTCAATTTAAACATCACAAATGGTGATCGTACGTCAAAACGCTGTGAGTGTGATGAGTGTGAGTGCGAAAATATCAAACTTTCGAATAAAAATATCAGATCCTGCATCTAGCAACACTTCTTGTGGCCTAGGCCAGAAACATATGTAGCAGCCCACGTATGACTAAGTCAACACAAGCGGTGATGACTATACGGCATTGCACTATCATAACTAATTGTAAATAAATAAATACTGAACTCATCAGCCACTTCCGAACCCAAGTCATATAAAAAATGGAAATTGTTGTACGATAGCAGTTTGGCACACATTTCCATAGGTCCCGACTGCTAGGAAGCTATCAGCGATTAACTTCCTTATTTTTCTAGTCTAGTGGTAAAGACGACAGTGCAAGCTGTATTTCTGCTCGGTTTCAATAAAAACCTTTAGATCGTAAACCAATAGATGGTCAACATGACCCTAGTAGGCCGTTAACTTCGGAAAGCCTCGTGTTTTGCAGGAAAAATATCACTGATTTAGATTGAATTCTCCTTATTCAGCCTTTAATGTCAAGTAGAAGTGTTGGTTCCTCGGTGGTTGGATGGGAAAGAGGCCAATCGCGTGACGCAGCGAACGAACAATCCTTAAATCGGACGCGTGTCCTGACGTTTAACCACGTTTAACGAGATGTTTATTGATCTTCGTCCTCTCTTCTCGATGTTATGCTTTGCCAATACTTCCCGGATAGCTGAGTCCAGGTTTTACAAAACATAAAACTTTCTTAGGAAAGACTATTTTAACAAAGTAAAAAATTTCTAACCTTAAATTTATCGCTTAAAAGTTTAAAAGTCTGGTTTGAATCGGAAAAAGTGTCATCTTTGTCTTTTAAATATAAAATCTTACCGATAAAATCTGTTGAAGGAATGAGTTTTAATTGATTTTTTTCCTTATATTTGTTGTTATCGTTTATTAAAACTGTTTGCTTCATGGGCTATACAATCATAATTTAATCTACTTTCAAAACTAAAACCTATAGAAGAAGCCAGAATTAAAACTGAGCAAGGATCGAAGAAAAGAACAAAGAAGAAAAAGCATTGAAATGACGGAAACAAACTAGCAGTGGATCCTTTGAGCCAAATACTGTGCGACGCGCAGGAATCGTAAAAGGTGACCGTGGACGATGGGAATCGTGAGGAGGGATGGCGCATCTCCACTCCAAGAATCCAAGAATCAGTCCAGCGATAAATATGGCTTGAGCCTGGGAACGTCTCGATTCCAACGAGGGAAGCTCCAAAATATGACACCGATTTGAATAGGATTCAACGAGGGAGCGACCAAAAATGCAATGCCTAATCGCAATGCGAGTGAAAAGTTTTCGCACCCTCTCAACAACAAGGCCACAATACAGCGTTCTAGAGCACTGTGGGTCCGAAAACTCCGTTTTCGGATAAGGCTAAATGTCTGATAAGCCGAAAAGGTCTTTCTTATTCACAACATCGAAAGAGCGGCTATGAGAGCTTACTATGAGAGCCTTGACATGATGTATCTCGTCAAGCCTTGCGTGCACGAAGATGATTCGATATCCTATCGATATTCGACAAACTACGAGGACACAGAGCTTCTCCAATAACTCCTCTATGTATCTGTATATATGGACATAATTGCTCCGGAAGTTAAATACGCAACAAATGTGGATGACAACCGTAGAAGTAGAACGCCACTATATGGTGTTCAATTTCGCACACCAAACTGGAAAGGGGTTTCTTTCGCCCACCTGCTTCTATCAATCCGTTTGTTCTGCTTGAAATCATTGCCACCGGCATCAGTCGCAACAGTGACAGCATACAGCCAACATATGTTAGTTCCGGGACGTTCCCAACTTGCAGCCTTTCTGATATGTTTGCCTTCTTTCCTTTTATTCGAATGTTGCGTGACGATTCGAGAACCCTCTCCGTTGGGAACAGTGCAAACAGTGCCACTACCCTTCACGAGCGTACTTGACTTTTCCATCCAACAAACGATTTTCGGAGACGTTTTCATGTCAATCAACACCCTCGCTGGGTGCGCTAGTTCGTGTGTGTGTCTGTGTGTATTTTGCACCGGCGTGCTTTTCACCTACGAAGTACAGAGAAGCACGTTCAAGTGGCCTTCTTTCCCTTGCAGGCACTTTTTGTCGCACAAGCGTCAAGTCTGATCGGCACACGAACCCCTTGCGGCGGCATGTAGCGTGATTTTCCGAAATCTCTACATTTTTCCCACAACGTGTACAACGCAAGGAGTAGATTTTCATCCCACAGCTTGGTTGAATTTGTTTTCTTTCGCACCGTCTCTCCTTCCCTTGCCCCATGCTCGTGTGAAATGTCATCCAGGCGTTGTGGCGGCTTTTCGATGGAAGAAGCGCAATCTCAACCTCAACCGTTAGTCTCGTTGCTTGCCGATACTGCTGACGGTACAGTTTGGAAAATTTGCTTTTGCATGCTTCTTGCCATTTTATTTCCCGACCGAAACCGCTCCAAAAAAGGCCGGTGAGAAATGAAGGCTGTTATAAAAACTCTCAACACAACACCCCGTTGCATGCAAATTCGGGGAAAGAATGTTGGCCCGCGCTAAGTGCAATAATGAAAAACACATTTTAATATAAGATGAGTGGAATAAAACAAAACAAGGAACGTGGAGGTAGAACGTAATGGAAACCGCTTGCCTATAAAGAACGGGAAATAAAAATCATATTCCATGGCCGGGAAGCATCAAACTGAAGCCTTGGCGGTTTCGTTTGCCAGCAGTTTTTTGTTTCGAGGCTTGGATTTTACAAGTTTCCGGTAATTTTCCGGTACAAAAATTTCTCGATCCCTTGTGGTTTGGTGTAAGACGGTAAGGAATGAGAAAGCAATAAACATTCTTTACGGGTTTTCTTTATTTTTTCCGTCACCACTGGATGGAAAACGAAAAGATACTCGAACGTGATGATGAGCGTGAGGACAAGTGGTTTATAGTGTGGAAACTGGTTTCTTGTGCTGCAATGTGGATGAGATTAGTGTAGAGGAATATTTGAAACTGTTCTTTGCTCTGCCTCGACGAAAAAAATGGTGCCGCGGGGGCTTTGATCTGCAGTGTGTGAAATCATAATTTCTTAACGTGTCTGGGAATGTTCTTTGCTTGACTTGAAGATGTGTAGAAGAATTTTCACTGTTTCCATACGGTCGTTGATCACGACGAGGCAAGCTTCCAAGAGGTGGCAATTGAAAACAGAAGCGTCACGAAGAGAATTACTTGTTAAATCAGAACATGTCCCCACATCAACCAAATCTTTAGCATGCTTATTGAGTGACTACAAACTCGGAAAAGTTAATAATTGAATCACTCAAATCAAGCCATTTTTAAAATAAATTATTGATTCCATCTTATGTTTCTAAGCACGATCCCACAAACAATAATTGAAGAATTGGAAAGCAACAATTGAAAGAAGTTAGTTGAAACCTTAAAGCAGAAACAGCTCTGAGGTGTGTAACTTAAGATAAATTAAGATAATGTCCAACATTTTACAGCAAAAATCGCGATAGACTTCGCTGACAGCATTGAATGTTCGCTAAGCAAATGGGCTGGGTTGAGCGGTTCAAATCCCATCCGGACCTTTCCGCGCAATGAATTTTGACTGGCCAACTACGTGGGATCAGCAAGTCTAGTAAGCCTTTCGATAGCTGATTTTAGAATATCGTTAAGCCAAGAAGCAAAGATCTCAGGTTTTGTCATGTTTTCAGTTTGAGGCTAACTGTAAGGAAGATCTAGTAATACGCCATTTGTTACCAATTCTGTAGTGCAGAGCCTAAAAATCGATTTATTTGACAATAAAAAAATTATAGTCGCGTTTCAAAATGCATGATTTGCGAGCTTCCTCTGTGGTTACAAAAGAACAAACTGTTAATAATGTGAGATAGAATTTCTTAACATTCTGAGGAATGTCACTAAAAATGAAAGCCTCAGAATTAGTTATTAATATGAACTGTTTAGAGATATCATAATGTAAAATGAGATTCATATTATTAACGTGCCACAAAGATGGAGTTTCCGACGCGCCTTTAACGACTCCTGCGCTCCGCAAAGGATTTGACTCGCGCGTTCCATTGCTAATTTGTTTCTGTCATTTCAATGCTTTTTCTGATCATTTTGACTTTGGCATCTCTCTGTCTTCTTTCCGTTCTACACTTTCTTCCTGTTTTACTTCTTAAAGGTCCTCCTTTTATAATTATTAGCTCTTTTCTTCGATCCTGGCTCAGTTTTAACTCTGGCTTCTTCAATTTTTTTTAGGTTTATAGTTTTAAAATTAAGTTTACGATTGTATGACTCAAACAGTTTTAGTAACCAATAACAATATGACAAGATAACCTATCTGTGTTCCTCTAATTATATCCTTCACCGTTCGCAAAGCTTTGTGGCCTTGTTTTATTGAAAATAGTTTTATTAAATGATGACTTATTATTCCTTGGAGCGTACGTTCAAGAACCATTGCACTGAGAAAAAAAAAACTGCTCCTTCTCAAGAGGCCTAGCTACGTGTTATTTACTATAAGGCGTTCTTCTTCTTCATGGCTTAACGTCCTCTAAGGTCACGCTGGTCTGCGAAATGGCTTACTAGACTTGCCGATACCACGTAATTAGTTAGTCAGTCCTCATTACGGGAGGACGGTCTGGGCCACTGTCGCCTACACCACCGGGCCGCCGCTTGTGTAACTATAAGGCATTACTCTGACTAATTGATGAGACAGTTCCATTTTTTCTAAACGGAACAGAACCGTTCACTTGACGGTACGGCGGCAAGCCGTCACCTCTCAACAATATCGTGAAGCACTGTGTGCTCTTGCACATTATATATTATTGATAAGTTGAGGCTTAATACCATGTCTAGTACCATATAAAAATCGGGAATAATAATTTCCAAATAAGCTGGCAGTCGTTGCTTTACCATGTAAGCCCTATCTCGCTATACTTTGCTAGCCCGTTTTCTCAAAAGAACTGTTGTTCGCTCCTTCCACACAGTTGCAACAATGGTGGGTTTTTATAATGGACAAAGTAGGCAGCTTTGCCAGAGATCTCTCCGTCTAAAATGATTCTAAGATGCCTTGATGGAGGCTCGTCGATGCGTGGTCTCAGACGCCGTCTTCAGTTATTCGATAGTAGTAAATAAAGTTGATATCTGAGGTTTCCAAAACCTTGATCCGCTTCTGCATATTCGTCGTTCATCATTCGATCATTCTCCAAAAGGAAAAAATACCAACTGAAAATCGGATCGCGATATGCAAAAGCTTCTCTGGTGGATAAACCGGAGAATACGAACTAATCTGACTTCTTTTGGTGATAGCTCTTCCAAAATAAAATAATGAAGCATCAACTTTTTTTTCGTAAACAACAGGATTCGTCTTCTTGGCTCTACGACATCGGAGAGACACGTTGGCCATCGAATGGATTACTAAACTTGCTCGTACCTTGTAGTTGGATAGCTGTAGTTGGATGTTTACGTATATTTTTTATTCTCGCTTGTAATTATCAAACATTCGTTACAGATGTCCCCCGATCCTATGTGTCGTTTATTTGTTGTGCAAAAAAAAAAATTTTATATCCTTCATTATTAACATTATTGCACATTAACCTCAACTCTCGTAGCAACAATTAAGACCTAAACTGTTGTAGTTGCGTGGAGAATCAACGAGGAATACTTGAAAAAACGTAATATTTTTGTATCAAAATAATTTGGATAACAAAAATTCAATCCCAAGCTCTTTCCTTACCCTTCCTTTTCTTAATTTGTATAAACTCAAATGGATCGACTTAATACCGTCGAATTTTTCATCACACAATCGCGTTACGCTTACGTTTTGAGCAAACGTTGTGAGCGTTGTGATCACTGAACCACCAGACGCTCGTTTATTGTTGAGCACAGTGAAAGAAGAGTCAGAAAAAAGGGCAGTTAAACGGCACGTGCCGACAATTGTTGGTCCATGGTTGAAGGAATTAAAGGAAGAGAACGCTACCCAACACAGCACCGGCGCGTAATGATCCACGTGGCGCTTATTGACATTGTGCGCTGCTAGCAAAGGACTGGTGGGCCAGAGCTGTGGACTAAAACGCTGGCACGTTAATGAGTTCGTTCGTTCGATTGGCTCGTGTAATTTATTGTACCAGCATTGGATCGACTGTTGGACTGAGGTGAAGGAGTGTTTGGTGTGGTCGGTGAATAAAAGAACAAGTTAATATTGTTGTTGCCGGAGGTACTATCATAGAGAGGGGCACTTGGGCAAACTTTCGTCAATGACATGCAACACGAAGACAGGATGATTTATTCGAAAAAATGTATGTAAAATAGGATGGAAATATTTAATATGTTTTTGTAAATATTCCAACGAATAACTATCTTGATCCTCTTTAAAGCTTTAAGAATTTCTTGTGCATCTTCAAATGAAAGTAATACCAGAATGTAAAAGACTAATGAATCGGAAATGAATAGAATAAAGCCATTCCGTGCTTCGAACAAGCAAAAAAAGCCTCAATTTCTATTCATAATTCCACTGAGGAATACACATATCCCACTTCAAATAAAAAGGCGAAGAACCCCATCTTAATACCTTTCCAAGAACCTTTAATACCTTTCTGCAACCCCCCCATTTTCCCCAGTTTGGGTCTCCGAGGCTTGGTAAGAATGCTCCTTGAGGAAGCCTCTTTTCTAACCACTCGACGTTAAGATTGTGCGAACCTTCAACGGTTTCTATATCGAGCGAATAACAAGGTGAGACATGCTTATGTGCGGATGGCAAATATCGAACAACATGCCAACATCGAAAGAAATGTCCCCACCCCGTTCCAAAATCGAAATAGGCTCCCGGAGTTACGGGAGATTCAACACCAAAAAAAAAAAAATGGACATTTTTATCGAGCGATGGTGGGACGACTTTTTCCTTCACACGGAAGGACGAACCTGCTGTACCGATGAGTAGCAGGAGACAAGGCGTAGTAGTAGTAGGCCTTGAGAAATATGAGAGCTCAAGTGGTGGTGGTGGTGGTGGTGATGATGGTAAGAGAGTGAGCGAAGAAGTGAGGATTGATGGAAGGGATATTCTCCCAACCTCAACCCCAACCACGGTCGATGTTTGAAGTGGAAAGTGAGGCTTTGGGATTTCTCAAGAGGCTTTGCAATGGAAGGACTTCTCATCCCAACTGAAACTTCCGGTCTTTCCCTGTGTTGCTTTGTGTATGTGTGTGTGTCGGTGAGTTTGTGATTGTGTGAGTGTTCTCGTTTTTCTTCTACACCGATTCTGAGTGGGAATGCTTGCGTGTGGAAAATCGTCACTGCTCCAATTTCCTCAGCACCGCTGCCTATCGTCGACCCGTGATGAGAGGGAATTTCGTTTTTTTTTATCACTTCCGCCGAAGGTATTGTGAGCTCTGTGTGTGTGTGTGGGTGTTTGTGTGAGTTGGGGATGTACTACCGGTTGGGGCAAACATTGTAAGAACTGTGTGAATAATACAGTACGTTTCAATTGATGCCAAGTTCATTTTATGGGAATATTTTATTACAGATATTGGTCTCCCATCTTTCATTTGACGATTTAAGATGAATATCAGCTTGAATAGGAAATTTTAAAGCAAAGGAAATTACCTTAAAATTGTTGTTTTAAATACTACTTTAAAGTACGTACAAGAAATACGAGAAATGATGATTGATTTGAATAAAAAAATCGTTAAAATCTTCACTCAATATACCCTCATAACGATTTAATAAACTACCAGCCCTCACTGTATCATCAACAGCGTCGTCCTTGGCACGCTCGAACTGGAACCTGTTTGTCTTTCCGCTGTGCCACACGAAAACTCGACAGTTTTCGCCCTTGATGGTCGTGGAAAACTCCCTACTGTTTCCTCCTCACGTTCCTATTTGTACACTCTGCACACACACACATATACAGCCAAGCGCTCTCCCCACCACCAAAGTAGGCCCGCTGTATCCACTCGAGGCCAATTTTCCAACCGTCAACCATGTCCTGGGATAGCGTCGGCAAAGGACAAATACTTCCCGCTTTTCCTTGTCACTCTCCCTTCCCAAGGACACTGGCATTCGTTGGTGGAAAACGGCACGACTCACAAACCAACCGACCGAGCAAGTAGCGGGCGAGTGTCGAGCGAGTGCCGTACGGGTGAACCTCATTTTATGCCCCGAAGCGGATCGGATTGAAATTTTAATAAAATTTATGATGATGACACGATAGTCCTCTGGCTGCTTCCTGCAGCTCCGGGGTTTTTACTTATTTTTTTCTTTAGTTTGCCAAAGGTTTGCCAAATGCAAACCGTGTTGATCACGTCCACACACCATGGGTTTCGGTTGCTTTTTGCCTGTTCTTTGCTTCGTTCTGCCCTGAAGGCGCTTCGAGCAGGTCGGAATGAAGCGGTCCGATTTAAAATAACCCAGTGCCCTTCCACCCCTTCTGCTTGCAGAACCGATTGCCCTTAAGGGATTGGTTCAACGAAGGGATGAGCAAAGCACTGGTAAAAGCTTCAACCATTATTACTTCGATGCTCGGCATAAAACGGTTCCGGGCGAGCTGGGATGCGTACTAAATCAGCGTCAAATGCAAATACCCGAACAGCCAAACATTCGAGTTCGCGATAAGCGCGATAATTATCGCCTCCCGCCGTACTCCCAGGCCGAACATTCCATTGCCCCCGGACGGTGGGAAAATATTTGGGCGGAAAAACAATTTAACACCCAACAACAACAACAGCAAAGGAGAGGGAGGGTTTTGTGCCCACCGAAACGATGCCATGATGGGCCCATATTTTGCTGACGCTTGTTGTGTTGTTGTTTTTTTTTTCGGGAGACCTTTAAATACATTCCATGCACTGGAGCAGCGCCGGCATCTCTGGTTCGAGGTTAATTAATTAACATTACACCTGATGCCCTTTGTGCAGTTTGGTGCGGGTTTTTGTCCCGTCGAAATCGAACCTTGTATGTGTGTGTCACTTTTTCCCTTTCGCTGACACTAATTAATGTCCCACGTACCCATCGTTCCGGGTTTGGGTGCGCTGGTTGTGCCCGTTCGGTGAAAAAGGTTCGCCCCCCACCAAAGTAGCTTTACCATTTTCTGTGGATTTTCCGAGTGCTTTTTTCTCAGTGGGAAACATTGTTACCTGTATGGGTGTTTGTGTAGGTGTGTCTGCTTTATTATATCTGCAAATGAATAATGCATTTCCATTTCGCACTTGACACTCGACTTGTTGATGATGGTACCGGGTGCGTCCACCTTTTTGCGTACCTGGTACGATGTTTTACGGTAGAGAAGCATGCTCATCGAGTTGGGTTGTATCTAAATATTTGAATACCTGGTAAAGTTGGCTGGGGGTTACTTGTGGTTTCGGATCGGTACGCACCGAGCGTGATGAAGTGTAGTAATGATGCATAATTAAGCAGAGCATGATTATGATTTATCGGTTTAAGTGTCGAGTGATGATTAGTGCTATCTCATGTGGCGATATTTGCTGTTATGGTGGCGTTTTGTGAGGTTTGGTAAGTGAGACATGCTGATTAGCTGGGTTTAATGCTTAATCAATTGTGAATTTTGTGGCATGAAGTTTGGTAAATATTGCAAGCGTGAGCGTCGTTTGTGTGCAGAACTAACTAACTCAAAGGGAGTGATGGGAAAGAAACGTGATGTAGAAGAGTCCCTATAAGGTGAGCATAACAGTTCTTCTAGTTGCATCTCAAGCAAAGTTTGAGAAATTTCAAGAAATGGGAAACAGATCAGAAGGCAAGACTGGTAGAAATAAGAAGGAATGTATCCAACAACAGGTTTGATCTTCAGAGATACCTTCAAGACACGTATCAGCATTTTGGTTTTCTCTTTTACGTATTAGATTTCAATATGGCCCTCTTCAATGAGGATGTTAAAAAATCTTATGAGATACATAACAAAAATGTGTGGAATTTCTAGCGGAAATTGATAATTAGTGAGAACTCGAAGAACAAGATACAAAATTAAGCCACAGGAACCAAGTGGTCTGTAGGCTTGAGGACACGCAAGTAGCATGTTTGGCGATGTAGATTTCCTGACGGTAGTCAAAGCTGGAAGGCTGAGGATGGCTGGTCAGCGACCCGTACGGCACGAGGCGTAGAGGTGCACAGCGAGCTCGTTGGCTGTATCAATTGGAGTCAAAACCTGTCGGAGATCGGATGAAGACTGTGGATGGAGGTTTGCAATTCTAGACCGAGTCCGTGGAAACAGATTGGAGATCAGGCCTTTTCATCTAGAAATACCCAACCCTGAGCAGGCATTGAAGAAGACGATTGCCTTATCCATGAACCCAAATCCTTTTTTATTCCGAAAGGAAGTGCCTGGCCGTATCAGCAATGGTAATCGAAGTATTGGTCATTATTATTTATTACTTTGTTGCACCTTTTGGGTAAATAGCGGATTCCTCATCGGAAAAATTGATACGTTTGACGACGCAATCCAGGTATCCAACCAGTTCTGAATCTGTTCATAGGAGGAGAACTGCTGGTCAGCCAATCCATGTGCCATGGATCGGAACAGATGGAAACCCGATGGTGCCAGATCCGGTGAATACGGCGGTTGCGGTAAAACATCCCATTTGAGGGTATTAAGGTAGTTTTTCACAGGTTGCGCAACATGTGGTCGAGCATTGTCAGTGCTCGGCTTAAACTGATGAATTGTTTCTGCTAGCGTTCACCAGTGATTGTTTCTCTCGCTTTCAGAACTTCGTAGTAGATGACGCCGAGCTGGTCCCACCAAATATTCAGCATAACTATGGATGCTATGGATGTTCGGCCGAGCTGATGATGTTGGGGTATGACCGAGGGATTCCCATGATTTTTTGCGCTTAGGATTGCCGAACAAAATCCACTTCTTGTCTCCCGTCACGATGCAGTGCAATAACCCCTTTCTGTTGTGCCGCTGGACCAGCAATTCACACATGAAGCGTCTGCGTTCAATGTCCCGCGGTTTCAACTCGTGTGCTATCCATTTGCCCTCCTTCTGTATCATGCCTAACGCGTTCAGCCGTGATTATATAGCCGGACGAGTTACACCAAGCACGACTGCAAGCTCTTCTTGCGTTTGGCAGTGATTTTCAGCGACGCCAGTCTTCAAACGACAGGACCGGGTGTTCAAATCCCATCCGGATCCTCCTCCGGTAGTGAATACTAACTATCCAACTACGTGGTATCAGCAAGTCCAGTAAAGCCATTCGATAGCCGGCGTGAACTTAGAGGTCGTTAAGCCAAGAAGAAGAATATCTAATCTTAAACTAAACTAAACCTAAACTGTACGCAGAATAAGTTGCAGCATTAGACTACAAAAACGAAAACAAGACAGAAAATAGGAAAGTGAAGGAAAGATAAGGAAGTGGAAAACAACAGGGAACGGAAAGCAGGTAGGGATATGTTAAAATCAAAGTGATGGGACGAGGTATTAAACATTTTGATGGCAATAAGGAGAGGATCTTTTACGGCCCACCCTAGTGCGACGTAAGGCAACAAAGGACGATTTCGATGGGCGCGGGAGTATAGAGGGATTTGCATGAGCAAAGTTGGGGCATCGATGCAATCAAGGAGAAGTGCGGCAACGAAATGAGGATTGGGAAATCGGGAACGAACGATCTTCAAGCGACCGACATCTGTCCTCGTAACAGGGCAGAGCAGAGGATCGATCGCTAAGAATTTTCTGGAGAGCAAATCTGGTGAAGAACCTCTGCACCCGCTCTATTAGATCAATGTGGATTCTTGCCGACGGGAACAAGATAACCGAGCAATACTCCAGCATTGATCTGACCAGTGAACAAAACAAAGTCTTCAAACAACAAGCATCGGAGAAGTCACGGGCCACACGTTAAAGTACACCGAGAGTCCTCCTCGACTTGCTGACTATGGAGTTAATCTTATGTGAACAAAAGGGGTGCGGGACTAGGTAAACGTAATAACACTTTATTTTGTCCGAGAGAGGGAAAGACGGTTGTGATTACACCAAGCACAAAAACGGTCAAGGATAGATTGAAAAACAACACAGTCAGAAGGAGAAGATATAGAATAGAAAATTTTTAAGTCGCCCACAACACAGAGGAAATAGTCGAGTTCGAATATGTTGTAGTGGTGATGGGTCAGAAGCCAACACAGCGTCCTATCTGGATCATTCAATTGTATTTGTTCCTTGAGTCCTTGTACTCGTTAGCGTCTTTGTCAGCCTTTTGTATTTTGTATTATAAAATAAGATAGCTTTAGATGCTTTAAAAGGGCCTCAAAGTCCGTTCAAATGATAAATAAATTAACAAATTAATAAATTCTTCCACAACAAGAGTTAACTATGTGCTATGAACGTCTTGTTTTTATCCCTATTGACTCTAGGGCAGTTAATCCAACGAAACGTCTCGTACGCAGGGCAGACTATCTAGCAATGAGAAAAATTTAAGTCATAGATAGATCTTGATAAAATGACATTGAAACGGATATGAATTGATTTTTATTTATTTTTTCGAATCTACTGTATTCAAACTGTATACTGTTTAACTTAGGATTCAATTAAAGTATTTCTTACTGCCATAAAATAAAGATGGACTATAAAATCAAATCACATAAATTATCATCCCTCTGCTTCAGCCTTTCGATAGATCTTTAATGGTGTTTCCAAACCACGCTTCTAACAGAATAGTCCTCCCTCCCACAATTAAAAGAATTGTCCAGCCTTCACATTGCAATTAAGTGTTCAGTAATTTAACACTCCATTAAAAATCAACCGTTTCATGGTGAGAAACCAACGTCACCAAACGGTTGCCCGTTAACTGTCCCAAGCTTCCAACCTACAGCACGGTAACGGACCACCATTTGACGGGCCTTTTCCAAGCACTTGTTGATGAATATTAATTTCCGTGCATAACTTTCGACTCCATCTCCCACCGCCGGAAGACCGGAAGCCCGTCCACATTCCTTAACGTCTGCAAAAGGTCCCAGACAGATGGCAGAGCGATTGTCACAAAAATGGGCACTGTGATGGTAAATAAAAGCTAGAAGCAAGCAAAAAAAAACCGCACCGTCCCGCTCACACAGGAGGACGAGCAAAATAATTCTATTACCACCACGCTTCTTCACCGGTGCACCTTTCCTCAGATTCGGCCGGTGCGCATAATTCACTGTCGAGATTGCTCGGCTCGGGAGTGCCTTCATCGAGTCCTGTGGGAGGAAATTCCATTCAATGCCACATTTTTCCCACACCTTGCCACAACTTTTCATCGGTCCGGGGAACCAGGTTTTCCGTTGGCAGGATGTGAGTCTTCAGACCCGTTACGGGTGAGACAGAACACGGAAGAAAAATGTGAAATGGAATGAAAAAAAGACTGGAAAACAGCGAAAGGAAATGGCATTTAAGGACATTTTCTCGTGCAAAGCTGCTATACCCAGCAATTCGATTCGTTTAGTGTGCGGTTTGGTTGGTGCTGGTGGACAGGTGAACATAAATCAGAGCATGAATATTAATTGAGTTTAAAATTAGTTCCTCCCAGCAGGAGGAAGGTTCCCTTAGCAAGGCACAGGCAGGGCACTCGTTCATTTTTGCACTATTTTCCGAGATGCATTTTTCTTGTTCGCACTCAAACGGCTGCAAACGGGTTGGAGTTCGCTCTTCGCAACTGGAAAGACAAATATCATGCAACGGTTCCCGAGAGCAACTGCCAGCCCCTACCCGGCGAGAACTTCACTCGCCCAAAGATGGCAAAAGTTTTGCAACAAAATTAGCGGATGCATTTCGGAGCTGGTTTTATTTGGGAGTGAAAAGTTTACCCGTAATGGTTGGCAGCCAAAACTAGCATCCGGTTTCCGGCCAGGAAGCAACACGCTTTTCACCACATCAAGATGATTTATTCCATTCGATTACAGGTTGGAATCTTTTGTTGTGGCTTTTCATTTTATTTCCGCAATCCTTCCTATCTCTTACAGGGGTAATGGGTTACAGGCGGACAAATCGTGCTCGTTTCTCGGCCCACCAGGATGGTTTAGCAAATCCAATTCTTGGTGGGAAATGAAAGAGTTTTCTCCGCAATCGTTTTTCCCTTGGCCAAATGGTAATGGTTGATAATTATGGAGATTGAGCCAAATTAGGACACCTTGCGGTGAAATGGGCTTGGAAACCGCAAGGCTGGTTTGCACGTACAGGTGACGATTAAAGCTAAGTAATGATTTATGTCCATGGGTCTGATTGTGAAACTCAAACATCTTCTCAAACGTCACGTTGTAGTCACTTTGTTGTTATAACATTCCGACAGATCCTTTTCAAACGGAAGGTCGAAAAAATGTCATCACCTGTGTCAAACGGAAACGTGGGTTAAACCAAAAGTTTTCCATCAGTCAAGGGCAACGGAAAGTATAGTTTGCATCTATAAAAATCAGTTTTGAGTGTAAAACGATACAAAAATGTAAATATTTTGCGTGGATGCGTCGTGACAAGCATTTCTAAGACGCTTTAATGCTTTATTTAGTGATTTGCAGCAATCATTTTGAAGCAAGAACCACGAGAGTCCACCACGACAACAATTTTAACTCCGAAAAGTATATTATTAAACCTAACTTATTCATTTGTTACCGGTTCTAGTCAAAATTGACATTTAAGGATAGGTTCAAGTCGAATGAAATCATACAAAATGGAGTGTATAATTGAATAATCCATTCAGAGGGTAGGAATTCTTCATTAAAATTTGATTTCTAAAAATATATGAGAAAACTCTTTGAACAATAAATGCAAATATATTTTCAAGTTTTTGAGTAGGTTTTTTAAAAATTCAACGACGATAAGGCTGAATAATGGATAAGTGCATAGAATTACTGCCAAATTATTGTTATTATTGTCATTATTACCTTTTTTTCTTCTTCTTGGCTTAACGACCTTTTACTAGGTCATGCCGGTCATTGAATGGCTGACTAGAGTTGTTGATACCACGTCGTTGGATATTCAGTCCTCACTACGGGGGGACGATCCGGATGGGATTTAAAAACCGCGCTCTTGGCCTGCCGCTGCAGAATTCGGAAACGCTCACGGTCCCGCGTCGTCATCCTCCAATCCGTTATCCCGGCTTTGATAGGGGATGATTCCAAGCCATCCTCCTACCTCAATCTGGGCCTACCACGCCTCCTCTGTCCAAGTGGACGGCCTAAAATGACTTTCTGACTGACTTTCGTCCGGTGCCATGCGTATAACATGGCCAGCCCATCCGAACCTGGCGAGCCTAATTCGCTGCCCGACGGTGAGGTCGTCGTCATACAGTTCGTACTGCTCGTCGTTGTAGCGGCTCCTCTGAGCATCAACCAGCGTTCTGAGCATCTTCCTCTCGAACGCGGCTAAGAGGGCTTCGTCTGTTTTGGACAGGGTTCATGTCTCAGAAGCCCGTGTGAGTACTGGGACTATAAAGGTACGATGCACTCCCAGCTACGACCGTCGCGACAGGTTTTTTGAGGTGAGATATTTTCTCAGGCCGTAGAATGACTGGCTGGCCGCCAGCGTCCTAGCGCGCAACTTCGTCTTTCTGCCGCCTGCTCGATCCTTTGGTAGGCCTCTGCTACCTGGGAGACCCGCAAACCAATGATGTCTATATCATCAGCGTATGTCAGGATCTGGATTAACTTATATCGAATAATTCTGTTTTGGCTTTCCGTAGTCATTGGGGTGCGATGGGATGGGATGACTGGTCCCGCGCCCTCGTGGCAGTTTTGTTTACTGTTGAGCTACCCGGTCCCCCCCCTCCCCCCTCTACACGACTTTCAGACACCCAAGTTACCCGTGATATTCGAAAGTCAAGTTTACCAGCCTGTACGTCGTGGACGTATTGAGTAAGAGTCGAGAATGGAGAGCCTGTGTTGGCCTTTTAGAGTCTTCGGATCCATTCTCGTGTCTGCAAGCAGACGACAGGCCATAATTTGTATTAGGTTGTCAAAAAAAATCATGTAAATTATATACAATTGGAACGATTCTAGAAGGTGAGAAATCGTTGGTAAATGATTAATAGAAAACAAGGGCCAAATGCCGAAAAGTAATTGTCGGGGCGGTCCTCGTACTAGAGGTGAAATCGGCGCCAGTCTTCAAACGGCAGGACCGTGGTTCAACTCCCATCCGGACCGTTCTTCCGTAGTTTGAGGACTGACTATCCAGCTTTAACGTGGTATTACAATATTGTTTTGAATTTTAAGAATATTTTTATTTTTTTTAAATAAAAATACTCTTCTCTCTACTTTAAAATACTCTTCTACACTTGATATTTTGCTATTGTTACAAAAAAGTAGCTAACAAGCGTTCTCATTTAATTTTTTCTTATCTGTCTGGTAGTTATATGCTGTCTGGTAGTTAATCCATTGCCATCACAAATCATACCAGCAAACGATGGTACAAGATCTTCCGCGATATTGCTCATACATTCTAAAAGGGCAACACTAATGAGCGGCGCCACATCTAACCAGCCCGAGCGTCCACCCCACAAGGTTATTATGCACCTCTGCCCCAACCTGCACGAAGAGTGCATATCAAAATGCAAGTCCGCGTAAGTTCGCGATGCAATCCTTCAAGGTAAAGCCGCTGCTTCGGGACACCCCACACCGATAGGGAAACTCCCACCGGGTCACTTACGCTTTGTACGGTAGCATCCCGGCAGGAGGCAACCATCCAGCCGGGCGTTACCTTCACGGTCAACTAGTTTCGCGTGTAGAGCGGTTTTTAATGATGCTCCCCGGCTTCTTGCGGATATGTGCGTGCACCCTTGGGAGGAAACTAGACGCGCAAGGCAAGACACGTTCATTAAAATAGGTAACTCGCAGCCGATGCCTGCTACATTTCGATGTGGATCTGGTAGGATTCTGGTGGGACTATGCTTGCATGGTCGCATCCAGCCATTTGGTTGATGATGAGTATGATATATTCCCCGGGCGACAGGGTCGTTGATGGGTCCAGCTGGTGCGGTCATTTATCTGCTCTGTCCCACAACCCTCTTGCAGAAGGCAAATCTCGGTTGGGTGAGGTTCGTGGAGGGCCCAAGAGATAACAAGCAGGCTAGGCAAAAAAAAAAGGGCAAAATGCCTCGAACGGTTTGTCGTGTCCGGTTTTCCTTGTATGGTCTTGTACACTGCTACACTCTGCTTAAGGCGTACCGATCGATACCACACTAGACGCGCTAGACACGTCGACGCAAAATGGGTTGAAGCGAGAAGAGCGTCATGATCCACCCCGATGGTTATAAATATGAATTTCGCCACCACATGCATCTCGTACGATGGTCCCGAAGACCGAAGAGAAAACATGAAATAAATAATATTATTTGCATAAAATCGTCTTCAAGAATCTACGCGGAAAGGTTAAACCGCGCCCGGGTTGATTCGTGCATTAAACACGACGAAATAAAAACCCCATTCACTGCGGAACACAAAAGATAATTCCTGCCTTTCTCGTTCTTTTTCGCCCTATACCTGCCAGTGGAGCAGAGATGTTCCCTGCGAGGCTCGTTGAATTCAATTACCTCGCGCAAAGCTCTTTCCACCGTCGTCGTCGTGCTGGAGCGTTTTCGTCCTTGCCTTTTGTTTCACCTAGCGGCCAAGCACCGGGTTTTAACACAGCGTGAGCGGTACGGAGTAAACGGAGGGACAAAATAGAATCGAACGAAGACCGATTTAAAATGAAGCTTATCGAAGGTTTAGCATCAATTCCAGAAACTCTTTACCCAAAGGTATTGGAAAGAGGGGAAAATTTCCGTCGGGGTGTGTAGGGTGGGAAATCAATGCCCTCTTGGATGGGGTGTTTTTACTGTTGTAGAGTTGTAGTGTGACGTGAAGGCTTCCCTATCAACGTGATCGCATACAGGGCCGTCTACCACACTGGTTGCTAATGAAACTGTTTATAACTGTCGCTGTTGAAGTATTGGAACCGTATTGGAGCTGTGCGTTGAATTTACAATCATTCCCAAGCCATTGTGTTGGAAGGGAACAGATCGATTAGCATAAAAGCACAAACCGCCCATTAGGGATTGTTCCTTATGTGTATGAGCCGTTGTGGAATCGGTTCGCTCGAGGAGGAGACATGCGAGAATATATTCAAATTACATGTTACTGCGTCTCACTTACTGCAGAGAGAAGGCAGTTTTATTGTTTTCATCCGTTGGTGGGTAAAGTTCTTCTTCAAAAAAATGTTTAATGTTATTCCTACATCAACGTTCAATTTAAACTATTTTTGCTTCAATATCTGCCAACGTTGCGTCCTCTACTGTGGCAAGAAAACGTTCGCCTCCCAACACTGCCCACTACAAGCAGCGACGAGATGGTGCTGCTAGACCGAAACTAGTTTGCTCGCGCGAGAACGTTCACTCGTCTCGTCTTATCGTGTATCGAGAGGAGACCGAAAAGATAAGACAGACAGGACACAACAATCTCCAGCATTACGACCGTTTGCTCGGCCTCTGCACCACTCTCGTCGCTCGTGGACAAGATGCTGCCGGACAGACACAAACCGTACCCTCAACCAAACCAACGTCTTTCCATTGGGGTCCGGTTCGTACCACACGGTCGGATTCTTATCGCTCCCGCTCAGCACAAGTGCTCATAAACTATGAGCCCTGCGTATGTTCCGTCGCACACATGACTTCCGATACCGAGCGTACACCGATAGCATGTCATGCTTTCGCCCACAACGAACGGGAAACTTGATCTTTGCATCCGACTGCTCGTGTGAGTGCAATCTTTCCAAGTTCCGACCTAACTTTCGGAGTGCATTGTGGCGGTAGTGCGCGAAGTAAACCTTCACCGGTGCCGGTAAATTTGATTAAATATCCAAAACTGCTAACGTGCTCGAGATCGGTGCCGGAGATGATGCTTTCGTACCGAAACGAAGCGTTATCTTATTGAAGGGAGGGAAATAGTCTTTCGAATCGTCGTGCTCGTCGTCTGTGTTTTGTGGCAACGATACAACACTTCATAAAGATGGCGTGCATCGAGGGGGATGAACTTCAAAAGTATAAATTTAGTGAAACGAGCTTTACCTTTCGTTTTATGAAGCTAAAACCCATTGCAAAATGTATTTTAGGAATATCAAAAATAGGAAACTTTTAGCCAAGAAGTCTTTGATGTAACGATGGATAAGAAAAGATGTGATGTTGTAGTATGCAATGAATGTAGCGAAAAGCAATTTATGAAAGCTTTTTTTTTTTTGGAAGATTGGATTACTATTGCACTTTAAGTTTAGAATTGTAGAGATTTTGAGACTTCAGGCCTACACCATCTTTTGAAAACAGATTAAACATTTTAGATGCAATTTTCCTCCAGATAACGACATTTTATTACTCTTCCTCAGACACAGAAATGTTTGAAGTAGTTTTTACATCGAATTTTAATGAAATAGATTATTGAAAATTTAAAAAAATGGTTTATTGTAATTAGCACGCAATACTGCCTTCAAACACTTAAACAACGAAGGCTGCTTTTAATGTAGAACACCTTTGTAACGCCCGTGACTTCTGTATTTATTATTGAGGCAATATCATTAACTATGCATTTACAAGATTTCATCTAATAAATTCCCTAAAGAATTGAAGACGAAGCCATCATTTTTTTGTTTATTTGCATAGACTTTGAGTCTCTGAGACTACATTCTCCTCTGAAGCCGTCTAATGGAAAAAAATTATAAACAGCAATGAGTAATCATGCAAGGGTAGTGGACAACGGCGCTGGTCTTCAAACGACAGGACTAGAGTTCAAATCCCATCCTGACCGTCGCCCGGTAGTGATGACTCACTACCCAACTACGAGGTATCGGCAGTCTAGAAAGCCATTTCGATGGCCGGCATGACCTTAGAGGGTCGTTAAGCCAAGAAGAAGAATCATGCATTTAAAATATGCTATCTTTATGGCCAACGACTCTTAATATTTTACGAACACAATTCCCTGGCCTCCTTCCTCATAGCTATGAAAGCTCTTCAAACTCTTCGAATTATTAAGATTGAGTATTTATTTCATTTCTTCACCAACTGGATCCTGCTAAGTTTAATTCTTTGCACTTGCTTTGCAGAGGTCTTGTTGAGCTTTGTGATATCTCAGCGGATAGATATCAGCGGCTCAAATCCCATCCAAAGCGTAGTGAGGACTGACTAGCCAATTACGTGGTACCGGTAAGTCTAGTAAGACATTAAATGACCGACGCGACCTTAGAAGATTGTTTAACCAAGAAGAAGAAGAGATCTGGATCCCTGTCTCTAACTCCTATCCTCGGCATTAAAGATACGATTTGGAGACACTTGTACTGTGACCTGAGAAAGCCTGTAAGGACTACAACGACCAACAACTGCAGACCTGGCAGATCGATGGTGGAGCAATGGAACCTGGAAAACCATCAAAACCACAGTCCACGCTCTCAAGCACTCCCGGCTTGTGATGTACTTTCGTGGAATGATATTGACTCTCGCTAAAAACTGGAATTAAAACGACGGAAGGGTGACGGAACTACTATCAGCGAAACGTCCGTGCACACCCGGGATAAGGCAAATGTCGCCAAACCAAGCCTGTAAATTAGTCTTAAGCAATACGGCCAGGCCGTCCTTCTCGTAAGTCGTAAGCCGGAAGTCGTAATTAAATATAAAACCATCACGAAATGGCCAGGTCTCCAATCAGATTCCAGCAAACTCGGCCTAGGACTGCAGTCCTCCATCCACGGCTGCATCCGATCTCCGACAGGTTAGACTCCACTTGATCCAGCCAACAAGCACGCTGTGCTCCTCTACGCCTTCTGCCGAGTACCTTCCTGGTGGGGCATGAGTCCGGCATCCTCTTCACGTGCCCCAGCCATGGCATCCTACCGGCTTTATCAGGATATCAGCACCGCCAAACAGCTCAGCTAGCTCGTGGTTCATTCTCCTCCGCCACACGCCCTGTTCGTACACACCGCCAACGATAGTCCTTAGCACCCGTCGTTCGAAAATGGCGAGTGCATTGGCGTCCTCCGTCAGCATAGTCCAAGACCAAGTACCCCTAGAGGACTACCGTACCGGACGTATCAAGGTGCAGTAAATCGTGCATTTCCTGTGCTGTTGGAGTCTTCTGGATCGCAGGAGTTTGCGGAGTCCGCACTAGGCACAATTCCCCTAAACAATGCGCCTTCGGATTCCGCTTCTTACGTTGTTGTCAGAAGTTACGATCATACTAAGTTAGCAGAACTCCTCTACCAACTCGGGATCGTCGCCGTCTACTAATACTCTGCTTCCGAGTCGGGCTCTATCACGGTCAGTGCCTCCGGCAAGCAGGTATTTTGTCTTCGTCGCATTGATGCTTATTCCAATTCTATTGGCCTCGCGTTTCAGTCGGGTGTTCGCCTCGCACACCGCCGCCGTTGTCCGTCCGATGTTGTCGATGTCATCCGCGAATCGTCATTTATCGTCATCACATGCAATATACACTACATTAAATGAAAGTGTTTAAAAATCCCTTGCAGCGTAAAGACTCTGGAACAGTCGACCTCAAATTGACTTGCGCTACACAATCGATTCTCTATTCAATAACTATTTTGCTAACACCAACTCAATAAACCTCCCATTCGAGGTCTTATTTATGCAAAAAACCCATAGCAAACAGGGCAAGAGTGAGTCTGGCTTCAAAATTCCTGCACATCTTTATCTTCGTCCAGTTTTGTCACATCCACAAAAAACTGAAATCTACTGTGACGCGCACATCGGGCAGCACGATAAGCGAGTTTCTGCAAAACCTTCTCGTGTGTTGGTGCAATAAATTAACGCTCTGTCAAATGCAATCCATGCCAGCAACTATAAATCGTAGCCCAGCCCGACCAGCCTTGAACCTTGCACGCTCCAAACCGAAAACACTGCTGCGACGGGCGGCAGTGCAGTGCAGTGGAAAATTCCTGCAGTTTCAAACTTCAACGCAACAGGAAAGAAATGAAGTGTGTGCTTCGAACGGTGCGGACGAGTTTTCGGTACCCGGAGAAGTTAAATCAATAAGCGAATGTCTAACAGCAGCAGCAGCAGAAGCACCGGAATCGTTCTTATCTGCCAAGCATTGCATTCTACTCCTCCATGCGTCACCACTCCTCCGTCGATGGCACTTGGCGCTCGTCGCGCGACATCGGCGTGTCTGTTTTGGATGAATACCTTGGAACAACAAATTGCAATTGAACATACATACACACACACACACACACAGTCAGCCAGTCAGCCCTCTTGGGAGTGGGAAGGGCACACATTAAAAAAAAGCGACAACCGACAACCCCGAACAGAAGCACATTGCTGCCAGTACAATGCCACAACACCACTTGCAATACCGGTCACGATGGAGTGCAATTGCACAAACAGGGTGTATGTGTGTGGCTTTGTTGCGCGGGTGCTTGGAGCTCGAGTTTGCCGTTCGGTTCGGTTGTGCTATTTGAGCAGTTGCTCTGCCAACCGGCGTGTCACCTTGCCACTTGTGCCACTCTTGTGCATCGAAACAGAGCACGTAGAAGGACAGCGGCGGTGGGTGAAGGGCGAAGCACCAAACGGGTGTGCAGTGTGCATTCGAAAATGCATCACAGTGCGCAGGCGGAAGCGTCTGGACGGTCCGTTTGAATTGGTTCTTTGTGTTTACAAGCGCTGAATCACTCACCAGTTTTCGTTTACTCGACGATAAGTCACGACGCTCACGAAGATGCATTGTTCCCGCGGGGAAGACGAGTATGTATGCAACGGGATGCAAATGACATGACACACCACACACGCACTTCGAATGTGTGTGTGTGTGTGTGTGTTCTAGTTCGAAGTTCTGAAGTTTTGATGTGGTTTTAGGATGTGAGACGCAGCAGCAGACTGTACGTAAATTGCGCTATTAAATTGAAGCATCAGTTACGAGTATTTTATGATTATAATTTTGTTTATTGCCTTATTTGCTTGTGTCGTAAAAAAAACGCGACTCTGTTCTCAGTTTATGGCACTCCAATCATTATCAGACCATTCGAGATTTTGTGAGCAATACGAGCTATTAGAGTACAAACGATTCTAATAATGGAGGTTGAACAAGAAGCTGAACAGTCATGTGATTCTTACAAAGATGTGTAAAAAAAATTACTTTATCCTATTCCACGATTTTTAAAGAATGTAAAATGAGTCAATTTGCTTAAGTATAGAATAGGAAAAATTAATTGAGCATAATGATACAATCTTTGTCATTGCCCGCTTGAACAAATTCAAAGAAATAGTCTCTAATTAGGTTAATTATTACGAGCAACTTTCATGTAACCGGTTCTAGAAATAGAATTCATAAAATTGAAAGCTTAACTGCTAAATGACCCGTTTGAAAACTGCTATCGGCTTTCGCCAACTTGCAGGAGCGTTTTTTGACGCTTTTCCATGTATTTTTGGCTTTGCCTGATGGAGTTTTGAAGCTTTTCAAAAATATTTTTGTCACTAAGACAGCAATTGTTTTCGCACCGTTTTCCAAACGTTTGTTTCTTTCTATTCGCAGTAATATTTATCGAAACACAAATTTTCTTTTTCCATGGGCAGCTTCCCATGGTAGCCGCTAGGGATCAAATCCCATCCCATCCGGACCAACCGTCCTTAGTGAAGTCTAGTACGTCATTTTATAGCCGGCGTTATCTTAGAAGGTCCTTAAGCCTAGAAGAAGTAAGCCATAAGGGGCGACTCGGTGGTTAGGCGTTACCGGCGACGGTCTTCGCCATGTATCAGCAAGTCTAGTATGCCTTTCGGTGGCCTAGAATAGGAGGTCGTCAAGCCAAAAAGAAGAACTTTTTGTAACATATTTTGAAGAACTCTTTTGACAAATTCCTAGCAAGGGAGATTATATTTGCTGCTTGTCACTTTACCTCGAATTACCATTTAGCAGAATGTAGCTTTTGTTGCTATCAGAATAATTGTGTAAAGACTTCTTCAAAAAGAAAATGTTTGTTTAAAAAGATATAATAACAATGGAAACCTTGGAATCGGGACATCGGGACGTTATAAAAAAGTATAATTATAGGACGTAAAATGAATTACCAATAAATCTTTGCATTTGTACTATTTCTGATGTTAATGACATATAATTTCAAAAGAGGTGTTTACAAAAACACCTCATTTGACTGCTAATGGTCCCGGTGATTAAAGTTAGAAATCAGTAAAATGTTCCCAATAAAACGCAAAGCGCATAGTGACGTCACCATTGCAAAATCTTCAAATACGCTTCTCGGTACTCTTTTCAAAAAATGGCCGAGTGTTTTAAAGTTATCACCAAACGACTAATCAACTGAAAAAAATGATACATTATGTAATAAAATGTCAGTTGCAATTACTTATTTGGACATCGCAAAGCCTTTTTACACGTCTGAACCTTTCTCAAAATGTTATTACAACTGATAGCAATATTCTCGTTAACTATTCTCATAAAAGTGTGATCGAAGTACCTGTGAGTTTAGTCTGAACCATCTTTTATTTGTGCTTGATAGTGGCGAAATGCGGGGCGGCCCGGTGGTGTAGGCGACAACGGCGCCAGTCTTCAAACGACAGGACCGGGGTTCAAACCCCATCCTGACCGTCCCGTAAGCCCCGTAGACTGACTAACCAACTACGTGGTATCGGCAGTCTAGTAAGCCATTTCGATGGCCGGCATGACCTTATAGGTCGTTACGCCAAGAAGAGGAAGAAGAAGTGGCGAAATGCAGCTAGCATATGATTCAGCTTGATTATCGTTTTCTATATAAACACCCCCGAATGATGATTCATAGCAATGATGAGCTAAATCCTAAAAATAGAATTCTATTGCTTTGGCTTATGACAAGCGTTTATAAGTGGCGAAACTCTAACATCAGCGGCGATCGATTACTGCAATGAATTAATTAGTTTTTTTCATTAATTAGAAGACATTTGAAGCTGGTTTCTTGTCTAATCAATTTTCAAAAACTCACGGTGCTTCGTTGATCGTTGGATCGTTGGAGTTACGGAATTGTGAAGAATATGATTCCCTACGCAGTTTCTACAAAACTCAATAACGGATTACATTACACAACATTGCACAGAATTGACATTAAAACTACAGAAACATCATGTTCTTTTGTTCCTATAGAATGGTCTGGCTTAGGAAAATCATGTTCTGAAGTCAAAAATTAACAGTCGAACGTCTTAACACCTTTAGACTGTAGTGTCAACGAAAAAGAGGGATTGAGCAATTGATTCGAATATGTCTGATTGGATGGCCCCTTTGCTTCTTGGCTTAACGACCTTCTAGGGTTACGCCTAGGGTTGCTTGATTGATTAATAAAACCCATCATAATTTTGTAAACCTCCCGTGCATGCCAGGTATCCCAATCGATGCCATTAATCTAGTTCATTAAAAAACTCAACACATGGGGTGTTGACAATATGGCGCAAGCTGTCATTCTAAAATTAACAATGAAAATAATTTTGTAAACTTCAATAATTTATCTGCAACAGCTTTTGCTTCAATTTGATTTCGCTCGTAACTTCTATAAAAAGAAACTATCAAATTATTTGAACATTTTGTCACAATGACTTCACCCCGCGCACACACACACAATTATAATAATTGATAATCTCCCGATACCGCTCCCCCGTAGCAATGACTGACTGTCCAACTACTTGGAATAAGTCTCGTAAGCCATTAGAGGGCTGTCACACCAGCCTGACAGTCCATTAAATCAAAAAGCAGAGTAAAAATAATGATTACTGTCTCATCTTTGGGTCTCATCCAATTATAAATGTTCTTTTCTTGTAAGCTTTCGTTACAAATGATCTTCAAAATCATGGGTATTTATGGAAATTATAGGCCATAAAATATATTTTCCTCCATATAATACATCCAGAAGATTATTATTGAACACTACCTTTGATTGAAAGCCTGTTATGTCCACACCCGTAAGATTTTTTGCGATTTAAGCCAATTCGCAAGTATTTTTATCTATTCACGAACATTATTAATTAGACATATCCGTAGCCATCTTTCAACAGAAGTATTTATTGAGGGAAAAAGCTCGAATTGGCTTTTGCGTAATGTAAAATTTAATTATTTTTTTAGAGCACGGATAAGAGTTTTTAAGCCTTTGATTCATTTGAAAGTAGCATTAGTCTATACTGCCGGACTGAACTGTTACTTTTCTATACTTTATTTTATAATATGTAGCATTTTATTTGCTTTTGTTTCCTTCAGCTATTCTATTCAAACAATGGTTAATGTAAAATTCACAATTTAATTTTTGCACAATCATAGGCAACATAATTTAATCATAAAATAATTATTATGCGTCGCATTGAAAGCATTCCTTAATTTCAAAAATGAGGCAATTTTAAACGTTCCTGGTCAAAACGATCACTGTGTTAATGTCATATGATAAAGAGGTTAAAGATTTGATCTCCAATTGGAGCTTTTGATAAAGTTAAGAGACTGAGCAACCTGATTATTGGGGGAAATATTTTTTTTTTAAATCACTTAGAAGGAAATTGCATGTCTTCCGCCAACAGTGATTATGCGAATGAGTATACAGCCGAATACCTTCTAAATTGGGTAAAAATACTGTTGCGATAAAACTTTACTCCTCAGTGGTAAAAATTATATCTTCTGGATGGGAGTTTATGTACTAATTTTAATGCTTCTTTCAATTTAAAACTATGAGTTAAACAATTCGAGCACAATTTGTAAACCTTTGTCTTTCTAAAAATAATTAAAATAAATACTCAATCAATTATGGCTCTTAGTCTAGCAATTTTAAACCATCAAACATAAATTATATTTAATTGTTTTAAGATACGCGACTTTTAGGCTTGCTTTTTTCTGCTATTAAATTATAATTTCCTCAACAAACATGCTTCACTATCGTGGTGCGTTACAAACAAACAACAAGTCCCAGCCCGTTTCATATGAAAACCATTCATTTTTTATGGGTGCGCACCATTAGCGTCGCCCTCTTGCCATTTTCCTTTTTCGAACATGTGTGCCACAAAGCTTTCTTTGTTTGGTACGGCAAGAAAAATGGCGTCCTTACACCACCAGGGACATAAAGCTCTTGCAGACATCATCCAACTTACCCTCTGCCCGGGGTATATAAATATATTGAGGGGTTCGAAGCTGAAAATTCGCACGAAGTCGAAACAAAAATCTAGCCAAGAAACAGCACTGGCTGCAGTTTCCGGTTTGCTGCCTTTTTTTTTGTCGACCCATCTCGAGTGGAGGGTGAATATTAATCGATCCTCTTGCTGGCTGCTACAGTTTCCGAGCATATTCGGAGGTTTCTTTCGTTTCGCTTTTGGAAGTTTTCAACCGAGAGCAGCACAAAAAAAACGGTTTCCGTTTGTTTTACGATTTTTTGCTTTGACCCGTCTCTGTATGGGTGTGCGTTGTTTGGCCCCCGGAGGGCTTGATACAAACTTTTGGATAGCTCTCACAACTACAGACGGGATCAATCGAACGCGTGCAAGGTGGAAATTGATTGTCACGACTTTTGGAACGAAACTTTGCATCCATCCGCAAGATGAGGGATGGCGTCCTTTGGTTGAATTATTTTGACAGGAAAAATAGCCTACTACGTTCGGTGTGGCCTTCCTCAAGCAGTCAAAACTGATACTCCCATCGTAACAGGCGGTACAATTTTCCACAGCCAATTAACAAAACCTTTCAAGCAAAATGTCAGCATAAATTAGCTTTCCAAATGGGAAAATTTTCAGCTCGCTTTGTATCGTGAAAACGGGTGTCCGCACGAACATTTTTCCACACACAGAGCAAAACGAACCATTCGCGGCCACCTCGTGTACTGCTTCGTGTTTATCGATTTTCCCATCCCAAATTCCAACCACCCAACACGCTACTAAATCATCATTCGTTGCATCTCTTTTCTGTGCTACTAAGCTTCACTCTCTCTCTCCCGCTCTCGTGCACTTCGTTTAAAATTTCCCTTCCGTTAGGGTGGTTAGGAATTTTCACCGTAAGCAAAAGAAAATCCGTCCCTTCGGCTGCCGTGCACGAACGGGATCGGTGCGTTTGTGCCACCATTTCTCTACCCGGCCGTAGTGCTGTAGAGCGTGTGTGGCAAGTGCGTCGCCCAATCTGTACCCCACCACTCATCGCCACACTTTTCCACCCGACCAGCCCTTTCGATTCCTACACGTTCCGGGAATCTCGTTGCTCTGGATTGGATTGATTTTCTCCCGTAAATAGGGCCAGGTGCGGCAGGGCAGGCGATCGGGCTGTGGAGGCCGCCAGACGACGCGCGTCGGCGCAGTCGGGCTGGGACCCGCAAATGCCGCGGTTCGATGCGCGCTCGGGTTCAGTTATCACGTGTTCGGGGCCGGTTCGGGCGCTCGGCTGTCGGCGTTCGGTCCATCGCCATCATCATCATCATCATCGTACGCCGTCGTCAGCAGCGCCATCGCAACCCGGCGAGGCTTGTGCGGTTCGGTTCGCGGCATTCGCGCGTCAGTCTCGTGTCGACGGCGAAGAAGCGCGAAGGTCTGTCCTCGGAACCCCGGGACCCGGCACGCCATCTGTGAATCAGCGTCAGCGGTAGAAGCCAGGCAGCAGGGTCACACACCGTCGAAAGGGGGTAGTGTGTGCGCTGTGCGAGTGTGTGCGACGGACGGTGAACATTACACAGTGGTTTGTGTGTGTGCGAGAGTAAAACAAGTTTATGTTCTCGCTCTCACGTTAGGGGTTGGTGTATGGCGTATTGGAATTTGTGAGTGTGTGAGTAGACGTGCTGTCTCTCTCTTTCGCGTACACGTTAATTGCGCGTCGATGCTTTGACGTCTTCGCCTTGCTCCCTTTGTAGTTCGGTTGGGGTTGGATGGGGTGGAAAATCGTAGCAACCCCGCGATTATGGAGCGTGTGTTCGAGCGCACGCGTGCCTATGTGTGAGTGTGTGTGCGCGAGTGTATGCCGTGTCTGTGTAGGTACCTGTGTGAGTGAGGGTTGTGTATAAGGGTAGATTTCGAAGAGAAATCTCATTCACCGTAGGAAGAGCGGATAGGAGTGCTCTCTTCAGCTCGCTCTCTCTCTCTCTCGCACACTCTTCCACCCTCGTGCCCGTGGTAAGTAGAGAACCCTACGAGCGCATAATCCCTGTATCGCAATGCAGCAACAGCAGCAGCAGTTGTAAGCACGTTTTACAGCAAGCACGGCGGCGAGGTTGACTGTTGTACTTTATTTTCGTACTACCACCGCACACGCTAGTGTTGGTGCCGCGGCGCAATGAAACGGCTCCAATGTTTTTCGTGGCCCACCCACTGAATTTCGGGGAGGCTGCTCCACTAATGCTTTACTTTCACATAGTGTTGAAGTATGTTACGCTGTGTGCGTGTGTGTGTGTGTTTGGTTGATGCTCTCAATAAAACGCAACCTTTCGCTTCGTCAAGTGGCGACGTGGAAAGCAAAAAAAAAAATGAAGGGAAAAAAAACAACAATTCATCCAGCATAATGATTGGAAGTCTAGATTTTTGACAGAAGAACACAAGCGATGGTCATAACAAAAAATGCAAACAACCAAAAAACAAGTGTTTGCGAGAGCGAGAGACATGACAAGATACAAGGAGAGAGAGAAAAAGGGAGCAAACAAAGAGAGAGATCATAAGAAAACTTTCTCTTTGCATAACTGTGCAAGTTTATTGTTTTGTTTTCATCGACACGTTGCTTTTCTTGTGTTTCTGTTGTGTTTGCTAGTTTGCTTGAGTTGAGCTTTGGTTCTTTTTATTGTTTTTTTTTCTTTCTTTTTGTTCGACTTGACTTAGGGTTTTATGCTGAAATGTTTTGTATTACTTTCTTTTTCATTCTCATTTGTTTTCTTTTTTAATTGATTAAACACTTGGTCGCTAAATTTCTTACATTTTACTACTGATTGTACTTGTTATGAATCTTCTATAAAACGCGTACACTATTTCGAGTTTCAAAAGAATTATTACTTACTAATAAAGTCCGTTTTTCCTTTCTTTTTCTCATCTTTTTTCCAGAATACTTCAAACGAAAGCAAATCATTCTCCATTCCATGTTAAATTACAACAAAATGTGCACATAAACAACCGACCGTCTTTGTGTTTGTATCGTGTGTGTGTGTGTGTGTGTTCGTACGTGAAGTGCAATTCCACAGCACTAAACACCCCAAGGAATAATAAGGATTACACATAAGCAAAAGGATTACGAAACCACCCTGGGCCCGAAACCCGTGTGGGCCGTTTGTCAAGCAAACAAAACAAAAAAACTCCCGCACGGCATGACAAGTGCTGCAGCCATGATAAGCGGCAACGGTGGTGGTGGTGGTGGGGGAGGCACAGGCGAGGGTGATACCGCCATTCGCCCTAGTCTGAAAGATTCCCGGACGAGCCTCGTGCCAACGCCGGACGCCGGCAGCGTAGGGCGCAGCAGTACGCGATCACCCTCGGCTTTGTCCTACTCGTCGACGTCGCCCGCCCTGCCGATGGCCGGCATGATGATGCACGAGCCGGAACGCATCCGAATGCGCGGTACGGTTGCGGGCAGCAACCGGCGGCGCGTCAAGGACTTCAACGACAGCATAACTTGCACCCTCTGCAATGGCTACCTGGTCGAGGCCACCAGCGTCAACGACTGTTTGCATTCATGTGAGTATTCGTGTTAGGGTGGGAGGGGGTGGGTTGGTGCCGCTCATCAAAATTCTTCCTGGGGGAAGCACCTCGACGCTCGAAGCGGAGATATTTAAAATTTAATTAAGGATTTGCTCATCTCACTTTGCGCAACGTACAGCTGCAGTTGTTCACTTCTCTTCACTTACGTCTTCGGTGGTGCTTGTGTACAATATTCGCTAGTTATTATTTATTTTGAAATGTTTTTTAGAAGCAGTGAAAACGTCGCTTATACAATTTTATAATGTCTTTATTAATTATGTATCAAAACTGTACCGTTTTGATGGTTTTTACTTGGGGGCTAAAATAATATTAAAATAGCTTCTTCGCCAGCATACATTTATTGACAACATCCTAAACAATCTCCGCAGGGAATTTGTTTAACATTCATTTGCATTCCCCTAACTAGAAACACTCATTCATTAGAGCATGATTAAAAGCATTTTGTATGCGGCTTGCTCTTAGGGCCTACCCATACAAGCATATTTCGAGAGATAAACGAGAAAATCCCTTGAAATTTGCATTCGACCGTAAGCCGCGTTGTGCACCGAAAAGTTACAGTAATTAGATGGTAAAAAATGTATTTTATTTTTCAAATCTAAACCCTTTTCTGTGGGGTTTTGTGCATCACAGATTTTCGTATTAAAAGATCATTACACTTCTGCCAACCCGTTCTTGTTTTATTGGCAAGAGGATAAATGCTAGAACTGTGCAAACATTCTTTTTTCCTCGCAATATTGTTAAACGTTTTCAAACGGGTTTCCGCTCACATGCACTGTGGTGAAAAGCGTTTCGGTTCGGGAAATTGCTGTTTTATGTACCCTCTACCCCGTCCCGTCCACCAGCAAACAATCAAGCTTTTAGTGTATCATCGTGCGGGAGCATAAATGTGTCGTGATACGGAAAGGTACGAAAACAGGATGGAAGGGAAGGAGAAGAATGGAGAAGAAGAACGGGCGAGGTACATGAATGGCCACTTTTATGATTTTGCATAACCGGAAAACCAATAAAGTATCGATTGCCTGCACGGAATTGCGTCCCGAGCGAGTCTTCCCCCGATATTCCTGCTTAATCCTTCTGGTTTTGAACTCTCTGCCAGTGTTCCATCACTACTCCGTCAGCCCCCCACAGTCAATAGGTGAATAATTGATCAAGACGAACGCAAACACGAAAACCAATTCATTCCAATCCATTCGTACCCCAGCTCGAAAATGGTTCGAGTTCGTTGACACGTCCGTAGCTCTGGGGGTAAAGTCTCATCATATTTGAACAACATATTGTGCCATCGTTTTGACGGACTTCGAAATAACAAAAAAAAGGCTTTTAAAATGATCTAAACAGCTTCAAATAATGGGGAAAAAGTAGCAAAAGTTGCTTCGAAAACAACCTTCCGAATGGATTGATAAATATCGACACAAATTAATAAACGGTCCTGGGCGCGAAACGTCAGTCTGCCCGTTTTATGGTCCATAAAGTCGTACGTGTGCCCTGTGTATATGACGCCAACTTCACAGCACACAGTTTTATCGACTCGGATTGTTGACATTAAGCGGGGCGACATAAAACTATTTAACATGTGCTGCACATACGCAAGAATGCGTGCGTTTTTTGTTGTGAGTTCGCTTGCGTAGCGTGGTCACGCAAATGGTCACGAAAATGGTGGCACATTGATCGTTCTGTATGTGTGCATGCCTTATTTCTTGCCAAAAAAAAACGACCGACGTGCATGCACAATCCACTTGATGCCGGAAGTGGTTTAGTAATGAATAGGAAGTTTAACCGTTTTATGGCAGTTGGAGCTGAAGCTATGATTGTAAAAAGATCCAAAAATTTCAAAGCAACATGGGATCCAACTTTTGTTTTTCCAATTCTTGATAGTTTGGACTAGTGATGGGTAAATTCGACAAAAAAAAAACGGAATAGCTTCCGAATGACTCCACCAATTTTGGAACCGGTTCTGGAAGGTAGGTGCAATACTCCGAATTCAGAACCGTTCGGCATCGTCGGAGCCGTTTGGAGTCATCCGGAGCTGCTAGTCGGCAGCCAGATCCGTTAAAGCCGTCTGGAGCCGGTTGAAACTGTTCAGAGCCGCTAGTCGGCAGCCGTTTAAAGCCGGCGAATTAGTTGGGGCTAAAATGAATTGAAATTCTGCAGCGCCTCAAATCGTCCATCATACGATGATATAGCCTATATTGGTACTCTCTCCAACGGCTCTGGACGACTCTGGACGGCTCCAAACGGCTCCAAACGGCTCCAAACGGCTCCAGACGGCTCCAGACGGCTCCAAACGGCTCCAGACGGCTCCAACGGTTCCAGCTGCCAACTGGCGGCTCCGGACTGCTTCAAACGGCTGCGGACTAGCAGCTCTGAACAGATTCAACCGGCTCCGGACGGCTTTAACGGATCTGGCTGCCAACTAGTGGCTCCGGGTGGCTCCAAAAGGCTGCCGGCTAGCAGCTCTGTACGGTTACAAACGGATCCGGACGGCTCCAAACGGCTGCAGATGCCTTCAAAGAGCTCCAAACGGCTCCAGACGGCTCCAACGGCTCTGGTTGCCGACTGGCGGCTTCGGAAGGCTTCAAACGGCTGCCGACTAGCAGCTCTGTACAGTTTCAAACGGATCCGGACGGCACCAAACGGCTCCAGATGCCTCCAAACGGCTCCAAAACGGCTCCAGACGGCTCCAACGGCTCTAATGGCTCCTAAAAGCTGTCGGCTAGCAGCTTTGTACGGTTTCAAACGGATCCGGACGGCTCCAAACGGCTCCACACGGCTCCAACGGCTCTGGCTGCCGACTGGCGGCTTCGGACGGCTTCAAACGGCTGCCGACTAGCAGCTCTGTACGGTTTCAAACGGATCCGGACGGTTCCAAACGACTTCAGATGCCCCCAAACGGCTCCAAACGGCTCCACACGGCTCCATCGGCTCTGGCTGCCGACTGGCGGCTTCGGACGGCTTCAAATGGCTGCCGACTAGCAGCTCTGTACGGTTTCAAACGGCTCCAAACGGCTCCAGACGACTCCGACGGCTCAAATGGCTCCAAAAGGCTGCCGGATAGCAGTTCTGAACGGTTTCAAACGGATCCGGACGGCTCCAAACGGCTCCAGATGCCCCCAAACGGCTCCAAACAGCTCCAGACGGCTGCAACGGCTCTGGCTGTCGACTGGCGGCTTCAAACGGCTTCAAACGGCTGCCGACTAGCAGCTCTGTATGGTTTCAAACGGATCCGGACGGCTCCAAACGGCTCCAGATGCCCCCAAACGGCTCCAAACAGCTCCAGACGGCTGCAACGGCTCTGGCTGTCGACTGGCGGCTTCAAACGGCTTCAAACGGCTGCCGACTAGCAGCTCTGTATGGTTTCAAACGGATCCGGACGGCTCCAAACGGCTTCAGATGCCACCAAACTGCTCCAAACGGCTCCACACGGCTCCATCGGCTCTGACTGCCGACTGGCGGCTTAGGACGGCTTCAAACGGCTGCCGACTAGCAGCTCTGTACGGTTTCAAACGGATCCGGACGGCTCCAAACGGCTCTAGATGCCACCAAACGGCTCTAAACGGCTCCAAACGGCTCCAGGCGGCACCGACGGCTCTAATGGCTCCAAAAGGCTGCCGACTAGCAGCTTTGTACGGTTTCAAACGGATCCGGAAGGCTCCAACGGCTCCGGACAGTGATTTTTATTTAGCCGCAATCGGAACCGAAGTTTCGATGCTCGGAAGCGGTTCGGAGCCGTGGGTGTGGTTCCGACAACCCATCACCAGTTTAGACCTTCGACAGCACCAAAAACAGTTGAAATAACATGTCCTAAAAATAATACTAATTTAGTGCTTTCAGTATGTGATCCAAAAATTGATCACTTCTCCTACTTTCCATCCATGGCTCCACTCGAAGACAGTCATCGGCTTGTTCGATCCGTCTTAATACTCCCAACTCCGGTCGCTGGTACTAAAAATTGGGTGAATCGAGTCGGCAATAAATCATAAACACGAGTGTGAAATAAACATAAACAGTTCGCATTGCCGTGTCGCTTTTTTCGGGGTCTGTTTTGGTCTCTTCTCACAGCTGTTCTGATCTCTTTTTCTAGGCTAGAGAACAGTTTTAAAATTAAGAAGACAGCATACTGGAGTTGTAAAAGATTCTTATGTTCTTAAATTTCCATTTTAATACTATTTTTTACTGTCAAAGACGAAAACCCATTGCCTATATTACCAAGGATTCTTTTCTACCATCAAACGCATTCTTACAAATCCTTCAACATGCCCAGAGATCTCTTTTTATGATCCTTCCCTCAAGAGATCCCGCAGATTTATGCTCCCGGTGGAAACTTCAACTGCAATAAATTAATATCGAAGTTTTTGGTTTTGGGGGGGTGGGGGGGTCTGTGTGTCTTTCTGCATACGATTTTGGCTGCTCAATGCCAATTGGAATGTGGAAGGCAAAAAGCAAACCCATAAATGACGACCGATGGTTGATTTTTATGACCATATCATCGACCGGTCGCCCGGTTGTGGTGATTCTTGCCCACTTCGTGCAAGTGGTCTTAAGCTCGTAAACATTGGCCAACGGAAAAACGGTTCAACAACCGTGGCGAAGGCGAAAAGTTGAAGGTTTTTTAAGGTTCGTCTTCCAGCGGTTTAATCTAATCGTGTTTTGCTGACCGTTTAATGTGCGTTTTTGGGGTGCTAAATTGGTGCTTTTATAGAGCGATTAGAGCCGATCCGGTGATGACATAAAAGACAGGATAACAGAAAATATATGAAAATTAAGAAGAGAATGCTCATGAAATATTCTAACGAAAACGTCGATTTTATGTAGCTCAAACTGCACACAAGAACCGCATGATGTGACGAATGTGAGCGCAAAGATTGTTGAGTCAACAAACCATCAAACATTGGAATTGAATTTTCGCTTAACATCACACGAAAGGGGGACCAAATCCTACGAATCGAATAGCAAAAACCACCAAGGTGTGAACTGTCCACAAATCTCGGTACCGGGGGTGTTGCACAAGCGTGGCGATAAACCACGCAAGACTGGATATTCGTAATTCGCTTCTCTTTATCGCATGTTTGGACTGTCGACGACCGGTAGAAGTAGTAACCAAAAAAAAAAACCCCCAAATGCTCCTATACGAAAGATGAGACGTCCAAGTGTCGCCCATAAAGGACACTGGTCAGCAGCAAATCGAACCGGATCGAATTGCACACTGATTTTGTTCGATATCGAAGCATTTATCTTATTTAACGATTTGGCTACAGGAACGTGTGTAGTTTTTTGTTCCCCTCTCCTTGCTTTATCGTATTCATTTCGATCAGTTGGTATACGTTTTGCCGTAGGACATCGGAAGTCAAAAGTGAGCAGCAAATAAAAAAAACTGCGTAAAGGCATAAGGGATTCCCTTGAGGCAAATAGAAGCGAGGCTGTGTGGCTTCTATCCATCCGCACTCTGGCAATCATATATCTTTAATAGATTTGATCTAATAAAGTAAGGGGATACTGAAGGGAAACCAGGATAGTCCGACGGTAAGGGGTCACCACGTGGTAAATCTCGGTGTTTACGACCGAGGCACGCGAACGGCAACACCACCGTAAAGGAAACGAACGGCAGTTTCGAAACGAAGCGAAAAAAGGGGGAATAAGGGAAAAATTTGCACTCACCGAAAATACTCGTCTATGGTAAGGAATTCTGAAGGGATTCTTACTCGCAACGGTGGCGCAGGATGGATGAAAAATTCAGCAGCGCTTGTTACGGCTGGCGCGCAATTCCAGCACCGATCGGGAGGGGGGTTTTTGAGCCGGAGTTTGGTAGCAATATTTCAACGCAATAAGATGCCACCTTTCAACGGTACGGGGACGGCTTCTGGTGGCTCGGTGGCAGCTGGTAGTTTGCTTTCAAAAAACACGAAGTCTTCGGAAAGGAAGCCTTCCTGTGCGTGTGTGTGTGTGTTGGTGAGGTGAATTGTTTGATTGAGATTTTGACACCCGGGTTGTACGGAAAGCGAAGATGTCGCCTTTGACGAACCGGCAAACAGGGTACGGGCTTTATTCAGCTATTCGACACACAAAAAAAGGATAGCCAAAGAAGGCTGCGGATGTATAGAAAAGTGTCTCGCAAAAGATAAATGGCAACGATGTGGCGGAATATCCTCGCGTTCCAGCATCCCCCAAACGCTGACATATGTTTGCTGAAAGTGTTGTTTTCCTTTTTTAGTTTTAGTAGCGTCCGCCTGTTGGATCAATCCAGTCTCGTGTAAGAAAGGGCTTAGCCTTAGATTTTTGGGAACTCTTCGCTGGAAGCTTTACGTGTGTGTGTGTGCACACAGGCGGAAAGAAGGAATCATCCCTGTTTGCACTAGCTATCAGCAGCTTCGTGTGGGATCGGTTCTCAGGTGGGTGCGGAATGAGCTAGAAACATTCTAATAATTTGTTCAAATAGCACGACGCGGTCACGAAACATTTTCTCCGTCCGTGGCCCGCGCTGTTTCGTCGCCGTTTGTGGTGCGGGAACGGAACCTGCGTAAGGGCACGGTACGTTTAGGGACGGAAATTAGAATAATAGAATAATAGCAGCTTTCCGAAATACTCCAAGCCGTGCTCAAGAAATCACTCAACCGGTGTTGTCAGCGTTACGCAGCGTTGACTTGGTCGGATCGGTGTAAGTGTGCGTGCGTGTGTGTGTGTGTGTGTGTGCGATTTCGTACACGTACGTGTGGCTTTGGGGAGGGAATCATGGGAAGGAAACGTTTGAGACAGCGGAAGCACACAAGCATTTTAAAGTCGTTTTTGTTTATTCAATATGATTCTTGTCGTGCATTTGATAGAACTTCCATATTAAAGATAACCATTTTAAAGAGATTTTAGATTAAGAAAGAGGAAAGATGAAAAATACAGGAAGAACAGTAGAATTCTTAAAAAGAAAAGTAAAATCAATCAAAATCAACCATGAATAGAAAGTGTAGAGAAGAAGCAAATAATAAAAAAGAAACAAACATAAACAATAGTATTTAACAGATAGCAGATAAAATAATCAAAATGAGAAACGATAAAAGATTAAAAGTAAGCGAAACAGAAAAACAAAACAATGAAAGTCACACAGCAACACTTCACAAATCAAAACAAAACAAAAACAAAAGTTGCCTTTTTGTTTCAAACGAAAAAAAAAAATTATTGCCTTAGCCATAAAGTAGCTGCGAAAGCAATGGAAACTAGAAACAAGAGAGGCTGCCAATGGAATAGAAACGAAAGCAATAAGCAAGCAGGGAAAATCCGGCTTTCCCCTTAGCGAGGGTGGCCGTGTGTCCTTTTTTTTCTTTCTCTCTCTCTCTCGATCTGCTTCTTCTCTGCCTGCACAATGTTTTGATCTGAATTCCTATTTTAGGCTGCACCTGTTCACTTGCGGGAACTCATTTATTGTAGGGAACGGGCCGGCGCTACGAAGGGTTTGTCGCACCGGCCAGGGGTGAATATAAATGAGGAGCGGAAAATATTATGCCGGGCCCGTGTTTGTTGGTGGTGCTGCTGCTGCTTGTTGTACGGTTGTTGTTAGATCTGTCACTCGGTGTGTTCTTTTGGTCTGATATGTCTACTTATTCTCTCTTTCGTTCAGTCTATTGTTTGATCTATTGTTTTCCTCGCATGTTAAGGTGCTTTTTTTTTTGCGTCTAAATTAGAAAAAGCATTGGCTGGGTGTGAATAAAAAGAGAGAAAATTGTGCAAAACACCCAGAATGCATCGACGAATTCTATTTTCCATGTTTCTATTTTATCATTCGTTCGCTTTGTTCGCCATTCGTCTTCGTTGTTTTTGCTTTTCTTTCCCTTACATCCGACTGGAGTTGTTCTACTCCTGTTGAGAGTTGTTTTATTCAACTCTCTTCTGTCTTTTGTAGGTCCGTTAGATGTTTTAGTTGAGTTTTCGTCGTCGTCGTCGGACGGGTGGACTGTGTCAGGTCTTTTTTTTCTGTTTGTTGCGGAAATTGCTTTACCAGAACCAAACAGCAAAAAAGAACGAAAGCGCCGTTAGCTTGCTAGCTTTTTCCTAATGTTTCTCTCTTCTGGAGGTTCGTTTTTTTTTTGTGTTGCGCTTCCGCACCGGAACCTAGCACGTCTTGCCTCGCATCCACCCTTTCCCGAAACCCCTTATTATGCGCCGTAACGAGCGCAGTCTTTGGCAGCGTAAAGTTGGACGTCGGATTTCTTCTCCTTTTTTTCTTCTCTACGTTTTTATGCGTCGAATAAAAAGCAACCTGAAGTATCCCCTATTGTTTCAATATGGGGAGGCTTTCCGATGCAAACATAAAAGCTGTGTAGCTGTAGCCAAAAGGGGGCTTTAGAGCTTCCGTAAATGATATGCCTTTAAATCTGTGCTGGCAGATCCAGCGGCAGTGTCCTGTGAGAGTTTATTACCAGGGATCTGTGAATCCTTGCGAGAAACGCCTTTTCCGAAACTTGCTTGTTCTTGCTTGTTTTTTACAGTTCCACGCGGACCAGATTTTAATTATATGTTTCGAACGAGGTTCAGAAGCTCTCGAAAGCTCTCTTACAATTTCTGCAGCCAATTGCGTGTATTTTGATTGAATTGTTTTTTTGTTTTCTCGGCCACTTCCACTCTTCAACTTATCTTATCTTTCCATCAATCCGGCAAATCGGGAAATCTAATCTTCCATCCACTCCACCACACGACTGATAATTGTGTCCGCAAGGTTGTTATTACGGCCGATGGTCAGATTTTTAGCGCTCGACCCGAAACGCACCAGAGAGAGAAAGAGACAAAAAAAAACACACACACACACACACCCATTGATGCCCTGAGGTGTCCGCCTGCGCGGCATGACAGTAAAAAGCTGCCTTCCCATGGGCGGTAAAAATTTATTTATTAAGTTAATCCTAAATTTATGCTCTCGCGCCCCAAGCATCGAGCGCTTCAAGGTTCCCGTCCCGCCGTTCGCCGCCGCCCCGGAAGGTGGACTTGGGACTTGGGTGGTCAGAACACCGGCGGGACAGGAAATCAGTTTTTTGGTGACCACCACCTCCAGCAGTTTGCCGGGGCGGGGTGTGGAAACAAATAAATATGCCGATTACTGAACTGCAGCACCACGGCCTTCAACCGATGCTTGGGTTTGGGTTGGGGTTTTGGTCGGTTTGAAAGTAGTTTCTTCTTGTTTTCATGTTCAGTTTTGTTAGCAAATGCACATCAAAGCGTAGTATTCATTTTGAGTGTACAAATGTACTCATTTGATGTGGCTTTCATCAATTTTAAAGTCAGTTTGGCACATTAATACTGCGAAGTTGTTTGTGTTTTACATCTTATTGAACTATTTCTCTTTTCTAAAGGCAATTTTTCATGTTCGTTTTGTTGTTTAATACAAGTTGTAAGTTAGATTTTCCTATTATCTTAAACTTTTCTGTTCTTATTTAAACCTTTTTAATTATTGTTTATTTAAGAAGCTCGAACTTTCAACTTATTTACGTACTATTAATCATTTTACATCTTCATTATTGCTACTATCACCTTTTATATACCTCAAATGCGATACACTTAACAACATCAATACACTCGTTCCTTTTGCTCCTTTCTATTTGTTTGTGCATATGTTCCTATTCTCTTAATCAGCTTTGTGTGTCGCATTTCTTATGTCACACCAACAGTTTGTTTTTGCTACCGTCGATCTCTCGCGCACGATACCCTCAAAAAAACAGGCCGAGGCTGCAACACCACTATCTTGTCCATCTCCGTACCTAAAACCCCTTTTTTTCGGTCGGATTTTTATTGGTCCAAAGCTGACGATTAATTAATGAGCGAGCGCCCGTTACTGCTCGCCCTGTCTCACAGAAGCGTTACGCAACCCACAGCAAACGGAAATCGAACCGAAGCAACAGAAGCAAACGCGGCATCAGTGTTTGACTGCTGCCTGTTGTGTCTTCTTTCCATCTAATTTAAACAAATTTATCGTTGAACACCGCACTTCTCGATTTTTGTTTTCTGGAGTTATTTTCGATATCTTTCCGAACGTATTGTTTGCTTCGAATCGTTGGGATAAGAGGCACAAATGAAGTACCGAAGTGTTCCGATCGGTGCCAAATGTTTACGCGAGAAGGTTTTCCTTTTTTCCATTTTTTTTTCTTTCTGTTGTTCTTATGGGAAAGTGTTATCCCTTGATGAGAAACGAAAATTTGATGAGGTTGATGAAGCAGCAGCACCACGCAGCGAGGCGCAGCGTTTTACTGTAAACACATAATTTAATCATCTTTCAGTACCACGACTCCTGGTCCATTTTCGAGCTGATTTATATCTTGATCGGTTCTCAGTGCTTAAGTTTATTTATCCACGAAAGTGCCATTGAAATGGGATGATTGAAAATCATTTACTTTTTTGCTTCTCAGCCCTTTTTCTCGGCATCGAAATATACTTGAGAAGTCACCCAAATTAAATAGTAAAATTAAACATAAAAGCACACATCCGATAGCTTTTACTCGCATCAAAACAAAAGCAAACTTCAATGCCGGTTTGCATGCACCCCTCATGACTTTTCCATTTTATTCTCATGCTCATCCAGTGCGACGTTTCGTTGCTTTTGCGCACATTTTGCACACACGACGCCCGTGCAAGCTTCGTGTAGCTGTGTAGGTCTGGCTGTCTGTATGCAGCAGGTATGGCTGTTGTAGGGTGGAAAAGCTCCCGCATTTCCGCCGGCTGGACACCGGCACTTGGTCGAGCAAAGATGCGGCACCAAAGCGGCGTAATGGGACAATTATTTAGTCATTTTGAAACGTGACGCCACGACACGTGAACCCGCTGGGATGGGGTTTTGAGCGTGAAAGGGCAACATAAAGGGGGGGGGGGGGGAAAGAAAAACAAGCCCCATTGTACAATGGCTTGCAAATGTTCGCTGGATTTGGCACGGTTTTTAGCGTAGCCTAATACTCGGGAGGAAGGTATGTGTGAGATGTTGCATGTTTTATGCGTTGTTTAGTTGGTTTGGGATTTATGCCATTGCGTTTGGGGAGGGCAATGGCAAATTTATAAAGCAAGCTGTCATTACAGAATACTTTTCTTATATTAAATAAGGTTCACTACTTTTACTACGGCTCTGCTCTTATGTTTGTGCTTTCAAAGACACCTCAGCTTAAGACGTTCGTTTACGGGCCTGATCCACCGAAAACTGAAAGCCACCATGAGCTCACATTTATCGCATCAGTTTATTAGCACACGCACCGAACTTTTGGCACAAAAAAAAACATCCAATACAGAACACGAAAGCTTCCTAAAGCAAGACGAAACCAACCAGCAAAGGAACAACTGGCCGACGATGATGATTACGTTTTGGGCCAGTTGTTAATCTTCTCCCTTTCTTGATACTTCACGGTAGTACCGGTAGACTACACACCATTTTCCACCACAGAAGTCTGTGTGTGTGTGTGCGAGTGTGCTTATGTGTGTCGACGGTTCTGCTTTGGACAGCTTTTCACCGGCAGTTTTTTCCTGTTCTTTTCAAGGAAAAGGCGCTGGAGGAAGGTGGTTTGAAAGGAAGTTTGAATGATGGTTGCACGTTTGCTATAATGGTGCATGAAGGGAGGAACCGGGCAATGAAAAACACGAATTTGTACCGAAAACTTTGCACTTTCCGGTGTCGGAATGCCGGCCACTGATGTCGGAACCGTACGAGAGAGCCCGTAAAGCCCTTCGTTTTGGCTGTTGTCGGGAAAGCTTTGCAAGAGACTTCAAAGTAAAGACGTGGAATGAAACGACTGCTGTTGAATTTTTCCGACAACATCAAAACGTGCAAAAGAAGTGTTTAGAATCCTGTGGTTAACAAAAAAGCTGTCAAAATATTTCTAAATTTTGAAAAACGACGCAGAAGCTATCATAAACAAAAGGGACAGAAACAACACAGCAGACAATTAAAACACGATCACAAAACTCCCACACAAGATCGCTTCGCAAAAGAGAAGAAGAGAGAAGAGAAAAGACGGAAAAACAAACGAAACATCAAGCTTAACTCGCGGCAAAACATCTAATAGGCAGGAGATTAAAGGCAACAGCCGTGGAGTGATTATTATCACACCTTTTCCCCGTTGATCGGTTTTGACAGGCATCGTAGGAAGAGATTGAGCGCTCGCACATACGGCGACATTCAACCGGCGAGATGCTGCGGTGGGTTTTTCGTTCATGTTGCGGATCATGCGACAAGCGTGAACGTGAGCGCGGGCAATCAAGCGCGGGGCCAATGTGACGTTTGTGCGAGCGTTTGTCAAGCACGGGCAAGAGTGGAAGCTGAGACGCGTCACGGGATGGATGATGATGGGGTGGGTGACGATCTGGTACGTACCCTGATGATTGAACAGTTCCTAGCTGTCACAACAAAATTCGCTGTCGTTGGTGTGTGCGCGCGCGAGATGGATGGGTGGATTGTTTGTGCACGAGACAAAAAGGTTAAAAAATCAACAAGGGAGAAACAATTTAAAAAAAAAAAACCGAACTAGCTAGGTACAATGATTGACTGTCACATTTTATCGCTGGTAGAACTACAGTGTGGGATGAAAACATAAGATCACCTGTTTATATTCCTAGTTGATAATTTAAACATTTACAACGTAGTTAAAGGAGGTTAACGCGAAAACTTCAAGTGAAAAATAGTACAATTTGTATGGCTCCCTTTTCAACCACAATTACAATCCCTTTTTTAAACCACGATCGATTTTGATATCGTTAAGTTTGTGAAACACGTTGAGTAAAAATCTTCATCACGGAACGTTCGTAGTTTTGATCCTTTTTAAACGGGCACTTTTTGCACAACTTGGCTCATTATCAGTCCCGCCATATTTAAGTGGGGCGGCTTGGTGGTATGTGCGACAGCAACGTCGGTCTTCAAACGGCAGGACCGGGGTCAAATCTCCCCCGAACCGCGATTCTCCGTAGTGAGGACTTGGCTATCCAACTACGTGGTATCGGCAAGTCTAGTAAGCCATTAGATGGCCGGCCTTTAGACCTTAGAAGTTCGTTAAGCCAAGAAGAAGAATATATTTAAGTAAAATAATTAAACTAGTGAAACAATTAGCATAAAAACCTAAAGTCCCCGGGCCACGGGAAATTTAAAAGTGTTGAATTCGTTGCAAAAAATCTAAAACGATTTCAGCTTTCTCTCGTTGCGTTAGGTTCTTCAAAGTGAGGAAATTTCATAAACACACATGAGAACCTGAAATTTTGATAGTGAAACCTCTCGTAGCCCGCGGCCCGCGGCCTTATAGGCAACACTAGGTGTCTTCGATCTTTTATGTTATCTCTATATTTTGATGGTGTTTACTTTGAGGTGGAATTTATCCCTGGGTCACTCAGTCGATTGTTCTATAAGGTAGTATTCGTTTAAGCCCAGTACTGTTCGTTCCATTCCAGACATAACAGGTTGGCTGATAAGTCCCCGGTCTAACAAAGAAAAACACATTTTTTTGTCAAAATTCGTCAAAAATTCACTTCAAGAGCGATACAACGATTATAACGACCTTCCAATTTTTTGATACCATTTTGGTAGTACTCCTTCGGTTTTGCCTCAAAATAGGCCTCAGTTTCGGCGACCACCTCTTGATTGCAGCCAAATTTTATCCCTGCGAGCATCCTTTTGAGATCTGAGAACAAGAAAAAGTCGCTGGGGGCCAGATCTGGAGAGTACGGTGGGTGGGGAAGCAATTCGAAGCCCAATTCATTAATTTTTGCCATCGTTCTCAATGACTTGTGGCACGGTGCGTTGTCTTGGTGGAACAACACTTTTTTCTTCTTCGTTCTTTTTTCGTTCGTCAAGCAACCAAAAGTTGCTTGACAAAAGACGCTCTGTCTCACAAACTAATTGACATACAGACGTCAAATTTTGACACGAACCATTTGAAGGTTGGTGCTATATAAAAATAATATGCATTTAATACTAGTGGCGCATTCTATGTGTCAGACCGGGGACTTATCAGCCAACCTGTTAGCGTCGAGAGGTACTTTTTACTCTTTATTTGTATGTCGTATATCGTATGTAATGGTTGGAAGCTTCACAACTAACATTCCAGTGTCTGAACAGTTGCCCAGATGTTGTCCGATACATCTTCCATATACTGGTTCACTGGTGGATTATTTTATAGTTTTGCCCATCACTGTACGCGATCAACAACCCATTTTTTTACAAGCCACGATGGCGACAATTTAACAGAAAAAAACACTGAATGACACCGATTGTGATGATGAGAACCATTTGCACACTTATTCTCGTTTGATCGTTTCGTATGATTAATCAACCATTACTCATGGCAATGATCGCATTTTCTAGCACCGCATAAAGAGTGGGAAGCTGACCGTAGCAAATATTTCCTCCCGCTTCCCTGGAGCGACTTATCTTGCATTTGCTGTTCTTGTTTACATTCCTAGCGGATAAAACTAAATACATGACGCATGCGTGCTCCGTGTTTGCATTACGTGGCATTTGAATAAACAAGAGGTAAACCTTACCGTAATCAGCATGATTCAATCGTTCTGGGACACAAATGTCACCCCAAATCTGGACATAAAAGTCAAATAAAAATTCACATTTCCCGCACAGCTGTGACCTATTTCTTGCCTCGTTTTGCTATTTTTTACTCATCTTCTCACTTGTTTTTTTTTAAGCAAACCCACATCAACCTTCTCCGATTCACAAACAAATAATATCGACGCGTACTTAACCTTTAGCTGACGTTTCGTCTTTTTCTCTTGCTCTTACCGTTTGCAGTTTGCCGATCGTGCATCGTAAAGTACCTCGAGTGCAACAAGTACTGTCCCCGCTGCAAGTCGTACAACAGCAAACCGATTACGGTCACCAATTTAAGGTAATTATGGGCTCGGGGTTAGCGGGTTTTATCTTCCACTTTCGATAGGGTTGTATCTCCGTTTTCTGACGATTGTGTTTTACCGGTAATGAGTGTTTTGTAGCGAGTGTATTTTATTACATTTCATGGGGGTTGTTTCACCCGCATGATGCACACTCGCTTTAACAACTCTTCCCAAAACAAACGACAAGTTTTTAATTTAACTGTACTTTAAACTTTGTAAAGTAAAATAGACACAATCGTTTATTTTCTTTGCTTCAACATCACCATCGAGCATGATGCTCGCACATTAAACTTTTACGCTAACATGTATGTGTGTGTGTTTTTGTTTGTTTGTTTGAAGCGCAACCCTTGCCGTTGCGCAGACGCCATCGCACTTTGGTGTGTGGGAGCGTAATTGGGTGGAGTACTGTCTAGCCCGGTTTGCCAAACCCCACAACATCACCTCTGTACCGTACTTAACGTGTCATTTTTCATTTTTCCTCAAACGATATTTAATGCGAGCTTTGTCTGTGTCCTACCTTCCTTCCCTTCTCTAGGCCGGATCGAACACTAAGCGCACTGGTGTACAAGCTGGTGCCGGGATTGCACAAAGCCGAAAACCAAAGAATAGTTCAGTTCTATGCATCGATTTCGAGCAGCATCGTCCCGTCGGAGGAGGATACCGATCCAGCCACCGGGCAGGGCACGTTTCAGCTGCTCGACGATCAAAACTTCTTCTCCCCGGATGAACCAATCAGGCAAGTAGTAGCGATTCGTGTGTGTGTTTTTTTTTTAAATGGTTCAACGGTTTAACGTTCGTGCTCTCTTTTTCCACAGCCTTTCGCTGGAGTATCATTATGAAACGTTGGCCGAGCTTAGCCGGTCCAGTGCACCGCTTCCCATCACCTATCTGCAGTGTCCGGCGGCCGTCACCGTGCACCATCTGTACAAATTTATCCTCACGAAGAACGGGCTGCAGGTCGGCGCGGACAACATTCGGGTGGACATCATCTACGAGGAGGAGATTCTGCCGCACGATTTCACGCTGATGGATGTGGCGTACTGTTACGACTACAAGCGGGTAAGTGGACGCATTGAGGACTTTTTTTTTGCTAATTTGATTAGATTTCTTAAATTATTTTCGCATTATTTGTTGTACTTTTTGCATGGTTTTTATCGGACTTTAAATCCCATCCGGCAAGACCGGGGTTCAATTCCCATCCGAACCGTTTCGTCATGAGACCTGATTATCTCTTAGAAACGGAAAAGTCTCAAGACAAGCTTGTCAATACAAGCTTGTATAAATAAATTTCCATTATGAAACCGCTCTTGTGACAGACAAGTTTCGTTAAGCAATTTTTTTCGTTAAATCTTCAAAATAAACCTGTCAAAGTGATGGAACCAACGAAAACAAAACCAAAAGTGTAAACAACTGTTCTTCTTGAGAATTTATTGTTCTACCTGATATTTTAATATCAACATGATGTTTCAAATCATGTGAGATGATAGCAGTAGTTTTGATGACAGAATGGAAGTTCTTGCTAACGTCGGCCTTCTTCGTTGTATGTTCGATCCTTTGGAACTTACTAATCAAGCATGAGTTTAACCTGTGCAACTTTTGTGTTGAACCTTTTCAATATGTTCTCGAGGTTGTTCTTTTCAGATTTCAGCAAAAATTTTCGTGTATCAAAAGAAATTTTCATCGATATTCTTAATAAGATTAAGAATAAGGGCAAAGGACTCACGCCAAAAGAAATGTTGGCTGCTACGCTGTGGTCTCTTGCGGAGGGGAGCTACCACAACGAACCCGGGAAAGATTTTAATATAGCAATTGCTCAACCAACATTCTGCGTGGCATTTACCAAGTGTTATCATTGGCATCTTGAGCAGCAAGATGCCTGATGATTTTTTTTTCTCCCGTAGTGGCATCCCTGGCTTTCTGAATTCAAATACTCACATTTTGATGGGACTGCACAAGAAAACGAACTGGAAACACACAGGAACGAATGAGTTTGGCGCCTTTCCGTTTCGAATAGCTAACGGAAAACAGTTTGACAAATACGAGTCTCCGTTTGTGTTAGAGAACACAAATTCTTGACAGTGTACTAGTAAGTTTGCCTTTCGTTAAGTTTGTTTTTTCCAACAGACAACACAAACGGCTGTCATAATTCGAATCTTCTGTTTTTGCAAACTTGTCTTGACAATTTGTAGTTAGTAATCAGGCCTACAGTAAGGACAGACTATAAAACTACGTGGTTTCGGAAAGGGATTACTAAGTCATTCGATGACCGGCGTCACCTAAAAGTTCGTTAAGCCAAGACGAAGATGAAAATCGTGCCAGGCTTTGGAAGCAATGGAAATGTCTTTCTTCCATGGGCTCAAGCCCAAGAAGGCAACAGCGACAGCGCATAGAAAGGGAAAGCCAGATGAAAAGCGGTAAGGAAGCGCCGAACAACTACACGCGTAAATTTGCGTTGAACACTCTCTAGTCTGGCCATCGCGGTTTAGCCTGGAGCCTAGATCCTTCAAAGAATCCTCCTTTCCTTTTTGTCGGAACATAGGACTAGACAGTTCTTTTGGTACCACACAGAGGAGAAAGAGAGTTTAGTAGTGGATCTGGTCTTCCATGACAGGAAATCTGGGGATATTATGTCTTGGGTCCTTGAGTTGATTTAACCCGTAGCTCGAGTGCGAATCTCAAGAACTCTAGTCTAGTCCTGCTTTTTATGTAAATTTCCCTTCAATTTTCACATGGATCCATTGTTTGAGCATGATTTTATGGACACAATTTATTATGACATGACTTAAACATGAGCCATAAGCTATTCTGCTCTATTCCACGTGATATTAGTAATTCTGAAATGTCTCATGTTCTAGGATTGTTTTTATCCCTCTAAAGTTATCATGCAATTCAAGGTGTTTCAATTATCAAGCCTTTTATCGAATTCTGTTGGACTTTATTTAAAGTGCAAGAATTTTTCGAAACATTTACTAAACAAAATTTTATACTTCCAAATTTTTTCTTTCAAATTGTTTATCTCTCTCAATGTAAGTTGTGTCCGGTTTCGCTCATCTTGTTGTGCCCTTTGGTCGGATTTACAGATAACTTTTCAAACATTCAATATGTTTTGATGAATTTTATTTATCCAAAATTTTAATATTCTATTTTGGTTTTGTTAATAGGAGTGATTCAGTTAGTGTATGTGAAAATAATGTTTTAATAACAATTTCTGCTAACAATCCAAAATTTTAATATTCTATTTTGGTTTTGTTAATAGGAGTGATTCAGTTAGTGTATGTGAAAATAATGTTTTAATAACAATTTCTGCCAAACACTCATCAGCACAGGTTCACTTTTGCGCACTGCAACTAAAACTTTCTGCGGCAAATAAATCATGTTCCACAAGGTCCGTAACGGCAGTAAAATAAAACCCCATCCAGGCAGTCCCAGCCTGACCGTGTCTGCTGTAGATAGATGCCCCATGATGCTAAAAACCACGATGCCATCTCTCCGCCATCGAATTGTTTGAGGGCTCACACGGCCGTGTGTAGCAAACGAAGGAGAAATAAATGCGATTTGGTTCGCATGAATGCAGGTTTCGTTTCGCGCCCGCACACACACACACACACGTGTTCTTTGCGATAAGAAAACGAAACGTCGCTAGGTGTGAATGTGTGTCTGTGGCCCTTTTTTTTAGTGCTGCTACCTTCTCGTACCGGCTAGAAGGTGATAGAGACAGCTCACCATTGTGCTGTGTGATAGAGACCGAGCAGCAAACCGAGTAAACGCGAACGAGGGCCGCAAACCCTAGAGGGATTTCAAGCTGAAGGACTTCAAGTGGCGAATCAACAAACGTGCGCGTTTCGTTGATAGTCTGCCCGTGTGCCGGTGGATGCGAAGAAACCGCAAAGAGATAGGCAAAGGTGGCAAGTGAGGGCCCAAATTCAACCGGCATGATGAGAAATCGAATCGAACACGTACAGTGCTTGCCGTGTTTGGTGGCGGGTTTTGAGGGTTTAGAGGAATTTACTTGCAAAATAGCATCTTACTGATTGTGAAAATTTTCAACTGAAATGTTCCATAAAAAGCTTCAAAATCTTTATTGTCCCCTTCGAACTAGTATTTAAATGGAATAAGTCCCAACTTAACTGATGCAGCATTAAACACGTCCCACACTGTACTGTGCTGACCGGAGACGAGCAAAACGGTAACCCGCAAACGTTAAGTGCGTAAGTGCAAGTGCGAAAACTCGGCCGATGAAATGAATGAATGAATGAAGGGGCAACCTGGCAGCCCTCTTCTTCCCCAACCTCAACAGCATCAGCAGCAGCACCAGGCAGCAGAACGCGTGGAAAGCGCGCGAAACGAAAATAATTAATAGTAATTATGCTGAGCGATTGTGCCCCGTGATATAGCAATACGGTTCGAGATTTTCTTCTGCTCGGTACCGTCTGTTCGACTTTTAGGCGTCGCAGCCACTTGAACACTACTGCTAGCGCTGGTACTGATGTTGCTGCTGCTGCTGCTGCTGCCGGTGCGGTAGTTGATAATCATAACGATGGTGATGATGAGGATCATCAAGATGATGATGAAGGTCTGACCGAGTGGGCTGTGGATGTACTTTTAAACCGTAGCAATGAACGTGTGAGAATATTGGAGTGTTTTACCGGAATCGTTCCTGAGAGAGTGTTTTTTAGGGTGCGTCCTTCCCAGCAGTCGTCCAACCCGGTTAGCCTTTACGGTCACTTTGTTAACAAGGACATCAAGATTGAAGAATCGTTGGGCTGGCACGGAAGGAAGGATTATGTAGCGCGGCTTACCTTTTCACGGTGCAGATTGAAATGTCATCGTGTTTAGGTGTAAACTGTTGCTCGATTCCACACTGGCACCAAACTGGTTCAAACGTTAAACCTAATTATCTTTCTGGTTTTTCGTTATTTTGCTTTTATGATATTTCCTTTCCTTTTAAAAATCGTTTTTTCGTACACAAAACGAACAACTTCTTTGATAATGCTGATTAAAACGGAGGGAATACAAGAATAATTGGCGCTTATAATCATCCTGTTCGATGTATTTCGTATGAAAACTTCGAAAGTAATGATGTTTTTATCAAGAAAGGACAGTTCTACACTTGCTCTGGAGTATTCCATTGGCTGTACACGGCTTGTTTCATATTTGAGAAGCTAATTTATGGGCCCAATTATTGCTCAATCGATATGATTTGGGATGTAGGGCAGAATACGTTTTAATAAATAATTCTGGCTCCTTAACTTGTTTGTACCCGTAGCTGAATAGTCAGTCCTTCGTTAAGGAAGTCCTGACAAGAATTGTTACTTGGTCCTGCCGTTAAAGGGACCGTTTGAAGAGGAATTAGAAATTCATCACCTGGGCTGAATCGTCTTCGATGCTGCTCAATTCTACAATTAAAACTTGGTAGTGAACCTGTACTTGCTGGACCCTTTGGTCTTATCGGTGACTGTGGAAAGAATTTTCAACAACAAAAAATATTAAAATGATCGTCGAACACCTGTGCGTTGTTTAGTCGCCCTAATAGTTGTAGAACAACAGAAAAACATCGTGGAAAACAACATAAGCATGCGAATACTGTACACATAGTTTGGAGAATTTATTTTTATCCACCGACAGTCCGGCGTCACAATAGGCCCCCATCACCACTAACACTGCCCTTTTTCTCTTCTCTTCTTTTGCTTTCTCTTTTCAACTCTCTCCCTAATCCGTTCCTGAACGCAGATAGCACCGATGCGGTTTTTCTATCGCATACTCATCCACTCGACCGCAAAGTTGGCAGCGACCGCGAGCGCATACCATCGCGTCGAGGGACAGGACAAAAATAGCACCAATAGCAGTAACAGTGGTACCAGCCCCAACACTAGCAAACCTGGCAGCAAGAGTTCCGCAACTAGCAGCAGCAGCAGCAGTAGCACACCAACGGTGAAAACCACCCCAGTCACCGATGGTCAGCGGCCAAACAGCACGAAAACGAAAGCGGGCCAGGGACAGGGCACGGGTGGCGGCAAACCGACCCAGCCGTGCCGTGCCCCACGGGAAGATGCCGCTAATAATAGTGCGCCGATGGCCGCCGTTAACGGTCATCATCATCGTACGAAATCATCCACTGCGAAGATGACGCCGGCAACGACCTCGAGCGAAGTGAATCGAAGTGCCACCAAAACATCCGCACCGGTCGCAGTCACCAGCTCTGCCTCGAGCGGGTTGAAAGTGGTGCTGGTACCACCCAAAGCCAAACCCGAACCGAGCGCCGCTGATGCGAAACGAAGTCCACCACCGCTGAAAGCAATACAGGCAGCCGCTGCCGCAGTGAATGGTGGGGCCACAGCGAAGCAATCTGACCTCAAGTCAAAGGAACCGCAAATTAGCAAAGGCAAGGAAGAGACTGCGTCGAACCTGGAGGGTGAAAAATCCTCTCCAAACTCGACACTGAAATGCTACGTGAACCTTAAAACGCAAACCGTCGTTGGACCACCGGCGACGGAAAATGCCCACCAGAAGCCGGCTGCCGAGAGCGAATCTCGGAAACAATCTCAGGCAGAGATTCCCCGATTAAAGATCGATCTGAAAGCAAAGTTAAGCATTCCGCGAGAAAAGAATCCCAACTTAAGTCCACCGAGCAGCAGCAGCTCATCGGCGGCCACATCTCCATCATCCGCAACTTCGGCCACAAGTTCCACCGGCAAGAGTCCCGTCTGGCCGATGGGCAAGGAAGAGTACGCGAAAACGATCGGTTTGAAGCCGGTGTACGCTTCGACCGTTCCGGAGGTGCCGGAAGCGAACGAGTCCGGTTCCCATTCTTCTTCTCACCGGAAGCGCAAGAAAGGAAAACACTCGAAGGAAGCCGGCAGTAGCGGAAAGCGGAGGAAACTGCATGCGGAAATTTCCTCGCAGCATGATGAGAGTTTGAAGATGAAGGTGAAGCTTACCGAGAAACCACCCAAACACGAGCGGCTCAAGTCGTCCGGTAATGAGGAGGAAGTTGTGCAGCCGAAATCACCTCCAGCTCCAGCAGTGGTCCCGGAACCGGTTCCAAGTCCTCCGAAGCCATCGAAAGTTATCGATATCACGAAGGATGATGATGAGGTGAAGTTTGTTAACGAGCAGAAGTTGACGCAGGTGAAGAGTTCCCCGCCAGTTACACCCAAAGAGCTACCGTTAAGCGTCCCAGTTCCGGCTTCGTCCGCTTCCTCCAAGGAAAAGTTGAACGAGATGCGCAGCGTGCGTCACAAGCCGATGGTTTACATCCCTAACTTGGACAGAAGTCTCTCCGCAGATTCGGCCAGTTCGGGATCGTCCATCAACTCACTCCTTGAGAGCGTGGGAGCGAAGACTTCGCTGCTGAAACCAACTCCTGCTCTAATACCTACCTCAACGGCTGCGTCAGGAATGGCCGGAAAGTCACAACCACGTGCGGCTATTCTTTCGCGTCCAATGCCATCCTGTCCACCGCTAGCCTACCCAATCGCTAGTTCCCCCGTGACGAGCTCCACCACTGGATCCATCCGAACAATGGCCGCTCCTCCAGCAATCAAACGATCCATCAGCACGGACAGTAACGGTAACGGTAGTGCGGCGAAGGTCCCTCGACTTGAGCCACCTGCTCTTATGCCTCCGGTATCGCTACTGCCCGCCAAACATCCAGCCCCAATTCAAGCGCCAATGTTTAACTTTGCCAAAGGAGCCAACCGTGCCAAAGCAGCGCAGCAAGCCGCAGGAATGGCTCCAACCCAACCGGATCACATTCCGTACCGTTCTCCAATCAGTGCGTCCTACACGAAGGAGATTCCGTCGACGAAGAAACCTCTTCCGGGTTTGCTTCTCCCTCCCGCGACTGTTAGCGTTACGAAAATGACCGAAATAGCCACCTCGGCCACCTTGTCACCATCGCCAGTGCATGAGAATAGTCGCCCGGCTGTTGAGTTTCTTCGCATATCAGCAAACGCACCCGTAGCTGATAAGCCCACCCTGGCACCGTTTACCACGCCCAAGATGAACACGAAAACTACGCGACCTCCACCGGCTACCATTCCGCTGATCAAGATCAAAAACCCGGCGGGAACTAATGGTAACGAGACGATGCAAAGCCCTGGAACTCCTCCAAGTATGACTCCACTTTCACCCCATATGCGCCCCAAGGGACCGGTTCGATCATCTTCCGATCCCACGACGGGTAGTAATGCCAAAATTCTGGATCTCTCTGGCAGTGGTGGTTCAGGTGGACGTCGACTATCCGACGATGTCATCATTCTGGATCACAGTCCTGCAAAAAGCTCAAGAATCGTCGACAGTAATCGCGCCAAACCTGCACCTGCAGGCAACTTCTCCTCTGTCAAACGAACGCCCGATATGATGAGCTTCTCACCGCCAACAAGCACAACCACGCTTCTATCTCAGGGTGTATCGCCTGTTCAAAAAACGCTCGCTCCACTCCCGAAGCTGACGGAGATCAATCGCCATCGGAGTTTAACAGTGCGACAACCAAACGCTTCCATCCGTAGCATTCCCAACCCTTCGGCGCTGGCTTTCCGAGGCTCGCAGACCAGTGTCGCAACAACCGTTTCGAGCTCTTCTCACACCTCCTCAACGGCCGGTATGCTAAAGGTAGGGTTCTCCAGTTCCCCATCACAACACGCTGTCGGTAGCAATCGTACCAACGGTAACACCTCCGGCGCATCGATGACATCTTCATCGACATCCGTCAAACCTAGCGTGTCGCTTAGCAACGGATCAGCAGCAGCAAGATCAATGATGGGAATCTCCTCGGGCGGTAGTGGTGCTGCTGTCAAAAGCTCCAACGGTAGTGGTGAACAAAAGCCACCGGCACCACACAATGGTGCGAACGGGAACACCTTTCACAGCAGCAACAACAACAACAACAGTAAAGTTGCCAACGCCAACGCTGGGTTCGGTCCTGCGAAGAAAACGATCGAAAAGGTAGCAGCCGTGTTGAAAGCCGCCGCAGCCACTGCCGACACAACATCGTCCCAGCGTAGCACGTCGACAACCGCGACAACGTCAACCACCGCTAGCCACGGTGCCAGTGCGCTGTGTACGCGCTTTGATGTGGAACGCAGAGCGATACCGCAAAAGGAAGACAAACCAACCGCCCAACCGGATAGCACGATCGTTACGAGCGTTACCACAGCATCCATTACAAGCGTTACCGGTACGAATGGCAGTTCACGCACCAGTCCGGCAAGTATGGTGCACGTTGAGTAAGCTCGCTTTGCTATCTGATAAGAAACATTGGCTGGTGGAGCGGTTCTCTTGTATTGCGTGTCTCCGTGCAGGGTTTGCGATTTCTGTTAAGACACAGTGACAGGGTTGTAGTCCTTTTTTCTTTTTTATGTGCTTATAGAGAATTTTGCCGTAAAAGGTTTTCTTTCTTCTGCGGCTTCTTGGCATATTGTATGATATTTATAGCCTATCGCAATACAGTACAAACTCACTCGTTTGCTGCTCTTTTTTAGTCTATTTCTTGCTTATTTGCGCTTTCACTCCGTAATTGTTGAATTTCTTTACTGTCATGCTTTGATCAAAATGATGGAGACGGCTGTAAGGGCAAGTTAAAGTGTCAGTCAATAGCTTGCGGATAATCAATTTCAAACCAGTGAATTTGTACTGTACAACAAGTGTTTAATCTTGTGTTTTTTTTTTTTTATTTTTTTTTTTTATTTCGTAAGGACGGCCAGGCCGTATTGCTCGCTTATTTAGTAATGTTAGCGCGTATCAATTTTTGTATCAATAATCAAGAAATTTTCTTACTGTTTCTTCGTACCCTCGTACCAATCGCAATAGTTCTATCCAACAGGCTATGTATTAGTGTTGTAATTCAACAAAATATTTATTTCACAACTGGAGCTAGCTGGCCACCACACAGCCCTCAAGAGAGGACCTTCTTTAGACATAATTCCAGTCGTATAGATGTGTAAATGTAAATCACTGTTTAAAAAGAAACAGAACTACATGTCCCACATCCCTTTGTGAATATGTAGCTTATAGACGAAGAGAAAGAATTCATTTAAAATGATACCTACGGTACGTGCCGCATTAAGCGTCCTGAAGCTAGGCAAGCACAAAGCAAAATGTGTCCGATGTGCGCGATAATTCCCAGTGAGTAGAACTCACTGCAGGAAGGAAGAAAAACACTCATGCGAACACAATATGCATGCTAGGGCGGGCAAGTGTGTAGGTGTTTAATTTCCCAGCGCTAGCTTACAGTGGATGCTGTGTCTTGCGTACGTGTAAATATACGACTGCTGACGTCGTTGGCCGGTCTGACGGTGGAAAGCAAAGCATAATAAACAACGTAGTCGAAGAGCTTAAGGGTATCGTAAAACGGGAAAGCGACCGAGCTCTGGTGGAGCTGTACCGATTTATGAGGATTTTTCCACTCCCCTTATCTGCCCTTTTTTTTCTTTTTTGTGCAACCAATTGTGTTGAAGTAAGGCGAAGCTTTAGCGGGATAGAAAACCATTTTACACTAATCTTACTTTGATATCAATTATGCAAAAACACAAAAAAGAGAAGGTTTTTAAAACTTACAACCTTAAACAATATAACATAATGTGGTAGAGTCAATAAAATGCAAGTAAAACATAGAAGTAAAGAAAAGAAGCGTAAGAAAAGATGGAAACAGTCTAAGTAGGCAAACTGAACGGTAAATGTGTTGAGTAGAAACAGAAAATGTAATATAAAAACAACATAAATCAAACGATATTCAGTGACAAAAAGAGAAAAGAAAAAGGGCCCGGCATGCTGCTCACTAGTTTTGTTGATGCTTTCAAGCAAAGTCACAGAATCAGCCTCCTTTTTTTTTTGTCGCTCGCTTGCTCTCGCTATGCTCCGTCGACGTTTAAAGCCACCATCATCACGGCGGGGCAATCACGACGCCACGTCGGCCCGTGTGGCATACTGCAAGAAGCCAAGAAGCGGGAAGCGCAAAGATAGATTGATAATTGAAGCAAATGGAAAAATTATTAACCCGACCCATCATCTTCCCCTGAACCCCCTTGGGTGCCAGGCCTTTGATGAGTGATGAATGCTGGTGAAAGGTGTTGCGGGTGACAGAGGAGGAGGAGGAGGAGGAGGAAGAAATTTCATTTATTGTATGATTTCTTCATACGCTTCATACCAGCATGCAGATCGATCGATGGCACACACTCACCGAAAAACCATTCGTTCGCTGGGAAAAGCAATCACTTTGGATCGTTTTTGCTTGCCGCAAGCATCGCAGCAGGCCGTTGCTGTTGGGTGGTGGGATACGCCACCACACAGATTAATGTGACACGAAAGGGGTGGGTCATTACTGGGAGCAAGCAGGCTATGGAATGAATTTCCCAACCATATGGATGCATGATTTATTTGGAACGTTGAGCATCAATTAGAAACAATGTTTTACACTGTTGTTTTTAATTTATATGTAGTGTAAAAAATAACTCGTTTTTTAAATGAAAACTTTGTTTTATTTATTGCAAATTAGTTTAACAATCGGGTAATTGGTAGTTTGTGGGGCAGCAGTGTGTACATTTGTAAGATTTTTGTTGTTTAATTTAACTTTCCAAGAAACTTTTAGAGTATTTACTTATATTCTTTGCTTTAAAGGTTGGAAAAACAAATTTCTTATTTAAAATGGGTAATAACTATTAAATAAATAAATAAATATGATTTATTAAACAATGTTTTTGTATGCAAAAAAGAAGAAAAAAGCTAGAGGCTAGTGTGCTTGTATTTTAGTGCAATATATATAGTTGAAGAAAAAAGGGGTAAAACAACAATGGCAGTTTAATACAAAAACAAAATGACAAACATAACTAAGACATGAGATAATGCGTAACTAATAAATGATACTGATGTTATGATATCCACTCAGGGTAGCGGAAGAAACCGTACGGTGGTAGATCAGCATATTCGCTCGAAAGCTCGATGAAACATGAACACAGTGAAAGGAAAGAAGGAAAGTTTAATCATAGCAAAACAGTTTGTACAATGGTAAATACAAAAAGAAACAGTCACAAGGAGAAAGAGTGGTGAATGATAAACGACAAAGCAAAAAAGCTAGCAAAAGAGGAAGCAAAAGGCGTTTGGGAGCAATTACAAAGCGTAGAAAACAAAATGTAACCAGAAAAAGCCAGACAACTAACTATGCGTGCAGTAGTTACAAAACATGCTCCCTGTATGTCCAGTGTAAAATGTAAACCGACCATAAATACACATGTAAAACGGCTACTCCCCCATGTATGAATAATAAACATCAAAAGGAAAATACAATAATCAATATTTAAACATACCGGACAATGTAGTCGTTCATTGGGTGGCGCGTGTCTGTATGAGTGAGTGAATATCACAGAGTGTGTTGTACAAGCATAAACGTTCTCGGTCGCACTGTTTGGATAACTCGGTGTTCTATCCATACATTTGGATCGTTCCGAGCCGACGGGTTTATGCACATGACATTGATGAACTGAGACCGCAAACGCAACTGCTCGTTTGAATTGACTCGTATGCTAAATGGCGCTCACCAGTGGTGTGGCCTCTAGTGGTTAGCCATGAAGGATGTCAGTAGTTAGCAAAGATATTGAGTGAGGTAAGTATAGTAATATTGCTCTTACTTGTAGTAAAAATTGTGCGTTTGGGTGATCCGATGACATTGTGACGGATGTAACGCGCCCGAATCTCTTTGAAATCCCATTGGGAATGATTTTCTGATTTTTATTTTTTAAGTTAATTTCTAATATCAAGTACTGTGAATGGAAGCCACGTAAAACCACTTTCAAAGTCTCTATTTACGTTCGCTACTGCCAATACGTGCTGCGAGAAATTGCACAGCTTTAAACATCCAAACATTATTGCCTAAAGAATCCCGTTTGTGGCAGTAGGAACAATTTCTAATTTATTATTTATTGCGTAGGAAATATTCCTTCTAAAGGGCGCTTTATTTTACGCAATTTGTTGTAAACAAATCTTGTTTACGCCGACAGCCGCTGTCACTGCACAATAATCGGAATACGGACTACGAGAAATTGTCGGAGAGAGAGAGAAAGCCGTGAGAAAGAAGAAAGTGAGAGAAAAGTGAGAAGGGCAAGAATATAAAAGGGCCAAGCGTGTAGGAGTTTTTTTCCCTTTTTAAGTGGAAAAACGAAGAAACGACTTAATTTTTGGTTCGCGACACAAGGCGTTCCTAAAAACCCTTAATTTTTAGCGTTTATCTACACAATTTGTAGCTTTATTCTGGGGAAATGGTTATGCATTCCATTTTTTTGGCAATTTACGAATCCTTTTACTATAAAAGGTTGCCTCTTTGATTGCTATCCTTGCATTAATCCATTTTTTAACTTCTTTGTAATAGGCAATGTGCTGTTCAAAGTGCTTCGCACCGCATTTGCTGATGAAATATGATCCTGCTATGGACCCACTTTTCATAACCGTTGACAATTTGATGCAAGAAGCTTCCCGGTTAATTAAGCACCAACTTGTGCATCATTCCCATTTTTAAATTATGAAAAATGAAGAGCTGAGTAACTCCCGGTGTCTTTGCTATTTCGATTAGGGATTGCGATGGAACTTGATCAAAAATTGCCTCCGGTTCTGTATCTTAAATGGCGCTCCAGTACGTGCTTCGCCATTCGAAACAAAAGTGCCACGTTTGAACCGTGCAAACCCCCTTCTTAACGCGTTTGTTCAGCCAAAGCATAACAGATCGGCTGGAAATTGTTTGGCTTATGATAGTAAAAGGCTTTTTCTTTCCCTTTTTTAATTCAACATACATCCCTTCAAGAGTGATACACTGACTGTAGCGATCTTCCGTCTTTTCGATTCCATTTTTGAAGTACAATTTGTTCTTTGTCTCAAAATAGGCTTCAGTTTTACCTTGTAATTGGATAGTCAGTCCTCACTACGAGGGGAAGATCCAGTAGCCACACTACCGGACCTGAGTCCGCAGTAAGGACTGATAACTACGCACCTACTTGGTATCAACAAAACTAATAAGCGTAACCTAGCTTGTCATTAAGGTAATAAGAAGAAAAAGAGAAGGCCCGGTGTGAATATGGCGTTAAGATATTTCAGAATCACCAACGACTTCATCAAGGTTTAAAGTAACATCGCGTTTAACAATCATCTTCTCTTTAAAATTACTACTTCGCACTTCAAAAGTTCCAAAGCCTCTATAAAAAGGCAAGGTCAGAGTGACACTCTTGACTCCTTTACTTGATTTTTCTTGTCGGTGATGGCCCATCGTTGTGAAAGATCAGTATCGCTATCGTCTCACCCCGTGGGATCCTTCCAAATTTCAAACCAGGGCATGAAATTGGTGATTCAGACGCAATTTTCCCCTATTCTTGCATGAGAACCTCTTCCAGCTGGTTTTTATTCTGGATCGAATGTTCTCGAATTTTTCGCTCAAGATGATCCCACAGGTTCTCAATAGGATTGAGGCCTGGAGGTTGGGGAGGATGAGGAAGCGTAGTTTTGACGTTGTGCAGCAACCATTCCTTTGGACCAATGGCCCAAATTCACAGCACTTGCTTTCAAATTATTCTCCAGAATGTCCAAATACTTGTATCGATCCATTGTAGACTCAATGAACGTCAAGTTTTCGGGTGCCATTTGCACTGAAGGGACCACAAATCATTACGTGATCGCCAACGTGCTTGATAATCGGCCACAGATTTTTTGGATGCAATTCCCGTAATATAATGCGTTTGTGACGTTCGGCGAGCTTCGGTTTGCGGCCTCTTCCGAGAGTTGTCTCCAGGGATTTGGTTTTCTGGAAGGTCTCAATCGCATATTTTGCTGCGCCGACAATTTCCTACAAGCTTTTGCCCTCATTCTTGAGATCTACAATCAGTTGTCGGATTTCAACCGATATTTTTGTGTGTGAAACGCCCATTTATCTGAATAATAACAGTTTAAATACAGAAATTGATCTTTTCATGGAAGAAAATCGTATTGCTGCGATCAATTTTCTTGGAAACAATCAGCAAAGCTTCCTAGCGTCACTTTTGACACATTCGACCTAAACCTACTAACAAATGATTATTTACTCAACAAACATTTGAAAAGAAACTAACTGCAGGGACAATTTTTGCCACAGATTTGTTGACTATTTTAATAAAAAAGTTTCTCTTATGGGCGATTTTTGGACACAGTGTACATCATTATCATCTTTTCCTAGGCTTCAATTCACCTTTAAGGCCTATGATTTCTTGCTTTCCTACTTCGCAAATTCCCCTGACAGGGAAATATAATCACCAAACATAATTCCATATCACACATTTTTGTTCCACGTAATGTTTCCTTCAGCATTAAATGTTTTATATTATTCGACACAGTTTTCTTGCAGTTCTTTTCTTACAGTTGTTCCAGTGTACGGTACTGTTTACTGTTGTTCAGTTAATCTTTAGGAACAAGACGGATTGGTTGGCTGCTTGTCGGCTAAGCCCGCCTGCTTCTTACGACGTACTTCCTGTCGAGCTCTTTCACATCGGTATTTGCATATCTTAACTAACAATAAATACAGACAATATTTGCCACTCGCTTCGTGTTATCGCAAAAACACGTTATCGCATTACAACGAACCTTTTATACTTTTTCGGAAGATCTAATCAAGCTGACGTGCGAATTTTATCGAGCAAATCTACGTATGTAAATATCATAAATTCTAAAACTCTTCTCCATCATGCATACCCTTTGCTGGGTGTTGGTCGGCTTGGTTGGTCTGGTTGGGTGGCATCTGTTTGTTCTGTTCATTTTATCATAAAGATAACGGAGAGCAAAGGAGGAATGTAAAGTTCTTGACAGCTACAAATGCGTGTAAGAAGCGTGACTAAATTTTACTGCTTGCACATTTCAATCGTTTTGTATACCTTGTGCAGATTCTCAGTCAGGAGTCATGAATCCTACTCGAAATACCATGCTTTAATCATGATTGTACAATCTGATTCAAGCTTGTGGTAAAGATATGGTCAGTTTAACTTCAACTATCTAGTGATTTGTAGAACTTTTATAAAAAGATTCTAAGTAATAGGTCAACACGACAATACGGCATTTAACCGTCATAATTGATCATAAATAAACAAATAATGGGTCAACAATACTATACCATAAATATATCATTTTATTGCCTTATGAAATCAACGTCTGAACGTATTGCTTGCATTCTACTACTTCTTGGCCTGCTCAGGATTGAGCACTCCAGTTTCCAGGAAACTCGGTCTACGGCTGCAGTCCTCCATCCACGGTTGCATCCGATCTCCAACAGGTTAGACTCCACTTGATCCAGCCAACGAGCTGGCTCTGCTGTTCTACGTCTCCTGCCGTGCACCTTCCTGGTGGGACATGAGTCCGGCATCCTCTTCACGTGCCCCAGCCATGGTATCCTACCGGCTTTGTCAGGATATCAGCACCGTCAAACAGCTCACCTAGCTCGTGGTTGATCCTCCTTCGCCACACGCCCTGTTCGTACACACCGCCAAAGATAGTTCTTAGCACCCGCCGTTCGAAAATGGCGAGTGCATTGACGTCCTCCGTCAGTATAGTCCAAGACTCGTACCCGTAGAGGACTACCGGACGTATCAAGGTCCGGTAAATCGTGCATTTCGTGAATTGTTGGAGTCTTCTGGATCGTAAAAGTTTGTGGAGTCCGCACTAGGCACAATTCCCCTGAACAATGCGCCTTCGGATTCCGCTGCTTACGTTGTTGTCCGAAGTTACGATCATACTAAGTTAGCAGAACTCCTCTACCACCTCGAGATCGTCGCCGTCAACTGATACTCTGCTTCCGAGTCGGGCTCGATCACGGTCAGAGCCTCCGACAATTGCATGTTTTATTTATGTTAAATATTTACAATTGATTATGACGGTCCAGTGCAGTATTGTCGGATTATTATTTTTATTTCATTAATTTTCTAAATTTCCAATATGATGGCTCTATGGCCGTATGGTCCACACCACATGTGTTGACAAATTACATATTTCACAAGATATTTCCTCCTTTTTTCCTCCACAAGAAGCTGCTTCGAGGTCCGTGTACATCTTCATTGTTGGATGGAGGGGGGCCCATTAGGGGCCCTGAGCTAATCTTAAGTTTCCTTATACAAGTCAGCTTTCATAGCTTTAGAAATGACCTAGTTGGCCAGAAGAAGTCGATAAGCTAAGGAGAAGATGAAGATTCTTCAAGTTTATACATGATGAGCCAAAGATTGGATAGCCAGAGCGAAACTTCTATAATAGAATGTTCGCCTTTTGAGTTCGGGAGGCATTCACGTCATGATACAGTGTTTGACTTCAGTTATGTTGTGTCTTTGAAACAAACACTTTCATATTATTTTACTTTTTATTCATCCCTTAGCCACGTGGTACATTCCCAACCGTAAGACATCAAACACGTATGGTTATCGTCTAATCGTGTTCTGTTGGTGAGTTGTATATGCAAAACACAATAAAAAACCAAGCAAAATTGATGACATTTTATTTTTTATAATACCATAACCTTTTCACTTTCATTGGGTTTTGGCTTGCTTGACATAAGTTACACGGAAAGGCGGTCCCGAATGGGATTCGTTAGTGGTCCCTTTGTGATAGCAACTGGCGGACATACCGACTATACCACCGGGCCACTCTTGACAAACCACCGGGCCACTATAATTATCGTGGTATTACAAAACAGTCTGCCTTTAGTAAAGTGTTTGAATCGGTAATACGTACCCAACTGATGGGTCATGTCAATTCTTGGATGGAGTCCCACTCAGCATGGCTTCATGCCTGGTCGTTCCACTTCCACTAATCTGGTTGATTTTGTTTCCTCTGCTTTAACCAACATTGATAGAGGCTTCCAATTTGATGGAGTATACACTGATTTTAAAGCTGCGTTTGACAAAATACCAAATACATTGCTTTTAGCCAAACTGAAACGTCTGGGGTTTTCTCCTGGTTTACTGGCTTGGTTACAGTCGTTCTTACATGATCGTGTAAGCAGAGTTAAGTTTAAATCATGTGTTTCATTCGAGTTTCACTGTTCGTCTGGGGTTCCCCAGGGTAGTGTGCTGAGTCCCCTTCTTTTTCTTCTGTTTGTTAACGATGTTAGTTATGTTCTTCCTTCATCGACTCACTTAATGTTTGCGGATGACATAACAATTTTTTGTCGTATAACCGATCTTGATTCGTGCTCGTCCTTACAATCCTCCCTAGACAGTTTCTCCTCCTGGTGTTCCTCTAATTTTCTTTCCTTAAGTATTGATAAATGTTCCTGTATATCTTTTTCTCGCTCTACAAATTGTATTATGTTCAATTATATGTTGGATTCTGCGGTTCTAAATCGTGTGAATGTTGTTCGTGACCTTGGGGTTCTCCTAGACGATAAGTTAACATTCAGTGATCACATCGATTACACTGTCAGCCGAGCCAACAAGGTTTTAGGAATGATCTGTACGATGTCTAAGTATGTTCGGGAACCACTTTGACTTGTTGAGTTGAAAAAGTCCAGCGTAATTTTACGCGGTTAGCAGTGAAACGCTTTTTAGGCAGATCGTCAAATATCCTTCCTTCGTACCCTGCACGTTGCAGGTTACTTTGCTTAATGTCGCTACACGATCGCCGTGCTTTCTCTCAAGCATCTTTTATAAGTGGTTTGCTAAGAAACGTTATTGACTCGCCTGCTCTCTTATCTAGAATTCATATGTACGCTCCATCTCGTGTGCTGCGGCAGCGGAATTTTTGTTTATCCCTTCGAGACGAACGATGTATGGTTCCAGTGATCCTCTACTTCAATGTTTTCAGGCGTTTAACAATGCTTCTCACCTATTTGGTTTTCATCTTTCCCATCAGTCTTTCCAACGCCTCCTCCTACAATTCTTTGATTCGTTCTTTCCATCCGCGTAGTAGTTTTTTCCTTTCTGTTTGTTTTTCCTTTAGTTTAGTTTAGTTTGACTGAAGCCTATCGATTGCCGTCCGTTTTAGCCTCTGTGTATTTAGTTTAGTTTAATTTTTAAATCATTTAGCAATTAAGTCACTTAAATAAATAAATAAATAAATAAATAAATAAATAAATAAATAAATAAATAAATAAATAAATAAATAAATAAATAAATAAATAAATAAATAAATAAATAAATAAATAAATAAATAAATAAATAAATAAATAAATAAATAAATAAATAAATAAATAAATAAATAAATAAATAAATAAATAAATAAATAAATAAATAAATAAATAAATAAATAAATAAATAAATAAATAAATAAATAAATAAATAAATAAATAAATAAATAAATAAATAAATAAATAAATAAATAAATAAATAAATAAATAAATAAATAAATAAATAAATAAATAAATAAATAAATAAATAAATTAATAAATAAATAAATAAATAAATAAATAAATAGATAAATAAATAAATAAATAAATAAATAAATAAATAAATAAATAAATAAATAAATAAATAAATAAATAAATAAAAAAATAAATAAATAAATAAATAAATAAATAAATAAATAACAAAACGAAAACTAAATTAATCGAAATGTAATAATTTTAAGGCATAACATTGAAGTTGTTCGTTGATTTTTTTTTTTGAGAAACTGAAATGGCGAATGGACGATAAGACACAATAAAATGCAAAAATCATGTTAAACAGTAGATAGTAAAGAAGACAATTGGACAATAAAAAATGAGATAAATTAAAGCTCTCGTGGTGTATTATGTTCAAATATGAAATGAAATTAGAAGCTGTTGTAGCGCTTTACTTTCAAATTCTAGCAATAACTTGAAGCCGAGACCATTAAAGGGGGACCATTAAAAACCTTTTTAAAAAAGGACCATAAATTGAAGAAGGGATTGGAAAGGGACAGTTAAAAACTTTTTTCAAACAGTATGAGATACAAACAGTTGAGGTAAACTGAGTTAAAGTGCGAATTTCCAATGAAAAGAACGTTCGTCCAGAGGTCCTGATGTTCAGTAGAATCAATAAAAATTACAATTCCGATGTGGTTTGGGAGACTTCAAATGTAAAAACATGTCTGATAAACCTCTGTTCCATAGAAGAAATCAAGAAAAGTACCGAAACTTTATTTGTCACCATTAGTCGTACCAAAAAAAGGCACATCATTATTATGATATTACTATCATCAAACTGTAATTGTTATTATAATAATAGCCCATGATCGGACGGTGCTACTCAAGCATTATCGACACATGTTAGCTGTATCGCTCCACCGCAAACACTTGCACGGCCAAAGCCAAACCAATCGTTCTACCACCAACTACGCCATTTTCCAATTCACATCTCTTTCTTTTTTTTTGCTTCTCCTCGAATGCCATGCATACACAGCCCATCAAAGCGGACCCTTTGCCCGATGCCTGTTTGCTCGTCACTTCCCTACCAGAGGCCAGTGTGAGTGAAAAGACGGGGAAGAGACGGGCATGCACTCGGTGTAATAATAGCGAACACGAACATGCACCTCATTATTTCGGTATGCACACAAGGCATGGTACGTGGGGCGTCCACCCGGTGCCCGGTGGACCGACCGGCAACGATGGTACACTTTGCCACCTTGTTTGCTTCTTTTTTTTTTGCGTTTTCCCGCGCCTTTCGCGCAATCAATCCCCAACGCAGGCGAACAGTTTTATCGCGCAAGGCCGATAATTACTTCGTGACTACTCGTCATGCGGAAAAACGATTACCTGTTCGATCGGAGGTTTCCTTCCTGGCCTCGGCCGCTAGAAGTGTTGTGGTGTAAGATGGTACAGTGGGGGACGGTTTTACCTTAAATCAAAACACGCTCACAGTGCTGCACTAGAAGCTTGCATGTGCACGGGAATAAATCATAGATCATAGGATGTTGGATGGAGGGAAACAACGACTACAGCACGGACGGCGGCTCTAGATGATCAACGCTTCATTTAATTTCATGGTTCATTAGTTACTCGTTAAGCATATTTTCCGTGTTGGATTGTTTTTGGCCAGGTGTATCAGTGCTATTATTTTTGCACTGCTTTTTTCCACTTTCCGTTCCATAAATAATGCTCTTTACTTTCTAGCACCAAAGAGGCTTTTATGCGCAATAATGGTAATGGTGTAAAGCTTTAATTTGATTGTTATTGCCCTAGATGTCGTAAAAATAAAACAACATTCATATCAACTGAATTGAGAAGAAAATGTAATATAACCACATAAGTTATCATTGATCAATAAATGCATTTGTCTTGTATATTGTTATTAGCTTCATATTAGCTTGTAATGCCAGCGGTTGCAAATACATAATTTAAAGCAATTATGTTTCTCTATTTTCTATGCTATGATTTTGATGAAAATTTGCTCCCTCTCATGCATTGAGCTTTGATAATTTACTCACTTTTTTCATCTGTAAAGAACCGTTCGTTAAACAGTCATCGATAGTAAATTACTAAGATTCTTCTTAAAGCCATTCTTACTTAATAATTTATTAGTATAGAAATAGTAACAATTAGTTGCTAAATTTCATACTGAAGTCAGAGAACGGTTACCAGAGACCACTCTTACATGAGCATCATTTATTGATTCCAGCCAAAAGCAACGATCTTATCCAGTGATTCCGCATCCAAATTATCTTAAAAATCCTGATCAGTGTTGCACCATTCCTTTTCTGTTATTTGTTGTATTGTGTATGTCTTAAGTGTATTAGTGTAAGGTCACAGCTGACCGGATGACGGGGCAGTAGCATTCGAGGGCTATTTTAACACTGACATAAAAAGGAAGGCGAGTGTTTTCCGCAGAACAGTGTTCTTCATTTTAGTCCAGCCGTGGCTCTGTCTTGAGAGTAGCGAAGTCGCTCTTGCTACTGCTGGATAGAACATGCCGATCATTGCTGAACTGCATTGGAGAACGCTGCACGCAGTCAGATAAATGTTTGAGCTTGTTTATATGTACAATTATGCTCGTTTTCTTCCAGTCAGGACCCGCAATACTTCAACAGCAAAACCGACCTACCTCCATCGTCATGACCGATACAGCAATAGAACCGGACCAAGCATAACATTCAAACCTCACGACGCCAACCTTCCTACAATAGATCAACAACACCGCCAATGCATTGAGAAATATGTACAAAATCAGCCCATGAAGGGTTGAAAATACAGCGCCGAACCGTAACACATTAATCAAGTAAAAGAGTTGTACCAATTTAAAACAAAATCCATTGTTTAGGCTTTTTGAAAAACAGTTTTAGCAAAATTGTTCTGCTTAAGCGAACTTTATCGTTCATTTATAAAAATACCACAACAAAATTAAATTTTTTGAAAGTTTGAACACGAGTGAACATCAAAGCATCAGAGGCTTACGGACCCAGACTGGTTGAAAATCCGACCGATTTTTTAGATTATTTGCCTAAACTGCGTAGTAATTTTCTAACATAGATTCGAAGTTTATGCATTTTTTAAATATTTGTACAGGTCTTCAGGGATCAAATAATGGATTGATCACCTTCACCCCAAAGCATACAAATGAAACTTAATATGCCTAGGACAAAGAACAAAGAAAACTGAAGAAAAAATAGAATCAATCAGAAATAAGCTTTTCAACACATTATTCTTTAGCTCGCTCTTTGCACTGCAATTTTTGCAGTGGACAGCTCAAAAAGGGATTAGTCCCGACTTAACAACGACTGTTGTTGGGCAATGGATGGATCACTCATCTACCATTTTTTTTTAGTAGATATTCGAAAAGGTGACCAAGAAGTTGAGACAAAATTAAACCAATGCGTAAAGTCAGCTAAAAAAGCAATTCGTTTTTCAAGGAGGAATAAAAGTTTAAATATAAGACAACGATTTACAATAAAAAGGCTGTTTGAAACATGAGTGCCACAAACTTTTCGATGATTTAATGCAGAAGTTGAGCTATTAAAGCATTACACGTTGTTGTTCATAACCTCGGGATCTCAACTCTGCATTGGATGTTGCATCCCGATTATTCACAGTTCACAGTGCAGCAAGATGGGGTGTACTTATAAGCGAAATAGGTCCCAAAAAAAGGGCGACCAAGGGCTAGAATTGAATCGGGAGTGAGATCTGTTACCGAAAGGAGTTGAAAATTAAATTCTAGAAGCCCAAGGAGACAAACCCTGAGGTCAGTAAGGAGCTATGTTCTGGTCCGTATGAAAATATTTTCAAATCCCAAAAGCGGAGTAGTGAAACACCTGATCTGATATTCCATTTTCACATAATTTTCGATGATTTTATCCGTACGGCACTCTTGCCCCAATATACACAATATCACCCCATTATATCACTCAGTATCCTCAATCCCCACAATATCACTTGAAGCCTTGATTGTGGATGTCTAAGCTTAGGTTTAATCATTTCGCTTTGGTCGTGCATATCCAGCGTGTACGAAAGATCGACTCCAAAGCGTGTGGCTACGGCCTCGAATACCAAGATATAGATCATCTTCTAGAATCTTGTGTGGAGTACGAAGCTGTATGACCCACCCTATTCGACGCAGTACGAGGCATTGAGAGATCGCCCAATATTCGTATTAACTGTCCAATTTTCGAGTTTTGCGGAGCGAATGGTTTAATAGTTAGATGTTTTTCCTCCATTCCATCCTCTCCTGTTGCTTATCTGTCCATTAAATGATGTACCTCGCTAGTGCATCTAAGGTAATACAGCGGGTTTCTCCATTTTTGAACAAAAATAATACCGAAGATACGAAGATCCTAAAAATCTGATTGTTCGTTCTCTCAAAAGCGCGAATTGTTTTAACGTGGAAGCAATTATTCCATGACCTAAGAAAGACTTCAAGGACTACAACGACTATCAAACCAAGAACCATCAAAACCGCAGACCATGCTCTCAAGCACACCCGGGATGTGATGTCCTCTCGTGGAATAATAGAGACCCTCGCTAAAAACTGGACCTAGTACTTGGATGACGAAACAACTATCAACGAAACGTACGAACGTTTCCGGGATTTGTGTGCCCTTTCACAGTGTGCAGAAATAAATCTCTGATTTTTTTTTTATTCGTAAAACACGGCCAGGTCGTATTAATATGTCTAAATATTAAAAGATAGAAAATATAGAATGAAAGGCCGTCCCTCAATTAGTAAAAAGCAAATTTCGAGTAACAGAAGGAGCTGTTTTACGTGGCACACTTGCTCTGTTTTCTGGTTTGTAGTGTTGTAAATCCCATACGAACACAAATGATGGAAAGCAAGAACCAGCTATCCATTTCAGTGATACAAAAATAAGTTCCTATTGATTTTTGTCAACACACATGGTATAGGAGATTGTTAAGCAAAACAGGAAAGGCCACTTGAACCACTAGCTTAAAAAAATTCATAAAATGGCTAAATTGTTTTACCTAAATAGCTATGCTTATTGTCTATTCTCTCTTTCATAACATGAAATGATAGCAAATGAGCAATTTTGAAAGCGATCAAACATCAAACCTTACTATTTTACTAAATCTGGACATTCTTCTCGATATAAAAACCCTCCCTTTGAACTAAAACTTCATCAAACATCCTTCCACACTGCTTGCTCTAGCCGGTGGGATCGGTGAAAGATTACGTTGACGCTACTTTAATTATGATGTTTTTCCATAATCCCAGCGTTAAAACCCAACGCACAAAGAACAGTACCCAACACACCCGGCCACAAAATCTAATGAAAGGAGAAAAGCCCGCACCGCTTCAATCGACAAAAACCGCCCGATCGAAAGATCAAAGCGATCGATGATCATCCAGCGTGATTCGGCTCCGAGGCTGTCGCATTTTTATGATTGATTTATGCCCCCGTGTTCGGGCCAGGCGGGGTTGTAAAGGCGATGCCCGGTGTATGTGACGCCGACTCCGATACGCGACGCGAGATGATGGCTTGCGTCAATTCGGTCCGCGGCAATCAGCCGGAGCATGCAACCACGGCGGGCAAAGCGAGAAGGAAAGGAAAGTGAAAAGGGAAAAGAAGCAACAAAACGCGGCAAACCAAAATTGCGTGACCAATGGCTATAAAATACATGAGAAAACGCTGCGCTGTGTGGTGGCCACGACACGTCCGTCCGCCTGTCCGTCGGCAATGGACAAATGTTGAAAGTCTTGTGGGCAGAGGGGTTTGTGAGGATGGTTGGTGATGGATAGAGGGGTGAGAAAGACAGAGAAGGAAGAAGGGGATACGGGGGGTTTGGTGGGTAAATGTGAAGTTATGGTGGAGAATGGGCGCGAGCCTGACCGCGGGAAGATTTGATAACGCACTGGTCAGTGTGGTTGTGCAACGCTGGTGAACTATGAAAATTACAGTGCTTCACAAATAAAACAAAAACTCCAATTTTATTTATACAAAGTTTTTTGTTTGCTTCATCTAAAAACTAATTCAAATACCTAATTTAATGGTTTCTTATTTTACTTAGCTTAACGACCTACTAGGTCACACCGGCCTTCGAACGGCTTACTAGAGTTGTTGATACCACGTAGTTGAATAGTGAGTGCTACGGAACGCACCCTGCAGCCACGGTGCCAACTCCAATTCATCCAGTCCAGTCATCTCCAATTCCACCGTAGAGCTGGTTCCCAGGCATGCATGGTGTGCGACCTACTCTTTGATAATTTATTTCGTCCGCATTTCTAACGTCCCGCTTCAATGGGGTCTCCCGTGAGTTCAAATCCCATCCAGAACGTTCCTCCGTGGTAAGGATTTACAAGTCTATCGCGCCATTAGTCGGCCGGCGTGAACTAGAAGACTCGTTAAGCCAAGAAGAAGGCATTGAAAATAATTTTCTACTGATTGGACAGAATTATTAGTAACAATTCATAAAACTCTTTCAATGATATTTCGTATCAGACAACTCTTAAACTCACAGAAAAGGGCAATGCGATGTAGATAAAGCATCAGACTTAATTAAACGAGCTCACACAACTAGAAACCAGAAAAAAAGGCCCATAAAATATGGAAAGCTGCTCCATCAGTATGTTGTAACTTTCCATGAAATACCAACTTTAAAATATGCCAACTCAATACCGTATAGTCAACACCGCTTAGGATGACTAAATTATAGAACAATGATCTACAGCCTTTTCCTCATTATTTCTTCCCTTATCCTGGGCATGGTCATTTGCAAATGTGTGAAGAAAAATAAATAAAAATAAATATTTTTTTATTAGCTATCTGAGCTTCATCAGAACTTCAACCAAAACAGTTAAGAATATTAGAGAATGCATATCAAAACTTACTGTGTTTAACCAAAACCGATAAGAATATTTTCATCCTAACAGTACTACACAAGTTAAGCCAGTCACTGTAAACCGCGCGCTAGTGCCGGTCGGTCGGTAGTGTAACAAGGAGCGCCATAAAACCTGCGCATCCGCATCAAAGCCAACCAGCATGCGAGAGTGAGAGAGGGCAATGCTCATATCATCGACACGTAGGGAAAACAACTAAAACAAACACGAACCAGACGCGGCGCGAAACTCAAAACCAACAAAACGTAACAACCCAGCAGCGTTTCGTAACAAAACGCGCGGTTTTGCTCGCGGTGCCGTTTTCGGACATGTGTTTAGCTGTGTGTAAGATGCTCGCTACTACGCACAACAACACCAACACTAAACGGGAGTGCGCGCGACTGCTTACTAGCCAAAAATCGTCAATCATCCATTACCCCCCACCGGGAAGGGTGTCATTCGTGTCGAAATGCCAGGAAATGCGTTCAATAATTAGCTATTTTCATCAGAAAAATCTCAAATAAAATTACAGAGTTGCATAAATTCATACCATAAAACCGCCTCACCGCCTTATTCAAATTCCGACTACGCTCCAATACCAAATGCCTCGTTTCGTTTCTTCTCTATCTCAACAGACTCCACACTGCGTACCGCATACATACTTATTTGCATAGAGACACTCGATAGAGAAGTGGTTTTAGCATTCAAAAAGGTGGTACCCAGTTAGGGGAAGGGGCTTACAGAGTGAGAAGGTAAGCAAACAACAAACAAACGTACATAAACACAAGAACCGGCACACCAACTTGAACGCGTCCTCTTGCTGAAGCTGCCCGACACCTATCCGGTACGGCCATAACAAAGTAATTGAGCGAAGGCTATCGTCTCGACAATGGGTAAGGGATTTTGAAAGAAAAAGGTGCAAAAAATGAAGGAAAAATTACATAAACAATAAATAAAGCAAACAAATCGTTTTGCTAAGGGGAAAGATTAAAAGGTTAAACAGTGATCAAATTGGTTACACGCTATGCAAATGAAGTATTCAGAGCTTTAGGGTTGGCTTCGATCGTTCCAAGATCGCGCCTGTCGTTCGTTTCAAAGCGACAGTCAAGCTAAGAAGGTTGTTGCTTTTCGAGCGTTTAAAATCAGTTTAAATAATTAACAAGTATCGTACAGAAATTACTGTTAACGATATGAACATTTCAATTTTATTTACCAAACGAAACAACATTTTATTAAAAAGGTATATGTGTTGCCTCTTTGAGGCTTAATGGCTTAGCACGCCTCCTCTGTCCATGTGGACGACCGATAAATGCTTTACGGTCTGAGTTATGCTGATACAGAAGCCTGGATCTGGCGAAATTGATTTGTTGATGCTATTAATTAAGATTATCATACAATGTAGCGGCTATTTAATTGTCCTTATTGATCAAACATCTGTTTGAGAATCTTCCACTTAAAGTGGGAACGAATGTTTTGTCATTCCATGTCTCTGGGAATTAGTGATGGATTAATTCGACCAAACAAACGGAATCGCTTCCGAATGACTCCACCAATTTTGGAAGCAGCTCCGGAATGTAAGTGCAATACTCCGAGTTCGGAGCCGTCCCGAGCCGCCCGGAGCCACTAGTTGGCAGTTCCGAAACCGTCAAATTAGTTTTGGTTGAAGTGAATTGAAATTCTGCTCTCGCCAACGGTTCCGGGCGGCTCCGGACGGCTCCGGACGGCTCCAGACGGTTTCAGACGGAACCGTGGTTTTTGGATGCGGTTCCGGGAACCCTTCACTACTCTGGAACTCGGGAGGTTATAGGAGACTATATCATAGTATCATAGTAACCAACATAGTAACGAGCACAGGTTTATGTCAAACAACATCTACGTCGATGTCGCTGCTGATTTTGGATCCTAGATAGCTAAAGTTTTGTACTTCAAACTTCGAAAATGCGATCAATTAGCCGTTGGTGGTGCTATCATCATGGGGGGTTTCCTCCTCGTTAATCTCTTGTCATTTTTTTTTTCTTAGAGGCTTTGAATTTCAGGGTTTTCGCCTCTCTACTATATACAAAAAGTAGTTAATACTATAACAAAACTATGGATATTTCGCTGTGGTCTTTGTCCAAGCCATGACACAATCGGGGAGGATTTGGCGGAAGGTGATGTCAACGCCACAGAAGCTGCAGAGTTGAGGAATAGGTTTGTTGAACATGTAGGAATGGGACCGGGGTTCAAATCCCTTCCGGATCGTCCCCTCGTAGTGAGGACTGACTAACCAAATACGTGAGGCTGGTCAGTCCTACTACGTCTAGAAAGTCATTTCGATGGCCGGCATGACCTTAGAGGCCGTTAAGCCAAGAAGAAGAAGGAATGGGTCAGGCACGTATGTCTCCTATTCGTAAGCGGGTTGGACTCGTTGATGATAGTTCGCAAAGTTTTGAGCGAACTATCATCAACGATCTATCGCCTCTAAGTATCAGCTGGCCTTCGCTATATTGAAAGGAAGAGGTGCTTATTCTTTTCAGTACACCTCTTTGCAGGCTATTGGATTGTCTTTCAATGTACATTGCTGTCATCAACTAAATCTTTTTTTTTTTTTTTAGAACATATTTCATTTCTTTTTCTAACTTATATTATTTGATAAACATGCTTTTTGTGTCAGTTGAAATTCGTTATGATTAGAACGGATAGAAGCGGATTTGTTGGAAAATGAATCCTTATCCGACATAATTACATCCAAGATTATGTTTTCATGTTTCTCCTAGTTTCTTCAAATATTTATGTTCTCAAAACCTCTCACAATACGATAGAATAAATACTTCACACGGTACTTCATTCATTTAACAAATTATCGCAGCTCTTCCTAACGATCTCCTAATGTCACGCCGGCCATCGAATGACTTACTAGACTTGCCGATACCACGTAGTTGGATAGTCAATTCTCACTACGGAGTGATGGGATTTGAACCCCGTTCCTGTCGTGTAAAGACAGGTTGCCCAAATCGTAACTCCATTTCGTACATTTCTCAAATTCATCACAAGTTCTATGAAATATACGATATTGACGATGACAACTTTGTTGACAAATAGAGGTGTCTAAAAAAATACAAAATAGCTTAGTTTTATTTTTATTTCATTTCAAGGCTTTTAGTTGTGCCATTTCTTTACGGATTTTCTTTTCTGGAAGCTTTTCTTACTAGTCTATGAATTACAGATTTATAGCAAATAAAATCATTTGAAAATTGATAAGAGTTCAAATTAAAAAGTCATCCTATACGTCGCAGAAAATAAAGCTATTTGCTTACCCTAGACAATGCTCATCCTTATCAAAGGCCCGCTTCTACTGCTGTACAATAATGCGTAAATCAACCAGAGACATAAAAACAGTACGTTTTCATAGGCGCAATTCGAGCTACCACCACCATCAAGTCGTACAAGGCCGGTGGGTTGTGTGTGGTGCCGATGTCGTAAGCATTGGCCCCAAACCGCGTACACGCTCGCCTCTACGGTGCGTTTTTAAACCGATTTAATGCTGATCCAGCAATCGAGCCGTACATGATCCACGGCACCCGGGTATCAAGTGTCTTGTGGCCCCTTGCCCTTACCCCGTAACCCTGTGTCCCATCGGATCATCGGAGCTGAAATGTCGAATGACACCGAACCGCAATTGGTAATGGTTTTATTTTCCACCAGCACACGAGCGCTCAACATTTACACTGCGCCGGTAACATGCCCACCACCCTGAGAAGCTTCCACCTGAACCACGTCAACACCGGACGAACGGAGGGGGTTTTTTTCCCTTATGCTAATGAATATTTAATACAACACAATTGTCGCGTTACAAAATCATATTCAACCACCCTTCACATAAAGCTGTCGATTCCGCGGTTTTGTTTCTCTTCACTCCTACGGAGAAACTCTTTGTTCAATTTTTTTGGTTACCGTTTTATTATCTACGCCACACGTGCAAATGGATGGATGGAGAGAGGGTGATGCGATGTACGAAATACGCCAACACTATTGGTGCGCATACGCGCATACCGGGTGGGCAGCCGGTATCTGGCTGTGGGACCACCACACGGACGCAAACGGTACGAAAAAAAGGGGGTTTCGACACACAACACAACTCAACACTCGCAAGGATCCCCTTACAATTGCGAGCATCAGCACGAACTCATCCGTTAGGGTGAATCGTTGTCGTCTTTTTGGCTTTTCCTTCCTGCAGCTCCTTCCCGGGAAAGTATTTGCCTGCTCAAGAGGGTGGAAGACTTTCTTGCGCTTCCATCGCAAACGTTGTCGTGCCGTTTGTTTGTTTGTTTTGTCCTTTTTACATTCGGTTTTGCGAATAATTCTTCCTCCTAGGGGCTACGAAGACACAGCCCTTATTCGCAATGGACAGCTGCGTTTTGCTGTAATAAGGGGGAAAGGTCCATTTTGAATGGAGCAAGACGATTTGCTTCATTAATTGATGAAACTACTTGCGCCATCTTCAGCAGGCGGTATTTAAAGAAACGGCAAGACTGCTGTAGTTCCTGTAATCGTTTAACAAGTTGTCTGATCATTTAAAAATAAAAATGAAAAGCGAAAACTCAGCAGACTGGCATGGCCTGTCTCGCTGGGGCATCATTTGTCTTACTGCTTGATTCACACCTTTTGACATCCAGTTTCACCACCGCATTCATTATACTGAATCATTCGCAAGACATTAAGAGCTTGCTCGACTTTTCTTTCCGGATAATCTATTTTGAGTACAATAGGGCATCAAGTCATTATAGCAGCATATAAATAAATAAATTTTCAGTGTAGTTTTAATGCTAGTGGCAATATTGCGGTGCTTTAACAAGTTGAGACGAAGAAAGGAATGGAATCAAAACATTAAAGCCAGTTCAGGGAGGTCGAAAAGTTTATTCACAAAAATTTTCCCGCTCCCGCTGAATGTCAATTAAATATTTTATCTACGTTAACAATTACATTTTATTTACATTTTGATGAAAATATAAATGGCTGGCTCAAGTTTTGATTAGATTAAATATGAAAATAGTTTGGTTTTATAGCTTGTTACACTTCCTACTAATCTATTCAAAGCTTACACTAAGTGAGGTTGCCGTAGTTTACTGATTTGAAGTATATGATGTGATGCACAATTTACTGCTATCGAAAGATAAAACTGGGAGATAATTCCTGAAACTATGGCATCAAGCAAAATGTAGACGTCCTCTAGCCTTATTTGTTATGGTCAATAGATAGCCAGAAAATGATGTGAGTAACCAGTAAAGTATCTTTCAAAATTGGTTTTGTCTTTGAGCTTAAGACCATGTCTTGACTAGTTTTCATCTCACTTCTTTGTTTACAAGTTTATTACAAGTAATCAAAGAAGCGCTTCTGAGTTCTTGTTGAACTCTGTGCAAGGCTGTAGAACATTCGAGGTGTGCAAAAGAATTTCTGGCCTGCTAGTTCATCGGCGGGATGATCATGTCATGAGAATGACACCAGGCGAACCAACACTTATAGTCTCTCAAAAAACAGAGAAGGTGTGGTAAAGGCAGTAGGCCATTCCAGGTCTCATCTGTTATCAGAATATGGAAAGTTTGGCTTGTTTTTTGGTAATTTCTTGAGCTTTGGTTAATGTACTGGTGCCCCTCTATCCTCTAAAGATCTACACCTTGGTTTGGTATTGTGTTTTGTCTTTGCAATCGTCCAAAAATTACGGTTGAAATGGCACTAAATCTGGTGCTAATATCCATATCGAAACAAAACATATAAAATATTGATCCTAAAATTCGGTCTTTTGATTAAGGTTGTTAAATTATAAGTTTTTAAGCAATATTGTGCTAGACTAACGCGTTGAGCTTTTGATTTGGCCATTTTTCTTGCAGCTAGCTTCCAAGAAACTTAAACTAACTAGCAACAGTAATCATCGTTAGACTGAAGTAGAGACAGCCACTACAACGTCGAACATCGTGTTGCTTTAAAAAGGAAACACACTCCACTAGAGCCAAATGTAAGGTTTAAACTCTCTAGACCTAATCTCAAATCAAATTTAAGGATTAGGACCCAAAAGTATATATTTGGTTCCTTTCGCTTTTCGCTTTTTTTTTCGCAGACCTCCTTACATCAAAAATCGGTAAGGAACGAACGAAAATTTTACATTCGTTTTATTGTATTTTTTTATTCATGTAGAACGGCCAGGCCGTGTTGCATACAATTAACTTAATAGTAAAACATATTTCACAATATCCCGGATTTTTATCGTATTATCGATCTTTAAATCAAACCTTTGTCTTCAGTTGCGATCCTGTGTATCAAATTCTGAAAATCATTAACCTCATACGGCATATTTGAAACGATTTTTATGTTTCAATGTTTTTTTAGTCGGATGTCGTGTGTCGAAAACTCTAGAAGATTTTTCCAGACATGTACCTTGTTTTGAGGACACATAGAACATTTAACATCTCACCCGGTAGCGGAGCGAGGAAAGTTTGGTTTTTATTTTTAGTTATTTACTATTGATTATGACAGTACAGTGCCGTATTGTCAACACCACTAGTGTAGAATAAATTTGAGGAAAGTTTTGTACTGCTTTACGTTTGTACTTATAGGTCAATTGCATTTTTATATGCCGCCTAAAAGGATTTAAAAGATGTTCTACCTCAAACAGTTCTCACCTTTTATTTCAACAATTTTGTCACGCTTTCACAAAAGGATATTTTTGTATTATCTTCACTACATATAGAATAAGGTACTCGAGGGTGATTCCAACACTGCCGTAAAAGGGAGGCAGGCGTTGTTGAAAGTGCAGTGTTCTCCACTCCAGTCCAGTTTTGGCACATTGAGTTTGACAATGTTGGCGTCGGGTTCGGGGTGTTTGGTGGGTCCAGTCTCGGGAGTAGTGAAGTCGCTTTCGCTGCTGCGGGATAGAGCTTGTCGATCATCCTTTGATTGGACGCTGACTAGATTGAGCTTGGAATGTCATTGCTGGAATGCACTGGAGAGCATTGTACGCAGACAAATAAATGTTCGTGCTGTCTTAACGATGTTTATTTGTTCGTTACAGTCCAGACCATAACAAAATGATCAACAATAGATCAGCCACAACACCACAATAGCCGGAATTCGGATGCAACCAACCACCATCATTACAATAGCCACCGCAATAGAACCGGACCATCATCCACGAATACATCATCATCATCATCATCATCATCATCATCATCATCATCATCAGCATCATCAACACCATCACCACAACCATCCACAACCGAGTATGCCCGGGATAAGGCAAATAATAGGGAGGAAATGCCCTACCAATATGATTGTAATTTTTTTTTTCAACACAAGCGGTGTTGACAATACGGCACTAGACCGTCATTATTAATTATAAATAAAATAAAATATAGAATAAGGTCTTTTCCCAACGTTTGGTTTTGTTCCCTTTCTGACTAGACCTTCGACAGTTACGCACCATCAACAGGTAAATAATCTTAAGCAGATCTTTGTAATCCACAAAGCTTTCTGAACTATTTTTTGTTTTAAAAGATGATGGAGTATGACAACATTTGTATGATTTTTATGAGCATTGCAGCTTTCAGCCATTGGTAGCTTGAGGCAACAACGGCACTCTCGTTTGGGTTGGTTTCACTCGTGCCTCGTGAGTGGAAGAATAAACTGTCCTTTTATGTGTGTTTTCTGACGTGATGATTATCTAATATTGCAGGCGCTTTGATGACTGGGGTGTGAAGTTTTAATCCACCGTGGTTGCGAAGGAGTGCTCGTATACCTTGATTATCTTGCCAAAAACCGACGCAATGAATCACATAACTTCGAACGAAACTTTGTGTTTTCTCTGCCTGGATTCATTTGAGGATGATGTTTAAAAGTTCCTGTTTAGATGAGTTTAGGACCATAAGACCGAACGTGTTTTTTACATTCCACTTCCAAACACCACAACTTCGTCACCAGATTAATGAATCATACCGGAATTCGCGTATAAGAAAACAAACGACCGTCTGGTCAGGTCGGTTTCGTCCTGCCGAAACACACAATTCCGCTACACCACCTTGAACCAACGTAGAACCCACGTAAAACCCACGTTCCGTTAGCCACATTAGCAGATTCACGGGAACCTATCGATTTCAGCCATCACCAACGAGTTCTATCCCGCCTTTGAATAGGACATACACGCCTGCCCCATTTCTACATGCTCAACAAATCCCGTCCTTCACTCTTTCACAGCTTCTGTGACGTTAACATCACCGTCCACCTCATGCTAAGCGATTACCAAGGATACAGGACGCACTGAGCCGCCTAACCCCTAGATATCGATTATGCTACAATTCTATCATCCAGTAAACAGTACCAAAACCACCTTGTTAAATGTTTACACTTCAGCAACCTGCAAAGAGAAATTTAGGCAATATTTTCAACGTGTCATTAGTTATAATCGACACTTTCAATAATTTCTTATTAGTTTTCGATTAGATTTGAGATGTTCAGAAGATTTTTTTCCTGAATGTGACCAATGTCGAACTCTACGAGTTCATTGGCAGGCTGGTCATGTCATGAGAATGATACCGGACGACCCAGCTCATAAAGTCTCTGTTGGCTCTCCAAACAGGAGAGAGAAGGTGTGGTAAAGGTCCAAACTGCGACGGAGTGATGGAGTTCATGCGAGCGATAGGAAGGAGCGGATTGGTAGAAGAAGGCGTTGAATCGTGACGAGAACTTTTGCAGCGTCTCATTTCAAAGAACATAAATCATGATGAGAATTATTTAAGCAATGCGAGTCATTGCTCGATTTCGGTCTATAAATATTCATCATAATTTGCCATCATTTCACAGCATTTTCTGCAAATGCTACTGAACATGAACTATTTACACAATCTTCTCAGTCTGTTTATATTTATTCATTGCATTTAAAGCAATTCATAGTGAAAAAACCTTGTCAAATTGCAGTCCTTAACACATTCTAAATAAAATTCTACAATTGATTATTTATGTAAAAAAAAAACGATAAAAGAAAAACATTCTCGTGGGTTAGATCCACATCGCGCTTACCTCATTGGCGCCGACACAAAATTCTTTCGAAACAAACCGACGCCACAAATGCACTTTCCACCACCACAGACAGCACCCGTGGCAGCGCGTGCATGTTTAACGTTTTAGCATAATTAACAACTACACGACCGAGGGACAGAAAATGATAAATTTTCCTACCTCACTGTCCACTGACATGTCGGCCCGGAGCGTCATTATGCTGTGTGCTGCATTATCCCGATTCTAGGGGTGGTTCGGTGCTCGGGCCGGGGGTTGATGTTGGCCGCCTCTGCCTACGGACAGGCTCTAATTGCAGTAATCAGCCGGTAGTTAATGTTGCGCAAAAAGAAACAAACCTCCAGCACAACTCATCCGTACCAATGCAGTTGGTACGGATCGTGTCTGCTACGGACCCGTAGCGAGCCGCATCGTGTTTTAAATGTATTTGTGCCTGTGTATGGGTTGCCCACATTATCCGTGTTCCGAATTACAGCCTCCATCTGAGGTTCTGCAAGTATTGATGGCATTGCTTGTTTCATTAGGTGAAATTGCCGATAAGAGCTGAAGCGTGCAAAATGGTTTTAATCGTATAGTATTAATCGCAAACAGTGTAGAAATCAGAGTTGTAGAACCATTTGTTTATGTTTGTTCGTAGACAGACAGACAACTGAAACTGCTACGTAATTATTATGTTTAAATGGATCATTAATATGATTTTCTTGGCTTTTCTTGATAGATAAGCGTAAAACAATCAGTTATTTAAGAAGAGTCATCATATAATCATTTTTATAGTTTTTCTTGAAATATAGGTTATTGTAAAGTAAAATTAGAAATTTAACTTTTAAAAAGATTTATTTCCCAAGCACAAATTTTGAAAAAGAATTTGAAGAACATTGAAATAAATTGCTCGATTGATTACATTTCAAAGACAAGAAATCCTCACACTTTTTACCCTATAAAGTACAAAGTATACGACATAAATATACACCAAAATGTTATACGAGAACCACCCATTAAACCTCTGTTCAACATCAGCAAATCAATCAATAAAATAGAAACAGTACCACAACTTTCTACAAATTGAAATACGATTCCCGGTCCGGCTTTCGGTTACGAAACCGTGTCCCGTGTTTTTTTTTCCGTGAGGTCGTCGAACGAGTCAATCGTATATGCGCAAGTGCGATCACGTTGGGCAACCAATTAGCGATGACTGACGAAGGCAACGTTTTGCAGCCCCACAACCATTCTGCTGCTGCTACTGCTACTGCTGCTGACCCCGCATAGATGGCGTGCGAAATTCTCACAAACTACCATGAAGCTTACACCATCCGTCTACGGGAAGAAGGAGTGGAAGGGGCAGCACTCCGGAGATGAAGCTGAGCAGTGTACTCCACCACCCAGCGGCGATTTGCACTGATTTGTGGTGCATATTTATAGCGTTTGGCTCCGGCCAACTTTCAGCCCCCCCGGGGCCAAGAGGTTTGCCAATAAGTTGGTGTCAATTGGCGACGGATGTGTACGGCTGTTGCCAAATGTCGTGTCAGTGCCGTGAGCTAGCAGCAGACCAGTTAAGTTTCTTTTCTGCCTTAAGAAGCAATGTTTGCGATACAGTTTTTAACCAAACGAAAGCAGTTCGGTTGTGTTTTGGATTAGTTTCGTGGTTTTTAGTGACGGTATTTTTCTTTTACTGATTTATTTGATGTTTATGACTGCTCGTAGTGTTTTGTAGTTTAAAGGCCGGGCTACATTGATCGTACTCCTGAGTGTAATTTTTGTGAACGCATACGCCATCTAGCGGCGGCGGGTCGAAGCTAGAGGCTGGTATAATTTATCTGTCAAAAAGCGTTTTGGGTCGAGGAGCCTATAATTTTGATCACAAACCAGTAAACAAACAGCTCGGTGAGTATGTTCGATATTTTGTCGTGTATGTTTTTTTGAAAATATGTGGTAATTTAACATACATATTGTATTTCTAGCCATGGAACAAGCAGGAAGCAGTGGACGCAATGAAAAAATAGTAAGTACAACTGTTTTTAACGAAAATTGTGTGTGTGTGTGTGTGAACTGTTGTCTGTGAATCGCCGGCTCGGCTCGGGGCCGCAATTGAGCTGAACATTTTATTGAAAAATGTAGTGTTTGTAGGTTTCACAAGTGCTTAAATAATTTGTTGTAGGGTTTGTCCATCTATTTCATCATTTAAACTACATTGCAGAGTGTGTGAAACTGGTTGTTCGTTTTGGTATTGTAGCGGTTTTTAGTATAGAGCGAGTTTTTTTATTCATGAGGAACGGCTTTGTCATATTGCTTGGTAGAACTTTTTTTTTTATAAAATTGTAAGCAAAATTTACCGGCCTATTTGTATACATTTAATATAAAAATAGCACGTGTTACGGCATACAGACAGCCTGGTCGAAAATTGATGAGACACCAAGCATGAATAATTTTGGCACTTAAATTATACCCACATCTAGCTTGCGCTGGTCGCCGCCAGATGCGCTAGTGAATATAAAAATTACGCTTGCGAGTACGATCAATGTAGCCCGGCCTTAATGTTTGGACTATTTGGAATAATTATCATGAGTGTGTCTTCTCGTCCGCAGAAAGTTTGTACGCGTTCTCTCTTCCAACTTGTGCATGTGTCCATGATATCCAATCGATCAAAATCATACAAAATTCAAAAATCGAAAAGATTAATGACATTCCGTGTCTGACGTAGAATGACTTCTGGACCAAAAGATATGCAAAATATTAGATACGGTTTTAGAAATGATTATGTTAAATGATACTAAACACCGATTGGACACTTTATGCGTTGTAAAATATCAGTTGACTGGGAGTACTACGGAGGGGTTTTTAGGGATTCGAAATTGTAAAGCTCTCCTCCGGCAACCTCAGTCTAGTCTCAATGACAGTAAATTTTAATTACAACAATTCAACTGGTACATTTTAGACAGCCGATGATTCAATGCTCTTCATGTTCAACTGTATGTTAATATTTGAAAATTGGTTCTAAACGAAGGACTTACTTTTCAGCTAAAGAGTATTCCAAGTCAACAATGCCAAAAATGGCGGGCCCCGATGTTCTAGAGCAATAATGTCCAAATCGTTTTAACTTGCATGCCTATTTGCACTACAAAGCACAAGCCGTCATATTTAAAATAAATAATCATAATTCAAATAAAATAATTATTTTATTTATTTATTTATTTACATTTGATTATTACGGTCCAGTGCCGTATTGTCAACACCGTTGTGTTGAGAAGATTTACACATATTGTTAAGGCATTTCCTCCTTATTCTTTGCCTCATCCCGGGCATACTCGGTTGTGGATGGTTGTGGTGCGGCTGATGATGGTGATGATGATGATGTATTGGTGGATAATGTGCGTTCTGATGGTCCGGTACTATTGTTGTGGCTATTGTTTTGATGGTGGTTGGTTGTATCCGAATTCCGGCTAATGTGGTGTTGTGGCCATTCTATTGTTGACCTTTGTGGTTTGGTCTCGACTATAACAAACAAACAAATATTGTTTAGACAGCACATTTATTTGTCTTCGTATAGTGTTCTCCGGTGCAGTCCAGCAATGACATTCCAAGCTCAACCTAGTCAGCGTCCAATCAAATGATGATCGACAAGCTCTATCCCGCAGCAGCGAAAGCGACTTCACTACTCTCGAGACTGGACCCGCCAAACAGCTCCCGAACCCGACGCCAACGCTGTCAAACTCGACGTGTCAAAGCTGGACTGGAATACGTCAATTTAAATTATTTGAAATAAAGCATTTTCTAATTCAAACATTGTTTAGTTGCTTCAGATAAGCCGTGTGATCTGCGTCCATGTGGTGAAGCTTACCGTGAGTCTGGCGCATAAATCGAGCCTAAGCACTTTAATGACTTGTTCAAAGTTCTAGCAAGAAAAAAAGTCTACCTTGGTTAATGTACACTGTGTTGATGATGTCCAGTTTATCCTTTTAAAAATGGGCCTCACCACTAATCATACAGAAAATTTTGGATATGTTTCCAATTTCCAGTTTCCAATGTTTAAGTATTTTAATCAATTGGATCATGATATATCGGTAGCCTGCCTATCGGTAGAACTTAGAAAATTTAAGTTTCAATAAGAAATTCACTATCGTATGTACTGCAGCTAACTTTTACGCCCAGAGCCGATGTTCTATTTCTACTTGGTTTCAAAAACCTACCAGGCCCTGGAAAACATCGAATAGCTTACTAGTCTTCTAGTCTAGTCCAGACGGGATTTTAATCCCAATACTGCCGTGCGAAGCCACCATACAGCCGCCTAACAGGGTCAATAATCTTGGTAGATCTTAGGCATATTACTATGCCTGAAAAATAAAGTGACTTTGCGTTTTATTTCTTTAATAGTTTTTTTTTTTTATTAGACCAAATGAAGGTCACCACCTTCGAAGTAATTTCCTTCTGATGCAATGCACCTCTTCCACCTTTTCTCCCACTCCTCGAAGCAAGGTGGAAAACGCAGATGCTGGGATGACCTTTAGTTCCGCCCTCGCTGCGGCTTCTATCTCCTCGATAGTGTCAAAACGGTGTCCCCAAAGCGGTCGTTTTAGCTTGTTGAATAGCCAGAAGTAGGCTGGTGCCAAATCTGGCGTATATGGCGATTGCGGAACAATATGTGTGCCAGTTGTTGCGAAAAACTCCCTCAAAATGACAGATGTAAGGGTGGGCACAAAACCAGCTGTTGTTTTTCCACAAATCCGGCCGCTTCCGCCGGATGGAGGTTCCGAAATGTGTCATTTCGTCAACCGACGATTATTGACCATCAAATCCTTGATTTGGACGAGTTGTCATTTGAGGTGGATGGTCTACCCGGACGGGCCTCGCCTTCGACCTTCTCACGGCCATTCTTGAAATCGCCGTACCATTTGTACACATTTTTCTTCGACAAAGATTCTTCCCCGAAGGCTTTTTGTAACATCCGCAATGTTTCCGCAGCGTTTATTACATTGCGCAAACACAGTTTGATACACGCGCGCTGCTCCACAAATTTGGACATGGCCAATATGGACAAAAACACCATTGGCGCAGCTCCGAAAACAAATTGTCACTCCTAGCTAGGTTGATGTTGTGACTTGAAATGTGGCAGAACTGTCAAAAACATACATATTGACAAACTAAAAATAAAAACAACGGGGCTTCTTTTTTCGCGCGAAATTTTACATCCAATGTCACATTACTTTTCGGACACAGTAGTAGATCAGCTTCCTCAGTACTAGTTCGCCGCATTCTCGCAAAGAACACTTATATTTCATTTGTTTTAGGACATTCAAAAGATACACTGTATACAATATAATGCATATTGTACTGTAAATATAGAGCCACTTCCACCCATGAGCTTCAACAATATGAACACCTGTCAAAGTTATAAAATACCGACTGGAAAACCTACTGAAAAGTTCAATAGCTATTTGCCAAAAATGTCTACCCTAGAGACTGTAGTTGAAGAATGAAATTCAGGAGGAGGAAACATAGGAGTCTATAGAATGAACAGGATTAACATCCAAAGTACCAATTTTTTATCGAAATTTGTAAAAAATACGCTGTAACTTCCTAAAGTAAGTCATTCAAAAGCTGAAAAATTGAAACAAACTGCTATAACCCAATAAAACTCCAAAAAGAGCTAGACATTTGTCTTGTTAGAGCAGCCTTTTAGGGTTGAAAAAAGACATAAAATTGAAACAAAATATGGACAATTTATATTTAGCATCCAGAATGAAAGCTTGAATTGATTCGTTACTATCATGGTAAAAAGGATTCATCTTCAAGCTTATTTTCGAATTTCAAAAACAACAAATGGATACAAATGGAGAATAAAATCTCAGTTACAATATTCCCCGAATAGCAAACCAATGCAACTTGAGGACTTCTATTATCGGGTGATGGGGGATCTTTCCATCTCCTTAAATAATTACGTGTTAAACTTGGATGTATCGGCGGTTACCATCCTATAACAGAATATTCCATCCTTCAAAGACAAAACTTTCCAACCCAATTTTCAACGCGCACTCCCGCAGCTTAACTATTAACCAGTATAAATTCTATTTAATTTTTCGTGCTCCCACCAAACCCTTACTTCAACCTTTTGCCTAACAAAACTTAGCTCCCATGGTGTTGATAAGATTTGTGAGGCTCTGTACCGACATTAGGCCCGCAAAACTTTTGCGCCAACCAACAAACAAACGTCCCTTTTTTTTGCGACGAAGAAAAAGAAGCTACACACAGCCATACACGGCGAACGAGGCCGACCCCAACCTCTTTCGCCCAGCTCTCTCACACCAGCCTCCCCACGGTCATCATGCTGCCGCAGCCCGTCAACCGAAAAAACCAATTGGATTAGAGGAAAATGTATGCGCATTTAGATGGGCCGTATTAACTTCTCGGACGAGATTCGTTCCTTTGCCTGCACTACCATCGGCCGTGCAGTGTGTTGTTTTCTGTTTTGTTTTCGTTGGGTTTTATTTTTTTCGTTGCTGCCTTTTCTTTGTCTTGGCCACTCCAACCGCACCGATATTGGTTTCGCTCCGTTTTGTTCATCGGTTTTGGGCGCGCTGCATGTCAGTTTCTTCGCTTTCTTTCGCCCTTTTTTTGAACTTTTCTGTGGAGGATTCAAGCTGCGTGTGTGTTACGGTTCGCTTTGTGCTCTGTACGTATCGGTTGGTTCCTTATTTGTTCGTGTTTTTTTTTTTTGGTGCATGATTTTCATCTCCTCATAGCCCTGTTGAACGTATCTCGAGGTAGAGAATACACATTAAGAAGATGGCATCACTGGCGCTACTTGAGACGGGGATGCTTGAAGGATAAAGACACAAGCAAACGCCGGTCAACGTCAGAGTCAGGGGTTATGGAGGAAGGTCGAGAATCAAGCCTGGCCTTTGGTTGCTCCGGGAGACACAATTAATGGCAACGAAAGCCTTTTCATGCGGCAATTCAATTTTTGTCCCTCGCCACAGCCTTTTTTACTGCGCCATGTGCCATGCTTCCGCTTATGAAGCAAATCCTGGACGTCCAGTAGGCTCCAGGCGCAAAAAGATGCAATTCAATTTATTTTAACCATCTTTAATGTTTCCGCTTCATAGTTGCAGAGCTCCAAAACTTGTAGGAATAGATAACTGAAGTGCTTAAATTATTTGAAAAAAAAGAAGTAAAGAATAGGTTTTTATACTGAGAGTAGCGAATTTTAACTCTGATGATTGAGTTTAATTTTAAACTCATCCCCAAAAAACGAAGCATTAACCTTCATGCGTGTGCAATATATAAATACCAAGCATAATTCCCCTTTTTTATTGGCCCTTTATATAAAAACAGGAAGCCGTATGGAGACTCAGAACATTTCCGGAAACACTTTACACACAGAAACTCCGACAGACAAGCATACGCGGCAACAATCTTATGCCTTTCGCTTTGTTGAATTTGAACAGCTTACAGATGGGGACAGAGATGGAAAGGATGCTGCTCGGCAACCCCACACCATAGGATACAAACGGACCAGAGCAGAGAGAATTCAGGCAAGGGTTTGCAAACTCTCAAACCGCAAGGGAAATATTTTTCATCGGAATAATTGAGATTTTATCAGCTCCGTTCCAGGCGACGTTTGGAGGATTTTGCGAAGAATTTATCATATTTCTTCCAAAGGATTTTATAATTTCTGTTTCATTTTGAAAAGGAGAAGTAAATGCGGTCCGGATGATGTTTGAACCTCGGTCCTGCTATGTGAAGACGGCGCCATCAATGCCTCTGCTACAAAACCGACCTCGGTAAAGATTATTTCAGTCATTAAATAGAGTGTTTGTCGAGTGCCAACCAGCTTTGGTCAACCAAGGATATGTTGTACTGTATTAGGTACAATCCAAGCTACACATTTCTTCACTGACTCATCAGATACTACGCAAGCAAACTACAAATATGATTATGAAGTTTTAATGCATCTATTTCACACGCAGCATGAAGCAGCCACCAAGCGGATAACATCATTTTCTGGTATCACAAAACTTTCTGTGTGACAAGTAAGGTGGAAACTGGTTCCAATGATGAAAATCGATTACTGAGCTCATGGTAAACGAAGCGTGATTTCCTCAAGTTTGCTCTAGAAAAGGAAATAAAGGGTGTTGCTAGACACCAAAAACCATAAAAGCTGCAACAGTTCGGCGATCGCAAAAAGTATCAAAATGAAGAAAGCAACCCACAAAATGGCTTTAGATTATACAGCTTACATACGTGGTATCAATAAGTCTCGTACAATAAGCGACCAGAAACCCGGTATGATCTACTAATAAATTCTTAAGCCAAGAAAAGACAATTACAACCGTGCTGCATAAAGGTCTTGATATTCGTGGAAATCTTTCTTTAACATCAGCTTGACCGATTCTACAACTAAAGACTTAAAATCGAAAATACATTTAGCATAATAAATTAATAATCCCACGTCAACTAGCTTGCCAGAGAAGATTTTATAAACTAGCTTGAATGCTACACAATGGAGACATAAACAAACTTTAAATTTGTTCTAATATTGCATAACTGATTCAGTAGTCATTAAATAATAATAGTCGAAATCATATGTCTAACAAATACAGTACTGGACAAAATAATTCATACGCTTTAACTATTTTTTCTACAAGTGCAATATTTCCTTCAATGTAATAGTTACAACAATGCTATCTTCAAGAATGTTGTTGCCACATTATCAGGCAATAATGTTGTAGAAGTGATGTTATTAAAATTACGCATGACTTTTTAAATATATGCCATTTATCAGGAAAGGATGAGGATCGGCATGGACAAAATAAATCATACACCAGATTTCTTATTCACAAGACCACATGGTTATATCAAATATCTCTTTTTATTTTTGGACCCTAAATATTTGGTATGACCACCCTTTGCCTTCAGCACCGCTTCCAATCGACGAGGCATACTTTCAACGAGATTCCGTAGATATTCTGGATCAAATTTCTCCCACGCTGTTTTCAAAACATCAAAATAGTTGTCTTTGTTGGAGATCGATGTTTTGTCCACTTTATCGTTCAAAATACATCACAAATTCTCTATAGGATTCAAGTCTGGAGATTTGGGTGGCCATTCGAGCGCCTTAATTCGGTTAGATTTGAAGAACGCAGTTGTTTTTTTGGCCGTATGGTTGGGGTCGTTGCCTTGTTGAAACATGTATGTAATTTGTTTTTAGGCCAGTTTGCAATAGTGAAACCTGCAAAATTTTCATTCAACAAGTTAATATAATACATCTGCGGTCATAATCCTCTTGATATTCACCAAACTTCCGACTCCAGACCAAACAAACGATCCCCAAACCATAATGGTCCCCCCTTCCATGCTTTACCATCTTCTGAATGTATGATTCCTTGGATCGACGTTTTTGTCCAAACATCTCACACTTGCACTCATCGCTCCACAAAACGCTTTTCCCTTCTAAAAGTCTATGGACATCCCGGCGTACTTTTTGGCAAATTCCAATCTCTTCCGTTTGTTTTTCACGCTTATGAAAGGGTGCTATAAATCTTCCGAATAAATCATGGTTTTTATCTGAAAAAAAAAGAAAATACTCCTCAAAGATCATTTCTACTTTTCGCGATTTATTTTCTCCAGCACTGTTCATCATTGTAATAATCAGAACTTAAGAACTTGACATAAAGACTCGCTTGGTAACAACACGGAAAAGAGGTGTTGCATTTCTCAGAAGTATCATTCGTCGAATCGGATATCAAATCCCATCCAGATCGTTTCCCTGTGCATAAGATTGACTATCCATTTTTAATGTACAATCAGGTCAAGGAAACTAATAATGGCAGACCAAGACCACCTTTTGCAGGTGGTTGTAAAGACAAGATAAGAAGAAAAACAGGGAAAATCTAGCTCAGATTAGAGCCCATACTTAGAGTGATTTGTTTGACTAATGAACCTTATTAATATTTACTGATATAAAATATAGACTTCAGCTCAGAAAATATTGCACTCAGTGTCTCGTCAACCGAAATCTTCCATTAGATCAAAAATTAAAGCAATGCGGCAATCGTGCCTTTAAGCCGATGATAATGTTGTTTCATAAAAATAAATTTTATCTTGATTTTTTTCTCTAGCTGCCTTGGAAAGCCTGCCATATTCAGATCGTTGATTTAAGGGGTAGGTAGTATAAATAAATCTGTCAAATAATTAAATGAGCAATAAAGCTTAGCAGAAAAGTCTTTTAACCCAAGAAGAAGAACAAAAATTTTAAGTCTTTCCTTGAACTCAAGTTAATTAACCATCATCAACGAATACATCATCATCATCATCATCATCATCACCATCACAACAACCATAACCGAGTATACCCGGGATAAGGCAAAGAATAAGGAGGAAATGCCTTATCGATATGCGAAAATCTATTCCACACAAACGGTGTTGACAATACGGCACTGGACCCCGTAATAATCAATTGTAAATAAATAAATAAAATACATTTTATTTTAAATATTCATGTGGGGCGGCCTGGCCGTATTGCTTAAAACTATTATACGGATAAAAACTTCTTTCAAATGGGATGGGAGAGATTTCCTCCTCCGAAGCGTGAAAGCGCACCTCGCCATCCAATGGTAGAGTCTTGTTATAAGCGCTGGCCTTTATCGTGAGGAGATACCTTAAGATGGGTGTTCTTCAGACGTTTCGCTGTCGATCATTACGTAATCTGCAAGAAAAATCCTTTCCATAGCGAGGATCAATATCCAAATCCAATGTATTGTAGCTTGGAGTTCTCTAAGTGTGGCCACTTTGTGACACACGGTAATCGTTCAAACTTTCTTTAATTTCATCCATCCAAATTGAACAGCAGTCGTAACTAGATGTCAGTAACTTTGCAACACAGATTTTTACCAAAGAAGTTCATTCACAGACCCTCTTTCACTCTGTTACTCCAGTGGCGGATTTGGTCCCTTAGAGGCCCTAAGCGGAATGGAAATTGGAGGATTCTATCACATTGAATCTGCTGCCCGCGAGTGGAAGGTTCTTTGTGGATTCGGGGCCTTTTATTAGCTCGAGGTTCCCCGGTAGCCATTTATCCCGCTTACCGTTAAACCCTAAGGACTCGCTACTTACGCCGAAGAAGAAGTACTACTAATGCCCTTAGTACCATATTTTTTTCCTTTAAATTTGTTTTATCTGTGGGGGAAGTCCAAGTCCTTTGATATTGTAAGTATCTATGATCTAAAAATTGTTTCTTTTTTAATATGTGTTGTAGGTTACATTTAAGATTGCAGAATGTTGCAGAATAAAACTACAGTTGTGTGCTGGGCAAGTGACGAAAATGACGAAAAACTCTGCCTGTCTTTATCCAGTCTTTAATCAGTTCGTAGTTCGTAGCCTTCACAGAGCATTCTCAAAGTAGTTATCTACTAATAATCGCACTGTTTATCAGTTTTTCACTTTAAATACCAATTTTGAAAGAAAATAACACTGTAAAGGTAGCATTCGTCTACAGCCGCATCTCATACTTTGCAGGTGGTTGAGGCAGTACAGAGATATTCATCCCACAATCAACCAAACGTACACGTGGGTTTTAGAACTGAAAATAGCAATTAATTCAAACAGCTCACATTGAGCGGCTAGCCGGACTGTAGGATTGATTTTGATTGCATTCTTTACCATCTCCAACCGTCAAACCAAATCTTGATTCCTCAAATCCACAGAAGCTTCAATGTGTGTTTCATATGTCGTGTTTTGGCACCGAAAACTTATTTCCTCGTTCAATCGCTGACGATCAGAAAAATTCGTTTGAAGACAGTCAACCCACCAAGCCGACTTTTCATCGCTGGGCCGCTTTGCTTCCGTTGCTTCGGTACCGTCTTTTGTGACCGCGTGTTGGCTGCCTTTGCCTCACTCTGTACGGCGCAAAATCTTTCCACTCTAAGCATAAGCGCGGCACCGTCCGTGGCTCGCACTTTTCCCATCCCACACCGTACCACTTTCGCCTATGTACTTGAACATGTTGAACGTTGCACGGTCCCGCGCTCCACACTCATTTTAACGCCCTGGTTTTATGTGGTACTCTGAATTTCATCGCACCCCGTGCCATTCGACAGTGCAAACCCTCCGCTCGTGTACGTGTATGCTTGTCGGTGTGGAATTAATATGCTCCGCTGTGGGGGTTTGTGGTTTTTTTTTTTCGTTTTTGCAGGCTGTACGTTTTTCGTACCGCTATGTTGGCTTAGCTTAGCAGCATATTTCCGTGCCCGGTGTGGTTGTTTTTTTTTATGCTCCGTGCGTATCCATGTCTTAGTACGCTGTGTATCTAATGCTTCGCAATGTGCACAAACACATGTAGGAAAGGAACACGCGGACGACTGCTTCAATTCACAGCCAAACTGTGCCGCACAGTTGATAGAAGGTAAACCGATAGGCCGTTTTATGCTGAGGGAAAAGGCAGCCAACTCAGCAGAGCATAGCTTGTCTTACAGTCGGCACCCATAAACATTTCCCATCGCACGCTACGGAACGAACGAACGCAAGGCTAGGAGAGGAGAGACCGGGCGGCTTATGCTGGGAATGATTTCGTCGAGCTGTCGAGCGAAGGGCACGGAACCGGATGGAATGGAAAAAGGTGGAAAAGGGGCCCACATACACACATTTACACACGGTACGTAAAAACGACGGAATGCTCGATACATAGACGGCCGCATCATCATCGTGCTCGTCGTCGTGTTTGCCTGTTGTCGTGTCGTGTGTGGTAGTTGCCATCGTCATCGTTTCTTCTGCTGATGATGATGATGGAACGTACCAATCGAGAGGGAGGGAGTGGTGCAGAAGCGAGCAGAAGGGGAGGGAAAATTAATTAACAGAATTCCATCGTAGAATGATTTTCCCGCCGGGGACTACGGCGGGTTGCTCGAATTTGGAGAACCGAAGCCAATTTCGAACGCTTCGGATGGTGGTTGTCGTCGTTGAAGCATCGGGTTTTTCTCCAACTCTCCAAACTTGCGTATGGGTCGATGTTATTTACGCAACCGGACGGTGTTGGAATCTACGCGAGAAGAGCTGTGCTGCGTAGAGGTGTGTTGGAGGTACAAAGTGTAGGCAGTTTGGAACACTAACTGGCCACTCAAACTTTCTCTGAAAATGTCCAAAAGTTTTCTACTGGTTGAAAATTTAATTACAGTTGTACCAGGAAAACACAACAGAAATTTTATATTGCACTTTTTGAGCTTAAAGGTTTTTGATTTTGTTGATTACTTTAAGTTGTGTTCTGTTTTTGAAATGCAAAACACTTCATTCTTAATTATGCTTAAGTCTTTAAAGCAACATTTTCACTAGGAAGAAAAAGTAACGTGAAAGCAATTGAACAACCGTCCGAGGAATAAGCGTTACAAAACAGATAAGAAAACAGTAAAAATATCTTCTTCAACGAGAGAACAAACTGGATAAGATTTGAATCCCACTCCTGCCGTTTGAAGAGAATTTTCTTAAAGATTGAATGCTATCTTCGTTTTTCTTTTTGATAGAATGCTTTATTTGTTTGTTCAAGATCTTCAACTTTTGTTTACCAAAATCGAGGGTCCATTAATTGAATATAAGCAGCATAAATTCATTTTGGAGGTGGGCCGAGACAGTAGCGGGACAGGTTTCCAATCCATTTGCATCAAACTAGGTCTAGAGCTGCTGTTCGCCATCCTCGGCTGCATCCAGTCAACGGGTTCGTTGTGGTCCTACGCCTCGTGCTGAACTGGGGGTAGCTGACGAGCACCTTCTTGCTGGGGCATGAGTCCGTCATCCTCATCACGTGCCTCAGCCAACGTATCCTTCCGGCTTTGACTACCTTTAGGATAACTGTACAGTCAAACAGCTCAGCTAGCTCGAGGTTCAATCTCTTTCGCCACAAGCCCTGCTCGCACACACCGCCAAAGATAGTCCTTAATACATGCCGTTCGAAAACGGTGAGTTCATTGGCGTCCTCCGTCAGCATAGTCCAAAACTCTGGACTCCGGACAAGAGGACTACCGGACGTATCAAGGTGCGGTAAATCGCGCATTTCGTGTGTTGTTGGAGTCTTCTGGATCGCAGGAGTTTGTGGAGTCCGTGGTAGGCACGTATCAAGGTAGCAGAACTCCTCTACCACCTCGAGATCGTCGCCGTCAACTGATACTCTGCTTCCGAGTCGGGCTCTATCACGATCAGAGCCTCCGGCAAGCAAATACTTTGTCTTCTTCGATTTGATTCAAGCGTTTTAGACGGGTCGTCAATTCATTCAAGAGTTTAAGTCGGGTTTACTCCACGCACAACGCCGCAAATGTCCGTCCGATGATGTCGATGTCATCTGCAAAGCCAAGGAATTGGAGAGTTTGGATGAAAATCGTATCCTGGGTGTCGAAGCCCGCGCTTTACAAAATTCTAGAGTTATTTTCAATAGTAAATATTAAAGTCCGTCCCCTTGCCTCAGACCCCGGTGAGATTCAAACGATTCCGACAATATGCTCACACACTCACCTTGCACTTCACTGCTCCTCCTTATTCATAATTTATTAATCATTTTGACAGTAGTAGGTCCCAAGAAGTACTGTATTCTTACATCAAAACAGATAGTTCAACAGAAAAGACTGTGTTCCAAAGAAAAATTACATTGCATTCAAACCAAAGAAATGGCCAAGTGTTATTGATTTCGTCCATAATATTATCATGTCTGTGTCGATTTAGTCTAATTCGCTAAAAAGTTAAATACAAAATGATGTAGAAGATATAACTTGATAGAATTGCAGTCACATGCTCAAAAAACATAAACTTCAAAACTTGTTTGACTTGATCATCATCGTGGATCCCCTGCCGAGCATCACCCCCTGAAAAGAGCCCTCCACTAATCGCCTTTTTCGCTGCAGCTTAATTGCCTTTCGAGAAAAAAGAAACCCTCCGAATCAATAATATCGTCCAACCGTTTCCAATTTTGTTCGTTTACGACTCAGCAGGGCACACTGCTTTTTCCCTCCTTCTTTTTTTTCTTCCTTCACCATGAAAGCAAACACAGAGCAAAGTGAAACTCACATTCTCTCCACGGGCTTAATTGCTATGGCCTGTGCATGGCTTAAACAAGGCTAAATTACACTTGACACGAAATCTCCATCAACTATCGAACACGGTCAATGTGTTTTGCTTCTCCCGGACGACGCCGCTCCGAAAAGTCCCAAATGAAGACACACAGCAGCAGCAGCAGCAGCAGCAGTATAATCGGATTCCGGCCAATTCAACGTATCGGTAAGTTGAGAACGTTCAGAAATGGTCACCATCTTGATTTTGCTTTCTGTGCTTTTGTTTGTTCATCCTTTTGGGAAAGCTTTTTGTGCACCGGGAAGGAAATGGTGTATCCTTCCGACTGTCAACAGATTTATTATGGAGGTCTAACAGCTTTTACCAATAACTTCTGTCTATTTAGTCCGTGGCAACAGGCGTAACAGCAACTTATCAGGTCTCATGTTTGCTAACGAAGCAATTTTGTTCGCTTGTTAAATTGAATGAGATTTATATTTAAATCAAAATCGGTCTGAGCTGTTGTAACGTGCCACACGAACAATAAATTATGCATGCTTCATTTGCAAATTTTTTCGAATGGGGATTTTGTCACGATCTCGACTCTTCATGCACCAATTTTTGGTATTGAATTTGTTTAAAATATTATTCTAATTATTTATTCATTTCATTCATCTATAATTCATCCATAAAAAAATGGAAATCTCTTAAGAATTGCAATAGAACATTATCAATCGCATTCTTCATGAAGTTGCATCGTTATGGAAATGGCAATGCTAGATTAATCAAAGAAATTTCAATGAGAAAAACTAACATTTCAATGAGACAGAAACAATACGAAAATAATGATTAAATTCCCAATGCATTCTTCATTGCAATGCACCAATGCTGACGATTTTTAAGCAATATTCGGATTATACTTAACCGTCGCGGTGTGATTTGCATTTTCGAGCAACAAAACACAGACACAATCATTCTCCTATTGAAAAAATCGATATAAATCTGCCAACTAAGGCACTACTAAGGCAAATTTGTATTGAAAAGACCCCTTAGTAGTGGTTATTAGGGCAATTTTGTCATCAAGGTCGCCATCTTTTGTGTCCCTATTAGTGGGAAGGCTAAATGACATCGTGGTTGAAGTGTTCTAAGAATCTGCAATTGATATTTGACACGAAATGTGTTGCACAGGGTGTTCAATATATTCGAATACACTTTAAAAACGAGCTCAAACAATGTAATTATAAGATACATATGTTTTTTTTTTGACTATTTTTTTTTTTTCGTGAAGCCATGTTTATTTATTATCTTTTTGGCATATTGGGTGACAGCACCCCCCTCCCCACCTATGTACTTTTCCACGAGCTTGAACTCGTCTCAGATCTTGGAAATAACGTTCTTCAATTGGTAGACTCACTCAGTGTTCACTTTATACTCGCTTTGCTTGGCCAGCATGTATGACCATACATAGTAATCAAGGGGATTGAGATCCGGGGAATTGGGTGGCCATGACATCTTATCTAGAAACCCCGTCAAATTCTCCTGACACCTCGCTTGGTCGATATTCGCCGTGTAGACCTTCCCGAAGAGATCCTGAGAGAATTGCCCGAGCCACAACCTTCTCCAGAACCTCAGTTTTGTAGTACGCGGTGTTTAACTTGACTTTTATCTCAATAAAAACCAGAAAGAGCTTCCCACGCCTGGATACGGCCCTCCAAACCACCACCGATGCGGCAATTTGGAACCGTAAGACGTTTATTCGGGACGGGGGGATGCTGGCCAACGTTTGCGCTTGTCCTCCACGCCCGCGTACCGCCCCTTCTTCGTTGCAGCCTCCGTCACTCCTTGTACTTTACGTTTCTTGTGCGGCTTGTACCCTAGGTCCTTCGTCATAATAGTGTGAGTTGTCCCGATTGACAGGTCAGGTCAACGGTCTTCCGGATCCGCTCCCTCACCACTTTGATGACTGCTGGCATCCGCACCGAACGCGTCCGCCCGGATCTTGTACGGTCATTGGTCGCGCCCGTCTCCCGGTACCGACTGATGGTAGTGTAAGTAAAATTCCGCTTCACTCCGTGAGTTTTCAACCGCCGGAATATGTCGCCGGGCTGCTCACCTCCCACAAACAATTTTACTATAAGATCGCGGCACTGTTTCATCGTGTGTTCACAAACTAAGTGACAGTTAGTGGATACCACATGAAACGGTTAGCCTAATGCATGATACTAAAGCTGACACCAATATTAATACACATGATTACACAGAGTGCAGAACTAAAAATCGATGAAAAGTTGTATTCGAACTTATTGAACACCCTGTAAATGATGGAACATTTAAATTTTTTTAAAGCTGCAAAATTACTAGAATATGCTACTCAACAGCCACATAATTTCGTGTCAGTAAACGTTTTACGTTTTTTTTCCGCTTCAACCGCTCCAGCGAACGAACTCGCTGTACTCTCCGACGCCTCGTGCCAAAATTGGAGGCCACCATAAAATGCCCCCGCCATCAGGACCGTCAGGATGTCCGGTTTGGCTCAGCTCAATTTCGTGATTCATCCTTCTCCTCTTCACATTCCTTGGTCGCCAAATATTGTCCGGTAGATGCGTTACTTAAAAACGTCAACAGCATTTGCCTCCATCATCCATTCGGATGGTCCAAGACTTGTGTCCATAAGGGACCATCCGACGGATCCGTGTGCGATATATCTTACATTTCGTGCGGTCTAAAAGTCTTCTGGATCTCAGTTCCCTGCATAATGCGTTTCCGGACAAAGCTGAACAAATAACGTGCCTCTTGTGAGCACGAAATGTTCTTTGAAGTTGTACGTTAAACAATTCAAAGCTTGTGATGATACTTGTGGTGGATGTATAGAAAGCAGTGAAGCTTCAATTTAATGTTTAGTATTAAACAGCGTCGATTCTCTTCCAGATCATCCATGCGTACACATGATTGACTATTTATTCCAGACCTCTTCTAAAAATCGTTTGAAAAATCGAAGAATAAAATCGGTTTTTAATAGGTGTACGGTAATCATTTTATGTTTTATTTTATTTTGATGACTTTGTGCCGTATTCCCAGCGCCTCTTGAGTTGATCTTGTACAAATTTTACAAGGTATCTCCTTGTATTCTAGCTTATCCCGGGCAAACTCGATTAAAATAATCAAATCATATGTGAAAATTAAAGTTACAATTAAATGCGTTTTAACTGAATACTTTATTCTCTGATCTAGGTTTGAAGAATTGACATAATTTGAAGCATTGAAGCATTGATTTGAGCATAAAATAAAGAAAATAGAAGCCTCAAAAAGCAGTGCAGCAATGACAGTTGTGAGATTTGCCAAGACAAATAATTAAACTTGCCAACATACGATTCATTAAACACTAAACAATGAAACACTTTCGCAAACAGTTGGACAGCACCGTTAGAAACTCCCGGGAGTAATTAAAAAGTATTTTATTTTAACGTTTGCTACATTAACCACAATTTATCGACTCTGGATGATTTAACGCAAATGTCTACTTAAGTTAATTGCACAAATAAACTGCATCCCGCGTCCGCATACAGCGGACAAAAACGCATAAAGTGCACGTCCAATTGATTCGCCGTCGTTTTCGTCGTCGTCGCCGTCGCCGCCTTCATCGTTTTACGACGTGGCCTCGATGCGTTTACAAATCCCACACTTTATTGTTTCCCCCCCCCCCCCCCCCCCCCCCTTCCTGACTCCCAATTCATACAAGCGTCCCCCAATAGCGATTCGCCAGGGTAAAATCCAACGCACCACTCGACCCAGCGACTCCGGCCCGCCCGATGGAGAATAATTCCCAATAATGAACATCTCAATCGAGGCTGACGGTTCACGAATGGAGGAAGTGCAAATGCAAAAAAAAATCTCTTCTACGGGTCTGGGTGGCACTGCATTGGAGTGTGCAGCGACAGATTTGCATCGTACGTGCAAAACACCCAACCAAAGGTTGCACCCATGCTCTTCCACCCGGTTTCGGGCCGGACAATCCGCTCACAACAGCTGCCAGACACCACGAGACAGTTTGATTGCTATAATTGATGTCACTTTTATGTAATGCCAATGCAGTGCTCGTCCCCACCGTGCCCACACATGCACGCCCCAAAGCACAACTCGAGATGCAGCCGAGTGCATCGCGAACACTCGTGCACAAACCTGATTTTCTTGTCACTTTGCTGCACCGCTCGCCGGCCCTATCTCGCGTCCCTGTCCCTGTGGTTCCGGTTGCGTCGATGCACGACCAACATGCACGATGATCGATGCTGGGCCCGGGAATCGCATTTTGGGTGGGGAGCCAGCCAACGACTGCAATCTGAGAGCTGCATCTGCGTGCGGTGCCGCATGGAAGCTGCGGTGTCTGTCGTCTCGCTATCGGATCATGTCTTTGGCCGTCTTTGCCGGTGAAGGATTTGTAACAGAAACCGTGCGAAAAGTGTCATCGGATGGCAGCCCCAGCATTGTCACGATATCGTTGAAGGTATGCCGCTTTGAAGGAATGAAAATGGAATTGTCAACGGGTAAGTGGGACGGTGAACTGAACTGGGTGAACTAGATTTTTGAGGTCTGTTGAATGTATTGCTGCCATTGGAAAAAAGAGAAAACTTTATTAACTAAATGATTTTAATTGGAACAGTGCAATTATGCATAATTATCAATGTTTTTGATTAATCTATTCTAATTATTTCTTTTAATATATTTTTAAAATTGATCGGTGGTTTGGTGGATGGGTTTGTTGGCTTTATTAATTGTACCTTCTTCTTAAGACGTTTTTGATTTAAGAGACGTTTAGGACTTTTATGGGAAGATATAACACAACTTCGGTGCATATCATAAACGTTGAGTAAATTTAAACCAATTTTCGAGATTCATTATTCACTACACAGAACCAAAAAGCTTTTCACTCTACTTAACTTTGATTCGGCAAGCCCCAAGTGTAGAAACAATTGCTACAACAAAGAGGACAACAACAACTAGTTGGCAACCAATCGAATATACTTTAGGTTGTTTTACTAAGTAAAAGAAAAACTAGTCTACCCAGTCAAGTCTTTTCGCAAGACGAGAATCTGATCTTACGTGCAATTTGTCACAATCTATGAGATCTTTTGAGAATTTTTGAGACTAAAAACCTCAAAGACCAGCCATTTGATCTCTGTTGCAGTATATTCGGCCCTGAACGTGGACTTGATTTGATATCAGAACTACGTACTGAATATCGGTTCTGCTATTACTTTGTTTCAAACACATAAAAGCAAATAAACGACTGCAGAAAACTGAATATTATAGAACAGGTTTGATCACCAACCAGCTTTTGGTGTTGACCCATGATAAGATTAAAACTAGTCACAATGTATAAAGTTATAAAACGGAAGAGTATAACAAAACTTGCCTTGCCTGCCTTGGCCTGCAATTCTTGAATTCGTTGAAGTAATTATACCAGAATTGGAGAGAATATCCGGCCGAGATGTGATACCTGTTCCTGGTCGCTAATGCTACGCGCATCAATTAGGGCTGTTGAACCGCCCCAAACAAGAACGCCCCGTGAATTATAAATTAAGATATCGATAAGATATCGTACAATCTAGCATGCCCGGAATAAGGCAAAGAACCAGGAGGAATTGCGTTATCAGTATTCTTATTTGTTTAAATCATGACAGGCGTTGTTGACAAATACACAGGCAGTTGACAGGCAGACACTTAATGACATATTAACAAAAATCAATTGTGTGAAACATCGCAACGATTCCATGAATTTGTTACAAGTTTAACCTATTTTTAGATGCACTGAAATATCTTTTATGTTGAAATTCGTGCAAGAGCACAGAGCAGAAAATCTTCTAGACTCAAATAACCCATTGAAAGAATTGTATAAAATGGTCATATTTCCAAAGTGTATGAGTGTATGCCACTAAGGAAAGGATTTGGCAGAAAGCGGAACTTCAACAGTTCCTCAGTTATAAAACAAAACAATTCATAGTTAGGATGATGCTAAGCGTTGGACTCCGGAACAGCTTGTTACGCAAATTAAATTGTTACTGGCCGAGATCAAGCAATTTAGACAAAACAACCCATTCTTTCAAGCCTTTCTATGGCTAGTACACGTATAGAAAGCATTTGAAAAATGTAAATCCAAATGAAACGATGGCGAAAATACATTTACCAGGCACATCAAGACAAATCTTCTATTCTTCGTTTAATTATAGAGGCTTTGAGTTTTAGAGAGCTTCGCCTCTCTTCTGTATAAATAAGTGGTATAATCTAATACAAAATTATTGCAGATGTGGCTTAAATATTATAGAACACTATTACAATTATGACATATGAAAATGGTTAAGTTATAGCTGTTGCCGATAGAATTGTCGTGTAATCGGTGTGTAGTTGGCAGGTGGCTCGGTATGTCGTGTATCCATGACAATCGGTGAGGATGTGGCGGACAATGACTAGATTTTCTAGGAGGTAGGAGTGTATAAGGCTGATATGACCTATCCGTAGGCGGGAAAGGACTTGTTGGATGTGGCTCGATTCGGTATCTTCCCATGAAGAGGTGTTGTTCTTGATAGGACGGAGATTGTTGCTGAGGTCTACGTTGTGCCATTTGGAGTTCCAGTGCTGGGAGATGATGGTGTTGCTGAAGCGGATGGCATCTCGGCGTGAAAGGGTGTTGTATGGTTCGTCAGGACGGAGCCGACCGTCGTTGACAAGTCGGCCTTCTCGTTTCCGTTGATTCCGGAATGACCCGGAATCCAACAGAAAACGATTGTCGGGGATGCAGGTATGGAGTCTAGGAGCTGAATGTGGGGGTTTTTGGAGTTGCCGTGTTCTAAGGCAGAAAGACCACTAGCACTGTCGGTGAAGATGACGTTCGGTTGGTCGGTCTGTGGTCCTTCGTCGGCAGATAATTAAATCGCTATTGCTTCAGCGGAGAAGATGGAGGTATGATTAGGAAGTTTAATGGTGCAGTTGTCCTTGGAGTAGTGGATCCCACAACCGGCTGAGTCTAGATGAACGGAGCCGTCTGTAAAGATATGATGAAAATGTTTGTATTTAATCTAAATTAAGTGAGTAAAGGTACTATTGTCGATGTGACTGCTTTTTTCGGTTCCCCGGAGAGAGCGTTTGAGTTCCCAGTCTATGTACGGATGTACGGTGTACGGAGATACCAGGGACGAATTCCCCGGCGGGTGGATTGGATGATCGGTGGTAACTGTTGGTTGGTGATTGTCTGTTGTAGACAAATCATTGGCAAATGACCTTTTACGCATAAGAAATATTCAGATTAATCGATAACCATTTCTAACCCTAGATGGGTTAGAACCCATTTAATTAGCATTTATCAAAATTTATATCAATCCACAGGGAACAAATCGAACAGTATAGCCGTTAACACACATTCAAACAGGGGCAGCCCGCTGATGAAGGCGACAGGAGCGCCGGTCTTCAAACGGCAGAACCGGGGTTCAAATCCCATCCAGAGACCGTCCATGCGTAGTGAGGACTTGACTATCCAACTGCGTGGTATAGGCAAATCTAGAAATCCTCTCGATGGCCAGCAATAATGACCTTAGAGGTCGTTAAGCCAAGAAGAAACCACATTCATATACGGCCTTCCCTTTGCTCACATCATGGCTGCAAATTTAGAGTCTTTGACGAAGAGATAATAATTTAAAATAGGTTCTTTCAAACTACATACAACCAGCCATTAAACCAATAGTTATAAAAAAATTTAAATACGAAACAAAAGCAGAATGTATGCATTTTCTTCTTCTTTGTTCATAAAACGGACTCCATCCGGACATAGCTGGATAGTTAGTCGAAACGGAATCCGACGCCCGTTACTGCCATGTGAAGATTGAACACCTAACCGCTGCAAGTGTTTTATTATTGTTTTAGAATTACTTTACCAGGAGATAACAATTCAATCTTGATAATAATCTCCGATCACATCGTTTTGTTTATAAACAGTTCATTGTAGGTGAAAAAATGTCTTTAAGAATATAAAGTTTCCTGTAAAATAAAGAGGATACAGAAATAAATGACATTTTACAGTTTATGTTGCTTAGTTCTTTGCTTCACTTATACTATTTAAGTGTTTTAAGGCTGTGAACCTCCCCGTACTCAATTCTTTGATAGATATAACTACAATTTCAGTATTAAAAGCTGTATCTGCGTATTCTTTGCCTCAGAACCACAGCGATTCGGCTAAAATGACTTGCTATTATAGACCGAATCGCTCCACTTTAAATCTACTACAAAGAAGTTAGCTGTCAATACAAATAATTCTGTACAAAACATGGCAGAATTGTTGGCTGTGGCTTTGAAACTGCCTTCATGTGGTTTGTTTCCAGCTTCGGAAAGGCAACCATTTTCAAACGGCGCTTATCTCGGCTTACCAACATGTGACGTAAGTTTCTTATCGAATCATATCTTTCTTCAGATAACGAGTCGTTTGGAAATGCCGAAGCTTCGGAACGCGAAACATTTTCAAGCTAAGATACTTAAAATATCTATCATCACTGTCTAGAGCCTGAAGTTTCGCGTTTAATACAATAGATCACTTTGTCATTTCCACTTGACTAACTATCCATGTCGGTACGCTCTTTTCCATTCTTCATTGATCCACAGCAAAGCATCTCAGCTTACAGTGGAAGCGACTGCGTTTTGCTGTGCCGTACTCATTACCGCTAATGCTCAGCAGTTCCACCTTCGTAATGCTTCGCTGATTGTGCACGAGAACAAAAAACCGCAACCTCTGCTGGGAACGGGCGAAACGGGGCCTAGACTTACAGGTTTTAATATGTTTTTTTCTTCGGTTAGCATAGTTTGGCATTCGAGCCTGCTAGAAGCAAAACACTCCGCAAGTACAAAACCACAGGCTGTCAAAGTTTAGCAAACTCTTCAAGTATGACCCGACGGGCTGTGTTGCGGTTATTGTGCGGTGGAAGAAATAAAACAACCGGATAAAGAACGTATAAAAGTTCATAGCGAGCCGGGTTTTTGGAACACGATGTGTCCAATTTTTGATTTATGAGAAGCGTGCTGAATGCGTGAGAATAAGCAGAAAGAAAATCTTTTCGTAGTTTTGATTAAACGTAGGACCAGTGTAGCCACCAAAATAGGAAATACAAAATGGAGAACAATCACTTCGAAACGGTTTTGTGCGCCAAGAACGCCAAGAAATCATGTTAAAAACCTAGTTAGTTCCTTGTGTCATGGAACTGTAAATCCATGGTTTAAGTCATTGACAAATAATTTTTATTAGGATTCGATCGTAGATTGTTTCAGTTTTTGAGTCACTTAGCAATGACTCCGACATTGAAACCTTCCCAAAAGCATTACCATTAAAATAATTTTGATTGTACAACTGTCAACTCAACTCATTTGTCGCTAGAAGATATTTGGTAAGAATCGTAAAAGAAAAATGGCGCATCCCGTTTTCCTAACCTCCAAAATAAATTCCACGAACCACAAGTTTCTCTTCTTCATTATTCATCAGGTAAGAGCAAATTGAAGCAAAATTATCGGTAACAATGTCTTTTTGCTAGCTAAAATATATTTCTACAAAGTGATGCAACTTACCCGATATTAAACGATTTCTTTATGGTTGTTCTGCATCATTCCTTTGCCACAATCACACTTTATTGTGCCCCAGGAATCCAGAGCAAGCTGTTATTGTACTCGGCCTCGGCCTGGTTGCGAGTTATGCTCTTAATTCATTCCATGTGTTGCCTCATACTAGAATTAAGTCACTTTGCTCACCAAGAAGTCACAACATGCTCGTATCTGCTCGTCTCTAACCGGATGTTAAAAACGCCGTCCTCAAACCTAATTTAAATATTAAATTGATTGATTGATGGCACAACAGCCGATGCTCTAATCATCCCCAGCTTGTTAACATTAAACCGGCCGCAATCAAACGAAACCAGTTCCCCTCTTTCAAATGAAACAAAACTCAGGATTGATTGAAAACGCGTCCCGTAGAATAATTTTGATTCGTGCTAACCTCCCCAAACAAGCAGCAATCCACCACGAATGGACACACAGGGAAGCAAAGATTTCAAACGAATCTCGTGGCTCCATAGTCCTTGCCTTGTGCCACAAGAATAAAGCTCCACTTCTTGCGCTTCCCTTCCGAAAATCCGTTGCCCCAATGACAAACGGCACACACACATAGCAAGGCTTTTACAGCTCTCGGATTCCTTCCACCAAAAAAAAAAAAAACAAGCTCAACAGAAGAAAAAAGCCCCATGTTCCGTGGGTCCCAGAACGACGAGGAAAACCTGGCTCGCCGACCGCTGGCCTCTTGCTTGATGCTTCACGCCGAGCATAAAACTTTTATTACCGCAATTTTCATTAATAATGATGCTCCTCCAACAAGAGGAGCGCTGGCTCGGTTCGGTCCGTGTCGCGATCAATAACGCTTTACTGCAACTGCGCAGAGTGTTGCGCCATTTCGGTCACACACATGTGCGTTTAAAGCACTTCTCGCTTCCACTTACAGGCGGCCTTTTGGTTGTTTCTGATGTGTGTGCTCAAGATACAGCTCCATCCCCGGGCTATAGCGCGTCGTACACGTGTGATGCGGTGACCGGTGAGCGGAGCGGAGCGGAGCACACATTCTCTAAACTCAACTCCCCATCGGAAGCGGTCTCTCTACCACGGGCACACAGCATAAACGCGTTCGCACACAGGCACACGAGCGAACGCAAACCGCTCGCCGCTAGTACGTGGGCACGTGTTGGCAGTGTGTGCGTGCGTCTCGTACGCTTTCCGTAGCCTTCTTTGATTGTAGTGGTGACGGTCTGTGCTGTGTGTGCTTCACAGATTTTCGATGTCGCAGCGAAAACAGCCAGCAGAAAAACATGATGACGCGCGGTGTTTGCTGCCTTTCGATCATGCTAGCGTGCGCTCTCTCGCTCTCTCTCTCTCTATCTCTCGCTTTGTCCTACTGCGTTTCTACCCCCTCGGTGGGGTAGTATGACCCGACGCTTGATGCTTGTGGGAGCAACGTACTTTAAAATCGGACGCTTCACATTTCGATCAGTTGTGGAGCTTGGAAGAAGGTGGAGAGAGAGAGAGAGAGAGAGAGAGAGCGGAGAGAGGACACATTGAAAGAGGCCAAGGAAAGGGTGCGTATGTGTGCGTGTGCGGGGATCAACAGGAAGGGATGAAAATCGATTTATTTGAGGCACAGCGAAAAAGGTTTTTTCGACGCACACTCACACATTCAACTTCGACCCCTTTGTGCACGTAGCGTGTGTTGGTGTGTGTGTGTGTGTGCGTGTTCTCAGCGCTTGCTAGGGATGATGATTTTGCTGTTTCGATCGGTGAAATTTCACCTTGGTTGGATGTTCGTACGGTGAGGTTTGTACTGTGCTGTGCTGCGGCTTATGCTTGTGGCAATGATGATGATGATGATGACGCTGATGACGGCATTGGCTTGTGTGTTTTGTACAGGGGTGAAGAAAAAATGGCCATTTTAACGCGCTAGACGCTACAAGAATGGAAGATTGTTAGAGACACGTCAGATAAGGTTGAGGTTTTTGTGTATTTTTTGCACGGAGAACGCAACCAAGGCTTAATTTTGCTGTTTACTAACTATTTCATGGTAAAAATATTACTTACTTACTAACATTATTAACATAACTGCACTATTTCCCCAAAAAATGGGCTTTGTAAAGAACAAATGTCTGTATAACGTTGGGAAGTGTTCCATATAATTCCGTTGAAATACAAATTCCGAATTAGGTCATACAATTTTCTACGAGAAATATTATTAATAAAACAACAAACAGCTCTATTCTAGAATGTTTCGTTTATTTAATACAGATGGTTGAAATGTCTTCTGATGAGCAGCAGAAACACATCCAAAACACGTCTGAATTATTGCGCAAAATACCACGATTGCGTGCTGCTACAATTGAAACCAATTTTCACCATATAAGGTAATAACCTAGCCACCGCTTTATACAGCAAAAACTTTACCGTACGCACACCAACGCACAACACACCCATACAAACCAGCTTGTCCTTCTACGTTCCGGGATAAGTGGCATGCCAAATAAAACACACCAAAGCGGCCCCCCCCAAAAAGGGGGCCAACGATTGGAGTCGGTTTTGCTTTTTTGCGCAATGCACCAATAAAAGGCTATCCTCATCACCACCCTACCCCCCCCCCCCCCCCCCCCCCCCGGGCCACACGCCACCGTTCAAGGCGTTGTCGATTTTTGGCTCGTCTTCGCCAAAACCCCGTTTTTGGTTCGAACCGCCGCGAAACACCGCGCGCTCGATTTGGTGCGCGAAGCTGGATTGTTAATTAATTAGTGTTTCTAGTTGCTTTTCGTGTTTATTTTTCTTTTCGTTCTTCTCTCTTCACTCTCACAAAAAAGGCCACAACCAGTACCGGTACGGGTGCGGCCAAATACAAATGTATTGGCAAGAGGCAGAAAACACCGATCGCATCTCAACATCACGATACGATTTCGTACAAGTGTTCACTTTCCATTCCACCCAATGTAATACCACCCACAGCCACCTTCTCCACACCCCCCCCCCCTCCCCCCTCGATTGGTGATCGTTTCCCCGGGCACGGGTGTACTGCAATCCTCCCCATTGCACATGCAACGCACGTCACCGTGGGCCGTATTGGTTCGGTTTTTAATTGCCCTGCTCTCGTCGTCGTCGTCGCCGTCGTCGCCGGCTGCTGCTGTCAGTTGCCATTCCCGGCTGCTTGGGACTCCCTCTGCTCCCACCTACCCATCCGTACCCGTCCATCCCCACGCGCGCGTGTGTGTGTTGTAAAAGATCGTACCGATGACTGCGATTGCGGGCGATAAGCAAGTCGTTGCGGCAGTGGTCGTCGTTGGTCATTCTTCATATTCGAACGCCGCATGGGGCCCGTTCCATAAAGCTGGCAACTTTCGTTGGAGAACGTGGAAGTAAACGGGAGAATGTTGAGGATTTCAAAAAAGTTACTGTACAAGTAAATGTTGTGTAAACCATTTAATGGACGGACAGCTCAACATTTGTACTAAAAGCGTAATAAAATCTTCAATGCATGTCACTTTCATGAACAAAGGCCCCTGTTTGATGTTTGTAGCGTATGGAAAAGATCCAAAAAAGTGATTAAAAAGGTTTCATTTTATACGGATCGCCATATTTAATATAACTTATAAAAGAAATAACAAATCACACAAGAAAAAGAATTTTAAACATCACCAGAAGAACTTCAATTTGAATATTTACATCAAGAGCAGATTGTGCCAGCAGCTTCTTCTCTCGGTCTAGGGCTGCAGTCCTCCATCCACGGCTGTATCCGATCTCCGACAGGTTAGACTCTACTTGATCCAGCCAACGAGCTCGCTGTGCTCCTCTACGCCGCCTGCCGAACGGGTCGCTGACGAGCACTTTCTTGGTGGGGCATGAGTCCGGCTATCCTATCGGCTCTGTCAGGATATCAGCACCGCCAAAGAGCATAGTCCTGGACTCGTACCCGTAGAAGACTACCGGACGTATGAAGGTGCGGTAAATGCGGTGGAGCCCGAAGTAGGCACGATTATGTACCAAAAGTTTTATTTAGCCATTGGCAATATCTTCTGTTTTCGGTAGAACGGCCGAAGATGTATAAAGAATAGGTTGAGGCCAGCAATCAAAACTACAACAGCAAAATGCCAAATTCATTAGCAGCTAATAAAGAAACGCTCCTTGTGCTACACATCTTGCCTTTTATTGTCTGATGCAATTAGTTAATTTGATCCTAAGGATTATTTATATTTGCAGAGCTGAGCCTTTCATAACCCTTTACCTTACCTTTTTCTGGAACTGCAAGCAGAACACAGCTTCTTCAGAACATATCGCTATCGTGTAGGATTCGTTCAATCTTTTAGTTGTCCCAATCTTGTCCCAATACAGCAGAGTCACCACATCATGTTTTATTGGAATGCAACCGCTTCAACGAAGAAAGGCGTGTCATAATTGCAGTCGCGGGAACAGAACTGTGGCTTGATAATCTGATTGTGCTTCATGTGTTCTAGTCCCACATACTGGACGGCAATAATGACAGCAGCACGTAGCATAATGTCACCAGGACAACCAGGACTTGCCAGGTTGAAGGTACGAGAGGGTGAGTTTCGCCTGCCCAAAAATGTAGCAACAAGCCAAGAAATATTTTTGAAGCTATACTTTCAGTTAAGGAACGAGTAATAAACTTGAAAAGAAAGAGACTTGTTGGCAAATCGGTCTCATTTGATCTCTTTCAGGCCTTCAACCGAGTTTTGACAGAGGTTTCCTTTGGAGAACAATGAGTTCATTAGGAGTTAATCCAAGACTAGTTGAGCTGCTTCGATTAATTGCCAATCGGTCTACATCTCGTCTGCTAGTGAATGGACAACTATCCAATCCCTTTCCCATCCAACGTTCGGTAAGACAAGGCGATCCCTTGTGTCAATGCATCTCTTTATCCTAAATAGCTCTTACACCGATCGTAAGAGAAGCGATCGAATCATTCAGTATCTGTGGGGGGGTTCTGCTCAACCTCGACAAAACAATAGATGAACAAGAATTCCTTGGCTTTGCACCGAAGAACGTCTTCGACTGCTGGGAATTTTGTTTTCTAATGATGTACGCAAAGCTATGAACAGCAACTGGAATATAGTTATCCAAATGTTTCGGCAGCTGATACGCTACCAAAGAGTTAAGAATTTTGAACCTGTGCCAATAAATAACCCTTCTAAACACTGGCTCTTCCGCGAGACCGTGGTGGGTTGAATCTTCAAATTCCGTCTCTTAAAGCTTCTGCCCTTCTATGCAATCGCTACGTGACACATAGGGAAAGCTAGTGTGCTTTGGAGCAAAATTCATCACGGACCCAAAGCCAATTTTCATCACCATCAAACTACCCAATGTTTAAAAATTGATGTCCAACACCTGACAACTCTTCCAACCAAATATCAAATAGCAACATCATCCAAAGCACTGGTAGCTGAGGCAATGAAAGATTTACAGTTCATTTATACAACACGCAAAGAATACCGTCTCCGAAGTGCGCGTACTGTCCTTTGGATGAAACTTTGGAGCATAAGTTCGTCTCATGTCCTAGGGTCTGTCCGGCATGGGTGATGATGCAGCAAGAAATAAAAGCCTTAATTCCCAATTTGATATTCCTTGAAGCTAAGTGATTTGCATGTTCCTATTCTAGACGGAATAACACCATCGCATAGAATAAAAGTTTTAAAGATTTTTGCAAATTATATCATCCACATTGCTGGAAACAACGATGCTGTGATTGATGTAAATATACTGAATTGTTATTTGTTATTATGTTATTTCTGTAATATTTATAACACACACACACACACACACACACACACACACACACACACACACACACACACACACACACACACACACACACACACACACACACACACACACACACACACACACACACACACGCACGCAATAAACGTTTTAAAAAAAGGAGGCATTTTAAACTGCCCTTGCGTGGTTCCAGGGTGCCTATGCAAGATTCCTCTCCCCGAAAAAAGGTTTGTGTCAGTTGAACATTGTCACCAGATTAAAACACATCTTCCGCAAAGCAGACAATCATTCTATAATAATAGCTGAATATCGCTATGAGACCATGATGAGACCTATTAGACACTAGACAACATTATCTAGCCAAAGGGCAGACTACTTTTACCACTTTGTGTAAAAAGACAACATCAAATCTGGGTTCCACCTGCTGGGTCTACAAGGAAATGATATGGAAATTGACAAAATTACCGCCTTCAACATAAAGCATCATACAATGGTGGATTTGCTGTATTGGGCAGCCTTGAGATGTTCAAATCGAATGTCGAAATCGAATGTCCAAGCCCGCGAAAAAGCCGAAATGCACGTGGCCCTGTTGTAGAGGCGACAGCGACGATAGTTTTCATACGACAAGAGCGGGGTTTGAACCCCATCTTCCGGACCGTTCTCCAGTAGTTTGAGGACTGACTATCCAAGTCAACCACGACACCGCTTTCACCAACAAGTCGTATTCCGCCTTCGAATAGAAAATACAATCCTATCATCCGACAAACTGCATCCGAACCTTAAGCAATAGTTTTCATTAGTATAAACCACTTTTTGTACACAGTAGAGAGACGAATGTAAAGTTAGTAAAGTAGTAATAAGGCCTGATTATCTCTTACAAACGGAAAAGTCTCAAGAGAAGTTCGTCAATACAAACGGAAAATAAATTTGCATTATAAAACCATTCTTGTGACAGACAAGTCTCAACCTGTCAAAGTGCTGGAACCAACTAAAAACAAAACCAAAAGTGTAAACAACTGTTCTTCTTGAGAAGATATTTTGTGTTGTAGCTGATACTTAGGATATTAAAATGTTTTTTTTTTCAAATCATATGAGCGATGATAGCAATAGTGCAGAAAAAATAACCGAAGATCTTACTAAACTACGTCGGCCTGGTTCGTAGAATGTTCGATCCTTTGGAACTTACCAATCAAGCATGAGTTTAACCTGTGAAACTTTTGTGTAAAACCTTTTTAATATGTTCTCGAGGTTGTTCTTTTAAGATTTCAGCAAAAATGTTTCCTCGATATTCGTTATGAGATTGAGCCAAAGCTTCCGCCTGTAAGGGCAAAAGAATATTTCCTGTCCGATACTTTATTTCCTTTCTGGCCGTCTTTTTCGGGAAGATCGTTTCTGAAGGAAAATACTCACATTTTCATTGGAACTGCACAAGAAAACGAACTGGAAATACACGGGACCGAGTGAGTTTGGCGCCTTTCCGTTTCGAATAGCTGACGGAAAACAGTTAGGCAAATACGAGTCTCCGTTTGTGTTAGAGAATACAAATTCTTGACAGTTTACTTGTTTGCCTTTCGTTAAGTTTTTGTTTTTTTTTCAACAGACAACACAAACGGCTGTCATAATTCGAATCTTCCGCTTTTGACAACTTGTTTTGACAATTTGTATGTCATAAACAGGCCTATAGTAGCTCGTTAAGCCAAGAAGTGGAAGAATGAATAGAAACAAAATATTTTAGATTGTTAAAGTTCTTTTGGGCCATTCAAAAATTCTTCATTTTTTATGGCATCACTGTTTCCAATGAGTTTGACCTGTAATTTTGGGCTCGCATTACTTCATATCGCCGTAGCTGGATAATCAGTTTAGAGCATAATTTCGAAAAAGATTACCGGTTCCTACCGTCAGCTTCAAAAGCACTCCATTTTCTTTATTGATTCTACAATCCCAGACGAATTTCTTGCTTTCTTGAGCTTTTATGATAAAATAAAAGTTACCGATTTTAATCACAGCTGCTTCCACATGTTGGGTGAGATTTGATATCGCTGTTTGGTCAACGTGGCCACAATCATGGCTTGCTACTCTCGTTTATATCTTTCAGCGGCATTCGAATGGAATGTAATGATATCGAACGATGCATCCTCTTCTTTCCTAGCTTTCAGGTGTTTTCTGCTCGTGAACTAAACAATTCTTAATCTCTGCTTGGCGATGTAACTTTTCTGAAACCCCCGTCTCAACCACCGACTGCGCATGATCGCCGTTTTTCTTCCCTGGTTGATTCGATTAAAAACGTAAAAACAGTGAAAATTGTTTGTTGTCATCTGTCCATGAAGCGCCTAAGTTTTCATGAGCTATATTAAACACAGACAGAAACTTGTGTAGAAGACGTAACATCAACGGACTCTGCAAAGGACTAAGTACGAACCGAAATTGCATTAGCTCTCCAAACAAGGGACTCAGAGTCCCATAAAATTTGTCTAGGCGTTATGCAAGACAGGGCAAAGGGCAGCAAAGCTTTTTGAACTAGAAATTTAAAAAATGAGCATATGAGTAAAATTGCTAAAGTTTTGCAATAAAAACACAATTATTATGAGACTGTAAAAGCGCTTTTACTAGCGTAACAACTTTTTTTAAATTCTTCACAATACAATTAAATGTGAAAATGTTGATAAAACTCACCCAAATACTTGCTGCGGAGCAAAAGTACTCTTCATCCCTAACAAGCACGGCAGCTGCGCAGCGTATGAACTCTTCAGTTCTCGCCGTACTGCACGTTCTCGAATGTTCGTATTGCTTTCACGTTAAATTACTTAAAATAGACCAGTTCATCTTGTTGTTTCATAGTTTTGCATATAGCCTACTAATGATTGAATGATTGTTAGTAACTTTTTAGAAGAATATTCCTATAAAATGATCTTTCTGTGAGGTAGAAGTTTTCAAGGTGAATGTATGGTATGAACTCGTCTGAACTCACTGCAGACGCCTCATTCGCTCAACGTCTCATAATATAAAATGAACTATAAAAACTAAGTCCCTTCAATTGATTCTTGTGGTGAAATGCACAAACTTTTCCATTTGTACACAAATATCTCCTTTTTCTTTGAAAATTTGTTTGTGGTGAAAAATATTTCAAACATTTTATAGAAGCAATTTCCTTTCCGCCGTTTGACATCCGCCTTCACTGAATGCTACGAATAATTGCGCATGCTTTGTACGATTGCTTCTGTTGGTGATATTCTTGGTTTAATATTATTTGGAATTTTTCATCTTTTAGTTTTGACGTATTTTTGTCAAACAATGAAAAGCATTTATTATGCTAAGTATATAAAGAAATAAAGTTTATTTTTTTCCTCATACCGAACAGTTTATATAACGTATGAATTCATCGGTACTTACGTCTTATTCGATTTTATCTCAAATAGTTAGCAGCTGCTACGCTTAATTTATACTATGTTTCTTTCAAAGAAACTAATATTTTTTATATACTTCATAGTCATTTTAGTTGTTGCAAAAAGCAGCCTTTAAAGTTGTGGAAATTTCAGTGAAAAGTACAGTACCGTAAAACACTATCCCAAGCACAGCGAGAGCTCGACGTTGCGCATGTGCAGAAAAGAAAAAAAACAGATCCCTTCAGATCGAAGGAGCGTCCTTCACGGGTGTCCTTAAATGTAATTAGGAATAATTTATGTCCAGCTCCTGACAGTATAGGCCAAAAATTTAAAAACCAATATTTATTGTTCTGTTAAAAATGTAATCAACTATCTTCATAGATAAATAAACCTTTTTTCAAATATTACATAACTCATATAAAAGAAAAATAGTACATTCAGCCCTTGACAAGTACTAGGGCTCGAATTCTACACAGCAAGCCAACAACTAACCCCCGAGTTTCGAGCACTTTATTCAAAGGGTAGCATTATTCGAGTAGTACGTTCGGATAGCGTTCGGATATGTTCGGCGCGTTTCGGATTTTTCCCTACCCATTTTCTTTTGTTTTCTTCCACAAAACAATTCCATCCGAGCTAAGCTCCGCCCAGTTTTGCTAACGCTTCGGCGCTAAAAACGCTTTAGAGTATTGTCAGTTTTGCGAATTAGATTAGCATTTTTAAAATATATTTTTAATGTTTGAAAGATTTTCAATAGCATATTCAGTTGAAGTCAGTGTAAAAATTTTGTATATTATTCCTTCAACACATTGAAATAACCATGTTTAAATTAATAAAAACCCTTTGTATTCTACTTCTACCCCTAATAATTTAATATCAACGAAAAGGAGGATTTTATTTATAGTGTTTCCTAACTTCCCGCGTACCAGGGCGGGATAAGTAATAAGGCTTCAAAGGCTGCTTTGTTCAGCACGATGCGTGGTTGGAAAGCAGCACCGTAGCCCCGGGGGCGAACGCAAAACAAGTTTTCGTCATGAAGGAAAACCACCTCCGTCGGCGCAGCCGGAGAAGAAGCCAGCGAAAAAACTGGTTTTTTTAATGCTAATAAGCTGAGCGTGTACTTTCGAAAGCGGAGGTTCACGTCAAAGCGTTTGCTGCTTTGCGGTGAAGGCGATTGTCTGTCGAACGAAACATAAATATGCAATGCGAGCACACATTAAGGCGGCTTCAGTTTAAGCTTTAGGATTTTTTTTCTTTCTTAATGTTAACTTGACACTTGACAGGTCGTTTGAAGGTTTTTGCGTTTTGCGTCGTTCAGTACTGTATTCCATAGTAAATAAGGTGAAACAAGTTCATTGCGGTAAAGCCATCTAAGGCTTATTATTTTATTTATAGAGAAAACTCCCCAAGCCAATACAATCCGCTTTTCACCTGGTTCCCATTTCTTTCCTCTTTCCACATTCCTTTTTGACTATTTCTGGGTATGATTTCATCTGGAAAAAAGTGGATTCTTCGGTCTCACATTACGCGTCCGCACAGAACTCTCAATTACTCAACAATCTACGCCATTTGAACGAAAAATCTACGCAAACAATCGTACACTAACCGCACCGAGGATCGCAACCCAAGACAGTACCAACGTGGCCGCTCCATCGCACGCCCCATCCATGCAGGAAGCGAACGCAATCGTATGGGCCACAAAGTGCTGCTCGTACCCGCCGGACAGCATAAACGCCCACGGTCCAGAGGCGTACACGCTAGCATCTTCACCACCATCGGCACCCTCCACCATCGGAACCAACGCCGGACAGGTACGTTCCAGTACGTTCGGTACGCCTTGCAGCACCTCCATCGGGTTTAGCCGTCCCACGCCGGGACGATAGTACTGGGAGTGTGACGGTCCGGTTGCATAGCTAAGGCCAAGATAAGGCAGCGTATCGTCACTGCCGGTACCGGCCGCAGTTGCCAACGGATCCGACGAACGTTCCGGGTAGCCTGGCAGGGAGAGCGTGCTGCCGACGTCGTTCATCGAGATAAAGAGCGTATTCTGCTCGCTCGCCATCATGTTGGCCATGTTGAACGCGCTGGCATAGTGGCGTACCTGATCGAACGCTTTGCGCGGTTTGTTTTGGCCGTGTGCCCGCCGGATATTGCCATCCTCCACGAACAGCAGGAAGCCGTTGGTGTGTTCCGGTTTCTGAAGCATCTCGAGCGAATAATGCACCATGCGCACGAGCGCCGGCGTGTCACTGCCGTTGGCGATGTCCGAGCTGAAGGGCAGATGGTCGTAATCGAACAGTCCGAGCAGGTAGTCGATCTTGGATGTGTCTAGGCTGGCCAGTTCACCCTGTGGGGATATGGAAAACATTTGAGGTTAAGTTTAGAACGTCCTGGATGAGTTATTGTTAGTTTTGAGAGTCTGATAAGATTATGGGGGTGTTGGTGTTGTTAATAATGTAATAAACAAAGCTCCAATAAACACAATTTGTGAGCAAAGAAAATAAAAACTACTATATTTGGTAATTATAGAACTAATGAACGGGGAACAACAAAAACCCTCTCCTAAACGAACTTAATAACCTATTTGTGTTGCTTGCCGCCGATAACGTCACAAACACGATACAAAGCGAAAAACCGGAAGAGCACAGGCAGCACACACACACACGTACAGACTGCTCTATAAACCCATCCGTCACACAACGAAACAACCCTATTCCGTACGCTGTGCCCTCACTAGTGCCACTAAATGGGATTACAAATCAAATCAAATAAAGGGAGGAAAAAAACCCCCAAAGGGACAGACTGTATTTTCCACTCAAGCGAGGGTGTTTTGGTGCGTGTTTCAGCAGCGTGAGTGTAAAAAAGGACAAAAACCGACCGGGAAGGAATCATGCTGACAGTCGAGCACAATAACGCTTCGTTGCGTTCGATGTCCTGATGATGCACACCCTCCAAAGAGGGATGGTTTAGAAGCGAAGCGAACAGTACGAGTGGGCAGGGACGGATGAGGTACAAGGCATGAGTGGGAGGGGTGAAATTTAATAAATATTTAAAATACTGATTAAGATTCGGACCCGTCGAACGTTGTAACTGTGTCGAGTGTGAGGGTGTGCTTCGCTAATTTCGCGTAATCGGAGATGCTGTGAATGCCGGAGTCACAAGTCATGTGTCTGTGTGGGTTTAATATTGAACGTTTGGGTGGGATATGTTTAAAGGTGTTTTTTGGTGCAATCGAACAATTGATCGAGCTCATGTTTCAGGAAGGAATTGCCTTTGGGTAGCTTAAAATAAGCGAAAATGTATCCCCCCTCTTCATTGAATGGAAGGGTTTGGATTTAATGAATGATTTAGAGTGTTACGGGGTTTCAATTCATATAATGGAACACTTGAGTCACTCAGTAGATTTTTTGTAATGAGTAGGCAAGTATTACAAGCTTCCTGATAAACTTTGCAATCATATAGTGGAATTTTGCATTCAGTAGTGTGAAATTTAAATCACGTCTGTGGTATCGCGAATGCAAAATGCCATTATATAATTACAAAGTCTCACAACAAGCTTGCAGTATTCAACTATTTATTTAAAACATTCCTCTAAGTACTCCTACAAATCCATCATATTTATCGAACCCCTGCAAAAGAGAGATAGAGATAGATAGAGAGAGAGAGAGAGAGAGAGAGAAAGAGAGAGATATATATTCCTCTGCAGTAGGACATTTTCACCCGACCTCTTCAATTCCTTGGCTTCCTGGATGACATCGACATCATCGGATGGAGGCCAATAGAATTGGATTGAGGATCAATGCGACGAAGACATAATACCTGCTTGCCGGAGGCTCTTACCGTGATAGAGCCCGACTCGGAAGCAGAGTATCAGTTGACGGCGATGATCTCGAGGAGGTAGAGGAGTTCTGCTACCTTGGTACGATCGTAACTTCGGATAGCAACGTAAGCAGCGAAATCCAAAGGCGCATTGTTCAGGAGAATCGTGCCTAGTGCGGACTCCACAAACTCTTGCGATCCAGAAGACTCCAACAACACACGAAATGTACTATTTACCGGACCTTGATAAGTTCGGTAGTCCTCTACGAGTCTTGGACTATGCTGACGGAGGACGTCAATGCACTCGCCATTTTCGAACGACGGTGGCAGGGCGTGTGGCGAAGGAAAATGAACCACGAGCTAGCTGAGCTGTTTGGCGGTGCTGATATCCTGACAAAGCCGGTAGGATGCCATGGCTGGGGCACGTGATGAGGATGCCGGACTCATGCCCCGCATCCTCATCCCCGCAGGCGTAGAGAAGCACAGCGAGCTCGTTGGCTGGATCAAGTGGAGTCTAACCTGTTGGAGATCGGGCCAAGTCGACACGACGTGCACATTCCTGAGCAGGCCAAGAAGAAGAAGTAGGACATTTCATGCACCGACCAAATATTTCATATTTTGGGATTTGATTCCCAATTCTTGCGTCTGAGGACTGGTGCCACTTCTTTCTCGACCGACGAAACATCTCCTTATATAAAGATAACATACAGGGTTTCAATCTATATTACAGAACATTTTGAAATAGAGGAATCTTGCATTCAGGCAGGAGAGCATTACAATTCGATTGTGAAACTTTGAAATATGCTACACGCCGTATCATTCAAATTCGATAGGGGTTTGACGCAAAAATCAGTCGAAAAAATCTATTCAATCAATGCTTCTGTCGTTCAGTATCAAATCCCTTGATAATAGAAAATTTTGAAACGCTTCTAGAGACAGGTTCTAAGAGAAAAAAGATGTACGAACATTTTGTTGCCCAACAAGTGCATCCTAGCGCTCCGCAGGCATTAAATCGTGCTGCCCTTCCTGAGAACTACAGTTCCATTTTAATAACAGATTCCTCATTGCACGAGGAAATTAAGACCATACCGAATGATCTTCGGCCGAGGGTAGTTCCGGGCATTTTCATGAACAAGTATGGCCATTTAGACCAAATAAGCCAGTACTACACTGATGGATCATCCTCTGAGGATGGCACTGGCTTCGGTGTTTGCAGAGAGTCCACCGAAGCTTTTTTAAATTGAGGAAGCCATGTAGTGTTTACACCGCAGAGCTAGCCGCATTCTTGTACGCACTATTGATGATAGCAGCAAGACTTTCGGACCAGTACTTCATCTTCACCGATAGCCTTAGTGCTATTGAAGCACTGAGATCTCCGAAGGCTGTTAAGAGTCAGGACTTCCTCACCATCAAAATCATTGAGCTGCTTGGCTCAATGTTCGATAAGGCGTTTGGGATCTCGCTAATTTGGGTGCTATTCCCGGCAATGAGAAGCCTGACTCACTGGCCAAAATAGGCGTCCAAGAAGGTAGGAGTTCCTTCGCTTTCCACAGTAACTTTTCCTGTCTCGCTGGCAGAGCATGTGAGAGGCGGATGAACTCGGGCGTTTTCTCTTCACGATCTCTCCACAAGTGTCCCTGCGGCCTTGGTTTGATTTCGAATCATTTTGCGTTGAATGCTCATCTACAGCGTATAACTCTGGCTCAGACAAAAGTGTGTGGCTGCGGTGACGGATTCCCCGATGTGGAACACCTTCTGTGGTCCTGCGTGGAATTTGAAACCGCAAGACCCTCCCTGTTGAGCGCAGTCGAGCGATATTGGCAGACGAACGTGTACAAAAATTAGAGAAGTGTTGGCCACCAGTGACCTCTCCTACATGGGGCTCATTTTCCGATTCGCCAGAGCCAACGGTCTTGTCCTATGATTCCAAATCCTCATTATCCTTCCAATCCGACAATCTTTTTCTGTTACATGTTGTGTTGTCTTCGTTTTATGTGTTGCCCTAATAATGCCCTAATAATATTGTGTAAACACATAGTCATTGTTGTCAATACGGCGCAAGCCGTCATATTTTAAAAAATATATAAATAAATAACAATGCTTCTGTCGACTAAAGCTGATTGCAAAATTAAACAGCCAAGATGAAAATGTATTTCTCTCCCTAAATGGATGAAAAATTGCATTACACGATTGCAAAGTTCCACAAAGGACTTACAATATTACAATATTCCCCTGAGCGATTGTACCCAATGGCGGATTTGGCGGTAAACGGAGTAAGCGACCGCAGGGGCCTCCGAGCTACTCAGGGCCTCCGAGGGACTAAATCCGCCACTGATTGTATTATTCCATTGTATGGATCGAAACCCTTTAACATTCATTTGTCACTCATTTCTGTCTTTCTCTTTTTATGGAAGGTCTTATAAAAATCTTTATATAAACGTTCAAATAATAAATACAACAAAAACTATATTGGCATTAAAATCCCTTTCCAAAATATACCTAGGTGAGGTTTTGAATAATTTTATTCAAGTTCCAGCGCAATGAAGTTCCTTGAGAACGATGAAAATAGTATTAAGGCTTGCAGATATAATTGAAGCTAGGAAGGCATAATTATAAAGTAAAGACCTTTCTAGGTTGTATTACACAAAAAGAGAAGAGGAAGATTGCTACATGTGCCGTACTACTGTGCTAAAACCTTCGGCCATTTTAAACTACAAATCATAGATTAGAACCTAACAAACCTTGGAACAGATGCTTCGAAGGATTAAGGCAACAGCGCGTTCTTATCAGATATTATAAGAGATTACACAGTTGAGGGTTGGAATCAGAGATGACGAACACATTCAAACTTATTGCGGATAAACGAATCTTTGCCACAGCAGGGGACCTTTCTAGTTCTTGATTCATAACAAAATTCTACCCCAAACTTCATCGAAACCTGCCGACAGGACTATTATTACAGTAAAAAATAACTTGAAAACACATTTCCAACGGTGAATAACGATTCAAACTTTTAAAAAATAACAAAAATGCTTCGTAACCTGTTGCAGGAGTTCCGATAATCGGCAGTTTATAAAATAAGAACCGACAACGATCGGATGAGCCATAATTCGATTACTTCAGCTGCAGTTTAAACGCGATGTTCCCAATGGAACGAACCCCTACCATTCAATGGCCACCACTCTAGCTTGATTTTAAATTATTCATCCCAAGGTTTTGCTTAACGGAAAAAGCATTGACGCAGCAAACATAGTCCTACACTCGGTGTCGGACTCGTCCACCCGCTGGAACGGCTGCTACAATCAACTACTGCTAATCGATCCAGAAGCAATTCGTGCCGAGGACAGACATCGGCCGGATTAGAGCGTAGTACCGCCACCCGACCAAGTGCCGCACACTTATCCTTGTGCAAACATTTGCATTTAATTGGATTTCGCTCGTCTAGTCTCCATCATTCGGTCCAGGGCGGCCCCCAAAAAGACAACCTTTACGACCAGATCGTAACCGTGGTGTGTCTTACCTTCATGTGCAATACCATGGAGCGAAAAGTTTTCGAAAGCGATTAAAGAGAGCCGTCGTTACCGCATGAAGGTCCCCTTTTTACCATAAGTTCTTCAGCAGCAGCTCCATGCAAACCAAGTTACCGGGCACAGCGGAAGAAAAAAGAAACCCACCCGGCTGGAATTGGTGTGTCGGCGTGGCAACGGAATTTGATGTCTCAATAAAAGTTGTGGTTGCTTTCGTGCCGCGTTTCTGGCTTCACTCTCCGTGGCAAAGAAGCAGCTCGCAAGCGGCAAGCTTTTATATCGCTAATTAATGGCAATGATCAAATTTAATGAATTTTTCTTCCTTGCCTAACCGTAGGCTCTCGAGTACAGTCAGCAGTGGCACGGAATCGAGAAAGAATGCAAAATCGATCCGAAGACACCGGTTGGAACTGCCCAAGGTGAGGTCAATTAAAGAACATTCCTGACATTCATTTCCATTTTAGGGTGTCGGTGAGACAGCTCTGCAACCTGTAGCTTTTTTGTCTGCTTGTTTGATGAAAATAATATGAGAATATGACAAAATTATATTTAAATTTGTATAGTTAAATTATGAAATTTTCCTGTTCTGATGTCGAATAACACGGAAAGTAATGAATTCATCCAAGATTCGATTCCCTCCGACGCTTCGCCCAAAGCTTATGACGCCAAGTTTATGAACATAACCATCTTCATTTTAGGGCCGTTTTCTTACTCGAACGAATCTGGCCAGCACCGAACGCAAATGCGCCAAAAACGACGCCTGATGTGGTGCCATAAAAATACGAACGAACTTTTTGAATCGTAAACGCATAAACTGCCTATGAATTCCGACGGGTGAAATAAAATCTTACCTCCCGACGAAAGGAGGCGAATCGGCATAAGCAGAAACATCAAAAACTGATAACAATCTCACGGCCGCGTCCCCACGACCACGAAATGATTGACAATAAACCCGGTCGTGCTGTCGCAGAAATATATTAGGGATGCATGTGTGCAGTGGCCGCTAGCAGTGCAGTCGCTGACCCTGAGCGTACGGCAGAATGAATGAACGAACGAACGATCGAAATAATAATAATGAATAAAGTGGACAGGCATTCGCTGACCACGTCCCGCCACAGTGTTACAAACCGGCGGCGGCGATTCCGTCGTTCGTCCGCATAACGTGACGATAAACTTCAAAAGGAAGCGCACGAACCAGAATGTGCAAGCGTTAAAACCACGGGCGCGGCCAAACGCGTCCCGGTTTGCTCATCACGCGTTCATTCTCTTTCCGCGACGACACGTTTTAGATCCGCGCTTGGAAGCGGCTACGTGTCGATATGACTGCACTTGCCGATGCAGTTGAGATTGTGAATCGACACTCGTTCGATTGGGCCGTCCGGGTAAACGTGCTCAGCTGCTTAACTGATTGGGGAAACTGGCTCAGATAACCAGATCGGATGGTGAAAATGGATATGCTTTTTTGGACAAAATTATGCACTTTATCACTGCAGCGCTTACGCTCCGATTGCAAATAAATATTTTATTTTACTATTAACTGCCCTTATTAGAGGTGGGAACTCCGGAGTTTAACGATGTATCCACCCGGACTACGACGGATAAAACCCGGCGTAAACTCCGGAACAAGTCCCGATTCCCGAGTAATCAGGAATCAACTCCGGAGTGGTCCTTGGAATCAATTGCAGGTTACTCCGGATTGTTCCGGTGTCAACTCCTGATTTTACTTCGTATTAAAAACCGAAATCGAAACCCCGCTAAGTAATTCCGGAGTAATTACGCATTCTCCCGAACAAAAACAAAAATGTCCTGTAAAACATTTTTTTTTTTGCAGTGGCCGTTTCGTTTAGTTAAGAACACCCTTTCGCATGAGACAGGAAGCTTAAATATTTTCGGGCTTACAATCCAACTGTAGGGTACATTTCAATTCTACTTTTCCACCACATAAATCGGTATTTTTCTGGACTCCAGAAGACAGAGAGGAAAATATGGCATTTGGAACAAAACCCCATTCACAGCAAATTATTCCGGAGTGCAATCGGGAGTTGAATCCGGAATTAATATCGGAGATGACTTCGGATTACTCCGGAGTAACTTCGGAGTTTACTCCGAAATGCCTCGGAGCCGGTTTAATCCGACTCCGGGAGAAATGAGAATTTACCCATCACTAATGTCGTGTAGTGACAATATGAATATTTTATGTTTGACTATTCACACGATAGGACTGAGGTTCAAATCTCCATCCGGGGACCGTGCAGCGATTCTCATCCCATTCCCGTCGTGAGTCACTAAAGCCCTTCGATGTCCGGCATATGGGACTTATGGGACCTCAGTCGAACGAAACAAACGAAAGTATTTAAACATCGAAGATCAAAGATCGAAGATCGATACTTAAAACTGCTTGACGCTTTCTACTTTAATTTTAGAATTCTCGAAAGTATAAGCCTATTTTTCCCTTCTTTCTTGACTTTCCTATAACCGTAACTAGTTAGTCAATCCAACGTGACCGCGGACGATCATGATGGGATTCGATATCTGATCCTGCCGAGTGAAAGCCTCGGTCTCTGGACCTCCCCGAAGGGTTAATCTTCAAGTGTAGTGATGGTAAAAATTGACATGATTTTGGAACTGGTTCCGGACAATTCCACAAAAAATCGGAACTAGTTTAGAACTATCCCCGTCCAGTTCTGATGATTTCGAAGGTTCTGACGGTTCTGACTCGAATTTTACGTAAAAACTAACGTTTTATTTTAATTTTCTTATTACTTTAAGATCGCAAGTCACACTGGAAAATAAACTCTAACTCTTAAACCAAGCAATTGGATGCAACTTTACGGAAACTGTCAACTAAGCCAACTTTCGATGTTTGTAAAGTTTAATGCAAATAACAATTCAACAATTTTATTTTGACCACAACACACCAACGAAAGTTGCCTTCCTTCTACACCCTTACAGATCCTTTATAGGATCCTTGAAAATTCTTTTATCGTTTTATTTATCGTTTGCATTCCCGTACACCAAAAGCAAAAAACCCCCATTCCTTAGCCTTCTCTCCATCCCCCATTCCACACAGCATTTCCAAATATCTTTGAGTTAAACTGACCACTGCAACAGGCGCGCCTCGGCTCGATTCTATGCCTTTTTTTATGTTTGCTTTTGTTTCGTTTTATTCCCGATGCCGATTTTATGCACACCATGCAGTCAGTGGCGGCAATTGACGTGCCGAATGATTTATATCAGCCATTTTACACCGTTCGAACTGCACACACAGCACCACGGCACGATAAATCAAATCAAACGTGTCCTGCACGGTGTTCCGCTTCCTAGCGCTGGGGAGCTTCTGATCGATGTGCGGAGTATGTTGTGGGGGATTGTGTATTGAATTCATGCTTTGTTTTTCTTCGTTTTACTGGTTTTACTGTTCGTTTGCTTAGCTTTTATAGGCGCCGGATATTTTACGAGCAGATTGAACGATAAAGAAAAGGGCATGCAGAATAGTTATTGCTCTTTAGTATGAAGTTTGAAGCTTTCTAGAGCTCAGTATGTCGCCAACTAATATCTTAAAAAAAAAAAGACTCATAGTTGTTTGAATAAAGAGCGCATTAGTTTTAAAAATGGTCTTGAAAATTTGAATATCTTCGCCAAAACTTTAACCATAAAATAAGCAAACAAGCGACGATCAATTCTACTTTACTTTCTCCATTTTTTTTTCCTTACACGGCATACAAATTCAAATGCAAACTCATTCATCAATCTTGCCCCAACAACTTACTTCAAATCGGCTTCAGCAAACGAACATAAATTACACTAACCGTTCGCAATCATTACTCCAAAACTGGTCGTTTGAAGTGTAAGCCTTGGAGTCCCGAAACAGTTGAGTTTAAAAAAAATCATCCACAGCATGGGCTGCCCATGCAGCCCATAAATCATGGAGGATTTTATCGGATATCGGTTCTTCCGCTCTGGTGCCGCTGCCGTGTGCCAAAAACGGTACAGATTATGTCTTTATTAAGACGTGAAACCACTCGCAACGGCCCAGTCTACGCGGCAGCGGCATGCAATGATAAATTAAAGCTCTCCACACAGCACAAATCCAACCACTTTTGTTTTGAAGAATACGTGGGACACGTTGTTATCGTTAATAATGTTTCATTGGGAAATGCAAAGTTGTTTTCATGTTGTGCTTCAACAGTGTTGCGTTGGGAAAAATGTCTTCGCATGATAATAGATTTCGTACGTGATGTTTTGAATATTCTTAAAATAGATTGGATTTTTACTACACCTAACACCGTTTTATGGCTTCCCGCTTCGCCATATTCTTCTGTAAAGTAACAGCATAAAATGACTTACACTGCTCGCTTCGACTTGCTTGGGAGTTCAGTTCAAATCATTCGAAACGCGCTCGAAACGTAATCGTTAAAGTTTTCCCACCCTATTGGACGCTCGGTTGTTGTTTCCCCTTCGGGACCAATTGGTAGGGTCATAAGCGAATGAAAAATGTGTTGCGAGCTGAAGTTAATGGATTTTCCAGTCGCTAGTCAAACGACCACAGCGGTGTAGCACACGAAAAAAGCACTTCCGAGCACAAAGAGAAGGGCATGACGGATGCGCTGCCACTCGTAATCGCTTTCGTTTGCAGCAAGTTTTGGGCAGTGTTTTTATTCACTTCTGTCAAGAGCAAAGGTGAAGAGTTGCTACTTACCACGGTTGTTATATACGTGGCGTTTGCTCCCTGCTTTGACTGTTTCCATTCGTTGATGAGGTTTTTACCATCGGCTCGCAGTCCTCGTGCACCGGAAGGATCCGTTTCGGTGGTTGGAATGAAATGCTTACGTCCTCCACCAAGAATCACCTAACCGCGGGAGAAAGAAAGCAATAAGCAAGCATCACAACAACCTTAAACTTGTTAACCGCTGTACCTTAAATTGTTTTCCAATGTCACCGTGGATAAGCTGATGAGCAATGTCCGGCACGGTAGCTGCAGTACATCCACCCGCACTAACGTCAGCATCGTTTTCCCAGTCACTGTCGGGACTGTTGGCGTACAGGGCCGCGTTCGAACCGGAGGTAACGCGTGATGTGGTTGCGAATCCTGCAGAAGTTTTGAAATGATGTTTAGTTCAGTTGAAGCTATTTTCTTTTTTATTCTGTAAGCTTTCTGTAACTGTAACCAAACCCAATCTAGGATGGGGAATAATGGAAAATGTTCACATGGAACCTTCTACCGGGAGTCTGAGTATTAAGTGCGCAAATAAATATCGGCCGTTTTTTCCATAAGAGTATTTTTGCTCGTGGCATTTTTATTTGTAGAAATTGCGTCAATCAATGTATTGGCCATTATTATTTATTAATTTCCTCCAGCTTACGGGTAAATCGTGGATTTTTTTTTGGAAAAATTATACGTTTTTCGACGCCAGGTCCAGGTATCCAGGTAACCAATTCTGGATGTGTTCATAGGATGAGAACTGCTAGTTCGCCAATCCATGTGCCATGGATCGGAACAGATGGAAATCCGATGATGCCAGATCCGATGAATACGACGGCTGCGGTAAAACATCCCATTTGAGGGTATTAAGGTCGAGCATTGTCAGTGCTCGGCTGAAACTAATGAATTGTTTCTGGTAGCGTTCACCAGTGATTGTTTCTCTCGCTTTCAGAAGTTCGTAGTAGATGACGTCGAGCTGGTCCCACCAAATACTCAGCATAACTTTCGAGCTATGGATGTTCGGCCGAGCTGATGATGTTGGGGTATGACCGGGGAATTCCCATGGTTTTTTGCGTTTAGGATTGCCGAACAAAATCCACTTCTCGTCTCCCATCTCGATTCTGTGCAGGAACCCCTTTCTGTTGTGCCGCTGAACCAACAATTCACACATGAAGAGTCTACGTTCAATGTTCCGCGGTTTCAACTCGTTTGGCAGTAATTTTCCTCCAGTAAAGCCGTCAATTCTTCGTCAGCGAACGTTTTGTGCATTCCTTCACGTTGATCTGGATCAAAATCAGACATTTTCAAGAACTAGAAACTCCTACTCGCACGAAATAATCACAAATCTGTTTACACAGTTGGATTATGTAATTAAAGAACTTGATTTGTGACGTTTGTATACGTCAAAATCGCGCCACAGTCCACAGTGGCCCCATCGATTTCAAAAAAGGCCGTTATTTATTTGCGGACATAAAATAAAGGTAAGTTCCATGTAGTCAGGTTTGAAAGATCTTTAATTAATTGCGTTAATAGAAGGGAATCTCTAGGAATAAATAACAAAAAATGATAACAAACCGAAAAGTTTTCTTGGAAAGTTCCCTATGTTTAATTTATGTATAACATAGATTGTACAGATACAATGGCCACGGGATAAACATCACTTTACAAACAAAATTTAGAAACTAAACAACGATACAACCATCCAAAGTATTCTGTAGCAAGTTAAGCTTCTATTTACTTTTAGGACAAATTGATCAAAAATAGAGGAGAATACACGAATAACTACGTTCTTCAAGATGCTTCAGGCATCTTGCGAACAATTTTTGAACAAATAGGATGAGATTAAGGTGGAGTTCCAACAGTTCTTGGATTGAACCTAACTCTCAAATAACTTCTGCCCTCAAAACTACTGTCTTTACGATCGAGATTGGGATTTTTCTGAGCATTCCGTGTTGCAAAAATTGCTATCTTCTACTTTTAGTTGCAAACTATATACTTTGTAGTAAAAGAATAAAGGGCTAAATGTAGACAAAACCATACGAGTTATGAATACGATGTTATGGTCGAAACCGCATAAAAAAGATGTTTCCCATACCGGGAATCGAACCCGGGCCTTCCGGGTGAGAGCCGGATATCCTAACCACTAGACAATATGGGACTTGTTGTTCGTCTTAGGATAAGCATAGATCCAATGATGTTGATTTCCACAGGCCACAGGCCACACATCGCTGAATTTGATCTTTCTCTCTTTGCGTATTCACCGTCGCAAGCCTGTGCGTTGGTTTTCTTGGTTGTGTTTAAAAATAGTTAGTCAAACTGCGCATGTTTTCTAAAGGCAGATTCGATATTTTTAGAATACTTTTTCGACTTCTAGATTGTTTTAACACGACGATAAAAAGCCATTTTTACCAAAGCGATGCAATTGAAACACTATCAATCGCACAATCTTTTCCACATAGTTTCCACCAGCTAATTCCTTCCCTACAGCCAAACCTCCCACTAGGAAGTGAAAATATTGTCGCACGGGAAAACACTTACCGACCGCTTTGCCCGCCTCGAGGGCCCATTTGGCGATGGAGGCAAGTTTTTTCGCCGCATCGTTGGTACACTCGCCCCGGTGAACGGTCGGATCCATCGCCACGGTGCCAAAGTTGGATTTCACACCGGTCAGAAAGGCTGTCCCGGCACAGGCACTGTCCGGCACACGGCTATCGACGCAGTAAGTCTGGGAACGAACGAGAAAAACAAAATGCCATCGATGGATTAGAAGCCCCCAGGAGGCAAAGAGCTAGCTGGAAATAGTTCGTCCACCCTCGCTGAAAGCAAAAACAAATCCCATCCATCCCCATCAGCTCGGGAAAGGTTCCCATCAACACCGGACCGAACGCGAGCGCCCCTGTCGAATCGAAGGGCACGACTAAGTGGTCAATTTATTACACCATCCCTTCAACGGGGGTTTGGAAGATTCAGCGCTAGCGTTGGTTGGGAAATTTTGTTGCGAAAAACTCTCCACAAACACCGAACTTGCACCCATGAAAATGCAAAGAATGACGCTACAAATCATGGTCCGCAAACACCTAACGGACTTCACATGCCTCCCCAGGCAGCCATGTGTTTCCAATCAATAAGCGGAAAAATAGAATACGAATCCTGCCCGGCTACCCGGAAGGTTCCCGTTCCAACGTGTCATCGTTCAATTGCTTCTCCCATTCTCTGCTTCCCGTTCTGCCTTGCCTTGTTTCGATCGGGAAAACATTTCCCCCAATCGATCAGGCCAACGCATTGGTTGGACTCGTACGTAGTGCTTCTCTTCCTGTCCTGGGGATACAGTTCTTATCCAATTTTCCCACCCCGTCCATACATTTTTGGGTTGGTTTTTCTTTTTCGATTGCTATTCATATTATCCTGGAAGGACTTTTCTTTTCCTACCAGAAAAAGCTGGTAATCATGTTGTGCATTTTTCCGGTTCGATGAAATAGCATGAATGGTACATACCCCTACAGCACATAAAAAGTGTCTTCCGGACAGGGAAAAAGGACCATTTTCCCTGTGAGATGGGTTCTGGAGAATGTTTTTGAATTTTTCAGAAAGGACATGAGCTAAGAATTTAACTTTAAAGTGAGGTTAAAGGTGATGAATTTCCAAGTAGAAAAGTTCGCTAAATAAGATGACTTGAAATCGAAACATGCTTATAAATCTTGGTAAAAAGCTTTTGAGCAATAAAGAACTCTTATGGCTAATATTATTGCCAAAGATATAATATGAACAACATCGATTACCTCATTTTCCACTGCAAAATCCTACAGAATCCGGTTAGTTAGTACCATTATGCCGACACACAATAATCATATCGATAAAAACGAATAGTGCAATCGAAACAAACCAGATTCCGAGCATCCTTCTACGTTCGAAACGATCCAACAGTTGCTCTACCCATTCCATCTGCAATCTGCAGCTCCCCATTACAGGCACGGAACGAACAAAAAGTTGGTACCGATTGGCAACCCAGCGCCCTGCCTCCCCTCTGTACTACTTACCCGTGCATTTCCGCTCCACTTCAAACGCTCGAAGGCAAACGTTTCATTGTCGCCTCCGTTGTAGAACCGGGCAGCAGTGACGGTCGCTTGGGACATACCGGCACCGACAAACACCATGATGTTTTTGGCAATGTTCTGCAACAAAGGGTTGTGGTCCAATGGAGCGAATCGGTAGACGTGTGCCGCAAGCCATTTAGCAGGAGAAAATTAAATGCAGAAATATGTTAAAGTTTTGCAAATGAAAAATGTAACACGGTTGTTAGCATAAGACGACAGTTGAAGATAAGTACATCGAAAGCATCAAGAAGAACATTTAAACGTGCAACATTTGTAACAAGGTTTGATACAGCAGTAGAAAACATGACGACTAGTGTACCAACAGTGCCGCATATCGCTTTGGTCATATATACTTCTGTTCATTGCAAATTGTGTTAAAGAATTTGATAAATACTTTGCAATACATAACCGAAACGATATACCACACTGGCGTGTACAAATGAAGTGACCAGCTTCATTCCTGATTGCTTAAATTTATGAAACAAAGATAAACTAATAGTTAAGAAGTCACATCAAAATTCAATGCTGCTGGTACAATACCAGGCTATAACGTTTTATCAAAATCATTGAATTTATTTCATGATTTTGAATTCAATTCCCCTTTAGTAGTCGACTAATCCTTGCAAGATAACACCAACAACATTCCAAACCATCTTTGCTGGAGGATAGTTCCTAGCATTTTTGTGGATACTTATCCACAAAAATCTCGGTTGGCCATCCGAGGTTGGATACCCAGCTTTTCACAGACGAATCCTCTTCTGAGGCAGACACGGCACTTCTCTTAATAAACGTGAATCCTCTGAATCCTCTGGGCCTGGGTTTGTATTTACTGATAGCCTCAGTTCTCCCTGAAGTACTGGAATCCGTCGAGGTATTAAAGAGCTCTGATTATTTTATCCAAATAATACTGAATATTTTTAACTCTGTTTTCAAATTCTCATTTTAAATGCTCATTTCGGGATGTAATTGACAAAATATCTTGACCAAACAAGGTACCTCTGAAGGCAGTATTTTGGAGAGGTCCATTCCTCCTCGATTCCAAAAGACTCATTCTTCCTCCAAAGTGATCGGAATCACCCTTTGATGCTTCCTTCTTTGTCCCTTCCTTACATAGTACGCACTATCAATGTTTAGTTTAGTTATTTTCTGTTATTTGTTATCATAGTTTATCAGTCCGTACCCTTTCATTGTCCAAACAACACAGATGTACGTCAGTCTTTCCATCCAAAATCGAGTAAGTGATCTGAAGCTGTTGACGGTGATATTGACGCCGGTTATATGTATGGAGTAGGTTGCTTTGGAGACTTTCCAAAAATTTCTATAGCTCCCCCTTTCCATACAAAATACGCTAAGGTATAGAGTCCTCGGCAGCAAGTACAAACTACGTCAGCCTTGGAAACAGACAGCGAGAAAAAGGGACAATTTATATAAATATTATCCACATCTCGGATACGATGCACTACTATGTCCAAAAAGCAAAGTGACATTGGATGTCAAATTTCGCGCGCCAAATGTTTTTGACAGTACTGCCACGTTTCAAGTCACACCATCAACCCGGCTAGGAGTGACAATTCGTTTTCGGAGCTGCGCCAATGGTGTTTTTGTCCATATTGACCATGTCCAAGTTTGTTTGAGCAGCGCGCATGTATCAAATTTTGTTTGCGCAATGCAAAAAACGCTGCGGAAACATTGCGGATGTTACAAAAAGCCTTCGGGGAAGAATCTTTGTCGAAGAAAAATGTCTACAAATGGTACAGTGATTTCAAAAAAAGCCGTGAGAAGGTCGAAGTCGAGGACCGTCCGGAGAGACCATCCACCTCAATCGACGACGCCCACGTCGTCCAAATCAAGGTTTTGGTGGTCTACAATCGTCGGTTGACGATACGAGACCTTTCGTAGCCTCCATTTGTGGGAAAACAACAGCTGGTTTGGAACCAGCCGACTTCTGGTAGTTCAACAAGCTAAAACGGCCGCTTTGGGCCGCACCGTTTTGACACTATCGAGAAGATAGAAGCCGCAGCGACGGCGGAACTAAAGGTCATCCCAGCATCTGCATTTTCCACCTTGCTTCGAGAAGTGGGACAAGAGGTGGAAGAGGTTCATTGCATCGGAAGGGGATTAATTCGAAGATGATTCGACCTTCATTTGGTCTAATAAATAAAAAAAAAAAACATTTTACAGGAGAAGGAAATATCCCCAAACGAAACGTTGTTTCCTGAATTGGTAGATTTAAGTCTAGTTGTTACGTTATACGAGTTGGCTGTTCCCCAGTGAATAAATCAACTATTGCTGATGATTATGTGTTAGAGAAATACTTCATACATTGTGATCCAAATTTCTTCTGCAATGTATTTTTAATGCTCCGAGAAAAAGGAATCAAAACGACAATTTTGTATAAAACTGGCCGTAGTTCCAGATAGTATTCAAATCAGGACTCTTGCTCAAGAAGATTCTTTTGTGCATTTGATGCACATAGAGCTCCTCGAGGCTGCAGAAGTCTACGATACCGTTGACAGTCTAGCACCGTCGTTTGCCAATCAATCATCCTGACTATTCTGGTGTATGCATCAGAGCCATCAAATCATCAAGATTCAGGACTATCACACCCTTGTTTTCGATACAAATTAAAAAAGATTTTCGATAACCTTACAAGGTTATTGTGCCTGTCGGCTCCTTGGTTTTGCTGGCGTCAGGGTCGCCAGCGACAACATTAGATCACTGAATCAATTGAATTAGGTTTGGACGACGTGTAATTGTGACTGGCGGCTCTAGTGTTGGCGGGATGCGTAAGTTGGATGCTACTGTAGCTTCACAAAGTTGTAGTGGCTTTCGGACTCGTGCGTTCTACCAATGGTGGGGCCGTCAGCCACAACATCCAAATGCTGGCAACTTTATGGAGTGCCGAACACCAAGGAGTATCCACAAGAAAAGAGGTTTTCTTGGGAGCCAATTGCTAGTCTCCACGGCACGATACTCCAAAGAGGCGCCAACCCCTTAGCAGACATAGAAAGGACAACTTTAGAACCATATCTGGCAGTAACAACATCCACAGCCGAGCTCACCCGGGATAAGGTGCACTTGAATTGAGAGAGAAGGAAATGTCTAACCTCAAAATTAGGATATAAGTTTGATAAATTGTTAAGCTGGATATAAGATTGGATTTTAAGGAATACGGCCTGGCCGTCATTACGAAAAAAAAAAGATTTTCGAGATGGATCGTTCGATGCCACCACCATAATAGTTTCTTCAGCTCTTTATTGTAGTTTCTCCTCCATTATCCTTTCCACACATACGGTGCCCAAAAAGTCCTCTGAACGTCTTCCTCTTGTATCTTGAAAAGAGGATTTTGTAAAGACTTTCACTAACAATTTAGACGAAGGAAAATTGGACTTAGTCCATGTCTTAAAAGGGGAAGTGAATATTATTAATAAACAAATGTTCTTCACAGTATCAACTTCGTCTCTTGCAACAGTCATGATGAGCGAAAAACCATCCTCAAACTGATATGGCCGATTGACAGTCTAAAAAATAAAGTCAGCGTAACAATTGCATGGTAAAGGCACCTGTAAGGGTCATTATCACAAGCTGGTAAGTTGCACTATATGCACCCAAACTGAATAGTCACTGAATAGCCTTTTGCACGAATATAAAACGAATCGAATATAAACCCTATTCTTCTCAACCAACATCAAACGTTCATTAAGAAACTATTCATTTTAAATACGTTTTAATCCCATGGGAAAGCTACTGATAGCAACAGTCATTAAACTCAATTTCTTTACGACCTGTTCCTCGCCCATCAGAATGCGTCTACTTCAATCCCACGATAAGGAATGCTTCTGGTAATCTGTTATCGCAATTGAATCGGCTCTTCACCAAACTGGATTACCCCATCGGTCTGATTGCTTGTTCCATTTCGACCTGTTGATATTCAACCTGCTCACTATCGGTGATAAAGCCAACACCGGTCGGCTATCTTCGGCAGCATGATGAAATGTGCATCATGTGCATCGGTTCATTCAAGACAAGAAAATGATATGCTCCAGCCGTGATAAGAATTCATTCATAAACTTTCTGTACCGGTTCGAACCACACTTATCGCAAACCTTGTCTCCTGTTATGTCGCAATGAGCAGCACACATTCTATTAAAATCACATTTTAAGACACAAACTCACAAACACAAAATAATTAAACCAATCACCAAACGATAATTACAATCTTCTGCATCGTATAGTCCTTCTTCTCGTACAGCAGCTCGTGCGCCATATGCTTCCAGTAGTGAGCATCGTGCTCCTCGTGCCCTTCGACCTGTATCCACACGGATCCGGCCATAAAGATGAGCACCAGGCTCAGAAGAGCCTCCCAAACACCCCAACGGTACATGGTCACACTTTTAATCACTTCTTCTACCTTCACACCACGCACACTGGACAGAGAGTCGATCAGACGCGGGTCGTATCTCGCGATATACTGACTGCTGCCGAATGCAACATCGGTTCGTTATATAGGCATCTGATAAGGTTGTTCGAATCGGTTGATAGGCCCCAATCGTTTGGGGCCGCTGCTCCCAAAACCTCCCAGGTGCAATGAATGCTTCCTTGGGATTTATCCCGACAGAGCACAAACCTCAGCGCTGCAGTTGGTGAGCATTGAATGCAGAAAAAAAAACATAATGATTACGTGATGTTAATCATTCTGTTTCAATCACACAAATCAGCACTAAGACGTGCTTGGATTTCTATTCGAACGTCTGATATTTCAAGTAAAATGGGTTTTTTTGTATGTCTTCTTATTCCTAGAGTTTACATTCAATTAAAGGTTAAATGTTTTCCTTCTTTTTATTTTAAATATTTATCTGCTATGCCTTTCCACCTTCCCTTTTTATCCCGTTGAGAAAACTATGTTTGTATTTAGTTTTTCTCTTGAAAAAAGATAACTTTTATAAAAATTACACACAATCTTCTTGTAATGTCGAGCAACGCTCGTATGTCACTATGTTGCGCTTTCTGATGTTGCACAGCACTGACCTGCTTTATGTCACACGCGAGCGTGCCGTGTGCAAATCCGCAAACTCTCGTAGATTTTTGCGCACGACCCTACACCAAATTGGCACGGTGCAAATCATTGTTCCGCGGCCAGGCCGAACGCGCGCACTTCGATCACTCTGGCAACACCGCTGGTCGGTAACACTGGTGCAAAGCATGCGCGAATTGCTTTGTTTCCTACCTTAGCGACCCCCCCTCCCGCACAATCGTTTCGTTATCGTTTGCGCATTGAATTGGGGCTGGGGGAGGCCTGAGAATGTAAAGGGATTGTGGGTTAAAATGATGGTTTGATAAGGGAGACGGATCAATCGAGACGATTGTGTCGGTATTTTTTGTTTTATTTCGTGCAGAGTAAATTACATCAATGATGTTAAAATTGCACACAAACAACATAAACAATCGAGAGCAAACCGGTGATTTGTAGGTGCAGTTTCAGACCATGAAAATCAGAAGTAATGTAGGAAATTATTTATTTTTGTTGTTTTATTTATCGATTACCAAGGACGGGAGGTATACTTCAAATCGACTAAATCATTCAGCTAGCCTACGCTAGGTGGCGCTGCATTATACAATTATGAATAATTTAGTGTAATTATTTAACGAAGTTTGACCATTTTTATGCTATTTTTAAATGGATTTTTGTCTTTCTTAACAATTTATAACGATTCTATTTTCCTCCTTTTTTACTCATTTTTCCATGTAAATCTCAAACTTTTATTTAAAGCTACTAAATTAATGTCTCATTTTTTCTCTGTATGATTATGGTAGTCCGTAAGAGATCGTAGATTGTAAGGTACAATTTAAACCTTCTCATCCAGAAACATACAAAATACAAAGAAAAATCCCACCTCTATGGGCATGAGCCCTGAGCTATGCTGACGCCATTTTCGAATGGCGGAAGCTAAGGTCTATCTTTGACTGTGTGTGTACGGGCAGGTAGTGTGGAGGAATGCACGAGGCTTAGAAAAGCTAGTTAGAAAAGCTAGGCTTAATGCTAGTTGGCTGGATCAGGTGGAATCCAACCAGGAGGATATCATATCCTGCTGTGGAAAAGTAATGGCGAGCTTAATAGACGATTGGCGATGTTGAATAGACGTGCTCGATAGAGCGGGGCCATGGAGAAGAAGATGAAAATTATCCTCCAGCATTGTTATCCTCCAACATCATGACTACATCATGTGTCCTTTGCAGACTTCCTCAACGTATCGTTGCACAAGATTCTAATGGTTTACTCCTTAATGAAGTCAATTTGAAGACACAATAATAAGATCTGGCAGCCATGGCCTGTACGGCCCTCTCTCACGTCAGGTAATGTTCTAGAACGAAGTGATCTCGTCGTAACGTGTCAACAAAGTCGAGAAAGGAGCACTCGGCGTGTCGATCCGATTGCCAAGAAGTACTGCATTTTCGTTGGTTCAGACTCTCCTGCTCCTTAGTGCGTTGGAGTGCGCATCCGTGGTGTGGTTGCTTTCAACAGCACGTCCCCTAGCATCCATCGTGTCTATCCAGCGCAGATTTCCCCGGTTTGGCTTTCGCTCTTAGAGACTTCAGTTCAGTGCAGACTGGCCGTTGTGCACTATTGGGTATTGAATGTCTGAAGCAGCCGTTTGTGGGGGAGATTTCTTGACCATCTTGAGATCGACTCACCAACACTACTTTCCAGACATAATCTATACGTCCCGGACCATTACTTGGCGTAGAAGAACGACGTATCCGTTCCTATGATTTATTTCTAGTTAAATGTCGATAATTGAAAACTGTCTGTTTCGTACCGACTATGTCACGTCTTGCGTTTTTAAATAGAGAGGGCCATTTATAGTCCGTCAAATTAAATAAAAAATAATTAAATTAGTCGGAAGTTCATCGTCAAATAGCGCACAATGTCCGTCGTAATGCTGCGGAGAATTTACGCTCGATAGATTCCAGGCGCGAAAGTGAGCGAGCAGTTTATTGTCACCATATCACATAAGCAAACAATACAGCATCTTAAGCAAACCTTTTGGCTTTTAGGTCTCCAATAGCTTATAGCCATTATATTCGCAATACTTTGTCTTCCATACCTCAACTTGTTGTATGATATCTGTCAATCAGTAGAGGTAGCGGACTAGGTGAGAAGCGGCCACAAGCCTTTTTTGATGTCATTTTTTAAGTCCCGAGAAATACGAATGTAGGCCCAAAGGCTCAAAGTCGCTATAATCCAACGAAAAAACTCTGTAATACAAATTTGTTTATTACTTCAGATGTATCTAGACAGTTTTCAGGTCTAGCACCTAAGACTATCACCTTATAAACTTAAGATAATTTGTATTTTAAGAAGGACACGACAAAGAACTGCATTTTAGTGCACTAAAAATAACCATTTTTCATTAACGTCATAAACCGAGGTTCAATAGATAATTGTAAGCCGACTCGTCTTCCTATTAAAATACATCCAACTGACAGAAGAAAGACAATCCAACAGATTATTTATTAGTTTATTGTCCAATTCATTATTTAATTAATTGCTCTTTAGAGCAAACTAAAGCCAGCTATTTTCACCCGATGTTTTGTACAAAGAACTTTCAGTAGATTACTTTTTTTAAGCTGTATTCTAAACATTCAGAACTCATGCAGCATCAGCCTTTTAAAGCTAATTTCAATTGATTTCAAAAGGTATAGGCGCTCCACCTAAAAAGCTTCCCCAACCTATCACCCGTAACATCTCAACCAGATGGAACTAATTACTTCCAACCCAAGAGCCCTACCATACCAATACTGCCACAGAATTCCCAAAATCCCTTTGCCGAGCGGCTGTATTCCGATGCCTCCCACAGCATTGGAGCACCCTTTCGGTCTCTCCTACTCCCTTCAGAAATAAAAACTTTTCTAACTTACCATCCTTCAAGGGAAAAACAACGAGCAGCGACAGGGTAAAACCACAACGGGAAATTTTCAGAGCGGGGACGGTTTTTGCCACGATGCTGCAAGAAATTGGGACGCGATACAATTGAATTGGACGAGTGCGAAGAAGAAACACATCATTTCCCTGTGTGCTGTGTGTTCGTTCGCGAAGCAAAAGAAACCGCGTTTACCTTCTAGCTTTCCAACACAACAGCCTCATCATCATCATCATCATCGTCGTTGTTGTTGTTGGCCACAGTGGGCCGGGGGATTCGTTTCGGAAGCACTTTCTATAGTGACGCCACGGCGTCCCACGCTCGTTCCGTTTCAATTCGTCCGTAAGATAGAATCTTTCTCGCCTCCCCCTCCCGCGGTGCCCACAAGCATCGACCCGGTGGTAGAGGCCTCGGTTGCTAAACATTTCCTGCTGCTCGTCGCTCTCTCTCTCTCTCTCTCTCTCTCCTCACTCGACTCCGGCTTTCGTTCGTTTTGTTGCTGGCTTTATTGCGCAAGTCATGCTCGGTCCCGTTCGGGCTTCTTCATCGTCGCGTTCATCGTTCAGTTCCGCTGCTCGACCTGGATTTTCTTACTTTGCCCTCAGCGCCACGGGCCGTCTTTCACCGGCGTGATTGTGTCGCGGTGGTGGTTCTTGTGCGTTTCCATGCCGGCCAACACAACGGCCCGCTGATGATGATGATAATGACTGATGAAGAAATCCGGCCCGCTTCGGTAGGCATCAAACCGAACGACAAATACGAAGCTACGATGTCGCATTTCGTGCACGGACGTGAAACGGAAACGAAAGCAGATAAAACACACACAAAAAAATGGTAATAAACGGAAGGGAAATACGAATCTACCACGCCGAAGAAGTCGATGAACTTTTCGGAGAGCGCGCATAATTTCACAAAGGTTTTTTGGGGGTTTTTGGTTTGATTTTAAGTTCCTCAGTATTGTTTCTTTAACTCGTGAGAATTATTAAGCAATGAAATTAAGCTCGTGATACAGATTTTCATGTTGCTTGAATTAAAATATTTTTCACCTTAAAGTGCCAGAAGCACACACGTGCTGCAAAAGCAATACACGTAGCGCCATCTATTGGTTGGGGAAAGAATCATAATCGCTTACAAGTAGGCTGCAATGTGCTTGCAAGCGACCGGAACAATAAACTGTCGTGGGGATGACAAATTGCGACAGCAAAATTTGAAATTCCGTTAATTAAGATATTTTATTTTTGTAACTCATGTGTAACACATTTCAACCTACCTATTGGTTATTACTATAAGCAGCTGCATCGTACGTATTCTTAGAGAAAAAACCATGCTAAATACTAACGTTACGATTCATTTTTAAGACTCCAGGACGCCATAACAAAGGCCTGACAGAATTACTTGCTGGGCATATTGTGAACCAACTCCAAAACCATCCATTTTCGTTTTTGGTCATTTATTCATTATTATGTTATTCTTAGGCATTATGTCAACTCTCCCAAAAAATCATAAAGATCAAAAAAATAACCTTACACGTCTCAGAGGACACCCCGTTAGCAAACGCCCTCATAAGCAACTACATTCTCGATAAGCTCTTGATTCAACCCCGTCACCCGGGATGATAATGAAAAAGCTATTCAAATGACCCAACAAATCGAAATGTAAACAGAATTTAACCATCCATATCTGTCGGAAATTGCAGCAAATGCTAGGTTTTTTCAAGGACGATTATCCAAAACAAAAGCAAAAATAGAGGAAAAACATTCGACCAAAGTACCTCAACTTCAACCAATCAAATTTATGTGAACGTGGAAAATGTTACCGGCTAAAGCGCGCCTAAAGAGCAACTGTTTCCAACGTGACTGACGTTGGTGAAGAGATCGATGCGGATAACTCTTACTAGAGAAATTCTGGATCCTAGCTGAAGACCCTCAATTGCAGGAGAGAAGATTTATGTTTGCTCTCAATGACAAGTGCGAACGATTGCCTTTCGGACGCGAATACTATCTGTCTGAGGAACAGTAGAAAAAAGTCCTTGCAAAACTAACCTTTCGACAAGGTCTTATCGAAAAGAAATTGCAACGATCAGGAATCATAACCTTGAAAAAAGTCGCCAAGGCCAAAAAATGAGATAAAGAATAGTGTACAAACTCTACTCTACAACTCGCATATTTGAATGTCCTGGTCCATACACAAAAATTCCAAGTACTGACAAGTACATTCTCCATACTACACTTCAAACACAACTCTGTTGATTTAAAACGGTTCCCACTTTAATCCGATAATTAGCACCTCATTACACAGTCAAATATTTACACGCCAAGGTTCGCTATTTTCGCTACCAAATCGCTAATGCTCTTATTTACCGCTAATGTCCAGCCTTGCACAATGGATGATAAATCGAGCCAACGAATCCACTCCACTCCACCGCTCAGCATAATTGGCTTATAACGATCAGCTCTCACCGGCCACACACGGACACACAATCGTAATCGTAATCGTAAGCGAAACCCTTCTGACCGGAAAAGTTCAACCCCCCAATGTTGACTTTCAATCACCGGAACCAGACCGCCCGTTCGGACGTCACGAGCAAAGCAGAATCCATTATGATAGTGGTGTGTCGCCGGATAGACTAGCTGACTGGCCAGCGAGCATCTGTCCCGTTTCCCAGCATAAAGTGAAAGTGGACCAGCGGACAGAACGGACCGGATAATTGTTCTGTTTACATTAGTTTGTCACGAATATTCAATTTTCGCTCGAAGCGAAGGATAGTACGGTTTGTTTGCTGTCCGGACTCAACAGTCTCGTTTGACAGCTTGGCCGGATTGTAATCCTAGCGCCTGGCTAGTTCCCGCACTCGGTGACGCTACTCATCTACTCAGCCCCTGATTAATCTTCTGCGGTGTGACGTTAATCGTAAAGGGTTTGGCCGTGTGTTTGCTTACATCCGGAACATAATCTCTCGTCAGGATTCTAGGATCTAGGTTGCAACATGCAAAACTTGACACCCGCCGAACGATTCCCGAGTGTCCGCAGCATGGCAAGACCACCATCAACACCATCGACCGCGCTGGCCGAGGAACCAGCGACTAAGGCGGACCGGGAACAGGAATGCAGTACGCACGAAGCGATGGCAGCAGTCATCTTCATGGGACAAGTGTTTTCGCTCATGCCTATCGCTGGTTACGGTCCGGCAAGTGATCCGCGGAACGTTACGATGCGTTTCCTGTCCGTACGGTTCGTGTACGGATGTGTTACGCTGCTGATAATGTTGACACTCATCGCTATGTTGGGTGCATATACGGCCGAGCAGAGCTCGTTTGGAGTGCAGCAGGCTTGTAAGTTAACGGGTGACATTCCTGAAACACACCCGAAATCCATCACCACCGTTCCGTGTGTTTTTGGCGTTTTTTTTTTTTTATAGCTTCCATGGCGTACTACGCCATTATCGTGTTTTTCATGGTGGAACTCATGCTACTGGCCCGCAACTGGTCCAAAATTATGGGCCGCTGGTACGTGGATGAGTTACCGTTCCGGAGCGCACCTTATCGACCACCAGCCAGTAAGCTTCCGTTCCACCGCAAGGTCCCTCTTATCGCGTTCAGCGTTATGTTTTTAGCGTTTCTCGAGGACACACTTAACTTCCTCTCGGCATACAAACTCAACGAGCTGCACATTCGGTACTGTCCGCATCGTAGTGGCTTTTGGAAGAATTTCTTCCATCGGGAGCATCCGTATGTGTTGCGCGTTATCCCGTACCACGCGGTGCTCGGTTGGACGATCGAGCTGACGATGAGGATCGCCAAGTTTACCTGGCATTATGTGGATGTGTTTATCATCTGTCTCAGTCTCGGGTTGCAGCGTCGGTTTGTACAGTTCAACGAGCGCCTAGAGCGTCTCGATGGACAACCACAATCGCAGACCGTATGGCGTGGGCTGAGGCTTGACTTTGTGCGACTTACAGAGCTGGTCACATTTGTGGACGAGCGCTTCTCGAAGCTAATTCTGTTTAGCTGCGCCAACGATATGTTCTTCATCACGGTGCAGTTGTTCAACAGTTTCGAGTAATACTAGAACACCGCATCTGGGTGACTGTGGTGTAGGATTAAATGTTTGTACCTTATCATTCCCGCCAGCTTGAAACCAACCACCGTGACCACGGTTTACTTCTGGTATTCGCTCGGATTTCTCATCTGTCGCTGCTTTCTCATGCTGTTCGTCGTGTCCTCGATCAGCAGAGCATCGGAACGCCCTCTCGAGACGTTGCGCCGCTTTCCCAGCACAAACTGGAACCTAGATCTGAGACGGCTCTGTGACGCCGTGGCCACATCCGAGAATGCTCTTTCCGGCAAGCGATTCTTCTTCATCCGGAGACCATTGATACTAGCGGTAAGCTTTCTGCGTTGGAAATCTATTTTTTCACACCAGCAGCTTTCTCTGGCCGGTGCTAGATAAGATTGTCCCTTGCTTATCAATCGGGCATGCCGGGCGGACCTGACGCCATGATGCAGCGTTGCACAATGGTAAAGTACCGCTGCGTCATTGACATTACTTGCCTGCTTGCTTAGTGGGTTGATTCACTTGCAAGAAAAATATTCAAGTGCTTACCACGTATGATAAATCAAACTGATTCGTTATCAGTTTGTCGGTCTTTAAGTAGAGTGCAAACAAAAACAAGAATAAAACCGGACTTTGAGGTACTTTACTAGATTACAATCAGCTCTTCTTCCTAGTCGGGTGTGTGTGTTTTATGATAATGCAGGGGTTTTCAGTCTGGAATGCATTTATTGATAGCCTCTAGTGTTGTTTCTCTTCTATTGATTATATTTCTTATCCTCCCCACCCCACAGATGGCCGGTACGATCATTACCTACGAGCTGGTGTTACTAGATCAGGTGAAGAAGATCCCGGACACGACAAAGGATTGCACATTTTAACGAGCCATTTGTCACTCAAGCCGTTCGCATTTTTTCACATTCAACTGTCATTCTCACCCGTGTGTTTGTATCGGCGATCGAGTTAAAACAAAAATAAACAAACCAACAAATGCATTGTACGATACTAGTTCGACCATTTTATAAAGGAAAGAAGCAAAGATGGAATGCCCAGAAACCCGGCTAGGATTTTTTGTTCAAATCTTCCTATTAGTGCTCGATCAGTACCTCGTAGTTCTTGATCGGGATCTCACTGCCACCGTACGGAATGTAGAGCGTCTGGTGGCTTGGATGAATTTTGCCCGGTGTTAAGCTGCCCATATAGTGCGTCCGGCCAATGTACAACGCCTCGCCAGTTGTGGTCCGTCCGCCAAAGACGGCATTCGGTGGTACGCTACCGAATCCGGATGGTACCCAGGACACGTTACCGCCGACCAGCACTTCGAACGAGTGTTTGGGAATTTCCTGTCCATTGTGGCAAACGTACGCAATCTGCTTGGTCGGCAGCACCTTCGCCGGGAGCTGATCACCCTCGTGGTACGCACGGCCCACGTAGATGGGTGAGCTGTCCGAGTCGTGTCCGGCCAGAATTGCGTTCGGGGGCATCGGTGCATGTGCCGAGCAGTGTTGCCAGTTCGCTATAATACGGAGGCGATGAATTAGGGAGATTGTCTTCGAATGTGTGATCTTGGGAAATGCCGGTACTTACAGCGCTGCTGTCCAACGAGAACTTCATAGGACAGGAAGCTTTGTTCTGCACCGTTAAACGGAATGTAAAGACATCCATGGGACCGGTGGATCTTGCCCGGTGTCAGGCTGCCCTCGTGATGTGTACGTCCAACGTACAGCTGCTCACCGGTGGTTGTACTACCGGCCAGTACGGCACCCGCCGGCACATGTCCATTTCCACTACCAACCCAGGTGAATCCGGTGCCCGTAAGGACCTAATTTAAGGTTAAATTAAATTGCATGAACAAACTAATTTCTTCTTCTAAACTACGCCACTGGCGAGATACTGTACCTCAAAGTGTGACTTAAATATCTCCATACCATTGTGCGAGACATAAGCCGCCTGCTTGGATGGAATCACCTTCGCTGGCAGCTGGTCGCCCTCATGGTACGCCCGTCCGACGTAAATCGGCGAACCGTCCTGGTCATTTCCGGCGTACACCGCTGCCGGCGGAATGCCCTGGTGTGAGGTCCATGGAATCCAGTTAAATCCTGCCAATCAAATCCAACCGAAACGATAAGAGATTCCGCCTGTGATCGATTTATGCGGTGTTTTTGTTCATTTTTCCACCCCTCGTTAACCATTTGCCAGAAGCGTCAGATAAGAAATCGATGGGGCGTTGGTGAGACCGATTGCAGACACCTTGTGTTTTATCGTTTTTTTGCGCAAAGATAACGAACCTTCTGGTCGTTTTTCTGGTACTTGAGTTACGTGACTACATGGTGCACTTAGGAGAATTGTGTTTGCATGCTTCTGTTGCACAGGAATTCTACCAAAGTAATGCACAAATTCGTCGCCAGGTTGTTTGTACAGATGATTTAGGCTTCTCAACGCTGATCGAACACAAAAACTGCTGCACCTTACCTGTGTTCATTTTGCACCTTACGTTAGCTCAAAATAGACTAACAAAATAAAATATCCAACAAGTGTACCGGAACAACACAGGGCTTGTACGAGCTCGGAACCTGTTGCGGTCGTGTTTCGCTTGTGACTAACTCTTCGGGGCGGTGTGTTGCTGGACAAGTAAAATAAATACAGCACACTGATAAGCTTGGGGCTGATATCGGAAAGCTACCTCCAACACAATGGCATTTTATAACCCAGCAGACACACCGAAATACGTCCATTTACACCACCACGAGCACACATATTGCTTGAAAGGTTTGCTAACCGGCCGGAAGGCGTACCGAGAGCAGGAAAAGTAGATGCAACTGATCAAATTTTGTCACCAACCCGCACCATGGTACACTGTTATCGTCTTATCGGTTGAAAAATGATTCATACTGCACAGACAGTGCGTACATCACTCACGACTCAACTCGATATTATGATTCATCGCCAGTATTGATGATGAGAGTATGGAAATGGAAAGTTGAGCTGTGAGCCACGCAAAACAGATAATGTAGGAACGGTAACGGTATTGGTGTAAATAAAGGCATCTATCATACTGCTGCGAATTAATCTTTTTGAACATATTCTAAATGACTTGACTGAAAGATTGTTAATGTAAACGTGTAAGTTTTCACACTCATTTTTATAATGTGCGATGGTAATGGTTTGGTAATGTCTTATCGAGTGATCGATAAGGGACGGAAGTTGGTATGCTATTTATATGATGCCGGTGCTTGTCGCTTTTTGCAAGAGAAGCATACATGATAAGAGTATCTGGTTTTATTTTATTACCGAATGCCTTTTTTTATTTTTGTCCTTATTTACCACCTAGACCTCCCGCCTAGCTTAGCTACTAATCAGTTATCTGTGTGAAGAGAGTTTGTGTGAGTATGTCCGGTTACCGATGCGATAGTGGCGTTAAGATCTAATCCAGAGCCGTTTCCTCGTCGTTGAGGACTAACTATCGAACTACGTAAGATCTTACTAAGTAGTAACCATTGAAATGCCCAGCTAGCAAGTCGTTAGGCCAAGAAGATGATGACTATGAAGAAGAAGAAGAAGAAGAAGAAGAAGAAGAAGAAGACGAAGAAATATGTTAATTAACACTTACTTACTTACCAGACGCTACAACCGCTTTGCGGTCTTGGCCTGCCGTAGCAGAAGCTGGAACCGCTCACGGAACCGCCAATCCATTATCGCGGCCTTGATGGCGGATGATTCCACGCCATAGTGCCTGGCGAACCTAATTCGCTGCCCGACGGTAAGGTCGTCATACAGTTCATACAGCTCGTCGTTGTAGCGTTGTAGAGGGTTTCGTCTGTTTTGGACAGGGTCCATGTCTCAGAGGCCCAGCTTCAACCAACGCGACAGATTTTTTGAGGTGAAATGTTTCCTCAGGCTGTAGAATTACCGGCTGGCCGCCAGCATCCTAGCGCGCAACTCCGTCTCAATGCTGTTTTTGGTGTTGACTTTTGACCCGAGACAGGTGAAGTTTTGGATGACTTCAAAATTGCGGCCACCTATTCGTACATCACCCCGGCGCGTAGTTCCGGATTTCTTAGCAGGACCGCTGATGGAGCCACCATCAATTTGGTCTTTGCCTCGTTAATCTGCAACCCGAGGTTTTCTGCCTTTTCTGCCTGAACATTTCTATTCTTTATATTTGTATCACATGCTTCCTCGAGAAAGCTACAGAGTCCGTCGTCTAAATAAATAAAATTAGAAGAAAGATTAATATTTTTTAAAATTCCTATTCTTGAATATTCTATTTGAAACACAAAATTTATTAAAATAAAAATCGTTTGTTCAGCATTATAAATTGTGTTATGCTGCTGTTTTACTTTGAAAAAAAATCGGTAATGAATTCTCACATTTTAATTGTTCGAGCGTTATATATTAATCATATTTGCTGTTCATACTTATACACTCTACACACTCTATAAACTTTTCGTTTGCCTAGAAACTTTTCAAACGGTCTCCAACGAACATTCCACTCATCTCACCAATACCATTGTCGAAGCCACCTCCCCAAACAAAACACCATGCGTCCGCTCGCGTTCAGCACCACGTGCTCGCTCGGCTAACGCACGAAGGCGTAATGGCGCTTCGGCTTTGGCCACCGCTTCGCTTCAAGGTGGGGAAAGCAAGTTCAAGTTCAGAGCAAGTGTCATTACAAACGGTTAGCGTGTGATGCTCCATCGTACATCAAATCATGTTTTTTGCTAATGAATTTATTATGGATTAAGGTTGCAAAACAACTGTTTAATTTGATTGATACGTTTTTTTTGCGCAATCTGTTAACTTTTTTGGTTAAATTACTGTAGTAAAATATTTTTATCGACTTGATGATTAATGTAAATTACAAAGACTAATATAAATTGACGTATAAAGCCTCAAAGCCAGAGAAAAAGTAAGTGCTTGCTAGCCAAGGAAATATCCATATGTGATCCGATACCGGAATGTCCGAATAAGTTAGTTTTGTGTTATATTGCTTTATAAAAATCACTAACATAGCTCTATAAAAAACTGTATCCTTTTCACAATTCGCAATATTTTGTTTAAAAACATTTCCCGTTTTTCAAAAACTGATTCGTTAGGGTAATTTTTATGCAAAATCTATACTCATTTTTGTCGGCTACTTCCATACCACACAAGTAATCTTCTTTTTTTAATAAACAAGGTAAAATTAATTATAAGAACATTCTAGGTGCAGTAGTGCAACCAATGCCAACATTTGCTTTCCTCCAAAAAAAAGTCAAGGCCTTTGAAACCGCACTACACTCAGCCGCACGACGATCAGCAATTGAACTTTTGTTTGTAGACAATTCCAAAACGCAAACAAAACTCAAACACAACCTCAAATTAAATGTGCGCACCCCACGCGGCGCCGAATATCCAAAGCACGCGCTCACCGTGCCCACCACTTCGTTTGTGGTGTTATCCTTTAAATCGTTCCGATCGATCGGATGAAAGAAATCTCCTTACCAAGAGACCGCGAGATTACTCGATCGTGCAGCTCATTGGTAAGCAGTTCCATACCGTGCGAGCGCGTGTGCGGCTGTGTGGTTCGCTCATGTGTAAACATTTTAATTTGCGTCCAACGTGACGTGCGCCCAGTGCGGTGAAGTTCCAACCGACTTCCGGGGGGCTCGGACCAACGCTTGGGCACCCCCCCCCCCCCCCCCCCCGCTCGAGCACCGTGGCCGGGCGTGGACAATTAGTGTAATTTTTATTCCTTTCTCAGCTCCCTATGATTACAATACGTATTATCTCGCTCCAACAAACCGGTGACCTCTGAACCGACCAGTTTGCTCTGTTTGGTGAGCATCGGCCGGGAGCTCGATCCTCGATGAGGGGTGAGAGCGAGCGAGCTAAGAACGATCGCTCTTGGGGGTTTCGCATTGAAATTGTGTGTCTTGTGAGGTGCGTATATGAGGCACCAAGCGCGAACGCAACATCAGCATTCTGTTCTCGATCGTTGCCGGCGACAGTTAGGTTGTTTGTGAATGCGCGCGCGCGCGAGTTCGACTTCTTCGACCGCAGTGTAGATCCGCTTATCAGGTTGGTGAGCTAGTAATTGTGGTAGTTTTGTGAGGATACATAAATAATTTATAATATTGCCAACATTGCGATCCTCGTGCGGTGGATGGATGATGTTCGGTTTGGTTGAGTTGACTTGATCGAATATTACTTGGGCAATTTTGAAGTGTAACGGTTCCAATCAATTACCCAGAAGAAGTGCCGAGTTATAAGTGATATTTTAAAGTGACACAAATTAATTAAAGAATTGCATTTTTTTCCTTGTAGAACACACAGTTAGACAGTTATTATCGTGGCCTTGAAAAGTGTTTTAAAGTTTTATAATTTATTCAAAATATTTTTATGCTAATTTACTTTTAAAAAAAGGTAAGTGATAGCAAAACAAACGGAAGTGTTCAGCATAGAATTGTGTTGTGTACCAAGTGGGAAATCTACGTCAAAAACAAATCAAATTACGCCTTAAAGTGACACTATTTAGGTGTGAAAATAAAATGATTAATAGACTCCGTTCGGTTGAGGCAAAACACCTGCAAGTTGACATCAATCCATCATAATTCGCATCCTGCAAACAATCTAGACCAAACAATTCACGCACACACACGCGCGCGTTATTAGATTTAGCTTTAATCCAGCACCGCCAAAAACCACAAACCTCACTCGGACATCTTCAAGGTTTTGTTTATTGCAGCAAGTTTTTTTTTTCTTTGCTCACCACTAATCTTTGCAAATCATTTTTTGAAAAGCTCTAAACAATCTCGCACATTTCATTATCACTGTGCTAAAGAGCTAAGCCGTACACCGTGCCAACTGCCATAAATCAACCAGACGAAAAATTCTCAATGACAGCAGATGTGTTGCGATTCCAACATTGTTCTACATCGTACATTAACACACAACGAGAACGTGTTTGTCTGTGGCCGTTTGTTGCCCGCCCAGTGCGTGGGATTAGATCCTCAATTGTCAAGAACTCCAGACGTGCAAGACAAGCAAATCTTCCACTTCAAACGCCACCAAAGCGTTTTACCGCACACAGCTCAAGCTAGTGTCTCAACAAACTCCAACTGACGCAACCCCTCGGGATACTAGCGGAGCACAAGAACCTTACCTTTGTGCTTTGGAAGATAATCTTTCGATTCGGATAATTCCTTCGGACGCGTTCAAGTACCTTCAAATCTCATGCCCGATGACAGCTGTTGCGTCAGGTGCTTCAACAATTGCAAATAAATGCTCAAACCAGTGTGCCGAGGATGATGACGATGATGATGATGCTGATTCTAAAAATAATGCCGAAAAAGACAAGAAACCCGATTCTTGCGAGGAATTAAAATGATATGCTAAAATTCACTCTTCCAAGACGCAGCGAAAGAATTCTTCCCCCCCTGCAAGCCATCCTCTGTCATCGCACTTTGTTTTACGTATCCTGACGATGCGCGACTGCATTTACCCTCTTCAGCAAGATAAAAACTCATCTGTTCCATTCCTAATGGGTCCATTTAATTGCAGCCAGGTACTTTAAACTGTGCGGACACTTCCGCATTGGGCTGCGAGTTTCCCCTCCCCGAACCGTAAATATGACTACCGGCGATACCTCTCTTGCTGATAAAAGCAAACAAGTTCAAGGGCTTCCCTGGCGGTAACGACGCCACATCAACAGCGAGGGAACTTTGTCACCATGGGTCCGCAAATGACATGTTTTTCGGATAGAAGTCACAATTGACATTGCGCTTGTTGTCCGGTCAATGGTCGTAAAATGGACGTGTGTTTTCCCACGGACTTCTTGACCCCTAGCATAGGCAGGTTCCGGCAGGCAGAGGAATAGCTCGGAAAGCTTGTTTTCATTGGAACGAACCGTACAGAAGGTGTCGTTTAATGATGGATCTCGGGCTTGGCTCTATCTTGCACCCATCAGGTTAACAGGTGAAACACTAAAAATCATACCCACACACACACATACAAAGGCACAAATTCGTGTGTGTGTCCGGGTGGGGTGCAATTAAAATTGCCCTCCGTTCTAGGGTTGGCAAACTAGACGCGATTGATTATACGCTGCGCGGCGGAATCGATTAATGCACAGAGGCCTGGTCTGATATGAAACGAGAGCGAAAGGAATGACGAGAGGGGAGGGCAAAGAGTACGTCGGTACATGAACAAAATATTACGCGATCGGGCGGCAAGTATGATGGGAGCAACTGTGAAATAAGGCCATCCAGGTGGAATGGGATCAACCTGCAATCAGTGCTCCGCAGGGAGAGCTGAGCGAGAATCCGATTAATTTGAGGTATAAAGAGGGTAATCGGGATGTAAATGAAGTTTTTTATTTAGCTTTGAGGGTGCTTAGATGCCCGAGCTAATCGGAATTGACGTTGTATAATCGTTCAAAGTAGAAAATTGTGTAGTAACAGCAAGAGTTAGAATGCAATGGAACAGAATTAATATTTTTGGAACATCTTTTTCAACCATTTAATGGCATTTGCAATTCACTAAGGGGAAATTGGCAAATGCGATTATTTAATTTTGAAAGCAGCTTTGATTTAAAGAAGCAGCAGAATTGCCAATTTTAACTAATTGAATGCAAGCTTCCACGATATGATTGCTTTATGAAGATTGCAGTATTCCCCTATCCACTCAAAGAAATTCACTGAATGAGCTCCATCATTTGGAACGATACCCTGTAATACTTGTAATACGGGAAAATTATGTCAAACGTGATTAATTAAAAATGAAAGCACAGCACTTATCCGAAGCTACAATACTAGATCTCCTCTGTGCATACGGACCATCTGAAAAGACTTTACGGGCTAGATTGGCTAAACTTATTATGTCTAGTCCACTCATGGAGCCTGGCGAAGTTAAATTGCTGTTCAATAGTTAAGCTACAATTCCCAGAGGTCGTTAATGAGGTGACATCTTAAGGATTCTTCCAGGCTTAATGATCTTTTAGGTCACGCCGGCCATCTTTTTGGCTTGCTAGACTTCCTGATAACCCTCCCTGTGCATGTATAACCCTGTAATCCTCACTACAGGGGATCGGTACGGTTGATATTGGAACCTTAGTCCTGCTGTGCGAAGAACGGCGCCGTTGTCGCCTCCACCAATGATGACCAATGAGGCCTGATGTGAAATACTCTTCCTAGGATACTCATTAAGCATATCTTTACGTTTAACTTTGTTGTTCTGGTTAAGCTTCTGGTACATTTAAGAGCCTAAAATAAACTTTGGCTAATACTGATAGAGGCTTATTAAAGAAGCATGTGTTCCTTTGGACAATATACAGTGCCAAATTGATAAAAAACACAATAACGAAGGATGATTACTTTTAAGTTGACGGAAAGCTACTGCTTTATTTGGCTCACAAGAGAGATTATAGGCCTGTTTCTCTCTTACAAACGGATAAGCCTCAAGACAAGCTTGTCAATACGAACGGAAAATAAATTGGCATTATGACACCATTCTTGTGACAGACAAATTTCGTTAAGCAATTTTTTTTTTTCGTTAAATCTTCAAAATCAACCTGTCAAAGTGATGAAACCAACAGAAACAAAACGAAAAGTGTAAACAACTGTTCTTGTTTAGAAGATATTTTGTGGAACTTACCAATCAAGCATGAGTTTTACCTGTAAAACTTTTGTGTCAAACCTCTTTCATATGTTCTCGAGGTTGTTTTTTTTTTCAGATTTAAGAAAAATTTTCGTGTATCGAAGGAAGTTTTCCTCGTTATTCGTTATGAGATTGAGTCAATGTTTCCGCCTGTAGGGGCAAAAGGATGCACGCCAAAAGAAATGTTGGCTACGGTTTCTTCCGGAGGGGAGTTACCAAAACCGGGAGGGATTTCAATAAAGCAATTGCTCAACCAACTTTCTCCGCGGCATTTTTTACACACAAGTGTTTAAATACTTTTTGGAAGAAACGTTGGCGTTCAAATACATTTCAATAAAAATGGAACCAAATGAGCAGCAAGATGCCTGACGATATTTTTTTTCTCCCGTAGTGTCATCCCTGGCTTTCTGAATTACAATGCACACATTTTGATTGGAACTGCACAAGAAAACGAACTGGAAACACACAGGAACGAGTGAGTTTGGCGCCTTTCCGTTTCGAATAGCTGACGGAAAACAGTTTGACAAATACGAGTCTCCGTTTGTGTTAGAGAATACAAATTCTTGACAGTGTACTTGTAAGTTTGCCTTTCGTTAAGTTTTTTTTTCCAACACACAAACGGCTGTCATAATTCGAATCTTCCGTTTTTGACAACTTGTCTTCACAATTTGTGTGTGATAATCAGGCCTTGTATCGAAGCAGCCCGGTGGTGTAGGTGACAGCGACGTCGGCCTTCAAACGGCAGGACCGTGGTTCAAATCCGATTCCGGACCGTCCCCTCGTAGTGGGGATTGATTATCCAACTACGTGGTATCGGCAAGTCTAGTCAGCCATCTGATGGCCGGCGTGAGCTTAAAAGGTCTTTTATCCAAGAAGAAGAAGAAGACGAAGAGAATATAATATTTAATCAAATTTGAAATCAACCGTATAACTTAAACAGTATAAAAACCCAAAACATCCAATAATGCAATCGAATCCAACCAATTTCTTTTGCACAAATCCTTTTAACTGAATAAACTTTAGTAAAAACATTTTAAAAGGAAATAAATTACAATCGACAGGCGTAATAATTACCAAGACACAAATAAGGCATTCAATTATTGACAAAACATACTGAAACAATGTTCAAATCCGTTCGTAAAGCTCAAATATTTGTATAGTATTCGAAGCCCTTCTCAATATAATAGGCTGTTTTGTTATCATTCAAGCAAACGGTTCCCAATTCACTCTGTTATCTCGCCTAAGTCGCTTTTACATCTCTGTTAAAACGTCACATTCGAAGCCACGGTAGCGGAATAGTTAACACGTGCTTGTTAATTCCTTCTATCAACGAACATGCACAACCATTTCCTCATCATGCCGGAAAGAACCGATCGGTACCTCGTGGTGTGAGGTACAATTGCTCAATTGAATCCGTGAGCACACAAGCTGAATTGCAGTTTTTTTTTTTGCAAATAAAAACACTGTTACACGGATGGCGCCTCGTTTGCCCGGCACAGCGAGAATCGAAACGCGGAATTATTACTTTCACCTTGACCGAATCGTCAATCAATTATCGGTGCGTTGAGTTTTTGGTTCAATTTTGTTTCTGCTTGGCAATTAAAATTTAAATTACTGCTCAGCAAACAAGTGATCAATAATTGGTTTTTTGGTGAATTTTCGTGGTACCGTAGATTCCGCGCACTTCCCGCAGCGATAAGTGCAACCGATGCCATTTACAGTCCGCGCTACCGGAAGTACAGCGCGTCTTCTTCACACTTGCACTCTCGGTGGAGCAAACATTTGAATACGGTAACGGGTAGTTACGAGTGGTCATTGTCAAGGTTGCGGTCATAAAAATAACATCAAACAAACAGCTTCATTCAAGACGGTTATCCCGCATCGGTTAACCGTAAAAGATCGGTTGTCCCACGAAGGATCGTTCGGTTTTTATTGCAGTTACATAAAACTCCTAAACAAAACTTAGCGTTTGTTTGGTTTGGAAACAGTTCCTTCTGTCGGTTGTCTTAAGGAAGGCCCGGTTAAGGTCGAGGAAGTGCCCGTTTTTGGGTAATCCCTACGAGCGGGGCCAACGATCGGTTGTGTAGATCGAATAGGCGAAAATATTTCACAGCCTTGAGCGGCGAACCAAGTGACAATTTTAATGTGTACACGCAAGTGTGTCGTAAACCGTTCGACTGGCGGGTCCTCCTCGTCATCGTTTACCGGTGTAACGGCGTACACGCGAACGAGCAATAATTATTCTCGTCGGAGGATGCAAGAAGATGTGCATCGTCTCTACCGGGAGCGAACGATGGCTCCCACAATATCCCACAGTAAGGTAGCTGCACTACTGGGCAATAATTCATGCACCGATAATTATATGTTTTTCTTCACACACTTACATGCGTGTACTCTCAGTCACGGTCAAGGTCGTTGTTCGGTCGACTCCGGCTTGCCGACTGCGAACGGCAAGAAGCCTTATAATTAAATTCTACATCAATCAGAGCGATTGAATAACTTTGAATTTCTACTTTTCTTATGCAATATTTTGTCCCTTGCTTTGATCGCTGTTTATGGAAAACATTGATCGTTATGTTTTAAAAATATTAAGTAATATTTCATTACATCAAAATGGAAGAGATCCGTAACGTTTGACGTCACGTTTGTTCGAGTGATTTCAATGCTTGCGTCAAAAGAACAAATACCTGAGAACCGAAATCGATCGATCAAATCGGATGAATTGTTTCTACAAATCCTACACAACACGCAAACAGGTTTCAATTTCACATTCCAGTGCGATTTGGAATTATTTACTTCGCTCTTTTTGGTGCTTAGAAGCTTACTCGGTTTGACACATCGATTGCGATCAAAACACGTTAAAATGTTATTCATTTGAATGCCATAATTTATTGCAAAAATATTTAAAATTTCTGAGTTTTCATTCACAAAGGGCTCATATTAGGGCTGCTTAACTTTCACTTACTATTAAACCGTTGTTTTTCGTGGCTTCTCGTTCTTGCTCGTAGGTTCGAAGAAACAGTGAGAAGTAATTGTTCGAAAAACCTTTTTCAAACGTACGACGCGCCGTAATCGGTACAGCAGTAGTACTGCTGGTTCGTACTGCTAACATTCCTTTCTTCTTCTTCTTCTTGGCCTGCTCAGGATTGAGCACGTCGTGTCGACATGGCCAGGTCTCCCATTAGTTTCCAGGAAACTCTTTCTAGGGCTGCAGCTGCAGCTGCAGAACTCCTCTACCACCTCTAGATCATCGCCGTCAACTGATACTCTGCTTCCGAGTCGGGCTCTATCACGGTCAGACCCTCCAAAAAGCAGGTATTTTGTCTTCGTCGCATTGATCCTCAATCCAATTCTATTGGCCTCCATCCGATGATATCGATGTCATCCACGAAGCCAAGGAATTGGAGAGATCGGATGAAAAGCCATAGTGACCCTTAACAGCCGTACCAGCTTCCCAGGGAATCCGTACTGCTGCATGGTGTTCCATAGTACGGTCCCATCTATGGTATCGTAGGCCGCCTTGAAGTCAATGAACAGGTGGTGCGTAGGGATCTGGTGCTCCCGGCATTTTTGGAGGATCTGCCGTAGAGTAAAGATTTGGTCGGTTGTCGATTTGCCTCCAACAAATCCAGCTTGGTAGCTTCCGACGAAATCTGTAGCAAGGGGCTCTAGTCTGCAGAAGAGTATTCGGGACAGGATCTTATAGACAGCATTCAGAACTGTGATGGCTCGGATGTTAGCACAGTCCCCCCTGTCGCCCGTTTAGTACACCGGGTGTATGACACCCAGTTTCCATTCGTCCAGTAGTTCTTCCTGATCCCAAATCTTAACAATCAGCTGAAGCATGATGGCGGAAATCCTCTCCGGACTCATCTTGAACAATTCAGCCATCAGCCCATCGCTGCCAGCTGATTTGTTGCTTCCACCTATTGATCACCTCTCGCTCGTCCGACAGGTTTCCTCGCTACGGCACATAGCGATCATGGGAGTAAAAACGCCCCGTTTTCCCCCGACTGGGATAACTGCTGCATCAGTTGCTCGTCCGACTCTTCGAAACTCCGCTTCTTGTCCTGGAAGAGCCGGATCTGCTGCCTCCTCAGTCGTCTGTAGTGCTCCACGTTCTGCCGGCTCTCGCGCTGGAGCATGCGGGTACGCGCTGCGATCTTCTCGGATAGTGCTCGCCTGCACTCATCATCAAACCATTTCTTCCTCTGGTTACGTGTCACGCGGCTAATTGTTCGCTCGGCTGTGTTGCTGATGGCTTGCTCCACATCAGCTTGCCACAGCCGATCTATAGTGAGCCTTGGGGTAGGCTGAAAGCGCAGCTTATTGGCGACGCAGGGTTTTTGGCGCAACTTAACCATAACCAAGAAATGATCTGAGTCGACGTTTCCTCCTCTATAGGTCCTCACGTCGATAATATCCGAGAAGTGCCTTCCATCGATAAGAACGTGGTCAATCTGGGAATATGTCTGCTGTGGTGATCTCCAGGTGTAACTGAAGCGAGATGCGTGCTGGAAGAAGGTACAGCGAATGGTCATGTGCTTGGAAGAGGCGAAGTTCACGAGCCGAAGCCCGTTGTCGTTCGTCAGCTGGTGGGCACTGAAACTTCCTATCGTGGGTTTAAATACCTCCTCCCGTCCGACCTGAGCGTTAAAATCTCCGATGACAATCTTAACGTCGTGTTGTGGGCAGTGGTCGTACTCCCTCTCCAACTGCGTATAAAAACGGTCTTTATCGTATAAAGCGGTGGTTCCAAGGTGCGGACTGTACACATTGATACTGCTCAGATTGAAGAACCTTCCGTGGATGCTCAACCTGCACATCCTTTCATTGATCGACCACCACCCGATCACTCGCTTTCGCATCTCACCTATCAGGAACGCCGTAACGAGTTCATGCTTTTCTCCACCGCTTTGGTAGACCATGCAATCACTGCGGTAGGGACGCTCTGTTTCTCCTTTCCAGCGCACCTCCTGAAGTGCTACTACTCCGAAGCCGCGGGCCCTCACTTCGTCCGAAAGAATGTGGGTACTTCCGGGTGATGTGAGGAATCTGCAGTTCCATGTCCCTAGTTTCCAATCGTAGTCCTTATTCCGTGGCGTGAGTCTGTTTCTATTGATCCGATTCGAAATTTCTTGCTTTCCTTTCGTTGCAATGGTATTGGGGGCGGCTTGCAAGGCCTCTCCCCCAACCCCTTGTCTCGTCGGAGGGCCTACGCATACTAGCTGATTAAAGTTCCGTAGGATGCCAGGACAGAACATTCCTTTAGTAGTATCATTAACTACCAAAGAAACCTGACCGCGAGGGATTCCCTTTCTTCCAGACTCGCTTCTAACCGTCTCCAATTCAAAACAGTCCTACCTGCTGTGCTTCTCGAGCCCCCGAACCAACCGAACGATGACGCTTAACCGAGATTATCGTCACCACACCGAATCGCACCGAATGGTAGGAATGGTTGGTGACGTGCCTCGAGTGTAGACATTGTTTTATGCATGCAAAAGCAACAAGCCATCATCCGCACTAAACCCAGCCGGTGGGACGGATTAATTTTGCATCAAGCCGGCGCACGTTCTGCTGTGTGCATCATCACCATCATCATCCGCCCAGTACAAACATCGTGTCTCATGATTTATGGGCGGATTGCGAGTGTCCTCGCGTCAGGCGAACTTTGAATCTCGCTTAACATTCACCAAACACACCACGAGGATGGGCAGTAAATACCATAACGGTGATATTTGTGTGTATTCTAGTGGAATATCCTAACATCAGTTGAACTGCCCGAGGTAACACAATGGTAGAACTTCCGGTACAGTGCAGTACAAGGAGTAGATTTATGTCACACGCATCCACTATAAACAAACGTCCAAATAGTCCAAAGGGAAAGAAAAACGGTGAAAAGCGAGAGATCAGTGGAAGGAATGTGACGTAAATGGGATAAAATATCAGCCACGCTTCAATGCCTGGTCCCACCAAAGCTTCCTTCCCCTTAATAGGGCAGTAAACAATGCCGGGAACCCAGCCTTGCGCTGCAGGCTGCAATCTAAGGCCTGGTAGTCGTGTGCATGGTGCATCATCGACACCGTTGCACACGTACACCTTGACGGGTCCGGTTTACAACTCGATATGGATTGATCGGAGAATGTAGTTCAAAGTCAATGAATTGATAAGCTCTTGGAATGTTCAAAAGGGGGTGTTTTGTGCATCTGATAGCATATTATTTAAGTTGGGACAAAACTTAAGCAAGCTTTATTAAGAAAAGCCTCTCTTTTTTCCGATAAAAAAAACCAATTTAAATCTTGTTCAAAAATTCCAAACACTTACATTTCCCATTGCTAATACTGCAACATCCTTCTCGCGGTGATTGTAGCGTGCAATTAATGTTAGACCCTGATCTTACCATACCAGCGTGCAGTAAATAATGTTAGAAGTTCTCAGTCTGTGACGCGTTACGCTCGAGAATGGTTGGGTTCGGTCCGCATCCCAACAGGGTCGTACTTCACGCACCGTACTAAACACAACGAGCAATGTATTTACCTCATTGTAATGTAAGTGTCAGCAAATAGACATAAAGAAGGTAGCATCAATTACACTTAACCGCCCGAGTATGTGTCCGTCGCGTGTGATAAGTGATGAAATGTGTTTGTCTTGTGATTATCTTGCTACTGACAGTGAGCATGCATTAAGGCAACCCTGGGTGACGACACCAAAGAAGCGCCCCGGGCGCGTGTAAAAAATAGCGAAACGCCTTTAATGAACACGTATCGTAATCAATTCATCATATCACGCGAAAACAGTACAATATTATTTTTACCGTGTCTTAATAAACTCGCGAGAGAAATGGGCATCCCTTCCGGTGGGGAAATTGCAAGCTGAAACCGCTCAAGGTTCAGGTTCAAGCCGATTAATGCCCAGCCCGGAGGCAAAAGGTGAACGATGATCGCACGGGCAACCCCTAATGGGGCTAATGAACTGTTGTGTTGTTTGTTGGTAGCTTGATCGAGAAGAACAAGCTCCTCAGCCGGAAACAGTCCTCGCACGTAGTTCTGTGGCGAATTAGTAATGCTCAGTGAGTGAAATGATAATCCTTTGTTGAGCGATTGGAGACAATTTTATTGTTGCCCTTTTGTGACTGTGACGATGATCGATGTGATCCACGCTTTTCGGGATGAAGTTTAAGAACAAGAATTCAACGTGACCTTAATGTTTGGAAGCTAGCTATAATAGCAAACGATCAAAGTCTGCTGATGCGAACCAGAAGAATCCAAATATGGTTAATAACGATACCTCTCATCCAGATAATGCATGCAACCCCATGAATAATAGTATGGACATAAAATGAAATAAAATAAACCATTCGCCCTAGTGCAGGCGCATGATCGTGTCCTTCAGTAGAAGACATACAGTTATTCCGAGAATCCAGTCCCTGCTGGACATTCCACCTTTCCTACCGGTGGTGCTTTCTCGCACATCTTCCACCGCTGGGCAGAAGCTCTGAAAGCACGCAATGGAATGTACTTCAACACATTTATCAACGCGTTTGCAGACGGGCAGAAGAACCGCACAGACAGGAAGTGGCTTCTGGAGATATTTTACCGCACCGGGATCACGATCGAAGAAATGGCGTCCGCCCGCCCGACACTGCTGCACTGCTCATCGGGTTCAATATGCTTTATGGGGTCATCTGACAACTGTGCCGTGAAATCACGATTTTTCCCATTGATTTTGTGGCATTGAACTTCGACCGGGTATAACCTTAGCAGGGGATTGATGTTCAATTGCAACGTGGAGCCTGTGTGTTTTTATTTATTTTCAGTATGGAAAAGCTTTTCGAACAACAAGCAAACAAGCTTTTCATGTAAATATTTCAATTCGTGCCCCTTCTTAACTGATCAATTGAAGCAGCTAGAGCACACCTATTAAATCTAGCTTGCAAAACGGTCACATACTTAGGGCCCCGTGGTTGTTTGACATTCCGAATTTATCATTCCGCCGGGGTAGATTGTTTGACTAGCGGCATGATAGGAATTAATGCTTTTTGATAGGAATTAATGCATTGTCCCCGCTAGACCAGTAATATCGCGAGCTACTTGTCATCACTACGAGGGGTAAACCCGAATGCAGCAGCATCTGTGGGCGGTCTTGCAGGCTTGGCTGGTCGGTGTCGGTGTGCGAGTGCGACGACGACGATCGTGGCATACCGCGAATACGTACGCTCTTCATCCGCCAAACGGAAACGTGCCTTCGAAAGCTGTGAGCATCGGTTGTTGAATATTTCACAGCAATTCAAGGTAAAACGGTATGCTTCAGACACGCTTCGTTAAAGTCTCGTCTATTATTAGACTACAAAAACAAGCGCCGATGAATGTGTATTAGAACTCGTTGAAGAATAAATGCATATATGAAGGAAATATGAATGTGATGCTTACAAACCCTGTGAAGCATTTAATGCTCTGAAGAGAAATAGTTCTTTTATTGGCTGCTGACTTGGCTTGAAATGGTGCCCAGACACATATAAGGTATTTTTATGAATAATTTTGTGTGCCAGACTCATGTCCAAAGACACTTAAAGACGTGTTAAAATGCAATGTTTTTTCTTCATTTTAGTGTACAATGATTTGTACTATTTCTACTTCTTGGCTTAACGACCTTTTCTATAGGACACGACGGTCATCTAATGGCTAACTAGACATTTTGATAGCACGTAGTAAGATAGCAATTCCTCACTACCGTGAAGCGATCTGGAGGAGTTTTGAACCCTGGTCCTGTCGTGTAAAGAGGCCTCTCTACCACCGGATCGCCTGAATTAACACATATACACACCATAAACATACGAAAGTTTGTTTAAATTCACCTTCTGCCTATCAATTGCTTGACTTAAACAACTCATATCCAGTCAGAGACAACAGTCTGAAGCGACGGTCCGGATGGGATTTGAACCCCGGTCCTGTCGTTTGAAAACCGATGTCACCTACACCACCGAGCCGCCTCAAGTCTGGAGTGATACGATGGTAAAAAATTGTTGTACCAATCTACCCTTCAGAAGGACCAAAATCGAATGCTATTCGATCCATAACGCTGGACAGATGATCTTCCAACGGTTCGAATTAAGTACCTGTGGGACGAATCTGGGGGTTTTCGAATCCCATTAACCCAATTGGCCCTTCCACGCAATCGTGGTGGATTCAATCTTCACTTTCCCGCCATTATTACAACAGCGTTGCTGGTGAATCGGTACGTTGCAGAGCAAGGTTGCCTAAAATCGGCGCTCAGCACATTGATTGTGCTGAGAATCCCTCGAATATAGGCTTCATTACCGCAACGTATCCGTGCCTTCGGACGGTAATTCAGCAACATTCGGTACTTACTGTCTCAACTGAAAGTTTGCGGTAAATGATGGTCGACAGACTTCCAGACTCCGAAGTGGCTATGGAGTCACCTTCCACGGATTGGCGATGGATCTGGAAAAAGCCAGCAAGAGACTTTCATCAGATCGATTTGCCATTTGCTGGTGCACAACAAGGTGCTACACGGACTCGACAGGATGAATCAGGCTTCTTCAGCCTGCTCATTCTGCTCCGAGTCAGAGACTCTGGAGCACAAGTTTGCTCTGAGCTCTAGGGTATCAAGTACTTGGAACATACTGATGCAGACTATGGAAGCCATCGTCCCAAACCACAACCTTTACTTCCCTTCCCTCCTCTTGCCTATTTTAAGTCACATTAGCATAAGTAAGAGGAATCCCATCCTACGTTTGTTTGCAAACTACATCATCCACATTGTAGGAAACAACAATGCTGTTTTAAATAAACAATGTTTTATAAAAAAAGGTCATGCAAGCGAAAAATGTCGCACTATAAGACACTGAAAATATAGTGCCAATAAGAAACGGTTCAGACGAACTTTGATAGCGAGATTTTCGTGTAGATCACAACTACATCTACGGACAGCCTCTAAGTTTATATTCATCAGAAAGAGAAAAGGAAGAGAAAGGGTCCTGAATCCACAAAGAACGCTCTCCCGGTCTGTGGAATGAATTCTTCAAACAGCGCGATCCACTGCCACTGTAGGACTAAAACATACATTCCGCCATTCCGCTTCCTTTCCGCCTCCAAAGGGCTTGATCCACCACTGGTCTAAAAAACGAAATTTTGAGCTGGCTTTAAATTCTATTTTAACCTTAAATTCCACCAATTTCTGTCTTCAAAACTTGAGTGATTCCTTATTCTTGATAAAATAAAATTTACAAAAATGTTTCTAGAGAACCAAAACAAAAATCTAATAAATGTTTACAATATTCTGTGGTAATATACTTAAATCAATTTTACCGTTTATTACACAGTTAAAATGAATAGCTTCTCAAGTAAATGCTTTTGGAAGTTTTGACTAATATTAATTACTTTTCACTTATTCTTTATACTAAAAAATTTGAGCCCCTAATTACAAAAAAAATTAACTTATATCGAATATTCATTCTCCTATCAAACAATATATCAAGGTAGATATTTTTAAATAAAAACTAAATAAAGCTTCAATCCACATTACTCCACACATTAATCGAACGTGCTACTAGACCTTCCACTCCAGTACCACCAGACGCTTAACGATTAACCCCAAACAGATGAGGCATCCACCCAGTTCTGACCGAGATTCATTTTCCGTTCTCTCGCTGCTGTCTTTGCTCTTTTTTTTACCGGTATTGCAGTACCATTTCAAGGTTAAAAATCAGGTTGCCAGTCAGTTTCGCTTTCGTGTTTGTATTTCTGTCTCGAACTTCTGCACGCTCCGTTCATTCAGTACGAGCCCAAAGCTAAAAAGAAGCTGAGCTAACGTACGATGATAATTTATGCGCGATCAAATTTACAGTTTCATCGTAGACGGCCACCGCTCGCCACCGGCACAGTTTGATTGACACCGGTGACGCCGAGCTACCGGAAAAGAATTTGGGCAATAAATCAAACTATTTCAATGATGATTATATTATGCCTAATGGCCAGTAGCCAGTAATGAATTATGCTTCGCGTCGGCCCAGCACCTAAACACACTCATTGGTTGCACCTATTTCGCTTGATTCATTTTTAAGTGAAAATCCCGCCCATCGCACACCAACAACTACACCAAGCACACATCCCACGCATCCCCCGTACCATGGCACCGGTCTCGGCAAGGACACTCACGCTTTCACTATGCGGTACCGCAACATTGCTGCTCGCACTGTCCACCACCGTTGGATCCGTTGCCGGTCAGGCACTCATAACACCGCTCGATTCGCCCGTGCTCGCGACCAAATACCGCGGACTGCGCGAGATCATGTTCAACTTTATCGGGCAAACGGGCAACAATAAGAACAAGTTCCTGTTCAATCTGAAGAAGGGGGTAAGTGGTACCGTTAAATGGCGCGTTTCGGTTTCAGCTCGGACCCATTTTTGATCGTTTACCCTTTCTACTGCCAGAAAGTACAAAAACAGTTCGGTCCGGACGATCCGTTCTTCTGCAATACGACCGGTATGCGGAGCGAGACGGTGCCAACTTCCGTGGATAAATTGCGACCGGGAGATATCGATATTGTCGGTGCGATCGGGGACTCGCTGACGGCGGGTAATGGTGCGATGGCCACCAACATTTTGGAGGTGTTGATCGAAAACAAGGGCTTATCGTGGAGCATCGGAGGTCAGGGCACGTGGAGACAGTTTCTTACGCTGCCCAACATACTGAAGGAGTTTAATCCAAAGCTGTACGGTTACCCGACGAAGGATGGGCTGTCGACGCGCAAGTCCTCGCTGTAAGACCAATAAAATATGGAAAAAGAATTAGTAAACATTTCACAAATAATTCTCAATACTTATACTCTTTTAGGTTCAACGCAGCGGAAGGTGGAGCGATGTCGCAGGACATTCCCTACCAGGCACGGAATCTCGTCAAACGGATGCTGTCCGACCGGAGGGTAGATATCGCAAACCACTGGAAGATGATCACGCTCATGATCGGCGGTAATGACTTCTGTGCCGAGATCTGCTACATGCCCACGCCGGAAAAGATACTGCAATATCACGAGAAAAACATCGTCAGTGCGTTGCGTACTTTCCGCGACTATCTACCACGAACCTTCGTTAATCTGGCCGCAAGTCCAAGTAAGCAATTGCAGCTAGCTAAACCAGGCACGAGAACTTTCACCATTCTGCTTACCTATTCCAGAGGTGGACATCTTGGCCCAGTTCAAGAACAAACCCCAGGAATGCGTTTCCATGCACGTCGTCGAATGTCCGTGCCTGTTGGCGACACGGTTCCGCAAACAACGCCAGCGGTACGTGAAGCTGATCGAGGACTGGAACATGCTGCAGATGGATATTGCCACACGGGAGGAGTTTCACAACCGGCCCGACTTTGCCGTCGTTTACCAACCGTTCACCATGAATCTCACCTTCCCGGAGACACCGAACGGTGATACGGACTTTACCTACATGTCGCTGGACTGCTTTCATCTCAGCCAGAAAGGGTATGCGTTGGCCTCGAACGCACTGTGGAATAACATGCTAGAACCGGTTGGGGGTAAATCGATGAACTGGGAGCGAGAGTTCACGCTGTTCAAGTGTCCTAGCGCGGACATGCCGTACCTGCGGACGCCCGGAAATAGTTAGGACACCGTTTAACACGCGCACACGGGACAACCCTGCACTGGCACGGCTTATATCTAAAATGTGATATTACATCTATAGACACGCAAAGCACACAAATCAAAACGGGTGGTTTTGGGTTGAAGATCGGAGGCTCTCACTCATCGATCGAATTAAAGCGGTTCATCCTCTCACTGCTCATACTGTGTTCATTCGATAATACGTAAAAGGCACGGCGCTGCCGCCTGTAGCATGTATGCACGCCAAAATAACGCCACATTCGGTACCTCCTTCATCATGCTCATGTATTAGTTACGTACAGAAACATTTCATTTTAATTAGACTTTTTTTTTTACTCAAGATTTACTACGGTGGTGTGTTCACTCTCTGCTACTACGAACAGGGACATCCGAAAATATTTGAAGTAATTTAACTGGGTTTCTTTCAATTATATAAAACTCCATTCATGAACGTTTCTTAAGCAAATGCTGATAGCTTTATTGGTTAGTAATGCGTGCAATTTTTTTTTTTTGTTTTGAATATATAAGTGCATGTTGTTGAATTATAATTTCAGCTCAAATGCGCTGTTTATACGCGACATTTAAAAAAAAAGCAGTTAAATGTTAGTAAAATAGTATGCATCGTGTAATGAATCCTCGCTTTTTCGTCCTTGTTCCGCGTGACGAGCAAGTGAGCAAGAGATAATATAAAAGCTGCCCGTACGTGTGCAACCGATTCCATATGGAATTTATCGCTCAAAGTGAACATACGTGCAGCGTGCTTGCTTGACGCGTGACGCGCACAATCTTTTTCTCAGCTTCATTTTCGATCTTTATAGAGGATCGTGTCGAGCCGAATCGGTTGCATTGCTGAGCTGATTTTTTTTTTGTTTTGGCAAGCAAGTACAGCGCCATACATGTAAGTAAATGATTGGGTAATATAAAGTGAATTAATATATAAAACAAAAAACGGCCATTACAGTATGAATTTTCTACCATGGGCTCTGCCGTTGCTTCTATTCCTGACCACTGGTGGCGCTATCTTCGCTCAGGAGGAAGTATCCTTCCTCGATCAACCTCCATTTCTAACGCTCTATCGCAAGCTACACCGACTGTTTTTTGACACTGTTGGCCCTAGCAGTAAAGATCCGGTGCGAATTAATCAAGCTCGTTTGCAAGGGGTATGTGTTATACGAAGGCGTAAATACCAGAATCTTCCTAAGCATTAACTTTTCTCTGTTCGTGTATTCTAGAAAGTGCAATCCCCCGTACCATACAATCAAGCTTTTCCCTGTCCAACGGAAGGTATGCGAAGTACGATCGTTCCTAACTCCGTGCATGAATTACGTCCTGGCGATATCGATGTAATCGCGGCCCTCGGCGATTCGCTAACTGCCGGTACGGGAGTGCTCGCAACCGGAATTCTTGAGCTTATAATAGAAAATCGAGGCTTGTCCTGGTGTATCGGTGGACAGGGTACCTGGCGTCAGTATCTAACACTACCGAACATACTGAAGGTGTTCAATCCGAACCTAAACGGTTACGTCGTTGCCGATAGTCTCTCGATCGACAGAGAGTCAAGGTAGAAATACACTACTGAATAATTTCGCACTTGCGCGATAGTCTACTCTAAGCTCTTGTAATGGTTTGCTTCCAGGTTCGATGTGGCGGAAATTGGTGCCATGAGTCAGGATCTGCCCCAGCAGGCAAAAAATCTTATCAAACGTATGCAAGCAGATCGGTCGGTTGATATGAAGCAGCACTGGAAGCTGATAACTATACTCATCGGACATAATGATTTCTGTAGCCGAGTCTGCTACCTGCCAAATCCGGAGAAAGCACTCTACCAACACGAGCAGAATTTGCTGCAAACCTTAAGACTACTGCGCAAGTACCTGCCGAGAGCCATGATTAACATTGTGGCAACTATAAGTAAGCATGCATCATACAAAAATTATCATTTGAAAAAAATTTAAGAAAAAAAATCATCTCCTACGTTCTCATCTTCTCCCCCCTTTTGTTGTCTATTCCCCTTCACGAAGATGTTAGCATATTGCGAACGTTTAACCCGAGACCACCATCCTGCGCTACCACCCATTCGTTCGAGTGTTCCTGTGTGTTCGGTGCCCAGTTTGCATCCTTTCAACCGCGCCTAGAACGTATCATGCAGCAGTGGAACCGGATACAGCAAGCCGTCACCGAGCGGGACGAGTTTAACGCTGCGTCCGATTTCGTCGTTAACTATCAACCGTTTCCGGAGCATCTGACACTGCCTACACTTCAGAACGGCGATACGGATGCTGGCGTTGCTTCGGTCGACTGCTTCCATTTTAGCCAACGGGGACATGCGATCGCGGCGAACAGCTACTGGAACAATTTGATCGATCTGGTGGGCAATAAGTCGGAGCTGTTGCAAAGGGAGTTTGAACGTTTCAATTGTCCGATGAAGGGAAGACCGTTTCTGGCGACGCGTAAGAACAGTTTATTGGGGGTCTGAAAAATAAAACCATCCAATCAGTAAGTAAGTAAGTCCAAAGCTAGGCAAGACGAGTTCTGTACATTAAAATGAGGATCTTGATGTTAATCGCGGGGGGGGGTTGGGTGGTTAGACGGACGATGTGTTAGCGTTTTGTTATGTTGATTTTTGTGTAAGTAGAAAATAAAATTTCTTCAATTGAGTCATAAGTGATGAGTGATCTCAATTATAATGTTGAGAAAGGTAATACAGGGGTGTAGTAAATATTTTGTCGCCCAGCCTCATTGGGACTCGTCTTACGAAATGCCGTAAAAATATCATGGGGGGATGCTGAGCACATTTTCTCCACGATCAGCAAATTTTTGTCGTCGAACTAGAATGCGATTACGCAGCCCAACCAAAAGACGATCAGAAAGTTTCAGATAACGAAAGAACAAAGCGACACGCATCGTCCAATACCACAGCGGATGTCGAGTGTTTATTTCCGTTAATGCGATCATAGGCAACAAACGATACTGGCGGAACAAATCCATTCCGTAGACGCATTTTTACGACAGTATGTCGCCCTTGCTGATCTGTGGTTTGGAGCACATTTTTTGCTGAACAGGAAAGTATTCTGAGTGTTTACTTCCGATCATGCGATCTTGGAGCAAATATGCCGAGTGTTCCCCTTCCTTAGACAATGGTAACATTCACGATCTCGTGAAATTGGATGATGTAAAGCATATAGACCAGCATAACAAAAAATTTAAACATCTGCATCAAATTTGGTTACTAACGTGTGTGATTTTTATGTTCAATGGAAAATTTAAGAACAAATGGAGAATGCGAAACAAAGCAGAACTGATCCAAGATTTATTCGAGCGTCGTTGTGCGAGCATAGGCGTAAACAAAAAAAGACATGTTAAGCCATGACACTACCGGACATTAGAATGAAATGAGATCGAAGAACATCAAACCACAAGCAAATTACGAACGTGACTAAATGTCATTTTCAGTTTCTAGCCAACGCAGGTCTGGATGATTTGAATTAAACAAACAAAACATAAACTATCTGAGACTACTGGGTATAACCAAAAGGGAAGACATTAATTAGACCAAGAGCATTATGTTTAAAACAATATTAAAATAGGTTTTTTTTTTGGTTGAAATACTCTTTAAAAAATTATGCCGGTGATACTTACCACCATCTTGCTCCTGAGATTCCGTAACGTCGTTAGTTACATTTTTTGGTGGCGCACCACCACCAGCTTCTGGGTCGCAGTTGACATCCTCCCCAACAACATCTTCCGGACCGGCGGAAACTGTAGAAATCTCTAGCAGTTGATTCGCCAATTGCTGCTCTGCAGTGTACAATGATACCTCCACTGTGGAAACCGCCGATTGTTCCATCGGTACAACCTGCTCTTCAGCTCCCGGTAGATCAGCATATACCGGCTCGGCATCAGCTGATACAGGGCCGGAACAATCCGGCATACCCTGCTGATCAACATCCACACGCTTTTGTTTGGTCGGATACTGCTCACCAACATACCGTGGTTCAGCAACTGCAGCAGCCGAATGCTTGCGCTTCAGCTTACCATGTATGACAACTCCCGATGGACCAGCAACTGCAGGAGCTGCACGGTGTTGCATCGGCATGGACGGCTCTTGAACAGTCGTCGGATGCTCAGCCGATGTCGGAATTGCAACCTGTTGCATCGTATATAGGGCATCAGAAACATATGGAACAAAGGGAGCCGGAGTTACCATGCCACGCTGCTGCAAATGATTGTGGAATCTAATGCTCGGCATGTGCTGTACAACGTCAACATATGGTCCAAAATTCCACGGGCCCATATCGACCGACATTGATGCAACTGGCAATAGATGATAACGATAACCTCCAGCAGGTGGGTAGGCTGCGTATAGCCCGACGGGTCTGTAGGGCATCGTATACGGATAGCCAGCATTGGATGCAGAACCTATACCACTTCTTACGCTGGTACGTCCACTGCTGCCCGGAACACTTGTAGTTGCTGGCACACTATCATTCCTAGCCTGCCACGGTGCTGTAGGACTCGGCTGCGAAGTTCGAGTACCTGATGCACCTTGCTGTCTTTCCTCTTTACGGGTAGCTGGTGGTTGATTGACTTCTCTAAACCATCCTTCTACAATCCCACCACCACCAGCAGTTGTATTAGCTGCCGAACAACCGGTTGATGGTGATCGTTGATTGCGGAACTGTAGTCCTCGGCGCGTATCAGGATCTAATGTACTCGGCCATGCACTGAGATGTTGAAGCACCTGTGAAAGCAACGACAAGGCTTCGAAAAAGCGACTTTCCGCACGTTGCTCAATAGCGCTCCCCAGCAGAAGATGTACAGCCTCCACTGTTTCCCAAACCCGGAGACTCAACTGTTCGTTTTGTGGCATTTTTTGCACCACTGCACAATTCACACACTTTCAACGATTGAACACAAGATTGGTAGTAAGGTCCACTAGTGCAACCGACGTTTACCGCACCAACGATCTAATCGAACTGTGCCCGCTTTTCGTCTGCTTCTGATTCCCGGTAAATTCTACTCCATGAATTTGAATCGCTACACTTTGCTGTTGTAGCGCTCTGCTGTCAAAACGACTCAACTGACGTTTTGACAACCAACCAACAACAGCAACACACAACACAAACAAACGAATCGCTGCAAGCCGCAACGTCAACAAATCGATCGAACCGGTTACAACCACTATTTTCGTGTACAGTGTAATGTTTTAAAGCAATAATTAAATTAATCTAGTCGTACCGGCACCACACCGGCCATGTTCTCGCTACTCAGCACCGCCACTATGCTGGGCGCTTTTACCGCGCTGTTTGCAATCGTGTTTCAGGCGTACCTCACCTCCAACGAGCTGGTACGGTTGACCGTCATTTTGCAACACTTGCGCGACCTGGAAGTGGAATTTCCGGTCAACGGTCCACGGGTCGCGATCGGGTACGGTTCCTGCAGCGATCTGCACGTTCGGGCAATAGATTTTCTCGAGTATAGTGACCGCATCGGACGGGCACTGAATGTGAGCGAGTACACGTTTGACGATATCACGAACGAGGATGAGTTTCTGCTAAACTTTGCCTATTATTTCCAACGTGGTGCCGCTGCCGAGTAGGTACACCCTGCCACTGTATGTATAAGATGAAGTGAAACTCCTTTATTTTGTAATTTTAGACGCTTCACCGTAAACAGAGAGATGTTTATGAGTTTGGTACAACGAGCAAAGAAATCGAACACAATTAAGCATCACTGGGCGCTTGGTGGTAATGCCCCGGTCATAGGAACGCGCATGGCTATCGAGGGTGCAAACGTTCTTCTCGGTGCTAAAATGTCCTCAAAGTAATGATCGGCAGCAAACAAATCGCATAGAACTATTAGCAATAACTATTCTTCCCCGACTTTACCCACTAACAGGTTAAAGACGCACCTACGACCAGAAGTTCGTCTCACCGGTAGCCTTATTGAGGACGATGATATTCATCTTATATTGGAGTACAACACCGGCGATAGCTGGGGCGAACTCGTTACGCCCCGGGCAAATCGCTACATACTGCACAACGATCACCACAATCCGTACCTGAGCTCGCTAGAAGAATTCAACACAGCCCTGATCGGGTTCGAGCCCCATCTGTTTATCGTGAGCGGTCTGCAGATGATGGACAATTACGCTTACCCGGTGGGAGTGCGTGAAAAGCTGCTCGAACGGGTACGCCAACAGATGCAAGCCCGTTCACGCACCTCCACGTTGATTCACTTCGAAATGGCCAGCTTCGTGGAGCTGGAACTGCTACAGCTTTTGCTGCGAACGGTGCTCCCGTACAGTGATTCGATCGGTATGAACGAACAGGAGCTCGACAATCTGCAGCAAGTGTTGCAAACGGGTCGCATCAGCTTGGTGGCCGACTGTAATCCACGGGTCGCTCACTCGCTCGATCAGGCGCGAACCGTGTTTCGAATGCTTAACGAAGATTTCTACCGCAAGCAGTACAGTTCCGACGATGGAGCAACACGGCGACCGCTTTCCCGCATACATCTACATACGCTTGCGTATCAGGCGTTCATTGTGACGAAGGATAGCCGCTGGCGGCATACGAAACAAGCCGCTGCGAAGGCATCACTTACGGCACACCGGCACGTTTGTGCAAGCACGATCGTTAATCCGGACGCGGCGTATCTGCAAATGGATGGTAGCTTTGCCGTGTCGGCTGAACCGGGTGCTCGTCGGATACACTTCAACAATCGGGATCCCGTTTCCTGCTGGGAGGAAACGCTTGAACTACGCATCCGTGATGCACCAGCGATCGTGGTGGAGATTTGCGTTGCACCGGTGTTTATATGCAAGAATGCAAAGCAAACGGTCGGTGCCGGTGATAACATTTCCGGGGCGGGACTTGTGCTGCAAATATGAACCACGTAGGTCCGATACAACGCAAGAGACTGTTTTTATAGTTCTACTAGAGCCGGATTGGATGGTTACCAATTACCAAACTGGAAAGCTCTATTTTAATCACGTTTCTATAGTAATTCCCTTAAATCGCCTTTTTTAATGCGAAAATTGTTTTTAATAGCTAACTACGCAAAACATTCCATTGCCGTATAATTAACCGCAACAATTCCATTCCGAATTTTGCTTTCCAACTGAAAAGACTGTTTACTTGCACCAGTTCTAAAAGCAATAAACTAAACATTAATCTTTAATCAATGAAACTTTAATGGTACTTTCTTTATTTAAGATCAAATCTGATGGAAATTGGGACAAATGTGTCACGTTAAGCATTTTTTTTAAATGGGTAAAAAGATAAAATCATCTAAAATTAAATAAAAACGGACTACACCTCTCCTCTCTCCTCTACTCCTCTTTTGGGGGTTTTAAAATAGTTTCATACCGACCAGAACATAGCTCCTATTCGGCCTTAGGATTTGCCTCCTTAGGGTTCTAGCATTTCACCTGTGTTATCGATAAACCTTCGTGCTCTAAAGCGATTCGTGTCAGCGAAGTGCTCCTGTCGGTCACGGATCGCACTGCCGATTCCGTTCTAGCCCTTGGCCACCCTTTTTTAGGATCTTTTCAGCTTATAACTACACATCATCCTGCTTCCCTCTGTAAATCTCTACTTCCCCCAATCCCAGGTCGGATTCAATCGGATGTTAATTCCAATCCATAACTTAGATCTTTTCTTTTAGAACAAAAAAGGTTTCCGTTTTTTTGTTACGTTTGTTTTGAGTTTATTTTAACTGGTTTAAATATTATAAGATTATACTCAATTTTTGTTGATCAGCGGAAAACAGATGATAATTGGGGAAACGACTCAAGTACGAACAATTCAGCATACAATGGATCGATCCAAGCATTTGAACACTCTGAAAAATACTTGAAAGCAAGTCCTATCAAATTGAGCCTTGGGTCAAATTTTCAGCTTGTCCAATGCAATGATCCGAAGCATACTTCTAAGTTGGTTATCAAGGAATGGCTCCTGCACAACGTCCACCTCAAGCTTATTGAGAATTTGTGGGATCATTTTGAGCGAAAAATTCGAAAATCCTCTCAATTCAAAATAAAAACTAGCTAAAATGATTTTTCATGCTAGAATTGGAGAAAATTGCTTCTAATCGATAGTTAAAAAGTTTACTTTTTCGATGAAAAAGCATTTGCAGATCATAATTATAGCTATCGGGTAACACACGGTGTATTAACTTGATTGATCGGGTTCGACAAACTGTGTGTTCGTTGTGTAGGGATAAATTGGTAAAGTTTTATCAAAAGATACATTTTTTTATAAAATCCATGTTTTGGTTGATGATAACAATACATTCTACTACGCTGTGCAATAAACCAAACTTTTGTTTTGATTGATTAAATATGTTTAATGACACAGTGTACGTACGAAAACGTACAAACAGACTTTTTTCTACAAATTGGGGTTTACAAATTTTTCATACAACACAATTGTAATCTATAAGAATCGAACGAATGATTCTAAAGGCAACATATAACATAACATTTCAATTAAACATGCCTCAGAGTCCTTTCATGATGTACTCGACGCACTTGCTGCATTCGCTAATCTCATTACAGTCAGCTATCATGCCCGAAAGCTTCTGCTGGAAACGGCCAACACGCTCCGTACCCAATCCCAGTCCACCGTGCTTCAACGCACTTGTAGCATGATGGGCCAGCAGCTTAAAGCAGTAACGCCGGGTAGCGTTATGTTTGGTATTGTCGTACACCGGTGTTTCCCGCACGTGTGTCCAGGCCATCAGCACATAATCGAGCAGTGCATCCCAGTGCCGGGAAGCGTACAGATTTTGTGCCTGGCTGTGGAGTGTTTGCTTGAACGTAGCCAGATGTGTGGCAGCTCGCAAAAATCCGTGCCCATCGGTACGGCTGAATAGCTTCAGATTGGGTACGCTCGCGTAAATGTTCTTCTTAATGCGTCCCAGCTCATCGTTCAGTGGGGCTATATCCGGTAGTGGCAATTCACGTCGGACAGCACCCTCAAGCTGTTCGTTTTTCGCCACCAACGAACCAATAATACCAATCAGCTGTTCCTGGCTGTAGCCTTTGAGAATGGTGCTCAGCGGTATACTTTCGTTCCCGCGATTCATGGCCGTTTCTTCGCATTTTGACCGCTTGGAACTGGTTCCGGGTGAATCACCAACGGACAACCGGCCCGTTTGCTGCAATCTTCTCGTGGACGTTGAAAGTCCGCTCGTGGATGGAACGTCGGCAAATTCTTGCATTAGCGAACGCTTTCTCGGTGAGCTACGTAGTGTCATCGTGGAAACGCTTTTCGTTGGTGTTTTCATCGGCGAAGGATACTGGGCACGGGCGCCATGATCTGGCGACCAGATAATGGGTGGACGGCGACGAGCACGCTGCCGAATGGCGATCTCGTCCGGTGAGAGGGTCGGTGTAAGAATGCTGTCCGGTATGTTCGCTCTCGGACTGTCGATCAAACGGGGCGTCAGCACGCCACGTTGTGGAGCGACAGCGGTCAGACCCGGCGTAGGGGATGAGTGCGGTACCGTGACCGGTACCGGTAATTCTACCGGTAGCTCAGCCAACGGTGTACGGGTGCGTGATGTACCCTGTTGAGCCATTACGAGTATCTACAACAACAACAAAAAACATGTCAACATGCGATTGATAACAAAAAGGGGGGTCACTTACAGAAATCGTATCGAATGTACTAACTATTCTTTGAATATATTCAAATTTCCTTTGCACAACTCATAAACAAACACAACGAGCACAAAACACAGAAACGTAAAACAGCATTACAAAAAGGACAAAAACATAAGAAAATAGACAAAACAAACGGACAAGGGAACGCAATTCACACGAAAACACAGTCTCACTTTATCGCTGTCATTGATTGTGATGCCTAGAAAAGTGCATTTTCCCGCTCAATCTAAATTTTCCGTTGAGAACGGTGAGCGTGTGTGCGTCAGATCGTACATACACTGAGAGAAATAAGAATAGCACCGCTCTGGTTTTTTGACAATATTATCAAATTTTACTAACCGATTCTGATCACCTAAGTTAAGTTCTATTGTCTTGTGTTGTAGCTCTGTAGTCAATTGTTTTTGTCCTATTTAGGAAAGCAGCAAACTGTTAGATAACTTCAACAAACCTGTTACGTCGTCGTACTAATGAATGCTGAGTACTCGTGAAGTTGTATACCCTGAAAACTATAAAATTGGGCATAAAATCACTGCTTATCGCAATCATTCGAAAACATACGAAGTACATGCACTCAAAATGTCTTGAAAATACAAACTGATTTGATGTTTTACTGTAATTTATGCATCAGTTTATCAAATATCGGCCCAATATCAGCTTGAACTTGAATTGCTCATACAAATTTCGATGCAATGATTCAGAATTGTTCAAAAATAGATTGAACTAATATTCCAAACTAAACTAAATTTTCCAAATAGTGCTAAAAAAAACCTGGTGGTGCTAATCTTATTTTGCTTAGTGTATATCCACACTCCACATACATTTGACATTCACCGATGGGGTGCGTCAAACGAGTGCGTCGGATGTAAACAAACAGGCGAAAACATTCTTTTCCTTTCTCTTTCGTAGCGGAGAAAAATCGCGAACACAAATTTTCACGATGGAAAGCTTAAAAACTCACAGTAAGTTTATCGATCGCACTGTTTTCTACCTCTAATGTAAATCCGGATCGTTTGCAGGCGAGCAGGAAGTGACGGGCGTCGTGTCGCGCAGTGGACGTGTTTGTAAGAAACCCACCAAACTAATGGACTTTCAATCGCCGGATGATATTGAAGCGAAGCAAAAGAAACTGCCAAGTACTACGGTTCGGAATTCGGCTAAACTTTCCTCCTCACAGGTTGGTTATCCGTATTTTCAACCTACCTCTCGATCACACTATACTTACGAATGAACTTCCTTTCACCTCAGGAGGATGTACACACGGAATCGGATGAGCATGATGATGAGTCCCACTCGAACGGATCGAGCGGAAGCGAATCGTACAGCAGTGATGAGGATACGATGGAGGTGGACGATGGGTACACCCCGATAGATGATGGCGACAAGAGCGAGGGCGATCTAGTGATTGATTCTGCAACGAAGAAAAAGGTAGGAAGGGTAGAAATTATCCCAAAAAAAAAACATGCATCTTTAACGCAGCTCAATTACAGGCAGCGAAAAAGAGAAACGATAAAAGTAAACGCTCCAGTCGTGGGTCAAAAACGGGAAACAGAACCACTACCAAGCGTAGGAAAGCGAGTAAACGTACAAAACCAACGCACACCAACTCGATCGCTCACAGAAAGAAGGAAAAGTCTGTTCCGGCAAAGCCTACCGCCGGTTGCATGCCAACCGATGTAGCAGCACATCTTAGCCTGCTGGGTGACAGTTTAACGATTATTGGCGAGCGATTAAAGGAACACGAAGTAAGTGAAATGTGCCTGTTACTATTTTAAAAGGAGATGGACAATAATGCTAACGATCTGCCTTGCAGGGACAAATAACAGTTTCCGGCAGTTTGTCGGTACTATTGGACAGTTTAATTTGTTCGCTAGGCCCACTGATGTGTCTGACGCTTCAAATACCGGGATTAGACCGTAATTCCGACCATCTGCGGGAACTGTTCCGAACCACGCTGGATAATATTGCCTACGTCATGCCCGGTTTATAGTTGGGGTTTTTTGTTTCCGTTTTTAATACATTTAATCATTTTAGTTTAATTCTTGTTACGTGATATTTTCAGTCCTTATTCCTTTGGGCGAATTAAACTGTTGTGTCTACGACCAAAAACACACTTGTATTTTGTATGGGAGTTTGCGACTTTTAATAATTGAAACATTTGCTCAAAAACACGTAAGTGATTACTGGCAAAATATTTTCACACCTATTTCCTCTATACTACAAAACATTTTTTTTTTATTCCTGTAAATCGGCCAGACCGTATTGCTACAACAAAATGCTTACAAAAGCAATTTTTGCTACTGATTTAAGGAAAATAAATAAGTTAGCTTATTTATTATTATTACTATTTACAAATATTGCAAATTTTCAAAGAAAAACTCAGGTCAATTGCCTATGGTAGATGTATGGAGTTTTCAGCTTTGAAAGCAAAAGCAAGAAAAAAACAACTTCTCGTAAAGTCCCCTCTTTTTTGAAAATTTCATGCGAATATCGAGTAGATCAAACGATAAAAGCTTACTATCCGAAAAATGGCCGATTTCCATACATAACATATACCTACACGGGTACGAATCGAAAAAATCGAAACAAATGATCTAAAACCAGTTTAAGAAATGTCTTTTTGCTCGAAAAGCTGACAAATAAATTGGTCTGGGCATAAACTTCAAGTGTGCATGACTTCCCTATCAAAAGATATTCAGGAATAAAAGTGCAAAACTTACCCAGGCAGGCAGTCATTGACAATAGGGTTAGTAAACAGACCCATGCCTATTGGGTACTGCATCTGTACTTTTATTTGCATTATTTTATCTCACTGATCACAATTATTCACACCTTACAAGGATTTGCTTTTACATACAGGGCTGCTAATTCGTTCGCTATTTCGCTCAGCTGCTGCCTCGAAGTAGATAATATTGTTGTTTTGTGTTACTAAAAATATATAATTTAACACCGTGCCTAAACGCATAAAGGCCGGGGGACTGATTAGTTTGCTGGTACTACCAGAGCTTAAAACGATTGGATCAACAGCATCAACTCTTCCTTCAGGAAGTCGGTCAGATTCTTCGACTCGTTCTCGTACATAAAGTTAAACACCACCGTCGGCACTAGCCGCAGATCGTACAGCGTTTTGTCCAGATCTTCTTGGACGTCAAATTTCTGCCCACCGGGCAATACCAGCGAAAATTCGGCCGATTCGTGCATCAAACATGATTGCACAAATTCGTACACTTGGCCAAACTTTTCGTACACACTGAACGTCCCTTGCAAGTATACACCGTTCGGAAAACGGACGCGTACGAGCGAAAATTTATACCGATTTACCGTTCGTAACTCTTCTCGCTCGCGCATTGCTTTCGTTTTAAGTATTTGCGCCTGCTCGAGTGCTTCCGTGCGCAGTTGCTGTTCGCGCTTAATTTCTTCCGGCGATATTCGGAAAAAGTCCGGTGGCAAATTGCTTTGCTTCACTTGCGACGGTAGCAACACCTGCAAATTACGGTCCAGCTCAACCGGGATTGGTTCGGCAGCCTTAAGCGCTTCGAGCAGAACCTCAAGCGAACATTCCGGATCGATGTTATCCTCGGACCATATCAGGTGCGGTTCATTGTCCAGCTCAATCTCCACAAAACCGGCTGCGTGGAGAAAATCGAGCGAACCTTCGCATACCTTTATCTTGTCGCAAAACATACGGTTGGTCATGCGAATCTTCTTGTACTTCTCCTCGTTCGGATTGTTGACGATGTTTTCGATGCACTTGGTAAGCGTTTCGATGCACAATTCCGCCTTATCTTTGGGGTTGCAGTTGTAGATGATCAGGCACGCCGTTAGTCCCCGGTCGGCGGCCAGCTGTTCGTACAGAAACTCTTTGATTCTTCCTTTCCATTCTTTGTAGGGCAAAATTTCGTCCCCAATCATTGGGCAGCGGAAAAATACGCCACGAACGGCATAATCTTGACGACTGGCGGCTGCCTCCTGCGCCGTATCCTGGTCCCCCGTTTCACCGTGGTCCGATGAATGACCCGCTTCTTTGGCTTTCTTTTCCGCTTCCAGCTCCTTCCGAACCTGTGCCCGGATTGCCGCAAGCGATGTGTTAAACTCTTTCTTGTCCTTGCCTTCGAAGCGTGCTAGTGCGGCATTTGCGGCTGCTTTCGCTTCCGCCGATAGTTCGCTACGTTTCGGCGGGATGTACACATCTTTCTGCTTCGACGAGCTGGCCTTCGCCGATGGAGGTGGTGCTTCCGAATTCAGCTTCCGGCCTGGACCAGTAACACCAAGCTTTAGCTTGGCTTCTGCTCTCTTCTTAAGGAAAAAGTTCTTTATCTTGCTCGGTGCCATTGTTCGGTTGTTCTTGGTGGCTTAAATTCTTGGCGTATGTTCCTTGGGCAGATTCAACCGGGCAACGGAAAGCTTCAACTCTTCGATTTCTTTTGCTGTACCTACGGAAGTGAATGAAGACAGTTTTCAAACTATTTCGTTCCTCTCCCCATCTTTCCTTATCACTGTGATAAGCCAATCTTCGAGATTCGACAACAACAAGAAACCCATCCTATGATGAGTCATCGATCGATACTTACTGGGACGAATAAAGCGATTCGTTATTCGGTTGCCGTACTTGCACCAGGATAGCGCGAGTAACACCACCAGCCCCAATAGAATTGTGGAGAAAATCTGCAGCAAAAACAGCTGAAAATCCGTAAAATCCAACCACCGTGCGCCGCTGCCAAGAGCAAACTTTGCAAGCTGCAAAGTTTCGCACAGGAAACACCAACCGGTGTTCAGTAGATTCAACTCGTACGCGACAGATTCACCGACACTTTCACCACCCTCGTGGCCAGCCGGTGCTGCTGGGCTGTCTACTGTTCCTGGCAAGGGCGACGATGGTACTGCAGCTGATGATGGATTGAACTGCCTGCGCACGGAGTTGCTCACTAGAAGCAGATAGTCCGATAGCACCTTGGTAATGTTCAGTGACGAAAGTGCATCGAAAAACATTGAATCGGATGCGCAGAAAAAGGGTAGCACTATATGCGGAAAAAAAGACGATATTACAAGGCTTTCTCCACAGATGGTAGATTTCCAATGACACACAAGTTTGCAAAATCGACAATGTTCGATATTTACGTTTTTCGTTGTTTTGCTGTCAAATAGATCGATGGATTGGATTGCACATTTGCAGCTTGCGGGTTGAGTTGGGATTGAGTGTGAATTTCAATCCGTTCATGATATAAATTTAAAGAAAAAACAACAAAGGTGGTTATCAAACGCTCACCAAAGCTGGTTTTATAACATGATTATGTTTCAGTTTAATGAAATTTCATCGTTAAGAAGACAAAACCATTCCAAACCAAACCAAATCTGCAAACCGGCGGTGTGCGCACGCCCTCATCTCAGCCAACCGCAGATGACAGCCCTGTTCCAGCTGTCACATGACCCGTTTTTGACGGCTGGTGCAAAAAAAGAGTCTTGTGATCAATTGTTCGAGAGGGCGCAGATACTTTTCTCGGGCAGCCGTATTTTGCGCTTTTGCACACATTTTTCCGACCCCAGTATTGACACCGGACAGAAAATGCCAATCTGCGGACCGAAACTTTCCCTGTGCGGTTTGATTATCTCCGTCTGGGGTATAATCCAGCTGGTAAGTGAGCCCGTGTGTCCCCCGTTTGTTTATCGGTGATGTCTCATCCCATCCCGAATGGTGGGATGATAAATCGATAATCGGATCTCATCTCGGGGAGCCTGTGTTTTGTGAACCATTTTTCCGTTTCCTTTGTAGCTGCTGATGGGAGTGTTCTACTACATCAACAGTGTCGCCCTGATCGAGGACTTACCGCTGGAGGAGCACTATCCAACACCGCAAGAATTCTATGCGGCCGCTGACGTCGCGTACAGTCAGGTGATTAAAATTACAATGCCCTCGAGGGATAGCTTATCATCCGTAGCTTTAAATGAATGTCTAATTACAACCCGGTTTCATGTTTTCAGAATGCATACAACTGCTGGATTGCTGCCTGTATCTATGTCGTGACGCTGGTAGTTTCGGTCCAACAGTTCCATGCAAACAGCCGCTCGACGGTTGCCTAAATTCCACCCACAGAAAGAGAGAGAGAGAAAGACCCATCTTCATCTCCCAGAAAGCGCAAAGAAGGATAGAAACACCTTAGTATGAAGAGCTGCTGCTTCTAAACGATCCGCTTTATCCTACGATGTAAATATGTGTTTTGCTCCGTCACCATTAAGTTTCCCTTTCGTCCGTCGAACAACATTCCGTGTTGCCCCACCCCGCGGTTGAACGCAATCATCATCACACACGTTCGAAAAAAAACACACAAATCCTTCCGTTCCGTTTCCCTACTCGGATGTCCTAAGATAGGCCGCAGCAATAAGATCGTAACATCGCCTAATAGAGAACCTATTATCCATGAGCCATACAGTGAACAAACGTGAATAGAGGCCCGGTTCTACATGTATACAGACATCAACATCCCTTCCTACATCAACTGGTTCCGATGGATTTCTGGAGGACGCAACCGTTTTCTTTCCCTTCCATCTCTGTACACGAGCGTACACTCTGGAGTGATAATTGTAAAGAATCGGTAAATATATTATGAAACATTTAAATCCAAACCAAAATAGTGTCACCGCGTTCGAACCAGCTCAACAAATTCCCTTGTTTTCGAGTATTTAATAGTTACAATTGTGTTGATTATTGATGTAATAAAACAATTGCAGATATGGTTTACGTTGAAACTTGTTTTCTGTTTCATTATTTGTTCGAATGTTGAATGGAGCAAACGAAGGCGTGATAGTTTTAAAATTTTGTAGCTCTTTATTTTCGTTCTCCGGATCGAAAAAGTTACGTTATTCTACAATGTGACGTAGAGATGCACACGCGAAATACACGTTAAACTAATAGAGGATAGATAAAACCAACTACCGTTTCTTAAAGATAACGACCAAAAAAAGTCTGGATTCTTTAAAATGTTTTCTATTTTATTCTTATTTTCATAATTATGCACGATTAAGTGTACTTTAAGCATTAAAAAAGAACTTTCCTTCTCCTGTGTGCCTCTATTGCAGGTTTAATTTAAATAATTAAAATCTGTGTTCCGGGTTTTTATGAAAAGTGCTTAACTTTTGTCTTTGTTTCTGAAAACGATTAGAATTTATGCACTTAAAAAATAAATATGGTCGAATTTGTAATGACTAATAAAGGGGTAGGTCATTTCCGAAATTAAAATGTGTCCAGTCTCACACTCTCCCACCAGTCACACACACAAAGAAAAGGAAAATTCCTAAATAAAATCGTTACAAAACATAAATAAGAGAACGAGAAAATATCCCACCCGTCCGCTCGTGCCCTAACCGTGCGTAGTATCATCATCGACAAAGTCCCGCGCCACCTCCTTTGTCACACAATCCACATGACTTACCTTGTTCCGGAACCGCACGCCATAGAACTTGTGCGCCTTCTCCATCAGCTCCGGCCGGAACGTGGTCGTAATGAACTGGGCCCGATCGCTCTGCTCGTGTATCATGTCCGCGACCGCACTGCGATGCTGCGCATCCAACGCTTGATCAATTTCATCGAACAGATAAAACGGTGCCGGATCACACTTCTGGATGGCGAAGATGAGCGCCAACGCTACCAACGATTTCTGCCCACCGGACAGTTGATTCATTTCACGCATCTCCGCATCGACCTGCGTAAACGACACTCGGATACCGATCCCGGTAAATTCGTCGGACGTTTCTACCTCACGCTCCATATCGTTACCCTCGGCATCGTTCGTAGTACGCAAGATCAGATGCCCATTGCCTTGCGGAACAAGCTTCTTAAATACCTCGGAAAAATTGGCCGCCACCTGACGGAAAGTGAACTGGATCGCTTCCACCTTACGAGCCTCCAGCAATTGCATTAGCTCGCAAATCTTATCCTTGCCCACGTCCAGCTCAGCCTTACGCTTGTACAGCTTCTCTTTCTGCTCGGAAAAACTTAAAAACTGATCCAGTGCCTTCTTGTTCACATGGTTATACTTCTTCAGATGCTGGTTCGCCTTTTCCAGCTCCTTAAACAATGACTTCAACGACATCTTCTGATAGCTTGCGTCCACATTCGGTAACGCACCCAGCCCGGCAATCTTTTCCGTACATTCGTCAATCTTCTGATGCAACATGTTTTCCTTGGTGGCCCACTTTTCCATCCGCTTACCGTCCTCTTCCAGCTTTTCCTGCGCTTCCTTCTCCTTCTGGATCCACGTTTCGAGCTCCTTCTGGAGTGTTTTCTGCAACTTGAGCGCCTCGCTTAGCTTCCGATCGACCTCCTCCGTGTCGGAGAGTACCTTCTTGATGCGCTTTTCCGTCGCGACCACCTCGTTCCGGCAGTTCGTCAGCTGACGTTTACGATCCTCGACGGAGATTTCCTGCAGCGCTTGTACCAGCTCGTCCTTGCGACGGAACAGATTGTTGGTGAGCAAATTCTCCAGCTTGTTCTTCGTCACCTCGAGGCTCATACGGGATGTGAATGCTTCTTTGTTTTCCTGATTTAACCGACGGATCTCATCGTTCAGCGAATCCACCTCGTGCTGATCCTGCACCGACAGCTGCGACATTAGTTCCTGATGCAGCTCATTCTCCAAACCCTCCTTCGTGCTGGTCATCGCCTCCAGATTCGCCTTACACTGGGCCAACGAACGTTCCTTCGGACTGCGGAACCGTTCAATGCGCGACAGCTCGTCCTTCATCAACCGTATGTCGGCCTGTATCTTCTCGAACGCATCCTTCGATTTGCCCTGCTTCGTTTCCGTCTTTTGCATCTCCGACACGATCGAGTTAATGTTCGCCTCGGTTTGCTTCAACTCGCTCCGAAAGTCGGCCAACTCTTTCTCGTGCTCCTGCAGCAGCTGACTGTACTCGGAGCGCTTCTTTTGCATCTCCAACCGGGAACGGGACGTGTTGAAGTACCCACCGGTAAGCGAACCCTTGGACGATACCTGATCACCCTCGAGCGTCACACAGTCGAGTCCGGTACTTTTGGCCAGCTCCGTAGCACGCTCCAAATTACGACAGATGAGCGTTTTGCCGAAAATATATCGCAACGCCTTATCGTACTGCTCTTCGTACTTTAGCTTCGATATCATCGGAATGGAGTCGGGGTCTTCGGGATAATCGTGGATCTTTACCTGGAGACGATTCAGTGGCATGAACGTCACCTCACCGGGCAGCTTTTGTTTGTTCATTTCCTTCAAAATTTGTGTACCGACACGGTCCGATTCGACGATATGATGAAACAAACGATTACCGGCCGTCACCTCGACGGCGGTGTAGATCGATTTGTCACAGTTAAAGTTCTCGATCACCGGACCGTAGTAGGCGTTGGCAATATCTGCAAACTCACGACCACGCTGCTGGAAGCTTTCCAACACTTTGCGCACCGAGTCACGCCCATTAAGGATCGGTTTACCGGCCATCGATCGAAGTGCTTGATCTGCACGGGCCAGTTCTTCCTTGTACCCCGACAACGTCTGTGTAACGGCCGTTTCCTTCTTCCAGATATCGTTGCGCAAACTCTGGTAGTGATCCTTTTTTTTCTTCAACTCGTAAAAGTTCTTATTATGTTCGTCGATCTGAACGCGCAGCTGCTCGAACGATTCCGTATGCTCCTGGATTTTCTTCTCCAGCTCGCTCTGCTTCGCAATGTCCTTCTTCAGATCATCCTGCAGCTTGTTCTGGTGCGATATCTTATCCTTAATCTGTTTGTTCAACGATTTCAGCTCACCCTGGATCCACTTATCACGCTCCTCCTTTGACGAGAACTGTGACCCACGGCCCTGCTTAGCGTACAGCTCTTTGCGCTTTTGTTCCTTCAAATTCAACTCCCGGGAACATTCTTCCTCCTTGCGACGCATCGCTTCGTACCGTGGGCGCACCTGTTCCAGCTCTTTCTCCTTCTCTGCGATCGTGATCTTCAGACGCTCGAGTTCCTGTTCGGCTCGTTCTTTTGATTTGTTATCGCCCTGTACCTCGTCCGAAAGGTCAGAAATCGTTAGATCAAGCTTGGTTTTCTCACGCAACAGTTGCTGATGTTCGGTCGCTAGCACAGACTTTTCGTCCTTCGCCGTAACTACATCCTTCTTGGCATCTTTTAACGATTTTTGCGCATTTTTAAGCCGTTCCTGTGCTTTTTGAATTTCCTGCGTTAGCAGCAGCTGCTTGTCGCCGGACGATTTGCGCTGCGTGTCCAGCTCTTCCAGCTGTTTGCGCGTTTCCTTCAGCTCCGTTTCATAGATGACGTACTCGAGCGTACGGCGCGCTTTGTCCCATTTCTGGTACTCGGACAGTTCCTCCTTTTCCTCCTCCAGCGTCTTCAGCCGATCCTCGATCGTGCGCAAATATTCGGAAATCTTTTCCAGCTTTCCTTCACTTTCGCGCAGCAAATTCATCGATTCTTCCTTACGCTCGTCGTACACGCGTGTTCCCGCCACCTCACGGAGCAATTTCAAACGATGCGAGTCGGGTGCCGTTGCCATCTGATTGATCTTACCCTGCTTCACGATGTAGTACGGGTTGGAGTTGGAAAAGCCGGCCGATTCGAGCAGATTGACCACTTCCGACCGCGGGACCACTTTCTTGTTGAGAAAGTATTGATCCTTCTTGGCGCCGATCACACGGCGAAGATAGATCTCCTCCTTATCGATCGGTACACGGTTGTCCGAGTTGTCGAAAATGATTTCCACGTAAGCGGACATGGCCCGGGGACCTGTTCCTTCGTGTAGCAAGGCTTGCCTCTGTTCCGGTCGAAGATGCGTAAACTCATCGCTGAGCACAAACTGAATCGCGTAGAAGAAATTGCTCTTGCCCGAACCATTGCGACCCACGACTACGTTGTGGCGTTTGTCGAAGGGCTCCACGACGGTTTGCTCCCGGTAGCTCTTGAAGCCCTGGATGATGACCTGGCGATGATGATGGCGAACGAAGAACAAATTGTTAGGATTTTATGTGAACTCCTAAGAGATAAAGACGAGCGTTTTACCTGTTTTATATGCATCGTTGATGGTGTAAACGAATTCCTTAATTAATGTGTCTTCTTCTTCTTCTTATCGCAAGCCACTGCTGGAGAGAGTTCTGAGGGCGATGCAGAACGAAATAGTTAAACGCAAGATTCCATAAAGTACGGCACTATGAAAACTACTTACAGAACACTCCGGAACTGATTGAGGTTCGTTTAAATTGGGCAAACTCGCCCAAAAGCCACGATGCTGTACACCTTCGTTTGATCTGCACACGCCAATCCGGCAGCAAGATGCCACCAGGTTTATGAGCTTCTTTTCTCTTCTATTTGCAACATTGCGATTGTTTTCCACTTTTCCACCGGTTGCGCTTGCAACTAGGCGAAGCCCAACCAAATTTAAACAAACTTTTCCAATAGAAAAATGACTTTTTCTTGCAGGACGCCACTGTATAAACAAACTTCTCCTCAGACGCGCTTGGTCGAGTTGATCGATTTGCTGCACCGCTACTTTTCGTCGACGAAGCAAAAATAACGTAAACAACCCTAACTGACAGCCGTCAGTTAGGGCCTGTCATAATAATGCGCGCGAAATCAAATGCTAACGTCGCTTTGTTTTGGACGAAAAGGTGGCGGAATTTGTGCAGTGTTTGGTGTTTCTAATTTTTAGGGAAATTAAAGAACAAAAATCGATATGATCAACTCCAGACAGAACTATCTGAATGCTAAGCGCTTCTCAGCGGATCTGGCGCTCGAGCACATCATACCGCACAACGTGTGTTTTTATTTGATTCCCCCGATCGTAGATCTGACGATCGATGAGTTCGAGAAGCTGGCACTGGAACGGTTGAAGATGCTGCGCCTGCTCGAGCAGGTTACGGCGAAAAACCCGAAAGTTTCATCAGAGGCATGGCGTGAAGCGGTCCTGCACGATGTTAACCACGAAGGGCTTCGTACGTACGCCAAGCTAGCCCGTGGCAACGTGAACGATGATGTCTGCAAAGCCGCACGTCGAAGGGATTATTTGTCACATTTTATCCTGCGCTTTGCCTACTGTCGGTCGGAGGAGTTACGCCGGTGGTTCGTTGCTCGGGAGATGGAACTGTTCAGGCTAAAGTTTGGTGGTTTATCGACGCGGGACGTAAAGGATTTCCTTGAGGTGTACGAGCTAGAGTACAAACCACTGGCGGACGAAGAGAAGTTGGACATTTCGGAACATCTGTGTGCAAGCACGATGAACATTACCCGGCTGAAGGTAGAAACGCAAGACTTTTATGCGGTTCATTTCACCGAAGTGTTAAACCTGGTGCGCGATAGAAAATGCTTCCTCAAGGGTGGCACAGCGTACATTACACCGGAACACTTTGCACACGTGATCGGTAAGAAGCACCAGCAGCTCATTGAGGACGGTCTGAAGGGACATTTGCGTTTGCTGCCCACGTTGGAAGTCGACGAAAGGTTCTCGATGCTGCTCAAATCGATCCACACCTCGTACACGGGCAAGAACTATACGGTCGCCAAAATGGGTTCCGTTCCGATTGAAAGTCTCGATCAGCTGTCGAAGAAATCGTTCGCCCTCTGTATGCGCAACGTGCACGATACGCTACGAGCAACGCACCATCTCAAGCACGTAGGACGGATGCAGTACACACTGTTCCTGAAAGCGATCGGCGTTACGATGGAAGACGCGCTACGCTTCTGGCGCGAGGAACTTACCCGTGGCAAGGTACCGATTGAAAAGTTCGAGAAAGAGTATGCGTACGCGATCCGGCACAATTACGGCAAGGAAGGATCACGCATCAATTATTCTCCGTTTTCCTGCATGAAGGTGATCACGACCCCAATCGGTCCGGGTGAAACGCATGGCTGTCCGTTTAGAAATTTGGACCCGAGCACGCTGAAGATGAAACTTACCGGATACGGTTTAAGTACGCTCGATGCGGATGAGGTAACGGGATATGCGGCCAAGGGACATTACCAGATCGCGTGCGGGAAGTACTTTGAAGTGATCCACGAAACAAAGCTAGAAGAGGGCATCCATCATCCGAACCAGTACTTTGAGCTTAGCCAGCTAACGATGGAAGGTAAGGAACGGCCTAGGCAAAGCAATGTTACGAATCAATCGGCTCGCCGCAATTACGGTCAGCAGCAGCAAAACAGTCAACCGTCGCAGGACAGTTACGTGGCCGATTCAAGCACACTGAACGGTGCCGAGGATATGGAACTGTGGGAAATTATGGAAACGAAGGATAAAGAGGCGGACGGTACGTTGTTGAGTGAAAAATCGGCACCGGCGTACGAGAAGAAGCAACTGACGCCGACAAGAAGCAAATCATCGCAGGAATGGGAAGATGACGATTTCGATATGCTGGAGTTTAACGAGTAATGTTAAGCGGGTGTATTTATATGTTTTTTAGCTTAATAACGTTCGTTGTGCTGGTTTTGCCTAGACAATGATCAAATATAGTTAAATAAAAGGATCATTTTAATAAGTAAAGTAAACAGTTTACCCTTCTTTTCAATGATCAAAAATTCACCCACTCCAACGACATACACGTGCAGGTCATACGTTTTGTTAGGGGGGTTTACATTTTTCCGGATAAGAAAGTTAAATACTTTGAATCTGCTGGTCACATATTTGCTTGAAATTTTTAAGAAAGATATGGCTATTAGTTGTCTAACTAATAAGTTTGGTTAGTTACTAACTAATAAGTTTGAGTTGAGAAATCAAAAAAATCTTCTATGTTTACAGTAGCATATCATGCATTAATTTCATGCACGCGCCGTAGCGTATCATGCACTGATTCGCCAGGCGGTCCTATATGGCCACGAGTCTTGGAACATCCGAGCGGAGGATGCAAACGCTCTTGGCGTGTTTGAGCGTCGCATCCTCCGGACCATCTTTGGCGGTGTGTTCGAGCATGGAGTTTGTAGAAGAAGAATGAACCACGAGCTTGCTGAGCTATACGGAGAACCGGACATCCTGACGGGTGCAAAGTCCGGCAGGATACGATGGCTGGGGCATGTTTTGAGGATGCCGGACTAATGCCCCGCCAAGAAGTTATTCGTCAGCGACCCCCAGTTCAGCACGAGGCGTCGGGGAGCACAGCGAGTTCGTTGGCTGGATCAGGTCAAGGGAGACCCGTCGGAGCTCGGGTGCCTACATGGATGGGAAGCTGCAGCCAGGGATCGAGTTTCCTGGAGATCTATTGTTGACCGGGCTATGTCACGACGACGTGCTCTTTAAAATAGCAGGCCAACATGATGATGATGATGATGATGATCATGCACCAAACATACTTTTTGTATGAAAATATGATTTTCCGTTTTGTAGATTCTATATTTTCGATTAAGTAAATAATAACCATCAATATAAATCTACGTACTTCTGTTACTTCTTTTTACAAAGTCACAAGATCAAATTAAACAGACAATGAAAATAGGCGAAGAAGTGTCTCAAAGCTTTGTTATAGTTCCAAACAATTCAAACGAAAGGCTTATTGCTCACTTTTGTGTAATTCAAGCAATTACACAGGCACACGTAAAGTGAAGACTGGCAAAAAATTTTCACCCGTATCCGCGAATGCCGATCATGCATTGAATATCTTCTAATACAAGCTCCCGTTACGAAAAAAGGCTATTCAGCTGCAAATTACAACGATTGGCCATCAAGGAATGGATTAGAAACTAATGAAGTCAGAAAAAAGGGAGAAAATATGCAAAAATTTAATATAATATGAGCGTTATGAGATATTTGAAGTCATATCCTAATTCTACTATATTTCACAAAAGCCACATATAATAAATAAAAGTTTGATTTAAACAAAATAAATAAGTTTCACAATACACAAAGATTGCTTAATTTCAAATAAAAACTTTGGTCAGCCAACAATTGCTCGTAGATGCAAGCAGATTATAGCGTTGAAATAAAAAAAAGATGAAGAATTTTTAAAATTTTCAACTAAATGCATGCAAATATGGCGAACAGAAAAAAAGCTTTGTAACACGACATAATACAAACATTTCTCGGGGCAGGTGGATAAGAAGAAAAAAGGGGTATAAGTTGAAAAATGGATTAAAAGTATGTTTTAAAAATATGCAAAAATCTTATTTTTTCTACATGATAAAACATGTTTTTGTTGGCATTCCAAACGTTTCAAGCTGAAGCTGATAGATAGATAGTTACATAGATAGAGATAGTAAAATTAAATGTTATTGGAAAAAAAACAAAACATACCCGTGTATTGTATCACGAACAATTTAAATGCCTGAAAGTATGCAATAAGAAGTGATCTTCGGGATACATGAGTTTTTTTTTATTCATTTTATAGAGGCTTTGACTGAATTTTAATGATCACAATATTTTTTCCATCTTACGCTACGCTATGAAGTCTACAAAATCATAGTTTAAATCTCAATTTAATCTAAAATAATTTAAATTAAAAAAAAACAGGAGGTTTAAAACTGGCATATGTTTTAAGGAAAAACGTAACAATATAGTTAAATTGTTCATTAGAAAATTTATATTTTTTCACCATTTTGAATAGCAATTATCTTTTTCTATTAACGCAAGTATTGAAATACTTCTCCACATTGCTTGCTAATTAAAAACCATTCCATTTTTTAGAGCAATCCTATTCGCAAGCCATTCTTCTTCGGGCAGTGAATTTGGGACGTGTTAACAATCGTCACAGTATTTAGCACACCCAGCATACCAACACACCGCCAAAGCCATCTACAAGTTCGTCGCCAGACATTTTACAATCCTACCAAGGGAGTGAAGGTCAACAACTCCGCACCGCCGAACGCCGAGCGCAACAGATCCAAACGCGCCAGTACATACCACCATCGATGATGACGCAATGCTAGTTCGGCTGAGAGCAGCTGCAAACAGCACCAGCATAAGCATAACGATTCCATCATGAAGACTGAAATAAAATTCCCACTAACGGCCATGAATTGTTTTTTAGCAAAATAATTGTAATGTTCGTTTTATTTGTAAATATCTTCGAAAATAAGGTAATGCACGAAATCAAAACGAGCTTACAAATAAATATATGTTCAATGACCCTTGCTGCTGATGCTTCCCCATACCTTGGTTTGGTTTTGTTACCTCTCGAAGCAAACAGAATTGGGTTGCACGTGATTGCATCGTTTTGTATCTTTTCGTATATTTTAGCATACGGTGCCCTTCCCATACTACGCCGCACACGCTGGCACATAACTGACTTTTTTTAGGGTGTCGTTACGACAATATAGCTTTTTTTTTTTACTATATATATATACACACAACATTGCACGCACATTTAAATATACAAACAAACTAAAAAGAAAACTTGTTTCTGGCTGAGAATCAATGAGAACGAAGAACATGCATTCAGTGTGGGCCTTCAACCTGTTCTCTAAAACCCTTAACGGTGGACAATTTTTGTTCACATTTTGTTAACATACGTACACAGTGTGCGTACACACAATTGCTTCTGGAAATGGTTCCAGTTCCTTTATGGCATGTATGAACTATTTCTAGCTTTTTTTTTTGCTGACTATTCAAGCGGGCGTGTAAGAAAGATGGGTAAAAAAAAGCATACAAAGAAGCATAAAGAAAATGTAACACTGGCTAAACGTTTGCGGGACATGGAGCTTTGGAAAACATTAAACTGGGAAAGCGAAGAAAGCGGGAAACAACAAAAAAAAAAAACAGCTAAATAAAACCTTCTATTACAATAAACGAGAGTAAAGCTTACAAACTATCCCATATGACACTAGAGCATTGCGGACGCACACGGATGAATTCGAATCTCGAACGCGTAACACACCGTGTCCAGGAAAAGCTCAATCCAACGACTAGAAGCACTTGTTTTTGTTTTGTTTTGAATCGAATCCTACCATTAAAATAAATCCTTAGAAAATCTGACTTGTTACTACTGCTTACAACAACCTATAACGCTATACCTCCCCTAAACCGAACACGTTTGTCCCTTTTCGTTTTTGCTGTGTGTGTGTGTACAGATACTTATCTCGCTTAAAGAGCGCAATAATTGGTTAACACTAGATTTATCCACCGTTTTTGTTTTGTTGTTGTTACCCTTCCCTCTTTCCGTCGCATTTGCACATTTCCCTCCCACGTGGGAGTTTATCAATTTCTCTAATACGATAAGGCATTTCTGTGTTTCACAATGGCAATAAGCTTTGTTCGTGTGTGTGTGTGTGTGTTTTTTTTTTCTTTTTTCGGGTAGTTTTGCATCGCTACCACTATTGCTGCTAAATTGCGACGTCCTGCGCACGTTTCTTTAGGATACTACATACCCTCCTTAAAAGGACAAAACCCCTATAGTAAAGCGGGAAGGCTACAATAGTTTCTACTGCGTGAACCATCTCAGAACTTGCCCACCAGCGTGATCGTACAGCCATTATTATGATGCTCGATCACTTGCTGCTTCAGCTGGAATATGTGCTGCTTCAGATTGCACACCACACCGCTCAGCTCGGAATTTTGAGCCTTCAGTTCCTTTACCCGGTCCTCAAGCTTCGAGATGCGTTCCAGCTTCCGCCGGCGACACTTGGAGGCGGCCACCCGGTTTCGCAATCGCTTCCGTTCCAGCTTGATACGTTCTTGCGATTCCATATCGATCGGACTGACCGGGGGCGATTGATTGCTCGAGGCGGCTTGTGGTTCCTCCTTCACAACTCCCGGGTAATCTGTGTGGATGGATAGAAAAAACAAAACAGCGGTCGTTAGATGATTGAATCGATTTCAATCAATAGTACTACTTACCCAAATTTGTATAGGTAATTTCTCCACCGCTCATACCATTATTGTGGCCGGAAGCTAGAACCGTACTGGTTAGATTGTTTGCGGTCGTACCCACTACCGGTACCACCGTCGTCGGTGCGACCGTTGCCGGTGGACATAGCCGTTCCGCCGCTGGTGCCGGACCACCAATGTTCGCACTGGGACCGTTATTGTTATTGCTCGTACTGCTGTTGTTATTGTTGTTCGGGTTGAGCTTGCTGGTAGTGTCCTTCTTGTGGATGGAAAGCAGCGCATCCTCGAACCCTTTCGCAAACTGTTGCTGCTCGGACGTGGCCGACGGTGGGAAGATGATAGCGCTCGGTGTCGGTGTCGGTAGCGTCGCGTTCGTGCTGATGATTTTCTCCAGCTCAGGCGACACCAGCTTCAGCATCTGCATGTCCGGTGAAGGGAGTACCGAGGGCATGGTAACCGATGCATTGTAGCGCGTTTTCCGTGCCTTGCCGGGGGCTAGATTAAGCTCCAGCGTGGCGGGCCTCTTCAACCCATTCCCATTGCCCGTCGTCACACCGTTCGTAGTGGACGGTACAAACTGGGCGTTATTGTCCTCGTAGAACGATTCCATCGTGTTGTTGTTGGTGTGTTTGCTGTTCAGCACGTTGTTCCGCATCTTGCTGGTTTGGGTTTTTTATGACACGAGTTTCAATTAGATGACCGAGCCGTAACACTGGCTAGTTACACGTATCCAGATGGAAGCCACAGGGGAATTAAAACTTTAATATTTACGCTTGTTGTTTAGGCACAGGAACGCGAAATGTCAAATTGCGTACGATAAACAACAACCTTCGCCTTTTCTTTGCCTATCCAAGAATGCACTGACACTTGTTCGTTTCTATACACTCATACACAGACACATTCTCTCGCTGCAATCTTTACGTTTCGGTGGTGCATAAAGAAATCACGTTTTGAAGGTTAACGAGTGGCCCGTCCGCGGACCATTTGCAGTTCCGAAGCCTATAGTGTTGATATATTATCTATTACGGCCTCCAGCAACTTCCCCCGACAATCGGGAACTATCACAATAAACACGGGAAAGAGGAAATGACAGGCAATTTGAAGCACTGCGCTAGTTCACTCACACACATGCATGCACGTAACATAAAGATACACACTGCGAACTGCTGATTATCTTTGCGTTTCTTTCGCTTTGCTTGTTCCGCTAAGGTCACTTGGATCTGTTATTTGTTTTCTTGACGATTTTAATCCACTTCCGTCTGGAAAATGTGTGCCGTATTGTAATTAAGCATCGACGTTTTTATCGACTGTGTCGTTCTTTGCTTTGTCGCACTCTCAACACACACTCGGCGAGCTCGAAACACACACTCACACACACTTCGAAAGACCGCGCAATAATAATGGAAACTGTCCCACTCAGCAGCAAGCGCGGCACAACAAAGTACGACGGCCCATAAGAAAAGTGTGCGCGGCGGAAAGACGCACACAAACAAACACGTGCCCGAATAAACACACACTGCTGCGACAAATGGGGTGGGGGAGGGGGGGGTATAATTTCGCAATGCAAGGCGGCCTACGCCTAATTTATTCTACGTGTTTTTAACTGCTTTCGGTATTCGGAAAGGGTGGTGTCACATTTGCTCTTAGCTTTTCACACCTTTTCTTGTGTTAATTTTCCAACCCGTACCGTTCACTGGGAGACACGGGACTGATATTTCATCTATCACACAACCATAACAAAACACACATTGAACCGCGCGTTCTGGAAAATGTTTCTCGTCGGTCTGGTGATGGAAAAAACGATCGCTGCTGTTGAAAAAACACACGGAGCACGAGCAGCAGAAGCACCAACAACACACGCGCACGTCCGGCTCGAAAGTAGATAAACGAATGAATGGGGAATGGGAAAAAAGCGAAGCCGACTTGAAAACCCGACGTTGTGTGCGGGTAGTAGTAGTGCGCCCGTGGAACATATGATTCATGGTGCTAAAAATAGCACGCGAGACGTCATCGGCAAACGCTACGATTGGCTGCTACACCCGTGCATGCTTCTCGTGTGCTTTGATCGTGTGTGCGGTTGTGCTTTTGCGCGTGTATTGCGTTCGATTTTTGCCTGTTTTTCACCCATTTCCACCCGCCCACCTATCCGATACCGATGCCGATTTTTGGGGAGTCTCTTGTGGAGCGCTGTTCGCCCGCGGAATGTTTAAAAAGACACGGCTTGAAATTGCGGTACCGCGCACCCCAAAACCCGTCGAACGGGTGCTGCGTTTTGAGGATGCGAAGCGATGCGTATGCAAGAGTTTGAAAGCTGTTAAATCGTACCCCACACCAGTGCTGACGATGGGGGCTACAGTGGTGTACGAATTTTGGCACGATGGAAGCTTCGAGATGGAAGGTGGATTTTTGTTTGTAGATAAATAAGGGAGACTGAAATAAAAATAATAATATAATATTCACTAAGTACATCGATTTAATCCCACCTAGAAAGGATCATGTCCGATCCTCACCACCAGGCCTATTTTTGCGATAGAAAATAAATAAAAATAATGATCTAAAGTATTATACATTACTGAGGCGTTATAGTTCATAAAACTCATACCTAAATAATATGTAGAAGGGTTCAGGCGGTAAAGTGAGTATTTAATTTTATCCAGCCACATGATGATCATGTGGATCCAACTGAGCATGTGTTTGAAAAATAGAAGAATAATTTAATAAAATAACGTAGACGAATGGATGAAAAACCAGTAATAGATTGTTCGTCATAATTACGCGAAAAACTGAGAAGACTTGCTGTTCTAAGATCTCTAGCGTCCAACAGATGGTGCTGTCAAAGGACTTAAGGAGTTATTTATCACACTTTCTTTAACAACCATCGATTCGTTATACTTGATAAATATACAGTATTACCATCTGTATGTGCAAGCATTCATATCAAAGTTTAAGTTCCTTATGTATTCAAAAATGATTCAATTGTTTCAGCAGTACACAATACTACTTTTGATTGACTGGTTTTTGAAAGTTTAGGTTTTAAAATTCTTCTTGCTGAGCTCACCAGTGGTAAGGTGCATTAAAAATTATGGAGATGGAAATGTCTGCCCTCCATATAGCATATTACTCGGAAGGATTGTGAAGCTATATCGTGAGGCCGTAATTACGAAAAAAAATCTTCTATCTAAGTCATGCCGACCATCAATCCTTTTTTAAGGTGATCTTGTGTGTCACCAGTTTGATAAACTAACTAACAATAAAATCAATTTTAAAACTGAGCTTTTCTCATATCTTAACACACGTTACGACGTGTCGCTAAATGCTGTAACGTACTGTGAGGAATAAAATTTGCGCCTTCGCTTGCCGGCGGTGGGTGTATCGTACGAAGGTGGTCGCTAATGTTTACCTACCACTCCCCACGCACAACCCTCACAACTCCATTACCATCTGTCACACCTAAAGCTTTTATTTAGCACATATACTTTCAGCCCCATAGAATCCGGTTCCGGACCGCACACCGAAATGGAAAGAATCCTTTTTTTTCGAAGCTAAGTGCGTAAGTACGTACGTGGTGGGAGACGTTGAAGGTGACAAAAGGCAGAATGGATGATAGGAATAATAACAATAATAATATTAATTATAAGTGCGACAGGCAACGGAGCATTTTTTTCTGCACATTTTGCACCCTTTTTTGGCAGACAAAAAGCGAGCTGGGGAGCGGGAGGTTTTTGACCTTTGTGTCGTATTTTGGGCTCAATTGATTTGCAACTCGCAGTGCAGCAAAAGCCGTACGGTTGTACCGATTTATGTGAAAATATTTATATAAATTTCATAAACCATAAATTCCGTAAAAGCAGTCGGAATACATACAAAACGATTATTTAAATATTCAAAAAATATATTTTTTTTCTATCTCAAAACACGGTTTGGCCGGCCCCCGTATTGCTAATAGCAACAAACATGATTCGTTAACATTTGCTTGTATTTAGATAGTGATAGCAGTTTCCCATTTGTTGTTAAACGCTTTTTTTTTAAACGGTCAGCAACACACTCTTATCGCCAACTGCCTAGCGCCACATGGTCGTGGTCTCGGATGACCGGATAACGGCCGAATTCCAGCCAACGTCAACGACGGAGAACGTGCAGCAAAGAACGAACCGCAAGCGCGTCTCCGCCAGTCTAAGCGCCAAGGACAAGCACGGTCGTGTTCTACTTCTTGCAGTTCGACTGCGGTACAATATTATTCTTCTCTTCGGTCGAAAACGACAAAAAACAGGTTGCCGGGACTCGAATGTGCCTGTCTGCCTGCCTGAGAACGAGATGCAAGGGAATGTGCATTTTAACTGCAGTGTCGCAGCGAAAGAGAGAATGCACTTAAGGATGAGGGTGGTACGGAACGCTACCCCGATGAGGGGGAGGGGGGGTACCGATAAGCAGAAACACGTTGCAACACGAGCCCTGGGCGAGATCTTTTCTCCCAGAAAACAACACGCTAACGAGCCACGTTCTGACATCATAGTTCTACCCTCCTTCGGCCAACCAGAATATTTTTGTTGCTATTTCTATCCTGCTTCACTATATGCTTCGCTATGCTCGCTGTAGTAGGCTGGGATTTTTTATTTATCTGCTCTTTGAGAGTTTCAGATGTGTGAGCGAGCGAAGAGAAGGAAGGAGAGCGAGAGACAAAAGCACACCAACAACTTGTTGTGTGTTTCCTTTGCCCTACTCGGGGAGCGTCTTTTGCGGTGGATTTTCAAGAAGCAGCATGTCCAAGGAAGTGAATACAGGTCGAACAGTGCCAGTGCGTGATGACTCATCGGACAATTATTTCCACCACGGCGGGCTTACCATGGCCATCCCTCCTTGCCCTTGGTTGTTTGCGTCCACGATCGTGGCTTTGGTCGTCTTCGGTTGGGGATTTTTTTGCTTGTTTCTCGATTGCTTCTTTTTGAGGTCCTTCTTTCGCGTGCTTGTTCGTGCAGGATTGCGTACAGTGATGGACGGTTTTTGAACGCTTGATCACGCGGGAGAAGCAAATTTTGTTGTTTTTTTGTATTTGAAATTTTATTACTTTTTTGGGATGTTTGTAAAAATGGTAAAACATATAATTGGCTTAAGTTGTTTAAGTAACTTTATGAAACTCTGGAGGCTCATCCCTTTTTTAATAATAGTGGACACTTGACCCTTAAATGGGGTGATTGGTTAATACAATCATTTATATTTAAAAAAATTCGAATAATAAGCGAATAAGAATCGATTTCATGATTCATATGATGGTACAAACATGTTTTCAAAATATTTAACAAAAATTTACAAAAATGCTAAGTATATTTGTTGAAAATTTACTTCACTATCTAATTTTTAGCTGATTTACAATAGCTGTTGATTTTATTTTATTGGATGCCTCTGTGTACTTGACCTAAAATGATTGATACCAGTAGAGCTCAACGAAATAATTGTTTTTATGGAAATAATTCATAGAAACCAATCACCCTTCCTTCAACACTGCCATCACCAAATATTTTTAATATTTTAAATATAATTAATTTTCTAACCGAGTATGCCCGGGATAAAGCAAAGAATAAGGAGGAAATGCCTTATCAAGATGATTATAAAATTTACTCAACACAAGCGGTGTTGACAATACGGCACTGGACCGTCATTATTAATTATAAATAAATAAATAAAAAAAATAATTAATTTTCAATTATAGTATCAGAGTGAGTGTTGTCCTTGCATCGCAATATGAACTAAAATATAAACATGAAATTGGCAATCTTCTGTGGCTCCTTAAGTGTTGACGAAAATAGTCACTTACAGTAAATTAATTTGAACTAATTTTCTTGACTTATATATACTCAATCGTTTGATAAGCTGTATTTTAAATAATAATTCAAAAAACTAAAAGATTTCATTGTCTCAAAACCATCACAGAAAAATCAAATCAAAATCCTTCCCAACTACCCAACACACACGTTTCACTCGCCTTGCACACGTTTTGGCGGGAAAACGTAAGGCATTTCCTTGGCGGGAGCATTTTTTACGCCCCACAAACCTAGCATCACTTGTTTTCATCTGTTTTCAATTTGGCTCGAGCTCGTAACGGCTGCCGTTCAGAGAATCATGAATGAGTCGTGCCCGTGTGCGGACATCGCGCAGAAGCATGCGTGCGCACCGCTTGGGAAATTCCCACCGAATTGGACCAGGTGGGAGATCGTATACATGCCAGGTTGCGAGTTTAGTGAATGGTCAGCCAAGATAATGCGCAACATGGTTAGCGTAGAAAGGGGTGGGGGGGGAGGGGGGGGGTGGCCACCGCTCGTTTACGCTAATGCTGCGCACGAAACCGGATAAGCTGTGCGTACGACGTCATCGTTGCAAGTGTTTACTGCCGTCACCGGAACAGATAGCGTGCGAGCACGCCGGTTATTAGGTGGAGGCGATCGGAGGGAAAGGTGTGAAAGTTTATTTTTTAATTTATGTTTTAAAATAAATAATTGGTGCAAGTAATCTGGTGCTATCACCAAAAACAGAATGAGAAGAAATTTGTTGCTCAATATACTATAAAATAAAAAAAGGAAATATTGTAGTGTGAAGTAAATTTTTATATAACAGGGCTTGGCCTAAATGAACTGTTTTAATCAGTTCACTGTGTTCTTTATTTATGATGTGTTTGATATGATTTATATAAATTCTAAACTCATTATTTGTACCACCACGGACCTGACCGGGCGCAAAAGAGGAAGCGGTGCCGGTCTTCACATGGTAGAACAATGTATCAAATCACGTCCGCATCCTTGCACTTCTCCGTCATTATAGTATATGTCTGACAATAGTTAAGCCAACAAAAAGAAGGTTTGAGGTAACATTGAAACAAAAAAAAAAAAAAAACTCATGATATTCAGATCAGAAGATAATAATTGACTAATTTTGTAAAATATTCCACAACACTTTATCTTCTGTATCTTCCCAATGGTTTTATCTCTTCTATTTGTTTCTGGTATATCTTTTTTATTTATTTATTTACATTTCATTATTACGGTCCAGTGCCGTATTGTCAACACCGTTGTGTTGAGTAGATTTTTACATATTGATAAGGCATTTCCTCCTTATTCTTTGCCTTATCCCGGGCGTACTCGGTATCTGGTATATCTTTATTATTTATATTTTCTCTTCTTAAGTTTGGACATCTTAGCTTTTGAGTAAGGCACATTCTTAACAAAGGATATGACTTTAGTTGGCTATACATAGAAAAGATCGGCTGAAAAAACTCTGCTCTCTTGCAACCTGTAATCTGAAATCTGGTTCAGAAATAAATTCTAGCTGTCTAACTGACTGACTGACTGACTCACCTGTTAAAGCTAAAGAAGACAGAAAAATAAATCCAAAACCTTACTAGGTACCATGGCCAACGAAGAACGGGAACATTAGCACAATTATTCTTTATGAGAGCGAAAAAAGGAGATAAATGAGGATCTAGTTGCCAAGGTGGTAGCGGCGCTGGTCTTCATAAAACAGGACCAGAATCGAATCCCGTCTGGATTGTCTGCCCGTATTTCCCAGGCTTTCTTTCTTTAAGACTATAATCGTCTCTCAAACCCGCCTCTCTCGTCGTTAAGCGAAAAAAAACAATTCACAATATGTTCTTAAAGATCTTTGTTCTATCTAACAAGTTTAATGTAATAAACATGTAACTGGACGTGTAAATAAAGTGTCTCAACTTTTTTCTAATGAGTAAAAGCCTTTGTTGTTATTGTTTTTCGTAAAAATATAAAACAAACAGTAAAACAATGCAAACCGTCTTTTGCATTGAGGAAAGAATTTCAACGTGTTCAAATCAAATCATTTGCATTGGGTAAAGAGCCCTGCAAAGAGCTGTAAGTTAGTTATGTACATTTCCCACTAGATGTCGCTGCAATAAAAAATGTACCGTTTTAAAAATCACGTGGTTTTCGAATCGTCCGTGTTGAAGTTGGCTTTACGGAAGCATCGGATCATATAATACAGTATTATTTAGCGGAAATATTTAAAATTAAAGTAAAAAAAGTATAAAACAATCAAAAGATCATTAACATAATTCTGAAGTAAAACCAGTAGCCAGAAGAGATTGATTGCTTTCTTTTGAAGAGCTTCTTGAAGTTCATAATTTTGTAAAGGTGCGATATCATTCAATACAACGATTTGATGGCTTATTGCCAAGTACCTCGAAACCCATTCATATTACAATGCACAGTCCAACTATAAAGATTCCAGACACTCACGATTGGCGGGATTTTGGTGAACAATTCTCGTGTCTCAAGAGTCTTCATGAATGATTAACCGCACAAGCCATTTACAATTATCTATAAAATAGCTACTACAGATAAGCTATCGAGGATGCATTAATGAGTCTGAGTAGAGCTAAGGTATGTAGTAGTAGTTAAACAGATTCTAAAAATTATTCCCATGAGAGAATTGAATGCATTCAATTGCATGAATGGTAACCGCTAGAAATTATTTCCGGTATAGCAATCAACAAAAAAAAACCCCATGCAGACACTTGACTACATTATGCAGTACTCTTGAAGAAGTAATTTTCCTGGCAAGTCCAACCTCTCATGCTGGGTCAATGGACAATAAACAAAGTACTTCAAGAGCTACCGGCAACCGGAGGAGCAATGCTACTTCAACACTGTCTCGGCATAATCTACAACTCGCTGCTAGTAGCCTAACCGTCTCGATCGTCTTATCAAGCTATTCCGATAAATCGATTATAAAAAGAAAGCTCACTCCTGTAGAACACATAATTCGTTCGCACATCCTCTTCCAACGAGGAACCAACTTGCAAGGGAAAGTAATTCCAACTCTGACAAAATGAAACCAGTGTCGGTGGCTTTGCTGTTGGTGGCTTCGGTCGCGTTCGCCCAGGCAGCACCCGGGCTACGTGTGGTGAACGGTGAAACAGCTACCCTTGGACAGTTCCCGTACCAGGTGCGACTTACCCTGCACGTTGGCGACGGTCAGCGTGCTCTGTGCGGTGGTTCGCTGCTGAACGAAGAGTGGGTTCTAACGGCGGGACACTGCGTAATGTTGGCCAAATCCGTGGAAGTCCATCTCGGTGCAGTTGACTTCGATGGTGGTCTGGTGCTGGAGTCGACCGAGTTCTTCAAGCACGAGAAATACAACCCACTGTTTGTGGCGAACGATGTCGCGCTGGTGAAGCTACCGCAGAAGGTTGAGTTCAACGAGAATGTGCAACCTGTCCGACTGCCGACTGGAAACGATGACTTTGCCGGCGAATCTGTGGTTGTTAGTGGATGGGGTCTGACGGAGAACGGTGGACCAGTATCTCAGCAGCTGCAGTACGCTACGCTCCAGGTCATCACGAACTCCGAGTGCCAGAAAACGTTCAGCCCGTTGGTGGTCCGCAAGTCGACCCTGTGTGCCCGTGGTGATGAGAAGGAATCGCCCTGCAACGGTGACTCCGGTGGTCCGCTGGTACTGGCCGAAGACAAGACACTGGTCGGTGTGGTTAGCTTCGGCCATGCGCTCGGCTGTGAGCGTGGTTTCCCGGCTGCATTCGCACGTGTTACCGCCTTCAGAGATTGGGTGAAGAAGCATACTGGTGTGTAAGAAAGCTAGAATTGAACAAAATGAGATTAAAAAAACGGTAGGAAAAAATATAGCAAAAAAGAAAGAGAAATGAAAATGAAATGCATCTGTTTTATTCGCTTACATTCTAGCGCCAACATTTGTGTGAAACTGTGTGCAGTTGTGAGGGCACACCTGAGAGTTCCGCATCCACCGGAATGGTTCCCTTTTTTATCCCACAGTTACAATGGTGCTCAGAAACACTCCAATAAAGTTAAGGCGACTTAGCAAGGTATCTTTTTTTACAATCGTAGCTGGTTTTTCTTATTCTATATGTACAGACTAGCTGAAACGCGCGCAAAGATGGCTGCCATCTCGAGAATATTGCTTACGGCTGTTCTCTGTCTCGCGATTTAACGCTATCGATTTATTATCCTTTTCCCCTTAAATCCGTTCTCGTTCCTCTATACATCCTTCCTCCTGCCGTAAACTACACAATAACAAAACATTAACCCTGCCACACTAGCTTCCTTTTCCAATTTTTCCAACGCCGTAGCCTGACAATTCTGGTTGTTAGTCACACAACAATAATGTACGCCGAAAGCATGCAACAATAACAGAACGAAAAATGAACCGTTTCACCCGTGTTTTTGTTTAAGTAGGTCTAGGCTTTGTAAGTAGGACACAAACCAAATTCGTCAATGGCCATTGCTGTAAGAGGACTTCTAAAAAGCCTCTTCGAATTTGTAGTTTTGTTTTACTATTTGCAGTGCGTTAATTTTTTTTTAAATTATCATTGCAACCAATTTTGAATTTGCGTTTTGCTTCTGTTAACGTAAAATAATGCACAAAACAGAACAGCGAAGCAAAACCAAAAAGACTGGATGAGTACTATAGTTTGCTATGAAATTGAGGTTGAGTAAGTGAGTGAGTGTAGATTGCTCCGGCTGTATTCCCCCCTACATGACTATTTAATTTAAACCCAACAATTTTATACATAATAAATGAGCAACGGTTTTGTTTTCCATTTCGCACTGTTAACCTGTTTGTTGGGCCGATGGGCCAATATAATGCTATTTACAACCGATACGGATGATAAATGCCTACACAAAAAGTACATACTTTCTACTTATCTGCTTGCCTTTTGCTGTTTTGTTTCGTTTGACTATTGCTCGTTCGCTTCTCGCTTAAACGTACAGTTCGCTACACGATCACGAGGTAGGCGAAGATCGTTAAACAGACCTATTTCCTGGTTTGTCGTGTGGCCCGACAGAATATTACACCGCAATTAGTGGACATATGTGGTTTGAAAGAAAACTATACGTTGCAGAGATTCGATGAAGCTGTAACTACGAACGGCTTACGCATGTTAGCGTATGTGAAAATGACCGTTGAAGCTTTTTGAAAATTTCTCTAGGCGGCCCCGGTCTTCACAAGCCAGGACCGCGTTTCAAATCCCATCCAGACCGTTCCACCGTAGTGAGCACTGACTATCCAACTACGTGGTATCGGCAAGTCTTGTAAACAATTTCGACGGCCGGCGTGACCTAGTAGGTCGTTAAGCCAAGAAGAAGAAGAAGTATAAGAAACTCTGTATAATTTTAAAATTAGTCCACCAATGAGTGGCAAACTAAATACGATAAAATCCGTCTAAAATTGAACAGCAAGTACAAAAAAATGAAGCTGAAACGAACCGAACAGCATATTCAGGTAGCAGAATGTCAAAGCATCTGTGCCAACGGACATCAAGCCCATTTTTGACAAAAAAAAAAGCTGACTCGCCGCGAAAACGGTTAATAACACTTATTAACAATTCGCTCGCACGCACACAATGTGTGCTTGCACGCCTATATATTCCTAAAAGGTAGTTTTGTGTCAAGGAAGCGCCATTTGTTTGTGAGTACACAGGAGTCTACAGTATTTCGGCTAAGCTGCCCCCTCCTGTCGCTGCACCGCTCGATCCCTGCTGCTGCTGCTTAAGCGTTTGCACCTCTTTCTCCAGCTTTTCCACCCGTGCCCGATACTCCTCGTTCTGTTTCTGGGACAGTTCGAACTGTTTCCGTAGGTCCTCAATAAGCTTTTTCAACTCCAGCTGCTGTCGTTCGAGTACCTCGACCACCAGATTCGCTGCCGTTCCACTGGCAGTCTTGGAGACGGAGGGTATAGACTTGGCTGAGAGTGAGCTGGGATTGCCTAACGATGCGACACGATGTATCACGGCACCTACCCGAGGCACCGCAGGCGGTTCAACGGACACAACCGTATCCTGTGGCAGTTTGGTGGGTAGTGCGGAAATGATTTCCATACCGGTTGCCGTCCGGATTCGTTTCACACCGTCGGCGGAGGTGATAATGTGCCGATTGTGGCCACTGTTCGATAGTCCGTTCACTATGCCGACGGTACTACTCCCACTGCTAACGCCCAGTTTTGTCTGTACAAAGTCACCGACGGTCTTGGTGGCATTCCCCATGACCGGAAACCGTTGGCCGGGTTTTGTCATAACGATTTTGCTGACTGGCTTGGAGCCCATGGTACTACCACCTGATGATGGTAACACATGGGAACGACTACTCATAGGAACTCTAAGGTTGGAAAGAAAAAACAGGAAAGGGATGATGGCGTGCGCAAAATGGAGGCGAATTTATCTGGGCTTACCTCACAGAACTCGATGCAACCGCTTTCTTGTACTCGGACGAGGACACTCGCTTGATCCCACCGACCTCACCGCCACATATCTGTTTAAACTCTTCCGGCGACAGTATTTTGATCACCTTGTTCGTCTTTATCGTCGGTGTGGCACCCGTCTGATGCACGTGATGGTGAAGGTGTGAATGGTGCAAGTGCGAAGATGAGCCCGACTGCTTTTTGATGATTTTGATTGTCTTCGTTTTCGTGTGCGTGATGTTGGTGGCGTGCATGGATGTGGCTGGGTGAAATGTCTGCTTTTGTAAATGGTGCTGCTGTTGTGGTTGTTGTTGCTGTTGAGCGTGAAGATGTCTCGTTTCCTTCAGTGCGTACTTGCCCGCCTCGGAGAGGACAATTTTTCGGCCGCTCTTGATGGCGGACGTTATCACGCTACCACCTTCGTCCGACGGCATAAAGGCGATTCCGTGCTCCTTTAACATCTGTAGCGTGGACGAGTCGAGATTTTTCGGATCCGTCTCCGTACTCTGTTCCAGATTCGTTATGGCATCGTTCAGACTGTCCTCCTTCTCGATGAGATGGTCCGTATCGTCAAGCGGGTGGTCGTGGTGCTGGTGATCGGAGTGATCCGACAGGTTGGTGTTACTATCGTTACTCAGTTCCATCGTAATGTTATCCTCTATTTCGTCATTTTCGTTGCCTATTGAGTTCTCACCATCCAGATGGCGTTCCTTGTGTTGCTGCAATTCGTGCATAAGGCTGTCCGTTGCCTCTTTTACCTGCAAAATAATTTAAAATATTATATACATTGCCATTTCGGAAAGAAAGTGTGAGTTCTCTATCCATACCCCCACTTGCTCATTGCTGGCGGCCCGTAATTCGTTAGCTAGCTTCAATATCCGCACCAGTTCCATCTGTTTTGTCGTTTTGGCGAGGAGTATTGGTGACTTATCAAATTTTGATAGCGCGTTCGGATCCGCACCGTGCTGCAGCAACATTTCCACCACCTTATCGTGCCGTTTTTCCACTGCCCAATGGAGAGGGGTCATTTTTAACTGTAAAAACAGGATAAAATAGCCTCATTAATTTACCTTTCAACACGCCAATGTTTGGTTGGCTCTTTACGCACCAAATCCTTTGCATCGACTTCACATTTGTTGCTAAGCAACAGTTCTACGATCTCGATGTTACCATGATAAGCGGCCATATGTAGAGGCGTTCTGTCTACCTTGGTTTTTGAATCCTTGCTTATGCCGGCCCGGAGTAGTGCTCTGCATGTTTCTATGTGGTTGTACCGTGCCGCCAAATGAAGTGGTGTTGTCCCGAGCTGGTTAGTAATGAGAATACAATTAGGCAATCTGGTACTTGCTACGTGCTAGTGATGGATAAATCTTCATTTTTCCCTCAGTCGGATTAATCCGCATTCCTGAGCACTCCGGCGTTGAATCCGGAGTGAACTCAACAGTTTACACTGTAATTTTTCCCGCTGTGTATTCCAGTATTTATACGTCGGAGGCGGAGTGGATTCATTAATCCGCTCCGAATTTTCCACCACTGCTGGCTACTTAGATTGACTGTCTTACCCAATCCGCAGTGAACGGTGCACCGCGGCCCATCAAATCGAGCACTTTCGGTGTGTTGCCAGTACGGGCCGCCTGCAGCAAAGCCTTCCCGAGGTCTGTTATCACCGACTGGTATTTCTACAACGGCAATGCATTAGATTAGAAATAGAAAGATTCAAACTTTGCTCTTGCAATTCACTTACACTGCTGCCGATGCTGACCGTAAACTTCTCCATCGATTCTTCCGAATCATTGCTGGTTATCATATCCACGCCGAGATTGTCGAAAATCTTCTCCGTAAACATGATCTTTCGGTTGCTCTGCGGGAAAGCACCGTCTCGTACGTTCGCGAACCGCTTCCGCTGTCCGTATTTGACCCCTTCGATGCTGCGCTTCGATCAGCAGCCGGAACAACAGAGTACGTCGAACAGAAACTGAAGTAACCTGCAGACGAAGGAACGGAGCATGAAATTGCCGAGCTTTTCTTACCACCGCACAAAAGAACGCAACGGAAGCAGAAAAAGCAGAAAATCCAGTTTTCTAGCAGTGTGCCTTCCAACACTCCCTCTCCGTGCTTGGAGTGCGACTGCTGTTGCTGCTGCTGCAGTAAGCGATAGCGCTCCTTTCACTCGCAATCAGAGCAGAATTCACTTCCGTGCTCCTTTTTCCACCATGGTACGGTATATTATTAGAAAACCCGCTGGTTGCCGGTGTAAATCGGTACCTCACAGCACACACCATCCGAGTATCTGTTGCACAGCTGTGCCAATGGAAACGTGAAGGTATTTCATGCCCGAATTGGTTCCAGCGTCCACAATCGTCGGACGTGGAACGGAAGTGAAAAACAAACGAAATTGCACACGGTAGTCGGACTGTTGGAGGGCAAACTAGATGGATTCCGATGGGCACGGGTTTACACTGGCGGGGAAAACAATGTAACAGACAAAAAGAACGATTTGTTTACCACTAAGAAAAAGAATTTCCTCGGTCGGCACGGTTTTGGCGTACATTGAAGGTGCTATATTTTGTATTCAATATTTTGACAGCAAGTTGTTCGCGTTGGTGTTTGAAGTTTTTATTCGTGTGGATAGCGACACACAGTGGGACCGCTACCTGTTGATGTGGTTTTGGCAGATTTCGGAAAAGTGCAACTAGTAAATAAAGTTTTTGATCAAATTGAAAACAAAATTACACTTATTTTCAAAGATATTTTTGACATATAAAAAGGTTTTTTTCTTAGATAGTTGATAGTTTGAAAAACGTTTTACATTTTTCAAATCAATTCCAAAAAGGCCTTTTGGAAATCTCTGCAGCTAGATCTCGCACTGTGCAACACCCTTCTGTCAGATGGCGTGTCAAGTTGGGCTGGAAAAACTAGGAATCGAACAAATCGTGGCAACATGTCGAACCGGTCGGTCGTAGGAATTACGGGATTTTTGCTGTTTGCCCTGTTTATCGGGAGCTCCACGGTGGTGGTAGCGGAACCGGGCGAAACGTTGGTGCTGCTGGACAATTTGGCCATCCGTGAAACCCATTCCATCTTCTTTAAATCGCTCCAGGAACGTGGGTACAAGCTTACCTACAAGCTAGCCGATGACGCCGGCCTTGTTCTGTCGAAGTATGGCGAGTTTCTGTACCAACATCTCATCCTGTTTGCGCCGTCTGTGGAGGAGTTTGGTGGCTCGTTGAGCGTGGAAGCAATTACGGAGTTTATCGACAATGGTGGAAATGTGCTGGTGGCCGGTAGTACCATGTCCGGAGATCCGCTTCGTGAGCTTGCCTCGGAGTGTGGGTTTGAGGTGGACGAGGAGAAGGCAGCGGTTATCGATCATCTGAACTATGACGTGTCCGATGCCGGGGATCACACAACAATCGTTGCATCGCCTGATAATCTCATCGATTCGAGCATTATCGTTGGTAACCGTGCGTCGGTCGCTCCTTTGCTGTACCGAGGAACCGGCCTGTTGGCCGATCGTGAAAATCCACTCGTGCTGCAGCTGCTGACGGCGGACAGTTCCGCCTACAGCTATGTGCCCGATGCACCCATCAAGGAGTATCCGCATGCGGTTGGCAAGGGAACGATGCTGATAGCCGCCCTGCAGGCACGTAACAACGCCCGGGTTGTTTTTTCTGGCTCACTGTTCTTCTTCTCGGATGAAGCCTTCCTGTCGCCGGTTCAGCGTGCTCAGACCGATGGCAAGCGTTATGCCCGTTCCGGCAATCAGGATGTCGCGGTGGCCATTAGCAAGTGGGTGTTTGGCGAGAACGGTGTAATTCGGGTCCGGTCGGTGAGCCACCACAAGGAAGGAGAATCTCAGCCACCGTCTTCGTACACCGTGACCGATCCGGTGGTTTACACGATTGAGATTGAAACGCGCGCTAGCAATGGCCAGTGGAAGGCATTTGAAGCGTCCGATGTACAGCTAGAATTCGTACGAATTGATCCGTTCGTACGCACGACCCTGGTACCGGTGGGAGGTGGCAAGTATGAGGCCCGTTTCCGCATCCCGGACGTGTATGGAGTGTACCAGTTCAAGGTGAATTATGATCGTATCGGTTATACGCACCTGTACTCCACCACACAAGTGTCGGTGCGTCCGCTGACGCACACACAGTACGAACGGTTCATCCCGAGCGCCTATCCGTACTATGCGAGCGCCTTCTCTATGGTTGTCGGCATGTTCTTGTTCTCGTTCCTTTTCCTGCACTTCAAGGACGATGGAAGCAAACCGACCGCTCGTCCAGTAAACGAAAAGAAGGCACAATAAGTGTTGCGTAGTCAGTAGAAATGAATCACACAAATCGAATTGAAGAATAAACGAACAAATGTTCATTCAGGAACAAATAACACACTCAACATTCGGCGACAACATGAGTTTTTATTTTTCATTTTTCAGTTTCATTTTAATTCCTTTATTTAGATTCCATTCTATTTTGCGCTTCCGCTCGCTTCGTTTTGGGACTTTTTTCTTATGCGTTCGTTAATTAGTGTGTAATTCTTTTTTTTTTTTGGATACTCTAAAGAAAATCAACTTTATTTACCAATTTTGCCACCTGACGCTGTGGGCTGTTTTGATCTCCTTCTTGTTGCTATGCTCGCAACGAAATACAACATACTTGGATTAATTGTATGTAAATAGGGATGTGACCAACAACCTACTCGGATACTACGCTTTCGGTCCCGTAAATGATTTTTCGCTGGGAATGTGCTAATGTGCGTGTATGTGGATGCTTTCTGTACTTTCTAAATTCTGAGCTCAATTCTGTAATAGTCCATGAGTGTAATCTCCTTTGTTTCAGCTTGCTTTTGTCCGTAAGTTGTATTTTCCGATATGTTCCGTTTTCGGCAACGACAATTTTAATTTTGTTTTTTTTTCTCTTTTCCATGTGTTGCTGAGTTCAATGGCGGTTTATCTGTGGGCGGAGTAGTCCAACAGGCCTTATCTTCCAAACATAATTTATGTACCCAACTTCTCGTCTAAGAAAAACATGTTGACCAAAGGATGTTATAGTCGAAGGGAACTCGTAGTCTACGTTTAAGAAACTTGGAACTAGGATAGATAGTTGTAACGGAAAAGGCCACCTCGTCCAGAACTAAACTCGTAGTTGAAGATGCCACGTCGTAGTCAAGAAACTCTTTTATCAAGGGACCTTTTAAGAAAAAAACTTTGCCTACGTTATTAAGAAATCTTATCGTAATGGGCCTTCATAGTCGAATAACTGATAGTTCAATAGAGCTCGTAATGTAAGAGGCCTCGCAGTTTAATGGAATTTACTTACAAAAAGTCCTCGTACTCGAAAAGGCTGCAACGTTCTAGGCCACGTACAGGCCTCGTATATCAAGAAATCTTGAAGCCATTCTATGGACTTAGCCTTAGCTTAACCTTGCCCTAGCTTCAGCTACCAAAAGAGACACCATAATGGAAGAGACCGCGCATGTGTAGTCGTAGCAAAAAAGAGTTGATCTCTCTAGAGCCCTCGTAATCGAAGAGATATCATCCAAAAGAGACATCATCCTTATTTTCCCGCCACAGGTCTTCTCTCCTCTAGACTCAACACTGCTTCAGTAAGGTGTTTTTCTAGGTGCAATGTAGTGTTACCATAATTTAATATTCTTATTATTCATTCTTTTCCAGCCAAATATATTTACATTTAAACACCTTGAAACAAGGGAAATTTCTGTTGTTTTTAGGATACAAATGGAGTTTGTTGTCGTGGTCAAATTACAACACGAAGGTCGGAACGGGCAGAAACAGAAGGAACAGTTCGCTCAGGTATGTTTTCGTGTAGTTTAATGGTTCAGAATTTATATCTTGTTCGATTTAGTACGTTCCACTATTGTCCTTATCCACACAGGACTTTCGTTTTTTGAGCTTGTTTTTAAAAAGTACACACAATAGTAAAACAAGTCGTTGTGTGTTTACGAACTTTACGGTTAGCCTCCAAACACGCACACACACACAAACATTTTTCTCCCGTGTCGTCTTAAATGTTACCTCGTCATACCACGCGCCATCGTTCGCCGTACACTAAAAATTTAGTATTTTCTCCATCCGCCCTCAAGAAAATATCTTAATTGTATAAGGTTTTAATTATGTCTCTATTGTTCAGTTTTCAAACAACACACAACACGGTAAGCGCTTTCTGCTAAGTCAGTTTGTTGTGTTCGAGAGCGTGTAAATTACGTGCTAGTAATATTCCTGTACTTTCAGGCTAAAATACAAACAAATTGATCCCCGAAGGGGTTGAGAATGGAAAGTGTCCTCAAATCGGACAGCACATTCTCCAAATCGTTAAGTTGTTCCTTCGCAGATCCTTCGCAAGGATTCGCTGTTTAAATCGTTTGTTTTTGTTCCGTTTTAAATAACCCTGTAATGTGTTGTATGTGTGCTTTGCCTTAAAGCGCATATTATGTATAATATAGTAAGTGAGCTGTCTGCTTTGCCACTAATACTTCTGCTCCTTCAGCTTTTGCGAGTTGTAATTGTGTTAAGTCTTGTTTTGAAGTGACCAACCTTCGACAAAATGGTTCGCTTGTAACGGCGATGGTGGAAGCGCCACAAATGGTTTTTACAAATGGATGCGACAGAGAAAAATGCGGAAATCGCTGGTCCTACACTTTGAAATCCTGGTTCTAGTTATTCGAAATCCTAGTGCAAACTTTGGGAATAATTTAAACTCGGCGTTAATGAGCGTCAATTTGTCAAATTAGTGGGTGCCGTCAAGCCAAATAGAAGGTCCTCAGAGTTGAAATTGAGCCTGGAGGTCCAAAAACTGTTTGAATTTTTAACAACAAAAGGTCGTCGTCCCTAATCCGGTCATATATTTGTTCAGATCAAATGAAAATATAAGTATCTTTAGTGATCTGCAAATCCTGAAAACATTCAGTAGTCAAGTGACGTTTCACTTAGTCTAGCAGTTTGGTATGAGTCTTCGTTCGATGATTCTCTTAGCAGATTTAACAGAGATGTTGCCTTCGTTTGTAAGAGCCAAGGTAACGAATTACTGACAGTCATCATATAAAATTAAGATCCCCCCCTCCTGTCCCACTAATTTACTCAGGACTGTCCCCTAGAGTCTTCCCGACTTAAGCAGCTTCGGGTTAACTAAGTAATGATGGTATCCAGCAATAATGGGAGGCTGAGGCTGTCACTAGGTTGAGGAGCCCAGGAAGAACAAAATGTTCCAATAAAGTTTCTGAAGTTAATAATAATAATTCTAATAAAACAGGTCATAAATAGGTTGCTCTCGTTGACCTAATAAGCAGATTTTCGCATTTATTCCCCCGTATCGCATCCCGTAGAAGTAGATAATAAAACAACTAGAGATAATCCTCACTAATTGAGACAGCGGTGAAGAAGATTTGTGGGAATCGAGGGTTTCAAAGTAACCTCTAATGACTAATGCTATGATTATACGAAGCAAATATTCGCTAGTCTCTCGCCTCCATTTTGTTCCACCGAAACAATAAAACAAGAAACTTCACTGCTTCCATAGTCTTTCCGTGCCGATTCCTTTCAGTTCCTCTATATTGCGGTACATTGCAATTATTGCCATAGTGTTCTAAGTACACCCAAACTCCTAGAGCTGTAGTGTCGACCCTTCCCCTTAATGCTTGACGATTCCGCAAAAGCTTGGCTTTCTCCTTTTTTACTTTCAACACCCTTCTCACCTTACCGTTTCGTACCTTAAAATCATTGACAGCAAGTGTCCGTTTTGTAAGCGTGTGTCTTCCATGTAATTAATATATTATTAGCTTGTATTACTAGCTTTTCCCCCGCCCGACGGGGTATTGGCTTTGATTGCTTGTTATCAGTGTTGGTAAAGTTATGTTAAGAAACACCAAAAAACAAAGAGTGGAACAATAAACAGAATTCAAGAACGCCTTTCCACTTTCTCGCCTCTGTAAAGCGTAACTTACAAGATAATTCTGCTAATTGAAACCTGTTGTTGTTGCTTAATTAACTGAATAGTAACCATAACGAGCTTCCGGTATACCGGTAACGGATTAGCTTATAGATGCGATCGTTCGATATTCGCGATCGGTTAGACATAATTAATTGTTATGTTAATCATAATAGTACCGCATTTACAACCAACGTAAACAATTGACGACATTTTTCTTCTTATATGGTGGTGGTTTAGTAAAAAAAACCATCCGGCTGGTTTAGTAAACATGCTTTACACATTTTCACTCTTTTGTTTGCTTCTGTCTTTACATATGTTTAAAACAATTTATTCTTGTTTCTACTCAATTGAACACTGTGCTTTCTTTCTTTTGTGTGTGTGTGTGTGTTTTTTTTCAAATAACCTGGAAAATACTTAGTATTCCCGTTTTCTTTCTTTGGCTCGATTGGCAGCAGTTGTGGTAAAGGTTTGGAGGATGGTTAGGGTTTTCAAATTTTCATCTAAGGGGTATCATATTAGCTTGCATTGGAACTAACCAGAACTCATGAGCCGTAACGGAAAATGCTGTAATTTTGGTTGGGTTTCCTTGGAACAATTTTCTACTCATATCAACACAAACAAGTCAGGGGTCCGATGTTATTAGCATTCTACCCTTAAAACACAATTCTAAATGCTTGTTGCTAGCTCTGTGTGTGTCTTTTGTGAGTGTATTTGTGATGGGTTCTTGTGGTAACACAATTCTTCATGGTGAAGAATATTCGTGAAGGAATTGAAGGAATTGCACTAGAACAACAGCTCATCTTTGTCATCATCTGAAAACAAGAAGAAAATTGAGCACAGGATGAGAGGATGTGCATTATTTGTACGGAGGACGGTTAAGAGCCATCCTCTGTGGGAGGAACAACTACTACTACACGTGCACAATGGGCATTTGGCCAGGATGAAACCTAAGTGATGAATATCGAACTAGGATACAGGTAAGAATCAGGTTTCCAAACTACAGGGTTGAGACTAGGAAGGATTTGGCAATGTTTTATATTTTTAACCGTTAGCAGCCGAATTCAACAGATATCAATGTCATATGTTTGGAAAATGAAGTTTATGTAATATCGCTGTCTTTTTTGCAATCGATTTTGTTGTAAAGTAGGAAATAAATTAAATGTAGATTATACAAAAAATATGAAAGATTTAAACGACAACTAAAGTGTACCCTCGTAGTGAGGACTGATTATCCAACTATGTGCTATCAACTTCTATTGTAACCCGTTCGACGGCGTGACCTAGAAGGTCGTTAGAACAAGAAGAAGAAGAGCCAATTATAAGTGAAATTAAAAAAAATTTAGGTCATCAAAAATGGTAAAAATCTTGTACTAAATATACGAAATAGGACCAGATGCCTATCTATACCAGATCTAGAATTCCAAGCACCTAGATGGATATCTATTGGCATCCTAAGCAGTACCCAACCCTAAAATAGTAGTAGGCAATGGGGCAATAACATGTAACAAGCAACACCAAAGAGTCTCTGTTTATCTCTATCGTGTGACTTGAGGTCTCCCGGGGGCCACGGAAACGGGCCCCCATCCATCAGTTCCGCCAGTATGACCTACAACCATTTTGTTTTGGGCTTCAACTTTTCTATCCGGGAGCCCCATGCGGTTGATCAGTCCGCTTATAGGTGGATCCGCCTTTGGTTAGACTAAAATACCAGTATTCTTATAATCAATCTAGCGTATGGAGACTCAGGCCTGTCTTGAAAAGAAGGGCGTTGCTACCAAATATTTAACCGGCCCGACAATGGTTGGGTGGTGATATTATTAAATATCATTAAAAAACACACACTTTAACTATACAATCTAATATTAAGGTTTACGCTAGTTCTACAGTGATGGACACTAGTTTAAAACCAACTGCTGTTGTGCATAACGTAAACACGAAGTTATGAAGCCAGTTTTCAAGGAATTAAACTATTTTTTTGTCTTCATAATTAGATAAATCATTAAATCGATTTTTAAATCTCTTTTTCCATTCTGATGAAACTATGATCACAATATATCATCAAGTAAGACCACAATTAAGATTTAAACAAAAAGTCATCAATAGTTTTGGGCATCTCCTTTTTACTTCTTTCAGCGCTTACACTGGCTTCTAGTAAAAAATACTTTTTTTACTCAAAAATTTAAAACTATTTTAGGGTACTTTATTTTTGCGTAACCATTCATGAACTTACAGAAGCAAAAAAAAAGTTTCTATAGATAGTTTATATGCTGACGAGCATTTTACCAAATTTTGGTTAAGTTATACCTAGTAGAAGTATCGAAAACAGCAGTTTAAGAATCGGATGTGAAAGTGGTCTTAATCTATTGTCCATCACAGTATATCAAAATTTACTATATCTGGGAATTTTACGCTCTTTACTCAGTCCAAACATTTGCCACTGATGACATCGAACATTTGGTGAATGTCTCGGCAACTTGCTGCATTTTCGGCCCTTAAACACCCAACATGGATAAGTGGTAATTTCATAATCTGGGATAAATAAATCACAAATTACAGACAAAAATACAAACTGAATTAAACTTGGCCTACAAAAACAGCCGCCAGCAACACCATTGGATCTTCGGCGTTACAGAAAAAAAAAGAATAAATAACTTCCAATGTTATTTAACATTGGAGAACATTTATCAATTTTCACCGATCTTAAACATTTCGTTTACCTTGACCCTTTTTGGGGGGAAAAAGAGAGTTTAACGACAAAATGTACTTCAAACTGCCCACTGTAACTATTGATAAACGTAAGAAAAGAACAAAATAATTCGAAAATAAGCAACAAACTTATAAAACAAAATAAAATAAAAACAAATAAAAAAATATTGTTTATCTGTAGTAAACATAATAAGGCTTCGTTTTATTGGTTTTTCGTTCTGCTTGTGTTTTTGCTGTCATTAAAAAAAAACTCAAAACTATACATACATACACTAACATCTAACACAATCTTGAGGCGGGTAGGTTGGTTTGCGGAGCCGCTTAAATAGTAAAGAGAGGATTAAAAAGAACCAAAATGCCAAACAATAATTTAATGCTGACCCTCGTACAATAGTAGTAGTAGTAGTGGTAGTAACAGTAGTAATATTAATAGTCTTTATATAGTACAACTTAAATCTCTTATATTAGGCAAAACGCTTAAAAAGAAATGGGAGGAAGAAAAAGCTATCTTAATGCTTGTGCCGATCAGTTCCAGGGTTTTTGGCCATTTTTTTTTTCTTTCCCTTTGCTCTTAATACACTCTCTAACCTATCTGCCTGTACACAGTATTCTGCGGCGAGCGCAAAAACAAAAAAACGGTATAGTACTATTGTTTAATAATATACATATATGTAAAGGTGGCAATAAGGCGTACTACACACATACAGCTACTACCTACTACACCACAGATGACACTACTGACATCGAATTCCCTGCTTTGCTGACGACTTACAGGCAAGTATTTTAGGCGTTCTAGATAAAGGGGATTTGGCGAGATTTACAGCACAATTCATCGGTGTGTGTCTGTAAGATGTTCGATGCTTCTCTTAGTACGTTTGCTTTAAAGTGAGCCATTAACATTAGATTTAAATTAACAAAAAGCTACCGAAAAAAGCCACTTAAGAGCATACAAGAGAGATAAAAAGAGAGAGAGAGATGTGTGTAGAGCGAGAAATGCGTATGAAAATGCTACTAAAAGAAAGGGAGAAGGTATAAGAGCCGTCTCTGCTGTAGGACAAATGGCGCCACCATGTGAGATATGATAACACTTCAGGGGTAGATATTGGTGTGTGTGTGTGTGTTTGAAGGGAGAGATTACGCGTTTGCTGATGCTGCTGGATGGCGAAGGTGATATGAGCTGATGATTGAAGATGGATGATGACTGATCACTGGAATCGGTTCGATCGAGCAGCATACAACATGATGCAAAGGTTATGCACACTACAGCAGAGTACTCTCGTACCCTCAGGAGGAAGCTGCCGTCGTAGTACTAGTAGCGGTAGTAGTAGTGGTTGTGGCGTCGGTGATCGAGATGGGTTGAGATTGAGATGATGATTCTACTCCCACCACTGTCGTCGCCGACGACATGGTGGATTGGTCAGCTTTGGAAGGTTTACCTTTGCCAGCTGGTCCGGATAGTGATGGTCCACTGCCGCCGGCTGTACCGAGTGTGGAGAGTGTTCGCTGCTGCTGGAACCCGGTCACCAGACTGCTTTGGGACGAACTATCCGAGTGGTTGTTGCTGTTGCCGATTGAGGCAAGCGACATTGCCATCGGATGATGCGTTGGACTTTGCGACGGTGTACTGTTGGTGCTTTTCGCTTTCCGGAACCAATTGCCCAACTTACGGCGTCCGAGCGAGTTGGAACCGTACTCAGAATTGGCTAGCACCTGTTGCTGCTGCTGCTGCTGCTGGAGGGATGCATCTTTGGGCATTTTTCGAGACTTTTTCGGAAGCGTATTACCGCCAACAGTAGTCACATTACCGACACCAGGTCCCACCAGTGATGGTGGCATCATAGCCGATTTGCTAAGAGATTCTTTCGCGTACTGTGAACCGGTCGACAGGGACGAAATGCTGCTTGCTACCGATGTACGGAAACCACCACCAACACCGCTCCCACTATCTACCATATCGTACAGATTCTGATCTCCGCCATTGTCCGCCGCCTCCTTGCTTTCCAAATCGACGTACGGGAAATATTCCCGATCGGACAGATTATCCTCGTCGACGCAGGATGCCGCACCACCGTCCAGCTCGGACACGAACAAACTTTCCCCGCAGAACTGCCGCTCGGACGAGAGTGTGTTCAGGAAGCGTAGTTTGCTGCTGCTGCTGCGAAAACAGAAATCGAACCACTTGTTCCGGGTGTCGCAGAACAGGCGCAGTGCGTTCTTGAGCGTTACGCCAAACATTTTCCCATCCGGAAGGTTCAGGATGCGACAGTTGTCGAGAAAGATGCGGCCCTTGTAGATGTAGTTGGTGCGCTTGAGCAGATCCTTCTTGCAGTAGATGAGCTGCCGATCGAACAGGAACAGTGTGTACGTGTTGTTCCAGAGGTTCGGGGACATCCGGATGGCGTCGGTTTGCAGAAACAGCCGGGTGCTGTGCACGTTGATCGATGGACCTTGGAAGTTTTCGAACCGTGCCTGGATGCGGGACAGATATTCGCTGTGCCGTTTGCCTGTGGCGCGGCGTTACGAGAAGAAAAGGGGAAAAGCGAAACATAAGAAATCAACAAACCAAAACAAAGGCACAAAAGCAAAGAGCGGTGCAGAAAACAAAAATTGGAGGCGTACCCTAGGATCTAAGTAGGCAAATGGAAGCCATGCATGATGCGATAAGTAGTAACCATTGATTTTTAGTCCGCGAGATACACAGCAGGGAACAAAATTACATCTTTTGGCAGCAAGAATGGTTAAACGTAAAGCGTCTAATTCGGCTAACGAAGGCTTCGATTATGAGGCCGGTCCATCCCGGCCATCCCGCTCCCAAGATGGAGGGTCGAAAAAAATGAAGCTAGACAAGGACGTAACTGGGCCACGTGGAAAATTTGATTCGGAATCCGGTCCCAAAGAGAAAAAGCCTCAGATATACATTCCAATTTCGACCCGGTACACGCGAACGAAATCCTTCACCGTGTATACCGTCAGCCGATCGTTGGATGGTCGGGATGAAAAAATTCAAAAAGAAACTGTACGGCAAAGTGCATCCAGAATCTACTATCACTAAAAGTGCTACTGTGAATGCATGCAGAGCTGGGTGGAGTTTAAATCCTAGTCCCATTTTGTTGTTGTGTTGTTTCCTGAGCCCCGTAACACTCACCTTCATTAACCATCTCCGTGACGCGCCGCATCGCCGACAGGGCCATCTCGAACACCTCCCGGCAGTCCATCGTTTCCAGCTCGGATTTGGTACACTTGCGTAGGTTCAGCGTCGGCAGCAGCTCCTTGCGGGTGAGCGAGTGTTTGACTAGTTCGCTGAGATGTAGTGGGTAACGACATATCCGTTGTATCGGGGCCAGCAGATGTGCCGACAGTGGTAACTCTGGTAAATTTTCCGCCACACGACAGCTGTGCGGAGAAGAATGGTTTCGTTTAAATGCAACGATCTTGAATAAAGCATCTTACACGTCAGCAACACACTTACTTTTCCAGTATTTGATTCGCTTCCTTATTGTTGGCATAGTTCTCCAGCTCCATTAGCGCACGTGGGTACGAGTTGCAGTAGGACGAGTACACCATAAACGCCGATTGCTGTTTGTGAGAGAAGCGCATTGTGACAATAAATACCCTCGTCAAAAAAGGTCCCTTTTGGCATGTCATACTTACATACTCCAGGAACACTTCACCGATCCGATTGTTTGGCACAGCGAGACGTAACGCGTCGAGAAAGGTTTGCTGGAATCGCCAGATCTTTTCCAGGTTGGAAAATATCAAATTTACACTTTCCACCGAAAAGATGTCTTCCCGTTCGCGCAACGGTTTGATGAAGCTAGGAAGCGGAAATAAAGTAAAAATTGTAGCGAAAAAAAGTAAAATTTGATCCTTCCCCTACAATATTTACCCTAAACATAGTGAATTGAGCAACTTCACGTAGTTAATTTCCGTTTCGAGCAGCTCCTTGATGATGTTCTCCTTCGTTAGGTCCGGATGACTACCGACACCCGTGTCCTGGGGTGTTCCGGTTGAAACTGCCGATGAGGCATCGCTCGCCACCGACAGTCCACCCATCAGTCGGGTACTACTATCACAGTTACCACCTTCGATCAGTGTAGAAGCACTGCTGCCTCCATCATCGTCCTCACAACCGCCATGGTGCGATAGGGATGACACTGTCGACAGCTGTTTGCCCGTCTCACTGTTGCTAATGATGATGATCTGCTTCGGTTTCGCGTACGTTGGCACAATCTTCACAAAATCCTTCGGGAACCAACCACAATCCGACGGCTTCCGTTCAGCATCACTCGGCGTCGCCATGGTGGACACGATGGCGTCCGATTTTAGACGACCCCACCACCATGGACCAGCTTCGCGCTTCAACACCTCCACCAGAGCACCTTTTTCGAGACCAAGTTCCTGGGGACCACCGGGCCGGAAGGAAAACAATACCTCGGCAAAGACGGGTTCGACGAGCAGCTCGTCCTCTACCGCTACCGCCTCATCTTCGTCTGGGTGGGACGATATGCTTTCGCTATCACTTATGTCCAGCTCGGTTGGTATGGTGGTGGAGGTGCGTGTGTGCTGTCTTCGCCGACGGCGTCTACCGTCCACCGCACCGTCATCACCGGACGCAACGATACAGTCTAGGCCGGACGGTTGACTTAGCGATTTGCCGCTCAGCCGTGATATGTTGGTGACGTTTTCCTTGTCCTTGCCCTTGAGCGACAATTTGTGCTTCAGGATGGAGGAGGTGGTGCTGGTCGACACTTTGGCTGAGTTGGCCCTCCGTACCGGTACACCGGCCGTATACTGTGGTGAACCATCCTGATGGGATGGGAGAGGAAAACAAAGAGCTTTAGAACGCGATCATTTTGGAACGAGTTGCGATCGTTGAAGAACATTCTTACCCCATTACGCACACCGTCCGGAACTCCTTCGGGATGGTTTTCGAGTGGATGAAATTGCTGCAGAAGTAGATGCTGATCCGCATCATTGTCCAGCTCGACCTGGATGCCCGAGTCGCCGCTGTTACATTTGTCCCGCCGGTGGGACTTGGTCTTGCGGCGTTCCTTGCTCGATCGCCAGATCAGTGGACCAAACCGGTGATGATGGTGCTGCTGCTGCGTTTGTTGCTGCTTGTCATCCACACTCATCGTCGTGCCACCGTTATGCTGCTGTTCGCTTGTGGCAAGGGTCACCGGTTGGGCAACCGTTTTCGAGGTTTTGAAATGGGAGAACGTTTTGCGGAACTTTTGCAGCACGCTCTCGGAAACTGGAAATAGTAGAAAATGGTTAAGCAAAGGTGTTTAGAGCAAGGAGACAGCAACCAAAGTACAAACCTTGCACTGGATGATGCGTGGCACTGCTGCTACTGGACACTTTGGTTTGGGCAGTCTTCTGATGCGAGGATGATGATGATGATGATGATTGATGCACATTCGAGGTGGGACTGAGATGAGCATTGGCACCGCCGGTACTTAGGTGGGGAGTCCTACCATCCTGCTGCTGATTGCCAGCCGGTGTCGCTTCAATCGGTGCCTCCGTAATCGATGGACTAGAGACGGCTCGTAGCTGAAGGGGCTGCAATGTAGGTACGGAACAGGAGAAGGGACAATCAAAATCAAGCTCACTATAAAAAAAAATACACAACGTAAGCCTCTGAATCACTGTGGCGTTCCAGGTGTATCATGCGGTTCGTTTGATTGCCAATCGGTATAAGCAGCTAGGAGGCAATACGCGATATCGGGGTGACGAAAAAAAAATGTGCTACTTCATTTTATGGCACCATTTTTGGGTGGAGGCAGAACGGAAGGAACGCTTGTACACGATAAGTCAGCTTGTACAGTATGACCAAGCCCAATCCATAGCAGCCCTGTGGCGAGTGAGGCGACACTGACGACCTTGTGCAATAAAAACATTTCCTTTTTGCAAAGCTTTTTACGGCAACGCCATTTTTCTTGTCATTCAATTTTTTGTTGAGAGGAAGATGGTTTGGCAACATCCAGAATAAGCTGACCCCCGGGAATGGAAGACCGTTGGGTGGTGCTTCTTGTGTGCCGATTTCTACCGCCCTGGGGAATCTTTCCTAGACCGGATATGTCAAACGTACAACAAGGAGATTGAAGGACAATGGGATGTGAGTGTTGTCAACTCACCAAATAGTCCTCAGCCCTAAGAAGTCTGTTGATAAGCACCCTCAGCACGGAGGGTTGAAGAGTTATTTATGTACATGGATTCCAACCGAACTGGGTATCTAACATCACTTGTTTACGTACAGATCTATTTATATGCGCACTATCAGTGAAGGCAGGTTGGCTTATGAATGACAATGAGGATTGAAATGATATGATTGCGAAAAAATAGTTGCAACATAAGTAAGAAACAAAATAAAATGACTCTTCCACCGGAGAACCCCAGAAAATAAGTCCACGATGCGTAGTTTACTTATCGTGAAACAAGATCTTATCGCGGTAACAGTAGTCGCTGGTTTGTTATTAAATTTACAAGCCAAGCATGACCCTACGGATGTTTTGTTCCTTATCAACCGGTAACACGGGATGCCACGTTCCCAGAGGGTTCCACAGGGCAAGCGGCTCTGTGCGATGGTACACGCATGGTCACACCTTTCTCCGCTTTAAGAAAAATAAATGCAATGTTTGATAACGAAACAAGAATGCAACATCGACGAGGGGGAAGCAAATGCATTCCAAAACAGATAAATGTGAATCATGTCAACAAGAGGCACACATGCAGGGGAAGAGACTATGTCACTCCTTTTTTGCGTTCCAATGGATCAGAAAGGGGTTCGCAAAACATCTGCCGGGAACTCCCCTCACGAGTAGCTACGGGACCTTTACATGCCTTGCTTTGCATAAACTGAACCATGACACATCAAGACTTAACCTTAGCCTATAAATATGTACATTAATACAATACACATAGACACGAAAACCCAAACGAGCACACAGCAACAATCAATGGCGAGCCTTCCGGATGTAAAGCCAAACCGACCACTGCCCAACACCTCTCTTCTCGATTGACGGGACCAGGATTAAGCTTGTCAGATGACGGGATGATGGATAGATGATAGATGCCAACAGACGAGGACACGTGGAATTCCACTCCTCTATTCTAGAACTTTCTCTCCCTACCGTCTGCTTATGTTGCCACTGGCATTCGGCACTGCTGCCGTCCGCCATCGGGAAATCCTCATCGCCCTCATCATCCACACGTAACGCTGCGTAACGCTCCCGGACGCAGGGTGCCACGGAGTGTAGCGCTCGACCCCGATGGTAGAGCGAACCTATGTCGCCATAGCCCAGGTAGTAACCGTACGCCTGCAGCACACTGTACCCGAGCCGAAGCTTTTCCTTCTGCTGCGAATGCGTACTATGGAGGTTGGCCACAGCACTGCCGGCACTGCGCAATCGGCTTATGCTGTACGATTGTCGGTTTTTGAGTAACATTTTCACACGGCACCGTTGTCTTTTCTTGCGGTAGGTTGTTTCCATTTACGGGTAGGTGGACTTACACTTGCAAATTTTCTAGACACTTTCCTACATAGAATCACTGTCGAGTTTGCCACGTTTCACATACGTTTGATTGATTCTTTTCTTCTTTAAGTATTTAACTAAAGGATAACGAAAAAAAAGAGGATCTTTAAATTAGGGATCTGTTTAATCTGGACACACGAAGCGCGCCACCGGCGAGCTATACTGGAGGTGACTGTTTGCGAAGAAACACCAAAACACTCTGGACACTAAGCCGATATTTTCGCACATTACCCGTGTGTACACTGTTTGTTATTTTCCCAGGTTTGATTCGCTTGATTGACACCCGAACAGCGAAAGGTACAAGATGGAAGTTTCCGCCAGCTTGATAACTCGGAACCCTGTGACAACTTCACTATTCCGGGTGAATTGTTTCATCAACTCAACAGTGGATTTGGGGATACTTAGGTGAGCGCTCTATTTTTTTTTTGCTTAGACCTCACACACCTTCCCTCTAATTTCGAATCGTATGTTCTGCGTTATCTGTTTCTTGTCTCTTGAACAGCACACCCCGCATCACTTTGGGAAGACACTTTCGAAGCCTTTTCGAAGGGAAGATGATTGATTGCACACACAGCGAACGAGGATTCCTTTTGGGGCAAAAAGGTTCCGAGTTCCGAGTGTACGCACACACACACACACATTCACCCTTTGCCGAGTTATCTGTAGCGTGCTTAGAGATAAGTCAGGTGAATCGAAATCTTGGAATTTGTTTACGGTTTAGTTTACCACAGCAATTCCGGGAAAGGTTATCACACCCCATATATTATTGGGAACAGTTTTTACAACTTCTGGTTAAAATTGAGGTACAGTTTTTACAGCTGATAAAGATTGATCCTTTGGATCGAGTAGAAAGAAGCCTTGGTTATCTAAAACACAAAGTTCAAACTTTTTCGGGAGGTTTTAATGCCCAAAATAGGACGAAGAAAGCTTCATCGCCCTGCTATCACTAAATATCATCATCACCAATTTCGCTATAAAATACCTCTACAGGGGGATATCTTTAAAGCTCCCTCTCCTTCCCAACGTGTATCGATCATCACACACAAAATGTGGGGTACAACAGTTCTTGCAAATCATTCACGATTACCGTACCCGGCGATGATTTATGGCGCCCCGTCTTCAGCCCAACGTCACGAGATCGTTACGGTATATTTGTATGGTACGGGAGGACCTCGCTCTTGTCGCATCTTCCAGCGGTTTCCAAACAATGTTTTAATTGGTCCGTCCGGTACGGCAGGGCCGCCTATCCGGGGCAATCTATCGAACACTGATACTTGAGTGTCGAAATGGTTATAAATTACCACGCGGTAAGCTGAAGTTAGTAGCTTGCGCGTTATCAGTTAATTGAACCTTTTAGAGAAAAAAAAGAAGGACTGCACACCGGATTCACCCACTAAAAGGGTGCTCCACTAATTGGAGGGGAATATGTTCCTGAGACACGGCGATGATACGGAGGGACTCTTTCACCCAATTTTTTTTTTGTTGTTTTTGGATCATCACACACTGCCCGCTGCACGAGACAAATGTCACGGCTAATCGATCAGCCGCGTTCAATCGATCATGGCCGAAACAGATTGTTTGCACGTGACATTAGATTCGCGCTCGCGTATAATGGCCGCATTATTCAATCGGCAATTTATAAGCGATCGCTTAGTGTATATTTATATTTGGTGGTTTTATCAATCGATGGTAGCACTTGGGCCGCGGCCATTGCACGCGGAAGAAACATGCACCTTTTCATGATGGCGATAGCTGATGCGTGCTATGCTTGATTACACCTTGCAGAACATATCGAATCGACTTCCAGCACTAGATAATGGTGCTGGATTGGGTTTTTGGGGGGGAAGATACTGCACAATAGAATAGTCATTGGATTAATTGGGTTTTATTTTTTCGTGCGGAACATAACACCACGTCAAACACTTGTCACTAAACTGACCCTCGAGAAAGAACTAGCACAACCTGCGTGAGGCCTGAACTTGACCTCAATTTATTTCGCAAACCAACAGAAATCTCTTCGCTTTCTTCTTCAGTCACCCTCCGAGCGTCTCGCGCGCTTATTAAATGCCTCTCGAGTGGCCAACTGTGGATTCAAACATGCTAATTGGGCGTAGGAAGCATAGTATGTATCTTCCACCGTCAAAATTTCACATCACAAACACACTCGACACTCACACTCTTCGCAGCTAACAGCAGCTTGTTGGTGCTGCTAATGGAGAAACAATCCTATCATACCCCCAACACAACACGGGTTTTTGCTTCACCAAAGCGCACACAAAATCTTATAGAACTACACTCGACGGTGGTCACGATACGAAATGGTTAGATTGAAAGCGTGCGAGACGGTTTACCCGTTGCGTAGCTTTATGGTTCGACCAGATACGGTTCCCTATCGTTCCGACAGCCGAGTGCTGAGGAGATAGGGATGGACTATCAAAACGCGATTGGCGTAGTATCGCGAGGTATTTGTAGGAAAGGCACAATGGTGACAACGGCTAGGAAGCTGAGAGAGCGAGAGCTGCCGGGATGCTTGTGTCACTTGTCGGGACAGTCTTAAACGTTCACTGATTAGTAGCACCGTCTATTGGAGATGGAGCAGCTAAGTAAGGATACCCTTATCGCGCGATATTGGTAATGTCAATTTCAAGATCAAACTCCATTCTTCAAATGGGAATAAATACCGGTAAAATCTGGCTTTTCTTAATGGTATAGCTATTGTTTTCTATTGCTGGTAAGGGCCGTGTTAGTGAGGACTCACTATAGAAAGAACATGGAAGCGTCGCACAAAATGGACTAATAAACTTTGTTTAGTAGTAATGTCTAGCCTAAGCTAACTGTCGTCCTTCGCTCAGGTTGATGCACTTCACTTCAGAATGCCTTGTCCAACTATTTACTATTTGCTTACCACCCTCCATGGGAAGTGTTGTGAGCAAACCACCAAACACAGTGCGTCCACCACCGTCACCTGGTGATACCATCCCTCGGTCTCACTCAAATCACTCGCGAATCCCTTACGAATGGCGGGAACAGATTTATACTGCACATTCTTAACCGGCTTTATTCGATCCGATTTAATCGGAAACGATTTTTATCACCATCTGTGTATGCCTGTTTGCCTTTGCTATCAATCTAAGCCGTGCCCTTAGCTCGCAATGCCCCCTCCGATAAGCAAGGGAAAGGGTTTTTTTGTTGTTGTTGCAGTGTTAACAACCGATGCAGGGGGTTCGCGAAGAGAAGTGGAAGGAAAAACCGCTTCAATTATCCTTTCTGATAGGTTATCTGTCTGCTAATTCCTTGTTGCGTGTGGTAAACCTGTCGCCCGTTAATTACTGCTTCATTGTATGGACGACGGAACTGTCGGGTGTTACAACTCATATCGTACAGCAGTAGTAATAAGTAATAAAGAAAATAAAGGGCGAAAATGATGAGTCTAAGAGATCCTGAGACAAAGCGTTCAAAGCAGATGATACACCGCAATTGATATGGCGTTTCATAATAAGAGATCATTTCTTTGTTGGTAAACAAACCCGAAACAAAAAAAAAAAAAACAGGACAACAACAGATAAATTTACTACTTCCGGCATCTATTACTCACAGGCACAACTGATAGGGAGGCGCGTGACGAGATATTCGAGTAATTTTCCCTATGCCAGTGATCCCGAAGTTACGTTCTCGGATTAGTCACACTGCTTGTTGTTATGATTGGAGGTGTTACATGTCCCAAAGGCTCCGTAATACTCTAGAAACCGTAGAACTGGCCGGCCGTCGCCTTTTTTTTGTTAATATATTACCCCGTTCGGCTAATCACGCTGATTGCACATGATTCGGTCGGCAATCAGCGCACCGGCGGCGATCTCTGATTTGGCTGTAAATATTTGGGCGGCAGGTCAGCCATTATCACATCACCGTCGGCCAGAACCGGCCGACCGGTGTTGATTTTGATTGATGCATCTCGAAAGCTGCTGTTATGCCACCTGGGCATAATGTGTCAACGCCGGGGAGGATGTTATGCTATCTGGGCATAATGTGTCAACGGTATGTTTTTTGGGAATGGTTTTGGGCAACGAACAGTAATGTCACACATACATGGAAATACATAGAAATCAAGTAGTGAACTGAGCGAACGGACGTGTTCTCCTTTTGCTCCGAAATTCCTCCTTTTTTTCTCCTAATACAGTCCACTCGAAAAGGACATTGTGGTCCTACGGAACCGGATGCGAAAACCAGTGTAGTTTTTTCGCGTGTTATCGGTGTAAGGAAGATCCGCGATCGGGTGTTAGCGGCGTGACAGTGCGTCGCTACTGTGAAAGAGTAGCACTAGCCGGAAAACAAAGTACCGTGATTCGGAAAGTGTGATGCGTTGGAAACTGCTACAAAGCTTTCCACTTGACTAAGGAAGATCCGCGATCGGATCTTAGTGACGTGACAGTGCGTTGCTACTATGCAAAGGAGTAGAACTAGCCGGAAAACAAAGTACCGTGATCCGGAAAGTGTGATGCGTTGGAAACTGCTACAAGGCTTTCCACTTGACTAAGGAAGATCCGCGATCGGATCTTAGTGACGTGACAGTGCGTTGCTACTATGCAAACAGAGTAGCACTATCCGGAAAACAAAGCACCGTGATTCGGAAAGTGTGATTCGCCGGCATTCCTCTCGATAAAGGCATTCTGCTGATCGAAGGTAATCCGCTCAATAACAGAACATTGAAACATTCGCGAAAACCACGTGTGATTGGCGTGGCGTGGGTTTGCCAAAAGCAAATGGCGGACCGGCACAAGTGAAGGTGTGTGAATGTAAAGACAATGCAATCACCGTTTACTCGGTCAAAGAAAGTGAAACGATCACCGATAAAACGTACGACTCCTTCAACAATACCAACACAGTCGCAACAGCAAGAAGTGAAGAAGGTTTCCAACAAAATGGAGGCCCAACTACAAGCTTTGGTGAAGCAGCGAGAGGGAGTGCGCAACAAGCTTAGTCGTGTGTGTGCATCCTTATGTGATAGTGATGGGCAACCGAATGCCAACGTAAAAAATGTGCGCTTCCTACAGCTCCAAGAAAAGGCTTTGGCAAACATGTACAATGAGTGCAACGAAATTCAAAGCAAAATCTACGAACTGTCCCTCTCAAAAGAAGAAGACGAACAGCAGAACAATCTGTACATCGATTTTGAGAGAAAGTTCAACGAAGTTTCGTTGAAATTAAGTATGTGTTTTGATGCCGTGCCCAAACGTGAAGCAACTCTTTCAGTTGTGCCATCGACCTCGCATGAATTTTCGCCTTATCTGCCACCGTTAAATGTTCCCTTACCAACATTCGATGGTTCGTACGAGAAGTGGTACGCATTTAAAGCAATGTTCACCGCTGTGATGAACCGATACAAGCATGAGGAACCCGCGCTGAAACTGTTCCATCTCCGGAATAGTCTTGTCGGAAAGGCAGCAGGTATCATTGACGAAGTGTTAGTGAACAACAACGACTATGAAGCCGCATGGAAGATCCTTGCGCAACGGTATGAGGACAAACGTGTGGTCATAGAAAAACACATTGACAATCTTTTTGGCTTAACAAAGTTTAGTCGAGATAACGGTGCTAATCTGCGTAAGGTGATCGATACTTGCAACAAGAATGTTGATGCATTGAAGCATCATAGCCTTTTGGTTGAAGGTCTTGGTGAACAAATGTTAGTGAAGCTCATAACAGGAAAGATGGACAAGAAGTTACAGGTTGCTTGGGAAACGAAGCAAAAGAAGAACGTGTGCTCATCGTACGCCGCATTAGTAGAGTTTTTGGAAGAACAGTGCAGAATTTCCGAGATGGTCGACATAGGCGTGAAATCATCGACGGAATCTATTAAACCAAAAACAGTGACAAAAACATTGGTTGTTAGCGATTCCAATCAGCAAGCGAAATGTACAGTGTGCAGTGAGGTTCATGAACTTAGAAACTGCGAACGTTTTAAGAGTAAGAGTGTTAGCGAAAGGATTGACGTTGTGAAAAGATCTGGCGCTTGCTTCAACTGCCTGTCGAATGGTCATCGCATCCGCACATGTCGGTCAGGTTCTTGCCGTCGATGCGGCAAGAAGCATCATAGCTTACTCCATGAAGATCGTTCAAGCCATGTTCCCGATCGTGTAGCGCCAACAGCGTTAGCAGAGAATCCAAACTTGCCTGCTGAACCACCGACAACTCTATGCACCAAGGAAATGTATCCTGAGAGACAAACTGTTCTCTCGACCGCAGTGGTATTAGTAGACGGTTTGCGTAATACTCCTTACCCGTGCCGAGCGATTCTGGATTCGGCTTCACAAATGAATTTTGTTACTGAACGCTTTGCTAATCTTCTTTCTTTGAGAATGGAATCCACTGACGTCATAGCTAATAGTTTGAACGGTAACAAAACCCGTTTAAGCCGTAAACTGCACACAACGATTAGGTCTCGTGCTGGTGACATCGTAGCGGAAATTGAATTCTTAGTGACCCCACGAATTACTGGTGAGCTTCCGTCCAAGTCTTTTGATATATCACAGTGGCCCATCTCGAGCGAACAGGTGCTGGCCGACCCTACCTTCAACAGAAGAGGACCTGTCGATATGTTAATTGGCGCTGAATCGTTCTGGGATCTAATGCAAGATGGCCGATGCGATCTTGGTTCCAATCGACTTGTGCTGCAAAATACGAAACTAGGTTGGATTGCTGGCGGTGTGATTAGGAGCGACACGACTATCATTGCACGTACACTTTGCAACACTACGGATGATGAGCCGCTTACGGAACTACTGAGGAACTTCTACAAGGTAGAATCCTGCGACGAGCTCCGCCCTTCTCCGAAGGCGGACGACGAGGTGTGTTTGGAACATTTTCAACGCACACACGAGCGAACGAAGGAGGGTCGTTATGTGGTCCGACACCCTTTCAACGAACGTAAACGCGAGCTTGGCGACTCGCGTGAAATGGCACTGCTACGATTTCTGGCGCTGGAGCGAAAACTCGAAAAGCAGCCCGACCTGAAGGAACAGTACTCACAGTTCATCCGAGAGTACGAGCAACTAGGACACATGCGTGAGATTGTGGAAGCACCAAACGAGGACCCAGGGTCGGTGTTCTATCTACCTCACCACTGCGTGCTGAGACCTTCGAGCACTACAACTAAACTACGAGTCGTGTTTGATGGATCAGCAAAGACGTCGACGGGTGTATCCATCAACGACGTTTTAATGACTGGACCAACAGTCCAAAACGATCTCACTGCAATTCTTCTTCGTTTTAGAGGGTTCCAGTACGTTTTCACACTGGACATTCCGAAGATGTTTCGTCAGGTGAGGGTCCATCCGGAAGACACGAGGTATCAGCGAATCTTTTGGAGGTACAACCGGAACGATCCACTAACAGTACAAGAGCTGCTCACTGTTACTTATGGATTGGGACCTTCCCCGTTCCAAGCAACCATGGCGCTTAAGCAGGCAGCTAACGATCATCAGGGCGAGCTCCCGAGGGCTGCCGAAGTAGTTAACAAGGGAACATACATGGACGATACGTTAACGGGAGCTGATACACTTGCTGAGGCATGCCAACTTCAACGAGATTTGACAAAACTGCTAAAGAATGCTTGTTTCAGTGCTCATAAATGGTGTGCTAATCATCCTGATATCGTTGCAGGAGTAGCAGAAGAACTTAGAGGAACTTCTTTCGAAGTTACAGACAACACCTCCAAGACGACAGTGAAGACTTTGGGTGTTACATGGAATCCGCTTGAGGATTGGTTTTCGGTGTCTGTTCCTGATTTCGACCACTCACAAGAAATGACTCGGCGAAGGCTCCTGAGTCAACTGGCCAAGATTTTCGACCCGCTTGGATTTTTTGGGCCAGTTATCACCTACGCGAAGCTGATTTTACGTGAAGTCGGCGAACTTCGGATAGATTGGGATGACACAGTTCCTACCGAAGTTAATGAGAAGTGGCGAAATTTCCGAACTGAGATGACAGCGCTGAGGGAAGTTCAAGTTCCGAGATGGATTTCCTGGAAGAATGTGCTCAAACTAGAACTGCAAGGGTTCGCCGACGCATCTGATCAAGCTTATGGTGCCTGTTTGTACGTGCAGGGTTCTTTCTCGAATGAGGAGCCCAAGATGCAATTGATCTGCAGCAAATCTCGAATCCTACCGAAGAAACGGAATCCGAAGCAGAAGGCCCTCACGACCCCTCGAGCTGAACTGATGGCGGCATTGTTACTTGCTAGAATGGTTGTGAAGTTCCTGGACGCTACGGAGCTTGGATTTGAATCTGTTCATCTCTGGAGCGATTCAAAAATCGTGTTGTGTTGGCTCAAGAAGTCCCCTGACCTGTTGCAAACGTACGTATCAAATCGGGTAAGTGAAATCCAACAACTCAGCCTATCTTTCCTTTGGCATTATATTTCCACTTACGATAATCCGGCCGATTTGATTTCACGTGGAGTCACACCGAAGAAATTGATGAAGTCTACGATGTGGTGGCAGCCTCGGCCACTACAACCCATCGTCAAGAAGGCGGACTATACGGAAATTCCGGACAACGAGCTGCCGGAAATGCGAGCTGGAGTGGCGTTGGCCACTACTGTTCCTGTTGAGCGTTTCCCAATCTTTGAGAAGTTGGGAAGTTTCACGAAAATGGTTAGGAGTATGGCTTACGTGGTGCGTCTCGCTAGGTTTATCAAGTCACGCAAAGGGGAGGTGATAAAAGGTCAACTCACAGCAACAGAATTACGTACAGCGACACACGTAATTATACGAATGGTTCAGCGAGAGGCCTTTCAACAAGAAATCCTCGCTCTAATGGACGATTCGAATACAAATTGTCGACTCAATGGACTAAAGGCGTTTTTGGATCCAGATGATGGTATCATACGAGTTGGTGGAAGAATCAAGCGAGCCATCATACCCTATGATAGTCGGCATCAGATGCTGTTGCCGGCTAAGCATCCTGTCACCGAGGCACTTGTTCGTCAGTTACACATTAACAACTTGCACATCGGGCAAAGAGGCCTGCTTGCAGTTGTACGTCAACGGTACTGGCCGTTGAACGTGAAGAGCACTATCCGTAAGGTGACACGAAAATGCATCGTCTGTTTCAAGGCGAACCCGTTTAAGACAACGCAAATGATGGGTGATTTACCATCGTATCGTGTCCAGCCAGCCCCCGTTTTTTCGGATACCGGTGTAGACTATGCAGGTCCTTTCTCCATCAAGTCATCGACCTCTCGCAAGCCGCAGATCACGAAAGCCTATGTGTGCCTGTTCGTATGCCTGCAGACTCGAGCCATACACTTGGAATTGGTCTCGGACTTGACGACAGACGCGTTCCTTGCAAGCTTGCGGCGGTTTACCAGTCGACGAGGGTACCCGAAATCGATACGATCTGACAATGCAACCAACTTTGTCGGAGCCAAAACGGAGCTGCACGAGCTTTGGCTTATGTTCAAGAAAGAGTGCACCACGAAGAAGATCATCAACTATTGTGCCGACAACGGTATTGACTGGTCGTTCATACCACCGCGAAGTCCGCACTTTGGCGGTATCTGGGAGGCTGGTGTGAAGCAGGTCAAGCACCACATGAAACGTATTGTTGGTGACAGAAAACTTTCCTACGAGGAGCTCTACACGACCCTTACACAAATAGAAGGGGTACTAAATTCTCGACCCTTAGTACCGAGCTCAGACGATCCATCCGACTACACCGCAATCACCCCGGCACATTTCCTGATAGGCCGAGAGATGCAAGCTGTTCCAGAACCCGACTACTCCATCCTAAAAGAGAACCGTCTCTCACGATGGCAGTTGGTGCAATCTATGTTGCAACACTTCTGGAGACGGTGGACTGCCGAGTACTTGCCGGAACTCCAAAATCGGTCGAAATGGCTGAAGCGGAAGGAGATCAAGGTGGGATCGCTTGTACTACTAGCAGACCAGAATACACCACCACTACACTGGCCGCTTGCAAGGATAGTAGCTGCACACCCCGGAGACGACGGTGTGACACGTGTCGTTACCGTTAGAACGGCGAATGGAGCGGAGTTCAAACGCGCAGTTACAGAAGTCTGCTTGCTGCCGTTGGACGAAATTGATAGTTGAAATACTATTTCAACGCCGGGGAGGATGTTATGCCACCTGGGCATAATGTGTCAACGCCGGGGAGGATGTTATGCTATCTGGGCATAATGTGTCAACGGTATGTTTTTTGGGAATGGTTTTGGGCAACGAACAGTAATGTCACACATACATGGAAATACATAGAAATCAAGTAGTGAACTGAGCGAACGGACGTGTTCTCCTTTTGCTCCGAAATTCCTCCTTTTTTTCTCCTAATACAGTCCACTCGAAAAGGACAGCTGCTGAATGCTTTATTCGCGTTACCCTGTTTAATAAGTAAATAATAATCGCTAATAGTGGCAGTTGAATGTGTCTGCCTCAAAACTTGAGCGGTGTTTAGCTTGTCAAAAGTGTAAAGATCGTCCACTTGATGGGAAGATCGATCGGTGAAGCAACTGGAAACCATATGTTTTTGCAAGAGCACTGCAATACTTGCAATTTGATTGGGCGAATGTAGTGGATGAAGGTTTTGATGATTATTATAATTTTAATTTAATTCTCCATCATTTTTTGACATAATCATTGCGTTACCGTGTAGTAAGTAAGGTAGTTTAAAAAATAGGAACACTTTGCTTCTCCATTGTTTTCCAATCTTCTTTCATGTTTTTGGGTATTTTCTGTGGGCACATAATATGCTGAAAACTAGGCTTAAGTTTTGACTTTTGAGACATGTACCACCTCCAATAATAACAACAAGCAGAGTGACTAATCCGAGAACGTCACTTTGGGATCACTGACATAGGGAAAATTACTCGAATATCTCGTCACGTGCCTCCCTATCAGTTGTGCCTGACTTCAACTTGGGTAGGATTGTTCAAAACTGAACAATTCTGCACAACTTCTAAATCTATTCTTCTAGTTCTGATTTATTAAGCTGAGCGACGAGAAATGAGAACATAAAACAGTCTAAAGAAGTTTACAGACATGCCCTGTTGCTCATAATAAGTATATTCAGAAATACTACTTAATTTCTCGGGATTTCAATTCGTAGTTTGATCAGGAATTCTACTCAAAGATAACGAATGAAATAGAGAAGAATTTATAATACTACGTGGGGGTGATGTACGGATAGGATAGGTGACCGCAAATTTGAAGTCGCCCAAAACTTCACCTATCTCGGGTCAAAAGACAGAGTTGCTCGTTTGGATGCTGGAGACCATTTCACCAGCATCCGAGTGAGGAAACATTTCACCTCAAAAAATCTGTCGCGTTGGTCGAAGCTGGGCCTCTGAGACATGGGCCCTGTCCAAAACAGACGAAACCCTCTACAACGCTACAACGACGAGCTGTATGAACTGTATGACGACCTTACCGTCGTGCAGCGAATTAGGCTCGCCAGGCTCCGAAGGGCTAGCCATGTTACACGCAAGACACCGGACGACCCAGCTCAGAAAGTCCTGTCTGAGGCCGTCCACACGGACAGAGGAGGCGTGGTAGGCCCAGATTGAGGTGGGAGGATGGTGAAATCATCCACCATCAAGGCCGGGATAAAGGATTGCCGGACGACGGCGCGGGCTCCGCATTCTGCAGCGGCAGGCCAAGACTGCAAAGCGATTGTAGCGCCTGATAAGTAAGTAAGTATGCATCAATACTAATGTCCTATTTCAGAGCATTTTGTGACATTTTGTCCATTCCATCAAATTCATAAATTGTGCTATCAACTCTGATACTTAATACTGATACTGCTTTAATATAGCTGTTGTTGCATGCCCTCAAGGCCGCAACGTTTGTTACCACTGTCGACAATAGATAATCTTTTTTAGGCATTTTCAACATCTTCACTTATCGAAGGGCGACGTAGTACGTAGACGTAGGTGACGGAGCGCATATATTCACATGACAGGACTGGGAATCAAATTCCATCCGTATCGATTCTTCGTATTGGACTGATTAAAACAACTTTTCTTCTTCTCGTCTAAACGACGTTCTTGGTCACGCCGGACATCGAATGATTTACTAGATTTGCTTGTATCACGGTATTTGGATAGTCGGTCCTCACTACGAGCGAATGGTCCGTTTTGAAGACCGACGCCGTTGTCGCTGGACCGTCCTCAGCATGCCCCAATGACTCCAACAAGTCAGTAAAGCCATTCGGTGGCCGGCGTGACTTATAGCGTAGTTAAGCCAAAGAAGAAGAATTCTGCAGGTTTGTAAAAATTATCACAGATATAAAAATCAAGATTTGACACTTGTTTGAATTTAACTCTGTTTAATATTTAGCAGTTTTAGCGCCATCTAAGGAGAAATTCCATTAGTAGACAGCTTGGTGTATGCATATTTATGTTGCAAGAAAAATCCTACATACATATTAATTTTACCATTACATTAACATGCCCTAATGACGATGAAAAAGTAAACCAGCTATTAACGCTAACATTACCGAACCTTCTAATCCACACGCTAATTGAAAATCGATCGTAAAACTTGCAAGTACAGCTAACTGGATGTACCAGAGGTATAGGCAGTAAGGAAACAAAATCTCCAACGTCGTACATCTAATGTCGTACAAATCAAATTAGAGTCAATTAAATACGGAAGGTAGTGGCCATCACCGGAACAACCATAATCCATCGTACGTACGGATGGAAGAAGCAGTAGGATAAAATCGTAAACCTTCGCTCTAAACCCTTCCGTTTCTCGAACGAAAACTGCGCAGGTGACATCGTGCCACAGAAATACATAAGCGTACGTACAGGGCGAAAAACTCACAACGCTTCATGTTCTTCTTTTGTATGGGATGGTGGATTTTCCAACACTTCGCAGCGTAGTTCGTTAGCGAAAATTCAATTCCAACCGTTTTTTTTTTACATTTTTACACACACACATACACACCTAACACTTGTACATTACACTACTGGAATTGGTGCTGGTCGAGAATTGATGGAAGGATTTAAAAAATCGAACCAATTTGCAATAAGGATTACGCTCCGTAGGAGTGAGCATCGGTTTTTGGAGTGTTTATTCTTCCACTGAATGAATGCAAATTTTAACTACCATTTGAAAGAGGGAGAGTATTGAGCACAGAAAACTAGGTCACTTTACAAAGAGGTTAATGAATAACTAAACTGAATAACGTTTGGTAATTGGATATCCTGATGAAGGATCGTTTGCCTCCTTATGTTCTAGCCCTATCGTTCGGAAATCATATAAAGGGAAATGTAAAATTAACACAAGCGAATATGAAATCCTTGATATAGAAACACCCAACACATTAGCGAAACAAGAGAAACAGATACTGAATCACCAAAAATAGTTATGGAAGCGCGTGCAATTGATATGGAAAATAAAATTCGATCGGCGGTTTAAAAGCGGTTTAAGATTTGAGCCTTTGAACATTAATTTTTCATATTGTTTACATATTTATAGTCTCCAACCGACTAATATATACCGAGCATTTAAACCGCCTGTCAGATGTCATATTCCATATCAATTGCGCGCGCTTCCATAACTATTTTTGGTGATTCTTTATCATTTTTTTTTGGGCTGATTCGCTAATGTGTTGGGTTTGTCTGTAGCAATGGTTAAGGATTTCTTATTCTCTTGCATTTCCCTGTATATCCTAGCACTACTACCGAGAGCAACACAATGTACAGTATCGATCGATATCGGTGCTAACTAATTAAACACGCCACGGCAATCCATTCGCCGAGAAACACAAAGTGCGGAAATTGTGTCATTTGTAATCGAGCTAAGGCGAAACCACATCTTCCTATTGTAATCGCGAGATGACAACTTTGTTGAAGCGTGAAACAAAAATTAAGGACAATAATAAAGCAAAACACCTAAGAAACACACACACGAAACGATAACCTTCGCCGTCACTTGAACGTGACTTTCGGTTTCTTCTCCCGCCGTCTGTCTTGCATTTTACCAACCTCAAATGGCACGCTTTGGCGGGTGGTTAATGTGCGTAAAAATGTGTACACCCCAATACACAAGCTATCGCTGTTTTAGGTGTACGATGAGCAGACACAACACAAAAAGAACGCTTTTGGCGCACATGTGAGAAGAAAGGTTGAGCCTTAACAGCGCTCAAGGCGGTGACTTAATGATGATGGGTTTTGGAGGCAAAAAAAAAGCTGCCGACGATCGGGTGGAACATAGCACCACAACTTTTATGCAATAAATGATAACCGGGATGATCAAATATACGATTTTCATATCTTTTATTCGTTTGGATAAAAATGGGAAATGGCGCGAAAGAAGCAAAGCAAAACAAACCAACGATTGTGTAATAATGACAATTTTCATTTTCCATTACACGACGGTAAACAAATGCAGGTAGGAGAGGGAAGCTTTTGGGAGGTTTCCTTTACAATCACTTTACATACACGCCCTGCGGATCTCTTCTGCTAAGGTCATTATCGAGCGGAATATAACCCGCTCCTCTGTGCGTTTGTTTTCCATTTGTTATATCACGGTTCCGGGCGAAATGTTTTTGAAACGTTGCAAAGTTTACCCAGAAGCTTTGTAAAGCGAAAAATCAGGAGTTCAGCACACGTTTTCTGGCCATATGTCTTTTGCGCGATTTTTTGTTCCTCTCCGCTCTCCAACAAGTTGTTGGATCTTGCAAGTAGGGGGATGCCACGTGGCAGATGTACCAAGCTCGTAAAACATTCTTCCCAGCCGAAACCGATGCCGATAAAACCACCGACACACTGCTGTAATCCGAACCTTTCCATATGCGAAGGATATCTTCTTGGCAAACTGGTACCACCGAGTACCTGCTGCCTGGTACTTGTTGTGTTTTGAACGCTCAAAATGAAAAAGGAAACGAAAGTGCGAGTCCTTTTCATCTTCGTTTCCCTGTGCTGCGACGTGCCGTGTAGTTTTGGGATGGAAATTTCGGGCCGTAGCAGCCTGGAGGGTTTTTGAGAAATTAAGGGACCCGGACAGCAGCTGTCAAGTGTTAAGTTCCTTTTTTTTCGAAGGAGGCTTGCCCACCACGAATCTTTCCAGCTGCTCCCGTTTGTTGTGTCTATCGCATCGAAAAACGCGTAGGAATCAAGGCGGATTTGAAACCAGATGGCTAGGTAGCTTAGGTTCCTCCTTCCATCTAACTCGCGAAGCACGAACGGGCTCAAGTTCATCCGAACTGCTCAGAGTTTGAGCCGTCCTACCTTGATATAATGATGATTGAATGATCCATCTGTTGGTGCAGTTAGAATTTCACTGCCGGGGCTACATCGGATAGCACCAGAGGTCACCGATCTGCATGCTCTCGCTCTCTCTGGGGGGGATGGAAGGATGCCAATCACGTGGATTATGAATCACGGTAAAGCTATTTGCCTTTGCTGATGCTGCACGGCAAGTGGGAGCTTCCGTACTCATCAGACTGGCCTCATCAGAAATCCGATTGGAAAGGAAAAAAACGAGACGAAGCGAGTGCGAGAAGGTGCACAAATACACCTACACGGATAGACGTAGCTTGGATACGGAAAAAAGGCATCAGACGCAGCAGCGCAACAGGCGTAACAGCCTCACGGTCATGGCTACATACACCTTGGAGCGTTTGTTTGGCCATCGTTATTTCATTTTATCTCCAATTCCTATCGATGGTGGCCATCGGAAGGGTGCAACGGTGTTGCGAAGTGGGGTGGGCGAGGTCAGATTATTAGGAGGAAAAAGCCACTGCCTTAGACGTTGCTGGGGCTGGGGCTGCACCGGATCAATGGATAGAAAGTAACAGCTTGGCGTTTGAAGTTTGAACTCGCATTGGACCGTTGGGGTGGTGGGTGAATGCAAAACAGAAAAGCTGCTCAGACAATGGGAGAAGATTTGTCTTCAACTCACCTCTAAACGATCTAGACACACGGCTTTTTGGCTGGAGGCTGTATGTTGTTGGTAAACGAAACGATGCAGTTTAACACGTTCTTAAGAATTCTTCATCAACTTTTCTTACAAGAGTATAATGCTTATTTCCACGGCTCATAAAATCACTTCCCATGTGGGCTCTTTTTTCGGAGTGAAAGCTCCTATTTTTCGGTTTTAATTGAAAAACTTTTCAACAGAACAATCACACAGCTCTGCTCCTCTTCGGCACCAAGTTAAATAACTGCAGTTCCGGTCTGCATACATTAAAACACAAATCTACCACTTTTACGCCACCGTTACGTCGTGAGGTGTGTGTGTGTGTGGTGTGGTGGGAATTATGCTTATTGCTCACACATTGATAATCAATAGCCCAACACACCGGATGTTGGATAAAGCAATTCCGATGCACGGTTTTGTTTATTGCTATTCACTGCACTTGGACACTACTATGGTCTACGGATCAGCCCTCTCCCTTTTGGAGATTATCTCATCAAGGTGGACGACGACGCTTTAACGGAAAAGGCACGTGTTACTTTATCTCGTGGGGATATGGTGATATGTGTAGACTGTTGGGACACACTGTACAGCTCCGGACCGCTCCGGAACCGGATCTGAGATCGAACGAAAGCACCACAACGCACCGGACCCTGAACTATGGCTGCTACCACCAGCCAAGGCTGCTGAAGCTGAAGTGAATATGCAACCGAAAGCGAGAGAGAGAGAGAGAGAGAAACCGACCGACAGCTAGAGAGGTTCAAGCTGTAACCGGAGAGAAACATTATCCTCAGCTTCTTCGGTCGCGAGGAAAGCTGGGCGGAAAATGATTCTAAGCTAAGGCTTCGCGTGAGAGGAGAGCACATGATGGCCGTCCCAGCTCAGTTCAATACACTGCCGAGCCCCGGTCTTAGAACAACGAACCGACGGATGGACTGACCTGCGTGTGCACATGCTCCTTACACACCTCCCTATATCCACCGGAGCCACCACCTACACGAGCATGGAGCACGAGAGGAAAACTGGAAAGCGGAAAACGAGCAACGCAAGTGCGAGAGCGAACGAGCACCGAAAAACTGGCAAGGATCGGTCGGTGGTCGACAGCAGAAGAAGGAACAGAACAAAGCGTGAGCTGTGATGAGATGTGATGCTCTATTGTTTTGACGTTTTTCGAGGGCGTAAGAGAGAAAGAGACCTGGTCTGGTGGGCCCCGGTTGGCTCTGGATGTGTGCGCCATCTGTTTTATGTGGTGAAGGATCGGAAGGTTTGTGTCCTGTGGGTTAACGTAACGCGCAAGAGGAACGTTGGCCAGGATGAGTTGGAAAAAAAACATCCTTTCGGCGTCTTTCATAAGGGAAAGTCCTTTAAATTTAAGTTGAATTTCTTATACAGTATTTTTAAAAAATTCTCTACCACTGATAAGTAGGCAAGGAATTATCCACTGTAGTCCAACGTCATCATCATAGATCGAAAATACACCATTCAACCTACAATTGCGCTCTTTTGCAACGTCAACAGGGAAATTGTTGTTGACTGGCCCGGAATTTCCTTTTCGTTCCCTTTACTAAGCAGCAAGGAGAGCTCCACTCAAGTGCCAGTGTGTATGTGTGTGTGGTATGATGAGTGCTATGCAGCACTATAAAAAATGCATCGCTTTCCATTACAACATCGTCGAGTGCACGGTGCACATGACGCAGTTTTTGATCGCAAAAAGCTCGTACGGGTGTTCGATGATATGCTGACTAACGAAGCACAAACACTTTGTCGGTTTATCACTGACGGACGGACGGGACGGATGCCATTGCATGGGCAAACACCCTTTGAAGAGGAGGTTGAAACGGTTGTTATGCTTATGATGGTGTGGGAAAAGTCGGAAAAATTCGGAACAAGCGAGTGATGTAATGCTGTAAGTATCGAACCGTAGCACAAAACGTTCGAAAAGCTTGAAATGGGGAGGAATAGCTATTTGATTCTGAACACAAGACTTGAAGTTTTAAAGTTTAACAATAAAACATGCTTTAAAACCTTCTTTCTTTTATAAAAGAAAGCTTGCAATCGATAAATTTTAAAAGAGCTGCCATTTTAAATGAATAAATGCTCTCCAATACTTATCAATGAGCCCAATTTTTCCTAATTTCCAAATTTCGCACAGCCCACGGATACCTCATTAGTGCTAATCATCGTAGCCGCTCGTCACCCGACGATGCCCTTTGGTTGCCCGGTACTTACCGCGTTCGATGTTAAAATAGCCGATAGCTCCAAGTCATCCGTCGTTAGGTTGCTGCAAGCAGAATGAGAAAAAGGTAGAGGAAAAGGACATTAATTGTACTGCTTGATTCTTTGTTTTGTGCGTGTGCTGTTTCACCGGCAGGTAGTGCCGGAAATTGTGAGTTCCTTGATTAATTAGTTAACGTTCCGGGGAAAATGTAATGATGTAATTGAGTTGTTCATTCTTTATACTTTTTTTTTTGCACATTTATTACACCCAGTTGTAGAGAGAAGTTTGCTGGTTGAGATGTTTATATCCAGACCGGTAGGTCTGGATGCCAAACATCAGCCAACCATTTCTTGTTGGCTAAGCACCCAGCAGGAGGTTAAGGTGACCTTCTCAGTAGGGTAAAACACCGGCTATGGCTACCCTTATCGTACGATTGAGGCGGTGATTTTCTTTGGAAAGGATCCCTTTCGAACAAGAAACCGGTCACCCCGGCAGTACAATGAAAATAAACATTTTATGTCCACCGAATGTCCACCAACTCTGGGATTGAATGGCGTCGATATCTCACTTCATAAATTAACTCTCATTCGAATGAAAGAGGCAAGGTAGACGCACACTTTGAGATCGTCCAAGAATTTCTGTACGCTGTGATCCCTGATCGTAAAGAGGGCCATGTAGAATTTACCTGAACCGTTTACGAAATCTTTCAACTCCGATGTTTGTTTCCTTTTATAGCGCATGCCCACAACACTCTGCCTGGGGGAAAGGTTTAACCATGTCCTGTACGTGGAAGGACCCATCATGTCCAGGAAGGACTATAAACAAAACCAACGGTGGACATTAAAGATACCGCTCGGGTACTTCACACGCTGGGTAAGGCTTTTTATAGCGGCATAAATCCATTACTAACCCCGGTACACCGCAAGTGGGCAAATAAAAGCGGAACTAGCTCTTAACGGGGATGCAACAACAGGTCGCTATGAGCAATTAGGCCATTGACGGGAAAAGAACTTCTAATCATAATTTACCCATAGGTGTTTGCGTCAAGCCGGGTGGTCCTAGGAAGAGGAAGAGACGTTGATGAAAATTATGGTTTCGGTTTTTGGGATCAAATGATCCGTTCGGGGCATGTAACATGAAACCCAGCGCGGTAGGATTGCTAGCTGGACATCCGAATTCAGGAAAATGTCTGACCAAAAACTCCGACGCAATGAAGTTGATGGGCGCCGGATTGTCGAATATGGTTGGTGCTTGTTAGAAATTAAGTAGAATTTGTTCACCCAGGACCACACAGGTACGCTGTGCGTTTGATCCCACCGAACTTTGTCGTAAAATGCATTACACAGTTCTTGCCTTACTCTGTACAGATAAGAATCCGCCCATTCGTAACACGGCAGATTATTACGACACCGGACCGCTCACCGCTTCACCCTTTGGTGGGACAAATGACCATACAGCATCACGAAACAAAGCCTGAGTAAAAAAGTGCGTGAAGAGGAAACCGTTTGTCAGCACCAGTGACACCTGACACAGCAGCCGGACTGGTACGATTTCTGGTGGGTTAAGCTAATGAGTCACAGCTGATCGTTTAGAAAGCAAAAAAACCCACAATAGAAACAACACGTTCCCACGTCCAGGGAAGCGCGTGCCTTACATCTTGCACAGCAAAAGGCAAGAGACAGGCGCGCGCGTAACACATCTTTTAAAATATCACCGAATCGTGTGATCGCATCGCGTGGTCGCGGAAGGGTAAAAGAAGTACAAAAACACACACAATAAATAAAGATTTGCGAAACATCGCTGACGACGCGGTTGGTGAGCGGTTAATTTCAGCAAAAGACTCCATGAGAAGTGTACGAGTGTCACTGAGAAAACACTGATGTCCCTCTGCCGTTCTGGGAAATGTGAACGACGGACACATCAGCCGGGGTTTTATTAATAGAAGTAGTTTAAAATAAACTATAACTCGCACGTGGGCACCGTTTGCGCGATGGGTTTGATTGAGTAGCAAACTTCCGCGATTCTCGGCATGACTGACGGCCAAATGTGAAACAGGAAGCTGATGCAGATATGCATTTTTATAGCCGTCACATCATTAGGGAGGGAGGGTCCCATACCCATCACATGTGTTTGGTGAGTTTATGCGGCAGTTTATGATGCTGTTAAATTGAAACCAAAAGTAAAGCTAACACGGAAGAAATAAAATGAAAGTGAGTAATGTGTCTATAAAATCAATTGAGAACTCAATGAAGAAATTTAGATATAAAATATTTGCAATGATACCATAAACTTGATGAATTGAAATTTTATTAAAAGAATTGCAATAAAACATTGCACTTCAGGATTCCGATTGTTAATCTATTTTGTGTTTTGTATCACATCTTTTAGGTATAGAAAATGAAATCGACAAGCTGTATTTGTGCTAGCTATATAGTTTGGAGCATTAGTAGTTTGTGCTATACATTTCGAGATTCCGCAGCAAATATTGATCATCTAGGCAGCTCTGTAGCTGCCTAGGCTTTAAGGATATCTTTTTCCTTGTGGGATGGGATCACATTGCGATGGTGCTCTCGTGCTCTTAAAATACTCTGATAATTCCTTAAAATGCGCCAGAAGCTGATAACAACAAATCATTTTTGGGATTGGCAGGCATAAACGTTGAGCGCAAACATTCGTAAACAAATCGTTCCTGCGACGAAAGAAGAGGATAAGTACGGATATATATCTGTTTTACGATGGTTTTATGAATAATACCATTTAAATGTGATAAAAAATCAATTTTATCCGGAGAGCCGAGCGCAAATATACTGTGACTACACGAAGCGCTAAAAAGCACAGTACGTTTCGACACAACGCTTGAATTTGCGCATTGCGTTTGCGCCAGAACCAGAGCCAGAGGAGCCAGAGCTCGGTTTAAGCTCTCAGGATATTTTACACAACCAAATCATCTGTCCCAACTTCACACGGCAGGACCTTGATCCCCGTGGATCGTTTCCTTAAAACTGACTGACAAACGAACTACGTTCTACAGTGTTTATCATCTACCGCATTCGATTTTTGACAAGCCGCACTCGGTTTTTGATTTGCACAAGCTGTCGTACAAGCTGTCGGGCGGATGAAAATCAATGCTCCCAATAAAAAATCCGATACTTCAGCATTCAAAACTATACATAAACAGTCAAAAACCGAATGCGGCAAGTCAAAAACCGAAGGTGGCGGGTCAAAACCAGAATGCGGCAAGTAAAAAAATGTCGGCGGCCTGTCTAAACTAGGACGCTAAACCCGGTATAAATAAGTCTAGTAAGCCATTCGATGGCTGTGGCTGCCTAGAAGATCAGGAAACCAAGAAGATTTTTTGGCTTTTAATAACATGCTACATCTGAAATATTACTTTAAAGAAACATTTAAACTCATTTAAAATTGCTCATTATAAGAAATTTTTCTCGCAATTAGCAGATCATCACCCCAAATTATTTATTTTGCATGAAATCATTTCTAACAAGCATTTGTTGTCGGACAACAAGGTTTGTCATAGAGAAAATCATCTAAGCGAAATACACCGATTAGCAACAGCAACAGCATTAAAGGTCTTACTATCTTCCACAGCAAATAACATCTTGCAGTGCAAATCCTATATTTTTCCTTTCATTTGCCATTATTCTGACATTTTGCTTGCCATTTCACATTGCTCGATCAAAAAATCCCCAGGCATGATCTTTTCACCACCCACATTCGTTTCATCATTTTGCTTTCAATTCTATCAATTACATCCTTCCCCAGCTTCACGTGCAAGTACGTATTTCCCACTGGTGTGGGTAAGTAGCAACAAATAAATCGTACTAAAGACGGCTAAATGGTCTCCTTCTTCATTCACAAGTTTGATGCGCGTTCAAACTACAAATAAACACATCGCGAGGCTTTGGTTTGCATTTACTTTTCCAATGCGATCTAGACAAGACGCAAACACACGGACGCACCGACGAACGGTATCTGGTTTTCCGTTAGCGAAAGGATGGAGAGATGGAGCATTATTGGGTGGATACCAACACAAATCACCCAGCACGACGACGCGTGGTTGTTCTAGAGCACATCAGCACGCACACACGTGTTTGATTCAAAAATAGCGAATAATAAACCCCCTGCAAATGCACATTAAGACGAACGAAATACGGCGCAAATTGTACGATCGTGGTTCGCATTGAACGACCGATTGATTGCGGGGAGTTTCGGAAGATAATCAAGCATTGGATAGTACTTCAATATTGGGCAAACCTCTCCCTTTGTGGTCGGTCTTGCTAATAGAACAGAAAAATCAGACCAATCCATAAAGGTCATTGAGTAAAAGCATTGGTTTGCCGAAAAATTGGTTCACGGTTCTTTCGGAAGGTTATGACGTACAAAATGGACGCAAGACGACTCGTGTACTGGGGGTTGACCAAAATCAATGTAAAAATAGATATCATTCGGGCATAATTTTTCCCTAAAAAGCAGATATTTTCAATACATTTTCAATGCTCTTTCAAAGCAGACACACAGTATTGTATCGTTTGCTGCATTAGTGTGCAGCAGAAATCCATTAGTGAAGCACGCTCGCCTGGCTCGGGCATATAATAGCGCCAAAAAGCGAAGATAAAGCCAAGACGATTCATAACCGGTCTAGTTTGGAGTATGGCGTATGGTACTGCCCTGTTCTGACCACTTTCTACAGGTTATCTGGCAAAGATCAAATTTTATAAGACCCACCCCGTAAAAGGGCACAAAACCTTATGGGCTGCTACTGTGTGGCTGTCTGCTCAGATAGTGGAAAGCAGCGTACAAGCTTAGAATTACACGACCGGTTCTACCATTTATTCTGGCGCAGATCTAGGACAGTTGCAGCCCTTGCCAGATGGGAGTCGAAGAGATGTAGATAACCATTAAAATACAAGCCTTCGCGTTCTAGCAACGCTGGCCAGCGGGAAAAATGTTAACCCGTAACAGACGATGATCCAGCGTACCGAGTTTGCGCCAAGTTTGATTAATCGAACATATTCAATTGTATCTTGCAATCGAACGGCAAAACACAGCAGCACACAGAAGAACGGAAAAAATCGTCGAAACAGCCGCAAAGGTTCGCTTTGGAGTCCGGTCGAAGCAAACAGATGCGATTACGTTCGTGTGCGGTCCTAGTTTTCTTCGCAGGATGGGTTTTCAAAAATTCATCTCCCACGCCATATGTAATTTGCCGACCGAATAACCCGAAGTCAATGTAAACGATGCATGAAGCGAAAGAAAAACGAAAATTGGATCAAATGTGTCTTGTGGTCGCTGTTCTCTCCTGTCTCGGTGGTGTCTGGAAGGGGAAAGCGGTTGGTTGGGGTGTGGTGATGCAAAGGCGCCACATGGTGTGTCGATCAATCTTTTACTTTTTCCCGCACCGGTGTGTGAACCGGCGCGCGGGACGGACCATGTCGCATGGAACCATTTTTGCATAGGTTGGCCGAAAAAAACTTTGTGGTTTGGGGGAAGAAGAAACAGTACCAAAGCTATTAGGAAAATGGTAAACGATGGTGTGTAAGGTGTGTTTTTTTTCACGCAACAGTTAACTTACAACGAGTTTTCCATCGGAATGGAAATTTATCAAGAGTGTCGCTAGTGTTGGGATGATATTGTAGGACTGAACCGTTCATCAATCAAGCGTTATGGGAAAAGAGTGTAGTGAGTGTGATAACGATTCAAAGGAATAATGGAGTCAATATCTCAAGTGTTTTGCATTAAATTAATCGTTAATATCACAAAACGGCACTGGACCGTCATAATCAATTGTAAAGTAAAAATAATTATAATCGTTAATATGATAATTCTCTCGAAGTCTGGAGTGATGCCGCTTCTGCTTCGTTTTGAACTACTCTCGCGTCGCCTTCAACAGTATTAAATCTATTGATAATCGAGAACTTTCAAACACTGCATGAGATTAGTTCTAAATGTGTCAGCTTACCAGGGTCCTGCAGTTCCCGATTTAAAGTAGACACACCTCGTTGAGAGATCAAACTAAGTCTATCCCCGATAGTCTTGGCAGGACGGCAATTCTCTGCATTATTGTGGAAAAATATAGCCATTGGAACAGCAACCATTTTTATACTGACGGATCCTCATCAGAGCAGGACTTGGTTTTGGCGTATATAACGTTGTATCCGAAGCGTAAATCTTTTACCTCTTATTAGTTATAAGCGCTTGTCATCCAGACGAATATTTTATATTCTCCGACAGTTTAAGCACTGTCGAAACATTAAAATCTGTGAAGGCTATTAAGAGCCCTAACTACTTCGTAAAATAAATATTAAAGGTCTTAAGCTCATTGTTTGAGAAATCATTCCGGATATATCTTGTTTGACTGCCTGCACATTGTGGTATCTTCGGCAATGAAAAGGCAGACCAATTGGCCAAAAAGGGTGCTTCGGAAGGGTCCTTTTTCGACAGGCTAAGCGGGCCTATCCTACCTCATGAGTACTTGCGTGCCCCACAGTCTCTCTGCATGGCTCGGTGGCAGAGTTTGTGGGACACCGATATTTGCTCGGGAGGTTTCTATATTCGATCACTTCCCAAGTGTCCTTGAAGCCTTGGTTCCACGGCATCTCAGGTAATCGTGTGTTCATTCGAATGATGTCTAGGCTTGGGTCTAATCATTTTGCTTTTTGGCGTGCATCTCCAGCGTATAGGACAGATCGACTCCAAAGTATGTGGCTGCGGTCTCGGATACCATGACTTAGATCATCTTCTTAGGTCCTGTGTAGAATACGAGGCTGCTCGACCCGCCTTGTTAGACGCAGTTCGGGGGAAAGTTGAAAAAAAAAATGCCGATTCGGGACCTGCCTGAGAACTATCTTCCTTTTTTGCCGTGCTAACGAATTATTAGTGTGATCCTGTCCCCTTCGAAATGGAAAACGATCAAGATCCCCGCTACCATCAGGACTACGTGCATGGAAACCCCCACATACACTCCGAGATGAGGTGCCCTCACACGATAAGACCCTCGCTATGAACACGACTTTGGATTTGGATGACAGAATATACGCAACGGAACCACCGAGCACACCCGGGATATGGCGCCTATGAAAGGAGTATCTTACTTGTAAGTTTATTGTAAGTAATATGGCCTGGCCGTCCTTTATGAATAAAAAAAAAAGAGATAATTCTGAAGTAAGGATGGTAAAATTAATTATTCATTGTATGGAAGCGACGATACACTTTCTTAAACAATAACAGAAACAAAGGAAGAACCAAGCAATCAAACGCAATACAAAACAGAATCCAAAAGAAATGAAAACAAAAGTAATTTTAATAATAGAAAACAATTATCCAGCAGAAAGAAACTTCAAAAGCAAAATAAAAAAGACGAAAAAAATTTAAACTATTTCAAGAGGGAAAAGACTCTCGCTTTCATGATTGAAAAAGCAGGTAAAACACACAAAACATTGCACAGAAATTTGTAGCTTTTAATGAAATCATTTTTACGGTGCTTTGCTACGAACAATTTGCCTAATTTGACAACCATCATTAAACCTTCTCTAGTGGATGAAAAAGAAAAGAAGGCTTTACAGCAGTGCTTTGTTTCAACAGCTGCTAAAAAGAAACAGTAAGTAAGCAAATAGGAAGAAGATGAAACACCAAAAGAAGCAAAAGGCAGTTGCAAACCTTAACGCATGAAATTAGTTTCAACTGCGCTGTGCTACTGAAGGTACGTTACACGTAACCTAAGACAAAAACGGAGTGCAAAAGAAAAGCTTTTCATTTTTCATAATTTTTCATGAAGGCATGGGCTGACTCTCTTGGTTTAAATTGGGTAAGGTAAAGGTAAACAAAAGTACGATATGAATATTCTCTCGCATGGCGGGTCGAATCGATCAACCACCCTCAAAAAACAAGGCAAGCAAAAACCCACAAGCACAGCGCGCAGACCGATTTGGATAGGCCGGAAAATGGGTTTTGGATTTTTTTCATTCATAATAAGCAGGACGAGCTACTTGCTAGAAGCACAGTGATATAAGAAAAGAAGGAAGCAAAAGCTGCTGCACGCAGAAGAAGAAGCAAAAACATGGATCAAACAAGCAGTAGTTGACGGTGGGCCTCGCACGGTCACTACTTCACATTATGCTACACAGCCCGCCGGCATCGTCTGCTGCGACGTTGCATAAGCGCGAAAGAAAGCGTGCCCACTTTGCTGCAAGAGTTTATGGATTTTCGTTGCCGTTTGGGGTGGATTAATATTGTTTTTTTTTTTTGCTAGCATTTTCGGCACTGTTGTAATGATACGTAGGTTACATACACTCGCACACACGACCAAAGCTATGCGCCTTTATGGTGCATCGTCCCCAACTGCAGGGCTGGTCTGCATTTCTCCGCATCGTTTGATCGTTTTCTTTTTGCCGTGTTGAGTTTTTCGTCCGGAGGCCGGATACATACCCGTCCGGAGTTCGGAATGTCTGGCGCGAGGCGTACACAAAAACCTTACGAAGAGAGGACGACACACAACATTGTCACGCAACCATGTGCAGAGCGCGCGCGCGTTTATTTGTTTATGTCTGCAGGGTGACCTGCCCGTGTCCACATCAAGTCACTTGGACACAGTCGTCTAATGTTTATGTTTATGCCACGACGGTTTTTTTTTTGAGTTTCTTCGTCTCTTGGTGTGTTGTTGCGACGCACAGAAACTTCCCTGCGGGGCTATTGACTTTTTGGCGGTCTCTTTTTGGTTTCGGACTGTCCGCGACCTTGTGCGTTCGTGCTTGGTTGGATCGGCACCTGGCGCCATGCCGATGCAGGCAGGGAGGTGTATCCGTATACGGTGGTATGGAACTGATGTTCCGAAGTAGCGCACACACATCAAACAAACAAAAAAAAGGCGGATTTTTTTCAAATATTCAAAAAAAAAAAAGAAATAAAACCATTGATCCGTGGCACTGCTATTGCTGTGGTAGGGAAATCGATTTCAATTCCACCGCAATGTTTTCCAGCTCGAATTATGCGGTATCTGATCTGTTAGAAAATCGTTGAAGTTCAACGGTTTGGTTGTCAAATTTTGAAGTTATTTCCTGATTTCTAGCATGTTTGTGTTGTGTGCAAGAGCAAAGGTTATCGCAGGTTCTTCTGTCGACTGTACATCTAATGCGACATTGCCGCAAATGAATAAAATAAATCGTAATAATAAATAAAAATTGGAGCCGTCAAGCCCAATTTCTAACACCTAATCCAGGACTTGGCAAATACTAATAAGAAATGTATGTATGGTTTGTAGTTATCCTTATAGTTGTAGCAGACCACAAAAAAATGACGTTCCTAAAAACTGCCAATTTTTGTCTCTAAATTAATCGAAAACTTTCCATCGACCGAAAAACATTAAGGACCATTTTAGCCAAGTATATAAAGGGTGCCTCCAAACGCACCAGCATGATTTCCAAATGACGTTTCTAGTAAACGGATGATGTAAAATAGCTGATTCTTGATATGTTTGATTATTTACATTCAAAGCTACTAGTTGAGCTAGTATCGGAACCGTACGAACTGCCATCCGGCAGTTTCGGGAGGAGTTTAGCTTCGAGGATGCGCCGAAAAGTGGCCGAAATCCTGGTCCCGTCGATCAACAGTTGGACCAGGAAATAACAAAAGCGTTCAAGCAAAGAAAGGAAGGTTCCATTCGCAATGTGGCTCAAAAATTGGGTACTTGGGAAGCTGTGCGACAAGCTGCTGTGTTGCCAATGCATCGTGATGGACGATGAGTCGTTCGTAAATTTTGACTACAAAACTCTTCCGCGCAGTCAATACTACACCGTGACTGAAAGCCAGGATGTTGAAGAAGCCGACAAATCTATACTTCTCGAAAAAATGGGAAAAAAAGGCGATGGTGTGGCAAGCCATTTGCGGTTTGTGACAATGGAGACGTTGAGGACCGATACCTACATCCGGGAGTGTTTGAATCGACGTTTGCTGCCCATAAATACGAAAACATGCCTGAGCCAGTGTTGTTTAGGCCGGATTTGGCCTCTGTTCGCTATGGCAAAGACATGATCGCATGGCATGAAGAACATGAGGTATGTGGTACGTGCCGAAAGAAAGACCCTTTGATGCTCTGTAACTTTTAATCTTTCCAGCACCACTTCTTCTTTTTCTCACTCTTTACTTAACGACCTGCTACTAAGTCACTCTGGTCATCGAATGTCTTACTGGACCACATAGATAAATAATCAATCCTCACTACGGTGGGGACGGTCCGGATGGAATTTGAACCCCGGTCCTGCCGTATGAAGACCGGCGCCGTTGTCGTCTGCACCACCGGGCTGCCCCTCATTTAAGTCATTAGAATGGGACCTGGAGACCTAGAAGTCTCCACACTGCCGAATGAGTAATCTTTTAAAAGAGATGTAGCGGGCGCCTTGATCGAAGACTCGCCAGCGACTTGGAAGAGCCTAAGTGAGATGAAGTGAAAGCGATATTGCGTTTGCCAGTAATAATGATAATTGCGGTTGGCACAGGATGGCGCAGCGTCATTAGCGGTATAAAAGAGACTTTCAGCAGAATAAAATCGTCTGATTGTAGAACTTCATGGGAAAGTAAGTAAAAATATTATCCGTTTTTCGTTACCAGAAAAATGAGATAGCTATCAAACATTTATGTACGAAGTAAGCATAAAAATACGTCACGAAAAACCTATAATCTTGTCCACATGGTTGTACAGTGATAGAGTTAATAAGGTCTAAAAACTAGATCAAGTTCAATTACCCATCTTAAACACTTGATATTTGTTTTAGACAGGCTTAAAACCCATACAAATTGTAAGTTGTCATACAGGATTGAAGATTATCACAACACAAGCATTGAAGTGTCTGATAAGAAAGTATAACGCGAATATTGACTTCAGCTAATAACTTTTAATTATTTTTCTTCAGTAATTTGAAAAGCAATTTTTCAGAGAGAGAGAAAATCCCGACCGACCGATTTACCCGACAGTTTTCTTCACCCAAAAGCTTCTATTGAATTTGATTGTTTATTGTTTTTCCTCAAAACCTTGACCTGCTTTAAACAGTGCACCTGATACAACCTCCTCAAGCTATAGAAAAGTTGGTGCAAAGTCCATCGACGGCCATGACCGAACAACCGATCTTTCAAGTGCCCTGGAGTGTTTCATCCGCACCGTTTGATTCCCGCGTAACTAACGGAGTCGAGGAAGTCTGGGCCCGGTGTGTTCTGGTGGTGGTTGTAACCGCTATACAGCATTGTAACCATAGCGGCAACATCGAAACGGTAACTAGTCGTTCAGATTGGTGGGATTTGTGCGGTTGAAGCAACATAACAATCGCTTGTACGCTTTGCGATATTCAAGTGCCGGCTTGGCAAGTGAGCGGCTTTTATATAGGGAACTTTGGAGGTACATTAATACCACTTCAAGATGAAGGGAGTTGTCGCAAATGCACAAAGTGTACAAGTTTGCGATTGTCGCACTACGTAGCACAAACACAACAAAACGTTTACAAAAATTCCATCGAAAAGAGAATTGATCCTCGAGATTTGCTTCATCTTACAAAAGCACACATCATTTACTGCATGAAATCGATAATTAAAGCAACATGTGCTGAACCATACACCTACTACCACTGCCAGTAGGGCTATCGTGCGTAATATGGTACGGGGTTTGGGTTTGTTTACAGTGATCTTGATATCCCGGAACGTCAAACATTCCGTCTGGAGTTCACGATCGCGATGATGCGGCATTCGTTTGAACTCGCTGGGAGCGTCCGAATGGATGGAAAACTATTATTGCCGGTAGGGGATCACTTCGATCGTGCGCGAGAGTATTTTTTTATTAATCAGTTTTATTGATCAAGCTTTAAAATCAACCTCGGGAAGTCAGGGAGAGAAATTAAGAAAACCGATTAAACCTAAGGAATGTTTTAATCGCTCTTTCAGAATACGCTTTCTACTGGTGGTTAGAAAACTTCCAATAATTATCTACGTCATTCGAAATAGCATGTGATGGTTATGCATTACTACTGCTTAGTAAAAGCGCGTGTGGTGGCTCAATTGCACGCAATCAATCATGATGTTACCCAGGCGTAATCAAACGTTGTTTGGTGCGGTACACGATTAGATCATGCGTGATGCAAACAGTAGTTTATTGTACGGTTTCCTGTCCGGGCTAACCGCGAGCTAGCCACCGCTCGTAACTTCTACGAATTCTTGACATCCCGTGAATTATGCAGCCCCGGCGAAAAACACGGATGCATCAAAAGCCAACCGAAATAGGTCCACTTACATCGCCACCTTCAGTACGTGGAATCGTATTACAACACACTTTCACTGTCAAAAGTGTGTCCCCTACTTCCAAAAACTACCAACGGCCCCGTTTTTAAAATTCTCTTTCTCCCTTCGCAAAAACGATCCGCCCGGGTGTAGTATCGAATGAATTGCACTTCGCAAGTTTTGCGGTTTCGCCATATCCCTCCGCCGAGGGAAAACTAGGTCCATCATTGTGCTGTGTGCGGGGAATCGGGTCGCGAAACCAAGTGATTACACAACCGTCAACCAAGGTGAAACCTTCCGACGAGAAGCGATCGACCGCAAAGCTGTTACTGCAAAGCACAAACAAGAACGCCTGGAACCGAGAGCTGTCAAAAGGGTACAGCTTTTGCAGCTTCCCGGCGTCCCATCAGTGTGGTTCTTGTGCCTTGGGGGGACTTCGTGTATCTCCCCCCTCTTGAATCGAGCCCGTTTTCGATCACTCCTGTCAGGTGTTTCACCGGAGGGACCGAGAAAGAAAAAGCACAAACAAGTGTAGCAAGAGCCGGACTTGCCGGAGTACATCCCCCGCTTGACACCGCAAATAAATTCAATTGAAAGTCAATTTATTCAAACCCAAATTGGCTGTCAACGAACGGTGACGGTGTGTTTTGCTTGTTTCAAAATTATTCCCATTTTCTTACCGATCTTGACGTTATTACCGGTTGAGGTTGGTTAAAGAATGGGACAGAAATCACGCCATCAAGAAAATGCAAAACAGAGTTCACCTTTGTGAGGTTAGTTGCGGGTTTGAAGCGGAAACCACGGGAAGCTGTTTTTCCTTTCATTTTGTAACCACAAAGAAAGTTAAGAGTCTGCAGAGAGAAAGAGAGTGCTACACGTGGGACATACTTCCGTTGACGCACGGCACAAACGAGACGGCCGTCAGCATCCGGTGTCCCAGCAGCAGTCCAGCATCGGATCCAACGGGCAGTTAGAAGTCTTCACCAAACCCGGAACGTGTATATCTTCCTCGTAGGATTTTATGTAACACTCACGACGCACGTACACAAAACACGCGCGCCTGGATGGATCCGTACACCCGTCAATGTTTGGATGGAGCTTTAAAAATCGACATCTATACATTATTTAGCATTTTCTGTACGTTCGAACCGATTGTACGGCCATCGCACCACTAATTACTGGCAAACAACACATCACCAGCAGCACCGAACGGCGGCAAATGGTTATGTTTATTGAAATTGGTTCCATTTACTTGATGCACCAACAGGCTGGCCTCTGGTGAACGTTGATAGAAATATTCAATAGCCCGTCAGACGAGGAAGATGATTGGAAGGAAAGCAGTCGATCGTCCATCGGGTATGAATAGTAACCCATTAGCAGCGATGCGGTGGTGTTTTACCACCGTTTTTATAACCCTTTTTGGAACAAATCCCAGCGACCGGATGCAAAGTCTTTGCCGGTCTTTACACACACGCCCACAAAACATCCGAACGCTTGTGTGTTTCTTCCGTGCCGAAGCGCGTCTCCCGTATAGAACAAATATCGTCATCAGTATACGAACCCCGTAAGAGCGATCGAGAAAATCGAGCCACTGGTAGAGTGGGTTGAAAATGTCGAAAACCAGATTTTTGTTTTGCCATGCGGAAAACTGAAGCATCGGTGTGTGGGTTGGAAAATTCTAATTGCACACGCCTAGTGCCGCATTTCTACGATGAGAAGTGTGATAAAAATAGTTTCTTACAAAGTTTGTGCTCATACTCTGGTTGCAAATGTGGAACAACCACAGATCTGGACCTCACGAGCTACCAGGATGCTCAGACACAGGACAGGGGACTGTTGTTGAGAGAAATAAATAAACTTCCTGTTTGGCAGAGCGCACGTCCGAGGATTGAAGCTAAACAGCCGTTGGAACTTCCACATGGGAAAGGACCTGCTGTCGAGTGGAGTCGACAATCGTCAGGAAGTTGGGTAACCTCTTGCGGGCTCTTAAAATCAATACTGATATCCATGCATGTGTAGACAGCACACTAGCAACCGTGCGTTATGAAAAGGATACGATTCCAAAGCAAAGTCTCTGCTACAGGCTTGGCCGTACGAATGTTTCTTGCTGATGTTTAAATAAATTATTCACAACCCACTCCCGGATGGCACAGAGCAAAAGGGACAGCGAGGAAAAAAAGGAAAACAAATTTACTACAGCCAATCTTTTTCACAGCCCATTCCGATCCTTCCGATCCTTCCGGAGGAAAAGTCTTGGAGTTTCTTCTATTTTTTATTCCCGAGTGTGATTAGATACGTTACAGTGTTTGAGAGTTTTTCCTTTACTTTACTTGTGGTATGTAGGTATGTTTGTGTCTTCCTACCAATGGGAACCTAACACACGACCTTTTGCCTGCACCCGACCAAGCCGCACTACATTAGCTTTGCTCAGCATCCGGATAAGCGGTTAAGGTGCTGCCGACTGAGCGTGAACTGAGCTCAAGAAAACGCGGTCGGGTTCTTCCATTTTTTTTTTTGGCTTCGTACCGTAAGGTCAACACAATGCTCTGTCAAACTGCTACGGTACAAACTTTCTCAGACACCGGAGCGAATCAGAGACCGTAATTGAAGCGAGAAGATAGAACAGAAGAAGAACTTATTCGTTTGCCTAACATTGCCGTAGAACAACCAGTTGAAAATTGTCCATAGAAGAACGTAAAAATACGAAAAAATGGAATAAAGAGAGCGAGAACCAACACGGGAAGTCATCGATGTTGGGTACTGTGGGTAGGTCCAGAATGCCCCGATAGAAACGTACAGCTTGGTTTGCTCTAAATTATTCATGTTACGATTATGGGTTCGCACCAGTTCAACCTCCCAAAGAGGAGCAAATGAAGCGTACTGTGTCGGTTGGCTTTGCTACGGTTTGGGAGACAAAGTGAGGTTAGAAACAACAACCTGGACCCTCGTTTTCGTTGGGGCTGTTCTAGAGAGTGCTGATAATTATTTTCTTATGCTGTCAAGAAGTTGATCGTTAGTTGGGAAGATATGGAACCATCAGAAACATTTGATGTAGTCTAGTTTGCGGAAATTTTGCGAGATACTTCACGAAGCTCTTGACACCACACCGGTGCGAACCATAACGAAAAAGAGGCCATATTCAAGTATCAGGGAGATATGTATATCTCGTTGCAGCAATTGTGCGATGCTTTGATTTAAATTCTGCGCCAAGGAGAGATCAAATTTGACCATCACAGCTTCATAATTAGACCCTTTCGAAGAAATGAAGAGCCTACCAGGAACCAGCAGAAGCCAAAGGGACGGTTCTGTCGGAGAGTAAAACTGCTCGGCCGTAGAATGTACATACAATCCAAATTGACGAAACAGAACAAAGAAACAACACGGCATCCCCCTTGCGGCAAAATGATCACTGCCAAATGGCAAAAAAGGAGGAAGGTTTTGGGATCATCCTCATCATCTACAGTTACGGTGCAAAAAAAGAAAAGCAGCTAAACCGAACAAAACGAGCATAATAGAAACAGATGATGATGGGATGCTCATTTCGCGATGAGCTGTGTCGACGCACACTTGAGACACGGCCAAATTCGGGCCGGTCGTTGGCGTCAACAAGAGCGGAATGCACTGGAGCAGGATTTTGAATTTTTACGCATCCGTAGAACGGGCAGCAAACGAAGAAGCAGAGATGACAGTTCTTGAACTTACGCTGTGCTGGGGAGAAAATTGATACTCGAAAGCATCAAGAGGAGGTAACGAGAGTGAAACACGCACAAGACTCGAATGGTGAAGCAACAACACGGATGCCGTGTAGATTCAAATCTTTTTGCGAAATTGAAACTTAAGATGATCGGTTGTTAAACACACCCGGCACGTTGAAGCGACTGCATCCACAGGTTTCTTTGTGCTTGCTGCAATTACACCATGATGACACTCTTGTGCTTCAGAAGCATTAACAAGATGAGGGCAACAATGGACCCTATACCCTAAATCTTATCCGTTTGGATGTTCCAAGAATTCTAAGGGTTGTTTTACAATAATTGCTCAGGTAGGCCCGCCACTGGTGCCAGTTCCCCGAGAAAGGTGAGCGATAGCTCTAATTAGAACGATAAATTATGAGTAGCGAGCGTTCACCGAGACTGAAGTGATACGGGAACAAGTTGGGTCCAAAAAACAGAAGCGCCGACGATTAATGGTACCCCGTTGGCAAGATTACAAACGAAGCAAAAACATGCTCGCTGGATAATGATGAGAAAATGGTCACATGGTAGTTGTCATGGGGGCCCAAGCGTACTTGCAGTGTAAAGCCGGCAAATTATTACTACACATCCAACCAGCTGTAAAGTGTATTAGTTCTCCAAATTAGTGTTATATAGTGTTTTGGGAAGGGCATCATAAATGGTTTCGACATAGACGAACAGTATTCGTTCGTTAGCCGTGGGAAAATCCGAACATTGTGCTGGTGGTGGCACAGTTTTCAGGGAAAACCCTCTTTTATTGGTGTAGGATTCTTCGGACTACCCGCCATCAATGACCTTATAGGTGGCAGTCGGCTGGGAAACTCCCAAAAGACAGTCTTTGTGTCCCTTTAAACGAAGTGCACCGGAAATACACACATGTTAGGGCTAAGGTTCAATATTCCTGATAACCGGGTGATGTCGCTTTACAGCAAAAATTTCCTTTTTTGACTTGCTGCAATTCCACCACACCGGAACGGGACAGAGTTTGGGATGGGTCAGAATGTTGACGTAGAATCCAGCTCCTTATAGCATGTGAGGTGTGGTGGAACTCATTCGTTGCCCCTTTACAGCAGGGAGGCACCACAAATCGCCTGAACGTGGGTTATGGTCGAAAGGAAACAGAAATGACCTGTGACACATTACTACATGCAACCTTGAAAAGCAGTACGAAAAAAAGCATTTGTGCAGGTAGTACAACAACGACTGCAAGGTGCAATCCACAGAGTGCCTGGCATTTAAAGTTTCATTAATATTTATGGTAAAAAAGGCACTGCACACTTCATATCTCTCGGAATTTTACCGTTTTTTTTTATGAAGGTTGCAGCACCATCTTCTCGCGTTGGATGCTTCATCTTAACGTCCATTGTCTTTAATGATGGACTTGCTGGAAACAAGCGTAAAAAGAGTTTTGTACATCATTATGAACACAAAAATCCCTTCCCATCGGGCCGATACACAAAACTGGGACATCTTTCAACCAACAAAAAACACACACCCAAAAAGGGAAAACTCTGACGAGAGTTGCTTTCGAAGTTTTGTAAGTCGAAGGGGTGAATCAGTGAGCTGGCGCCGACGTTGATCTAATTACTTGTTGCAGGTACGGTGTTATTAAGTTTGAAGTTTGAAGGTGTCTCCCGAACTTTGCCCGAAACCCCGTTTCGCGAATCCGGCGATTCCAGGGAGCCTTCTATACCATTTGGTCCAAAAGTGCCGACGAAACTCGTTCTCTGAAGAGGGACTGTCACGCTAAAGTGACTTACTTAGGGACGTACTTCAAAAGCCTCAGCCAGACGATGAATTGAAAATGTGAACTTGCCAAAATGACAGCTTCAAGCTGAGCAAACTTTAACGCCGGAGAACTCAGTAGCAATCAATCCCTCCCGACGTTCGTTCCTTCTTCTGCTTTTCGTGCCGTCAGGCAAGTTTTAGTCGTGCTGGTGAATGAGATGTCTCTCTCGCCAAATTGCATTTCATTACCCATCATCATACCTTTGGAGGACATTGTATGGAAAAATAGACCGCCAAAAGATGTCGACGGAATATACGCAAAAAAATGACAAGCCTACAAGACAGGAAGCAAAGACTGCCGCATGAACGGGGTCACGCGAGAAGAGACACCACAAGTTGAGCTTTTATTATCAATTATCTAATATCTAATGACATAATACGATGTCCAGATTGCTGGACTCGCCTTGTCTGGCTCTGGATATTCCATTAATTTTGGTTCCCTCTACAAATAGAAGCCTTTTGAATGCAGTAGTTGCAGTCGAAAAACAACATTAATCATGTTTGTGTATTTTTTATTTGACAAGCACAAACTACATAAACATGCTAACCGAGAAAAAACTAAACCCCAAGCCCCTCGCTGGCCCATATCAAAGAGAATTCGAAAGCGAAACTAGGTTATCCAGCTGTAAGGTCGTTCCGTGTCGCTGGATTTGCTGGTTGGGTGAACCACGTTGCTATTCAAGCAAGCGAACACGAGACCAAAACAACTGCAAGACGATAGATAGTCCACCGAAAAGTTGACCATATCCTACCACCGGCTAACAGTGTCGTTGCCAGTTGCTGGACGGCTGATACTTTTAAGGGCTACTGGGCTGCGATAAGGGCTGCGCATATCGAATGCTTCCGATCCTTTCAAAAACCAACATACGCTTCTGATAGTTACTGAGGTACTGATGCGAGAGCCTAACAAACAAATGTGTGTCATTTAAAGTGAAGAATGGTACAGGGCGATCGATAACTGATTCACCAGTGACACAACACAACAAACACTGCTTATCGAGTACTGTAAACATGCGTCAAATTCTGGAAGGAACTAACGAATCGGTAACAAGAATTCCCCAAAACATTCTACTTCCACATGATGTCCAGCGTGAGCGATAACATCACTACTTAGCGTATGTTTACGATCAAAGCGTAGATCCAAAGCGCGTTGAGTTCAAGTGCACCGTAAAGTACGATTTTATGTCTTACTCGTTGGAGGTTTTTGGAGTTTATTGCCATCTCTGATCACCGTTCAACTCGATCTTAACGATCGTAATGTCATTTGATCGTTTCCAGATGACTGCTTGTATGGTTGGAGATAAAATATTGCAACACCATGTTCCGGGTGCATTTCGTGCGTTGTACAATGTCGATGCTAATGCGAGACAGAAAATATTTATATTTGTCGGATGTTTAGTACGAAACCGTTCCGAGAATCCTTGACAGTAGTGGTAGAATGATTGTGGACATAATGGGGCGCCATGATAGAGTCATCCGATTTCCCCGCACTCGTACGGTTCCCGTCATTTGACACCTTTCCACTAGGGAGGCCCTCTTGCCGGATGTTTTCCTTACCAGAAGAATGGAACGAGAGCGGGAAACGGCGCATCATAGAAAGATCAAAATCAAGGGCACACCACACATTAGAGCCGCAAGGTTTGAAGGGCGCAAAGATCCCGTTGACTGATGCATTCCTTGACTCTTCTAGTTACAAGACTCGCGCGGAAACATGATGGTTTGTATGTGCGGTGGAAAAGGTTATTTAAAAATGGCTTGTTGAAAGATATGCTCCAGCATCGTAACATGTTTCCTTCATTCATTCTAAACCGAAAGCGAACATAACACTTCACTTATGCTACACGGAAAGGCAGCCACGGAGAGACCGCCGTATCCATCTCTGTCTGGAGAGAATTCTCTACAGTAAAATTCCTTCTATTTTTCATTAGAAAACATTCCAACAAATGTGCTTTTCGGTGTATTTTTCTTTACTTGGCTTAATTCCCTTCCACGTCAAACGAGGTGTCTTCGCTCGGTAAAATAGATGTTTTAAGTTCTACCGGCAGTATCGTCTTCACCGCGCTCGTCACCGTCGTCTGTGTTGTGGGGACAGGAAACGGCCATTTCTCTGCTTTCCCTCTCGGCCAGCTGTCGTCACACGGTGGAAGCATATTGGCGGGGTGTTGTTTTTGTTTGTCTTGGCTGTAAACACACACGTGCATTCTCGGATCGCCCAGACCGAGTGTGTGAACATGTCCCGGAGCATTAGTTTTTCACCCACAAGGAAGGGTGATCTCCTTCCTGCTTCGGATGCATCCTACACCGCAGCCATGCTACTACAAATGGTGGTTTGGTGGAACAAACACCACCAACACAATGGGCTTGGGAATGGACAAAAAACAACGTCATCCGTCACAGTGCGCGGTGTTGGGTTTTGAGTTGCAGTTGGAATGATTGTGTGATTATTTGTGTGCTTTTTTTTATCCTGCAATATCATTAGATTACAAGCATTTGGGTGGAGATGATTCGTAGGTTTTCCCTAGTATTAAAGAAAACGTGGGAATGACTTTTATTGCTTTATGAAACCCTAAATACAATTTGGGTGTGTTCCAAATCTCCCATTACATGATTTTATTTATTTTGAAATACAATCTCCCCAGGGTTATGGATTGTGGAAATGCTTCTACTATCCCCTATCGGTTTGCACAGCATTATTAGAACGATCCTAAAGTAATAAACTAATGAAAAGCAGCATTCCTCCCCGGCCCAATGAACATCACAAAATCAGCATTGTAGCAACTGCTTTTAATTGCCCCAAAAGATCCAAAGTCGACCCCACATTTGCCTCTACGGTGTGCTGCTGCTGCTGCTGCTTAAAGATTCATGTCTCGTTTGTACAATAAATGATGAAGCACGAAACAATAATCTCTTTTCATTCCGTGAGGGAGATTCCGAGAGATAAACCGTGCATGAGGAAAATGTGTGGGATTTCTCGGATTATTCCACATCCGATGCACAACTAGCTCACACATTTCTGACTCTAGTGGTTCTCTACCATTGGCTTGTCTGGTTCTCGAGGCTTACAGTACCGCTACCACACAAAATGGAGCCTCCACATATGACCAGCGAGACAAAAATGATGAATATTTAAACAGATACACCAACATCGTTCGTACGATTCCTCCCGGTAGTTTGCTCCAAGAAGTCAAGGTGGTGGAACTCCAATTGTTTCGATAGTTTTTCTCACGTGCTTGTTGTAACTTCTACCCGCAGCAGTGCTGGGCGACCCAGAAACAAAGCCTCTACATCGAAATGAGATCGGACGTGTAATGGGTCGTGTTGGAAGTGGGTTAATTTATTAGAAAACCCGTACTTGCCCCGGAGGCACAATATGGAGAAGGTGTCCACAGTGTGCAAGAACTTTTCCAGTCGCCCGTTGATACGAGAATGGTGCACCCTGTGTCCCCTTTTTTCACCACCCCGAGGTTCGAACAAAAGTTTAGTGTGCGGAAAACTAATGAAAAGTGAAGATGAAACTCGATCCCAGACGGATAACCGTTAGGGAGAGAAGGTGATTGCGACCGCCGGGAATGGTTTCCGCTGGTCGTGGCTGTTGTCACTTCGTAGCATTCGTAGCGTAGCGCCCTGCAGCAGAGTGTTGGCTTCAACTCGTTGTCATTCCCCGCCATTGGTAGCAACCAGGAGGAAATGGTGGGTGGTTTTAAATTTCTCTCCACTGTTTGCTGCTTCTTACGGTAGGGTAGATAGGTGCCGATCAGGGCGTTAACGACCCTCGGGAAAGTTAATCGAGATGGTGACAGCAATCGTAACGAGCGTGTCTTTGGAATTTGGTTTAACAAATAGAAAAAAAAAGCACAAAGTTCCAGTCAACTGAACGAATTGATTAGTGTAACTAATGCTTTGGATGTTATCAAACTAGACTGATTGCAAGGTTTTTGACCATCGCCTTAAGCGTTAAAAATGAAAACAGAGGTAGACTAGAAGACAATAAGTCTTTTGGGTCATTTGGGATTAAACGTCTAGAATTTTCTGATGAAAAAATCTAGACAGAACTGACCATAAAATATGATTCTTTTGAATGTTTAATAACGAACACATCTGCAGTTATTTCAAAATCAAACTATTCTAATTGGTCTCGAATAATTTTGCAAGAACCGCAAGAAAAAGACGAAAACAATTAATTAAAATTCAAACAAAAAAGAGTAACCTTTACGGGTTAAAATATTCAAAAACCAAAAAAGAACATTAAAATTCATCCAGCCCAAGACGGCTTCAACCCTCAACATGAATCACAAAGCTCACCACCGACCGTGTCTCTCATGTCGTAAAGAGAACGAACCAAAACGAACCCGATGGAAAACAGTCCTCCAGCCGATAAAGATCAACCGGTTTCCTCCAGCTTTATGTGGCTTTCGATCCGATCTGTCGCACGATCGGAATGCAGGCCAAGATCGGAGTCCCTGGTGGATAATGTCACATTTCGTCTCCAGATTACGTCCCATCCACTGATGATGCATTCTACGCGTGTATGAAGGTATGCACACACTGTCGCCAACGCCGCTTATAGCCTACGCGTGGGTACAATAACAACCGAACCAACCGTGCACGTGCACTGAAAGATGGAAAGCCTTCGAATTGCCGGCAAATGGACGAAGAGAAAGATACGAAGGAAGAATTCTATGCTAAATGGGAATAAATCACGCCGTAAAAAATGTGGGTCGTTAAGTTTCAACGCTGGATGGATGTGACTGACCAGGCAAAGACGCAACATGAACCTGTGACCCCTTGCAGTCGGTGGTGGCGTATACGAAGAGAAGATTAATTTTCCCACCAGAGTGAAGTGCATTTCTCTAGGCCGTGTATCCCGGAAACATTACAGGCTGGCCAACCGTCTGGACCGACGAGGATAACCAGCGAGGCAAAAGATCCATGAACATTTACGTTCCTCTCACCTGTCCGATGGTGGACACAACGTGTGCAGGTTATGATCGTAGAAGCGGGAATGTTGTGGTCCTCAGATGCATTCTGTTCGGCACATCGAGGCCCACAACGGGATGAGTCACGAATCTCGGAAATAGTTTCAACTTGGTTCGAAGAAAACTAAGGAACTAGTTTGAGCCGTTTGAGGGAGTGAGTGCGGTGAGGCTGACGTATCACAAGGCTCCATTATCTCTGACAACAACCATTCTATGGTCAGGAATTTCAAAGCTTGCTTTTTCTGTCATCCGAAAGCCCCAGTTCCGCTGCTTTACTTCTTCCTTCTGTCAGGATGATTGTAAGAAGGCGAGAAAATGATGGACAGTTTGAGATGGAAAAAGAAAAACCACATTACCCGACAGGAGGTCGTTGCCCCTACAAAAGCGTTCCGGGAAAACGATAAAAACGCCTTGCAAAATGGAAGGAAAATTATGGGACGACATCTTCACTGTAAAATAAATTTGTTCTTCGAACAACCCACTGGGTACACTGGGCTCTCTGGTGGCTGGCGTCGCCTATCGTCCATTTTTTCCAGCTTAAGGAAAAAAAAAATAGAAAATGGTGAGAAAAAGTTTCCCACCACAAATTTTTTCTGTTCTTTCCGTTCGTTCCAAAAAATATGGACAGACATATTTTGGACTATTTTGCTATTTTTTTTATGCTAGAAGATGGAGAAGAAACGACGAGTAAAAACTCCACTAAAGAGCGCGAGAGTGACAATGTGACAGCATGCATAGAACTTTGGAAAAGTAAGGATCGATGCTAATGTGTTGCTCTTCCTAGCGATTGAGGTTCTTGTTGGTTGAAAAAAAAAAAGTAAATACAGGACATCAAAACAACAGTCCTTTCTGCTGATGAAGGCTACTCACTCCAGACGGTTGCTTTTGATTGCGCATATTATTGAAATTAATGAAGTTTTTCTTTACTTCCGGATGGGTCACCCATCAGTGAGGAGGGATGCGATATGACACAATAAATGAATTTGATGCGAAAACTTTACCTTTTACGTCTTATCCGGGTCCGCATTAGGACGCATAGCAATTTGTTTCCACAATATGAAGCCAAACTTCAGAACCACTCACAGAAATAGTGGATATTTTTAAAAGACTCTTTACGGCGTAAACGGATGGCGGCAAAATTGAAGAAAAATGTGTCCTTTTTTCTCTTCACACTGATAGACGAGAAACACTAATGTGAAGCAATTTTTCGGGCCACTTCTCATGCCGATTAAGATGTGAAAATTCAATGCACAGAAGCAGCGGGAACGCTCTCATGGCGTTTAAATTCTTGGTGAATTAAATTAGCTTTACCGTGCACAATGATTCATCAGCAAATCAACCAACCACGATAACGATGATTCCCACTGAGGCTAAATGAGCGTCTATTGTTCCTAGATTTTCTAACCCGTTTCCTTAGGGCGCACCAACCGATTAGGGCACGAGCTAGCTAGACCGTGTGTAGTAATAGAATAGTTCTGCTGGTTCTCGCACGAACCGCAAAATTGTCTGCGCCGATTATCTAATGCTCGCGATAAACCGTGCCGACCGCCGACCGTCGATCGCAATACACGGTTTCCTCAGTGTGAAACGATCATGCGGCATCGTGACTCAGCCACACACACACACACTGCCGTTCCGATTTACAGAGCCAGAAGATCAGAAACACGGAGCTGCCCGCTGATTGCAATTGCACGCAATGCTCAAGGGGCGTTACTTTTGATTGATGCAAATTTAACTTAACATCATCGCCGTGTCTGGGCGCTTGTACGCGTGTACGCAAATGTGTCACCACTTCTTTCGGGACGACGAGAAGAAAGTACCCACAAATCAAAGTGCAACAGTGCAGGCCACCGATGGGCATTATTCACCGGGGGAGGGTTGGCTGGATTAACGCCGCAAACACAAAGAGCGTTCGGAAATGGGCACAATGCAACACGGGGTAGCATACGCTACGTAGCCGCAAATAAATCATGTCCTTTTGCCGGTGAAAGCTGACCGCCGCACGCTGGAAGGAAAGCGTAATGCGGTAGCATCGAAATCGGATACTGTTGTACATATTAAAAATCCCGATCAAAGTTCAAGTACCTTTTTTAAATCTACAATCGTCAAGCGAGCTCTTTAGGTGAAGGAGAGTAGCTGCTTTTCCTCGCTCAATCTTTATTAAGCAGCTTTTTTATCAACATTGTACTGAAAATTATCGAGCAGTTTGATCGGCACACTTTTCTCGATTAGGCACACAGATTTAATAATTAATATTTATACAGCTGCAGAATTTTTTACATGGCAACAATACAAAATCCAGCTGACTTGTCAGTGGATTAAAGAATACTCTTTCACATATAGTAAAGTGTCAGTCATTTAGAATTAGGTCACTCATCATAGCCTGTAAAACGAGAAATTTTTAACGTAGAAATATAATTTCTTCATCAAACGAAAAGTTTTTTATTGTTCTTTTATCACAAAACTCAAGAAAAATATATTTGTTTGTGTACGGATGAATTTAAGCAACTTCCTTTGGACATCTCTCATAAGCAAACCTGCCAGGGCTGAATTGGACCTTTATGAGCTTTATTGAAAAGCAAAACACACTTTTCCCGACACTGATCTTCATAAACTGTCGAGTTCAAAGATTGATTTGTTATAGAAACCATGAGTTTGCGGGCAAATTTGTCAGCAAAAACGAACTTATAATTGTTGCCTCAAATCTATTTTGAAATACGTTTCGTCATCCATAAGAACACAACCCGCGTACCTCGTTAGAGCCTGGTCTAACACATTTTTGGAGGTTTGGCAATGTAATTATGCTTTAGAACTCTGTTTGGTTGCTTTGAGGCTCGCTAAAGGGCGCTAGTCTGCACCCAATCCGACTGTTCTGACGGTACTTATGCTGTACCGTATTTTGTTTTGCAAAATCCCCATCCGAAAGTCCAAGGTTAGCCTGTAAAGCTCTGAATATCTTCCAGTTCTCAGCTCAGCTAACATTGTTCCTGTACGACGATTTTGTTCAACCATTTTAGCCACGTTTTGACGTTTCCGAATCCCTTTCAAAACATATTCAAAAGTAAAAGACGCAATTTGAAGAAATTTTCCTATTTTTCTCCCAGACCAAGTGGAATTTTCGAAGCGGGTGTGCGCAATTAATTGTCTACATTGCAGCTCCATCTATAATAATAACTGAAGAGTGCTCCAATACCTACCTATAGGTATTGGAGCTGCCGGCCATCGAAATATGGCTTACTAGACTACCGCGATACCACGTAGTTGGTTAGTCAGTCCTCACTACGGAGGGACGGTCCGGATGGGATTTGAACCCCGGTGCTGGCGTTTGAAGACCAGCGCCGCTGTCGTCTACACCACCGGGCCTCTGGGGACTCTACTGTACATAAGATAGAGTTACCAAATGCTAAATGTACATTACTGTAGAAGACTTACCGTAAATTGATGTGACATTCGAAAATTTTTTGATTCGCTAAAACTGGAGATGCTATATATTTTTATTACAAAATTGGCAATCAGACACTTGAACGCAGCTATTGTGTTCGTAGCTTAGCCGGATTAGTTTTAGACCTCAGTGATCTCTAGAGCAAACCAAATGTTAGGTCTAATACAACGTTTAGCAAGAGAATTTCACGACGCTTCGAACATTAAAAATCTTCATTGCTCCCTGGTACGATCTGTGCCTTAGTATGCTAATATATTCTGGAATGTGGTAATCCAAAGAAACCTAACTCCCTTGAAGGGACGGCGACACACGTCCATCGTATGAAGCAATGTGCTTGTTGTTAGGTCGACTCCAGATCGACGACTCCGTTTATGCTCCTAAGTTCGCTTCAATTTTTGGCACCGACAAGAACCCTCAGACCACGACAGTTATTACTTGTTTTGCGTTATCGCACTAATTTCGGTCAAAGTGATCCCTTAAATGCGATCCCATTATATGTAATGTAAAAAAAAAAAATTAGACAATAAAAATTATAGTATATTTTTAACCTGCAACAGTCAAAACCGTTAGAATCCCTACTAAATGTAAACGTATTACGGGTTCCAAGGACATCTCGTTCCTTACCGCAGGAGTTCTAAAACTATGTATGATGTAAGTTTGGTGGAACAAAACCTGGTATTTTGCTGGAAAGATCTTTTGTTCTTCTCGGAACATGTATCATGAGGATCGGCGCCGGACACCAAAAACCGGGACATCAACACGGCGGCGCAGTGTGCATTAAACACGGCGAAGGATGCTCGCAAGCAGGTTAAAACCTGCAACGGAGATTTTGAGACTGCTGTACAACGGAAGGATCATACCAGGCGGTCAGATTTCTTACTGCTGGACACGGTCGTCAAGCTCTGGATATCCACAGTTGCCAGTGGTATGTATGACAACAAAATTCGGCACCTTGTCCTACGGCCGCCAAATCGCAAAAATGGCTGACAAACCGGACGTTCTGCACAAGAGCAGAAGTAGTGCAAAAAATTAAGACCGTTCTTGCGTAGTCCGACCAGGGCTATGGTAGTCCGGGGCTTGCGCCAGGTTCCGGAGGCGGATGCCGGCGGTCATCGATGCCGAGGGTGGTTACTTTGTGTAATTTGTGCAGCCAACTCAATTTCAATTCGCACAGGAACTGGCAAATTTATCGTGCACACCGTGTATTCTCTGTGAGACAACGAGATTATGCACGTTCGTGGCCAAGATGACGGTTGACGGTTGAGACCGTAGATGGAGGATATCGAATGTTCTTTTGGAGAACAGAAAGAGAAAAGATGTGACTCCTTAAGGTCAACAGGGATAAGGATCAACAAGGCTAAGGTGGGATTTTTTATTCAGTATTTTACATATTTTGGTCATGTTTTAATCGAAATGAAAACCGAGGCTCTGAATCGATAAATTATTTATTCAATATTATTCTCGTTTTCGCCGGGTAAAATGCTTTTATTCTATTATCCGTCACTGTATATTCTTAGCAGCGATAGAACGTTTGGATGATGGCCAAAGTAATATGCAAACTGATTTGTACATATTTAGCATCGATTGAACAAAAATAATTCTGGTTTCATATTTATTATCTACGTTGTATTCAAGCAGCTTGGAAGGATGATTATTGATACAATATTGAATTTTGTTGCAGAAAAAGCTACTAAAACCGAAGTAACTCAAGCTTCCCAAACACATGAGCGAGATTTAAAAAATCCATAGTGAAAGAAGAATGAAGTTTTACATCGTAACCGGTCCTAAATCACTCCGTCTGCGCTGGAAACGGACAGCTCGTATTCCGGTAGTGCACAGCGCAATTTAAAGCAAATCATCTACCGAGATGCTGCAATAAACGTAGCCAGAAGGCAGACAGAACGATCTAAAGAGAATGATTCATCACTACCAAATGGATGCGAATAAAAAAAGCACAGACACAAAAGCAACTCTTTCTTCAGCTACCAATTGGTTGTTTACATGAAGGGAACATTAACGGCACATATGTGTTTATGTGTGTCCCTAGTACCAGCAACAGTACAGTGTGCGTTTAATGTGTACATCTTGAAGTGCACATATGCACGGGGGGGGGGGGGGGGGGTTGTTGCTGCCGGTGGTGATAATAATATCTCTCGCCCAGCAGGCAAAATATGTGGTTGTACCGAGGACAGGGATGGTTCGCTTAGTCTAAGTGTTATTTAGTTACACTTCGTGCGACAAAAGTCTCCAAACACTTCTTCGGCGGATGTCTGTTGTTCTAACGTTTGGACGGTTACGCTCTCTCTCCCTCTCATGAACGGGAAAATTTATGTCACGCTCACTTAAGCCCGTGCGGCTCCGGCGGATACGATAGTGTGGTGATGATGATGACGAAGAAAAGAAGGATGGATGGGAAGGAAACGCAAAAGGGCCTAGACGAGATGGAAAAGCAAAAAGGCAATACACCTCTCATGCCGGTGTAGTCGGACGCGGTACAAAAGGGGGGGGGACCGAACCGGATAAGTGAGCCCACCGGTTTTACGGACCTGCCGTAAATGGAGTGGCCGTGTCTTCATTAAGTGTACTGATTGTTTTAGATTGTTTCGAACACTGTACGGTCGGCCGATGGCATCATTGTGCCCCGACGCCGTTTGTATACGAAAAACGGTATGCTTTTATGCTGTCCGATCATCCACCTGATGGAGAAACATTATCGAGAGTGTTATCGATCGATTCACAAAAACTCGGGATGAGTCGGTGTCCTGGATGGAGCATATCGTTGAATATTTTAGGAAGGTTTTAATGACGCTAGCGATTAGGTCTAGACAAATATGCTTTGATTGTAGCGAAGAATTGGAACGAATTAAAATTAGTTTAGTGTAGAAATGAGCATTGATATATAATGAACTCGGCTTTTAAAATTACAATTCAGATTCATTTTGAGAGCCAATTTAAGGGAACTTAAGTAGTACACAGTATTGGACAAAACAAGTGCAACTCAAACAGTCAATGGAACACAATTTTTTTTAATAGAAAACGGAACACTTGCTGCTGTTGACGGTTCAGGAGTCTAGATGTTTGCTACATGTTTATTGCAGCAATCAGCTGTCAAATTTACAGCTCACAGCGAGTGTTTTGTGGACAAGAACCATTTAGTACTGGTCAAAACAACTGCAACTTCTCGATTCTTTGAACTATTATAATTCTACCAGCATCGAGCTGAAAAAAGTGTTCTTTTTGAATTATTCTAACATTACCAGGTAAATACACGTTTGAAAAAAAAAAAACAATTTGTGACAAGTATGAGGTGAAAAAATGGATCGCATCTATACTGCGCTCGAAATTTTGTGCAACCAGAAATATATATGCTCACAATAGAGGTGGAAGACCACGGTCCATCACGCCAAGAGAGGACACTATGATCGTACGAAGTATGAAAAAGGCTCCTTTCAATTCTTCGGTCATGGTGCGAATGGACCGGACAATCAGACGACGGTGCCGTTGAAGCCGCCGATTGTTCTCGCGACGTCCTGCGAAGAAACCTCTGATTTCACTTAGGAACCGCAATAAAAGTCTTCTGTTTGCTCAATCTCATATTGACTGGGATGTGCAGAAATGGTGGACGGTTCTGTTCAGTGATGAGTCGAAGTTCAACATCTTTGGAAGTGACGGGATTTTCCGTTACTGTCAGAAGACGCTGAAGCATGGCAAGGTAACGGTCTGGGAATGTTTTTCTGCGAACGGTCTTGGTCCAATTAATCATATCGATGGAATAATGAACCGTTTGATGTACAAAGAAATCCTGAAAAATGTTATGCTGCCTTATGCTGAATGCAATATGACATAAACAATGTTTATTCCAACAAAACAACCATCCCAAGTACACCACCGAAGTGGCCAAACAGTGGTTTAACGATAATGAAATAATGATGATGAACTGGACGCCCCAATCTCCAGAACTGAATCCTATAGAGAACCTGTGGGAGATCGTGAATCAGCCAATTGATCGTGAAGGTGTTCGACGCAAGCACACATGCAAGGCTGAAATTGAAAACGAAGGATTGGCAACGAAATATTGAAAGCCAATTTAAATTTAGCAAACAACACGCGAGGTTGCACTTATTTGGTCCAGAAGGAAAAAACCTTGACTTTATTTGTTTATTTATTTTTTCATGAATTGTTTTGTATATAAAATGAAGTTTTTGTTAAAATAAACAAGAAAAGTGCTGTTTCAATCAACTTAAAAACATCTTTCTCACAATTGCCTTATTATGCACCTTCAATGTTCATGGGGGTTTCATGATTGGGATTGATTGGTTGCACTTGTTTTGTCGAATACTGTAAATCTTTCTACTGAAAATATAAACAGTCTTATAACTAGCTGTCATTTTATTAAAATCAACAAAGGTAATGATTGTTGCATACAGTAATAAAACCATTGTTGCCACTATCAACAAACCGTGCCCGTGTTGAGCTTCATTACCGTGACTATTAGCACCAGTAAATATCATTTTACACGAGGAACTTTCATAAAAAAGTCCACATAAACCTCGCTAGAGTACCACTGCTGCCTATGGACGATTTAATGCGAGTGTGACACGTGATTTTTTCAAACATCGCTTTTTTTACACCGCTATTAACGATCCCACGAGGAAGAAAAAATGCTTCTGTGGTTCTTGAACAAAACTTCCCCTATTAAAGACGAATTTACGTTGTTGCCCTCTGCGGCACAACATAAAACGCACCCGAGAATGGGTCAACAATCGGGACTTCCTCCCCCATGTCGAGATTCACCGATTCGTAAAGAGACAACCAAACCCCGGAAGTACGGTTTGAGGCGCATCGTAATTGCATTTCGAGCTGATAGTTCTACCTTCCACCCGGGACACACTTGCTTGGGACAGAGTTATGAGTTTCGTACGAAAAAGCAACCGAAACGCCTCCACAACAAACACTGAACAAGAGAACCATAATTTAACGTTAGCAATGGCTCCTATAAATGGTCCTAAAAATGTCAAGAACGAAAAAAAAAAAATACGGTAGCCTCCAGTTCCGGCTTCGACGCATCTCGTCGCTCCTACGCCTGTTCCTAAGGTCTTAAAGGTAATTGGTACGGCAACGCAACTACTTACATCTGCGTCTCATTGTCACAGTGCCAACTGTGTCTGCTCGTGTCCAACGGTGGTAGAGGCTGATTGGTGGCCGGACTCGTTTCACTCACCGATGGCAGTTCCGGTAATGGATAGCCGCCACCACCACCATCGTCGCAGTGGTTTCGCAGGTTGATAACTGTCGCCGCATGCTCAATGACGATCGAACTGTCACCGGTGGCGCTCGATGCAGGCGATAAGTTACGCAGCTGTTCGCGCACAGCTTCCAGCACTGCAACCGGTTGACCTTCGGGGAGTGCGTCGCGGTGGACGGGTTCCTCCGCAACCGCGTTGATCTCCATCGCGATATCTAACGGTTGCAGCTTTCCCTTGCGACCGTCGTCACTACCCGCTAGTAGCATCCGATCACCATTGACATTATCCTCAGCACTGTCGTAGCGATACGGTGACGATTCACGACTGTCCTTCTTTAGCTCTTTTTCACGCTGCTGGAACACGTCGTCGGCGTCCGGTTGCATTGGATCATGCACCCGTTCGTACGATTCGAGTGGTTCCATCTCTTCAATCACTTCGTCGGTCGTTTTGCGCCGTCGCGTCCTACTGCCGCAGCCAGCCTGCAGCAGCTGGTGCGACTCTTCTTCACTGGTGGCGAGCCTTCTCGGGGACGAAACTACATCCGCCATGGCTTAGTGATCTTTCGTACGCCAAACTCTTTTGCTCAGCACGTTAGGGCGGAGGAAGAGATAGCAGCAGATCACAATCAGACACCTTCACTGCGGGGCATTGCATCATTGCGAGAAGTGCTACACTATTTCATATCGCCCTCACTTGGTTAGGTATCAATTTTCATAAAGCGAACACTAAACAAGGCATGGAGGGATATTAAATGCTCACATTCACACTTTCAACTAATAACGAATTGCGATGCTTTTACACATACACGCGTGGTATGATACACTGTAATAGGACACTTGTGGCGTAAATGATGCGATCTCTGTTTCGAATCGAACCTTAACTGCTATCAAGGGTTGAAAAACAGGGTTGTTTAAGTTGTATTTAAATTGTACTTTTGTACAACTTGTACTTTGGAAAAAAAATCTTTTTTAAATATGTAGCAAAATAAAAGTTCGATCAGTTGAAGGATTCAGGTCTCATTAAGCTCGTCCCTTGTAGATTAATTTAAATCTACACCAAATAATCGATAAGCGGTACCTTTCTCTTCTACAATAAAGAAGGAAAAATGGAATCTGGTGCAGTGTGATCCAGTTTTAATTACACAGGCCGTACAGGGGCATGACACTCGATCGATTTGGAAGCATTAATTATGCAAATCATGCTGCAGCATCGAGTTGTAAAAATAAACGTCCGTACAAACGGGAAAAGCTGTTTCACCCAAGCTGATTGTTGAACATCCGAAAAAAGTAAGTAAGTAATAAGGGAAAAGAAATTAGGCGTTGGGATGAAAATAATTAATAAAAATAATCCTAATGTTTTTCACCCCCAAAATATTGAAAATCATGCTCAAAAGAGCAACGGTGGCAACATTATTTCGTAGAATTTTAATACCTTAAATGTGCTTTTTTCAATTCGAAAGTCACACACGGACGGAAACGGTTCGATGATGCACACTTGAACGCATCCGAACGCAAAACCGTGCCAGAGGAAACTCCATCGAGACGTAACAAGTGCATTTGGGTGTGCAAAATGCAGTCTGACACTGGTCCGCGTCGCTTCGCGTTTAAACTTGCGCGAAAAGGTGTAAATTATTTCTCCCCAATCGATAGAAGATAGAGGCTGGAAGGGGGGAAAAGGGAGTTGTTTATTGATCACCTGCAAAAAATAAGTCGGCCATCTCTTCGCAGCCAGCCGAGCGCACGAGTACGAAAAAAAAATGCAAACGGTTAGCACTGATCAATCAGCCAAGGGACCGCGCGTCCAGCCGGTCCTTTGTGGTGGTTCTTCAGGGTTGCGTGCTCGTTTGCTTTGCTGGTTTTTTTTTTTGGATTTTGTTGCGTGATTTGGGTCGCGACTGGCAAATCCATCCATCACTAGTCACGAGTTTCGCCCATGATGCATCCGAATGCGTTCTATTTTTTTGCTTTACTATTAACCAGCCCTCCCCAGACCAGGCTCCTACAAAGAGGAAAATCGAAAAAGTTACCCCAAGCAGCTACAGAATGAGCACGAAAAATGCATAAAGTTCAATGGCTTCGTTCGTGCCATAAGTTAAGTTGCGTTTGCTGCTTATCTACGTCGGTTTCAAACTTCTAAAAAGCGCACCTGCATCAGCTGGCTGGCGGGCTGCAAGACGGGGGCCAGGTGAAACATTAAAGACCGGTCTTAATCTTTTCATGCTGCTGGGCAGAGGAGGTAGCAGCAGAATTACACTTAGCATAAGAAAGGTGAGCTGAGTTAGTACAGCACAATAATAATCCACAAATATTATCCTTCTAAAGTACACTCGACTTTGTGGCATTCGGGAGGGGGTGGGGGTGGAGCGGAATGTGTACTTTAGCGTTTGCTTCCCCAAAAAATGTGGTATGCGTAGATGCTTTCAAAATTGAAAGCTACATAGCGATATTACGCGCGCTGGGCAGTCGTGTAGCAGCTTTTCCGGGAAATTTCGAAGCAACTGTTGAACGCACAAGGGTCAGAGCAAACAATGATGCCACCACTGCTACCCAATGGGGACTGTCGGTGGTGGGTTGTTGGATCTTCATAGGACAGCAGCAAGAGCTGGAATAGCTGCCACAACGCATCGCAGGGTCACGTACGACGTTCAGCATGGCAGACTCGGGAAACATTTGTGTGTGTTAAAAGTAACATTCGTTTACTTTTACAAATGATTGTATTTGACAAATACATGCTACTTTGCATAATAAAGGGACGCCTGGCAAACTGCTTTAAGTGTATGAATTAAAGAGAAATAGACTAGCTTTGGATGACTATGAATCCATTAAATGTTTTTGTTTTATTTCTACATCCAAAAATATTCCCAAATGGCCTTTCGGGTGCAGGGAGCATTGCAATCGCTGCGGATCTTCAACGATGAGCTGTTACTACGCCTTTGGTGAAGAATTATTCCTCAAATATTCTTTTGATTGCTTTAGAGTGTCAGTTGGGAGTCACTTTGATCGATAACGAGCCGCTAGCTGCTAATAAATACTTCATAAGCGCCTATTTTGTGTTATTGAAGCAAGAATAACTTTGTCTCAGACACAGACGGCGATTACTGGATAGTATTGCCTATTTCCAGGTCCAGGAAATTCTGAGATGTAGCATTTCGAGTCCTCGTGACTCGACTAGAATTTCTTCATCATTTTAAAGTCCTAAAACTCTATTGGCTGACCGAAATCTGCCATCTATTAGACGACTGCTTCGATTACAGAGTTTGGAAGATGATGGGAGGCTTATAGTGATCAAGAACGATCCCTAGGATGTGCTTCACTAATTCAAACTCATAGAACAAAATTCGCTCAGGGATGCATAGTTGCTGGGTACGCTAGGACAAATTAGTGTTTTACCTATGGAATGCATTCGTAACTATCCCTTCACAATGATTTTACAAACAATGCAATTAACTACAAGGCAGGTGTTTACAAACTCTTATCAAATAATCTAACGTCAATCAATTGCCACATGTGATAAGCCTTTCCAATTTCTTATTGTTTTATGTGTGCACAAAAACGTTTGATTGACGTGGTTTGCGTAAACGGTTCGTTAGCACGGTCCATGTAATTAACAAAACACGTGCCGAAGACGAATGTTGTGCAGCAATGGTTCGGCCTAAATTTTACGAACAAGCGTCGAGAATTTATTACAAAACTTAATCTGCTTGCAGTGTCGAGTTCGATAAATGAATAAATTTACGATGAAGCAACAAAACGTTGCGAATGTGCTAGAGCGCCCCAAACAGCACGCTTATGCCCAGCCGATGAACCACTGTCGATTTCTTACGTTTATCGATCACGGGGTAAGTTTAATCTTGGTTGCCTTGGCTTTGCACCGGACCGGTTGGGAAGAAAATAACAACAGGTTCCCGGAGATTTTGGTGTATGCCGATTAGCCAATAACGCTTGTATGCGGCCGGCTCGGTGCTAATGGATGGCCCAAATTAACAGCTCAGCTCTCGCACAGCCGGTTCCAAGAGTTTGCTTTCCTTGCACTGTTTGCCCTTGAAGAAGTACTTCGGATCACGAACGGCGAGCGGTGTGTGAAAGGTGTTCCGAAACTCACACAGTAAGCCATGGATTCTCTATACCAAATCCTCCTCATCCGCTAAAATCACAGGAAATCAGTAAGGTTCCCTGAAAGGACTTGGAAATTTGTATGGCGCGGAAGGAAGAACACAAAGCAACACCCAGGTGTATTGTATTCCGACTTCCGTTCTCGTTTTTGTTTGTTCGTGTGTATCAGGATCCTTCCACACCATTCTAGGTGCTCAACAGGGTGGTGTAAACGCAGGACGAAAAGAACACCAATACACGCACATCACCTAAAGAAAGGACATGCAACAGGAGGCACACAGAAAATCGGTCATTTCCACGTGTATTTTTGCGGGAGGAACAGACGTCTTCCTTCTTCATTGGGAACTAATTTATGCACAGCTGTTTACTGCTCTCGCTCAAGACACACACCACGAACCCCAAGGCCATTTGCTAAAACCGCCAAATTTGAAAGAATAACCTTGTGGTTGACCTGTTAACGCACAAGCCATAAAAAACCTTCAACTGATCAACTCTCGTTAGAGCGCGCGCGTACATTCTCAAAAAGGCAGGTGATTCCGTTTGTTTTTTTGCTGTTTTCTTCCAACTGCACATTCGTTGTATATGATCGTTATCTGCAGTGGTGGATGGTGGTGGACCTTTTGACTCGATCGAATTGATATTTTAATGCAGAAAAAAAACACCCAAGCACACACAGTTTAGCATTATAAACACACAAACGCGTACACATGTACAAATGCACCAACATTCACGCACGAAGCGCAACATTAACAACGCGAGCGATGCTGCTAGAGTGCAACTGCACCGTTTTTTTGTTTCACACTAACTGAACCAGCTGCAGCTTCATAGCCATTGCACACAGCAGCGGAATGAATGCCATCGGATCACGATTTTAATGCATTTAGCACACTTAACTACACTTACACTGCACGTCACAGCGATGCTGCCGACCGTATTCTAATGCACTTTGCACCGTACCGTACCGATCGAGCTGCATTAATTGCACGAATTTATGCTACGCTTTCCAGCTCCCGACTTTCGCGTCCGATTCGTTTGTTTATCTTTTTCAAAATGCCCGTTGCTGACAGTTGGGTTCGGTTGAAAGTGTGTACGCCCGCTGTGCAGTTTGACCGAAAAGCGGTGGCAGACGAGCCCGTAATGTGTTTCTCGCCTTTCCGTTTTATTTTGCTTCGTACGCGAAGAACGCGTTCACAGTGGGCGATGATGAGACAAACGATGGCTCGAATGTGAAGTGCGAGCGCCATCTGTGTTTCAAACTACAAACTGTTGTGCGACAATTTAAAATGACTGTTGCGTTTCGTCGTGTTGTGTCGAATGCGTAGAAATGTGGTAAATAGTTTTTATAATTGCTTTTGTAAAAATCGAATTAGAGAACTTTATTTCTTCATTATGAATGTCAGGATTTTTTGTAAAATCAGCAGTTTTTTTTCTAGTTAAGAGCTTATTAGTATAATACAACGTTTTCAGCGTGTATTGCTTGATTCCAAGTATTTTTAGATACAATCCCTCGCAAATGGAATCATCGGTAAGAGATAAATTAAATCTTCAGTAGCAACATCGACACAAACTCAATTTGCAGTCTCCGTCTTTTTACTGGCAGAATACCAAGTATGGCCTTCCTTAAAATCATTCGAGCGTAAATCAGTCCCGTAGACACAAAAGGTGTCTCCTGGTTGGTCCGGTAACTGTTAAAAGCTTTCCGCTTAAAAGTAAGCAAAGAGTGTCTACAGAATAAGAAAGTGAAAGCTTTCTATAATTCGCAATGATCCACACCTCGTCGGCGGTCCGATCCGGGTATTTGCAAACAGATTCACACCGTCACCGTGGTCCTTTGCTGTGTAGTGGGTGCGTTTTGTAAAATTCTTCTCGCTGGAAATGGTGTGCGAATTAATACTGGGATAAATCAACGAAACGAAACGATACCCTTGTCAATCGACCGGAAACATTCAACCGGCATCAACCGTCGGCCGGGGTTTGGCTCTTAGAGCGTCCTTGGGAATGAATCTTTTTTTTTTATTGTCGCACGAATGCTTTGTTTCAAGCTTCCTGTTGTTGGACGGTTCATGATTCAATGGGGACGCGCTTGGGGACAAAATAATACTCTTAAGAATTCACCATCATCACTGTTGGCGTCAACAGGAGTGCTCGGTACATGGAGGATCTTTGGCCAACGGGTTACAAAGGTTCGCAGCTTCATTGTGCCAACGCCCTTTTTGGTATAGGGCAGCAGTGGTAGGGTATGTTGTGTTTTCCGAAACGGGGGTCGGGAAGCATTTGTAAACGAATCTATTTTACTACGTGCTAAGCAATGTACATCATCACCAACTCCCAGACAGAGGCTTTGTGTTTCTTGTGTTACATGGTTTTTGGGAAAATTTTCATACGATAAAACTCCCACCACCGCACTGCCCGATAGAGATGGGGAAGTGGAGGGATGAGCACGTGTAAGGATGATTTGGGATGTGGATGAATAAATTATTACACCCAATCATGGGATGTTTCCTCGGCAATCAGAGTTGATGTCTTAGTTTGGGAAGATTTCGAACACGATGTTTGAGATTTCTTTGTTATAGTTTTGGGAATGTTTCTAATGTTGGAATTTGTTCCACAAAAGGTTGCATTGCTTTATTTTTGGAGCGTTTAAAACATCCACAATAACAACATTGATTTGCTTGGTTCTTTTTAATAAATGATGTTTAATAAAATGATCATTACGCAGGACTGCTCCCTCTATTTTGTTGGAAGATAAATCTATCATATTAATCCATAATAAGGGTCTCGAGCCCCTTGAGTTCGGGTTATTAGAATTCCCAGAACCACATAGAACGGTAACTGGATTAGATGACGGAAGTAAACGGATTACGGTGCATACATATCGGACATGTTGAAGGCAAACGTATCATCTTGACCAACAGTAACAGTAATGACATTTTTTCTTCTCTTATTACAAGGAACGTACAAACAGAGAGGTAACAAATTGTACGAAAATAAATAAAGTAAACAAAAAACCGAGAAAATCTCCAGTCAGTTACTCACCTGTAGCGCATGAAGGATTTGGGTAGTGAGCGACTCTTGAGTTTCATCTCAAATTTTCGCTTGATGGAACCGGTCGCTAACGATGTCGCTTGTCCCACTCCCGTTCGAGGTTTGGTCGATTGAGGTCTTCATCGTTCGGGATGCAAATCACGATCATCGAGGGGTAGGCAACAGATGAGCGTCGGATGACGATAAGGGGAAAAAAACGTGTGGAAAAGATGGGGTAGAGATACAAAAAACATATAAATGAAGTGATAATAATATTTGACAACAAAAAGACTTCTCCAGTGAAATGTGTTCGAAGGAGAACGAGAGATGAAGAAATGATTGTTTCATTACAAACAAAAGAAAATTAAATTTACACCCTCGTTACACTCATCCAGTGCGGCTGATGATAGGAGCGAGCAGATAAATTGAAATTGTTTATCTCTCAACTCGCTTTCGGATCAGTCAACATTCATTCGCACAAAACCTTAGTAAAATCCTCCCTGTCGGAAACGATCGGAAGATAAATTATTTTTACCGAGAAAAACGAGGTGGCACCATGGAATAAAAAGTTAAGCAAATTATGTTTATTCCACCCGAGAAGCATCTCCTCCAAAATAGGGCCATTCTAAAGTGAAAGCTCAGGTGACAGAATGAATGGTGCGGACGGGTTCATCTTTGTACCGTGGTTCGGTTTTGCGTCATTGCAGTCATCTTTACATTTGGGGTTGTGTTATTTATGCTACGTTACAATAAAAATATCCTTCTCTCAAAGAGGGAAATATTATTTTGCCCCATACTTCGGCTCAAAGCAAGCCAAAGGATACCAACGATTCCCACGAGAGAACGGGCGGTAATGATAATATTTTCTAACCCCGGTCCATCATCAAACCCTCGGCGTATTACACGCTATTCGTTTGGTTCAGGAATTCAGATATGAAAATATTCATACGAAAATTGATGCTTCCTTTTGTGAGTGAAACGAAACTAGAAACGGCTTGTGCTGCTGGAGGCCACCGTCGTTGTGTCAATACCTCCTGCTGGTACGATTGCTTTCGAACATGTGCCGGGCTCTAAAGGTAAATGTGCTGAAGCGGACGGTTTTCTAGGAAGGCATCATATGAGTACTTTGCTTTTTGCGAGACTTTTCCTGTCAATGGTTAGCGCACGGGATGATAAGGATATGCACCTGTGGCATTGATTTGCAACAAAAAAGAGAAAGATTTCGACCGGTAACGATGTCAGAGAAATAAAGATTTTTACGCTTGAGTGAGGAAATGTATCGATCAACACCAGATTAGCATTGGGATGAATGAAGATTGAAAAATTAAAACCCGTTTGAAGGGATCGGTGAAGGACACGAAAGAATTGTGTCCACAATGGGTTGGGAAAACATTTCCAACTTGATACGATTAATTTTGCTCTTTTGCTATTTACATGGAAATGGAAGAGCCTCGTAATATGTGAGTAATGTGTAAAGGTGATAAAGAATTTGTAAAGGAATGTTTAAATAAAGCAGCATAGTGAGGATTTTATTAAATAAAATCGATAAGAAAATAATTAAAATAGCTCAGTTCGATTTCAAACCGATGCGATGCCGATTGCCTACCTTTAGGCGCACACACGCTCGGAGCAGAAAAGCTCCGGTTGCCATGGATACATTTAAAAAATTACACATAATGTTGTGCATGATTGACGATCGTTAACCTCTACAGCATCCATGCTACGGTACAATAATGGGAATGCGTGCATACGCAGTGTTGACGAATTATCAAACGATTTAATTGAAATTACTGATCGACCTGATTGCTTACCTTGCTCTGCCGTCGCGCGTATCGATGCCAGTGCCAGTGCAAGCCGTGCCGTGCTGATTGCCGCCGGTCGCTTGCTGATGATGCCGCTTGCCACTATTGCTACGGTGGCTTTTCCCATTCGCCGTTCCCGGTGTCAACGCCGTCGGTGGTGTCATTGATGTGCCGTTATTACTTTTAACTGTCGACAGTGCAGTACCGGAACCGGAACCGCCGCTGCTACTGCCACCAGCGCCACCACCACCACCACCACCGATGGTAACGACGCATGGTGAAACCTTCGCCTTGGATGGGAAGGCTCGGTCACGCGTAATTGGCATCTCGTGCTCACCGAGAAACGTTATCGAGTTTGCTTTTATGATCGTGCTGATGATGTTGCTGCTGCTATTGTTACCACCGGCATTACTCTGCCCATAGTCGACCGATAGGCCTCCGGTTTGTGAATGTCCTATGGATGTGTGAGCTGATTTTGCTGCCGTCCCGGGACCGGATGACATCCGGTAGGACATTGGTCCAGCACCATCGTCATCGTAGAATTCAAAGTTTTGCTGCTTGCGTAAAATGCGTTGCTGCTGCTGTTGGTGTGGTTGATCCGGCGACTGCTGCTGCTGCTGATGTGGATGTTGCTGCTGCTGCTGGTAGTAGTGATGCTGTTGGCCAAAGCTACTAACACCACCGTAGCTGTTTGCCTTTACCGGTACCGGTACGGCACGGCCGGCTGCCAACACCCGGGACACAACCGTAGCAGGTTGTTCGCCACCCGGTTTCGAAGCTGCCGTCGACGTGTTTGGCCACATGATGGCAGAACCGTTGCTGGTGCTAATGTGACTATCATTATTGCTACTATTGCTACTACTGTTACCACCACCGTCACCCCGAGACGACCCACCCACACACAACTCTTCCGCGGCACTGCCAATGAATATCACTTCGGCCGCCGGCACCCGCTTCACCTTGCTGCGGACCAAACAATTATCACTACCCGATTTGGACAAGTGTTGCGCATTCTGTTCCTTCGAATGTTCCTCGACCTGCAGCGCACTTGCAGTTGCACCCGCGGACGACACGCCACAGTGTGGCCAAAAGTCACAGGAGCTAGCGGTACAACTGAAAGTATATAAGAAAACATGCGTCATGCGTGTACTACGGTATTGGGTATTGCGGGGCAGACTCCCCTACCAGTGGGAGGTTGGTTGTGGTGTTTTTGAAGTTATTTTTTTTCCTGGTTGCTGGATTAATTGCGCCGCACGGTCGCTGGTTTAGATTTTAGGGCGAGCTTTTGTTTTAGTGGTAGAAGTTGCATTAATTTACCTACATCACCGCATTAATTGCTTAACTCTACGTTCGCGTTCACCACACTTCATCGTACAAAGTTTGTGCACATTCAGACTTTCTAAGTGTTCTAACTGTTAGTACATCGAACGGGTTAAAAAACTGTACAATTAACGGTTTGCTTTAACGTGTAACGATGGATGTTTGTTAAAATATATATCCTTTGTTTATGTCGGTTTATAGAAAGGTTAGTTTCTTGTTGTTTTTAAACACCTGTTTAATCCACCACCAGCTCAGCACAGCGAGCGGTTTGTATTCGCACTTAGTAGACTATCTTTTATACGCTAGTTTAAGACCAAGAGTTCGTTTCTTTAACACCGCTTTATTGGTACCGTGTGATTGGGGTTTTAAATCGTTTGAGTATCGTAGTTCTTTTAGCATTACAGTTTGTTAAGGTGTGTATATGTTTGTGTTTTTGGTTGTAGAAAAAGTTTACTAATAATTCGTTTTACTAGCCATTATCCTTAGAGGGGTGTTTTTTGATTAGTAGTAGTAGTAGTAGTGGCACTTGTAGCCATTCGTATCCTCGCTTGCTGCGTAACGTTTAAGCGGGTGCATTGGTTTATGATTATACGATTTTAAAATCCAACTGGCCTAAACATATACACACACACATGTTTTAAGTAGATTTTTGTTTGTAATAGCTTCCCCGCTGTGTAAATACTTGTCGAACAGCAGCAACGGGTTTGCCAGCACCATTCGTTATTGACACCAAGTCGCAAAAGGTGGCGGAAGAGGCATAATTTTTAGATGTCTGTTAGATAGGCTAGTACATTAGACATTAGCCACTTGTTGGCCACTGAGTGTTTATGAGTGTGTACCCGTTTAGTAGTGGTTCTGGTGTGGAAGAAGATTGCTTGCCGATGGATATGCACATGCGCTCATCGAGCTGTCCGTTCTTCTCCGATCCGAGCGAGTTCCGGCTAAGAATCTGTGCGACTACGTGTACGTGTCTATGTGTTTTGTCAACGGTTTAAGTGTGCATCTACTACTCGCGTGGTACCATACGCACGGAACGAGCTACTAAGCAAGTTTGAAGCGCCATCTGCTTTAGTTGGTGCGGTTAGTTTGTGGCTTTTACTTTAGTACCTTCCAGACGACGGTGTTCCGGCAATGGTCGGAGGTGGCATTGCGTTTCTGGCGGCCGATTCTCGATGCATTTGCACCTTGTTCTTGGTGGCGTACAGGAACTTCTTCACTAGCTCAGCCTCCTTAAAGGTGGCTATCGGTTGTACCGGTTGTCCTAGCTCGCCGCCATACTCGGGCGTCATCAGTCGATCATCGTACTCGGAGTCGGGTGTCTGCTGTCGCATCAGGTATAGGTCACTTGGTTTCTGATAGCCCGGCACGGGCGATCGTTCCCGTGAAACAGCGGATCGCGTTTGCCGGTATGCCGAACCCATCATAACGGGCGAACGGGCCATAGTGACACGGTTCAGCTCGTACGGCAACTGGTCCGGTTCGTACAGCCGATTCAGCCCACCAAACAGTGACGTTTGCGGTGAACGGTTGCGCGACGTCGACGACTGGCTGGTGGCGTACTCGTTGCTGGAAGAGTTGGTCCCGGTCGAACCGAACACACGATCGTGCGAGTAGGAACGCTTTTCGTTCGTCACGTACGTGCGTTTATCGGACATCCGATCGGCTAGCGGCATGCCCAGATTGTCGTCGAAAGATTTGCTCTTGTCAAACTCGTACTCGTACGGATGGGTTATGCCTGTGGCGCCCAACCCCAGCCCGTAGTTATTGTTGTCGAAGGATTTACTCTTATCGACCACCTCCAGCGTGTGGGAAGCGGTTTCACGACGCAAGCGATCGAGCGTACTGTTTGGCGAGATGCGACTGTACATATGGGCACTGCTCAGGTTGAGACTGTCTTGGCTGAGTAGTTGGGCGGTTGTCGGAGGTCCCTGCTTACGGCCCATTACGTTCGGGGTTGCATAGGTGGGACGCTCCTTCGGTGGGACCGTACCCAACCGTACAACCACCTTGTGAGGCATCTGCTGCACTGGCATTTGCTGGCGACTGGGCGATCTTTCAGAGAGTTGAAGTGACCTGCAGCGTCACCGATGGAACAGTCCCGTTTGCGATCGAAAGAAACATGTAAATTAAATAGGGAAAGAGAGATAGAGAGATAGAGAGAGATGAGAGATAATTAGTGATGTTCGTCTGACGTTGGCGAGCCTGCTTCGAACACTACCGGACGTGAAGGCACTGAGCTTTTACGAACAAACTTGCTCTACAGTATCTCAATAAGATTCTAGAGAACACAGGCGCTAACGCAGAGCGGAGTAGTATAAAGTACTAAGGAAGAACGAAAAAGTCACAGCCAAGCGGCGGATGTGCGAATGTGGGATTTGGGGTGTGTTACGTATGTGTTACTAAATGCCGAATTTATTGATACCATGCCCACATTAGTTCCCTCGAAATGTTTTGTTTTGCACGTGTGCACGCGTGTTTCCAGTAGTTGTTTTCCAAGCGTGAGCGTGTGCTGTTTTGGTGTACAAAATGTGAGTATCTTCAAAACGCATTCCTTGTGTCGGCGCAGGACTACTGTGTCACGCTGTAGAGTCTGGTGTGTAGATAAGTGATCGGTGCTATAAATACATCGAAGGAGTGCCGTGAGTTACATAAACGATTCAGTACGTTCGATTCGTTCAGGACAAATGCATCACACATCCTTCATTTCGATTACCATCAACAATCGAACCAGTTGGTCCAATTCCGTGACTAGCTTGGGTTTAGTAAGCGATACTACCATCGTTTAGAATTTGATTTGAAGCGAAGGATACATTAGTTTCTTGGTGGCGTTTAGAAATAGAAGATAAATCCATTAGCATTACTGGTATGGTAAAAGTGAATATGAGGAACGATATGAAATGCCGTAAGATTCCTCACAGCTTATGGAACATAAAGTGATGAAATGGTAATGGATGAAGTTTGTGTGTTTGAGGATGTGGGATGTTCATTTCGATAAAGTACAGCACACTAGAGATGACTGCTTGAGAGCAGTGTACTGGGATATTGAGGATCAAGCATGTGATCGTATATATAGGAACTCCACGTGGAGACTGTAAAATAGCCATAGAAGGTTTCACCTAGACGACATTAACGACCTGCTCAAACTTGTCGTAGAATTGTGCTTGGTTAGTGCAGTACAGTACGAAATCAACATGAAATACATTTGTTCAAATGTGAGAAAATCCTGTGAAAGATTGTGAAAGAGAAACAGTGAAAACCAAAACCAGTGAGTGAGCGAGTGTGGTGATGTTGGCGGTGATGATTGCAAGCACTAGAGCAATACTACTGAGCGGCAACAGAAGATACTATGGAGTAGAAAATGAAGCCGCTACGAAAACATGAAACCAACACTTGTCACCTACCTTGACCGGCGTATTTTGTAATCTCCACCGAGGGCGGTTGAACTCGGCTGTAGTCGCACGTTACCCCGGAGCTGATTGCGCCGGTAGGTGGCACTCGGGCTGGTCGTCGGCACATTCTCGTCCCGGCTGTAGCTCGAGCTTGACGAGCTACGACTGCTGGTCCGCATGTAGCCTTCGTCGTACCGCTGTCGCTCGAGTGTGCTGCTACGCGAGCCTGAACTTTGCCGTGATACGAGCGACGATTGGGAGCTGTTGTTGCCTTGATCTCCACCAACACCACCAACCCCTTTCCGTTTGCTGCGATCGTCCGGTGTCCGGGAGCGTTTCTCCGGAGTCAGAGATCGTTGCTTCTTGAGGTTCCGCGCACTGCCATACTCGTCGTTGTTGTCGTAGAGTCGTTCGGGTGTTAGCGATCGTTGGGATTTTAGTAGACCGTGCGGTGAGACGGCCGACAGGAGAGCGCTCTGGCTTTGGCTAGGGCTACCGCCGGTAAACGATGCGCGTCCCTTCATCTGGTTAATGTAAGAGGTGGATGATTTGTAGCTAAGCGCCAGGGAGGAGGACTGATCTTCGCTGATGTCGTCCTCATCATCCACGTCGTCGTTCGAGTAATCTGGCAAGAAAAGAGCCGAGGTGTAAAAGACAACCCATTACCCCCGTAACGATCACGATCACTTACCTGATCTAGCACCACTATCACAGGAATTGAGTCGTTGGTTGCCCACCGAATCGGAACGAAAACCGTACGGCAGGCCCGGCGCCGAGTTCGCCTTGGTCGAGAACTGGGATCGTCGGGAACGGTGTCCAGCGCTAGCGCCACCACTACCTATCGAGCTGCCCGCATCCAGAGACTTGTTCTTGTCGAACTTTCGCAACGATTCGCTGGAAGCGTACCCAAGCGTAGCTCGGTTCACCGTGAGACTATTCCCGGGAATAGCTTTCGGGAAGATTGGTGAGCTCAGTTTGGTCGGTTTCTCCTTTTTGGTGAGATAGTTCGGCGAGTTCCCGGTAAGGGTAGCGAACGTAGGCGAACGGTTGCGCCTAATAAGGGAGCTCTTGAGTGGTTGCTGCTGCTGCTGCTGCAGGCTTCCCATCGAACCGGATGGATTAAAGTCGTACTCGAAGCTTTTGGAAAAGGCATCCGTACTGCTGCTGCTGCCTGGACCTGTAGATACTCCACCGTATCCACCCCGCTGTTCAACGTCCTCTTCCGGTGGACGCCGGTTCCGTCGATCGTACTCAAAGCTTCGGGAAAATACCATTCCCTTCGGATTGTGGTTTTCATTGTCCACGACGGAAAGGAATATTCTCGTGCCGGGTTTGATGTCACCGAGGCGAGTTTTGTTGGACTGTTGCTGCTGTTGTTGCTGCTGTTGCTGTGAGTCCTGAAATGCCGGAGGTGGTGAAAGGATCGGAGTCACCGGTGGAGGACTCCCATCCGCTAGGTTGCGTTTTATCGACAGACAAGCCGGCCGGTTGCCAAGCGAAGCGGTCGATGTCGACCCAGACCCGGGATCTATCTTTAGTATCGTTACATTATCCTGCCGTTGCTGTTGGCTCGGTGGACGGCTACCTCCCTTGCCACGTGATTCGTTGCGGTTGATCAGATCTTCTAGTTTGCTTGCACCGGGTCCAGATCTACCGGTGTACCGGTTTTCATCATACTCGATGTACTTGCGTGTTACTTTCGATCCAGCTCCTGCTACTGTCGGCTGACCAGCTGGAATGCCGGAACCTCCGGTGCCGTGTATTCGCTCACTGCCAGTCAGTGGATAGGATCCGGGAACGCCCCGGCCCGGTTGAATAGACTGCTGTGCACCGGTTACCTGCACCCAGCCAGATTTGTTCAGAAAGATACCATTCTTTTTAACATTTTCACCGAACAGGTACGTCGGTTTGCCACCGTTCGCTGCCGTCCGGTAGTGCATACTGTCCAGTTCGTCCTGCTGCGTTTGCTGTCGTTCCTCGGCTTCGTCGCGGTTTCGTTGTTCGGTTTCTAATGACGATAGTACGGTTCCGTCGTCCACCAATCCGATACAACCATCCTCGGCATCCGTTGCCGTAAGGAAGCTGTCGGAGGAGGTTGGATCCTGTCGGCTGCTCACCGGGAGCTCCGGCAGTGGGAAGTCACTGATGTCACATTCATCGTTGCCAATTAATTTCGTCCCATCATCGTTGCGCTCTAGCAGTTCGCTGGAAGTTGTTGGCGGTGCGTTGACGTGCTCGCTGGACGTTTGGATGACAGTGCGTGCCGGTGTTCCCGGTTCCGAACTGGTTGGCAGCAGTTCCTGGTCTGGTGACCGTTCCGTTGATGGCGTTGACGGTGACTGGTCCTTTGATCTGGAAATTAATGAACGAGAAGTGGATTACTATGGATTCCAAGTAGTGGGTAAGCAGTAGGTCTGTAAGTTGCATGGTCCGGAAGCAAGGTAAAACATTCAGTTAATTAGGAGCGCAAGCGTCCGGTGGAGTACGGATCCTTCACGGTGTAAAATTTTCCTTTTGTTCTGGGGATGCGAGTCATACAAAAGTGCAAAAGGTTGTGATCAAATTGATTGTTTCTTGTGTTAAAACAGCTTCTTTTGGGACGACCTTTTCATAAGGATTAATGTCATTTTAATTAAGACCATCATTCGAATGCTTTCCCACCAACCAAACTAAACTTTGGCCCACATTCTCAACAAACGGTCAAGTATGTGTTATTCTGCGAAAGAAGCTTTAAGCGCAGGCTTTTACCTCCAACATCGAAGTACTGTCGATTGTTTTATTTGGTGCTTTCGCGGGGCAAATGAACATAAATTGAAGCCCAGTCCCAGTAGTAATCTGGCTGCAAAAATGTGCTTCATTTAGGAAGTGGCATGAACAATGGTGAAAAAAGCAGTTGCATGATTGTTTTTTTGATTCTTTCACCCACCATTGTCATTATCACGGTACGACTGGAGCGAAATGGCCGTTTCTTTCCTTTTTTTCCGGATCGTTCGCTTTAGGGTGTTAGAGTTCCGAGAAGTCTTGTTTCCCCCATTACAAGCACCGTGGTCGGTTTTGTAAAATTAATGAAACTCATTCACGATGGTGGCAAAAGCGTCCTGGCTTTGTTTTGGTATATTACCTTTCTGGAAGACTCTTTTGCTTCCATCGGGCCTTACGGGGGGGGATTTCGGTCCTTGGAAGTGTGATGCTTTTTTTTTTACCAGAATTGCACCGTAAGAAAAATGAACCCGGTGCTGTAGCTTTCCGGGGACTTTGTTTTGCGCCTGACAGAATAGACAGGCAAATATTTGATGTCTTTGCCCGTTTTCGGAAGGACCTTGGGGGGGGGGGGGGGGGGGGAAATGATTCGTCGGCTTTTTTTTTCAAACTGACTGCAATTTTCTCTGTCAGTCGCGAAAACGTTTTTTTTCTAGCAGATTCGGTTGGTAACTGGGAACAAAAGAAGGCGCCAGTAATTAGTTTTCCCGCGCAACGTCAAAAGCTTGTTTGTTTGTCCTGGCGAAGGGACAAACACAAGACTGACCAACATGAATGATGGGTTCTCGGTAGAATGCTAACAACGGTAAGGACGAGTGTGCCGGTCAGAATGGGATAAAACTCTTCTCTCTTTAACTGACCGACTCGCTTACAGTATGCTTGAGAAATATCTTGATAAGATTAAAAGCCATCACATCTCGTCTATCTAATTACATCCGATGTAGATAACAGGATAATCTTTGGTTCTTTGAAGCCACGTAAAAGAGCCAATAAGAGCCATTCCCCGAACGATACCAGGTGTCCAGCGTGGACATAATTTCTAGCTTTGCACAGCAAAAAAGCAAACCGAAACTTTTCTAATTACTCTTATCCAAACCGATCGTCCAATGCCGTCTGGTGGCTGGAGATATTCCATCATACTCACAGCGAGTCCAGCTGCTACGCCCGCTACAAATGCTCAGGTGCAATTGCTCTGGGCTGCCGCAGTTTTGACTGTTGAATGTTGATACAATTTTTCATTCCATTCGGTGAGCATTTCCTTCCCCCTAAAAACCCAACCTGAAGATTTTCACGAACCACCGAATCGAGACCGTCACCGCGCACGGGCTGGAGATAATGCCGTTTTTCAGAATTCACGCCCGTGACAAGCACATTTAGCCGTTGTAGCCATTTATCATTATTTTAAACAACTCTTTCATCAAAACCGAAACCGGGTCTGTAGGTGGGTGACATTAGCGTCCAGGACGTGGGACACTCCTACGCGCCCGGGTTTTCCAACGAAGATTGATTTTGAAAGCATAATTAGGCCTACCGTGTTCGGGTAGTTGGTGAGCTTTCGGTTGCGGCGGTGCTTTTGATTAATGCTTTATGGACGCGGTGTTCTTGTCACCGAAGATGGCGTACCGTGTCACACCCAGTGAAGGTTGTTTAAATTGCGTGAAAAATACATTGAAAGGATTAAGGGTGCATTGGGAATAACATTGTGCACGATTGCGAAGTTCTGAGATGTGTCACAGAATTCTGAGAATTATGTTTCGTGGAATGATTTTCATCATTTATCTACGAAAAGAAAAGAAAATATTAACGAAATGTCACGCAAAATGTCAAAGAGCGCTCCTTCTGTGTAAGACTTTTGCTAAAGTAACTTGCAAAATAATATGAAAGACCTTTGTTCCAATCTTCTTGTATTACTGGGCATGCAATGTGCAAAGAAGCACATGATTGCGCATGCATCGAATTTTGGACAAAACCTAGACCACTCGCCATCGTTGGTAAAAAAACTTTTTAAATCTTCTTTCACATAATTCCCCTATGATGCTTTCCCACAACGAATAACTCTTCTCACTGCATGTGCTGTCACATAAGTCGATTGAAGCTATTTCATCAGAAGCACAAGAAGTCAGTGAAGCGCGCAGTCAGAAAGTTTTTGAAACAGTTTTCGGAAGTCTCGTACCATGGAAATTGCTCATCGAAGTCAGCAAGTGATTAGAATCGGACGAATCGTACCGTCTCGCAAGGGTGAGCAAAACCATTCTTTCCACTCATACATTCTTCATACATATTGCATATGTTCGGTTTTCCCAGAACGAAGCTTAGCGTTCGTTCGTTTCATTAGAATTAATGGCTGCTCCGGCCGATTATCCAACCATGTTTGCTGCTCTTCAGGCTGACACTGGCTTTTTCCACGAAATAAAGCATTTTTTTTTTCGCCATCGTCTTTCTTATTTCGGCTAATCCGAAGGCATGTGCAGTGAGAGTACGCAGCTGACGCTGAACGGTGGCTAAATCCATCGTCAAAACCATCGCTCACTTTTGCAGAAGTTCCGTGCTCGTTAAAGTTAATTACTGAACAGCCTTTCCCACGCCCTGATGAGGCGGCCCACTGGAAAGCGTTATTCGATTGCAATTCAGGCGTGCTCGTGCTTTGCTGCGGATGTAGCTTTTACCGCGGGGGAAAAGATCATTCCAAGCGACAGTTTAGAGCGCGTTACAGGCCGGTGAAAAATTCTCACCAAGGAAAGCTCTGACAGCTGTTCGGAGGATGATAATATTGCAGCAGAAGCAGTGACTTATCCATCCATCCACAGCGACCCTCAACGCTTTCGTAATTTGTTCTGCGAAAGGAGTAAAACTGATCCCGGAAAGCGCATTATAACCAAAGAACGCAAAGCTACAGGAACATTTAAGAGAGGTCTCTTTTTGAAAAGAAAGAATAAAACAATCAGTGAATAGAAAAGCATCGTCAGCGCCGGCCGCTCTCGCTTAAAGGTGGATAGGAAATGTGCGAAAAATTAACGTAGAATGGCTGATTGTAGAAAAATCAGACAAAATGAGAACATAATTACTAATCCTCACTGCCTGATGGCTGGCTTAACCGAACGAGATGGTTCCCGTGCTGTCCCCGTTTTTTTTTGTGTGGTGGTAACTGCTCGAATGTGGTAGAAGGAGGGATACAGGAAGTGAGTGGAGAGCAAAAAGAAAATGGTTTAAATATAGATATTTTCTCCTACGGCAAGCATATTGTTCAGTTCGGCTGGCTGGCTTAATCTCGGATAATCTCAATTGGATGAAGCGAAGAGCGTATGTTTGTGATGCTTTAAATGCTGCGAAAATAATACAGTAGGCGGAATAAAGGCTGGAGTTCAATATACGTTCTAAAATAATTGGGATTGCAAGAATAGTTTAATACATTTTTTAGCAAATACTCAACAAACTGAACATAGAGACGAGAGATGGAAGATGTTGTTAATTCAAATTCATTGATTTATTGAGGTCCGGTTTAGAGGCGATAATTGTGACGGTTTTCACACGTCAGGACTGGAGTTCAAATCCTATCCGTACCGTTCCTTCGTAGTAAGGATTAAGTATCCAACTACGTGGTATCGACAAGTCATGTAAGTCATACGATGGCCGGTGTGGCCTAGAAGATCGCTAAGAGAATAAGACTCATCTATTAAATTGATGAATCCAAAATAAATTCTACGAAACATTGATCACTTGAACTCACTTGAACTAGTTTATAGATCTTCAATTTGTTAAAAAAAGTGCAGTAAGTGACCAAGACGTACTGATTGACGCTAAACCATGCTTTGTGTAACATAATGGAGGAATTATTGGACACTCTAGTGTTAACAGGAACTTTGGTTTTATTGGCTCATGGGTTTTATTATATTGTCTAGAGATCCAGTGGTCTCAACATTGATGCACGTTTGCGTTAGATTATGTTCGACACTATACAAAGGAAATTTACACGCTGCGTGCTTCATGAATTTCTGAGGAACTATCTAAATATACTTTTGTTAGAAATTCTTGGAAATTGAAGAAAAAATGCACAAAAGAAATTTTTTATATTTAATTGCAATGCAAGCTTTTGAGTACTTGGGTAACATCTTCGTTTCATGAGGTGTGTAATGTGGTAAGCGTAGCGTCCTAGATTTTTATTGTCAAGCTTCAATTATTCAATTAATTCTAAGCTAGTTACTCCGTAGGGTAGCTATAGACCATTTCTAAGATATGTGTCCTTAGAAGAGGATTTGATATCCATGATCCCGGTTGAGTTTTGATACTGAAATGTAAATTAAAATTGGTTCGACGGGCTCACTGTAGACCGGGCGTTCATACGAATGATGTCTTGACTTGTTGAGGGCTCTGGACTTGTAGCCACAACAATAGTACCGGACCATCAAAACATCATCCACCACTACATCATCATCATCATCAGCACCACCAGTCATCCACAACCGAGTATACTCGGGATAAGGCAAACGACAGGGCCTTGTGACATTTTTGTAAAGAAATAATTCTTGTTAATAACGCAGTCAACACAAGCGGTGTCGACAATATGGCGTAGAGCCGTCATACAAAATTAAATAAATAAAATAAATCAATAAGTGGTGGTAGGTAAGTTATAAAAAATTCTAAAATTTGTGTCCTTAGGATAGGATTATTCCTTAGGAGAGGATTTCTTTTTGGCTTAACGACCGTAAAGAGTCACGCTGGCCATCGGATGGCTTACTAGACTTGTCGATACCACGAAGTTCAACAGTCAAGTCCTCACTACGGGAGGACGGTCCGTCCAGATGGGATTTAAGCCTCGGTCCTGCCGTTTCAAGACCTGCGCCGCTGTCGCCTGCCCCACCGAGCCGGCCCCAACATGCAATTAAAAACTTCTAAAAAACCTTTTATGTTGTTGTCTAACAACATTATGAATCATTCACATCGATTAAACATTAAACCTGTTATCTAGTTTTTAGCAAAACGTTTGCTGTTATAAATTTGTTCCTTTATTTGCTTCAATCATTTATCATACCCAAGAACTATTTTTTTTTAAATCTGGACAACAATCTGGATAAGACGACCTACATCTTCCGGGATATTCAAAAACCCTCCCCGGAATAAATATTTAATAAGGAAACAAATCTTCATATCCCTGCATGGTGAATTTGTTTTCCCCTATTTATTGAACAGCATGCAGCAAGTCCATCCATTTACCCTTGTCTATAACGATGCCGGTCATAGTTGCTTGTCAACTAGCCCGATCCTCGCATCCGCTTTGTGCCAGCAAACTAATCTATTTTACGAGAAGCGCAATCGATACGGAATAAATCGCCGCTCAGGACATTAATAGTGCGAAAAGCATCGATGCGTGGAAAAAGCGCTACCCAGCGTCACCAGAGGCACATCACCGGGCAAAGTTAATTCCGCACAGCACGGCGGCACAGGATAATGGCGATTGGCATCGTGTCACGCGTTTTACGAGTGAAATAAAACTCCATCTCCAGTAGCCATGCTAAGGGAAGCGGAGGGGGGGGGGAGGGGGGGATGTCCCCGGGGGACCTTTCAGCGTAGTGACGCCAGCAAGCGAGAAGTCATCGTGCCGTAACGGAGTACGGATTGCGGTTACAGTGCTGCCAGCTTTGTGCACATCGGAAAGACGCTTGATGTTCGAAAATAAAGAGATTGGCGCTAAGGTTGGTTCGGGTGAAGCGAGAACGAAATCGCAATCGAAGTTCAGACGGCAGAGTGCACCACATAGGAAAAGGATCAGATTGAACGATGTGAGGACTTACGATGAAACAGGCGGGGGGGCTCCATGCTTGTGAGTCGCAGTTAAAAGGGCTTTCGCGGCAGCGACTTTCATCAAATGGCATACATAATTTAACGGAAATGGTTCCTACCGATTTCCGGATGGCGCGTATCCTATTACAATGGATTATTTTACGAGCTAAAAGCCTGACGCAAAAGGAAAGGAAAAATCTGTGGTTTGTGGTGGAAAATTTTCAAAAGATTGTGCCACAAACCCATTCACGCACACACATACACGCAAACACACTTACATAGAGGAATAAAAATTGGATGTGTTACGTTTCGAAAGTAGATGTGCCTGTTAAATCATGTATTATGATGATATTTACCGTAGATAACACATCGTTTTGTTAAGGGTAAATCAAGAAGGTAAGAAGCTGTTTTTTATGACTTACTTTGCACAGCTCTTTTGCAAGGTACAAAAAAGCTCCTTTCCAGCATCGATTAGGGTGGAAGCGATTGGGTCCAAAGTTTAAAGTGCAATTTAAAGTTTACCGAGGAGAGCATGTTTTCCTTGATGTTCGTTTAATGTGTAGAAGGCAGAACCGAGAGAGAGAGAGAGAGAGAGAGAGAGAGAGATCGAACAAAAAAAAAAAAAAACACATAATTGCCACGTGTTCTGGTTAATTAATAGCAAGCGGGAGCGTCTTAAGCCAGGCGTCCTTTCCCAAAGCCTACACTAAACGACTAAAGTTGGAGCAATTTCGGTTCGAACGTTAAACGGAAAGTTCTTCTTGGCTGACTAAAATGCTTCCGAAAACGACACCCGTTAAAGCTGCCACCCACCAGTTAGTGGTACAATTGTTATGAAATCATTAAAACTTGTGCCGGGTTTTTGCCGGTGTTTCGGTTCACAATTATGAAAATGATCGGTTCTAGCTACAGCTGTCCTTTAGAGTGGGGAAAGTTCTGCTAGCCTCGCAGCAAAAGACAGTGCCCCAGCAAAGGGTGACAATATTGGCGAAAGGGTAGAAAATGCAATCAATATTTCGACACCCGGTAGTAAAAGTTTTTACCATGTGAAGCCCCCCGCCTGAGGTGAGTGAGGTGTGCTTAAATGGGGTGAAAAATAAAAGGAAAATTAAGTTAACGCTGCTGCGTCGTACTGGTTGGGCCCGAAGATCGATACCGAGCGATGCCAGCGTTTTGATTATGAAGGCACAGGCAGGAGAGAATGTTGAACAAAGCATTTCGATACGATCGTAAGAATCGTTTGATGTTTGGTGAAACCAGCAGGTACTTACTTTAATTAATAGGAAATTATTGCACGCTTGCATAGGAAAATCCACAACGTTCCTATGCTTTTTCTTGTCGTCTATTATATTTTCTCTCAATTGGAAAATTTCCTCCCAGGATCGATTACTCCTTTTTTATCTCTATTGCATTTCATTTTCATGGAAAACATTCGAAAAAGGGAACATCGTTCGAAAAGATGTCCAATCCTAGGTATTATGGTTCGTACTTGAACGCCTCACAATAGACGAACGTTTTTCACTCCATTTACCCAAACACTCCCTTGCTTCGTGATGGTTCGATCTACTGCTTCCCGGGTTTTTGGCCTACAATTCCCTACGTTCGAGATGATTTTCCATTTCTTCCTTTCAAATTTCCTGCAGTTTACTGGGTTGCTGTGCAGTGGAAAGGCTCGTGTCTCGGGTTTGGATCGGTAAGGGAGGAGAAAAAGATAAATAGGTGAATGGAAGCTAAGATAATATTTTACAAAAGTGGTGAAGCAAACTTTCCATGCCTCTCTCTCTCTTCCCTCCCTTCCCTGCGTTCTATTGAACGAGATTGAGAACTGTTTTCTTACGAGGCTTACAGAAGTGTTAGAGTGTGGCAAGGTAAATAATGACATTTTGGCCCAGCTCGGTAGGATGCTAGTGGTAGTGGATGCTATAGTGTGCGCAAGCGATGCTTCAATAAAATGGATGGATTTTGTAAAGTGTAGCAGCAATGGTCGTTTATCATAATATACTTATCGATTTTGTTTTGATAATATAAACTTTTAACATGAATGATTGTGGAGAAATGGTTCGAAGTTTTCAAAGGAACTTGCAAGTTTGCATCCAGGATTTTATGTGTTAAAGAATATGAAAATAATGTGTGAAGTATGGACAACATTATTAAGGTGATTGGCAACACGGTGCATGCCGTCATAATTAAAATAAATTATGAAATTAATAAGGTGAATTTAAAATTGGAAGAAAGAAATGTACTTGTCAATGTACTTTTCATCAATGCAAAATTGATGAAAGGTAAGGAGAATTTTTCAAAATTCAAAAATAAGATATATTAAATAACAAAAAATCTATTTTTCTTGTTGTAAATCATAACTCTCCAACATTATTAAGCGTATCAATGCACAGTAAAATCATTAAAAATTCTTGCTTGCTACCGTAAAGGGGTCTTAAAATTAGGCAACCAAAATGTCCTCTTTGTACTGCTACTGGTTGATCCAGTTTCATAAATCCATTACAAAGTTCGCTAAATTTCATCTTAAGCGGTGTGTGTGTGCGCTCACACACAAAGATACATCTGCAGCATGAACTGTATTGGTAAATCACGCCTAACGAACACCAACAACCGCCCACGTGGATGAAGTTTTAAGCCCGAACAAAACCATCCTTCCCCCAACAAACAATGGCCAAACGTCGATGGAGGTGCCTGGTGGTTTGTATGACAGGATTTTGTGAAGTGAACGGATGCGGTGAATCGTAGGGTTTAATTTACCTAACCACACACACACACACACAGTCGTCATAACCTTTTTCTCGAGAAAGTACTCGTTTCGTTTGCAATACGCGTGCACTAATACTCCACTCGATGCGGAACCAGGCAATAGTACTCGAGGCAAACGAGAAGCCTATGGCACCGGTCTAATCCACCTCTAATCGGATTGAGCTACCCGTGCGCTTGGTTTGCCAAGGTTCAACCAGTATCAGGATCCGTTTAAGTCTTCATCCATTTGATCGTCTTACCGAGAGGAACCAAAACTATCCTAATGATTCGGTTCCTCGAGTGGGCGAGCCTAGCCGGAAGAATATATCTTTGGAAAGTTTCATCGAACTTACGAGGAACGAGTGTGTGTGTGTGTGTCGATCATTTATCCCTTTCTTGTGGTACAAATGGTTTACCGGCTCACTAAATAGGAAGTAATCAATTGACCACCCACAGAAAAGCTTTCACGCCGCTGTATTGTTCGCCGTATTGTTAAACCGCAAATGAACGGCGGAAGTGAAACGATTTGCGAAACAAAAAGGAATTATTGAATGGCTTGAAAATTAAATAACACTCGTCCCAAAACTTCTTCCCCCCACAGCACGCTAATCGCATTTTTGCTGCTGATAATTAATGTACGAAAAGCGTGATAATTCTGTCGATAAATATTTACCACCCCTTCCGCCGGAAACCAAACCGACATGGTGGCGGTAATTGATTTCGATGCTCGCCCATGGTTTCGGGGATGAAGTGTGATTTTCTGTCTGGGGGAAAGAAAGAATAATGTAACAAAATGGCGAATGGTTGGGAGTGTAGATGCTGGCAGAAGTTTCTGTGCGTCATCAGCTAGGAGTTTGTGGTAAACGTAGATAGACGGTGATAGAACGTGCGTAATGCTTCACCGTGCTTTGTTTGAAGGTAATCGTAATAATGGCGAAGGAAACATTAAGGTTGGGGACGTTTATTGTGCTTTGAATGGAAATTAAAATAAAGAAAGCTTTTCTACGATATTAGCTTCCAGTTTTTATTACCTGTCCGTGTGTATCTGTGCGTGAGTGTGACTGGTGTGTATGGTGTGAAATGCTCAGCTAATCATCTCAGGCATCAAAACCCGGTCGAGCTGATGCCAATTGATGCAAATTATTATGATTGATGAAGCTTAATTCGCAAATTGGTTATTGTTTATTTTAGAACGATAGCGTTTTCTCTTACGTGCAGGCTTTGTATTCATTGGCGCAACGTCAAATGGGGCGTTGTAATGAAAACAAATCGTTTTTGGGGAATATATTTCGAAACCGTTCTTTGAAAGTATCACCGGGGACAATATGAATTATTTGCAAAAAGTAATTAATATTTGCAACATGAGTTATGAAATAAGTACGATTGAGATACATGATGAGAATGTTTACTGACCGTTTATTGTAGCCCTTTCCATCTGTCTATTAATCGACGTGAACGATTGGTTTGTTTGGTGTTGATAAAAAATGAAAGCAATCCCATTGCTCCAAGCAAACATGTTACTTTCACGCTTTGTGAGTATTAGGAGTGATAATTGTTATGACTCATGTGTACCAACAAACCATATCAATCACTGATATGCGTTGCGTTTGAGCAATTGATGTGCCTGAAGCATCTAAATGTTTGTTTTGTGATCAGTTGATTCGTTTTCCTTTACACGTGTGCAATAATCTAGATTTTAACTGGAATAATGCTTTTCTTAGGATTAATCATTTACCTCGGAATATTGTCATAATAAACAATTAAATTTGATTGAAAAATTACTCTACGTTAAAATAATTTCATAAGTCATTTTTTCTATACACAGACCAAATATTACCGCCGTAATAAGATCAGTCTAGAACACTCGGGGAACTGCTATCGGAATCCCAACGTGAAGACGTTCTTCTTCTTCTTCTTGGTTTGACACCGGCCATCTAATGACTTACTGGAGCTGCCGATTTCACGTAGTTGGATAGTTAGTGATCACTACGGGGGGACAGTCTGGATGGGATTTGAACCCCGGTCCTGCCCTATGAAAACCGGCGCCGCTGTCGCCTACACTACTGGGCCACCCGCGTGAAGACGTTGTAAATAGTTAACCACACTCAGGAGGATCAGACACAAATCTTTACGGTTTTTTAACATTATTTTACTCTTAAAGCTAGTGGAAAAAATGTATAGGAGGGAGGATTTGGCCGTTCAACAGCGTTGATGCAACCTTAAAAAAAATGTAGTGAGATATCAGGTGTAGTTTTATTTCCTTCCAAACTTGGCTGTTTTATAAGAATAAATGAAGAAATATAGCAGCTCACCTGGATCTTCAAACAAATCTTTAAGAAGTTTTTAATGCCATTATTGATCATTTAATTAATAGACTATAATATTGGAAGAATACTCAAAAACCCTACAATGAAACTGCTGTGGGTTATCAAGCACAAAACGCCCGGTTCTAAACACCCCGCCCCGATAACCCATAGCATTTATCGACCTGCGCTCATCGCACATCGACATGGTCTCACTCGGTGACGTGGGTCATCATAATGTCCATCATAAAAATCGACCGCATTTAGATTGCATGTGTGCTGGGCGGCTTATCGCATAGAAGTGTGCATATTTATGGGCCTGAATGTGCCGATTACAGATGCGGCTTATAAACGATCCCCTCGTGCAACGCTCACCAGCGCGATATTGTGTCCATGCGAAATATGGAGATAAATAACTCGCCCTTGTCTACGTGGTGGATCGGCTGGATTGGCGAGATAGTAAGTAAGTTGATTGTGGTCGGTGAATTATATATTTAAAGCTTATAGTTACATAAAATATATTCCTATCGATCTCACCTCTGTCTGTCCCGACTTTGTTCGAGTGTTTGAACGGAGATTATAGGGATGTGATTTATAATACTTAATAAAATACAGGATGTGAGCAGGTCTGGTGCGGTCTTGTCAAAAGTTTTTCCATAGAATTTCATTTTCTGTCTCGGAAATGGAATTAGAAATCTTATGTATGAATGCTGTGAATAATACAGCAAAATTGTCGGTATTTTTCAGTGCTACGAATTCTCAGAACTCTTTTTCATAAATTGATTGGATTGCGGTAATTAAAAGCTTCTTTACGTTTTGCACTGTAAACGAAAGCATAACAATGAGACCTGTGAATGGAGTCAATGAAACGTTTATTTGCAAAGTATGTGCGGAACGGTGATAGGTTATTAATCATCAACGAGTTATGCAGTTTGCACCGTGATGACTAATTTGCCACTGCTTCATCAACAGGAACATTCATCGAAAGTAATGTCTTGAGTAGCTTTAACTTTTTCAGAAATTGTCGAATTTTTCGCACTTTAAACTCTGCTCTGCATCTACCGGATCTATAGTAAAACAAAGCTAATAAATTTTCACAGCGCAAACGTCCCATCTTAACACCTTCACGGTGCAAAATAGGAAAGCAAAAGTCCGGAACGGGTGAGCCTAAACGGTCCATTAGTGAGTGCAGTTTCTGTTTGCTGCTGGTACGAAGCACTTTAAAATAAGAGCAGTATTTTTTAGCATTCTTTCCAAACGTGCTATCCACTAAAGATGCATTGCATCCGTTATGCATTCAAATGTAGCTTCCAGAAGCTGGAGGAAAAAAGCAGCGATTGGATGTGGAAAATATATTCCCGATTCGGAACTGGAACTGGTGCTGAATACTGTTCCACAGCACTATCGCAAATAGGTACACAAACACACGGACAGCTTCACTAGGCTGGCTCTTCCTTATCACATGTTGTGCCACCATAAGCACACCGTACAGGCACACATACACACACACACACACACACTGGCCGATCGATTTCTGCCGGAACATGCCGGTAAGTTCCGGTTGCCGGATGCAGACAGGCCGTGTTTCCGGTACGGATTGCACACCTGTGCAGCTGTGTTGTGTGTCAGTGTGTGCGATTGTACGGCTCGTTTGGCAGTAAGGACTTCCGTTTCTGGTGGGGTGCACTCGTGCGCATACTGATAAGAAACGTAGCAAACCGTCGCGGAACGGCGGACGGTGCGGAGTGGAAAGAAGTGCAACAGAATTTCATAGTTTGATTATTCTATTATTGAAAATTGCATTCTCCCACTCGTTACCCAATCTGCATCCAGCATCCTTCAAAACGCCGGAGGATGGTGCTGCTGCCGGCTGGCAAGACGTGGCGACGAAACGTGTGATGAATCAATTGTACTGCATCATTGATGCATTTGTGTCGAACGTTCGTTCGTTCTTCACGTGGCACGAGTGTGGCGGTGTTTGAGACGGCGCGCCAAAATGAAGCATTTGAAGCTGTGTGAAAATTATGTGCCTACAGGCAGGCTGAAGCGGATGGTTAATAAAGAGGTGGAAACGATCTAACAAACAGCCCGCTGATTTAGTTAAAGTTGTGGCACCTTCAACATCATGCGGATCGGGCTGGATTGGACAGTCGCGAGCGAATTTAAATCAATTAGTGCGTGCTGGAATATGTCACCCGTGCCGTACAATAACCACGATTGCATAATTAAGTTTTATCTTTCCAGTTTACCATTTAATTGCGCCAGAAGGATGTGGTGTTTTTGTGGTGTCGGTATCCAATTTGCAACAGCGAAAGGAGGCAGCATGGCGTTTGGTGAATCACGTTGGTGAAGCGTTGTAAGCTGAAGTATCGAACAGCGATGATCGATATGATATATGTTGCAAAATGTATGCATATGGAGATAAAATAACGTTTGCTCAAGATAAGGTTTGGCATCTAGTGTGGCTTTAAAAACAATATTCAAAGCTCCAATCGATTGTTTAGTAGGAATTGGTAAATTGGTAAATGAATACATTAGCATGTTGGTAGTTTGAAGGTAATAGGACATGTTACTAACACAATTAGTTTGGGTTAAAATCCCACTAGGACCCTTTCTGTTTCTGGGAGGCCTGGTGGAATAGGCGACAGCGGCGCCGGTCTTCAAACGGCCGGCGCAAACCGGGGTTCAAATCCCATCCGAAGGACTGTAGTGACGACTGACTATTTACCTATTGGCAAGTATAGTTAGCCATTTGATGGCCGACATGACCTTCGAAGATCGTTAAGCCAAGAAAAAGAAGATCCATTCTGCTTATGCAGGACTGGGCTAGCTGTGGGTTAATCAGTTACACTGAGATCGCGTAACTACTGGCGATCTCAGTGTCAATATTTTAGAACCAAAGAAAAAGCATTTATTTTCTATCAAATATGATGACACGTCGCCGGATTGTCAAAGAAAAAGACGAATACACGTAAACAATTAAGTTTGTGAGAGCAATACAAATATAAAATAATAAATCAAATAAGTTAAGATATTGTATTAAGAGCTAATTTTAGAACATGTTGCATTTTACAATTATTATCATTCAGTTTTACGGCTATCGTAGGCCTAAATAATGCAACTAATTTACATCTTCTCGTTATTATTTAATTCGTAGTTGAAAAGTATTAACAAAAACAGGAAATATTTAAACAAATGTGTAAGTAACACACAATTTTGTAAAGTCAAACTAATCTTAACTACGTAGAAAGGTTCATTTGTCATTTAAACTTAAACCAAAGCTCTTAGAACAGTATGTCTCAACCGCTGCATTGAATTACTATATAACCTTAATGTTTAACGGATGCTTGAGACTAGGATATTGTCCTTGAAACAGTTGGAAACAAGCTAAAGTTCTTCCCATTTCAAAATATGGTAAATAATTGAATCAATCTTGTAATTACAGATCTGTTAGCCTACTTAACTATTTTAATAAATGTTTGAAAAAATCATTGCTTTGAGGTTAAGAACACACTCTGAAATATGCAGTTTTGTTTCGAATTCGCTCCACAACACATCAGTTGCATAGACACAACACATCAGTTGCATAGATTTAAAAGTGATATAATCAATAACGGGGCGGCCCGGTAGTTAAGGCGACAACGGCAAAGGTCTTCATACGTCAGGACTGGTGTTCAAATCCCATCCGGACCAAAAAGAAGATAATCCGCAGCCGAAACACTAACGAATCCACCAGTCTAACTCGACTAATAGACATGGAAAAAAGCCTTTGACAGCATTTGGCAGGATGCTTTAATCTATAAACTAATAAAACATGCCTATTTAAATTAAATCATAAATCTAATGGAAAGCTTCCAGTAGAAAAGATCTGATGCTGTGCTCATATCCAATTCAAAATTGACTAAATACTCACCAGTTGCGAGTGTACCACAAGGGAAGTGTACTATCGCCACTGCTGTTCAACATCTTTACGGCCGTATACACCTTATATTGTTAACTGCATTCAGTATCAATATGCAGATGACTTAGCCATTAGTACTTATAGTAAACTATCGAAATCAATGATTAAAACGTTGAACAAATCACTGATAGTCAAATAATCATCCCTGGTAGATCAAAACTGAACTCCAAATATATTTCAAGAACCATAACCAACCCAAATACTTTGCTACCTTTCCTTTCGATGCTCTACCACTTATCGAAACTTGAGGCTCCACCTATAAAATAAACCAAATTCTTATCCTGAGAGTGGGTTTTGTTTATTTTTCCAACCGAAATCGAATCTCCTCTTAACGATAGTATATTGCAATTCAAACAGCTAAGCATAGCAAAAGCTCAAATGTAATGAGGAGAGCAAAGGCGAACCGATTATAACTACTACTGCTTCTATAGTTGCAATGAATTAGAGTTACTGTTTTCAAATTCTACATATGCATACACTAAACAATAAAAATAACCGTCCAAAGTGCGACCGTCAATGTGTTAATAGTAAATTATTTCTACAAACTTACTAAGTAATTTTTAACTCGCAAGCTTGGGGCCTGAGAAAGAAATTGTCGGTAATAGAACCGGTGACGGTGTGATCAATGTGTCACTATTATAATTTGCATATTTGCAATGAATTACCCAACACCATAGGTCCAAAAGTCGCTTGTTGAAATCACTGATTGCCTCGGATTTGACACGACGAACTGAGCTGCTACTGAAATTTGCGTCCGCAGATTGGCAACAAGCTGTCAATTTTATCTCGTTCTGATCCAAACAAGCATATCGAGAAGCTTTTTGAGTTAGTGGTAAATATTGAATAAACTTTTAATGAAAAAGTCGTATAAATCTAATTCTCTTTTGTAGACAGACAACAAAAATTTAGATGGACAGGATTTAGACAGACAACAGAAGAACGAAAAGGATTATATTCTTTAGCACGACATTAATAGAAGATTCCTTGAATGTGCTTTATTGCTTAAATTTTGTAATTTTATGTTTATTTTTAGAGATCTAGAGGTCAGTAACAGCGTCTGAAAAGAACGTTTCAAACGTCAATTAATAATTAATCTACTATCTTTACACCACCTTCAAAACACCTTCGCCCAAAAACCTAGAATTTTCTCACCACCTAATCGACGTTAAACGGTCGGGGTGCACTTACAGCACTTCATCCGGTTTCCGGTGATCGTAAAGCTGCGATACACTTTGTTGTGATTTGGTGCAGCAATACAATCCCATATCACACACCGAACGGTCGCCAAATGCTTACTCAGTCACATGCTTGCTGCCAGTGACGCGCCCTATCGCTTCGACAATGAATAATGACGATGGCATTACATTGCAAAAATCGAACGCCCAGAGAACAATGAGTTTGCAGCTTTTACGCAGCGATGCTGGACAGCGCAAAGCTTTACGTACTGATTGTCCGGACTAGCGAAAACCATCTCACTGGGTATCTTTATCGTGCTACAATCAGTGTGACCAGCCGTGGTTGGACGTGTTATCGATCCAAACACTTTCTCGAAACGTGTTGGACCTATCGATAGACCGGCTATAACCAATTCGCCCTCCTCCCATATATCTGTGCGCACTGGGGTGTGTGGGAAATCCTGTGGCTTTTGTATCACCAGACACGGGCGTGTGATTAGGTGCGATCGTTTGGGAATTCTTTCGGGGCTTACTTTATTGGACCGTAAAGGGACGCCGCGTGTCTGCCTGCAGGCCAGTGACTCAATCGGGGCGGGAGCATCTACTTGATTCGCGTTTATCTTATCGCGGTTGTGCAGTATTAGTCGTGTGCCGGGCACTGACTACTTGGGGGTTCGATTGCCGGACGGGTACCCAATTTCCTGTGCAACGAAAAGCAAAACATTCGCGCTCTGTGCATATCTAGCGAGGCAGATACCTATACAGGCGAAAGAAGACAATTGATTATCGCACCTTCGATAAGTGCGAACAGTCTGGTTGTAGTGGCACGCTGGGTTGTTATAAGAAAAGGCTTGCCTCGAGTGACGCTATTAGTCATTACCAGTCGAACGTTTCCGGCAGGTGGATCTGACGGGACGAGTAGCGAATAGAATTTGTGTAGAGGGACTAGTAACAGTAGTTCGCTAGTGGATTAGAGTATATTCCTTGAAGGTTGGTATGCATTACAGTTGAATAAGGTTGATAAGAATTTGGTGGAATTACCAAAAAGTTGAACCGGGATATTGCTAAGAGCAGAATAAAGAGGTTGCGGGATATTTGTTGGTTGTAGTGACATTTTTGTGCAAATATTGTGCCTCTAAAAGTGCGTTAAAAAGAGTGTTTGGTGTAGCAAACCTGCATTGAGTTTATTTTTCCCCTTAACAACTAAGGTTGTAGTTTAATTCAAATTCGGCTAAAACAGCATTACTGTTGACCATTTTATGAAGCGGTTCTTAGCTAGATTCTATCCAATACCAATGTGGTTGTAAACCCAGGTTCCTTCAAAATCATCAATTTGTCTTTAAAAAATATGTAACGGCAATTCGTATTATGTAAGTAACTTTCGGTCAGTGTTAGTGTTGAACATAATGTATTACGCCTTATGTGAAGTGTTGTAGTAACAAAAACATTCAGAAGAGATACCAGTCTTCATCATCTGACGTGATGTAGCAAACCGTTGTTCACTCCGATTTTGAGCGCGTTTTCGTCGTAAATAATAGTGAAGGTTGTAATGAGTTTTAAAAGTGCAGTAAAGATGGTATAGGTATTGAGAATTATTGCACCGGACTGAGAAAGTCGATAAGATAATGTTACAATCGGCCGCAATGGTCGAATTTCGCTTAGGAACACAGGTTTAAACTTTACATTTATTGGCTGTTACATAGAAACAGTTGAAATACAATCGTGTGACCATAGTAAAAGTGCTAGTTTTCTTATCTTTTTGGCTCGTAATAAGAACTCATTTGTCATGTCAATTCAACTTGAAGTAATTGACGTATTTAAGCCCACTTACTAAGTCAATCCATCATCAATGAACGCTGGAGTAAAGTTATGCTCTTGAAATTACTCTCAATTCACAAAAATGAAATTCCCCATTAAGAAAACGGTTCCATCACGTACTCTAGCCATAGTCACGTTCATAGTGATAAGACAATCGCATTCGATTTTACAAGCACACCTCTTAATTGCCATTTCCATCACCTGTTTCGCTTAGGCTCGTTCGTACAGTGTTCACCGTCTCTGGTTCGGTGTTGATAGGAACCAATGGCGACTAGCAACTGGGAGAAGTTTGTGCTTCTCCTGTGGAAGAATTGGATTCTTCAGAAGCGACACTATGTACAAACGCTGTTCGAAATACTGATACCGGTGCTGTGCTGCTCAATTCTGCTACTCGTACGTGGACTAGTCGATCCAGAATATGTAGATAGCAATTCGGTATTTAAACCACTGGAAACCGATCGGCTAACGCACCTGAAGGGACTGGCGGAGAAAAAGGAGTTCGAGTTTAAGTTAGCCTACTCGCCCCAGAACGTTGTGCTCGACCAGATCGTCCAGGAGGCTGTGCGTTCTTTGAACGCGAATGATCCCGAGGCACGGCTTACCTACGTCGCGTTTGCTGATGCACGAGAGATGGAAGGTGTGCTGGTGGAGTCGACCTTTTTGGCTGGCGTAGAGTTTGCCGACAGTTGGACCGATATGACGGCCGGGGACAGCATGCCAGATAATCTAACGTTCGCTGTCCGGTTTCCGGCTGAGCTGCGCGATGATGAGTTCCAGTTTTCGAACTGGGTAACAAACTTACTGGCGGTACCGTTCTCGCCCCGACTGCGCAATCCGATGCTGGACGATGGTGGCTCCCCGAGCTACTACGGTGAAGGATTCCTTGGGATACAGGGTGCAATCTCGAGAGCGCTGCTAGCACGGCGCATACCCGGCGTCGAGCTGCCACCGGTACACGTGCAGCGATACCCGTACCCACCGTACTACGATGATGCGATCCTGGAAGCGTTGCAACAGCTGCTGGCACTTATCATCGTCATTTCGTTCTTCTACACCTGCATCAACACGGTCAAGTACATTACGATCGAGAAGGAGAAGCAGCTGAAGGAAGCGATGAAGATTATGGGACTCTCGAACTGGTTGCACTGGTCGGCATGGTTCGTGAAGTGTCTCATCCTGCTGACGGTTTCACTGTCACTCATCACGATTTTGCTCTGTGTATGTATCTCAGCCCATGTCTGACTTTTGGGATCCTCATTTTTGACGATTTGTTTGTATTGCCCTGTAGGTCCCGTTCAGTTCCGCGGCCATCTTTGAAAACTCCGACTGGACGTTGGTTTGGTTCTTCTTTTTCATATACAGCATCAGCACGATCTGTTTCTGCTTCATGATAAGTGTGTTCTTTAGCAAGGCCAACACAGCGGCCGGTATTGCCGGGTTACTATGGTTCGTCACACAGCTTCCGTTCAACATCACCCAACAGAATTACGACGAGATGGGTACGGGTGCAAAGTTAGGCATGTGTTTGCTATCCAATTCGGGCATGTCATTGGCAATGTTTCTGACCGTGCGGCTTGAGGCAACAGCGGCTGGATTGCGGTGGTCAAATCTCTTCGAGCCGGCCACCATTGACGATGGGTTCAACGTGGGGCTGGTGATCATTATGCTGCTAGTGGACGCCGTGATCTATCTCATGATTGCGCTCTACATCGAACAGATCATGCCGGGAGAGTTTGGTGTGGCACGACCGTGGTACTTCCCCTTCACGAAGGAGTTCTGGATACGCAAACGAACCCCCTCACGGGACACGTTGTTTAATGGTGAACTGCAGAGTGCTACTACCGAGTCCCGATACATCGAGCAGGATCCAGCTGGGTATGCCGGAGTGGAAATCAAACAACTGCGCAAGGTGTACAAAGGCAACAAAGCGGCCGTGGATGGGTTGAATCTGCGAATGTACGAGAATCAGATATCTGTACTGCTTGGACATAACGGCGCAGGTAAAACAACGACCATGTCCATGCTGACCGGCGTGTTTTCGCCCACTTCCGGTACGGCTCTTATCAACGGGCACGATATTCGCACCGACATTGATGGTGTCCGTTCGTCGCTGGGACTTTGCCCGCAGCACAACGTGCTGTTCGACGAGATGACGGTCGATGAGCATTTGAAGTTTTTCTCCCGACTTAAGGGTGTTCCGGCGCAGGCCGTAAGTGAGGAAATCGATCGGTACTTGCAATTGCTCGAGCTGGTGGATAAGCGCAATGCCCAGTCCCAAACACTGTCCGGTGGTATGAAGCGAAAGCTTGCCGTCGGTATGGCACTGTGCGGTGGTTCGAAGGTGGTACTGCTGGATGAGCCCACGTCTGGTATGGATCCGTCGGCACGGCGTGCACTGTGGAATCTGTTGCAGAAGGAAAAGCAAAATCGCACGATGCTTCTGTCGACGCACTTCATGGACGAGGCGGATGTGCTGGGCGATCGGATAGCGATCATGGCGGAAGGTAAGCTGAAAGCGGTCGGATCGCCCTTCTTCCTGAAGAAAACGTTTGGCGTTGGATATCGGTTGATCTGCGTGAAGGACGGACGTTGCGATAAGCAAAGGCTGCTGGGTATACTGCGAAAATACATTCCGGACGTGAAAATCGATACGGACATTGGTTCGGAGCTATCGTTCGTGTTGAAGGAGGACTATATTGATGTGTTTCAGCGACTGCTGGAAGACATCGAGCAGCAGATGACTAGCTGCGGTATTACGAGCTACGGCATCTCGCTCACAACGATGGAGGAAGTGTTTTTGAAGTAAGTTGTGGTAGTTTGTGTGAAAGGGAATTGTTATGCTGATCTTCGTGTTACTTTCAGAGCGGGTAGTGATAGCTTTGACGAAACAGGAGCCCTCATAAACGGTACCGTTGTAGAGACAGGCAGTTCAGAGTGTAAGTGGACTATTCAAAATACTTTTGCCAGCAACGTACCTAAGCGTAGTTCTTTTCCGCTCTCCAGATGCATTAGATCGACTCCATCTGCTGACCGGTAAGGAGCTCCTGTTCAATCAAATACAAGCACAGCTGCTCAAGAAGTTCCTATCGACCATACGAGCCTGGGTGACGCTGGTCATGATGTTTGTGATTCCGATATTGTTCGTCTGCATGACGTTTATCATTACGAGAAGCATTTCGACGAGCAAGGATCTACCTGCTTTGGACATTACGATGGATGGCTATGAGAAAGCCATCACTGTACTTGAGAGTACCAACGGCGATCCGATAAGAGTGGAAGCCTTCCAAAACATGTTCGCGGAACGTGAACTTGCCACCATCATGGAGGACATGACAGAGTACATAGTGCGTAAGGTGAGTTACGAGCTACCTACAACAATCATAACGATATGTTTTCATTGGATGTTTTTTTGCATTACAGTCCGAAGAGGACATTGCCACGGTCAATACGCGATACTTCGTGGGTGCTACCATTGGCAGCGGTTCATCGTACGTGGGTTGGTTCAACAACAAAGCTTACCACACGGCACCGCTAGCCCTGAATTTAGTGTACAACGCGATCCTGCAGGCCCAATGTGCCGACTGCCGGTTGCATGTGGTAAACAAACCGCTTCCGTATCGGTTGGACACGCAACTGAAGAAGCTGAACACGGGGCTGAACGCCGGCTTTCAGCTGGCGTTTAACACGGGCTTTGCGATGGCATTCGTGTCCGCTTTGTACATCATGTTCTACATCAAGGAGCGCACGTCGCGTGCGAAGCTGCTCCAGTTCGTCAGCGGCACCAATGTGACCCTGTTTTGGCTGCTAGCTTTCGTATGGGACTACACCCTGTTCGTGCTGAACAGCTTGGTTTACATTGCCGCTGTCGCCATCTTTCAGGAGGAAGGCTGGTCGACGTTTGAAGAGCTGGGACGAGCGTTCCTGCTGCTGCTGTTCTTCGGATTCGCTACTATTCCGTTGACATATCTGTTCTCCTTCCTGTTCAGCGTGTCAGCCACCGGGTTCGTACGCATGATGTTCCTGAACGTGCTGTCGGGAGCGATATTTTTCACCGCAGTCAACGTACTGAAGTTTGACGGCATTGATCTGAACGATGTAGCCGAAGGGCTCGAGTGGGTGTTTATGTTCTTCCCAAACTTTGTGCTCAGTCATGGACTGAACAATCTCAATGGTGCTGCCAACACCGAAAGCTTCTGTAGGAGGGCATGCGATCTGGTCGGACCATCATGCGTCGTGAGTGATTTGTGTGCCGTTCAAGCCCGTTGTTGTGACCTGGAGGTGTTCTCTTTCGGCAAGGTTGGCATCATACGCAATCTACTGTTTTGTTTGCTGATCGGGTGTGTGTGCTTTTCGTTGCTGTTCATGCTGGAGTACGGTGTATTGCAACGATGGTTCCGCCGAAAGTCCAAAGTCAACCCGTCGTTAACACAGGGCCCCATGAGCTCGGAGGTGGATTCGGACGTGCTGGAAGAAAAGCTCCGCATTCAGAAACTTAGCCAAAAGGACATCGATGGACACAACTTGTTGTTGCGTGATGTAACAAAGTACTACGGCAATTTCCAAGCCGTAAACAATCTCTCGATCGGCATCGATTCTTCCGAGTGCTTTGGACTGCTCGGCATCAACGGTGCCGGCAAGACAACCACCTTCAAGATGATGACTGGCGATGAAGAAATTTCATCCGGCGACGCGTGGGTAAAAGGTATCAGCTTGCGTGCGGATATGAATCGGGCACATCGTCAGATCGGTTACTGTCCACAGTTTGATGCACTGTTGGAGGATCTGACAGGCCGGGAAACGTTGCGCATCTTTGCCCTGCTTCGAGGCGTACGACAGCAGGAGGTGAAAAATGTGTCGTACATCCTGTCGGAAGAGTTGAACTTTGCAAAACATCTAGACAAGCGCACGAAAGCGTACAGTGGAGGTAATAAGCGAAAGCTCAGCACTGCTTTGGCGCTGCTCGGCAACCCGTCGGTAGTGTATCTGGACGAACCGACCACGGGCATGGATCCGGGAGCGAAGCGCCAGTTCTGGGATGTCATTTGTAAGGTGCGTAATACGGGCAAGTCGATCGTGCTGACATCGCACAGCATGGAAGAGTGTGAGGCCCTGTGCACCCGGCTTGCCATCATGGTGAATGGAGAGTTCAAGTGTCTCGGATCGACGCAACATCTGAAGAACAAATTCTCCAAAGGATTTCTGCTTACGGTAAAGGTAGCTCGGGGATCATCCGACGCTCAGCAAAAGCGTGTCGCCGGTGTGAAGGACTTTGTTATGAATCGTTTCACTGGAGCCGTGTTAAAGTGAGTGTTTTTTTTTTTTTTGAGTGTTTGAGGGCAGCGGCTTGATTAATAATTATGTTTTTTTTTTCTCTCGCTCTCGATATTACAGGGAAGAATACGAAGATTCACTCACGTTCCACATACCGGTGACTGATCTAAAATGGTCGCAGATGTTCGGTCTGATGGAAAGCTCGAAAGAGGCACTGGAAATAGAGGATTATGCCCTCGGACAAACATCGCTCGAGCAGGTGTTCCTGTTTTTCACCAAATATCAACGAGTTACGGAGTAAACCGTTCGCTGGCTTGTGGTTTATCTCCCTCGTGGAGATGAGCAACGACAGACAAGGCGAAGGGTTCGGAGTCAGGGTGGGATAAGAGAGGGCCTTTGAAGTTTTGTAATTTATTTTTAGGGAGTTACGTTCGAGATCTTTTTGCAACGGTTAGATAATGCTCAAGAGTTGTAAATATTATTGTTTGAAAATAAATAAAAATGTTTGGTATAATATTTTAAATCTTACTCAAGCAATAGCAACCATAGTTAATTATAAACACTGCAAAGAGTAGGCCAGTGGGTAGCACAGTCATAAACAAAGATCAGATTAGTACAGCCATAGAATTTTTGCAATTATAGTTTGTTTGTTCCGGTACATTTACTCGGATTATTTTGAGAGTTAAAGGAATTATTAAAATTTATTCTACTTACAAATTTGTAGTTAAATGAACACAATTTCAAGTGAAATCGAGGGATAGTTTACCTGCAATGAGAAGAAGTAGTTAAAAGAGTCAATTAGTTAATCGCGAAAGTGTGCAACAGGTAGGTAACGATTTATATTGCCTAAAATATTGAATGTTTTGCTGTACTCCAGGTGACCTTACATTAAGAGTGGCCACTCCTGTTTGTGGCGTGGGTGATAAGAAATTAACGTACCTTACATTCAAACACATCAAAACTCTCTTCTTCCCATCGATCGTATCTCGTCCGGTAGCAAATAATGAATGTGCTTTAATATTCCACGCCTACATCTAATGCCCTTGGGTTGTAGAGTGAATAATAGACACCTTTTCTGACAGGCACAAAGTGTCCCGTATGAATGAGTGTGAAAAAAACCCCGTCAAATTAACGTCTGCATCGTAAAACTTCGTCCACCGCAGGTCAAAGTAGAAAGGGGTCAGCATCGATTTCTATCGGAAAAATCAATTTTCCAACCTTCGTGGCATGTGTTGGCCGCAAAGGACATTCGCTCAACGCTTTTAACATTAAGCCAAGTGATGCCGGCATCTAGCGTCAACGCAGTGGTGCTGAAGTTCATGATGAGGGTGGAGGGTTTTATCAGCCCGTAACTTGAGCGCCAACACACACCGGTAAGGTCACACGCAAACAGAAACACCTTCGGCCCGAGCGTCACGCGTGGGAAAGCACGCGCTTGAAGGGAAGTACCAATGTAGCGGAGTGCTTAGTAATGCTCGCATACATGGCCACCGTACCGCGCCATTAGTAGCTCACCCGACAGTGGTGTTGGTAGTGGCGATTTGTTGATAAACATTCGTACGGGGCCGTCATTGTGGACACGAGAACCAAGACGACCGGGTTGAGTGCCACAAATTGATTCGGCACACAATCAGTTCAGCGTGGACATGCGGCTCTAGTTGGTCGTTGTCGGAACGGTTGTTGTGTTTCCGGTGGGAGACGGTGTGAACCCAGTGGTGTGGTGTTACACACAAAATGAGTGCATCTTCAGTAGTGTACAATACTGAGTTTATAATTCTTGATTGAGTCATTCGTCACCGTCCAAAAGATCCAAGAGAATAAATTAAAACTGTAACAGTGGAACGGTGGTAACGGTGGTAACGGTGAGTAGAACAACGTGATTCGTGACGCACGCACGCACGCTAACGTTACAGTCCATGTGGTTCAATCTGATAACTGGGAATTGTCCCGCACTACTCGCGTCTAGGAGAACTTTCGCGACGTATCGCGGAAAAAAGTGTGTACGAACACGATAAGGGATATGGTGGCGAATTGTTTGGCGCGTAACCCTTTGGCGAATTAATTACCCTTTTGCTTTTACGAGGGTCCACATACATATGCTGTGCGTGATGCTGTAGTGATAAGGCTTAATCATGCTGAGCGTACGGTGTACGGTGAATGATTCATTGCCTCATAATTCGTAATCGGTAACACTATTCCAATAGGAAACCTTGTGGAGAGTTTTTGTATGCCCTGTTTTAGGCCGTTGAATTAGAAATGATTTTTTAGTACAATGAACCGCAAAAACATCGCTTATGAAGCAGAATGGAGAGGTCATTGAGTTCATGTTGTGTTTATGTATTTATTATTAATGTGAGCTATGCTTTCATTCGCTGATCTAGAGCATAGAATAGGAAAATACGAACGCGAAATACTTCACACTCCTTACCTATTCCACTAAAGTGCGCTGTCAAGTGTGAATCACATTGCTCTACGCACATTATCGCCATCGTAAATGTTTATCTACCAAACAATTTCGCAGATAAAATTCATCAAAAGCCAATTACTTTGCGCACGAATGAGTGTGTCTGTGTTTGTTTCTTTGGCGAATGGTATCAAAATGATAAGATGAAACTGTACTAAAGTTAGATAAGTGCCATTCATCGAAATGTATCAGACCGTTAAAAACATCGTCAATTGTGTGTTTCGATGTGACTCCATTGCTCGTATGCTGCCAAGTTACACGTGAAGCAAGCTTAGTACAACGTATCCCACCTTGATGTTCTAGTGCGCTCTCTTCGTAAATCGTCTGCACCATGGCGTCCACCTCCAGCTGGAGCAAGTTTGTGCTACTCCTGTGGAAGAACTGGATCATACAGAAGCGCCACTACATACAGACACTGTTCGAGATCCTTATACCGGTGTTTTGCTGTGCGATGTTAATAGTCGTCCGTGGTCTGGTCGATCCGGATCAGGTGTTGAAACCAACGATCTTTGAGCGTTTACCAATAGGATCGTTAAATGATCTTGCTGGTGGTAAGTATCTTTGTTTTGGTCGTTGCTGTATGATTTTGATACTTATTTGATCTTTTTTTCGGTGTAGCTTTTCCTCCAGTAACTTTTAGTTTGGGCTACTCGCCTCAAAATCCGGTACTGGAAAAGCTTCTACAGGATGCACTGGATGACGAGGTCAGAAGGCCGACTGTGACATTGATTCCATTGGAAAATGCGCGCGAACTGGAAAGCCGACTGATGCTGAGCAACTACATCGGGGGGATCGAATTCCCTGACAGCTACGCTGTAAGTTCCGATTGCTTTATATTGCACTTCCAGTAGCCTGATATATTCTTGGACTTTTGCACCATCCTTAGAATACCACCGAGCTGCCTCGAAAGCTACGGTACGCCATTCGTCTTCCGGGTGAGTTACGTTTCACCGGGTGGACGTTCGGTAATTGGCGCACCAACTTCATGGTCGTACCGTTCGTGCAAGGGTTACGAAATGCGAACCAATCGGATGGTGGCAGTCCGAACTATTTGCGTGAAGGATTCCTCGCGCTGCAGGCCGCCATCTCACGAACCTTCATACGGCGGCAGAATGCTCAGTACGCACTGCCGGATGTGTCACTACAGGTGAGTGAGTCATTCGCCCGCGAGGGGAACGGCAATAGCACGGGTTGTAAAACGTTGTAACTTACCTCACCCGCACAGCGATTCCCTTACCCGCCGTACTACGAAGATTTAGTGCTGGTAGCGATGGAACGATTGCTGCCCATGATTATATTGATATCGTTCTTCTACACCTGCATCAACACGGTCAAGTTTATCACGATCGAGAAGGAAAAGCAGCTGAAGGAGGCGATGAAAATTATGGGCCTGCCGAACTGGTTGCACTGGACGGCCTGGTTCGTACGGTGTCTCATCCTGCTGCTGATCACAATCTCGCTGCTTGTGTTCCTTATCAGTGTAAGGATGAGTAATTGCTTTCTTTTGGCAGTTTGGAATCGAAAACTTATCTCACTTTCGATTGCAGGCCAATCTAACATCAAACACCGACTTATCGGTCATCGAGTACGCCGACTGGACAGTGCTGTGGTTTTTCTTCCTGACGTACATTCTGGTAACGATTTGCTTCTGTTTCATGATGAGTGTCTTCTTCAACAAAGGTAAAGCAGGTTTAACGCGTGCAAGGATGCAGTTGAGCACTTTCAATGCTGATGATAAATTATCTTTTGTTAGCGAACACTGCCGCTGGAATTGCAGGACTAATGTGGTTCCTGTTTGCCATTCCGTTTAACATTGCCGTGCAGAACTACGACGAAATGGCGATGGGTACGAAGATAGCCTCCAGTCTACTCTCCAACACGGCCATGTCGTTCGGCATCATGAACATCATACGCCTCGAGGCGAACCAGGTCGGGTTGCAGTGGAATAACCTATTCTCGTCCCCCTCGATGGGCGACGACTTTAGTGTGGGGTTGGTGATTGTAATGTACCTGGTGGATGCACTCCTCTATCTTGCCATCGCGCTCTACTTCGAGCAGGTAATGCCGGGCGAGTTCGGTGTAGCCAAACCGTGGAATTTCCTTTTCACGCGTGATTTCTGGAAGCGTAATCGCATCGAGGATGGGCCCGGTATGCGACAAAAGATGGAAAGCTCGGCGTACTTCGAGCAAGAGCCAAACATCGACCGTGCCGGCGTGCGGATCGTGAATTTGCGCAAGGTGTACGGGAAGAAGGTGGCCGTGGAAGGGCTCAATCTGAACATGTTCGATGGGCAGATAACGGTGCTGCTCGGACACAATGGTGCCGGCAAAACGACGACAATGTCGATGCTGACGGGAATGTTTTCGCCCACCTCCGGTACGGCACTGGTGAACGGGTACGACATACGGAAGGACATCGAGGGTGTACGGTTTTCGCTGGGGCTCTGTCCCCAGCACAATGTGCTGTTCAACGAGCTGACCGTGGCGGAACATTTGAAGTTCTTCGCACAGCTGAAGGGTGTACCGGGGGACAAGACGGCGAGTGAAATTGAGAAGTACGTCACCCTGCTCGAACTGACCGACAAGCGGAACGCACAGTCACACACACTGTCCGGCGGTATGAAACGGAAGCTGGGCGTTGGGATTGCACTGTGCGGTGGGTCACGGGTTGTACTGCTCGATGAACCCACGTCTGGGATGGATCCGTCGGCACGGCGTGCACTGTGGGACCTGATACAGAAGGAAAAGGTAGACCGTACGGTTATCCTTTCGACGCATTTTATGGACGAAGCGGATGTGCTGGGCGATCGGATAGCGATTATGGCGGAGGGAAAGTTACGTGCGATTGGGTCTCCGTTTTTCCTGAAGAAAAGTTTAGGTGCCGGTTATCGGTTGATTTGTGTGAAGGAAGCGCACTGTGATAAGCAGCGGGTGTTGAACATATTGCGGAAGTACATCCCGGAGGTGCGTATCGAAACGGACATCGGGACGGAGCTGTCGTTTGTGTTGCGTGAGGATTATCTGAAGGTGTTCAAGCCGATGCTGGAGGAGCTGGAGGATAAGATGGCTAGCTGTGGCATATCTAGCTATGGCATATCGCTCACCACGATGGAGGAGGTGTTTTTACGGTGAGGATTAGAGCAAGAGGGCGGGCGTGTCCGTGTGAGATTGGAAGAGTTGAAGTAATTAATCGCTATGATTTAACTGTCTTTTCTAGTGCTGGAAGCGATTCGCACAACACGGACCACTCGACGACAAATGGTGGAGATGGATCAATAGACATGAGCGAAAATAGTGATATTTGTAAGGGTGAAGCTTTGATACGTTACCTTCCTCCAATAGGTAATTAATCCTTATCTCTTTTCCAGACTCACTGGAAGGACTTTCCCTACTGGATGGTTCCAAACGGCTGTTTCAGCAAATTTATGCTCAGTTTTACAAAAAATTCCTCACAACAATACGAAGCTGGATAACACTGTCGCTGCAGATGCTGATTCCCATACTGTTCGTACTCCTGTCCTATTTGATCTATCTGAACTCTAACGCCGGTCGAGATCTTCCCGAGCTGAAGATCAATTTCGATGGATACACTGGTTCCCTGACGGTGCTGGAAACGGCTGAAGGTCAAGAGTCGGTCACTGCAGCCTTCCGGGACCGGTTTCAACGCGAACCTCAGGTTCATCAGTTGGTTGTGACTGAGGAAGACATGAGTACTTTCATTCTAAACAAGGTAAACCGATCTTTTCACCGATCAGTTGAGCAAATACATCATTTGAAACTTGTATCTTACAGTCATCGCAAGATATCGCGACGTTCAATACCCGATACTGGGTTGGAGCATCCCTAAGCAGTTCCGTGTGTACTGCTTGGTTTAACAACAAAGCGTACCACAGTGCTCCTCTGGCAGTCAATCTTATCTACAACGCAATGCTACAATCATTCTGTCCAGAGTGTGAACTGCAAGTCAGCAACAAACCCTTGCCATTCCGGTTGGACACACAACTGCAGCGCCTGGAAACGGGAGCCAATGCTGGCTTCCAGCTAGCTTTCAACACCGGCTTCGCGATGGCGTTCGTGTCCGCCCTGTTTATTCTGTTCTACATCAAGGAACGCACGACACGGGCCAAACTGTTGCAGTTTGTGAGTGGTGTAAATGTGACACTCTTCTGGACCATCTCGTACCTGTGGGACTACTTTGTGTTTGTGCTGTCGGCGTTGTGCTACATCGTTACACTGGCCATCATACAGCAGGACGGTTGGAGTACGTTCGATCAGCTCGGAAGAGTGTTTTTGGTGCTGCTGTTTTACGCCTTCTCGAGCCTACCCGTCACATATCTGTTCGCGTATATGTTCCACGTGCCTGCTACCGGGTTCGTGAAGATGATGCTGCTGAACGTGCTGTCCGGGACAATCTTCTTCACAGCCGTCTCGCTGTTGCGGTTCGATGGAATAGACCTGCAGGATGTGGCAGACGTGCTGGAATGGATCTTCCTGTTCTTCCCAAGCTTCTCACTGACGCAGAGCATGAACGCCCTGAACATGGTGGGCGGTCGGGAGGCACTGTGCCAGCGAGCCTGTGAGCAGATTACGTTCTGCACAGAGGAGCTCAAGTGTATGCTGGTTCCGCAGTGTTGTGGCATGAGTGCATTTACCTTCGATACGCAGACGGGCATCAATCGAAATCTGCTGTTTTTCGCCGGCATCGGAGTGGTGTCGTTCGTGATCATCCTGCTTGTGGATTATCGGGTGGTGAAGAAGATTTTCTCCCGCAAACCGAAAAGTGTCGATATGTCCGGCGATCAGGGCGAAATTGATTCGGACGTGTTGGACGAGAAGCGTCGGATTGCTGCCTGTAGCGATGGAGAGCTGTCGTCTTACAATCTGGTGTTGAAGGAGCTGTCGAAGAGTTACGGCAGCTTTGTGGCAGTGAACAAGCTATCGGTCGGTGTACGCCACTCGGAATGCTTCGGACTGCTTGGCATCAATGGGGCTGGAAAAACGTCCACCTTCAAGATGATGACCGGTGATGAGAACATCACGGACGGTAATGCTTGGGTGAATGGTATCAATTTGCGCACGGATATGAATCGAGTGCACAAGCACATCGGCTACTGTCCACAGTTTGATGCACTGCTCGAGGACCTGACTGGCCGGGAAACGCTGCACATCTTCGCTCTGATGCGTGGCGTTCGGCGACGAGAGATTAATGGTGTGTCCCTTACGCTGGCGGAAGAGTTGAACTTTACGAAGCATCTTGACAAGCGCACGAAAGCGTACAGTGGAGGTAATAAGCGAAAGCTTAGCACAGCATTGGCGCTGCTCGGCAACCCGTCGGTAGTGTATCTGGACGAACCGACCACGGGCATGGATCCGGGAGCGAAGCGCCAGTTCTGGAACGTGATTTGCAAGATTCGCAATTCGGGCAAGTCGATCGTGCTGACATCGCACAGCATGGAAGAGTGTGAGGCCCTGTGCACCCGGCTTGCCATCATGGTGAATGGAGAGTTCAAGTGTCTCGGATCGACGCAACATCTGAAGAACAAATTCTCCGAAGGTTTCTTGCTTACGGTCAAAACCAAACGTTCCGAACCGAATGCTGCCGAGAGGGTCAAATCGTTCGTCACTAGTCAATTTGTGGGTGCCGTGTTGAAGTAAGTTGATTAGCACAGGTGTTGATGGGGAATCGATTTTATTGTAATTTTGTTTTTGCTGTGTCTTTCCAGGGAAGAGTATCTGGACTCGCTGACGTTCCACATAGCACGCACCGACCAACGATGGTCGACCATGTTTGGTTTGATGGAAACATCAAAGGATCGGCTCGGCATCGAGGATTACGCTCTCGGACAAACAACGCTCGAGCAGGTGTTCCTGTTTTTCACCAAATATCAAAGAATCGTAGACTAATTGGGACCATTCTCAGGGGGATGTGTTGCGTCACTGCACGTAACTTATGGCAGGTTCGGCAATGGAGTTGACATGCAATTTACGAGCAACCAAATTGTGATCAAACAATGTATTAATTGTATTCATAGAGGTGTGGTGTTGGTTCTAAGTACTGTGTGCAAAGCAAAGTATTGATTTATGTTACTAGTGGATGTTTTTAGGACGAAATATAAACAGACGTTTACCGTCGTTAAACAATTGAAATGCTTTATTTTGCGGAAAACCAATCAGGTGTGAACGAGTGTGCGGAAAAAGCATTAGAATATTTGCTCACAATATTTAAAACTAATTGATTTTGCGAATCGAGCGACACCGAACCATTTGTAACATAATATGGTAACGACGCCAGTTGCACAAGTCATGCTTCACAACGTATCCTTTCCGACCGGAAGAAAAACCGTCCCACACGCCTCATCCTTGTAGCTGCGTTCGACAAGATGACAGGACATGAATTTCTACCATGTGTCGGATTGCTTTCATCAATCATCTGTGACCGGGGAAAACTCACTTACCGCGCTGCCCCGATGTCGCTCACACTGTGGCTAACGCGACATAATGCTGAGCGTGTACCAGCAAACATCAGCATTACCGGAGAATGTGATTAATTTCGAAACAAAAGCATGCTGCATGAACGGCAAATGAAATTAATCAATTTTGACAACACTCCGCGCGGAAGCAACGAGTGCCCACCGCGCCCTCCTGTGCCAAGCACCAGAATTACTTCATGCCCCAGACGGATGTAAAGGCGGTGATTCGGTAGAATCAGAATTCGAAGGTAAAATTAAAACAAAATCCATCGTGTACAAAATGGTGCAGGAAAAGGGAAATGGAAATAAATAAATTTTCCTTCCGAAACTTCGGCGGATCCGGTTCCCGAACGTTCGCGGGTTGTCCTTTCTTGCTTGGTCACACAGATCTACAGGTGGCTTTCATGCGAATCAGCCATCCTTTCCGCTCTCCGATGAAAACTGGTTGGAAAATTTATAGCACCAAAACTGTAGCGAAAAAAAATGTATACACAGGAAACGTACTGTGACGATAATGGTGAGAGCGCAACACTGCGAATCAATATTGAATTTCTGTCAATGTCAATGGCAGTCGGGCGCCGTTATGGCCCGGGTGGTAATGATTACGTGAGTACTTGAGGTATGGTTGGATGCTGGTACGAGTAATCGATTTTAAAACAATCAAATAATCGTTCATATTCCATCATCCGCAGTGGACAGGGTTAGCGGTTGGTTGACGCAAGTAAGACGTCACCGAGCAAGTTACGACGCTGGGGATGCTGTAAATTGTTGTTTGATAAGACTTTAGAAAGAAGGTTTAGGGTTGTTTTTTCGTATGTTACAAGTTGAAGGAAAATAAATATGTTCAAATAAGTTTCATTTAATATGTTTCATAAATTGAGGAATTATATGCGGCGAATGTCAGCTTCAGCGTTCAGCTCTGGACCCCTTTCGAGGTGGGAACTCTACACGTTCCCTCAGTTCGCTTATAAGAAGATCCGCCTCAGTTCTTGGTGGATCGGGTATGAACCGATTGAACTATAGATAATAGAAGGCTCTTAAAATTATTGAAAGTTTACCAAAGCATCATCCAAGGTGAAGAAATTGTATAATTTAGAGGTAAATGCAGGTTGGACTCTTTGCTCTTTGAACTTTTGACGACGTCTAAAACTAAATCACTTACAGATCAAGAATAAGTCCTTGTGGTCGAGGACACGATACCAAACGATTTACGTCGATCGATCCTAAGGGTAAGACGATGACATCAAATGCTTGGCGTTACTCAGGTAATGCAGTTCATAAAGACCTTTCAGACAGTTAAAATGAACCGATTAAATTACTTGATGAGTTGTAATTAAGATAGACTGTTGACGCTTCGACCATAAACCCCAGAAGATACAATATAAAGACAGATTTTTTATGCGTGCCTTGCAAAAACAATTCATTTGAAGATTAACGAAGAAGTTGGGATGACGTTGTCACGTCACAAAAATGGTTCCATGTGAACTGCAAAGCTTATTCAAGCCAACTATTCTTAATTGTCCCCGTTTGCAATAGTACGTAGGTGTCATTACGCTGATCAACAATGAGACTCTTAACGCTGACCCTGAACGGCTACAGGACAATAAACTCATTGTCAGGCCTATTCATTGAAGGCGTTTTAAAGTTATACAACTTAGCAAGTAATAGGATTACACCAAATATTTATATAATATTTGTACAAATTTTAGAAATCATAATCGCACAACGATTTCCCCTTTTATTGTCCATCTGACGTAAACATTTCCCCCACTTTTTGACAGCTAGAAGCCTATCGCTACCCTACAAAGTTGACGTGGCTGCGCCGGGTCAAAACCACGCCAACGATTCGCCAGCGGCCAACGCCAAAGAGAAATGACCGAAAGCGGTTTGACACACAATGGAGACAGAGCAATGTTGCGAAGGTGTTGCTGTGCTGTATTTGTCGCCACGCCAGTTCCACTTGCCCGATTTGGTCCGAGGCCGACAGAGTCACTCCTCGTCTTGGTTGTGCTTTGGCTAGCTGGTCGTGTGATTCGAGCACCATTGTATCGGATCGAGCGGATTGGCACGTTTGAGTGGGCATATGTTCAGGTGCTTCAACCGCCAAGCAACGGTGCACCAAAAACCACCCAGCACAGATCAAAGATCGTCCGAGGTTGAGCGATTTCCGGGTGTGGGGGTTTAAGCAACCGAAGGGTGATAAGTGTTAGCGGGTGGTGGGAGCTGGATTGCGTAGGTGTCAGCAGCAGCGGACTTTGGGTCGCTGGTAATGCGTTTTTTGGCATACTTTTGTTTAACTGTTGGATGTTAAGTCAGAAACACTTAAGGAACGTGATCAAAAGCATGAAAGGCGGAAGATGATTCTTTTTCTTCACTTTTTCTAGTCACAACGAAAGAAGGAAGTGTGTTTGACCAGCTAGTCCTGAATTTTGGATGCCTGTGGGTGTATGAAAATAGTTCGAATTGATGTTTATCTAGTGAAATGAGAATTCGTCAACGGTAAAGTAAGCCGCAAATGGTAAGCTGGAAGCTGGTTGTAAAAGTTCCGTAAAATTTTAGAACGAATTTGGAGCTATTTTTAGTGGAGTTGCAGGAATTGGGTCAATTTTTTATCTTGCAGCTGTTGCTTGCTGCGAAATAGCTTTCAAGACCTGAGACATGAGATCTGCGATGTTTTCAGTATTTAATGTGTAAAGCACAGTATTTTTATATTAAATAAACAAAAAACTTTAGACATAATTTCTATTGATTCATAACAAATTAAAGTATAACCTTGTTTAAAAAGTTGTTTTTAGGGCTCATTATCGTTATATTTCTCTTGAAAGGAGCTTAACAGACACTGCTGAAAAATGTTAAACTTAGCTACTCAGTGGCTTAATGAGCGAAGGTCATCCACTAAACGCTGGCAGCTTAAATTTCCAGTGGCACACCCTAAAAATACCTAGCAACCTCTCCGTATGACCCTCATGATGGCACACTATCGATCTTGAAATCAAACCCACGAAAACTTCACCCAGAGAGCAGTTTAAAGCCTTCGGCTAGAGGCTAGAGAAAAAATACACCACCATCAAACCATTTACCAAAGCATTTTTGGCCACCAGGTCAGCTCATCTCTTCCTCCAACCCCTCCGTCCACAAAACCGTGACAAGGAAGGCCTTTACGATAGAAATTTACAATGGTTCGGAGCTCTGTTACGAGCGAAAACGGTGCACTTTATCGTATTGTGCAGCTGATGGTGAGCGAAAGCCTTCCGCTGGCGGGTTGGTAGGTTGCATTGCGAAATCGAAGTCCGATCGATTTCCATCGATTCCAAGGACGAGAACGTAATGGATGGTAGGCACGAGTTTTGACGGTTGGCCAAATGTTGATGGTTTTCTGGCTAAGCGATCAAGCACACTTTTCGCATTTAGCGAGCGAGTAGCCAATTTGACCGATAATCGCATGCAGAACGGGCAGGTTCGATGGAAAAAGCCCTTGGAAAGCCAGTGTTTTAAGTTGTGTGCGGTTAGAACTTTTCATTTGAAGAAACTCGCCTAAATCGGTCGATGTAGCTGATCAGCTGCCAATGAATGATGATGAGAAACCTGATCGTCGAAACGTTTAGCAGCTTTTAACTAACTCTACTGCATCATGCCAACCGGAAAGTTGATTGGTCTTTTGCGGGTGGCGGTCTGGCGTGGAAAACTTTTACATCAAAGCCTGATGTGTCTGCTGATCGGTACTAAAATCGCCCTTTAAATATGGGCCTATTTTCGCAGTGCAAGGTGCAGGGTGAAAAGAGTGATTGGCTGTCAAAACCCCTAATTAGCTTCGGTGATGCAAATACTCGAAACTGTGGCTCCATACCTCCATACTCGGAGAGCAGTTAAACGCCGGCACAAAAACCGCAATTAAATTACTGCCGTCAGACGAGAACGATAGTGTTTGGGGCTTTCTTCTTCGGATCGGATCGAATTATCGTTTGCCGGTCGTTCGATAAGTATCCACTGAATTAAGCGGTTGATTGGTACGGAGGTGGATTATTTTCAGTGGGTGCACTTGCACCGGTAAGCTTTTGCAGCGTGTGGGAGATAATTTACATGCAATTGAACTCAATAAAACCCGATGCTTTTAATGGAACTTTGAAACCGTATAATAGAGCATGGAAGGGGATTGGAAGTTTTTGTATGTAAAGGACTTTGTTTACAACTTCGTTTCAATCAACATTTTACATGAATGAATGAAAATACAACATGAATGTTTGAAAAGAGCTTCCTCTTTTCTGGTTCTCTGAGATCAGTCTTCTCTCTGGAAAACTCTGGTTCTATGAGATCAGTGACAGGTACATGATAACCGAAAACCCAATTAGAAAATTAGTTTAAAATGTTTTGTAAGTAGAAATTGCATGTTTTGCAAATAATTCTCCATTTGCATTAATAATTTTGCGGAGAGACTTGGTTGGTGTTTTAAAGTTGCAGTATTATGTAATCTAAGAAAGATGGACATACAACTTTACATCATCAAACAGACTATTTAGTCTTCTTCTTGGCTTAACGAACTTTTTTACCACGTAGTTGGATAGTCAGTCCTCAATACGGGGCGACGGTCTGGATGGGATTTGAACTCCCCTCCTGCCGTTTGACATCCATACCACAAGGTCGCCCCAGTAAACCAACCGAGCCGATTATTTAGTGAATAACCGGTCTTCACACGGCAGGGCAGGGGCTCAAGTCCCATCTGGACCGTTCGCACGTCTTGAAGACTTACTATGCAATTTTAACGATGAGACTGGTAAGCCATTAGACAGCCGGGATAACCTAGTAGGAACGTCATAAGGACAAAAAAAGAGAGAAAAAGATTTTTTTTTGCAATCGTAAAACACCACAGGGGCATATTTGAAGGCACGAAATACGAAAGGCACGAGATTTCTACAAGGTACGAGAATCTTATTTAGTTTGATGCTCAACAAGCCAGGTTGGTTAAGTATTGATCTTTACATTAACCAAAAAAGGACGATGGTTCTACAAATCCTAACCGCTAGAACGTTTGTTTAACATTTGATTTAACATTCAAAAATGCTATGAAAAACCCCAACCGAGCACACCCGTGGCACACCCTTTCCCAGTTCGCGGAAGGAATGAAGTGAAACGTATTTTATTTGTGAATTAGTTCCAAGCAGTACGGCCAGGCCTTCAATTTGTGAGAAATTTAGTCAGGTCTTCATTGCATAAAGGAGCGTCAGTGAATTGTTGTCACATTGGTTTTCTTCCCAGCCTAAGAATGAGAAAGGTCCTTTGGGCTATTCAAAGACTTTACATTCAAGGTGTGAAGAGCCCCGTTATCAATGTTTACATTGATAGTGTCCTCAAATTTTTCACTCTATACTTCAAGTATGCAAAACAGTTGTATGTCATGAGTGTTTAGAGTAGGACCCAGACAAGATTGTGTTTTGGGAACACTAGCTACTAAATCAATTACAATTTCGATCAGATTTTAACGTTTTCATTTCACTCTAAAAGGGTAAATATGTTTTCGTAGAACTAGCAGCGACTTACGACCGACGCTGTCCAGTTCATCTTGAGCGTTGTCTAGAAATGCCTCGCACTTGTTTAGTTCTGCTCAGAAACCCTGTAAAGTGGCGATAAGTGGCGTTTTCTACGAACAAACCATTATTACTATCAGTTATTTAATATGCTCTTCTAAAAATATTATCCAATTTATAACCATAAGCAGCCAGCCATCGTTAGTGTCATAATTATTTCAGTTTAAAGACGTTACCCAGACCCCGTACACCAGACACATGTGCCGTCCATGTTTCGGGCAGCTCATCATCCATGCTTGACCTTCCAGGAACAATGCAAGGTTCAGCAAAACTCGCATGTTGTGAAGTAATCTTTGTTTTGCTTTTGCATTATTTTACAAAAAATACTACCATCGGTTGGTCTTGCGTTACAGGCGCTCCTTTTACATGGCACAAAATCGGGCTACAGGAATGGGCGTGGGTTTTGTAAAGGTTATACGAACAGAAGAGTCGAAAAATTGTGTAACGTTCTGGTGGAAAAGATAAGAAAAAGGAACAGAATATATATTTCGATTCCTTTTTCCTATCGTTATTGTTTTGCTTTCTGTGCGGTTAGGAAAGTTTATTTTCTGCCCGGGGAAAAAATGGAACCTTCCAACCGCCTCACTACATATTCCAAAACAATTCCGGTGGAGTAATTTATTAAATTTATTTACTCTCCAGTTTTTCGATGGAATCTGTAGCCGCACTTTGTGTGCATGATTGATAAACCATTCGATTGGAAGTCCAAATACACACACACGCACGCCTTCACTCAAATAATATCAGGCTAAAGCATTAAAAATTAACCTAACAAAACCGTACAACACAATCGAGCCGGATTGTTTTGTGTGTACAAATGGTGTGGCGCGATGGTTGGTCTGTGGTTGAAAGCAATTTACTTTCAATTTATTTCACCACACTGTGTATGCAAAATGTGTGTGTGCTGCGTGTACAATCTGGCGTGGGGGATTGTTCTTTTGATTTTTAATATTTTTATTGTTGCAATATGCGTAGCAGAAGAAAATGGTTCCTATCAGTGAATACCTCATGGTTGGTTTTGCCGGGCGAAACATGGATTTGATCGTGGAAAAGTGAAGCAACAAAAAGTTATTTGCGATAGGAAAAAAAGGGCCAAAAACAGTTGAGAGAGAAGAAGAACTGCTGTCAATGGTACACAAGGCAAAAGGCAATCGGTTAAAGGCAAGGTTGTTGTCCCATGGAAAATCTTTCCGTAAGCCCATGTTGGCAAAATCTTCTCCGGTGGCTTTGGGTTACCGTGTGGCTCTGTGGAGTAGTTTTGCGCTTGGCTTTTTGGTTTGTGCGGTTTCTAGAATTTTGTCATCGATCCGTGGTCGAGTTTCGACCGTCGAGCCGATATATTTGGTTGTTGCTCACACAGCAACCAACACATGGACGGGGTGTGTGAGTGTGCGTGCGTTTGTGTGGGCTCGATTGCGTATTATTTATGGAAATTTATGGCGAGATGGTCATGGTAACCTTGATCACCTGGAATGCCACCTCCATCTCGGTCGAGCGTTCGCGCGATGGTGATGGCGGCAGCGACGAGAAGGAAAAACGTTGAAACGTTTCGTTGGCAGTGAAAACACCCGCGCAATTGCCAAGCCGTCTGGCAACAAGTTCACACCACACGGCCCATGCGTAAATCTCGCGAACAACCCAACAATCGTGGTGAAGGCAACGAGAAAGCTACGAAATTGTTTGACAGATGGTGGCGGTATGGCTCGTTGCATGGTTTTGGAAAATGTTTCACGTTTGGTTGGATGGTTCTAGGAGAGCAGCAAGAAATTATCCATTTCAGGAAGGAACACTTTCTACTAACACAAACTGTGTTGATGAGCTTTGTGTTAATGGAAAAAAAAACAGGAAAACGAGCAGAAAAGTGAAGAATGAACGAATCATACGCATGGGAAAATGTGTTAACTGCAGCATAAATCAAGCGGACCACTTCGTCATATTTTTGTTACCGCCCTAAATCGTTTGTCCCAGATTCCGTAGCCAGATTATCTCATCTCGCAACTCGATTGAGCCGTCAACGAGGGCTAAAAACTTTTTTTTTCTGTATCATGCTGCTTCGTTGCTTGATCATGCAATTAAAAGCTCCACATACGAATGATGGAAAGAAGGAAAAAGGGTAGAGAGAAATATCGAGGCTACAAAATTGAGCGACTGCACGAGTCGATCGATCACCAGACATACGATTGAGAAATTTGTTTTCTTTTTTTTGTAAATAGCGATGAATCCTTCATTAGTGATATATGGGAGGTAATGATTGCTTTGAAAATGATCTGCAATTTGTGCATAGTCGATTTTATGCTATGGGACAAGGCTTAGTGGCATAGTTTTCTTGTTTCTAGATGATAAAATTAATGCTTTTTTGAGGCAGAAATCGGGCTGATGGAATTTCAGTTCTGAACTGGGGAGATGAGCCTTCAAAAGACAATTTATTGCTGTTTGTCTCGTTGATAACATAATACAAGAAGTGTTTTAAGCCCCTGCTGATTTGGTAGATGCAATCGTTTGAATTCTTACTGCAATGTGTGCTTTCTTGTTGGATTGATTAAAAATATTTCTGTATTAAAAATTAGACGATTGAGCTACAACGATTGGATTGCTTCAAATGCTATTGCATGAGGTAAGAGAAGTCTCTATGAAGTAAGATTAAATAGTGTTGTGAAAATAAGCCTCAATTGATGCTTTTTCTGAGAGAAGGAAAACTGAAATAAACGTGATCAAAAATAACAAAACAGATCCAATTAGAAGAAAACTCCATTTTAAAATTTAATAAATTTATTTGTTGAAGTAAATGTTTCGTGTTCTATCGAAAATTTCATCAGTTTCAAAGGAATGATTATAAAAGGGATATTGGCATTTAGAATAATGCCTCGGACAAAATAAAAATCTAGAACATAAATGAGAATTTATTTTGAATCGATTATTGGAAAAGGCTCTTTGAGGGCTTGGTATCATGCATTAGTGTATTTTAGGTTTATTAATGTGTATGGCAATACACAACTAAGTTTATATTATATTTTTGAAAGAAAAGTCATTTATGGTGAGGTGAAACATAGGTTTGTTTTCAAATATTGCTATCAAATATGAATTTACAAACACGAAAATTTGTTCACTAGAGACGCTATTATCGAAAATACTTCATAATTCAGCAAGTTAAATCTTAAGTAAAGCAACGCAGATTACGGGTAAACTTGATTGATGAAAAGGTTTTATTGGTTGGAAAGGTTTATGGATCGGAGGAGGAGATTAAGAAGAATGGAACTCTGAGAGTTCCAAATTTCTTGACATAATCATGTCAAGAAATTTGGAACTCTCAGAGTCATTCTTCTTAATCTCCTCCTCCGATCCATAAACCTTTCCAACCAATAAAACCTTTTCATCAAACATATTAAATATTTTATTAAAGTATATTTAAGATCTATAAATGATTCGGGGCGGCCTGGAGCTGTAGGTGACAACGGCGCCGGTCTTCATACGGCGGAACCGGGGTTCAAAATCCCTTCCGGATCGTCCTCCGTAGTGAGGACTGACTAACCAACTACGTGGTATCGGCAAGTCTAATAAGCCATTTCGATGGCCGGCATGACCTTAGAGATCGTTAAGCCAAGAAGAAAGAGAAATGATGTACAAAATACTCGCTTCGAGTAACTTAGAAGTTACTTGCTTATCAGGCGCTACAACCGCTTTTTTGGTCTTAGCCTGCCGCAGCCGTAACTGCTTACGGAACCGCCAATCCGTTTTGAGCATCTTACTCTTCGTCTGTTTTGGACAGGGTCCATGTCTCAGAGGCGTATGTGAGTACTGGGACTTTAAAGGTACGATACAGTCTCAGGTTCAACCGTCGCGACAGGTTTTTTGAGGTGAAATGTTTTCTCAGGCTGTAGAATGACCGGCTGGCCACCAGCCTGATCCTAGGTAGGTCTCTGTTTCCTGTGAGAGCCGCAGACCAATGATGTCTATATCATAAGCGTATGCCAGGATCTGGGTTGACTTAAGATGGTTCCCGAAGTCTCCACCTCCGAGTCAGGGATGGCCCTCTCTAGTGCCAAGTTGAATAGGAGACAGGCGAGCCCATCTCCTTGACGCAGACCTTTGGTGGTAGCAAAGGACCCTGAGAGTTTTCCATCATTCTAACAAGCCTGATGAGTTTGACCGTGATTCCAAAATGGCCTCGTAGAGATTTACCCTGGCTATGCTTTCATATGTGGCCTTGAATTCTATGAAGAGATGGTACGTGCTTAACTGCTGTTCAGCCATCTTCTCCAAGATCTCGCTTCGATTCAGTAATAGTTAAATTTTGAATCATTATTTTGGATTGAAAAATAATCCACGGAGACTGAGTCGTGCTCCGTACCAAGCTGAAACATTTCATCTTATTTTTGGCTGCTAGGTCACGCTAGCCACTATATAGTTTACTGGACTTAATACAACCTAGTTGGATAGACAGTCTTTTCCACAATATCCATTTCCACAAAACAGGTCTTCCATATTTGACAAGAACTTGTGGTTTGTTTAAGTTGCTACTGACACTAAACACTACATATGTATCTTCTTATATGATCAGTATAATTCAAAGCTGATGTTTACCTATAACATTTCCACATACTTTACGCTCTGCTTCTTCTAAATTGATGTATTTATGCATTGTAACGACAAAGCAACACACATCATTTGACCTGCTAGGGGGCGCACAACAACGTGTTACTCAATCCATCTAAACGCACGGGAGCATGGGCAATTACATATGTGCCTCAACATTGCATAAAATTTGACAGCAATTATTCGTGGTACTGATTTGGAGAGAAACAGAAACGGTTGATTATCTTCCGAACGTCATATCAATTTCATAACTTCAACTAGGTATTAGGAGCATTAGATGGATCGAAAGGGAGATGAAAATGCGCACAATCAACAATCATGGCACACAATCATGGTGGAAAGCAGCGACACACCGTTTCTGTCTGCAACAACCCGCAATGCACTTTGCCAACCGCTACGAACGCTCGCAACCCATCTGTCAGTCAAATCTGGCGCAGGGCGCTATCGAACGGCACCCAAACATGGTTCCAATTTCTTGCCCTTTCAGCAGCACAGCACGCACAGTAGCACCCTACCGGCGGCCACATGGTCGGTGTCGGTTGCGCAATCGAATAGTTTCATTGAACTGGCTTTCTTTGCGTTCACCTACCAACCTTACGGCTGGCAGCCCTTGGTTTGTTTTAATATTACCGCCAAAAGCAGCCGCGCGACTGCTTTTGGCCGTACGGTGATCGAATTCAAGAGTCAAAGATGCGATTGCTGAGATAAGTTCAGGTTGAAACACGCACACACGCGGATCGACGTCAGTTTTGGAAAACCAGTATCGGATGGCAGAAGGTACTTTGTGCTCCCCAAAAATGGTTTGGCCAACCGACGGGACCAGTTTGGACCACTTTTTTCATCTTTTAACGCGAAACTTTGCTGGCATACAATCGATGTGGGATTTTTGTGTGTGTGTGTGTGTCAACAACAATGCAACCTCTTTGCGAAGATTCGAACGTCGGATTTGAGCTTAAGCCGTTGTGGGAGGACGTTTGATTGTTTGAATGTCGCGTTTTTTTGTTTTGGAAATTCGCTGGGTGAATAACCTTCCTAGGAAGGGGAGCGATATAAAGCAGCTGTGAGAGATAAAAGTATGCAGATTAAATGAGCGGTTCTTTTCGTCCGGAACCCGCGATGGATGAGCGTAAAAGAACATGTCAAATGACTGACATGTATGGTGCAGAACATTAGATGATAATTTATTCTGAAAGCTTAGGCAAACGCTTTAAAAGGGTTGCTTTCTTTTGCTTGTGAGTCATCCGGAGAGACAAAACAACTGCTACGAAGTTAATGGTATCCGTTTCTAAACACGTTCAACGCCACATCACTCAAATTTCGCTGATGTTGAGCAGAACTTAGAGAAGCTTAGATTTGAAGTTTCTTTTGCTACGAATGCCATTTTCGCGATGTTGAACGAGTTAGACAATAATGACTGAACAATGGAGGCTTGGTGGTCTTCCCGTAAGGAAAGGCCTTGATTGTAGTTGAGGTACGTCGTTCCTTGGAAAAATGGCTTGATTTATGGCGATGTTTAGACGGGCGAATTAAGTACTTATGACCTTTACCAGGAGCCGCTTGAATGTGTAGTAAAATAAAGCCTAATGCTTGTGCGGCTTTGATCCTTAGAAACGTTGGTGTCAGCAAAGCGCACACACTAGGGATACGAGTTGCCGAACATCCCTAGGCGTTAATTACGTTAATTTCGTTAGAGAATTCCTGTTAACTCGTCTGCTGAAGCGTTCGCCCACATGCCCCAACAGTTGGTTCGTGGTGGTTGACCGAGAGCCTCTTACTGGTAGACTGTCGTATGCAGACTGGTGGATGAGGATGAGAATGAGGGTCCTCTCAGCGATGACTGTGGTATGTACAGCATCATCATTATCATCATCATCATCTAATCATCCGATGAGTTTCACCCCACATATACGTTGTTTATGCGTCGTGGGTGTGTACATATCTGTGTGTGTGTGTGTGTGTGTTTGTATACGAGACAGAGTGTAATAAATTTTACCATCCAAAGCTAATTTAACTGCCACACACGAGCAAGTAAACACTGCTCCAGCCAGCGATGTGTTTGCGCGAGCTTGTGCACGCGTTACGCGAATTTTCTTTCTGTGAAGATCACTTGCGCCTCATCGATCTGCAGATAAAACAGCCCACAACTTAACGCGTACGACGTGATGAAGTACCTCACCCGAACCGTTGCTCTTGGTAATATGTCTGTCTAAGCAAACGAGGTGAAAATTATCAATTAATTTCTTCCTCGTGTTGTGGAGCGCACAAAATGGCATTGCATCGTTGGATGAAAAGTTTCGTAGTCGCAACGTGGTGTACCACATACACGTGCTTAGAATGTGCCCGTAAACTATGCATGTGCCAAAATGCTCGTGTGTAAGTGTAGCGGCGAAAAACATCATCAACAATTTAATCAAGTTAAAGTTTCTAATTTTCGTGACAATTTGTTGAGGTGATTGTTTTGCAGGGTGACAAGTGAGATGTTTTGTAAGGAAGGGCTGGTACACGTGTTTGAAAGCTTGCGAGAAGCATGGAACTAGATGTATTGGGAAAACTTTTTGTCAGTCTCATTGTAGCATATCTGCTAAACATCTCTTTAGAGTATACATTATTTCGCATATAACAAGCCTTACGTAGCATTATACGGTGAGCGGAAATTCACCAATTTAACAAATAACCTGCATTAGCCAAGAACGTAAGAAATGTACATTCAGCTATTTTGACCACGCGCACGCCTTAACATGAACATTCAAACACTTACCAGCGCACCCGGCTAGCGAGCGACGCAATGCAACATGATATCAGTTCAAAACAACCAGCGAGTCTAGACAGTGGTCAGCAACACAAAACAACAAAACACAAACAAGTAACTTCATGCATAGCAAGCATATAGATCCAACGACGAATGATATCCGACACATTTCTTGCAAGTGCAGCAATCAATCGCACCGTGACACATTTTATGCTTACGTTAATATTTTTGTACGAAATGCAATAGCAATAAGAACAACCACTAAGAAATAATATTGGTTACAAAAACGACCAAAAACTATTGTAAGATTGGGTATAAATAAAGCGGTCTTGGAAGCCTTCGACAATCACAGACAGACAGGCTGAGAGAAGGTACAACAAGCTAAACCTTGCGTTCAATTCTTTCTAGAGGTTTGAGTGTCCCCCTACCCAAGGTAAGGCCTCAAACCTCCAACAAGCCAGTAAGGGATATTCCTTCTGAACATCCAAAGTCGCCTGGCCGACTTGCTCCGCTGATGAGCATCGAAAGTCCCCCTACCAAAGGTAAGGCCTCGATGTTTCCAACTTTCCTGTAAGGAAGATTCTCATCCAGAATCTTCAGACTGCCTGGACAGTCACAAAAAAGGGAAAGATATTGGTCCGCACAGTTAGCAATCATGTTGTTCTGTTCTCGTCGCGATTATAAGTCCGAGTTTCTTCTCCACCACATGGCGACAGTGAATCTCTTCTTCCCACCACATGGCGACAGAGAACACAAATTCTTCTTCTTCCCACCACATGGCGACCGTGAGTTTAAGCTGTAATCTTCGGATGGTGAAAAATATATAAGTGTAAAAAAAAGGAAGTGAATTAACCAAAGTGCATAAGTGTACCATATTAGATGGCTTAAGTGACACTACAACGAAATGCACAAGCAGAGACATAATCGCACAATGAAGTAATGACGTACACAGACAAAAGTGCAAAGTAATGATATGTCGCGTGATGGCTATCAAAAAAAAAAAAAAAAAAAAAAAGTGAACTCAACAACAGTGATGTGCACAATATGTGTAGCAACAAAAGACAGGCTGAGAATAATCTATGATTATCGTATGGAACCTTTGGGAGATATAGGCCAGAACTCTGTAAGATAAAGGTAAAAAGTGAAAAGTTAATTCACATAAAAATCTAAAACAGTGAACGAAGAAAAAAAATCACATAAACGACATTAAAGAACGTGCATATTAAAGTTGTGACAAGAAGACGCAATCGTAGTGATGATTCAAAACAGTGGAAGGCGAGACCACGGTCACAAATGTGAACCGGCGGGATCTAAAGAGACAGGAGTCTCCAACGTAGAAGCCTAGGAGCCTGAACGAGGAAAGTCTGAACGAGTAGCTTAACGAACAAGATGATCTACTAGAATGCAAACGGACAGGAGTATCAACGTAGACGCAAGCGACTACAGGTCTCAACGTGAAGTGCCAACAGCAATCGATTACGCTGCAGACGAGTATTTCAACCTGATGAACGGCAGATAAGTACACATTTTCAGACAAACATAGCATTACTAAAGACAGAAAAATAATTATCAAAATAAGACAATCGGTTATTAAAGATTACAGTAGAATAACTTAACTCTGACAAAATGGCAAGCACGATAGAATTATTGACAGTCATTGCAAATTTTGTGCCAGTGTACGACGGCAACGGAGACAAACTAGAACACATAATCTCCGCAATAAACATGTGTAAAGCAATTACCACACCAGATAACCTACCTATTGCTATCCAAGCAATTTTGTCCAGACTAACAGGGAAAGCAAGAGACGCAATTGTAGGAACAACGAGCACGATCGACGAAATCGTTTCATCATTAGAATCGTCGTGTAGAAAAATAGAGGGATCAGACTTGATTATGACGATCCTAAATATAACAAAACAAAAAAGTGATTTTGAAAGCTTTGCTGAAGAAATAAGCAGACTTACATCGAAACTTGAACGAGCCTACATAAAAGACAGCATAGGAAATGAAGGAGCTAAAAAACTAGCGACCCAAGCTGGAATCAAAGCTCTAATAGCAGGAACAATAAACCAAGATACTAAAAACACCATTAAGTATGCCAATTGCACTTCTCTAGCAAAGGCAATCGAATTAGGAACAATCAACGAGGCAGAACTACTAGCTTCAACACCAAGGGTAGAAGTAAACTACTTCCAAAATAGGAGACGCATAGATAAAAGAGACAATAGATATCATAACAGGTGCGAAAACCGAACAGCTTTTAGGTACGACCATTGTCCACAAAACAGATACGACAATCGTCCACCAGACAGATACAGCAACAGCAAGAGGAACTGGAACAGAATCGATAGAGCAGGGAACTCACTAAGCATATTGAACATACAACCTTACATGTCTTATCAAAACCAGGCAAATGGAAGACAAAATTCGAATCTACCTAACGCAATAAGATTCGAAAAATTACACAGATATCCTAGAGAACAGTATAAGCAAATTAGGAAAAATGTTGAAAATAATAGTGATAACAGAGATCATGCTAAAAAATATGGGACAAATGAAAACATTGTAGAGAACGATATCAAGCATCATGAAAAATCATATGAACTTAGCTGTATAAAAATAAATCCAGATTTGAGAGAAAATATTAATAAGAGATCAGTTAAAAGTATGTTCCACATAAGACAACATAAACATGAAAATGAAAATCGTTGTACAAAAGAAAATGCTCAAGAAAAACGTATATTAGAACAGGAAAAGATCTTTTATAATGGAGCACAAACGGAAGATAAAGATTACAACTACGAAGAATACAAAAAATATGAACGCGAAAGCAAATATGAAACAATGAACTATAAGCAATATGAAAATGATGAAGAATCTTTGAATAATTTTACTCAGTATAATGAAAAAGCATTTGAATATGACTTTAAAACAGAACATTCTAAGCAAGAACAAATGTGTAATGAATATAAAACTGGAGAAGATATAAAGAGAATCAATGATTTAAATGATATGTTTGAAATGAATGATATATTTAATGACATGAACTGCGAAGCAATTAATGAATCTGAAGATGCAATTAACAAAAGTAAAAGCGCAAAGAAAACGCATAAGAACACTAAGAAGCATATGAATGAGTTATATGAAAAAGAAGTGAATGATACTGAAAATGAATTACAATGCCCATCAAGAGAGGCTGATAACGATGAATATAACAATACCACTATATGTGAAGTACAGCGCAAAGCATCGATAACTAACAATGTCAAAGAAAAGTTGAAAAAAATACTTCAAGAAAAATTGCGAGCATTAGCATTCATTAAGAAAGCAAAATTCGATTTGAAAAAAGATGAAGAACCCTCATTTCATTTTGAAGATAGCAAACAATCCAATATTAAACTCATGCTCAATACATGCAGCTATAAATATTCCAATATCAATTCTTTGGTTAACGAATCAGTGTACATAAAATACTATCCACCTTAGTCGAACGCTTGACGTAACATTAAATATAATTAAATTAAGAAAAAAAAAATACAACAAAAAAAAACATTATATACAATTATAGAACTGAAAGAGAATAATGTTACTCTTTCGCAAAAATATTTTCACTCAATCTAACATTATTCTTCTAAACAGGGGAGGTGTAGCATATCTGCTAAACATCTCTTTAGAGTATACATTATTTCGCATATAACAAGCCTTACGTAGCATTATACGGTGAGCGGAAATTCACCAATTTAACAAATAACCTGCATTAGCCAAGAACGTAAGAAATGTACATTCAGCTATTTTGACCACGCGCACGCCTTAACATGAACATTCAAACACTTACCAGCGCACCCGGCTAGCGAGCGACGCAATGCAACATGATATCAGTTCAAAACAACCAGCGAGTCTAGACAGTGGTCAGCAACACAAAACAACAAAACACAAACAAGTAACTTCATGCATAGCAAGCATATAGATCCAACGACGAATGATATCCGACACATTTCTTGCAAGTGCAGCAATCAATCGCACCGTGACACATTTTATGCTTACGTTAATATTTTTGTACGAAATGCAATAGCAATAAGAACAACCACTAAGAAATAATATTGGTTACAAAAACGACCAAAAACTATTGTAAGATTGGGTATAAATAAAGCGGTCTTGGAAGCCTTCGACAATCACAGACAGACAGGCTGAGAGAAGGTACAACAAGCTAAACCTTGCGTTCAATTCTTTCTAGAGGTTTGAGTGTCCCCCTACCCAAGGTAAGGCCTCAAACCTCCAACAAGCCAGTAAGGGATATTCCTTCTGAACATCCAAAGTCGCCTGGCCGACTTGCTCCGCTGATGAGCATCGAAAGTCCCCCTACCAAAGGTAAGGCCTCGATGTTTCCAACTTTCCTGTAAGGAAGATTCTCATCCAGAATCTTCAGACTGCCTGGACAGTCACAAAAAAGGGAAAGATATTGGTCCGCACAGTTAGCAATCATGTTGTTCTGTTCTCGTCGCGATTATAAGTCCGAGTTTCTTCTCCACCACATGGCGACAGTGAATCTCTTCTTCCCACCACATGGCGACAGAGAACACAAATATTCTTCTTCCCACCACATCATGATTGAAGCATTTATAGTTGCCGAAAGGGAAATACTGTCTCGTCCCTTGATGTATGAGCATGTAGCGAAAATGGTGGAACATCGAACAAAACTTATTAAGGTTTTCAGGGACCTCTTTCGAGTAGGATGTAAACAATTGTGAAGGAAATATCTGTGTTCTCAAAAAGCAAAACATGACTGTGAAGAAAATAATGCTCAAGTTGGAGTTATCTATCATACATGTCAGGGGCTATTGTTATGTACATCAAATTACTCAAACCTAATAGAAACATCACAAAAGAACAACTTTAAAGATACGTATAACGAAAGAAGAAAGATACGCTAAAGCCTCTGCCACAGGACGGTTATGCACCGAGCACTTCCTAGAGCAAGTTTTAGCAACTTATGTCGCAGAGTAAAAGTTTCCAATGCATATCAACCGAAAAAAAAAACGCAGGCTTCAACTTCTCTAAAACCTTCAAGTGGTAAAGTATTTTCAAAATTCTGAAGTGTGTACTAGCAAGGAAAAAAAAGGATAAAAATAAAAAAAAGCATCCTGTCATTTTATCGACACGGAAAAGCTCTTCATTCATCGAGCGATTCTTTTCAAAAAGTTTTGCCAAAGAACTCGTTCCCTTCATACATGCAAGTGCAGCGAGGAATGGACAGTAAAGGGGTTTGCTTTCCTATAAAGCGAAGCGAGCGAAAAGAACTCTAGTGCGATAGCATTTTCAACGGTGAAGTGGCTTTGGTTCCAGCTTGTTTACGGTGAATGGTACCGGCGTACGTACCTCTACCATGGCGTTCACCATAAAGCTCGATGATGCAAAGCTGAAGTGATGTGAAGGGTATTTTAACATTGCAGATTCTTTTCGGTTGAATATTTTTAGGACAGCGTGGAATCGCTATGAATGGAAATGGATGTGAGCTGAGGTGGATGGGAATTGATATTGGTAAACATTACTATTCGAACCTTGGGGGCTTTGGGTGCAAGTTTCAATCGTGAAGAAGGGCTTACGAAAAGGTGACAAGAGAGGATGAAAACGTTATTTATTACATTTTTCTATGAAAAAGGAGTAACTCATATGATTGATGTGAAATCGCAGGTATCGCTGGAACGGATTCGTCAAGCAGTCTTCGAGCATGAAGAAGTGTTTATACAATTTTTCACCCGGTCGCATGGATCAATCGGTTGTGTTGGTGCAGGATTGCATCCTTTTCAAGTTTAGACTGATGATGAATTCCATATAGTATCTCAAAAATGGTTTGTGAAGGATGGGTAGTAGTGCGTAAATCACAACACACAACAATTTAACATCAGCAGGATCTCAATAACACATTGTATTCTATTGTAAATATAACACTTTATCAGCTCTACTTGATATCAATCCCTTAAAATATTGATCAGCATTGCTGGTAGCGTTAAAATGTGGAATTGTGATACTTATGTCCTTGGTTTAATTGTTAATTGCATGTTTAATTTCGCTAATATTATATCATGTTGTTGCCTGTAATAACGAGCGAACCTAAAGCATCTCTCAACGGTTACTTAAAATTATCAATCGGCAAGTGACAATAATATAGATGATGCGATACGTGCAAAGGTTCCGTTTGGCAACCATATGCATATGTCACAGCTCGCAGGCAGAGTGGGCGACATTATTTACTTACTTACTTATCAGGCGCTACAACCGCTTTGCGGTCTTGGCCTGCCGCAGCAAAATCCGGCCCCAATCGCATCCTGGCCTTGATGGCAAATGATTCTACGCCATCCATCCACCTAAATCTGGGCCTACCACACCTCCTCTGTCCGTGCGAACGGCCTAAAAGGCAACCTTAACTTTTTCAAAAATCTAGATCGAGAGAAAGATTCTCAGAAGGAATGTGTGGAAGCACAAAGGATGAACTACTACAATGACGATCTCTACAGGTTTAAGTGAAGCGAGTGAAGCGAATTTGACACTACAGGTTCTGGAGTACCGGTCAGGTCATGAAAAAGCCACCGTACGACCAAGTACTCACTATACACACTTCACTTTTGCACTGCAAACAGGAGAGAGAAGTTGTGGTAGATGCACAAACTGAGATGATGCGTCCACCAGAACGGTCGGGATAATAGTTTGATAGACGCTGGATCATGAGCTTTATAGAGGATTGATGCAGCAGGTCGATCTCGCCTAAGCCTGATAAGAAAATAATTGTAGTGCTTTTGTGGTGTAGTAGCTTTCCACGTGATCCATTTACATGCAATACTAACGTTTTGGATAATTTTGTATTTTTGATCCATTTAATATACGTACGTGTAAGTGTATACTCATGATGGATCTTTGAACATGGGAAGCTATCATTAGTATTAATTACAAAATCAAGATCTCTTTTATACGATATTTCCTGCAATGTGAGTTGCATACTTCAGAATCAGCTTGAACAAATTAATTTTGGTTTGATGCCATGCTTTTTATGAAATAAACTTTATACCATAATGCAGAAACTCTCACGCCGGCCATCTAATGACTTACTAGACTGCCGATACGACTTAGATGGATAGTCAGTCCTCACTACGGGGGGATGGCCGATGTCGTCTACACCACCGAGCCGCCCCTAAACAAGAAACTAAATTGTTCATAATTCTCCTACCCTTAGCGTAAGTTACACTTGCTTTTTTTAAAGTTTGACCGCTATACAGCATAAGGGTGGTGGTTTAACATTATGGTTTCGATTTTTTCGTATGGGTTTTCCAACATTTTTTTTTGTTTCTACCTTCCAATAAAGTCGAAAGCTTTTGGCATTCGTCAAATCCTATATAAAAATTGACAGCACCATGTGAAAAAATCGTAACGACGGCCACAGGCATTAGTCAAAAATAAGATTTTCTAGATAACAACAAACTGATCTGCTGGATGACATGTTTGTCTTGTTTCTTCGATGTAGTCTGGCCGTGTTTCTTGCTTTGTTTGATAACTGAATTCTTGAATGTTGTTGATCTCTGTTATAGCGAAAGCTTATAGAACTGTTTGTTTGATAAATGTAGAAACTGGAAATCCTTTACAAGCATTTCTTGTTCCCCTTGTTAGGTGATCTAAAATTATATTTGTAACATTCATCACCAAAGAATCCCTCTGAAAACATATTAAATATCGACCCGTAATTATTCCGTATTTTCAATCACATCCCAACTTCAACGTTAACATAATTGAAGCCACTGGTTAGCATAAACAATAAACATTACACCTCATAATCTCATTACACGTGCGGTGAAACAGGTGTGTGTGTGTGAGTGTGTCTGTTTGTATAAAAATTTCAGCAAAAATTAAAACCATTTTCCTTCCGCCCACAGAGAGGCAACCAACAAAACTAGGGATGCGTGCCGCGGGATCGAATGATGCTTTAATTACGTAGCATAAATCATGCTGCGGTATGCAATTAACTGCACATCGCCGTGCGGTTACGAGCGCACACCGTACCGGTGTCACTGTCATCCGGGAATCTGCTAATCAAATGCAACCGACAATCGCGCCCGCTACGATCTGTCAGCTGTGTCAGCTCCTACTGCACCACCCTGGCAACCTCCGACGAGCACCAATCAACATACGTGCATACGATCCCAGTGCTTCTGGATAACGAGATAGTCGCTGCATGGTTATAGAGCGGATCACTTTACTCCTTATGTTGCCACCGGATGGCAATGACGGAAGGGAGGAGGAATGTCTCGCGAACCAGATTGTTTAGACTATGCATGCCAGCTAATCTAGCTCCACCCGGCTGCCGGTGCCGTGACCAGGATAAATTTGTCCGGTTCCGCGCACTGTCACATAACGCCCGGTTTTGTAAGTGAGCCCAGGAAGCGAGCGTCGAGATTGAGAGCACACTTGTTTCGGTTGGCCCCGACCGGAGGAGAAGCATAAATTCCGCCATGGATGGATTTCTTCCTCCTTGCAGTTGCAGTAGCTTTTATGAAAGTGAAAATGTTGATTAATTGTGAGATGCAGTTGCGCGACCTGTACGTGCTTGTGACACGAAGAGCTTTTGAGCAGAGCATGGAAGGTTGTCCGAAAGCGAGCAAGCTATTTGAGGGGTGGTGCGGATTTATGTGCGTTAAACATTGACAGCATAACCGACACCTGCTGTGTTACGCCGGCCACGGATGGCGGCGGTCTCGTGCCGGACATACTGGGCGCTGCAAACGGATGATCAAAGGTTACGTACGGTGAAAGGGAATGCTAGAAGAATGGCACAGCTGGTGGCGATCTGTTTATTTTTGGGGCTAGTAAAGTTGAAATTGTGGTGGATTAGATAACTTGAGGTTTTATGTTTATGGTATGAAAGGCTTTTGAGAGCTTTCCTTATAGCTCTACGATGCTCAAAAACCTAATCATTAAGAGGGTCAATTAAAGAATGAAGTGTAGAAGTTAAGAGCTTACTTAGTGCGGTTGATAACGATTTTTTTCCCAACTCCAACATTACATTAACCATCAGAAGGTTCATCTAAAACCCATCACTTAATAATGTGACAAAAATGAACTATTAGCTCCTGTACCTCAAGATTACGTGGTAGCGTCGCTGAAGAGCCACCATAACCGAGGTCATAATATTTATGGTTCCGGTTCAACCACAGCATCCCTACGTGCCAAACCTCATCGTTTGGGTTGGAAAATTTCGCACTCAGCATCGGTCGACCCAGCTGGCGCTGATTGCGATTTAAAGTAGTGCTGGTTCACCTGGTTCACCATACCACATTCCGATGGCGATTAATCAAAACGCCTCAAAAAACGAAACCATCAAACCATTGCAATGTGTGGTATAGCCGTTGCAGTCACCTAAACTGGACCAGCTTTCTGGTGTACGAGCTCTGTACACCGAGCGCAGAAGCTTTTGAAGGGCCCCTTTAATTTCCATCCGCCAGTGGCTCGTCTCCGGAACGGATTGTAATCGGGTTACGTTCGTTTGCGTTAGTTTGCGGGAATTCCGAAATGGGGGAAAAAAAATTGAACGAAACATTAGAGAGAAACACTTTCACCTTTCGCAGGCGGTGTGTTCGTATGCTTCGCACCTTTTGACAAAATAGATTAATGAATGTTACTTTGTCTCGTGCTAGCATAAATAATTTGTCCGTGTGGTAATGATGTTTATAGAAAATATGGGCGAGCAAACAATGGAGGAAGAGGTGAGATTGATTAATCAAACCGTTGTTCGAAAAGCGTAGCCTAATGTATAGCGTTTTGTAGTTGTTAGGTGCACTTCTGGAGGAGTCTCCAAGGTTGTAACCTAGTGACAAGCTCAGCGATGTAGCTTACAGATAGTTCATCTAATAAACAGATAAATTCAAAGGGTGAATAACGTAAATGCTTTGGGGTTTTAAAAAGAGTGTACAAGAATAATGAAACATTGCTGCTCTGATCTAATGTTGTTGTGCTGATACTTTCTCTCTAAACAATATCAAGAGCATCTGAATATTAGTATCAGTTTCACCCTTTGATATCCGAAAAATTACAGCTGTTGGCTCTTTCTGGAGAGTTTTATCCCATAATGATCGAATTATATCATTTGATTTGTTGATGGGATCGAGTAATAAGAATTAAATGATATGGACTCTTAGATTTGCAGTTGAAAAATTGCTCATGATATACTCTCTAAATGAGTAGATGTGGCAGAAATTAAAAATATCATACACATCATCAGATAAGTCAACAGAATCAATGCCCAGGATAAGGCAAAGTAAAACGAGGAAATGCCTTATTAATAAAGTTGATTGCTTTAGTTTCCACCCGATCTCTCCAATTCCTTCAGAAGACTCCAACAACACACGAAATGCACGTTATACCGCTCCTTGATGCGTCCTGGATTATGCTGACGGAGGACTCGCCTACTCGCCTTTTTCGATCGACAGGTGCTAAGGACTATCTTTGACGGAGTGCACGAGCAGGGCGTGTGGCGAGCCACGAGCTAGCTGAACAGTTTGACTGTGCAGTGACCCTAAATGTAGTCAAAGCCGGAAGGATACGTTGTCTGGGACACGTGATGAAGATGCCAAACAAATGCCCCAACAGGAAGGTGCTCGGCAGGAGGCGTAGAGGAGCAGAGCGAGCTCGTTGGCTGGATCAAGTAGAGTCTAACCTGTCGGAGATCGGATGCAGCCGTGGATGAAGGACTGCAGCCCTAGACCGAGTTTCCTGGAAACTGATTGGAGACGTGGCCATCTCAACACGATGTGCTCAATCCAGACCAGGCCAAGAAGAAGAGGAAGAAGATTGCTTTAGTCACCACAGATAGTGTTGAAAATATTGCGACGTGCCGTCATTCTTAATCATTTTTGTTGGTTTATTTAAAGAGGCTCTAAGAATATATTCGCCTCTCCTCTGTATACAACAATTGGTTAATACTAATACAAAACTTATCTGTGTTTACGTTTTTTTTTGTTCTTGTTGCATCGTGACAGTTCACTGCGCTTTTACACTTAAATTATCACAACGTAGGGCCGATCACGAACAATCTGGCTTATCGATTATTTAAACCCACTGCAATTATGGCTAGTAAAAAGATAAAACTATTGATTGATTTGAAAGATAAATCTATTAATCTCTAAATAAATTGCTAAAGCGAAAAAATCTAGTAACGTGGTTCTGAGTTTTTCGGGTGATTTACTTAATAATAAATGACATCATCAGACATGACTTAAATTATAATTCTAAAGTGTGGTGATCTGAATCTCATTCTCTTGATGGCTTTTTCAAATGTCGACTCATGTAAGAACTCAAGAAGTCCATTACTCATTTCATCAGAAACAAAATTATGTTTCGTTGTTGAGAGTTTGCACAATGTAATGTTCTAATGAAAGCTTATTATACGACAGGCCATCATATAAATTTTATTTATATAATTCTTTGGGAGATTTATCATTGATCATGAACCGAAAAGTTTGGATATAGATTTTTTGTGTGCTTACAGTAGCATTCCTTACTACATGTTAAAAGCTTTAAAAAGAATCTACACGACGGAAAGGAAAACGAATTTCGTTTGGAAACGATCTCTTTAATCATCCCACAGCTTTATGAATTTATGAGTTTATTGGCGAACCCCTTGTTGCTTTACCACGTTCATTGATAAATCGATTTTTATTCACTTCGTAGTACATTAACCACCACTGTTGGTTCATTCAATACGTCCGCCGCTCTAGCCGCGCAGGTGCTAGCTTCTGCCGGAAGCGGCAAGATGCCTCACTGAGGTTGATCTCAGCAACCGGTTAAATCGTCTTTCGCTCTCTGGTAAAATTGCCATAAATCTTCATCGTCATTTGGCCCTGCCCGGCCCAGTGAGCTTACTGGCTTTAAGCTTCGAACCACTAACGTGGCGGGGACTATCGCGAGCACACAGAATAATTGCATAAACATAATGAGATTCCACAGATCCTCCGGATGTGGAGCGGCGAACAGTGGCTTTAAATACGGTGTTTACCCTTTTTCGCACGCACGCACTGTACAAATCAAAGGATCATCCCTCTTCGTTTGCTGTATGGGTTTCGGTTTACGTTTAGCGGACCGAAAGCAAGCTTTCCGACCGAACGCGGTAAGCAGCTGGTTGTAGCGGAAGAAATAGTAGTATCTTCTGCTGGTGAGGAAGATTGCATTTGGACCGGCTATAGCGTACCGGAGGTGGTTTAGGCAGTACAGCCTTCTGTCTTGATGGACCCAGTACGGAGTGTGCATAAATCTTTCAACAAAAGGATTACCAGCTCGTTGTTCGATGCAAAATCATCCCAGTTGGAATGGTGCTGGTGGTGGTGCAACTGGTCCGCAAACGTGTGTTGTAAATGGGGAGACACAACGTATGGTCCCTAACTCTGGCCAGGACCCGAGAATGTGAGGAGCTTATTTCGTTCGCCTGAGCTCGATAAATATTGATCGAGCATAACTGGCATTAGTCGGGGCTTGTGTGGCATGCATGGTTACGTGTCCTGGAGTCAGGAATAGTGAACTGGTATCGTGCGTACATGAGCGTGTGTGTGGAGCTTTACATTGTTCATTGTTCTTTACATTGATGGAAATTCCGGTGTTCAATAAAATTTAATAACCGACCGACGCTATTTTCGCATGAAGCTTCAAAGTCTTCAAGCCTCGGCGTAGGTTTGAAAATGTGCTGGAAGTGGGCCATAACTCGATGCCGATGTGAGGACATAAAAATTGATCCAGGCTTCGGGGCAGCATGATCGTAAGAAAACAATAACCACGCAGGGTTGTTTAGTGACGTACAACAAGCTCCGTTTCGCTCTGTGTAGAATTGTGGGTGTGTTCCATTTCGATGGAACGAGCGAGATGCGCGGTCTAAGGAACGGGCGAGAATGGCGGGCTGAGGAAGGAGAGAGAGGTGCGGGGTGAGGAGCGAACGGAAGGCTGTCCGAGTGGCATCTGTTTTGGCGACAATTGTCTGGAACGGCGGCACCCGCAATTGTTGTTCGATCTCATCGACACCGGCCAGAATTCCGCGAAACCCACCGTAGAATGCAAGCGGGCGGCTTGTGTGGTCGGACGGACCAGAGAAGCGAGGCAAGCGAGTTGCGGCTGTTCGCCGGACCACGTTAAGGGGGAACAGAGAGGGAATGAAGAGATAAGGAGAGAGTGAGAGAAGAGAGGGAATTATGAAATTTATTTGTGACCGAGTGGAGTGGGTCAGTCTGATGAAAACCGCGAATGAGTTAAGTCGCAACCAATAAAGTTGTGCGTACAGGATTACCGTGTTCAGTACATTGCGTTAGGTTATCCGCTGAGATATCACATTGGTCCTTCGAACTTCGGATATTGACCCTTTGTGCTTTGGATATCGGTAAAAATCGCGTCATCATGACTCGAACGCCTCGGACGTCTCGCACTCCAACCGTAAAGCCGGCGCCACAACCCGGTTGGGTGGATGTAATTGTTGCTGTAAGGCCGCATGTGCACATGCGTGACCTTGCGTATGGCGAATTGATTCGCATAAGGGACAACATTGTGCAGGCGAAGGAAGAGGGAAAGGCGCTGACCGCGGTACAGTGCAAAGTGTTCGGGAAGAAGGCAGATAGTGCTTTAGAAGAACACAACAAACATTATGGTGAGATCATAAAACATGACGAAAGTGAAGTGCATGACGACAAGTTTAAGGAGACAGTGAAATTGCATGAGGAGGTGATGATGGAAATAGAAAGTGCATCTGAAGCCCTTGCGGCACAGTCCATTTCACCAAAAGCATTGATACCTGCTCCTAGCGTTTCGTCAGTGATTGTGAATGCTCCGCTTCCTCGGCCAATACCTTCGTTCAGTGGCAAGTATGAGGAGTGGGCGCGGTTTAAAACAATATTCAAAGATATTGTTGACAAAAGTAGTGAAGATTCGAGTATCAAGTTGTATCATCTAGAAAAGGCCTTGAGTGGTGAGGCTGCCAAGGTAATAGATGAGAAAACAATAAACGACGGTAATTATGAACGTGCGTGGCAACTGTTATCCGAACGTTATGATAACAAACGGCGTATGGTAGACTTACATATTAGTGGACTTTTGAATTTGAAAAAAGTGAATGAGGAAAGTTATGTAGGTTTGCGCGGTTTGGTTGAATCGGTTGAAAGTCACGTGGAAAATCTAAAGTATTTAGGTGAAAACTTTACTGGTCTGTCGTGTGCGATGGTGATACATTTGATAGCGAATGCGTTAGATATTGAAACAAAGAAACTATGGGAAGCGAGTGTCCCTAGAAACGAACTTCCTTGTTATGAAAAAACCTTGTGCTTCCTAAAAGAAAGAGTGTCGGTTCTAGAAAGGTGCCAAGGAAATGTTGCAGCGGGGCAAAGGGGACGTTTTGTTTCGAAAGGGCCCAGCTCAAGTGGTGTTACGCCTATGAGATCGAATGCAGCTACAACCGTGTGCAGTGTAGTTGTGTGTGAATTGTGTAAGGGTGCCCATGAAACGTTCAAGTGCTCTGAGCTGATGCGACTGCATGGAAAGGATCGGGAAAGTTTTATTAGATCGAAGCGTCTTTGCTTAATTTGCCTAAAACCGGGACATTGGCGAAATCGTTGCAAATCGCATTTGAAATGTAACAGGTGCCACAGACCACACAACACGGTATTGCATTGGGACAACGGTCCAGAACCGGTTTCAAGGGAACCCGAACAAGTGAGCGCGAGCCAGCATGTGAACAATACCGATGCGGCGGGAAGTATTGTTCTCTTGCAAACCGTCTTGCTTTACGCGGAATTACCAAACAAAGAGGTGTTGTTGTGTCGTGCGATGTTGGACAGTGGATCGCAAATCAGTTGTGTGACTGAAGCGCTTGCAACGAAATTAGGCGTAAATTTGGTAAACGTGAACGTACCGGTTAAGGGGATTGGCAACGTTGAATCTTCGGTGAAGAAAAAGTGTACTTTTACAGTGAAATCTCGGTGTAGTGATTTTGCTATGGACGTGACATGTTTTGTGTATCGTGAAATAACAGGTAGAATACCCTCTGTGTATTTCGATACGTCGAAGTGGAATTTGCCTGATAAATCGATGTTGGCCGATCCATATTTCAACAATCCAAGTTGTGTAGACATTTTATTGGGAATGGATTGTCTTTCGGAAATAATGGCATCTGGTTCAGTGAAATTGGCAAAAACACTTCCCATGATGACGGACACTCATTTCGGATGGGTGATAGGTGGACGTGTTGCGGAAATACACAAAGAGCGTGAGGTGTACACAAATGTTGTGACAAAAGAAAATTTGGAAACAATAGTGCAAAGGTTTTGGGAAGTTGAAGATGTGACAAGTGAGCGTTCCGTGAAGGTGGAAGACGAGATATGTGAAGAACATTTTGTGAAGACACATTATCGTGAATCCAGTGGCAGGTATGTTGTGCAGTTGCCTTTAAGGGAATCGATAAGCCAATTGTGTTGTTCGCGAAGTGTAGCGCTGCGTAGGTTTTATTTGTTGGAAACAAAACTGTTGAAAAATCCATCGTTACGTGAACAATATCAAGCGTTTATGAGTGAATACGAGGAGTTAGGGCATTGTAGAGTGGTTGATGAAAGTGAGGACGATGGCTCCGTGAAAAGGTGGTATCTGCCGCATCATGCTGTATTGAACCCGGCCAAGAACACTACCAAGTGCCGTGTGGTGTTCGATGCTTCGGCGAAGGTAAACGGCTTGTCTTTGAACGACGTTATGATGACCGGCCCTAAGGTACAACACGACTTACTTTCCATCAAGCTGCGTTTTAGAATGCCTCGATATGTGGTAAGTGCCGATATATCTAAAATGTTTCGACAGATAAAGGTGGATCCCTGCGACAGCCCGCTACAACGAGTATTCTGGAGAGCTTCGCCGAATGAACAACTGCGTGTGCTTGAGCTTACCACGGTGACCTACGGAACGGCAGCAGCACCTTTTCTAGCAACGCGAACGTTGTTGCAGCTAGCGAGAGATGAACGAGAAGGTTTTCCCTTAGCCAGTCGCATTATTGAAGAGAATTTTTATGTCGACGATGGATTGTTTGGGGCAAATGATATCGAGACTGTCCATGCTGCACAAGTGCAACTCATTGAGGTGTTTAGAAAGGCGGGTATGACACTTCATAAATGGTCAGCGAATGATGAAAGGCTTTTGGAATCGATACCATTTGAAGATCGGGATGCTCTAACAAAAATCGGCGATTGTGAAGCTAACGAAATCATCAAAACGTTAGGTTTGATGTGGAATCCGATGAATGATGAATTTATATTTTTGACAAAGGTACCGTCTAAGGGCAGAACACCTACCAAACGAGAGGTTCTGTCTGCCATTGCAAAAATATTTGACCCATTGGGGCTTATTTCTCCAGTGGTTGTGTTGGCAAAGATTTTGATGCAAAAGCTATGGTTAGCAAGGTTGGACTGGGATGATCAAATTTCTGAGCCGTTGATAGAAGAATGGGATAATTTTTTGGAAGCATTGCCAACAGAAAATCAAGTTCGAATTCCTCGACATGTAGTAAGTACAAATGCAGTTTCATTAGAGATCCATGGATTTGCGGATGCTTCTTTGAAGGCATATGGAGCCTGCGTCTATATAAGATCAATAGAGAGGAATGGTGAAGCGCAATTGAGATTAGTGATCAGCAAATCTCGGGTTGCCCCTTTATCGAACGTGACAATTCCTAGAATGGAACTGCTTGCAGCTTCATTGCTTTGTCGTCTAGTGAAAAAGGTACTGGAAGCATTAAAGGATTTTAATTTCGAAACGATTAACTTGTGGTCGGATAGCCAAATAGTTCTGGCATGGTTGAAAAAGCCGATAGAGTGCCTGAATGTTTTTGTACGAAATCGTGTAGCCGAGATCAACGAGAACCGAGCGTTCATTTGGCGTTATGTTCGGACACATCAAAACCCTGCGGATGTTATATCAAGGGGTCAATCGGCGTCGCTACTGGTTTCAAATGAGATGTGGTGGAATGGTCCGGAGTTTTTACGTACTTGTGAGATACCAAATGTTTGCATCGATGAACTAAATGATGATGAAATTCCGGAATTGCGCAACGAGGTTATCTGCAATGTTATCGTACCGCTGAAGGTTCTCCCAATTTTGGAGAAATATGAATCCTTTAGAAAGACACAAAGAATACTTGCCTACATCGTGCGGTTCAAACAAAACACAAAGCGTCGCAAGGGCGAACGCATTAATGATCCAAACCCTACTATTCCCGAATTGCGAGAATCGATGCGTTGGATCATTAGAGCAATTCAGCATCAGGATCTACCGGAAGTAGTTTCGGCCGTAAAAAATAGCAAACCGTTGCAACGTTATCAAGACCTTAACCTTTTTTTGGATGGTGAGTTACTGCGGGTAGGAGGTCGTATAAGACATGCAAATCTGGCTTTTGGAAACAAGCATCAACTTCTTCTTCCAAATCGAAATGTGATTACACATCGTTTAATTGCAACAATTCATCGTGAAAATTTGCACGTCGGGCCATCTGGAGTGATTGCGATTCTTCGTCAGCAATTTTGGGTTGTCAATGCGCGATCAACGGTTCGAATGGTTCTGCATAAATGCATTACCTGTTTCCGAAGCAAGCCAACTACTTTGGAACAACAGATGGGTGATTTTCCTAGCTACCGTGTAACAGCTGCTCCTACCTTTCAACGAGTTGGGCTTGACTTTGCTGGGCCAATTATGCTGAAATCCGGTATACGTCGTGTTGCGGCAATAAAGGGATACATATGTGTATTCGTGTGTATGGTGACTAAGGCGATCCATTTGGAAGCAGTGGAGGACTTATCAACTGGTGCCTTTCTCTCAGCTTTGAGACGATTTGTATCAAGAAGAGGAATACCTGAAGAAATCTTCAGTGATAATGCGACAAATTTTGTCGGAGCAAAAAATGAACTACGAGAGCTGTATGAGATGTTTAGGAAGGAGGCGACAGGCCAAGGCATTTTCCAGTATTGCCAAGAAAAGGAGATCGTATGGAAAATGATACCCCCTGGTGCCCCTCACTTTGGAGGAATCTGGGAGGCAGGGGTCAAGAGTGTTAAGAGTGTACTGAAGAAGATTTATAAATCTGCATCTCTAACAATAACTGATTTTAGCACGCTTCTATGCCAAATTGAAGCCATCTTAAACTCAAGGCCATTGTATGCTCACTCAAATGATCCTAACGATTTGGAATGCCTTACTCCAGCTCATTTTACAATTGATCGTCCCTTGATTGGAGTTGCAGAACCATCCTATTTAGATATGCCTGAAGGTCGCTTGAATAAATGGCAGAGAATCCAACAACTGCGGCAGCAATTCTGGAATAGATGGCAAAGGGAGTATTTGTGCGAACTGCAAACTAGATACAAGTGGACCAAAATAAAGGACAACGTAAAGGAGGGAGCATTGGTTCTAATAAAGGAGGATAATACGCCCCCGCAATTGTGGAAGCTGGGACGCATTGCAAGGGTGTTCCCGGGCGAGGACGGATTGATACGGGTAGTGGATGTGAAGACAAGGAGTGGTGAGTTTAAACGTCCTGTTCATAAATTAGCTCTTCTTCCAGTTATAGATCCGTAGCATCAACCTGGCCGGGAGGATGTTCCATTTCGATGGAACGAGCGAGATGCGCGGTCTAAGGAACGGGCGAGAATGGCGGGCTGAGGAAGGAGAGAGAGGTGCGGGGTGAGGAGCGAACGGAAGGCTGTCCGAGTGGCATCTGTTTTGGCGACAATTGTCTGGAACGGCGGCACCCGCAATTGTTGTTCGATCTCATCGACACCGGCCAGAATTCCGCGAAACCCACCGTAGAATGCAAGCGGGCGGCTTGTGTGGTCGGACGGACCAGAGAAGCGAGGCAAGCGAGTTGCGGCTGTTCGCCGGACCACGTTAAGGGGGAACAGAGAGGGAATGAAGAGATAAGGAGAGAGTGAGAGAAGAGAGGGAATTATGAAATTTATTTGTGACCGAGTGGAGTGGGTCAGTCTGATGAAAACCGCGAATGAGTTAAGTCGCAACCAATAAAGTTGTGCGTACAGGATTACCGTGTTCAGTACATTGCGTTAGGTTATCCGCTGAGATATCACAGGGTGTAAGGTTTAATTTTAAAGCTAACCTTATCATGTGCTAAGGTTGGGTTTTATGAAGATTTATTTATTTTATTTTAAAGAGCTTACCGCCATTAGATCAATGTTCTGTAAATAAGATGTAAAGCTGATTGAAAAGAACAGTTCTCATGATTATTGATATGTCTGTTTAAAATAATAAGTTAAAAGTATTAGATTAGGTATTCTAAAAAGGTAAAGAAAAATGCAGAGGAGCATTAAATTTCCCCCTTCCAATAACTTTCCGGGCCTTTCTCCAGAATGTTAAAGATTTCAAGTTGTCTGCATGGGACACCTTTTGAATAAAGCCATCCCTACAACAAAATAATTAATATCCCACCAGGTGCCTTATCGTGCAGAATCCCCGCTGAAGATAAAGCACAAAAACTAGAAGCTCACCGCGAACCGCGTAAATGAACGACCAATCCTTTGGAAAATGAGCAAGAACGGAAGCATTCCGGCGCCTTACACCTCGACTAACCCCTATCGGAAAAATGTATCCAACGTACAAATGTGCTCGGGTGTTGTTTCCGCGCTTTGCAATTAATTTGGTGCAACCAGTGCGATCTTGAAGCTGGCAAAGAAAGCTTCATCGTTCGGTTTTGGGTTCCAGCTTGGAGCAAAATCTCTTCAAGCGGTGAGTGTGGTTAAAGTGTCTGCGATAACGATCAATGTCGGTGCATATTTTAGCAGGCGAAAGCGTGTTAGCAAAGATAGCGTCGGGGAGCGGTTTTGTAGAGGGTTGAAATAGATTTATCGAGCTCATCCCATCGTTTTCTGTACGTGGTCTCAGTGAAACGGGTGGAGCGAAAGATATTGTAAGATAGAAAAGGTAGTCATTTGTTAAGCGGAATAGATTTGTACGCTGTGGTAAAGTAGACGCGTTACACAAGAAGCATAATAGAGGGTTGTTTGGATTGGGAACGGTACTGTGCAGACAGTTGTCTTACAATGTTTTAAAAATCGACGATAGGGTTTTACAATTTTCTCTATCTGAAAATAATTATATTTTGGATTTTTGTTTTTATAACACTTCAACTAACAACGTTGCGATTAGTGGTTGCAAGCTATTTCAACGGTATTTCTAAATTTTGGAGCAACACAATTGGACATTCGAAAAGAAATTGCACTTAAACTTTTGAGGCAAATTCAATAGTTCTTTAATTAATTAAAAACTACAAAAAACTAACTTGCTTTGAATACATGATTGTGGGGAAATGGCTAAACCAAATTTAACTGAATTGCAAACCAAACTATAATTTGATATTCTGTTCATGTTGAACACGAATTGAGTCGTTATTTTGGATTCTTTAGCCACTATTTAACTGACTTATTACTGTTTTATTTTTATTTTTCATCAGTCAGAAGATAGAAGGAAAACTATCTTTACTGAACATATAAAATCAAAATAACGGGCGAAATTTTGAAGTTTGACATTGATCACTAATAGACCTTGCAAATGTCATCCATGACAAGGCGTCAGAAGCTCACCAGTAAATGTGTTATATAATAAAACGGAAAATAATTTTAAATACATCAACATTATGGCTGTTATTTTCATATTCTCAATTAAGCCTTTAAATTATTCGCTAACATAAATTGATGTCAACATGTTACAAAAAACTTAGTAAAAAGGTTCCCATTTGTTCTTTTAAAATTAAGTGACAAAAATTGCATTTTAATTTGCACATAAAGATCAACAAACCTTTCCAGTACGGTTGCTCAATTGATACCTCTTTGTAAGAAAATATCAAAAAACCTTTTCAACCAACCGCCATATGACAGGTGCTTGAGGTCGTTTTCCAAATTAGGTGACGACCCCTTTACGCACATAACAGAGCAAAACCGTTCTGTCGCAATAAAATCACTCTCAATGTGGCCCAAACACACAAACACACGCTGAACAGGCCACTTACGATGGTAAAAGTTTCATTTTTCTTAATGACCTCTCAGGCTCGGTCGCTCACTGTCAATGCAGAAGGGCCTAAGGTCGGCTAAAACAGCAAACGGTTACATTAAATTAGGATTACGAAAGGGATACTTTCGGGTTCTGTGCTGAAGGAAGCGACACGAGCAAATAAAAAAAAATATAAAAAAAAACAAACCAAAATATCAGCCGGAAACGTTCAAACGAAACGAAACGAAATTCGTCTGATTTGTCGGAGATGAGCCATTTTTATTGTACTGCATCCTCCCCAGATCCTCCTTTTCTTGAGTCGGCAAATGACACGGGACCGGACAGATGGTGTGTTTAGTTGTGCGCTCTGATTAAACAACCCTTGGATGACATTTTTGCAAATTTCGGTACCGGGCTTGCTGGTCTGTAATCCGGTCCAAGGGGTTTACTAAATGCTTTTTGGTGCTAGCGTATCCCAAACCGGGGACCTAACCTACTGACCTGTCTGCAAAACTTCTGCACACTCATTTAATCATGGTTGGGTTCATTTTTGGCTTCGAAGCAGAGGCTTGTTCCCCTGCTGTACGGCGGAAACAGCGACAGAAGAAAAGGTTCATAATGTTACTCTCGACTCTAGTTTTAGGATGTCGCACAAGCAATATAAAATGATTACGCCCGGTTTCAGAACGCGTTTGTATGAGGGTACCCCTTGGAGGAGTTTATGTTCCCGGGAGGCAAAAGGTTGGCGAAAGAAGCGTAATGTACATGCTGCTGTGCTGCCGTGATACGATATCTGGTCGTATTTTTAATACCTTGAAGATTTGAAGATATTTTTTTTCCCTCGTAGAACGCGACAACGCAAGGGCAACGAAGCATAAACCATTACTCGTCTCATTATCGAGAGCGTTCGGGAACACTCGACAGTCGGCAGACCCCGGAAGAGCTTTCGGGATGCTCACGGGAATAATCAATATACATTCTCTGACATAAATTGTTGCTTTACATCCTTCTGACGCCTAAAGAGCTTTTGTCTGAAAGGTCACTTTGGTATGTTCCATTGCCCAGACAATGTCGGGTTTGGTGAATTGAATCCTTCTCAAATTAAAACACGCCAACCGATTTGATGTCGGACGGTATTTGACCCCGAAGGATAAGTTGTTGTCTTGCCCGAAAGCATATATTATAATGTCCAGAAAATGGACAACGAACCTGCGAACGAGGGTTTTAATTGGGTACAAGACAGCCAGACACCTGCTAAGCACAAACATCGCCAATGTAACCGATATGTCATGCACCGAACATGGGATGGGATGGTGTGAGCTAGATTTAGAGACACTTGAACATTGTCTAATTGGAGTTGGGTACAGTCCCTGAGCATAGAATCGCAAAATGGTGGACGATTCTCGGGACGGTTGAAATACACAGTTGGGAAAACTGTTAGCATAGCATTAGCATCACACTGACCAAAGCGACACAACAAGTGTGCCAGCAGGTCTTAAACTTTGTTTGTACACTGTGTTTTATTGAGTAAGAACGGTGGGTCAAACAGTAACCAACGTTACGTCCATAAATCACACCGCCACTACTGCAAGTGCAAACATTACCATCGCTTTGTACAATTAATTCAATCGTTAATTAGGTGGAAATGTTGTTTCGGATCGAGTGCGCTATTCAGCGTAACAGGAAGAACGCTACTAAGCGTTAAGTCTAGCGTTCGAATGTTCTGAAATATTTGTACTGTACCGTGGTCTGCCCTGGACTGGTCAAGTTTGGTCGTTTGTAAGAGCACGTCGTGCAACGTGACGTTCTCGAGTGGCACTGATGTAGGAGACGCAAAAAAACCCCAACCCACGTACTTTGGCGGAGTGTACGGTGTTTGGAATTCATTGCAAGTACCTCGAGAACTTCCGGTCGATGCTGCGTGGCGAATGATTGAGTGTACAAACAAAATAATGAAGGCGATGTGGTTTGGCGGCAAGGTGAGTGTTCATTTCAGCGCGAAAGGTATGCTGAATTCGGAGAATTAACTTAATACACGACATTTACTGACTAGACTCTGATTGGATCGTAGGTAACAAATCTGCAAGAAACAAATAACAAATTGATTTACGTGTATAAATACATCACACAGTCGTGTATTCAGGAAGTTTTAGTGAGGTTTACGGTTTATAAGACGGTTTTATAAAACGTATTTATGACTAATTCTTTTAATGATTTCTTAACATCTAGTCTTTATGATTTTGTTCAATCTTACGGATTTCGGCTGTTTGTTTGCTGCTAATAATTATCAAAAAATCGATTTTGGATTCATTTCAGTATTAAAATTTCGAAAAATGTATTTTTCAAGGCTAAGGGAATCAAAGAGGTCTTAAGCACGCTTGTGATAAACGCTGATCCTCTCAAAAGACGTTGAACGATATTTCAAGGTATCTGGTTCTTCAAAAGGTGCAGATCAATCCAGAATCAAGCTTAATCCTAGAATGCTGAAATAGAAAATGCTTGGTGTTCTAAGAAATCAACAAGAATCGTTATATAATCCGTTCGTTAGTCTCGTTCTTTCAAAGAGGCTTTCGCCCTGCAAAGATATCGTCGTCAAGAATTGTTTGAAAATTTCAGGAGAATTTTCTAATCTTATGACGTTAATGTCTTGATATAAAAGAAACCTCGAGAGATAATTCGTAGACTTAGTGTTTAGTTTACATAATCCTTTACGCTGCTAATTAGACTATGAAGAGAAATCTTTAACAATGAATTTTTAAACGTTATTCCAATTTTTAAAAATGAAATCTATTACTTCTTCCATACCAGAAATTCTGACAGTGAGAGAAAAAGGCTGAACCTGAGATGCAACTTAAGTAAATAAGAATAATTAGATTAGCAATTTTGATATTTTTAGAAATTAATTCCGAGAACATCGCATTAACAAGAAATTAAACTGTTTTCTCCTCGATCATTGACTTGACCACTCAATCTTACTTAATTTCGGGCGGGAGTGTATCAATTCAACTGTACATTGTGGTGGTCCTACCGGGCTGCATCAGTTCAAAGCCAGTGCTGTTTTTCTCGAAACATTTCTCAAATAGGAATGAAAGATGGATAAGGCAGCACACCAAGAAATGTTTATACTTTGAGTCACCAACCTTTCCTACCCCAAACGCGTCAAACGTCAAACCTTAGAACACATTAACAAACAATGCTTCTTCTCTGGTAGCAACACAATCTATCAGACGCACGTCAAAACGAAAACGGTTCGTAGGAATGAGCTTTTCAATCATCATCTCGAACACGCTTATCGTTGATCTATAAAGTCAATCAAGCATCGTTTGCGTTAAATCCCTTAACATGGGTATGGGGAGAGCTCCCGGAGCGGTTACGAGTGATTCGAAGTAACGCGCCTAAGGATATTGGCGGTGTATCTCTTCCGGATACACCGTATCGAACCGACGCAGTTGACGCCTCACATCTACGCACACCAAACAAAAACATGGAAAGTACACAAGAGCTCCTTCATGCTACGGTAGGAGCTCACGAGAACTTAAAGCAACTTGTGGAGGTGTTGAAATAACTTTATCATAATGTCAACCGAGTGTGGGAAGGTGGGCTAAAGTTTTCTCAGAAGATGCTGGAAGTGCTTTGCAGTGTGTACTGTGCTTGAAATGGTGGTCGAGTTGTCATCCGGAACGGTTGGCAAGATGCTACATTAATATGGATGCTATATTTCGCTTATGGTTTTCGTTTTTTCGTCTGGAGCTGTGCTTTGCTGTTCGGGGCTCCGGCGAGCGACTCACTTGTCATATAATTCTAGGCACTTAAAATAAGACACCCGCCAGCTGGTTTCGGGGTTGAGTGCACACCGGTGCAAAAGGCATCCTCGCGGAACTGGCTGCTCACCGAGGTGCTCAAAAGGGCCATTTATTCTAAACGTTCCCACTTTACAGAAACGATCCCATTTCAGGTCGCTCATCCTTTTATGCTTAGTTACGGAAAAGGGGTCTGTGTGTTTGTGTGTGGGGGGCCGTGTGAGTATTTAAAAGGATTCGTCCGTTGTGAATACTTCCTTTTTTTTCTGCGTTGCAAGTACAAGCGAATGTAGTTGTTTTTTATTTGATATTTTAGCATTTTGGCTGCGGTGCCACTAATGGCGGCAGGGTCCAAACCAACACTCCATAACACATTCATCAACCCCACCACGCTTTGTTTGTGAAATTCATTAAACACATTCCACAGTGGCGGAGATGCCGCGGCCGAACTGTTTGATATTTATTGCAACGCATTTCCCCGGTGCCTAGTTTTACTGATTTCGTGCAAATTCTTCATTAATTTCTTGGAACGCCGTAACCGACCGAACCCATTCACAACAACCGTACAGCACAGTGGGACCACATTTGGGGGACCAATGTACCCAGAGCAAGGCAGAAGTTTCAGTGGAAAAAAAGAAAAACCTCTCGACGGTGTGGTGTAGTAAAGTTGTGGAAAATTAAGTTTAAGCACACGGTAACATCCGGCAATGATCGAATCGAGTGTTTGCTGAAGTGAACTCCCGACCAACGAATGTGGTGCGAATCTCGGAGATCGCTCTTCTCGGAGTGGCTGCGTGTTAGGCTAGCGTCTCCTTCAACAGGTCGTTCGAAGGGGCGACTCAACCTCCCGTTAGACGCGTAGCTCTTCGAGCTCTTCTTGCCGATTTAGCACAGAAGTTCAATTTTCCGCTTTATCAGAGCGTGTTCCGGCATTTGCCGCTAGAGGCCTGCCGAAGCAAAGGGCAGGAACTTTTACCATGTTTATCTTTGCTTCTCTCGAGCAGGAAAGTGATCGGGTGTGTGGTGTGCGGAACGCCGTGTGGCAGAAATGATTGACTTTTAGAAATTCTTTCCTCCCGCACAGCAGTGCTCGAGCCTTGCGAAGCTTGTGGAAGTTGAATGTTTAACTTTCGGTTGCAATGGGACTCGAGAAGGTTAGTGAAAGCTGTTTGAAGTCCCATATGGTGTTTTCTTTGTTTTTTAAATTTTAAAATATTACCTTTTTATTATTTCATAAGCCAGTTGAATTAATAAAATACTAGTCAAAATGAATTTATTTTTAAATTGAATTTCTTAACCTAGTTTACACGATTTAAAAAGCTTCTCCTTCTTCAATCCTGCTTCCTGCTGATTTTAAGCTTAATTTATATTCCAAAGCACGATTATGGCATTAAACTTCAATTTTACGAGCGTTCGCGTTCTGCTCCTCGCCTGCGCTAGGAAGTGGCGAGGATTAAAATACGAGAACACCTCGGATCACCGTAATACAATTGCCTCGATGAAGTCATAAATGGTCACATCCATCTGAGCTTTATACCAAACATCGAGAAGAACAATAAAAAAGCAGCATGTTAAACGGCACATTTTAGCACGGTAATGACGGATCGCTTCATGGCTCTTGTTCGGTCGGATGCAACGGGACGGATAGATATCCGATGGTAACCTGGCACGATTGAAGGGTAATCTCCTCCGGGAGGGTACGAGCGAATCGTGGCAGCAGCAATTGCTTGATTAAGCGACAAGCAGAGCGTAAAAAGGATAACATAATCGTAAATGAGCTTTACGCGGTTCAGGTGCTGGGTAGCAGGAGTGAAGTTAATGGGTATCCTGTCGCCAGGTCGTCTAATTTCAACGCTTTCTCAGGTGTGGTTAGAGTTGGGTTGTGCGGTATTGTAGACATAAAATCATGACAAGACGGATTTCTATTATTTATTACTTTATTTATTAAATAAAATTGCAAAGAAATTTGATGTTGGTTTGTCATTTGTTGGTTGTCTCAATCTTTATTTAAAAAATATAACAAATTTTAAATTTTATGAAGAACCCTTCTAAAAGAAGAGCATTTACAAGTAAAGCGTAAAGTTCGCTGTTCCAGTTTCTTTCTTCACCAGACATCGTTGTCACAAAACTTCCTCCGAACGACGGGAAACGACACAACGCTCCGATAGTAAGGGAACAGCCAGAAACCGGACGAACAAAATGATGTACACAATCATTCCCGGCTACCGGCCAGACAGTTTTTACATCGTTTCCGCTGACCCGATTCAACTACAGCCAAAGAAGAATGCGAGCATAAATGGGCGTGTTTCGTAATAAAATGTGCCATAACTGAGCCACACGAAGGTATGGAACTGGGGGTGGGCACAAAACGGAACTGGTCCGACGTTAAAAGTGTACTATTTTCTTCGTTTTTTTTTTTCGGACCGAGAATGTCAGCATGTTGTGGCACGAGGGGAGAAGTGATTCATCTACCCAAGCGCAACATTCGAGGAATATTGTTTTTTGCTGTTTTTTTCTTTTTACGTGACATCCTCGCAATGTAACCTCTTTTCCGCTGTAAGTCACTGGACAAAAGACGTCTGGTTTCGTTTCCACCACGACAGTCGATCGAAATCGAAAATTATGGAACTGACCATCCGCAGAACCATTCCGAGAGCCTTTTGGGATGAGTTATTTATATGTGTTTTGGGCACGATTTATTCTGGGAAGAATTTCGGGGAAACAGCCGACAGGAATGTTTTTCGACTGTCTGCTGAGGTGTGTCACTCATGGTAAAGTGGAAAACGTGTTGTGCTTAGTCTGCACGCGCAGGAAATATGATTTTATGCTGCCTTGTAAATATTTTGCTGATGGGGTTGACCAGGGGGTTAGGGGAAGATATATGATTGGATAATATTACAATGTAGAATTTGGGATTTTAACGAGAACGATTTGGAGTTAAAAAATTGTCGAATTATTGTTAAATTTCCTTTTAAAATTCTGTTTATCCTATAAATAGCACAAGAAAATGTGAATTAATTTCGAATAAGAATCGTCGTTATGAGTCCAATCAACACTTATCAGCCAAAGCACCGTTTCATACAATAGAAATCGATTCTAAAAGGTTCTTCGTACCCTGGAACCAGCGTACAATTTAAATATCACAGTAAAAAAAAACTGAAATCCCCGAAAGACATTTAATCCTTCGCTAGAACCAATGCTTTGATCAAAGATCTTTATCAACCCGACCGGTTCGTTGCAAAACCAATGCCGGTTGATACGATTTCACTTTTAATGACGATGAGATTCCGTATTCCCGCACAAGCGGCCTGAAGAGTACACAAGAACGGCATTTCTATTATTTTGCCTTTCCTTTATGTTTTCTTTTCTGCTTGCTCCATTAATTTTCCTGGGTTGCCTCATTCGCGGACATTTTCCAAAGTGCGCTATGACTGGACAGAAATAAAATGGAAATTCGAACCCCAGGCCCGTTGTGGTGCTTCTGTTCCTTTGTGGTACGATTTTGTCGCGACGCAGAGAGCATATCGAAATTGAAGCGCTCTCTTGAGGCTGCAACCGAAATGAGTGAGTGCAAAGAATGCTCAGAATGGGTAAAATGGTACGATGCTTTCTGGGAAATGTCGTAAGCATCAGCAAAAGTGAACCCATTTCGCTACGAATTGCGGTAATTGCAAGATGATCCATCACATAATTTACGTGTTCTTTCGGCCGTTCGCTCAGGTCTCGGGTCCCAAGAGCATACAGCGCTCAACATTATACGCTGGGCAATCATCGCGCACAGGTCATCAGGGCCATCCTTTCGGAGCATCCTCTCCGTCGACACGGACACGGCACCGTGGACGTCCTTTCGATAGTTATCGTGTTAGTAGCTGTCAAGACCTTGGACAGCCTGTGCAGTCTTTTACGTGTATTTCATCATCAATCCCTAATTGTATCGTCCTCGGTAGCGGACAAAAAAAAAGGTGCGTCAGCAAATCCAGCTCATCATTTTTTCTTCACGAACAGCTCTCAAAATCGAAATGCGGTAGATCGTGGCCGGTGCTGGATGCAGAATAGCACGGCGAAAAATCAACAACAACTGAGAACCGTTTTGTGGAGTCGCGAACGCAAGCAAGCGGAGTACGTTGCGTTGCGTCGGTCCAATTAGTATCCAACCCAATTTGGGAGTTGGTTCGTCGATGAACAAACACATTATACCAGATGCGCGTTGGTGTCGTGGCAGATGAATGATGGTGCTTCACTCAACTTTGCTTTAATAAACTTAAATTTCTGGGTAATTGATGTGCAATGTATAGAGGCGGAAAGACAAAAAAAGAACGAAACCTTAGTTCAGGCAAGGTTAATTTTGTCAAAACCGTCTAGGATCTATGCAGATTTTACTAGTGAACAATCGTCATAAAAATGGTGATTTATTTATTTGTAAAATTGAAGATATTAAAGGATTATTAATCGACGAAAGATACACAACTTAATATTTAAATTTTGAACTGCCTCTTTCGTTTCTGGAAGCAGTGAACTGGTTGCTTAATTATCTTAACCAATTAATCTGTGCTTGTAGCGTTTCTGCATTGAAAAGACGTATTAGATTAGAAAAAAGTATTAGTAGTAAGTTGCACGCAACGCACTCAGTTGCTGCACAGTTGTTTGTGAACATGGATGAGTAGGACATATTGAAAATATTAAAAACTGTTGGTTTATAAAACCCAAAAAATCTTATTTTAACTAGTTTTGATTTAGTTTTAGCAAGAAAATAAACTTTTTACTTAAATCATGTTTAGTAAATAATTATTTTTCGTAAAATTCGTCATTTAAAATGAAAATATGGCTCAGTATAGAATTATTTAAATTACAGTATTAACAGGCTCGTTTAAATATTTAAATAAGTAAGTTAATATTATACATGAGCTAGCTTTTGCGACACTTTTCAATAATTTCCTACGCATTATGGTCACAATCTACCGTGATTTTTCTCACAAACTTACACGATATGAATCCCAAAAAACCTGTAGGCCTTTATTACTCTTTATCTCAGGATACAAATAATAGGATGCAGAATAAAATTTAAAAACAAGGAACACGACATGTTAGGTTCGAAAAGATCAAATATAGCGTCCAATTCACGGCAATTAACCAAAACGAATAAGGTTCGTTCCTCTTCGTTAAGTCAAGACATTCTTGCTCGGAACGCATAGATTGTGTCCTGCGAGCAGTGCCGAGTAGATCCGCTGGTCAGGTATGCTTGAGACGAATAGTCTTTGCGCATTACAGTTCTGTTGTATCAGCGTAAAGGCGTAGACGCCTTTTAGTAGACTTTAAAAAAAAGTCCAACCTTCTGAAACATTTACGAATAATTTCTTTGTCGAAAGCTGGTTTTGACACCGGCTTTAGACGCATAACATATTATCAACGCATTCATCGCGAGCTAGAATATTTTCAAAAAACCATCGAATTTTAGGAGATGTTGAGTGTGGATAGCTTTGTCATTCTTTTCGAATAGTTAGTAGTATCGTAACACAGCTATAAAGTTCAAATCGTGGAACCTTTTTGCTAAGAACAGCACCAAACCAGCTTCTTATGTTCAAAGTTGGCTTCTTGGATAACTGTTGGTCTTTCATTAAATGAGAGGAAGCAGTATTCAAACTTACTTCATTGACAGCTGAGTGATCACTTTGTGAAGCACCGTTGCACGTGCCACGATCGTATCTAACCTTTTGTAATTTTTTTACAAAACGTCTGCCACTACAAACTTTGTTCAGAGACTTTATCCGTCCGTAAATTTAGATCGAATTTTCTTAGAAAACAATCAACCTCCACTTTTGATAAAGTTTATACTGCAATAGAAATCATTAATGGCTTTCCGGGAATCGTCCACAGAAGTACATAATTGATAAGATACTTTTCGGTTTACAAACAGCAGACAGATTCATCGTTCCGCAAAAATAAAAAAAGACAACCATTGCCATTTTTCCCTCGTTGGTGTGGTATTTCAAATGCTGCTAGGGGCGCTAAAATGCGTTCCGGCAGGTGAATTATTGGTCGAAAAAGTTGCTCAACCAGCACGAGCACAATTCATTATTCATAATACCATAATCGGACGGTCACAGTTGATGGATTAGAACGTTTCACAAAAATTTGCCATTAACCTGGCACGAGTGACGATGAAAAAGTGCTTTTTTTTAAACGATCACCTTCCGCCCGCCGTGCAGCTTTTCATCCTGCGTACCAATCAGTTTCAATTTGTGTTGTGTGTGTGTGCGTGCGAACGATCGTCCGCTCATCCGTACACCGACCATAAATCAACTTATTAAGCATAGCGCGTGGCTTAAAATGGTGTGGAGAGCGGCGAAATACGATTGCTAAGCATTTCGCAACCGGTGGTGGTGACTGGTGCCAAACGGTGGCCGGTGGCCGTGCAACAATGAAGATAAACAACCATGCTCGTGAGCATACGAAAGGTGGCATGCATTAGTACGTACGAGCATCGCGTCTTTATCACCATTGTCCATTGGTACGGGCTCTAGATTAAGCTAGTGCTTTGTACAAATCGCACACAGAAGTCGTCTCGTTTTGTGTTGGTTTTAGGTGGTGCCGGATGTGAGCACCACAAAGTGCGTGAGTGTTGCATTAAAAATGAGCACAATTTAAAGACAATTTGCAGTAAAAGTACTCACAATGATGGATGACTGTCACTTGGCACGATCGTTTTAAAGGGAGAGTGATATCTTTATTGACGTACCTAGAAATAAAATAAGAAAAGAAAAATGAATTGTTATAAAAATGTGATGTTGTCATAGAAAAATGCGTAACCTATTTAGAATCATTTCCCGAAAGGTATTTCAAAACAGTTTATTCACAGATATTAAGAACAATCGATTGAATCCAACTTGCTTCCACCTTTAATCAATTGCACAGAACAGAGGGATTTGTTTGCCGATTGAAGCTATGAAAATATGAATCTGGGAATACATTAAGCCGCAAAACGATATTTCATTCGTAAAGTGCTCCGCTTTTCAGGTTTCCATATTGTGGCAAACTCTAAACGCGAGAAAATCCGACCTTGAATTTGAGATAGGAAATGAAAAAAGAAATCGCTTAAGCAGCCTCGTTTGATTGACTCGTTTTATTCCTTGGGAAAGCTATAAACAAAACTTTACGAAAAACAATTACATTTGCATGGAAGATATTTCAAAGGATAAGAGGGAAAACCCGTCTGTAAGATAATTTACTTTCACTTTTACTTATTTTGATTTTTTTTAAAGAAGAGTTGTTGAAGAATTGGACCATTTCAAGTATAATTCTTTTCTCTCATGTTTCAGGAGGAACAGAATTCTTTCACTTATTCCAAACACAATAGGACTAATGAAGTCCACCATTTTGCATGCTTTCTGTGCTCCACCTCCTATCGTGTCAGATCTGGTGGGTAATGAGGTTCTATTTTTAAACCCAATCTCATCGATTGTTATTCCACTGAGACAACCATCCTGTCAAACTGTCATGTCTTCTTCAGCTCTACCGATGACTACGCTATTCGAGCGACATCTTTTTTCGACTTCGAAAACTCGAAACAACGGCTAACAGAAAATTCTTGTTCGATGCCTGCCGTCTCCACCCGTCGTCTCACAATCGTATGCTGCATTTTAATGATTGCCTGGAAGGTGACAAATGTCAGCTTCATTCGCCATCTTCGGCTGGATCGCTTACGGATCCATGCGTCAGATTGAAGAACTAGCCGGCTCCACACAGAACATCGCCTGTTCTGTTTCGGTGCGAAATCTGTTTGCAAAAAAAAAGCGAGCTGTCCAAAAATCATGACCGACCGATCTGAAAACCGTACGGCAGAGGCAAGGGAACAAATCCTGCGCTCCCCGGTGCGTCGTAAAACTTCATTTGCATACATTTCGCCGAGGCGTACCGGCAAGCCGCGATGTACGAGCGCGAACCGGTCTGTGCGCAGTGCCGGTTCTCGTTTGTTGCGAGCGTAGATGGGGCAGCATCACACGGTAGGCAGTTCACGATCGAAATGTTCTTTAGCCGGGGGACGATGTTTTGGAGCTTGTTCTGGGGTCTTTTTTTCTTCTTTTCTTTAAGCAGGTTATTCCTTTTCCAGACAGGCAAATTCGCGATTTCTTGCTTTATTTTGACGGGCTTACGCAACCGGTTCTTTAGCAGTTTTGCATACGATTCAGCCATCTCTGCTGGTGCTGGAGCGTCGGAGCTGTTGGGCAAAAATTAAATTTTTGACTACTTTGTGAACGGCTTTTTGGGAAAGTATTTCATTGGTGCCGTGATAGGAAAGTGAGTGAATATTAATAAATTGGCAGCCTAGAATGTTGAACGATGCAGTCACGATTGCACTTGCCGGATAAACGGAGCACCTGTCTGATGTTGCAGAATGCAAGCTTGCTTGCCTTGAACAGCAACCGGCAGCCCGATCCGCGTGCCACGCAAGTCAACTTCATGGCATTCGTGTGGTCAGTTACTGGTTGCAACAAAAAATGCACAAAAGTGGCAGTTACTGCAACCGGTTGTGGTGTTGTGCACCGAGAGCACAAAAAGGGATTGCCGGCTCTGTTATGGCCGCATCAGCGCGAACCAACTGGAAACTGGACAGAAGAGTTCATTAAGCTGACGTGTGTTTTTCATTTTCAGGAACCGATGGCGCAAAATTTAGAATCAATTGAATGTTACATTCCATTGCAACACTACAAGCGATTCTCGAAATACCAACAACTTGAACCAGTTGCTCTTTAAGATTGAAATTTTGCATCTGACAAGGGTTCAACACAGCAGTAGATTTATGACAATTTAATCCGGACATGAAGTTATGGCAGAAAAAAAAAGTCCAGATCAACAAACTTTAGCCGAGCTGCCTAAATTTATCTGCCCGAAAGAACCTTCGATTTGCGTTCGCTTACCGAAACAACGATAAGGAAAAAGGGTAAAACGAGCATTCTTCTACCGATACCGAGACTGGGTGAGTTCGAGTAGAAAATCAAGAAGCCCAATCAAGGTCGGGTCTCGGGTCTGGGACTTAATTGGAAGCGGCCGTAAAACTGCCGGACCGGTTATTCGGTGTCGGTCGAACCGTTCGCGATCAGGCCGTTCGCGTGTACAGAGTGTCGTAATTATTTAACGACTTTCTCAAAAAAGCATCTACACGCACCACCAGACGGGCACTATGCGGTCCGGGGGGGGGGGGGGGGGGGGGGGGGGTGTAGCATAAAATACGGGTCGCAACAAATCGGCACTTCCAATCGGTAACGGATGCTGATGGCGTCAATGATGTCCCTTAGAATGTTTACGAGGGATGGTTTTCCCCCCGCCCCCCGCCGCAGATCGTCAGTTGGTTGGCAAGGTTTGTGAGGCTTTGAGAGACTTTGTTACGCGTAGCATTTATCACAGATAAGCTATTAAAATGTGAAAAGTGAATCGTGTACCGTGCAGTAAGTGGGATTTCAATAAAGTTAAAGCAGGCAAGGATTGCTCAAGGGTAAAAGTAGTATCGTAGCCATAAAATCCTTTCACCGAGTTGATGAATTGCAGTGCACTGAGGGTTCTTTTTAATAATTTTTTAACAGTGGAAAAAAAGTGAAAAATAAAAAAAAAAGATATTTAAAAAACTAAAGCCAACATGCTTTTAACTAAGCTTAAATTCATTTTGCATTCCCAATTTATCCCAAGAAGAAGCCAAGAGCATTAAAGTACAAATTTGTTAATTTTCTAATTTGCAGGAAATATCATGTTCAATAGGCAATTGGAAAATGTTGAATTTTAAAGAATATTTTATCAACAAAGTACATGATTTTCTGAAATAATTTACATTATTACATATTAAACTTAAATTGGAACATCATTCTATTCTTTGTCTGTCTATTGCTTCTATTTATAGAGACAATTTCTTATTCTTATGTTTAGTTCAGTTTATTCAGGAAAGTCAGGTGTTTTGTATGTATCGATCATCCAGGTTTGACGTGTCTTTGTGCTTTTCATTCCTTTTTCAAGCTATAAATGTGTTATACGTTTTAAATTTAATGAAATCTTCCGTAATCCAGCTTTATAAGACTTTTTTATGTACTCTATTCGATTTACATAATATTTTCCTGCCTTTCCCTCGTTTGTCTTTTTAAAGTTCGATTTATAACTGCATTTGATCGTATCGATTGTAATTCTTACATTTAGATTCTTTCTTTTTAATTTTATTTCATTGTTTTATTTAATTTTATAATTTTTACCTTGATTATTGTGTTGCCTATTTCTGAATTCACTTGTTTGTCTCTTTGAATTATTTGTGTTGTTCTACTGTTTGAAGCTGCCAAAAATAATGCAGCTCCCACCTAAGGGTGATGGACATGAATTCCGTAATAATTTTTTTTTAAAGTCGTTTGCTTCAACATACTTTCTGAAGTCTGTTTCCATTTGTTCACAAAAGTAAATTTAAATATTTTGATAGTATTTAATGTGGCTGCAAACTTACTTCATACGCACGTCCTCTCACTGTCAAATTACACACTTCCTTTCCAATTAATATCGTTTTGAAAACTTTGCACAGCATGATGATGCTCAAAAACTTCCCAGCGTAATTTTTTTTTACAGATCTACAACTCATTGCTGTGTGCAGCCCGACGGATATGGTGCTTGTCTGTCTTCTGCCTAGCTTTGGAGACATTTATTTGAAGCAGCAGGTGCAAACCGCATCAAGATGATGCACTTTGCCGTCAGCCTTCCCGAATGGGAATGGAATTTGACGTCCTGGGGGTGTTTCGTTTCCAAACCCCCCTTTTACACACTAGCACCACAAAGAGCAGCCAGCTTTCTTAACTAGAGGTTATGTTTATTCGTTCATTTCGTATTTTTTTCTCGCTCTCTCTCTCTCCTTTACTCCATTCAATTTGTGGCGCAGCATTATACTGTGGTAAGGTTAGTGAGAACGTGTGCAACGTCAGACAAATCGATGGAAGCGGAAATAAAGGGGAAAGGAAAACCCCTTTTTTCGCAATCCTTTCATCGGTGCACCTGCAACGAATGGCGCTTTGGCATATGTAGCTATGGCCGCGGGTTTCGATTAACGAACGAGCGAACGCAAACCCTTCGCTGTACGAAAGCAAATTCAATACATTCTTCCTCTGTTGCCGGTGCGATAAAAATGATCAACTTTTGCCGAAGGAATATTGGATGTTTTTCCTGCCACTTTGTCATACCGCGAAAAGCGCTCAGGTAAGCGGGTTTGGTGTTGTGGATTGAATAGAACACAACAACAGCAGAAAAGGGAACCTGGCGCAAGAAGAATTGCAGCTGCATAAAAGCATCTCACCAATCAGGATGAAGAAGCGACCGGAAATGAAGGACACTTTGCAGGAGGAATTCCAATTTCCGTCGATGTTTACTTGTGCACCGTCTCGTCTTGGTGGGTGGATGCGGAAGAGCGCGAAGAAAGAAAGAAAAAAACTGTCCACTTCGATATAATCTTGAAGAAACGTTTGTGTATGTGTGTGTGTTCTTCTGTAGTTGTTGAATTGATGCTGTTTTCATACCCATTTCCGTAGCTAAAGGTGAGTTTCTTTGAAATTTACAACAAATATCTTTAGGGCAATTGCTCTACATCGCTTTAACATTTCGCAATGGAACATGAGCTGTAAATAACGAAGGTTACTTATCAAAAGATTGTTTTTTTGCGGAAAGAATTCTCTTTTATGCATACGCGAGTAGGTCTTAAGTAAGCGTTGGGCATCATTCGTTTGATTGCGCAAGTAGAAAACCACCATTAAAAAGGGGGAGGGGGGGGGTCCTTGAGAGCAACAGATGTTTCTGATTTGCAACAAATTGTCTTTTCACATAAACAAAGGTTGAGGTGCAGCTCAGGATATCATGTTTCATGTGTCATGTACCAGTAGTAGCAGACCTAATTCTACGTAGCTTAAGATGCATCGAAACGAAAGATTTCCTGTCTATTGTCACAGCAAATGCGTCTAGCATGTTTAAGGAATTTGTTATATCAACAAGAGATTGTTATATCAACTTACAACCTAGTTGACATGGACACAACAAAACTACCTCTAGAAAGGTTTTTTTTAAAAAGGTGTATAAAATTCTAAAAGAAAAATAATTAAATAAAATAAAATAGATAAAGAATATTATAATAAATTCAATGAGGAGGTCTGATGGCAGATGCAAATAAGGTTCAAATCTCACGAGAGGATCCGGGTTCAAATCGCAATCAGATTGTTTCCCCGTAGTGGGGAGAGACTATTCAATTAAGTGACATGACCTAATCTTGTCGTTAAGTCAAGAAAGAGAAGATGCAGACCGCTAACGAACAATTCCTTTTTTCCAGATCGTTTTTTTTTTTACAAATGTGAGTACATTATATTGTTAAAAAACATTTAAAACTGTCTATGTTTTATTGTTTTACCTGAAGTGTGAGAGATATTATAGCCCACAATAAACAGACCATCAATGATTCACCTCGCCGAGATTCCATCCGTTTTACCAATTCCATGATCTCCCAACACTGAAACACCATCTAGCACCTAAGCAATAAACTCCACCCTAGCAAGCACAACACCGCTTTATGGAAAGATATCGAAACCAGCCATTATCAACTAGTCCAGTCCCGCCTTCGAATAGGACATACAAGCGTGACCCGTTCCTACATCTTCAACAAATCTAGTCCCCCAATCTGCAGCTTCTGTGACGTTGACATCACTTTCCACCACATCCTTACCGATTGTCATGGATACACGACACACCGAGCCACCTGCAAACCTGACACCGATTACGCGACAATTCTACCACCCAACAAACTGCATCAGAACCGCTTTTTTAACTTTTCATTAGCCATAATTGCAATAGTTTTAAATAATAATTCGCAATAGTTTTTTATTTGTATTAACCACATTTTGTACACATTAGAGAGGCGAATGTAGTCTCTAAGACTCAAAGCCTTTATGAATAATGACAAAAAAAAATTAAAAATACGCTTTAGAAGGAACACTTACTATGCCTTTATTATTCTATGTTGTCAAGAGAATCCTCCAAAACAAACGTCTAATCTGATGATAGTAAAGACAAGTGGCACTTTTACTAAACTTAGCTAAAAAGGCTTAGTGAAACCATGTAGTTGGAGTCATTTATTGGAGTCAGCCTCACAACGGAAGAAAGGTCCGAATGGAATTAGAGTCCCGGTCCTGTCGCGTGAAGATCGGCGCTGTTGTCTCTCCAAGTGCCCCAGCGTTCTGATAAAAGATTGAATTTGTTTTTGCCATAAGTTGATAATATAGTGGGATGAGGACGAGCTTGGAAGGTTCCTGCACTCCATCTCACCGTATGTTTCCCTGCGTCCCTGGTTTCACGAGCTCCGAGTAGATCGTGCGTTTATTCGCATAACGTCGAGACTAATGTCGAACCATTATGCGAATCCAACGTTTGCAGCTGTAGCAACGGATACCATGACATTAACCACATCCCCTGGTCATCTGTGGAGTTCGATGCGGCTAGATGCGGACTCTTAGCAGCCGTTCGGGCTTTAGGAAGATCCGCGGCGGTGCAGATGCGCGATATCCTGCGACAGAAGGACTACGAATATGCGCTGATTCTTTTTGACTTGGCCAAAGAGATGGGAAGCTTCCTTTGATCCCTTTTCCTCTCCCTTCCCGTAGATTGTACGCACTGTGACAATGACGGTCTTGCATTTTGCAGGTGTCTGGGTGTCCTGCGACAACATTAGATCACTGAATTAGGTTTGGACGACGTGTAGTTGTGACTGGCAGTTTTACTGTTGGCGGAATGCGTGAGTTAGATACTACTGTAGCTTCACAAAGTTGTAGTGCCTTTCGGACTCGTGCGTTCTGCCGATGGTGCCCACAAATTATCCGCAACAAAGGGGAGTTTCTTGGGAGCCAGTTGCTAGTCTCCCCGGTACGATGCTCCAAAGAGGCGCCAACGCTCTTTGGAGACATAGAGAGGACAACATCTGAACCATACCTTCCAAATAGGATATAAGTTGGATGAATTGTAAACTTAGATATAAGATTGGATTTTAAGGAATACGGCCGTCATTACGAAAATAAAAAAAAGTTGATAATATTGCGGAATGTTTTGGTAGTATAATTGGTAGCAACATCCGTTGTTAACACGAAGGTAGTGGTATCAACACACATTTGAGTGTGTGTTTTACCGGTAAACAATCCTTACCGGAGCTTTCTAAGTCACACGCCTGATCATACATCCGGATGGGTTCAATTTTAGTGACTGGTTTTTTGCCCATGAAACCATGGTACGAGTGTAATCGAATCCATTGAAGCCACAGATACAAACGAGTAAAAACACTCTCGAAGCATACTCAAAACACACCATGCGCCCGGTGCAATTTAGTTGGGTAGTTGCAGTAAGTGTGAAATATCCACCGTATCTTGACAGGATAAGCACGAAAGTGAAGTCATATTACTTCACCCATCTCAAAAGCAAACACCATTTTTCGTTGCTAAATACTAACCGGATCCGGCGTTCAAGCGTTGGTGGTAGAGTCACCCGTAAGCTTGTTTTCTATTTTAATGTTCTCGTTTTGTGCGTTGATGCACTTCAACTGTCTCGCTGCTCCTCTGTCGGCCACCCCAGGGGATGTAAATGAAACAGCAAACAAACGTCAAATTAGTTCCAAATGTCAAACGATGGGTAAGGTTGCATTAGTAGAGAAGCGCCCATTTATGTTTTCCTCGCACCGGCCGTACTTCTCAATGCTTAAGAAAAGCTCGACAATGTGTCTTGTATCCATTATTATGGTTCGGGTTTCCCTCTTCTGCGTGGAGTTTCACATTCGCTGATACAGGCTGCTGGGCAAACGAGTTTTCTCTCGTGTTTAGCAATCCGAGCTGGCCGAGTATAGATAGGAACACATCTGGCTTGGGTGCGGAAGTTTTGCCCGGCGGTAGTTTTCATCGTCGACCGGAGGCCCCTGCTTCAGTGGTGGGACGTAGTAGTATACAAACGGAAACTAAGTGAGTTTAAGGCATAAACCTCTTCGCTTTATGGCATGTTGTTTGGATGTGTTGGGTTTTTTTGCTGTTATCCTCCACAAGCTTGCCGGAATACATCGAATTTCCAGCCGGAAGTTCCAGTGCGTGTGTGTGTGTGTGTGTGTGTGTGTGTGTTCGTGCGACTGTGTTTTTTTGCTCCCTCCCTGTTCGTGGAAAACAATTTACCAACCGTAAGCCCTAACAGGTGGTAAACTTGTCAATTCTACGAGATTTGAAGGCGTTGTTTCGGTGGGAAATTCGTTGTTAGCTTTGTACTAGTTTTTCCATTGTTCATCGAGGCTTGAGCTGACACGTTTTGTGTTGGAGAGAAATGCTCAAGCATACGGAGCATCTGCAGTCGGTGAGGTTGAAAAATGTCTTCAATGAATGGCTGCATTTTTCGGAGTAGTAATTTTCGGTGCCTAAGGAAGCTTTCGGGGAAATCGTTTACGGTTGCTGAGGCGTTGAATGGTGGTGTAAAAAGATGAGTTTTATAGTCGGCTGCGCTTTACAATATTTTCTAATATTTGGTTAGATTGTAGGCAAAATCGAGACATTAGCGTCGGGTGTGGTTTTTCGCTTTGGATTATCTTTTTTATTTAATTAAGAAATTTTACCAAGACCTTGGATGTTTGAACAGTTATTTTCAGTTTAGTGAATCTTGTTAATTGCATTTTTTCCTCAACCATGGTTAATAATTTATATCTTTTAAGCAATACAGCCAACCTGACCCTCATGAAATAAAAAATATATACTTTTAGTGTATAATATATTACTTTAAAATTAAATGTACAACACAAAGATGCAAATAATATTTAATGCCCGTCTAACAGTCTTGGCTGTCTGAAGATATAAAATTTCCAGTTTGAGCTGCTGATTCTGAAAGATTTGAGCAGTTCTAGAGCATGATGATGAATTTTGAAGTCTTAAGCTTTATTATTCATCGCCGCTAGCTCATTACGCTTTTATATACATTTTTCATGTTGTAGAGATTCATTTATTAAGATAAAATTATAATTTTTGTTTTGATGAACATATATATATCGGTATTTTAGAACTGTTAGCTATATTTAATTCATATGACTTAATTTACGAGCCACAGCTCATTTTAAGGCAGAATCTAGAATTTGAACAAATAAATAATTCTTTCGACACATATTTTTTCGAAGTACCTTGTTTTATATTTTATGTCTAGGATAGATAATTTTAAGCAACATTTGACATGACAAAGGACATGACAAAAATAGCGACGATTAAGTCTCTAAGTATGAGAGAAGCATATAAATCTACCTGTTGTACTTTAGATTCATAAAATTACCTCTTATATATGAATTAAAGGTAGAGCTGATTATATTATCAAACAATCGTTTGCGTAGATAGTGGTAGAGATCTCTAAAGCTGATTGCGCTGAACATCTTTATCACTAATTATGCTTATCCGATAATTACTGCTACCAAAAATGGTCAGCCTTTATTTGCCCATTCAATGTTATGCTCAAAAGCGAAGCCCAATTATGCTGGGAAAGGTTAAAAGGCACTTTTCATAAGCGAAGCCACCCTCCATTCATCGATATATTCGATGAGCTCTGCCCAAAACAGAGCTCCAGAGAGAAAAAATCTTCCTCCCATCCACGTGCGACGATTGAAAGTAATTTGACCGCATATGCGTAAACACGTGCTGTCGAAGAGAGAAAAAAAAAATTGGAGCGCCAGGCATCATAGCACAGTCAAAAGTTGAAGAGTGGTTTCACCCCGCCACTACAGCGGTGTTTTGATCCCGGCAGGAAAACAAGTACACCATCATTTATTTGATTAATGGGTTTCGTTTTGAGTGGCTGTTAATAAGATGCCGGTTTGCTTGCTTGCTTGACCATCGTCGAGAAGAAGCTCGATGGGGTGAAAGCTGGCGGGGGTTTCGCAACTAAATGAGAGCTTCCATGCGAAATTGGACGCATGTTTTTACTCTTCTTTTCATTTCCGTGCCTAGAGATAGGTTTTTTCGAGCGATGGTCCCTTGAAAGGGGCTTCGCTGTTGAAATGCAGACGGTGTTTAATTTCGCTTTATTGACCACGTACGTAAGCACGTGCGTAAATAAAGTAGCCGATACCGTGGCGATACAACGCCCGAAATCGAACCACGTGTGAAGGCGTACGCGGCATCACGAGAAAGGTGTTGAAGTTGATGAAATAAACCACCGAAATTGCTCATAAATCTCACCGCCGACTGTTTGTCTAAGCATTTTTGCGCTTCGGGTGAGAAAACACAAAAACAAACCCACGCGAAAAACACACACACACGACGTCCAAGGTCGACTAAATTGATGCAAGATAACAGCTATTAGGAGAAGAGTATATAAATCTCGATTTGTTTTGGTTAGGCGGTCTCTTATCTCACGGTCTCATTTTGCTCCGTACACGGAACGGAGAATTAAACGAAAGTGAAAGCATCATCAAAGCGTTCAAGTGCGTTCGGGGTTTGGTTCCCGGGTGTAGTACAGTGCCGCGCTGTTCAATGAGTTTCCTGCACCGTGTAGGGTGCCTTGAGAAGAGCATCAGTTCAGTCAAGGGCTCGCTGATTTCTGTCGGATAAAAATGAGCGCGCCACCACAAACGCGGAAGTACAAACTGTTGTGCACACACACACACATGGGGAAGATCTTGACGATTGCCGGGAGGATGAGTTTTCCCGGATGGAGTGAATCGCTGAAAGTGACATCCGTCAAACTCGTCAAATGAACATTTTGAGCTTTCTATTTCGATGGTGGAAGATGGGATGAGACTTGAACGGTGGTGTTGTGATTTTAATGATAGAGACGTGAAAATGGGCATCGATAATGGTAGCCCCTTAGCTTCATCACTACATTCCAGCATCGGCGTCTTTGGGGCTGTTCGTTTCATTTTCGTTTTTGTTGTGAATATTTCAACGCCGACAAAAACAGTAATGAATCAATAATTATTGAAATTGATAGACGTTGCTTCGTATTGCGTGTTTATTTTTCTATGCTTTGTTGTACCTAATGTGTCTGGAGAAGTGAAATTTGATAAATAATGCTATAAATATTCATAAGCGGCTTTGTTGGATGTAAACAGTTTTATACTCGGTGATGTTTCGTTCATGGTAGCAATCAATTGTAAATTAGAATACTGTTTTTAAATAAATTAAAGAAAAAGTTTTTGTACCAAAAAATGTTCCTTCACCTTATTTTTATTGATTGTAATGCAAAAGCAAAGAAAGATTTTCCGCTACGACAAGGATTAAAAACTGTGAAATCATCTCTCAGGGCACGTCATGAGAAAACGATCCAAGTTCTTGTCAAGTTTTTCTAAGTTTTCCATTGCGGAAAGAATGGCATGGATATGGATTAAGCTGTTTAAACGATTATTTTTATCTATTTAGGTTTCTAAGCGTTTTTTTCGTTCTATAAGAAGGTGCGTACAAACGCATACATTTTTCAATAATTTTAGCAATCTTGTGCTTGGTAGAAAAGAGTAGTAAGTACATTCAAGTTGGAGACCATTCGATCTAATTTAAAAATATCTCATTTGTCTGAAAATTGCCATGCTGTTACAACCATTAAAATCACCATAAAGAGCTCTCTTTCTTCAATACCGTAATAAAACAAGAATACAGCTCTTTGAATTCTAAAAAGGCCCAGTCTACAGAGTGTTGTGAAGACTATTTCTCAAAACCATGTATAGACTTCGCTGTGACCTAGATAGAGAATTCATTTCTACTCTCCTCAACTCTCTCATACAATCACTCTGAATGTGTACCATTGTGATGATTTATCAGCTGATATGTTGCTGATTCGAGTCGTAAGGGGTGGCCCGGTGGAATGTGACAGCGGCGCCGGTCTTCAAACGGCAGGACCGGGATTCAAATCCCATCCGGACCGTCCCTCCGTAGTGAGGACTGACTAACCAACTAAGTGGTATCGGCAGTCTAGAAAGCCATTTCGATGGCCGGCATGACCTTAGAGGTCGTTAAGCCAAGAAAAAGAAGATGTTGCTGATTAGATTTTGGTTTAAGATCAATAAATTTCCTTACGCATGGGATGAAACTGATACCATGAAAATTTTATCGTTATGTGCAACTTGGTACCTAGAAAAATTATGAAGCGTCGCAGTTATCTAAAACAAAAGTAAATTTCTGACACTGTCAAAACTGCAAACAATTTGGAATGCAGTAAAAATGCTTCGTGAAGCACAAAAAATCTTTTAAGTTTTATATTAAAACTTTTGTTTTTTTTTCTATTCAACCTGGCGCTAGAGAGGACCATCCGTAGCTCGGCGGAGGTGGAGACTTCGGGAACCATCTTAAGTCAACCCAGATCCTAGCATACGCTGATGATATAGGCATCATTGGTCTGAGCCTCTCCCAGGTAGCAGAGGCCTACTAAAGGATCGAGAAGTCGGCAGAAAACCTCGGGTTGCAGATAAACGAGGCAAAAACTATATTGATGGTGGCACCATCAGCGGCCCTTCTAAGAAATCCGGAACTACGTGGGGGTGATGTACGGATAAGAAACCGCAAATTTGACGTCGTCTAGAACTTATCCTATCTCGGGTCAAAAGTCAGCAAACAGCGAAACAGAATTGAGCCAGCATCCTAGACGACGTGCTAGGATTCTGGCGGCCAACAGGTCATTCTTCAGCCTGAGGAAACATTTCACCTAAAAAAATCGGTCGCAACGGTCGAAGCTGGGACTGTGTCGTAACTTTATAGTCCCAGTGGTCACATACGCCTCTGACACATGGACTCTGTCAAAAACAGACGAAATCCTCTACAAAGCTACAACGACGAGCTGTACGAACTGTATGACGACCTCACTAATTTGGCCTAATTTGTCGTGCAGCAAATTAGGCTCGCCAGGCTCCAATGTACTGACCATGTTATACGCATGGCACCGGACGACCCAGCTCAGAAAGTCCTTATAGGCCGTCCACACGGACAGAGGAAGCGTGGTAGGCCCAGATTGAGGTTGGGGATGGCGTGGAATCATCCGCTATCCTCCCACGAATAACGGATTGACGGACGACGGCGCGGGACCGTGAGCGGTTCCGGATTCTGCTCCGGCAGGCCAAGACCGCAAAGTGGTTGTAGCGCCTGATAAGTAAGTCAGTAAGTAAGTAAGTAAGTAAGTAAGTAAGTAACGCTTTTGTTGGTTAAAAGGTCTTGAGCAATACGAACTGTCAAAAAACGTAAATAAATGTAAACAAAACCACTTCAAAGGATTTTGGGGTGGTGAATATGGCAATTTATGGTGCTTTTTACAAGTACGATGCAAAATATTTATTGTTCCGTGTTATTAGAATATGGTTGAAACGTCCAAAAGCCACCCTGTAGCTTTTTTCACAAATAAATTAGCAAATGCAGTTTGGCCGACGTGCTAAGAGGTTTGGTGCTATGTAGGATAGTTGAGATTTTAACACAATGTTTAAATAGTCCCAATGCACATGAAGAACAGATTAAGTTATCCTTTGAAGCGAAGCGAAGTCGAAGTCTTGTTTTATGAGGAAGGGAATTGAGTACCAGGAAAGAGTTTTTATCTCTTAACACATCCGTTTTGAATAAAAATTGGTCAAAAGCATGTGAAAAGGATCAAACGTTTTTATACTTCAAAATAAGAATTGTTGTACTTCATCCAACCATACTGCAAATTACTCGGCGCTATGAATTACAACCTTCTTTACAACTTATTCCATTTGGGAATTGGCTCTCACAGCCGCCTTTACATATTTTCCAGCACAGCACTCACACTCGAGTAATTGAAGTTCGACAACAAATTTACTGCACAAAAAAGTTTCCACATCTTGCATCCGTTATCTGTTGGAAAAGTAAAAATAATTAAATACATTCCCAAATCTGTGGGTGCCCTTTTTTAACAAATTGACCCAAATTTCGGGTGCCCTTCGCTTAGCGGGGGTGAGCATTTCCTTTACGAAGCATTGCTACAGGGCGGAAAATTGAAACGAAACTTTTTCGGACAGATCCGTGCCGGAAAAATACAGATGTTACACGCTCATCACCGTTCCCGGCGGCTCCATCCTTCGCTGTGGTGCTTTTTTGTTTCTGATTTATTCCGGCTGGCCAAGTGCCCGAGTTCGGAGGGAAATGTAGCTTCGATGAGGGACGTTTCTAGAGCAATCGAAGGTACGAGATGGATGGGCGAGATAGTTTTCGACCGGTGCGTGTGTTTGTTTTTCTTAACCTTAAATCAGGTGAAATTAAGACAAACTTTTCCACCTTCCGAGGGCTAGCGTTTATTTTTCAAATTTTTAGCTTCGGTGAAATGTGTAACTAATTTAACCACATGTGAACAGTACGGTAGGATTAGTGGAAACCATCATTCGCTGCAAAGTGGATGAATGTGATGGAAGCATATTAAAATTCAACGCTAAGAGTTAGCCGTTGGACGTGTTGTGTTAAGCTCACGGCAAAGTTCAGCACGTGGTAGCTGTGCGTTGTGGATCAAATTTGATGACCCGGTTCGAGTTTTGTATGTGCTTAACCTACATGGTCGTAAAGTATTACTAAACTTGGTGTATGTTATGTTGAAAATTAAATCATAACACTAGCTAACGCTTGGTAGAGTGGATTTAAGCCAACGGCTTAAATAATTCAATTGTCGGCGTAGTGTGATGTTGCGTCATACAAACACATTATCTAATCTTCTTATCTGCCAGCTTAAATCATGTCAGTTGCAATCACTAAGCATCGTTCGGTTGATGTGGTTAAGTATGTAGAAGTTAAGCGAATTCATTTTACACCGAGTAAAGTTGAGCTACTTTTGAAGAGATTTTGATTGTGTGTAGCGTTGTATGGCACGCTGGATCTAGACATAAGTTTTGATTGCCATGCCCTCCATCTTGCCTTCCATACACTTGATCGACCAGCTATGAGCTAACGATAACTGAATAAAATTAAAAATAAGCAATTTTCTCAATAATTCATCCAAAGTATTTCGACCGTAAATTCGCAAAGTTTTAATGAGGTCTACAACTTGTGCGAAAATTTGTCATCGTCCAAACAAGAAAATAATCGAACTAGATTAAGCGATACCAAATTTTCGAGATCCATATCCGGCCTATTGCTAGCTTATCGGCCAATGACTTAAGAAACGCATTATCGGATTACTCATCCCTAGCAGAACATGTACTTCGTCTCACTCGGATTGGTTCTGACCTTTCCTACGGAAGATTACTTTGCCGAGCGATTTATTTGAAGGCACCCCAAACACTTCATTTTCCTCTCTTTAAGATTAGCGAAAGCGAAAATCTGACAAGAATATACGTCGGAAAAAAAAAAATTAAAAACTTGCTTCAAAAATGTAATTTTCGATTTGGATGGATGCTCAGGGCTATTTTGAATCATGCTGACACTTGCACATCACCCCAACGGGAAGGTGGATGAGCGAAGAAAGCGAAGCACAAAAAAAAAGCGGGCCATTTTTTGTTCGCAGCACCAGACGAGAAAATTGCCAATGATCTGCAACTGATGCGCAGGCCAGCATCAGTGTTTTTTCTTCACCAAAACCCCAAAGGTAGGACTTGTGCACTTTGGAGTGAAGATTGTTTTTTTTGGTTTGAAATACTTACTCACACACACACACACGCACACAATGCTAAACGAGAATGAGCCTCGCGGGTATTGAAGCATAAAGGCACTAAAGCGTGAATAAGGGTGGGATGAAAACTACCAACCATTCGCCGACAGGATTTTCTTTTTTTACCGATTTCGATCCAACGAAAATGGGAACCACACGCGTCTGGCATTGCAATGGAAGTCAACCGAATGGGAGCGTCTCGATTGGAGAGCGGCACAAGAAAACAGGGTCGCATATATAGCGCAAAAAAAAAGGCCGAGAAAAAGTCGAATCAACCCACCAGTAGACCGGTCGTCTGGCATCGGGAAACTAATCCTTATCATCATTATCCGGTGTGGCGGCGGCGGGGAAAAAAAAACGGAAAACAAACCTGTCCGGCTCCCTCTTTTTTGCGCGCGGAGGTTTTCGCTTGGGCTTATGTTGGTTGGCTGGTGCTTTGCTGCGTGCCTCGATTACAAAATCGTCGTCCCACCCCAAACGCTTCCTGATTGTTTCGTGCGTAATCTCATGATGAGAATCCACGTGGCCCGCACAGGCACAGGGAGTGATTATGAGGATATAAAGTGCAGTAGCAAAACCCGGCCTACAACGTTGTATTGCTGTGTGTGTGTGTGTGTGTGTGTGCGCGGTGCTAGCAGTTTCTAGCACCATTTTCAATCAATGCCTAAGTATTGGAATTATTTGCGTGATGTCTTAACGACTTGGCAATGAATGATCAAATCAGATCGGCAAGCGTTAGTGTAATAATCGAATAACCGTTGATAGAGTGATACGTTGTTGTAGAAAGGGAATGTGTGTATGAGTTGTTGAGACGGAACCCGTAAAAGGGATGATTTTTGATAAACAATCTATAATACCAAAACATTACTTTTTTTATTCATAAGGGACGGCCAGGCCGTATTGCTCCAAAACATTCCATTGTTTTTGTGAAAATTCTATTGTCTGTGTCTATTTTTGAGCAATTATTTGCTCAAGATTTTCTTAAAGATTGTATAGAGAAAAGGCTACTTCTTATACACAATTGTCACAATCTTTCAGTGTTTAGTATTAGTTGCGAACCGGAGTTTGTCTTGCTTCTATACGAACAGCTTAGGAGCCGCTCAGTAACCCAACTGGTAGTGTAATTTGTGTCTCTATTTGTAAGATTTCAATTCTATTTTCAATTCAATTTCAATTCAATTTATTTGTTTGCTTAAAAACTGATATAAAAACTTAAGAATACCTCAACCTAAATTGACACAACCTAGCCTAACGAACAAAACATACGATGGATGCTTATACGGGCGGAGCACCACTGCCATCTAGAAGGGAAACTAATGCAAGCATCCTACATAGGACCTCATTGCAAGGCAGTGCAGAGGCTTGCTCTGCTAACATTTTCCTGGCGTCAAACCTACTAAAGGACCTCTGCACCCGTTCGAGGCGGTCTATGTGGATCCTTGCCCAGCGCGAACAGATCATCGAGCAGTACTTAAGCATCGATCTGACCAAAGAGACAAACAGTACCTTGAGACAAAAAGCATCGTGAACAGCGGCGGATTTAGCCATTCGGCGGCTGTTGGAAACTTTTATAAGGCTCCCAACGCCCTTGTGGTGGAGTAGAAGTAATTATATTCACAGTCGCCATACGGACACCTTGGTGTTGGGGAAGAAGAAACTCGAACGAGACCGGAACAACATGATTGCTAACTGTGCGGACCAATATCTTTCTTTTATCTGACTGTCCAGGCAGTCTGAAGATGCTAGATGAGAATCTTCCTTACTGGAACGTTGGAGACATCGAGGCCTTACCTTTCGTAGGGAGGGCTCTCGATGCTCATCGGCGGAGCAAATCGACCAGGCGACTTTGGATGTTCAGAAGGAATATCCCTTACAGGCATGTTGGAGGTTTGAGGCCTTACCTTGGGTAGGAGGACACTCAAACCTCTAGAAAGAATTGAACGCAAGGTTTAGCTTGTTGTACCTTCTCTCAAGGCTTCTCTCTCTCTCTCTCTCTCTCTCTCTCTCTATCTCTCTCTCTCTCTCTCTCTCTCTCTCCATGTCAAAAGCTTGCTAGACCGCTTTATTTATACCCAATTCTTACAATAGTTTGGTTTTTCTGTTTGTTATTGCATTTAGCACAAAAATGTTTACGTACGCACAAAAAGGGTCGCATATATGCTACACCCTGTCAGTTTGAAGGTGAATAGAAGAAAAAGAGAAAAATAAAAAAAGAGCAGAACGAGCCTGCCCTGGGAAGAAAAAGAAGCCGCGCCTCATTTTCTAACAGAGGCTCTAAGCGGAATGGAAGTTTAGGCCTGTATCACATTGAATTTGCTGACCGGAAGAGAAGATTTGTAAATTCTTGGCCTCTTATTCTGCTTACTGATAAACCTGCCACTGATCCTGAAAATGCTGGGCAACACGCTTAAGTACGCCAAGGGTCCACTAAGCCCTACACACTATGGAGTAGATATGATGTGAAAAGGTAAGGCCAGAGTCAAGCAATGCACCCAGGTTCTTAACAACAAAAACACGATTAATTTGAACATGCACTGGGGAATAAGTATGTAAAATAGGAGACATAGGGCGAGAAGGTTACTATTACACACCAAGAAGAAAAACGATCAGGGATGGCTTGGAGACAAAAACACACAGTTCTGGAGGAAACAGGGTAGAAAATATTAAGATCATCAGCATAGCACAAAAAATAATCAGGAGGCAAAAAGGTACAAACATCAATGATAAACAAGATAAACAGTAGAGGACTAAGGATACTCCCTTGAGGTACATCGGCACCGGAAGAAAGAGGTGTAGAGAAAGTACCCATAAACTTGACACAATAACTGCGGTTACAAAGGAGAGAACGAACCTTATCATAGTGAGATCTTTATGATAAAGGACTCATTCCTTTTCAATTGAAGTTTTGAACTGAACCATTTATGTGGTTGAAAATAATCCATTACATTTTCTGTAGTTAAAATAATCAATTGTAAATGCTTCCATCAAATATCTTTCACGTCCAGAGTAAAACGAAAAGCCAAATTGCGTAAAACGAAAACTTTGCGCAGTTAAGCTGTGCAATGAACGATGCATATTACCATTGATTTTACAAATAAATTGTACCGTTGATACTACGAATCGTAGGAACGATTTTCACCAATTCCCATGCAAATTATGCATCACACTTTACGGAAGAACGATTCGCCGAATGTCGTTTTCTGCATGTTTTATTTTTAAATTCACCATTGAAGCTCGTCCGCAGCGTTCTGCATCCTGCAAAACAGGAAGTAAATTTTTCGGTACGGTAATTTTTAACAAAACACCTGCTTTTTGCTTAAACGTTGTAGCGAACCAAAAGCAACGCACAACGGTACTGGAGCGACACATGGCTCGGAATAAAAATATATTTTCTCATGGAAATGATTTTCGCTGATAAATTTTCGGGCAAAGAAGTAGTAATCTTGTTGATGATTTTTTTAAATTCTGAGCTATGTTTGCACAGAGTATTTTCAATTTATTCTTTTTTACACATCACACCAATTTGCCTCAGAGCTGGTGCTGTGCAAACATAAAATGGGGTTCATTTTTTTCCAATAATTAATCAAACTGTGGTGAAACAGATAGACCAACCATACAAAAAAAAATCCTTAATCTGTATCATACCGCCACATACCGGGCTCACTGATTCACGGGAAATGACTGTTTGCAAAACTACTTTTACCAATTTCGCAGCGGAAGCAGCGCACCGAAACAAACGGCAGTCAGTGTGAAATATCCTTAATTTTATGGAACATTAAACATTTGGGAGTATTTTGCGCACCTTTTTCACGTTGTGCTGATGCTCGTTGCTGCGGTTTTTGTTCACAGTGAGCGAATTCGTGGAAAACGATTGGCAGTTTGCAAATTGTGCGTGTGCAATTGAGGATGACGTGAAATATTGAGCATTTTAAAAGCGTGTGCGTGTATGGGTGGAGTCACTCATTTATGTTGTAATCAGGAGAGTAAATTTTCGATCAGTACTGTAATCGACACAGTAATAGAGTGCATATTATCGCTTTTGTTTTCAAAAGAAGTTTAATTAAAACCGACAAAAAGCCAAATAGTTAAGGATGGTTCCGTTAATAGTCCGTTTGTGCGAGAGCTAAAAGGGGATTTTTGTTCAATTTAACTGAGAAAAAACAATTAGTGTTTTAATTTTATCTCCGAATGAGGTATTGTGCATTGTGCCGACTAATTCGCAGCAGTTAGTTGGCTGAAAATAAAGCTGGAATGCTGTACTGAAGCATACCGTTTACCAATTATTCTACAAATTTCACCGGTTGCTTACCAAAACAACCGGATGAATCGAACAGAAGGTTTAAGCCAAATATTTGCCTACCGTAGGAGCCACCATGTCCCACCTGATGCTAAGCACCCGCTCACCATTACCGCTCCAATCTAATCTGAATCCCATCCCACTGCTGGGAAAATCGTTGCTGTTCGCTTGCTCGGTATTGTATCAAACTGGTCAGGATAGAAATTTTTCCATGCATATTTTAAACGAACCCATCTTTCCGCTCGAACGGTTGGAGAGCATGTAATGCGAATGTAATTTCGTATTCCGCCAGAGCCATCCGGGGGGGAGGTTTGATCGGCCGTTGGCCATAGGCGCTAGGTTACACAGATTGTACCTTACAAACGTGTAGGGCTATAGAGAGATAGAGAGAGAGGGAGGAAGAGAAAAAGGGTTGCAACCCATTCTTGCTCCAACTCCGAAAGATCTTGGCTTGGGATGGGTGGGTCGGTAATTTCTTGATCCACTTTGGAAAGAAAATAAATCGAAACAACCGATTGACGACAACTGGCCCCATGAGGTAAATGGTTGTAACAGAAATTTTTTAAATGTATTTTCGATTAAACTTCCCCCATAACCTTTCCGAATGTGTTGAACTTTCGAAAGTTGTTAATGGAACACGGAAAGTAAGGAAAGGAATGGAAATAAAGACAACAAAACGACTAGGTAAAGAAAAAAGAAAACACGCACGTACACCCACATAAAACGCTTAGTAGGAAAGGTTAGAAGGAACGAAAAAAGAAAAGAAAATCAAACCTTCTATCGAGTGAGCCCTTTCTTAAAGGCTTGGTACCACTGTTCGGCTGCTCGGCGGTAGAATCCGTACGTAGCAGTACGATTTCCTCGATCAAACCAGGAATGGAAAAACGGAATGAATGGATGAGCGAGAATGGGCAGCACTAGCGGGAAACAACACGGGAAACTTTTCTCACTTCACTTGACCCTGACCCGGCTTACGAGCAGAAATGTGGTGGCCTGTTGGCGAACCTGTGGTGCACCTTCGATGACCTGAACAAAGAACGAAGATTTTCACTTTTCCCTGTTTTTTTTCCGATGGGGAAAAGGCTTTCACGGGTTCTTCCCCGCTTCGGGGATGTTTCTTTTTAAGCCGAAAGCACACTGCTTTTTGCACACTCACAAACACACAAACAAACACGTATAAGGTAACACGATCACGCACTTCACACAAAGCTGGCACTGATATTTCGTAGTTGTGTTGTATTATTTTTGCTTCTCCTTCTTCACTGATCACCAATCAAATGCAAATTTTCGCACACAAAAAAAAAAACTCTCTTTAGGCAGGCTACTCGCACTCCAAACTCTGAACACACATTTGGGCAAACGATCATTGAAGAAATAAATGAGCATAGGTTTTATTGGGGCCCGTCGCGAAATGGTTCCATTTTGATCGGTTCGTTGAATTTGATGCCGGATTGGAAAATTGTGCTTCCTCAAGAGTTCATCGAAACCCTTTACGAACGGCAAACTTTACACATAAAAGGGATGAGCAACTTTTCCACCGCTTCGGATGTTTTTTATTTTTTCTACGGCCAGACATAGCTCCCTTCAAAACACGTCCGACTACACACGCGAAAGGAAAAAGGGCATCACTGTCTAAGATCTCTCTTGCAGAGTTCCAGTCAACTTCAAAGATGATCAGCGTGAGTATGAGACACGAAAAAAAGACATTTACAGCTTGTCCATGTTTTCCTCCGCCAGTGTTACTTCATACAGCCAAACGCTTACAAAAGCCACTGGCCACAAATTCACCGTAGCTGCCGATGCCCGGAGGCGATCGTATAAAGGGGGCACCAAACGAGGGGTCGAAACAAAAATTCACTTTCATCACAAATCATCATCGCCGAATGGCATCTCTCGCTCATCAAGTGAAAGAAGTAAAAAAAAAAAGAAAAAGCACACAAACACACTCAAGCAGGAAAGGAGGAAAATGTTCGGAATGGAAAATGGAAGCCCTGGCGTCGAGCACCATTTCCCGTGCACAAAACGGCGGTATTCACGCAACAATCGGGCGCGCGCAAGGCACGTAAACGACCTTCCCGGACGACCGGCGAGGCCCTGCTGGCGCTCCTAAATGAGCTACGGTGAAAACCTGTTGCAAAACGGCGTATCGTAACGCGCCCGCGGATGGGGAAGATTTTCGCGACAACGTGCCCACCATTCCAACCATGGAGCTGCTCCGAAAAAGGGCACGGAAGAAAATAAAAAAGAAACCGAAAGGCATCAATCAACACACTACTTGCACTTGCACTTGAATGCACTCGCATTTGTCAATCTTGGCCGCGTACCGCCATTCGGTACGGTCGCCCATCGTGTGATGGCTTTTCTTTTCTCACATTTCCCGCCCTACCAACCCCCCCTCCAGGATCGAATACGTTTGTTGGTTTTCTCTAGGGGGAAAGAAAATGCACACAAAGGGAAGGGAGCCTCTAATTCGTTGGGCTTTTCCAAGAAAGATGTTGAGCGTCGTTGAGTTGAGAAACTTGTGAAGCGAAAGACACATTCAGCCAGTTGAGGGCACTTTTTGTTTAGGTTTTTTTTTTTGCACAATTAACCATTTGCCACACGTTGCTCACGGCATTCTTTATACAACAGCACACGAGCACACACACGCCGTAAGCACATACACATAGAGAAAGTTGGCATTCACAGCAGGACACAGGCACAAACATTCTTTCTATCCTGCACGGCAGGAAGAAACATTTTCTTCACAATCACTAGCATTCTTGCTCGTATTTGTACGATCAACTGAACCGGAAACATTCTGCAAACTCGGCTCCCACATACGCTTTCTCGCACACAAACCACAAACAAGCAGAACGACTTCCTGCTCGCCGTACAACATCATCAGTAACGTACACTTCCTATCCCGGCGCTGATCACGGCTTGTTGTTCTGGATGATTCAGATGGAAAATTGTGTAGCTAATGATGGAAAACCGCAGACAAGGCGTTGCTCAACGTCATGAAACAAGGGCAAGCATTAAGGGCAACGGACGAAGGAAGGAAAATAAAGCCAAAACAAAACGAGGACGAGTTAAGCAAACAAGCCACGGAAAGCCTCCCGGAGGCAGATAAATAAACAAACTGGCGTACTCGAAAATGCCGCTGGAAAATGGTTATCTCGAAAGAACAAACACACACCTAACGCACTCCGGGATTGTTCGATCCGCTAAGAAGGATCTTTGCTATACGATCAGTTTGACTGGCGCGCGCGCGCCAAAACCTTTGCCACTTGTTAAGAGCTATTTTGTTGCACGAAGAAAGCTTTCCTGGGTAAGCTTGTACCCGGGAAAAGCTCGTATAACTTCAAGCAATAATATAGAGGACATACGAGCATTCTTCCGCTACTTTGTAGCACCATTTACTACAGGTGGCTAATTTAGAATGCATCCGCATTCTGCAGAACACTACTACCGCACAACCTTGACAACTATCACGTTACCTGTTCACTGTTCCGCCAGCTGTTCCACGCACGACGACGTCACGACGCGTTGCTTCACCGATGACGCCAGAATCGTAACTGGCGAGCGTAGCGCTTGTTGTTGTTTTGGCGTCCGTCTTCACGGTGGGCCCAGCGCCGGCGTTGCTGCCATCGGTGGTGCTGGTGGTGTTGTTGGGCTGCCCAGCATCCGCCACGGCCGTACACTCACGGCCACTCAGCGCACTCGGTGCCGGAGCTTTCGGGCGTTCGGTGCGCAAACTCTCACTTTCGTTCGGCTGAGTGCCGTTGGCCGCTCGGTTGCTGCCGGCATCGAGCTCTGGCTTTTGTTTTGATTTGGTTCGTGGAGCTGGCACGGGTGAGACGGTGAAGGTGGTGGGCGCCCCCACCGCGGAAGGGGATGATGACGAGTGGGGCTGAGTGCCGCTGGAGGAGGATGACGATGTTGGGGGTTGTAGCGTAAAATCGAAAGCTTGCGCACCGGAGCTTCGTGCGTTTGGGTGGGAGGGGGAGGAAAGGGAGGCGGTAGTTGTGATGGTGGAGGTGGTTGTTGCGGTTGGTGGTGTGGCTCCGCTGCTGCTCCGACCGGTACCACCACTGCTGGTTGTTGTCGGTGTTGTCGGTGCCATTAACGAGGTTGTCAGCGTCGTTTGTGGCGCGGTCACCGTGGACGTGAGAGCCACTGGCGATTCCTTCGAGTCCTGTGCAAGAGAGGGTGAGGAAAAAAAAAAAAAGGGTGGTTATGAAATCGAGAGTAATACCGAGAAAATGAGAAGCTGTACATACTGGGAGCGTCTTTGTGAGAGGGAGTGAGAATAGGATTGCAAAAAAAGCTCTCCTAGATGCGTAGAAGTAATGGTAAAACAACATCAGAAGGCACATATGAGGAGAATTAAGCGTGACAGATTTCTAGCAATGAAAAACTCCACAAACTGAAGTCACACTCTGGACGCAAGGCGTAAGAGGATCTATAAAAGTAACTATCCTGTAGACTTCTCTCCCCTAGACAATGGAAATTCAAGGACACCTGCTTCCACCATGATTCTTCTAACTGGGGTAAGCCATTCGGTTTTATTTCACTTCCTGCTTAGTGAATTCTTAGAATATTTAGGTGAGTTCAAATGAGAAAAAATAAATGGACAACGCATTGACCACGTTTGTAGAATACTTTAGCTATGCCGTTTCCTAGCTTTGATCATCACTAATCATGGAAGGTAACCGGCGCTGTTGACGATGTTTACAGTTATTCTGGTGAAAGTTGTTGAGATTTACATTTCCATGTCTTACATGTTTCAAAGCTGTTAAAAAAAAATTATGATTGGCACTGTGTGACTTTTCACAAGAGTTTGTAGGAAGTACACAGTAAGTGGAGTACTTTTCGCAACAATAACTCTCCATTCTCGGGTGAAACTGGAAAGCGCATGAGTCAAGAAAAGTTTTATCCTGACAATGCAGTAAGAATGGAAATAGCAAACGACTCCAAAAACTCAGTGAAATGTTGTTTTCGTTTAAATTTTTAAGGACTGTTTACAAAGTAGTTTAACTGAGAATAAATTTGTTTATGTCCTTCGTTTCAATAATACTTGAAAAAATTGAGACCACAATCAGGAGTAAATATATTATTTCAAGGCATTCAATTTTCACACAGTTTCCATAATTTTCTGTCTAAGCTTCCTCTACAGAGCACAGATTCTATATGAGAATGGATTCAAATTCCTTTCCGCTTACGTTTATTCCCTCCACGAATGGCAAAATCCGCCTCTGATTATTTTATCACGCATCGAACTCTTGAACTGATCGGACGATTATCGTCAGAACTTTCTAACCCACGAAGCTTTAAAGTTGCCTACCATGGTCTGCTTTAACCAATTCTTACATATGCTAGCACTATTTAAAGTCCTGCGGGTTTTGTTTCGTCTGTGAGTTGCGTAAGCACATTTTGTTGTCAGCTCCTACGCGTTGTCCACTGATAGAATTTCGTACGCTGAAAAATGGAAGGCTTCAAGCTCTATTCGTTCTCATAGCAAGTCTACTTTCCGGTGTGATGGATGTGATGTTCTTAGTCTAGACCCTCGCTCTTCATGTTCCCTCCCGATTCATTTGTCTCGGAGCTCAACTTTTACTTCCCAGACACCGCAAGCGTCACTGGTAGAAAAGACTTTTTCTCATCTGCTTTCTAAGGGGATTTAATTACACTGCTGACCAATTTGGGTTTTCCATTTCAGTTACTTGGTTTTTGTTTTTCTGTTTGTGTAGCTACCGCTACTTCTGAATTCCTGTGTAAATAGATGTGCACTAACAAATAATGAATAGCAAAATTATGTCTGAGGTGTCCATTTTTAAACAACCATGTCCACCCAGAAAAAATAGTGTATAAAATTAAACTGACAAGAAAATGGCGGAGAAATGGCGAATTTACTGTCAAGTACCAGGTGTTTAATAAACCGATACCCAACGAATCGATTGGGTTTTTTTTTCAAGTAAAAAGTAAGCTGAACTTCTTGTCAAAATAGTATGTTAATTAATTAATCAAGAAATCAGATCAGATCAGACTGAGATTCACTTTTTACCATTGTGAGGGTGATAACTACTCATAAAATTTATGTTGGTTAATTAGTTTTCATTGTTTTTTTTTTGTGCTTGGTGTAATCGCAACCATCTTTCCCTCTGTCCGACAAAATGTAGTGTTATTACGTTTACCCGGTCCCGCACCCCTTTTGTTCATCCTTATTCTCTTGACCAGGTTCTGGTTGAGCGTGTTTCGGTCATTAAGGATTTGGGCATCTTGCTTGACACGGGGCTCACTTTCTCACACCAGATTGACTCCATAGTCAGCAAGTCGAAGAGGACTCTTGGTGTACTTAAACGTGTGACCCGTGAATTCTCCGATGCTTGTTGTTTGAAGACTTTGTTTTGTTCACTGGTCAGATCAATGCTGGAGTATTGCTCGGTTATCTGTTTCCCGTCGGCAAGAAGCCACATTGATCGATTAGCGTGGGTGCAGAGGCCCTTCACCAGATTTGCTCTCCAGAAAATTCTTAGCGATCGATCCTCTGCTCTGCCCTGTTACGAGGACAGATGTCGGTCGATTGAAGGTCGTTCGTTCCCGATTTCCCAATCCTCATTTTGTTGCAGCACTTCTCCTTGATTGTATCGATGCCCCAGCTTTGCTCATGCAAATCCCTCTATACTCCCGCGCCCTTCGAAATCGTCCTCCAATTTTTGATGTCTTACGTCGCAATGGGGTGGGCCGTAAAGATCCTCTCCTTATTGCCATCAAAATGTTTAATTTCTCGTCCCATCTCTTTGATTTTAACATATCCCTACCTTCTTTTCGTTTCCGATTGTTATCCACTTCCTAATCTTTCCTTCACTTTCCTATTTTATGTTTTGTTTTCGTTTTTTGTCTAATGCTGCAACTTATTCTGCGTACCGTTTAGGTTTAGATTAGTTTAAGACTAGATATTAGACTTCTTGTAACATATGAAATACATGAAATGCAATGAAATGAATAAAACATTTTAAACCAATAAAAGTAGCAATACGGTCTCACCGTTTTGTTATGAACAAAACTAACAATCGAAGTGTTAATTATTGTAAGAGGGTTTATCTTCTTTTTCTGATCCACGTTTTAATCCGGCACTAGTCATGAGAGCTCCTGCTGTTTTTTAAATAATTTAATTTTTGACATCCTTTTTCGCTAAAGCTTACCAGGACTTAAAACAGAATGTTTTGAGGAGCACTTACTTAGATTTTTGTTACTGTCCATCTTCATTATAAAACCAAGCAACGTGCACTGAGCTGTCATGCATTATGTACTTTTCACATAAAGTCTCTTCATTTTCATTCAACTTCGTTCGACACCGAGTTGCTTTGTGTATCGTCCGTGCATCCTGAAAGTTAGTGAAGGGCCTTAGTGGCCCTTCTCTACCACACATTCGAGTGGTATGTATCTGTGACTCACTTCACATCACATCGTCGCCGAGCGCAGCCAGCCGTGGTGTAAGTGATAAAATCTGTACGAGTAGCGATTAAGCAAGAAAATTCGTCCGGCTTTCCTGTCTCTGATGCATCCTGGTCCATTCGAGTAATTCAAGATTCTTCACACACAGACCGTGGGGAGCGAGTGCAATGACCCACACACACACACTCACCGCACACACGTCGGGTGGGGGAAAACACCCACTGACCTTTTCTTCTATGCTCCATTGCATAATGGCAGCTTCCGGCGCGTACCGTCGACGCTTGGGTAAGCAAAAAATGGCACCGGTACGATATGCGTGAAGGCGTCATAAAACGGACCACCCAGACCCATCCATCACCAACGAGGGCGAACTCAATTTACTGCCACATACTGTACACTTGGTGGTGATGGTGTTCGCAGGCAAATGCCGCTGGCGACGCACAACGACGATACGAATGTAAACACGTCCTGGGTGGGGTACGATGGAGACCGAGCGATGCGTTCGGCTCGCATCCATTGCGACTTTTCCAGCTTGTGAGCTGGTGCCGCCAGGCTAGGGCATCAAGTTCCGCCCGAACAATCGTGCAACGTGTCGTAAGTGTCCAACACCCAAACAGCACTCGTGCCGTGATCGTGGTAGGAGCATACTCAAGAATCTTTCGAGTTTTTCTCCCAAGTAAAGCACGGGCAACTTTATGAGTTTCTTCGTGGAAAGCTGACAGCGGTCGTCCTGGGAGCGTAGGGAAAAACACAGGCTGAGCAATACATGAAGCCAAGTAGAAGAATAAAAATAAAAAATGCCAGCGTAAAATATACCACCACCAGCACCACACCAGCCAACCCATATTACACATCCACCACCTCCTCCAGCTGTCCCGTCGATTGCTTTACCTCTCATGGTTTATTCATTTGCCCGAAAGGCAGAGCTTTTGCTAAAGTGCCCACTTTCGGGTGTTGGGTTTGGATTTTTCAAGAGCCAGCTCTGTTCTGTCTCCCGTTAAACCGTGCCGAAGCGTGCACGGAGGTGAACCCATCCGATACCGGGAGGTTTTCCCATTCAGCATTTCGAGTGTATGTGTGTGTTTGGGCATGTTCTGACTGCGGCAATCCGTTTGCATGTTCATTAATTTTCATCCTTTCAACGGAAAGCTTTCAGGCATTTGCCGAGTTAGATGGCAAGTGTTGGTGTGTGTGTTTTTTTTTTGTGTGGGGTTGAGTTTGCACATCCCCTCATCCCGTTGCTTGCCATCGTGTTTGTTGCTTTGCTTGTGGCACGAAGGATGGTATTTTAAGCGCATTTACCAATGCTTATTTATTGTTATTTATTTAGTTACAAAACGCCAACACAACACACACACCAAAGTGGCAAAGTATTTGCAATGAGAAAGCGTTAGCTTAGCAAAATGTTCTGCCCGAAAGAGAACGCCTTTCTGTGTAAAACAATTCCTCTCGAAAATTGAGGAAGCATAAGAAAATCATTACTTTTGTTTAATGAAAATTACGAAACGAAGCCCAAACTTGAAACTCTTATCATAAAGTAAGAAAGTCCAGCTAGTTTGAACCCGGTGACAAATGGATAAGAAGCAACACGAGCAAAATGGTTCCAGTTTCTAAGACAATCAAGAAGGGAAAATAAGGAAAAATCGGGCTAAAAATATAACAAAAGTGAAAGCAGATAAAACGTTCTTCCACCGTCTTCCATCGGTGGAACAAATGCGGAACCACGGTTGAACTGTGGAACTGTCTGGGAGGAAAAATGAGCAAACTTTTTCAGCAACCAGCTCTAATCTCAAACCATCCTGAAGTGTAAACACCTGGGCAGAAGTTGTATGCGTATCGCCCTTTGTGAAGCAGAAGCAGAATGATGAAAAACACCCCGAACGCTGTGGCTCAGGTGGGGATAGAGTGTTTTTTGTTGTCCTTTCCTTTTATTTGTGCTGCTGTAGCACAACACTTGAGAGTTAAGAGTGTTTCGCCAAGTTTGAAGCTGATATGGATCTATAAGCATTACCTGGTATGATGGTTGGAAAGTTGAATGTTTCGTCGTTGCGTGTAAAGTTAGTCACTCATTCATCCCCGTCGTTTAAAGCGAATGCACAAAGTTCGCCTAAATGTATGCAATCCGCAAGCACAGATTCAAAAGGCTATCAAATACGAGCATAAACATAGAACTAAATTGTTTGTTTGATTTGCTCTCACATCCTCCCCCCCGCAAAAGGACGGTAGTCCGCATCCGCATCCAGTAAACTATGATAATCGTGTGGTTTTTTTAGAGGATTAAGCAAGGGTAGTGGCATTAAAATAATCTTTCGGGTGAGCGATTTTCTAAAACTATCGCTGTGGTCTCTTAAATTTTAATCCTAACGAGCTTTAGTGTATAATCTTTAACCGGTTGGCTATAAATTAGGAACTCTTTCAGCAAAACGTAAGAGTCGAAATTTCTTGCCACTGTGCTCGTCAGTTTGCCCACCGGAGGCAATAAACTTCACCACAGCATCTGCTAAAAGCCTACCGTATGCGCCTTAAGCAACGGTTGAAAATGGCAAACGGTTGTTCGAAAGCGAAGGCAAGATGGTGGTTGGTATTTACCGGTTCCTGGAACGCTTAGCTCCTGCCACCCACCTTGTTGTCCTTTCATTTACCATCCCTTCCTTCCTCCCTCCCCTCCCCTCCATCAACGCACATCAATCAGGGCAACCATTCAACTCAACAAATTGGCACCCAGTGTGTGCGTGTTGCAGGAACTGCTTGCACATACTGTCGGCCTAAGCGGATTCTGTCACAAAACCTCTTTCGGTACAGTTCACTTGGCTCCCGTTGGCTGGTGCTGGCCGGGGATGTCAGGATTCGTGCGGATAATTAGGACGCGTATAAGACCCGCTTATGACGCACCAGTGCCGCTTCCGGTATCAGCTTCCCGCCCTTATACACCAGCCAGCGGCAGGAACTGGAAAATGGCAACGCGTGCAAACGCTCGCACACAAACAGGCGAGACTGGAAGCCACGAAAATCCACTTGCAGTTGGAGATCCGGCAAGGAAACGTGCTCCTGATGTCTGGCACGAAATTGACCTCCCACCCTTGCACAACCAAGATAAGCTTCGGGGAAAGTCAACCCGAAACCAGAAGGCTTTAAATATTCACGACAAAATTAACCATCTTCCTTCCAGCACCGACCTGCGTTACGTCTGTCTCGGTGAGGTGTGTTTACCGCGTGTGCGAGCTGCGATGATGTGTTTCCAAGTTTTGGCAGTGTTTTGTATGGCATCTCCAGGTAGCATTGGGGACATCCGGGAAAACCAAAGACTTTACGGTGTGCATTAGTCTTATTATCGTTCCAGCCCCCCGGGGGGGGGGAGGCATGTGTTTCCTTCGTGCGGCCGACCGCATTTCCGTTTAATCTTACTGAAAAGACGAAGAACCACACGAAGAAAGTAACAGAAACCGAACTGGTTCCGAGAACCAGACAGATGAAGAAAGTAAAGCTCATGGTGACAGGGACATCCGCTTCCCCACGAGAGACGGATACCATTCCCCTTTGTGTGTTAGCGCCCCCTAGGGTTCAACATCTTTTCAATTAATTAGCTGAATTATTTAGCGCCAGTAATTATGACGCTTGTTTCCATTCGTTAGCCCATTCAGCCAGAGCTACGACGGATGAGGGTCACTGTGGGCTGTTAGTAGCTTCCCGGGATCACGTACCGCAGACGGACGGACGTACCTTGATGAAATGGCACGCTGTCCCTAATGCCGATTATCCAATTTCGGATGGCTGGATACGATTGCTCTATTTTCGGATGGGAAAACTTTCACCACGTAGTTCGTTTGATTGCTCAGGGACAGTTTTAGATCAATTTCGGGTCGCTGCTGATATGCCGGTGATAGCATTCTGTGTTCGGTGTTTCCTATTGCCCCACCGCGCATGTTTTATGAGCTAATCGAATGGAACGGTGGTATCGGGCAAGGGTAGCATAAAATGCGACTTCCGGTACATTAGAAGGTCACGGGATTAAGAACTGAACAAGACCAGAATACGAGAAGCAATTGGGATGACATGGATGTTAGCGACAAATCCAGATAATCGAAGGATCAGTTAGATCGGTTGAATATTGAAACAATTCTGGTCTATCCCTGATGGACAGCAAATTGGAGATGGCTTATTGGATATTGGTTAAGTTGTGGGATTTTGGGATAGAAGAAAAATAACTGAGAAAAGCAATTATTGCAGCTAAAAAAAAATCCTAGAAGCCTCGATTGATTATGTCTCAGAGTTAGGGCAACAAATTTAGCTTCAAATGGAGAAGACCTTACAGAGAAATATTGTAGAACTTGTTGGCGAAAAACCAACCTTACCTTTCGATTGTTCTGGACCGGCCGTTCGTACACCTTATCGCTTAGGAACACCTCATCATCATCCTCGTCATCGGTGAAGTTGTCCCGAACTGGACGCTTCGATCGATGCTGCTGCTGCTGCGATCGTACAAACTCCTTCCGCCTGGTACTGCCCGTCGTAGGTTTTCCGCTTCTAGTCATCGAACCACTCGAAGCAGCTGACGTTCCGGTTGTCTGTTCTCGGTTACCTGGTTTTCCCTTTTCTCCCGGCTGTTCCTTCATCGCAGGCGATCGTTCCTTTCTCACCGTTTCGGAGCTTTTACCCTGCTTCAATGATCGATCGCGAGACTTCCGCTCCATACTACTATTGCCGGCAGAACTACCAGCGATTCCGGAAGGACCAGTGCGAGCATACTGTGATGGCGATACGGGTCGCATGTTCGATGCAGCTTGCTGTTTCGATCTGGCCCTTGTTTCGCGTGTACTGGGAATGGTACTAATCGGTGGAGGAATCGGTTTAGATTTCCCACTTGTTTTGGTGATTTCTGCATACTCGTGCCCCATCGTGAGAAGCGATGCTGATCGTCCCGAAACCATTGGTGTGGTTCGTGGCTGTTGCATGCTGAAGGATTTCGGTAGTGTAGATCCTCCGCTAGGACCAGGGCCAGCGCCGCGAGCATTATTGGGACCTTCGCGGATAACGCTGTAACCGGCTGGATCGTAGTCTCCCGTACCTGTATGATGGCGTCTTCCCGAGCGCATTGACGACGGTAGAGTGTTGGACTGATGAGGGCGTCGTATTTTGGAATAATGTGACACTGGAGATCTGCGCTCTAGTTGCGGATATTGATCCGTATCGGTGCTTCTACTTGATCTACTACGACGGATGGGAGAAAGTAACGCTTCGTGGCTCTGACTAATCGAAAGTCGTCCACTAGCAACCAGCGGTGTGGATTCATACGAAGGACCTACCATCGGTATTGAGTATGGTGGATTTCTTAACGTTTCGTACGTTGGCTCTCGAGGTTTTTGCAGCCCGGTACCCGTTATAGGCATCATGCCGACGTAAGTAGGTGGAGTCTCGTAAATTTTCCCTCCAGCCATTAAATGAGTTGTAGACACTTGATGCTGCTGTTGTTGCTGTTGCTGCTGCTGTTGTTGTTGATTGCCACGCTTCACAGCACTAACATGCTTCATGAAGTCCTCCGCATAAGGTGGCGCTTGATAGTACCCAGCCGCTTCCGATTGTGTGTGTGATAAACGTGCACCACTCTTACTACGCGATCCACCATGTCCGGGATCGTCAAAATCGGACGAAAAATAGCTAGACGAGCAATCGCAGTTGCGACAGTCGGAATAGCGACAGGTATCGGAGAAGCTACACTTGTCCACCTCCACGCTACAACGCCGGCAAGTTTCTGACGCAAAACGACAACTTTCCGAGCTGCCAAAGTACCGTCGATTAGCGGGGTAGGAAAACAACGAATCTCCAAGGCTTGAATCGGACATGTTTCCACCCGTTCGACCGTATGGCTGTGTTTGTGGCTGTTGAGTTTGTTGGGGTCTTGTTTGATTGGGACTCTGAGCCGGAGGCCCATGTTCACGCTGGCCAGTTACGGCTACAGTTGACAATGGTTGGTATTGGGATTGTAGTAGTGGCTGAATTGGTTGTGGTTGTCGGTAAGAACCCTCGCTACGCCCGGAAGCTTCACTCAGAATAGATATGTTAGAGCTCACTTTGTAGATTTTAGCACCAGCACTAGAGCTCATTAGACTGCGGTGTTGATCATCGCTCAATGCTGCAGCCGCTCGTTGATAATAGATCCCAGCATTAGAACCTTGTAGACGACGCTGTTGCTGCTGTAGGGAATCACTCGATGAGGAGGATTTTTTATGGTTTAACTCCTGGTAGTAGTCAGAACCGGACGAAAGAGTACCGCCTGGCTGATGGGGTCTTTGGTAGATGTGCTGCCGTGCATTATTGCTTGCTGATGTATCGCCTGTATTGGTAAGCGGTGCCGGTTGCTGTTTGTAATAAATTTGCTGAAGCGGACTATAGTCACAGCTGAATGCCACGGGTGTTGTTTCCAGCTTGTACACGTTAGGATTACTGGGATTGTACGACTGGTATTGCAGCACATTCTCACTGGCGTACATCGATGATTCATCCACCAAATTTCCCATGCTTCTAGTGTGGCTATCTGACTGCTGCTTCGAATGTTGCTGCATTAGCTGATCTTGCACCTGCTGCTCATGCTGCTGCTGCTGTTGTTGATGTTGCAGCTTTTGTCTTTGATAAATCTGCTCATCAATGTCCAACGATTTGGTGGCGGTTTTGGAATACACACCACCAGACTGGCCACTCCCACCGGAAGATCCTCCCGAGCCATGTTGCTTTAGCTGTTCGTAGATGTTTTGCTGCTTCTGTTCGGCTTGCCTTTGCTGCTGTAGCTGATGATGATGGTGCTCATGCTGTTGGGCGGTATGCTGTGCTCCCAGCCCATGACACACATCGCAGTTCGCATTGCTACACTGCTGCACACACAGTTCACAGTCAATAAATTGTATTTTCTCATTACTAGCGTCCTGACATTCCGACAATTGAACGCCCTCCCTGGAACACTCCTCGGGTGGCCGTTTCGGTTTATCTTCAAAGTAAATTTCTTCGTATATGTTTTCCTCGCCCTTTTCCACCATCCTAGAGCCGGCTTCCGATTCCGGGCTGATCAATTCCATCGACTGTGGTGGTTCGGGCAGTGGTACGTCCACCGAACTCGCAGCGGCTACCGGTGCCGAACGCTGCTTTAGCAGACTTTTCTTGGAAGATTTGAGGCCCTCCTTCAGTAGGTAGTAGTTGAAGCTTTTGATGCCGATTTCCCCTTTCAGAAATCGTTTTCCTATCTGGAAGCGTCCCCCTTTCGAACTGCCAGACTCTCGGTCACCGCCCTTTACCATGATATCTTCGGCAAAGATATCTCCCGCCGAGGGAGCTGCTGCTGTGTTGCCATCCGGTGCAGGAGCACCGGTGTCTTGCTCGGAGTTTTCCCTTCGCGAACCAGTATTGCGGCTTTTACGTCCTCGCTGTAGCTGTTGTTGCTGACGTCCAGCATCCCTGCCGAGACTGTCTTCCTCACCCGCACGACTAATCGAAAGCCCTCGTGTGGTACCGAACCGTTCGTCGCTAGTTGTGTAGCTTCTTCGGTCCAAGCTACGGCCACGTCCCCGGTCTAGTGTGGCCGTAGTGTAGCCAGCTTTTGGTAGCACTCCGTCCGAACTGCTCGATTCGTCTGTGTTGAGTAGACGATTCAGCAGTTCCGCACTGCTGTGGTGGTTGTACTTCTTTCTTCTCGGCTTTAGCTCCGGCACGTTCAGCCCCGCCCGGCGAATTGATTCCACGTCCAGCGTGTAGAACTCGCTCGAGCCACTAGCACCACCACCACCGCCGCCGCCGCCGCCACCTCCTCCTCCTCCAATCTGCAGACTGCCGGAGCCTCGCGAGTAGTCCTTGCCGACCGAGTTGGACTTTTTCTTCGATATCATGTAAAACTTACGGCCAGGGTCGTGTTCGGGGCCACTGTTTCGGCGCATGGGCAATGCCAGATGGCGGACATCCTCCGTGTACGCTGGATCGTTGATGAACTTTTCCCGCACCGAGGAGGAGGACCGTTCCTTGAGCTAGAAGTTTAAAGGGATGAAAAAGAAAAGAGCACAGTGGAAGCTTATTCACCAGAGTTTTACTAAGAAGTAGAATATAAACGTTAATAATGAGCTTTAAAATATTTGAATTGACTCACAATGAAATCAAACGAGACGAAAACAAAACAAAAAAGACAATGATGAGCCAAGAGTCAGTAAGCGTCGAATGGAAAAGATGTGAAGTAATTATAATCGAACGATAAACAGCAGCAAGCGGCAACCTTTTTTTTCGTGTGTACTTCTAAAACTTTTCCTATCGCTTCAGCAAAAAAAAAAAAAAAAAAAACACTTGTCTTAGCAGTCATTAGGCCTGTTGGTTCTAGACCGGGTTTCGCGAATGTTCTCCGTCCAAGCCAATTAACTCGAGAGCGGGCAATTTAAGCTTAATCTCGTTTCGCTCTTATCTTCAATTTGATCGGCCTCGGTTTCAGCCACGCAACGTTGGGATTCGATTTCCGAATCCCGACAGTGGCACAAGTTTAACGTTTACTTACCCGAAATTTTCCCTTCTTGCGCTGCTTTTGACTGGCCGGTGGACCACCGCTAGGGTCCACGAGGGATCCAGCGGATCCGGTCGCAACGGTAGCCATCGGACCGGATCCGGTTCGGTTTCGCGTCGACAAGAGTCGAACTATCTACGGCACGGTAGCGTATCCGACCGAATCAAGCTACGGCGGTGCAGCGCCCGCTAATGGAAGCTTTCAATTGGGCTACTTTGCGGTGAGATGAGGCGATGAGCATGGAGCATGAGCTTTTGCCGCTGTTGGCGATGGAATGAGCGATGGGATGGTGGTGGATGGTGGTGCTTGCTTCATATTTGGTTGGCACTGCTGACGATCAGAATGGCATTGAATCCGTCCCAAATAAAGAAAGCAACACATGTGCAGCTACGCTAGTGAAATGCAGACCTAGTGGCGGTAATCTGAAAATAAAAACACACACAAAAGCCAAACGTATGACGTATGAGTAATGATGTGAGATAAAGTTTACCATGTAAAACGCAAAGTAACACATTGAAGCATGCTTTTGGTGCTGCCATCAAGTAGAACTCATCAACGTCGATACTTTAAGCTTCATTGAAATCAGTAGTTGAAGTTAGTGTTTCTTGAAACCATTTACATTTGGCACAAATCCATTAGCATAGCATCGCGCACGGACACACGCATTGATTAATGGATAAATGCATTTCTGACCCTGGAGTGTCGTCTAGAAAGAAAACTACTCCCGTGATATCGCTTTCTTTCTAGTGCAGCATCCCTGGTGACAAAATGATTTATGACTCCCCCGAAAGGTTCTCGACATCAAGGCGAGCGACCAGTTCGGACGAATGGAGCAAACCAGAAATCCGGAGGAAACAGTTGTATGCTATTTAATCACTTTGCAGCAGCGCACCACATGGTGTAGTTTATCAATCACGCTATGCCTGATGCGGGATTGATAGGTTGACGTTTGATTTTGGGTTTGGGTGCAAAAACGAACGATACGAAAACAAGGAACCGAAATCCTTCAAATACAACCTTTATTCGGTATGGATTTGATTTTAAATGTTTTTGTTTGTTAAATCAAATTCTCTTTTTATAGAATGTAATCAAAAGCAACTTAACACAGCTCGTGTCTGTAGGAATCAATTACAATGGTTGAAATTAATAATATTTTATGTTTGAAGACTACGATTTCCTTGATGTAGGGAGCACTGGCCTCTATTTATTTCTTGCTCTTTTTCTACTTTGGCGTTGCAGCTTTGAGAGGTTTTGACCTTGCATTGCTGGTATCCCTTGACTTATTTAACCCTTAACTGGATAGGTAATCGATCACACGAGGACTGGACGGTATTTGATGCCCTGTCTTGTCGTGTGAAGACCGTTATTGCTTCCGCTTTCCATCGGACTCAACAACAATTTGTACTGAACATTCAAATAAAACTAAACCCAGCTATTTTGAAAGAATTTTTTTTTGTCTGGAACGATGTCTAGCTGTCTGGTCTTTGCTTTGGTCGAACTGATCGTTTTACTTCAGGCACCATTTGTAAAATTCAACAATTTAGCACAATTATGTTTGCAAGCTACAAGGTCCTTTATAATATGAAACCAGCGCTCACTCAAATACAAGCACTTCGGGATAATTTTGACAGTTACATTTTTGTTTATAACTCGTGATGGAGTTGGCATAGGAAAACAAGCAATACGTCATTCGACAGCTAAAAGTGTACGGAACAAGCAGCTAAAGCATCCCGTGATAAAAAAATGCCAAAAAAGAGTACATTGTGGAAGCGGATCACATGCATTATGATGATCCGCGCCGGACGCGACAACCACCGACACGGTTAACACCCAGAACAACCGGTGGCTGGCTTACTGCCCGGCGGACGTGCCACGGGTGCCGCAAACCTAGTTCCCCCAGACGGTGATGGTGTTTTCCTGCGTGTCATCGGAAGGGGACGTGATGCCGCCCCACTTTTTCGAGCAGGGGCTGAGGCTGGACACCGTCGTAAAGCCTTGGATCACGAGAGTGACCAACGGCAGACCGTACGTGTTCCAGCAGGATTCCGCTCCGTGCCATACAGCTTCCAAAACGATAAAGTGGTTGGCGGTTAATTTCAACGACTTCACCACGCCGAATGTGTGGCCTCCCAGCTCCCCGGATCTTAATCCAATGGATTATTTCGTGTGGGGCGCGGTGGAACGGGACACCAACAGAACCTCCAGCAACACCAAGGCGGAGCTCAGGTCCGTTTTCGCGGCCCTACCCCGCGAAACTGTCGCCAGGGCTTGTTCCCGGTTCCAGAGACGGGTGGAGGCAGTAATAGAAGCCGAGGGCGGATATTTTGAATAATATGAATAAAATACATGGTAAGCTACTATTTCTAAAACAAACAAAAAAATTCCTCGATGATTAATTTTGCTATAATTTTTTTTTTCTTTCTCCGTAGGGGACTGTCAAAATTATCCCGGACGCCCTGTATAAGGCGGTACATTTGATATCAACTTTGTAACCATATTATCTACAAACTATAAATTCTCTCTCCGAAGATACAACAACTCCAAACCGAAAAAACTGAACAATTATCAATTAAACAACCTGAACAAATACAAAAAAAAAAAAACTGTTCACTTTTATTAAATATCTCGCACTGTGCATCACATTCCATAAATGTTCATATTAATTACAGGGAAATTGAACGGTACGGTGGTGGTGGCGTAATTGGCAACGGTTTGCACACAGAACCAAGGTTCAAATCCCTGCTGAACCGACCGTTCCCCCGTAGTGATTAACACTGACAAACTAAATAACAATCTTCTAGTAAGTCATTCGATGGCCAACGTATTTGCCAAAGTAAGTCCTAAAACCAAGACCAAACCAAGAAGAAGAAGACTATTAAATTCAGCTTGTTCTGCCAAACACCATGTTCATAGCAATAAGCTTAAGATGAGCAATTGCATTTCAAATGAAGCAAGCTAATTTAACTTCTAATTGTTAAAGTACAAAGCCCAGGTAATTGTGAAATATGTTTGGCTGTTTTTAAATGTGAAAAAGCAAATGAAATATTCGTTTTTGTATACTTTAACTGAATCACAAGTTCAAGTACAAATAATTTTAACGAATAAGTTCCAACCAATAGCATGGGACTGACTTTAAAAAGAAGCAAATACTAACAGCCCTTTCCACCGTATCAGACCAATACATTATTATGGGCGAGGATTCCATTTATTGAGCCACCTGAACAACCCAGTTTAAGCAGGAGGTAAAGCACCATCTTGAATCGATTTCCAAATCAGCTAGAAGCTCTCACAAACCATTCAACGTTAGTAGGAAAACATGACTCACACTCCGAAAGAGCTAGAAAGCAGTCGTTTGCCAAGGTTTAAAGTGTAAAAAGAGGTGGTTTAAGTGAAGATGTAGCATAAATTCCTTCCAAAAGCAAACAAGCAAAATTAAAGTGTGGCAAGAATTTGATGCAGGCTAGCAATTATTGCTTGCACTTGATGCCGATTGGATTTTGGAAGCATCGGTAGATTTCCATCGCAACTGGAGACCGAATACAGAAATGGCTCTGCAGACTTTTGGATAGAGAAGAGTGTCCCTGATAAGATTTTTGTTCATTGCTACAAAATACTACAATTTAACCATTACTTGTCGTGTTGGAAGATTTTAACGATAGCGTTGATTTATTTTCCGGAGGAAAAAAGACAAATAAATTAATAAATAAGATGTATACCATTTGACCAGGCAAGCAGTTGCTTGTCAAAATGCGCCAAACTGAGCTGTGAAGCATGATAATAGTGTTTTAGTTCGTTTCAAAAATATGTCCTGCAAAAGTAGTACAGCTATAGTAGGATGGCATTGAAACTATGTCCGCACAAACATCAAAACTCACCGCAGAATATAAAAAATGGTTATTGGACCGGGCGCTTAAAAAGTGATAATTATTGCTTTAAAGCTTTACGGCAACCAAACCCAAGGCAAACAATGAGCGATAATCGTCGTGCCTCGGCTAGAACGAGCGATTTATCTACTAATCCCCCTTAGGCTTGCGAAAACTCGTCTGGAAGTAGCTGCGTCCAACCGAGACTGGTGAAGAAACGCAGTGGCATGTGATACGCGCTTTTTAGCAGCAAAATACCAGACTGAAGACTAGAAAAAAACACACACACACACACACCAGCAGACGTAAGACTGAAAAGCAACAGCTAATAAATTGCTTCATTCTTCAACTTAGAACCTAGTCAAATCGTATTACAGTAACGTAGCGATCCGCTGCTAGGTCCGGTGAAACATCTACTATATTTTTCGTAATGCATCAGATCTCCCATTTCCTTTGGCTTTCGTTATCTTTGAAGTGGAAATATGCTACCCGTGTCCTATCTGTCGTGTACTTCTTACACAGCATGTGCCGTTGTTTTTTGCAATACTTATGACATTTTGGATCGTTTTGGTTTTGGTCCAGTGTGCTCCATTTCATCCGTTCTATCCTTCCATGGAAAACGGTACGAATCTTCTGAGAAATGATTGGCTCCATCGAATGGCATCAGTAGCTGCAGTAGGATAAATCTGTTTTCTTACAGTAAATTGGTAGACATTTCCTTTCGCTTATTATCCGGTTTACGGCGTTGCTCCAATAGACCGTCTCTGGTCTAGCAGCGTGTTCCAATGTTTGATTCACAAAAAAGCATCCTTTCAGAATAGCCCAAAGAGCACAATTTATCTTGTTATGTTGTTTTACTAAGCAAAGAATAGAGATTTAGTTACGAAGCACGAAAAAAAACGGAGGCAAAATCGATCCAAGACGATTGATATGTTTGAATGTTGTTAAATAAATTTACGTTTTTTCTCATATTGTAGCTACACTGAAGCAGGAAAAAAAGGCTGTGCAGAAAATACTTTTTGCTGGAAATTTATTTTTCCTCTAGCTGTTTTTGTCTGTAACGATCGTAACAATTTATTTCCCATCGAAACGAGTAGCAAATTTCTAGAAGGAAGCGACCGCACCGAGCCACTTAGAAACAAATCATCATCATTAAATAAGAACATAATTTTGCAATCAGGACCACAGCGTACAGGAGAAAGTTTTGTTTCGGCAAATGGTTGTAGCAGGGGCGGGCAAGCCAATCCGGAAATCAATAGCAACAGGAGAGAGAGAGAGAGACTCCAGAATTAAATCGATCCACCTAATGACTTTGTTATGCTTTACAAGAAAAAGACAAGTTTAGAAGGGAAGTTGGAAATAAAATATAATTTAATCGAGTTGTAGAAGTGACAACGCCACCTGTCTTCACACGGTTGGATCGGGGTTTAAATTTTATCAGTATCGTATCTACGTAGCTTAAATTTTAGCATTAAACATAATTTTGAACCCTTTTTCTAGATCTTGACCATGAACACTACTTTGTTTCGTACAGGGTCGCATCGTAGAACTGATACACTTATTCGAGTACCTAATAACTGTTTTACTTGTATTAAATTTACTATTTATTAAATAGGAGTATTGTTTGCCACACGTTCTCCAAGGCCGCTTGAACTTTGAGAAGCTTTTTTGGCAATGACAGTTTTTGATTCCAACAGGAGTCAGCTTCAGCCCGCAAGGCTTCGATCGTGCAGGAGTGGTGCAAGGAGCATTTACCATGTTTCATCATCATATTGGAATGGTCTGTTTTATCTCCAGATTTGAGCCCGTTGGGCTACAGTATATGGGGATACTTGCTAGGAAAGCTGGACGACGTCAAACATTTCAATGTGTGTGCGGCCTGCAACGATTTCCAAAAGCGTCTACGGGCCGTTATCAAGGTACAAAGGTGAAAAAATTGAAATAAATTCAATGAAATGCATGTTTGGACTATGTTATTTAAATCGATTTCGAAGTTAAATTGAAACCAAATGGTTTCAATTTTATAGCACAAACAAAGTGTATCACTTCTACGATGCCACCCTGTAATATTGCCAATGATTGAATAAGGCTTATCACAAAAAGGCTTATAAAACAAGAAATAAATCTTCTTTTAACTAGATTTTCTAGCTTTAAACTAGAATAGCATGCGCTCAAAATAATGAATGCATCGTAAATGCTTTATTTGCAACGATTTTCCTTTACACGGATAACGATAAGTAAAGCTGGTTCATAAATTGAATCTTCTCAGTGAAGCCGCACGTTCGGAGCAAAAAGTTCAAATTACTCTTAAAACTTTTCACCCTACGTTACCGACCTCTGATCCTCCTATGTACCCGCTGCAAAACCCCGTACGCCATAGAATCAGAACCGGACGGGACGCTAGCAAGAAGCAAAACCCAATGCCTCCCATCAGCTCCATTCACTCGCCCCAAACCAGAATCAGAAGACCAAAAATAAAGCAATCATTTTCCTTTCTACGAAAAACTATGTGCTATTGTATTTCTTTCCAGCTTCATCCTAGTTTGGGTGCTCTTAAATGTAAGATGCTTGAAACAGTAGGAAAAAACAGCCATGCTAGGGCGTGTCCTGACATGGGTTGCGCGGGTCCATTCGACGCACCCAACCGCTATCGTCGCACGTGTGTGTCAACGGGATGGTTGTGCGGTCTGTGGCGAGCGTGTGTCACCGATGGTCCCCGAGGGCAAAGTGGGAAAATAATGGTACGACGTAGTGGAAAGAATTGGATTAACCGCAAGCTTGAGCATAAAAAAGCGATAAAAGAGGAAAATATCCGCAAACCAAGCTGATCTTCGCATGCGTTTCCGCTCTCCATCTTGCGACCGCAAAATCACACGATTCTTAAAATATTTTCCGTCCAATGCTCTCGAAAAAATATGGCTACAGCAAAAGGGGAATAGATAAAATCTAGCCCTCGAAGAGTCACGGCAGGAGACTGTTTTCGCTTTCACATATGGCGTGGACGGGGTGTTGTCTTTGGTGGGTAAGTTTTCTGGGTCCTCGAAATAGGTGTGTGCATTCGGTGTGTTCAGCATCCGAAAGCTTATGATGCCGGAAAAGCAGTCGAGAAGAGGTGCTATCTGCTATCAAACTTACTCGAGGGTCACACATGGTGCCGAGTGGGGTGTGTCAATCGTTTCAACACAGTTAAGATTGCTTTCTAGGCGTTCGCTTTTCCATTTTGCTATGATCGATATTCCACGGATTGTTTGTTTCATTATTCGTTTGCATGAACGGACACAAGATACGGTATGAGTTTATGTTACCTGAAGGTGATGTTAAACGGTATCAGAAATAATTGATGTAAGATTTTTACTTGATAATACATTTAGTTTTTAAGGAGTACTTCTTACATGATTTAAAATATCGCAATGTGACACTCAGCTATTGGATAGGAGAGTAATTTGTTAAATGATATAGGGTGTTTCAGTTTAAAGTATTGTTTCACAGATCATCGCAACAATTTTTGACATTTTCCTACGGTTTTTTGTCGTGTGTCCATATATTTTTGTTCTCTTCCCGAGTTTTTCTTGCGCTTGACTAAATATTTTTGGTTTCTTCGACTGATTTTTTATTTTTGCAATACTAGAACTTAAAGTGAATTTCTTCTATAAAAAAATCAAGAGCACTCTGAGAAACTCTGTGAACCTGTGAAAAAAACCCCTGTTTGAATATTAAAATTTAACAGGGTGTAAATGAATAGGACTTTATATAGTTTTACTACAACAGCATGGTACAAAACATATATTTTTACCAGCATTTTTTCGAATCGTTTCGATGAAAATACTTGTTCACGGATTAGATTTTTAACATTGCATTTACCCTGCTCCTTAAAACAAGGCAATACATCGTTGTTCAATTTCAAAATCATGCTAAAAATAACTTTGGAAATATTTGTTTATAATTAATTTTTACGGCACAATACCGTATTGTAGAATTTTAGAAGCACATACAGTTTATTTTATTTTATTAAGTAACAGTGCTATGTAAAAATAATTCATTCATACACTCTGGTAAAACAAGTTAAAGTTACAGCTTTACAGAGCTCCTCAGAGTGCGCATAAACGTTTATTCAATAAATTCGCTCCATGATCTACCAAACCAACACGAAACAAAAATTCAGTAGTTGAGATCAAAAATATATTGGGATATGCCAAACAATTACGGGACAAGAACAAATATACATACATGGAAAAGCACCGAAAAACCTCAGGAAGAGAATAAAAATCAATGGGTATTCTCCAAAAACCTTCGTGACGAGAACAAAGAGATATGGGAAAACGTCAAATATCCTCGGAATACCCTGTATGATATTTTTCTCGTATTATCAATTTTGAACCTTTTGAAGTTTGTTTTTTGTTTGTAGACGTTTGACCTTTTGAAGTTTGGGGGCGGACCGGTGGTGTATGCGACAGCAGCGCCGGTCTTCAAACGGCAGGACCGGGGTTCAAATCCCATCCGGCGCGTCCCCCGTAGTGAGGCCTAACTATCCAACTACGTGGTATCGGCAGTCTAGTAAGCCATTAGATGGCTGGCATGACCTTAGAGGTCGTTAAGCCAATAATAATAAGAAGAAGAAAAAGAAAACGGCACTGTAAACTCTTGAAACGAAGCGTCCATAATTGGTATACATTTTTATAATAGATTGAGTCGACTGAAAAGCTTTTTTATGTCAAAAATTTGTTCATTTTTACCACAACTAAAATCTTCTGAAAAAGCAACAAAGAAGCATAATATAAAATAGTATAGAGGATGTTCCTTATGGCGATCAGGAAAAATGTCAAAAAAAAAAAATTAAATTGATTAAGACGACCCTAAACCGTACAACCAACCATTGCAAATGCAAGATCAAACTGGTAAAACTGAGAGATAAAATCAAATCCAAAAACCTTCACACTGGCTGAAACCGTGTATGGGTAGCTTCATAAAAACATTCCTTTCGTGTTTGCTATAAAAATGAACCGCACAAGGCAGCAGCGCAAATTCTTCCAGCATTCTTCCGCAGCACAGGAATCTGATGTAGGAAAAATAATAAACCATTTAAAAACCTGTCAACACTCCTGGAGCAAATATTTACTATTTTTACGTACCTTTTGTCTTGTTGTGTGTGTGTGTGTGTGTGTGTGTGTGTGTGTGTGTGTGTGTGTGTGTGTGTGTAGCGATAGTCTATGTATAGACGACTCGAACCAAGCCTCCCTGATTTACCATGATAAAGAGCTTTGGTTTGGATGTGTGTCTATCGTAGCCTGGATGTGCCGAGTTTCGTTAGCATCCTGGCTGTTTTCCATACTCCAACATGTCCTCTTTACTTTTCCTTTGTCCTGCCATTTTCCTGCTTTTCCTTTAGATATGTTTTCCTACCCGACATGCCTGGGGAAACTGTTTAAAGGCATTGTTTTAGTCGAACTTTTACCCACACTACCGCCGTTGTTGTTGGTCGGTTGAGCTGGGAAAATGTCGGCATAGCAAAAAACAAAACCCAACACACACTACACAATACAATACAGCGAATTAAGGGAGAGAACGTGAGTCGAGTAAAAGCTCCCATAAAACTAGAATCTGTTTCTATCTTCAACCACTAAATCAGTTCTCCGGGTCGGTTGGCAGGCAAGAGGAAGCCAGGTACGCGCATAAAAGCCACAATACTACTCCGATCCTGGGAATGGTTTGCCGTGGGGTGAGGAAAACTATTTCCAACCATGCAACGCCGGGGACAAAAGCAACGTGTGTAATGAGAAATTGATTCAGTGCGCTTCACATGTGATGGATTTTCTCGCTGTAGTTGTTTTCGGGGTAAAACTCTATCATCCGTTCCGTCCAGCGTTTGTGGCTAGGTGATGCTGATGCAGAACGTGAACAAATCGACTACATACAGCGGTTGGGTTGCAGGTGAGCAGCTGTATCGAGGGAAGAGGAAAAACGAGCGGACGAGCTGATTTGTATCGATTTTATGCACCAATGAGAATGGTCCGGTGGGAATGATGTTCGAAGCGTATTTGCTTTGTTCGAGCGCATAGCTTTGGCGTACAGAAGGAAGCATCAATAGTAGAGCGAAAAAACAAGTAGAGTTACGCGTGCAACGAATCATTGAAAACAATTGATCATTAGTGTGTTTTGCTGCGTTGTAACAGACATGTAATATAATTTTCAAATAATCACGAATTTGCCGAAGACTGTTCGAATGGAGCATGGGTTGTGGAGAAAATGCTACAATAATTTAATTTAGCAGAAATCGAACTGCTTCTTTCACTTGTAACATTTCTTCTACTGTTAAAAATGTTTCATCTAACTCAAATTGTACGTATAACGCTTGCAAACCCTTACAAATAGCATGCCATCTAATAATTAGCAGTGGAGCAAATTAGCTATTCATTCAATTACTGACCGGGGAGCCCTCCAACATTGAAATACAATTTAGCGTTATGGTCGGACCTCTTTGGTCCACTCCTCTTGCTGTTAATTAGTGGCTACAGGAAATTGATTTATGACATTTATCGCTGCTTATTGCTTCGAGCATTTCGTGGAAAGGCCTTTTTGCAGGGAAAAAGGTACGCAGCGTGTTTTTTGTTGTTGTCAGTGATAAATAGTACTAAAATGTATTTTCATTTTTTGTGGCAAACTATGTCTTCCCTGGGCTTCAATCCAGGACTAGTGTGTGACTGCTGCGAACAGCTGGTGAACGATTCTCCTCCTGAGTCTTGGTGAATGGAAACCTTTCCCCGTCCTTTCCCATCCGATGTTCTGTCAGTTGTTTATCCTTTACCTTAATCCGCTCATTACCAGTTTAGAAAGTATTTGTTGCGATCAGGATGACCTAATCAACGCATATGCTGACGACATCTCGGTGGTGACAGCCTTCCTTCCCAAAGTCGAGGACACAACGATACGGTGAAAACAACGATAGAAGCGTTTGGTAGAACCGAGGACACATCACACCAAGAACCACCCCGATGCATGTTTCCGTGACTGCGGAGAGTAGAAAGATTGCGGCTGCTTGGCAAATTGTTCACTAACAATATTCCGGAGCCCATGAGGCATAACTGGGAAAACGCAATTCAACAGTTCCGTCATTTGATCAGGTTGTACCGTGTTAGAGACCTTAATTTGCCTCAAAAGGTGGTGCTTTTAAACACCTTCCTTCTGCCCAAGCTTTGGTTTGTTGCATCGGTGTATGGCGCACCACCGATGGACATCGATTTGGCCTCCAAGACGTTGCGGTCGTACCTACGGGACGGATCTTGGGATTTTCGAGTCCCATTAACCCAATTGGGGCCATCCATCCCTAAAAATCGGGGCTGAGCACATTGATTGTGCTGGGAATCCTTCGAACATAGGCTCCATTGCCACAAAGTATCTGTGCCTCCGGACGGTAATTCAGCAGTTCACGTAGCAAATGATGGTCGACAGACTTCCAGACTCCAAAGTAGCTGTGGAGTTACATTCCACGGATTGGCGATGGATCTGGAAAAAACGTCACCAGCTACAGATTTTCGTCAGACCAACGCTCGATTCTGTATTTGCTGGTGTACAACAAGGTACCACACGAACTGCTGCTCGACAGGATGAATTAGGCTCCTTCAGCTTGCTCAATCTGTTCCCAGATAGAGACGCTATCTGGCTGCGCTAGAGTATCTCGTGCTTGGAACATACTGATGCAGGCTATGGAAGCCATTGTGCCAAACCACAACCTCAACTTCCCTTCTCCCATCCCCAGATTCCCATCTTACGTTTGTTTGTAAAGTACGCCTTACACATTGTTGGAAACAAAAATGCTGTGATTGATGAAAATATCTTTAAATGTTCTTTGAAAAAACCTGTAAGTGGTCCCTAGATATACTCCACTTTTCTTTTCTAAACTAGTTTTTAAGTAGTTTTGATCAAACAATTTTTATTTAAAAAAATAGGCGTTGATGTTAGGGGTTGAATTAATGTTTGGAAAAAAAATCAGCAATCAATTTAGCAAAGCTCGTCGTCACTAACTATCTGAACACGAACATATTTCCTGAGGATTCAGAATCTTTTCCAAAGCAAATGATACTTCAGCTTTGAACAATTTGGCACAGATGGCCAAAAATATAAGGAAAAAATAAATCGTTTATTGCATGGGAACACCTGCGCGAATTTTGTGCCTCTGAAATTCATGTAGGGTTCTCATTTTCTATAAAAAGACCAAATAAATTACACCTCTTACCGTCAGCAGCACAATATAACAATCGATCAAACCGCTGCTGATGATGGACGATTTATTTCCACGTAACATTGCGGAACGTGCAGAAGAACATTTATTGACGTGACGAAAACGAATAGCAACAGCATGGTTCAAGGTACCACAAAAAAAAACCTTTCCACCTATGTGTAAATAAGACCGCACGTTGCAACCATCTCCAAGCATCTCCAAGTTGGGGAACTATCTTGAGCGCAAATATGGTTTGCAATATACCTTTGGTACACAAGTAAAAAACTCGCACACACATACACATATCATACTTGTTCAATTTGAACACGTTAACAAGTTGCGATAATGGAAATCGTTTGCCAGCATGCACCAACGTTCCAAAGTCTCCATGACGAATATATTACAGAACATCGCAAGTTGCAAAGCTGCTACCTTGTGCAATCAACTCGCCGAATAGATTTGCTCCTTGGAGGTGGTCCACTAGCACTGCAACACCATAAGATGGCAAAGTCTAGCCCACCCGGGATTTCTGCTGCACGATGCTGATGATGCAGCTGTTGGTTCTCCCTGCTGTGTTTTTGCGTACGGCGCTGTAACGAAATTGTCTTGCATTTTGTCTGATTTCATCGCACGAAGCTTCTAAAGCAGCTTCCCGTGACGTTTGGCTTAGTTTATATAAGACCAACAATACAGCAAAAGCCTTTTGAAGCCGGACGTCTTTGCAGCAGCACGGGAAGCTTAAACATTACCAGGAACAAGTGGGCGGTTCTTGTGATGTTTCATTAAATTACAAATAAGTAAATTAGAGCAAGAAGCCGCCCTTTCGGCTTCTTGAAATAACATGCTGGTCTATATGGTTATTGTTGCCAAAATAGAATACATATAAATAATATGTACGAAAATTGTCTTCAAGTCTTAGAGCTTAAAGTTTCCAGCAATCAGCTCACAATCTTATCCTAACAAGCATAATTGAATTATTACATGCCAAGCAAAGACTGTTTACTCATTCAACGATCCAGCAAGCATAATAGCACCGATGTCCTTTTTGGTGGTAAAAATAGTTTTTTCTCCGACCAGGAATGCCTCCAACACAAGAAGCATCGTGCAGACAGAAAAGCTGACATTGGCTTCCAGGGTGCTGGTGATGATGGTCCGTTCGACGAGAAGCTGACATTTTGCGCATCATCGGGCACGGTTTGCTCATGAATAAATTACTGAAAGCTTCAGTACGAAGACGCCCATCGACCGGCATCGACGCGAGTGAGTGCGAAACAAAAGCTGTACGACGTCTTTCGAACGAACGGTTGACGGTTTGGCGAGAACTTGGACGCTACGTAATCAGTCATCTTTGCAGTGCAGCGCATCATCTTGTGCTTGTGTCTTTGCCAGAAGTGTGCCCATCTAGCCATCCTCCTTGACCCCAGCGATAAAATCTCATTAAAGACCGTGCACTTAGCGGGCAGTCTTTCTTCGCTGCCGTTACGCCCCGGTGCGACATCAATCGGTCCGGGCTCGATGATTATTGTCATTTGCAGGTCAATTAGCCGGGCTGAGGAAATTATCGATCCTGATTATTCAATTACTATTGCGTGTGATTGGATTTTTGTTTTTGTTCTCGTACGCTGAGGAGGATAATTAAGATGCAGACAATACGGTTGCGGACCGATTTGCATTTCAAACGCATGATAAGCATGATTTTACATCATTTGTGGAGATTTCAAAAACAAGTTTTAGGTTCAAGTAACATCTGTTTATAGTTTAGCATTAGAGAAGAAAATTAATACAACTTTCGACAATACACTTGAATCAATCAATACATTATATTTAAAATATTTTTACTCGAAAACGATTGTAAGGATTCAACTTTTTTTTCTCGAATGTTGCTAATTCAGAAGTTGTAAGAGCATTTCTGCCTTACTTCAATAACAAAATTGTTGGAAGAACAACATCCTGTATTTCTGTTGCTAAAGATTTGATGACCTGAATGTATGAATTTAGTATCAGCCAGTTATACGTCATGCACAACGATAAGAGTCACCTTGATCTTATGTTATGGAATTCTAGAATAATAACTATATTATTGCTTTCCGAGGCCAATATACACTGATGAAACGAGGAATTCTGCTGTGTCTTTGTCTTTTTGATGACGCACTGCAGAATATCGTACAGGCATTACGCCTCGAATGCGGAATGGTTTGTAGTATTGAACACTATTAGTCTCCATGCATATTTCGTTGCACTGGCGGATTTGGCCGTCTTGGGGGCAAAGTGTAGGCCCTAAGCGGAGTGGAAATTTGGGGTCCTCTATCACATTGAATCTAAATTCGGTGAGTTTTCGTTTTTTGCTATCTATGTGAAGCCATGCAGCATGTTAGTCGACGGCGACAACCTCGAGGTAGTAGAGAAGTTCTCCTATGTTGGGACTGTCGTAACTTCGGCTAACGATGTCAGCAGCGATATCCGGAGACGCATTGTGCAGGGGAATCGTGCCTACTACGGCCTTCACCGTCTCCTGAGATCCAGAAGACTTCGAAACCGCAGGAAGTGTGAGATATATCGCACACTGATTCGCCCGGTGGTCTTATAAGGCCACGAGTCTTAGACCATTCGAGCAGAGGATGTAAACGCTCTTGGCGTGTTTGAGCGTCGCATCCTCCGGACCATCTTTGGCGGTGTGTTCGAGCATGGAGTGTGGAGGAGAAGGATGAACAACGAGCTTGCTGAGCTATACGGAGAACCGGACATCCTGACGGTGGTGAAGAGCGGCAAGATAGGATGGCTGGGCCATGTTATGAGGATGCTGGACTCATGCCCGCCAAGAAGCTATTCGTCAGCACAGCACATGTCATTGGCTGGATCAGGGGATGAGAGACCTGTCGGAGATCGGGTGCTTAGATGGATGGGAAGCTGCAGCCAGGGATCGAATTTCCTGGCGATCTATTGTTGACCGGGTTGTTGACATATCACTACGACGTGCTCTTTAAAAGAGCCAACATGAGTGAGTGAGAGTGAGTGAGTGAAGCCATGTAATCGGATTTACATAGAATTTACACGGATGCAAGACCGTTCAACATTGATCTAAATAAGACAAAAACTGTAGAGAAATTCAGACGGAGGGATCGGTTTAAGTTGTTCCACAAAAAGATGCAAGGTCCAAAGACGCGTCCACTGGTATGCTGCACGCCTCAATCGGACTGAAAAAAGGACTTTCTGCCATAACTGGACGGTGGTGGATGTATCGGGTCGGGATGTCCCACAACAAGATGCGCAACCCAAAGACGCACTAAGTGGCATGCAGTACACGGGCTAAGGGTGTTCTAAACACTCCCTGGAAAATTCCACCATTCCGGGTTCCATCAAGTAATTGCAGAAAAACACTTTTCCCCATTAGCCCACAAAGACGCATTCAACGGTGTGCTGCACGCCCTGATCGTACCAAAAATGAGCGGGTGATGAAGGAATCGAGATGGATTGTTCCACAAAATGTTGCGTGACTCAAAGACGCATCCAACGGAACAAAACCAAGCGAGTTATTGCCGATTTTCCAAGGTGATTTTCCAAATTCTGCCAGCAGCACTCCCTGCCGACTTGTTCCGCAAAAAACCTTTTTTACAGTTTTTCTGTAACAATTGGGTGAAGGTTGAAGGAATCGGTGGCTACAAAAAGATGCGAGGTCTAAAGATAAATCCAATGGTGTGCGTAACTTTCAGATCGGACCAGGAATGACCGAGTTATCGTCGATTTGCCACGCGAATGCTGCTGGCAAAATATTGCGGGGAGTTTTTTTTAGAAAATGCCCCAAATATTGAAATATTTTCCGTTAAAATTAAAAAAAAAAACACGTTGTGGAACATAAATTTAAAAACACACTTATATCGAGCGGTAAAATATTTTTTTTATGACTGAAAGAAATTATTCTACACAACCTTTTTAAACTTCGATTTGTTACAGCTTCGTCTGGTATGCTTTTCTGTTACCTGGTATCAAATTTTGCTGCACCGAAATTGCCATTGACAAACTGAACCAAGCTCTCCGAAGACAAAAAGGGTTCTCGAACGGGGGGGAATGGGCCATCTCCGCCCATAAGTTAATCTGCCACTGACTCTAACTAAGCCAAATCATGTGACAAGTGCATGTCCTGCTATCTTCTTTTTATTGTCATGCTGGCCATCTAATGGTTTACTGGGCTGGTTGATACCACGCAGGAACCTGATATCTATTTTGTTCAAAGCCGTGCATTGGTTTTCTTTTCTTTTGTTAACTATAAAATATCCATGCAGACGACATCAGTGGAAGAAAACTGCTTCATCATGGCATAAAGTAAAAATATAAATCATATCTTTGATGAAAATGCTAGCTAGACCAAAGTGATACAAAAGGAGCATAAACGAAAACGCTTGCATTCCCTATCTTGGTGAGCCTCAAACGAGGCGTAATTACAAAGAAATTGTTGTATCGAACAATTGTTTGGAATTAGTGTAGACTTTATTTGTCCCGTGAAACCAGGAACATTGGCATACATGTAGAAAAATTCTTTAAATACATTAAAGAATTTACAGGATCTACATTCTACATCTATGATGAAATTGTTCGAAGACGGTTTGCAATTGTCTTTTCGATGTTGGAAGATGATGTTAGAAGCTGGATATCCATGAGCTAATAGCGCCTCCCTAACGTGGATATTTCGAATATTGTCATCAGAATCATCGTCCAAAATGTCGATTTATCGTAGTGTTGCAGTTGTCTGTGATTATACGATAAAGATACCGATGTCTCTAACTTATCAAAAACAAAATGGCTGAAGATAACTACCGCGTCAACTTTATGACTCATAGATTAGTTGTTGATAGCTTGGTTCGCTTCACTGCAAGACACTTTTACGTTGATATCAATACACGTGTATGTCCTCAAACAGGACTTTTCGTCGAAAGGAGTTCTCTCACCGTCCTTAAGGGATGATGATACTTGGTCACAAAAACATTGCGAACAAACCTTCTGCCCCGACTATACTGATAAAACTTTGTTTGGCGTTATGGTGTCTTTGAACATGACTATTCAGTAGGATCATAAATGGCACAAACATACAGACGATTTACTTTGCTTCGTAAGGGCTACAAGGAACAACACGAGAGATAAAGTAGAAACTAAACGATTCATTTATGCGAGATCAATATGAAGTATGAGCTGAGACGGTTCTTTTAGAAATAAGGCTCTCTGATGTATAACTTTAAGCAAAAGTTTCGCCATACAACATCATCAAAATTTGGAAGGATGACACACTCAGAGTTGGTAAACCAAAATGTTTACTTTAAGGGTTTCATAATTGGATGATAGAAATTGAAGTAGATTTTGAAATGTTACCACATGATATGAGATGCAAAAGAGACTGTTGAATGGACTTGTAAAAGAGATTAAATACACATTTATTCAGGCTACACCGAATCCTTCTTTTTTTTCTAAAATTTAAGAATAAAAATACATAAACTAACTTACCATCAAAATTTTTTAAGATTCATAATAATGACAACCATTTCTTGTAATTTCATTTAACGATGCACACTGATTGGCATCAAACATCAAACTCCTCATTCGGCAAGGTGCACTGCCAACAGTCGTCCAAAACGCTAGTGATGGAATTAGTGTCCACCGGAGTGATATCGTCACCGGATTCGGCAAAACATAACATCTGTCAAACCTGCCGGCATTCCATTATTTTCACCGAAAACTCTTTCAGCTCACACCCAAACCACAGACAGGCAGGCGGCAGAGTTCCTGCCACCGACCGAAGCGTACACTTTATCTTCGCCACGGTTGCGAATCGTGTAAACTCAAACCACAAACATGAGCTGACACTGCTTATGATTCTCTAATGATGCGCAAAATTGTACATCTTCAGCAAAACATGGCCATTGTTGGTGCACAAACACACCGAGCCCCACATTTCACGGGATGAGCAGACTGGATCGGTGCCTTTCTCTCTCTCGCTACCTTTCTCTTCTCATCCCTCGGAAGTCCTGCGAAGGCATGGCATTGACATAACTTTGACAACTTCTGCCACCGTTTCGGGAGGACATTCAGCTCCCATCCGAGTTTCTCCAACAATTGGCGCAGGGCACGGTCGATCAAACGAGGGGGCGGAATATTTCATAATACTGATCAAGCCATTTGCTTGTAGCTGGTTCCTTCTTGGAAATTAAGCATTCATGTACATCATGCTGCGCCTGTGCCATAAACTAAAACTAGCAAAAGCTATGAATTTTACAAACTTCTCATACATCATTCTGGGGGAAAAGTTGCCCCTGGAACAGGGGATTTACTGGTTCATTTCTTTTTCAGGCTTTCAGGCACGAATCGAGCTAACCGACGTCGGTGCAGCGGTGGGAAAAGTTGGAAAACTATCTGCACAAATCGCACAAACCCGAGCCTTATCGTGCTGCAAACGACGGATTTGATTAAGTTCCCCGTAATAGTTGAACAGCAGAAGCACATCCAATTTTGACATATTAGAGCAAAATCCACCCGTTTCCTAGAAATGCCTGCGAACGATGACCACTCGTAAACATGCGAAACAATTTAGTGCAATTGTACGTGAAAGTGGTACCCATGTGCCGGAAGTGGTACTGTTGTTTGCAGACCACCACACAATAAGCTTCGGATCGAGGGTGCTGCATTGGTGGTAGAAAACTTTTAACCCACACCATCTGTTTACCCTTTTGCAGCAGCAGACTGCTTCCCGGGCCCGAAACAAGTAAATCAATTGCTAAACGATACGGTCAATCGCAGTGGTCACAAGCCCGGTGGACCCGGAGCGGGTTTTGTAACAGTCCTCGGGAACAAAACGCAAGGATGCTTTGCCACAAACGGCAGCTATCAATGGCAGATGGTTGGATAGAATAATTGTTTTATGAACCATTCGATGCCGATGGACGAGGGCGTCTAACGATCAGAGTGAAAGGGTGTTACACGGAAACCGTTAGGGCTGCTGACGACGGGTTTTAGGGTATGGGAATTGAATTTGCAATGAATCTTCTGATAATGCCTTACTGATTGCTGTACCCGGCGGGTGAAGGAATACAAGTAAATAATTACTGTTCGAGGTTTGGTTTGACAGATCGAAAGCTGATGCAACCGTTGTTACGAAAGTACATTTGTAGAAATAAGGATGGATGATGTAGATAACCAGAACGTTTCACACAGCAGGCACGTCACAAGTATCCACTTGAGATCGAAGTGTTTTACTTCATATTTTCTTAACAGCAATGACGGACGCTGAGCAAAATAAGAAAAGAATAGTTCTTCTTATTGGCTTGACTTCTTGGCCATCGAAGGACATACAAGACTTGCTGGTACTAAGCAGTCGAATAGACAGTTCTCACTATGGAAGAACTGTCCGGATACGATATGAACTACGGCCCAGTCGTGTGAAGTTTGGTGCCACTGTCACCTCTATTACGTTCCCAGTAGCTCACAGTTTTCATAGATGTGACATTTAAATAGCATTATAAATAGCATAGCATTTAAATGACATCCTCTGACTTCACTCTACCCCAGTGGAAGCTCTTCTTAAAATGAAAAAATAGACCCTTCTATCAGAGTGCCATTATCAATGTTACAGCTCACGTAAAAGTCGGGGTGTTCGCTCAAATCTTACCAATAGTGTTGCCAATGATCGGGATCAGCAACGATAGTTAAAATCGTCCGAAAAGGTCATATTGGCAACGGCCTGGACGATTTAAAAGGTAGTCGTTCGGGGGTAAGTAGCAGGAGAGTTTAAATCAGTGGTAAATTAACCTATAATCAGTTTTGGCGGTCACCAGAGGAGCCTCACTGACCAGACGACCCTTTTAATGTTAGAAAGATTATAATTTTTAATAACTTGCCCACCCAACGTATAATTGGGGCCGCCATTATCGACATTTTTCAATAACGTCTTGACGTACATACGCACTTGTATGTAAATATTAGAAGACATGAAAGCATTGTAGATATTTTGCTTATTTCACTCAGTGTATATGTTAAGACACAATTTATTGATACTAAATTGGTTGTATAGATAAGCTGAAAAATTCATAATCAACATATCTTTTTTTTAAATCGTTGAACTGCTTGGCTCAATGTTCGAAAAGGCGTTTAGGATCTGGGTTAGGATTAGGATTTGGGTCCCTTCTCATTGTGGAATTCCCGGCAATGAAAAGGCAGACTCACTGGTCAAAACAGGCGTCAAAGAAGGCGCTTTTTACGACCGACCTATCTCGGCCCAGGAGTTCCTTCGTTTCCCACAGCAACTTTTCCTGTCTCGCTGGCAGAGCATGGGAGGCGGATGAACTCGGGCGTTTTCTCTTCTCGATCTCTCCGCAAGTGTCCCTGCGGCCTTGGTTCGACGGGCTCTCTGTAGGCCGGGCATTCATACGAATGATGTCTCGACTGATGTCGAATCATTTTGCGTTGAATGCTCATCTACTGCGTATAACTCTGTCTTAGACAAAAATGTGTGGCTGCGTTGACGGATTCCACGATGTGGATCACCTTCTGTGGTCCTGCGTGGAATTTGAAACCCCAAGACCCTCCTTGTTGAGCGCAGTCGGGCATATTGGCAGACGAACGGGTACAGAAATTAGAGAAGTGTTGGCTACCAGGGACCTCTTCTACATGAGGATCATTTACCGATTCGCCAGAGATAACGGTCTTGTCCTGTGATTCCACATCCCTAGTATCCTTCCAATCCTTATTCGTATTCCACCATTCCTTTTTTGTTAAATGTTGTGTTGTCTACGTCTTAAGTGTATTTTTTGTAGTGCCACGGGTGATCCGATGACTGGGCAACAGCACTCGAGGGCGATTCCAACACTGCCGTAAATGGGAGGCAGGCGTTGTTGAAAGTATAGTGTTCTCTAGTCCAGTCCAGCTTTGACACATTGAGTTTGACAGCGTTGGCGTCGGGTTCGGGGTGGTTGGCGGGTTCAGTCTCGAGAGTAGTGAAGTCGCTTTCGCTTCTGCGGGATAGAGCTTGTCGATCATCGTTAGATTGGTCGCTGACTAGATTGAGCTTGGAATGCCATTACTGGACTGCACTGGAGAACACTGTACGCAGACAAATAAATGTTCGTGCTGCCTTCTTCTTCTTCTTCTTGGCTTAACGACCCCTATGGTCATGGTCGAAAATGGCTTACTAGACTACCGCGGTACCACGTAGTTGGTTAGTCAGTCCTCACTACTGGGGGACGATCCGGATGGGATTTGAACCCCGGTCCTGCCATTTGAAGATCGGCGCCGCTGTTACTTAAACCATCGAGCCGCCGAGCCCGACTATGATTTATTGTAAAAAACAAATCTAGGTAAAAGAAGCCAATAATTACTCTTCAGAAACTTCAGGATGCATTAATCATATGGGTTAATAAAAAATGTGTTGTAGTATATGAGTACAAAGAAATCTTAGGAAGAAATATAGCTCTCCCGTTTTTATGAAACCCACAATCAAACAGAATCGTAAAGTTAATGCCATAAGAACTGTTTTCGGTTTTATTGTATTCGTTTTCTATTTTTTCCCTCGTAACAAACGCTCCCAATCATCCATTTGCATTATTAAGCGTAACAGACAATTCATAACATTGATTAAATAATTCCATCACAACCTAATACAATTCCTGTTTTGTCCATTTCTTCCCCGCGTACCTGGTGGCCCAAAACGAAAGGCAATATTTTAAATCGCTCCAAACATTGAATAATTCATAATTTCAGCCAAACCAACCGAACTCACCCCCGTACCGAACGCCGCAAAAAATATGATGCAGATCCTGACAAACATACACCGACCCACACTGGATTCGGAAGACTTTTCGCTCGTTGCGGATTTCCTCTTCAGCGCACAAGAAGGTCATACTTTTATCGAAAGAGATCTTGAGCCGGGGTCAATTAGCTTCACTCTCAACAAGCATCATCATAATCTGGGATCCGTTTTCGTGAACCAAACGGACACCAGTGAAGCAAAAAAAAAAAAGCGAAGCTTCATCGATTCCACAGATCGTGATCCAGCACCAAATCCATCTCCGATCGGTACTTATCATTTGGAAATGCTTCAGCCAGGTGCCTGAAAGTGAAGGCTACCCGAAAGGAGGTGGGTAAGGCTGACAAAGAAATTTAATGGATTGACTTTTAACAAACGAAGGGAAAATGCGTAGGAACAAGTGAGAACCAAAAAGGCTACCAAACGACTGGCAATAAAATGAAGAAAGAGTTTTAATAGCTCAAAGGACACCTGTGGCGTATTCTGCTCAAGTGCCATTTATAACAATTTTTTCAAAGTTGCGTTTATTGGCTTTCATCGCACCATGTGTTTGATGCGGGGTTCGAGACACCCATTCAGATGGAGCCTTCGTAAAAAAACCACGTACGTACGTGACCGTGGGTGCATAGGGCGAACGGGATGACATTTCTCCTTAACCTCCTGTCACTGGACAAAAGGCAACGCGTAACCTTTCTAATGTTTCACGTGAATATCCACACATCTCTCACTAGCTAAGAAAAGGTCAACGTCGGTAAAACGAGCTTCCCTTTATAGGGCCTCTCCTAGGGGTAGCAGTGTTACTGTGAGGGGAAATATCACAAGCAGAGCCGATTAAAGCACAAATACACATATTGTGTTTTCTCGTCGCGAATCGTACGGTAATTGCATTGTATAAAATCCCATTAGAACAGATTAAGATTATGTAAATAAAATCTTATCTGTTTCGTTTGTATTTACACGAAGCAGAAGAAACGGCCATTGGTAAAAGACGGGATAGAGAGCTATCCAGCAAAGCCAACATAACCGTCGACCGGAAAATATTGAAACCCCGCGTGTTCAACCCAGTTCAGCTGCGTTGAACCACCGAAAGATGCGAAGAAAGCGGCAGCACAATATTTACTGGCAACGCCAGCGAGGCCCAAAGCTAGCCAATTTTATTGCTTCCTTCATGGTAAAAATGAAAAATCACCCTCGCAACGACATGATGACAGACCATGGTCACCAGGCACAGAAGCACGAACAGTGTTCCTGTGAATGCTGCAAAGCAAAGGCAGGTCCTTGTTTGTTTGACCAGTGTCCTGCCAAAGATAAATAAAGCCGGCCATGTTGGTGCCGGGCGAAAATACCATGCAGCATTTCACGGTCTACATCACCAGACTTTGGGGTGATGTAGGGAAAGGGGACACCCTTGCACAAACACCAACCGGGGGCCGGAGGCAGGCTTTATTTTCTGAATTAATTTTCCTGCAGCAAATGGAAAAATATTTGAATTCCTTAAATTGTTTGAATAGAGTCGAGCTGGTACTGGTGAGCCACAGCACTACGGTACGTAAGGTAGGATGAAGTCTGCCAGCTGAAGGTGTTCGTATTCGTTGAAATGCTTATTAAAGTGCATAAAGGTAAGATATGAGGTTACTGCAGCCGAATACTTCTCGACACTATGAAATTTACGTTACGAGACTTGAAAAAAGCTCAATAAATGAGGCATGAAAAATAGAATCACGCAGAAGAACAGAAGAGGTGTCGGTGTGAAAGGACGACCGATTCCATTCGCCGCGATTCGTCTATGCACGATTTGTACGTCGATCGCTACCGTCATGTGCCGTAGCAAACGCTCAATGCGTCTCTCACAATAACATTAATGCCGATAGTATGGAAAGCGCCAAAGTTTTCAAATACGAAACGATCCCAACGCAAGGATAATAGCAAACCAAACTTTAAGGATGCTCCAAAAAGGACTACACTGTCACTAATACCAGCCGAGCGAAAAAAGTTTTGCTTCCTCTTAGAACTCTACCACCATTGTCGTGGCTGTCCCACGACAGGACGGGACATCATACCACATTTCCATCGCAACCGACAGAACGCAGTGCTAATATTTCGAGCAAAGCTATTCAATCGACGGTAAAGCTATTATGGCTAAACATTTTCTCAATGAATAACAAACGTTTCCACCACATTTTCACCATGAGCGTCTCCATCGGCTTCGGATCGATCGTATAGAATGTGAACACGGGTTTGTGTGTGAGTGTGTATCGTGTGCACAGTTGGGAAAGGGGCGGGAGGGTCACTTTGATGCTGTAAACTTTTAATGACAGTTCAGTTTTAATAGCGCGCCCAGCCCCCCCCCTAACAGAACAAACTTTCTGGAGCGAGTGCGCGAGGCTCACAACACAGACCAACATAAAATCTGCGTGATCGTTCGCCCAAGAAGCTTTTCCCCGTTGGCCACTCGTTCGTGCCTCTTCTCGCCACGTTCTCATCTGCTGTTATTAATATTCGATTGTTATGTGAATCAACATTATGGGGAACTGAAGCAAAACGGACCGGATGGTTGTGCGCCATTGGCAGTTACAGTTTTTTTTCTTGCTGTGATGGATTGTTTTTTATTGACACAGGCGGCAAGGAGCTTGGGTGTACCAGATGGAGTCCTGTTGTTTTGTTTGCTCACCAGTCGAGTACATTGGAGGGTCTTTTGGTTGTTGTTGAAAAGCCTGCCGGAGGACAAATTTTGGGACGTTTTATTTCCTGTTTTGTAACTGAATTCTCAGTGGAGAAGTTTTTAAGGAAATGATTTCAAAAATAAGGATGATAAATTGTGTCGGAAAATCCACATTGTAGATGAGCCATTAATTGTTATCGTATATCAATTGTTATCATGTTATTACGGAAGACTTCGTTTACATTGAATACGTAGAACGTGGATATTCATTTTGGCATTTAGTGCGAAAACAAATTTTTACATTTAAAAATAAAAAGACTGTATTTAAAGTTTTTTTCCCAAGTTGTTGTTATGTTTTATCAATCCATCAATCCAACCAGTTTCGTTTTCTTAATGTCTTTGACGTACAGCTAAAATATTACAGAATTTGAGCTTTCGCCAAAACATTCGGAAAACTGCGACGTAGATAAGACCGAAAGACCTCATTTAAAAATTCTTTTCGAAAGTGGAAAAGAAGCAGAAGAAGGTAAAACATTTTTTAGTCGCTCCTTTGTCTTCTGGCCTGTTAGTTTTGGGAAGAAAAAATAGTAAGAAATGCTTCTTGGAGTAATGAAACATGAAAAATGATGCAGTCTTAACATTTTTTTTTTTTTTTTTTTTTTTTTTATTCATAAGGGACGGCCAGGCCGTATTGCTTGTGTGTCTTAACATTTGAAGAGCGAAGATTTTCTTTTGAATACTGCGGTTTTTTTGACAGCGAGAAAATCGCGAAAAAGGTGAATTGTTTGTAAAATGAATTGATGCATTTTTGAACAGTTGTTTCGTGATTAATCATTCTTTTAAATTCTATCTGGGAACAAGCAATGAGACGAAATTAATAAAATAGCTAGAAGCTGCATTAAAAAATAGATCGAATGATTTCGCAGATTTTATGTTTCTACCATGATTCGTAATGAACCATTGAGGCAACTTGAAGTTGTCACGACAATTCCATAAATTGAGGAGCACTACGCGTTATTTTAATTCTGATAGAAAGGTCATCCACCTCCCGTTTTGTCACGTAATAATAGCAAATTTCCAACCGAGCACACCCGGGATATGGTGCCCTTTTACGGCTCGGAGAAGGAAATGTCTCCCAGAAAAGATGAAAGGAGTCCTTTATCATTAAAAAAGAAAGCATTTCTTCTTCTTCTGGGCTCAACGACCTTCTAAGGTCATGGCGGCCATCCAATGGCTTACTAGACTTGGCGATAGAATCGGACGGGCTTCTTAAATTGTTAGTTTCTAGTTTCTCTAACTATTTCAATCCAAAAATTGAGATTCTTGGCACAAAATCTAAATATACAACTGCATCACGTTTTAAAATTTGTTAAAGCAACTATTTTATATAATTTGCACATTAAATGATTAATATCTTATTTGATTAAAAGTTTATGTAGTCTTTGTTTACACCAGTTTTGTTAAACCACCTCCTCTAATTGGTCGTTTTTCTCTATGTTTTAATTTGCCTGGCAGGAGAAATTCCTAATGAAACGAACGATAAAATAAGTCCAAACGTTTTGATGGTGTGAATTTGGCTTAAAAATGGTAATGTGTTTCATTCTTTTTTACCATCGACTTGCACCTGACTTAAGTAGCATCAAACAAAAAAAAAAAAAGAGCAGCATCCTAATTGGTTAAGTTGTTTTTAATTGGTGTAACATGACACCATTTATCCACAACCAAGCATGCCCGGGATAAGGCAAATAACAGCGAGGAAAAGCCTTGTTAAATATTTGTAAAAAAATTGTTTCTCACTCGGTCATTACAAATGGTGTTGAAAATAAGGCGTAGAGCCGTCATGATCAAATAAAAAAAAGTTAAAATGACTATGAACGTACTAAAATGAACGTACAACTTTCTCTTTACTTTTGCATTAAATAATTGTTCTTATCCTGAAACAGATCAAATTCCCGGGTAGTGTTCTTTCAGTAATAGAATATTATTATTTTGTAATAGGAAGCTTGTGGTTCTTTTCGAGACGGGTTTTTCCTTTTAAATTTGTCTTGAGATTTAAAATATCAAGTGTGTGTCGTTGATAAATGAATAATACACAGGAAACCATTTATTAAATTTTCCATTCGTAGAATGATAACACAACAAAAGTCCTCCCGACAATATGTTATTAAAAACCTGCAAGTGAGTAGATTTTATTTTTATAAACCGTAAATTGCATCAAAACATTTAAAAAACTTACAACCAATTAGTAGTGCAACAAATACTTTAAATCCCGTATCTCAATCACCCTCCAAATGCTTGTCATTTCAACCGCAATAATATGATACGAAAACGAAACACAAAATTCACCTTCACCACGAAAACGATTGTCACTACTAAATTCAGCTGGAAAACCCGCGTTTCAAAAAATAAACAAATAAAATTACTCAATTCAGCACAACTCATTTTACACTGCAGCTGCGCTCCGGTCATATTATGAGAATTCCCAACCAAACTCTGCGGTTTATTTGACCCATTATGGGTATGAAGCCGGGGAACAAAACGTGCCATCCGCTTGTCGGAACGCGCTCGGTTTTGCCTGTTCCATTTCAGATAGAGTGACCAATAGCTAACGTTTCGTTGTGATGTGAAACCACCAAAGCTTCCCCTTGGCCCCAGTGCACCAGCTACCCTACGAGGGACGAGGTAAAGCTAAAGTCCACGAATGGAAAACCTCACTAAAACCAAAATGCGAAACTCCTCAAATGGTATCCAGGAAATGCGGGAAAAGCGGGATAAAGTAGTATACCAGATGTGGCTCGCGAAATGCTAAAATGGCCACCCATTTCACAGGCTCAATTTCCCGTGGGATTTGTCGGTTCGCTTGCCGACAGTAGCTGACACCGACCGGGGATTCTGCTTGGTTATGAAGCTGTAAGCAGTTTGTAGATACATTTACCCAAGCCCCAACAGTTGAATGGTTTTTTGCATACGGCAGACTTAAGCCGGTTTTGAATAAGTTACTTCATTGCGAAACAAATGAGCCAAGCGTTTGTTACTTTATGCAACACCGTGCTATACAGTTTCGAGTACCAATTACAACCTAAAACCTGCTCAGCCAAGTTATTGGAAAATGTTCACGTGTCCCAAAGCCGTTTGTCAATGGACAAACTTAATTATCTTCCAAAATAAAGTAAATGAAGCGCAGCGCCATTTGAAAGATTTAGAGGGCGTCTATTTCGTGGCGTTTTCTGGCAATTGCAACTAAATATCAAAGTTCCATCTCGAAGCCACCAGCAAGCCGTGCAGTACAGGCGCACATAATCGAAAACCATCGTGAACAGACCACAAAACAGTCCATTGAACGCTTGTAACGGTTGGACTGAAAAGGTACTTTAATGGCGTTGTTACTGGCAGATTCGCATGTAATTCCCACCCACAGCACCGACATCTGCAAAAGGCAATGCAACCCGACAAAGGATAAATGCAACAAACGGCGTAATGAACAAAATCGCTTGCAGTACCCTACCACAGCGTACCGATTCGATGCATTGGAACCGTATCTCGGACAGCACGCCCTGTCGCTGCTGTTCCATCCAGTCCGGTGCAGGCTAAGCTCAAACGCACCGGACCTTACACGTACACCGGACGGGAAGTGCTGTCGACACATCCGTTACGAAGCATTTCGAGCCGAGATGAGGGAATTATTCAAGCGTTACCCTTGCCTGTCATGAAACCGTCCGCCCAGTGTTTGTTTGTCTGGCGCGCTGGGTTGGATGAAATTCCCTGTGAAGCGTGCACACTTGGCACGGAAGTGAACATCGAAGGAAGCGACGACGACTTACAGTGCACCAACCACGGCTCACGTTGTATTTATCCTTTGCATTACAATTGAATCCGGCATTGGATTGCATGGTCGGCAGCGGTAGATTGGTGCTACAAAACTGATGCATTATCATAACTGATATTAATCCGATTGCAATTAGAACACATGTAGCTCTGTCCGCCCAGTAACGAGGCTGAGACAGGTGCAATATGCATTCTGGAAACTTGTTGTATTGTAACTATTGAAGCAATTTCTTATTTATCTGCTTGGAAAATTGAAGCAGCAGCAGGTACAGGTTTTAAGTTTTAAATATATTACTAGAGTTTTCGACAACTGCTTCATTTCATTTCGGCAAAGATGTTGACCCATTATGCGTGTTTTATCAGTATTTTTTCATAAAATGTTCTTGGTACATCTAGTAAAGCAGGAGGGATAATCTTTTTTCATTATTTTAGCTTTGGTTGAGAGTTGAGTTATCTGGAACATGTAAACGAATTCCTTAAAGTTTCATGAACAGTTCAATTCAATTTAGCGAACAGTCAATTCAATTTATTGCATATACTTTTGCAAATGACTAATTTATGCTTTGGAAATAACATTATTTAAAAAAACATTCAGTTTCTATCCATAAAACACATTAATTTCAGAATTATGACGATAAAATATAGCCATTCCCCATTGGGAAAATAGCAACAACGCCAAAAAAAAAACCGAGAAGAAACTATTCGTTTACAAACATTAACCATCTTTATGTATTAATTTTCAACCCATCGCACTCTTACATCATTTGGAATTATTTGGGAGAACAAATAAAAAATGCATTCTCCTCGATAATGTACAACATTTGGTCATTTGTAAATTTGGCCCCTTAGAAAAATCACTGTGATTCGGAGGAGAAAATTTTGGATCATATTCTGGACGACCACGGGTAGTCGAAAACCTTGTGATGACGATCCTAAACCATTTAAGTTAGTTAGAGTTAGTTAGATCCAAAGAAGAAGAAAAAAAGGAAGTTTAATGATGGGACTAAAGCGAACTTTTATAGTTCCTGTTGACGCTGCTAGCGGAAGGGATAAAAAATAACGGATAATTTGAATAGATCCTGGAGAGCGTAACCCGAGAGTATAAACGGATGAGTGTAGGTACGGATTAAGCGGATAGCGTCTGCGGGCGAAAGGCAGTAGCGCAAGAGGCACCACAGCGGAAAGACGCTTTAGGCCACTATTTTTGAGTTTTTCTTTTTTCATATTATTTTGCTAATCCAGTTTAAAAAAACACCAATAAACTTCAAAAACGGCTCGCGTTTGTTGCATAAGCAACAGGTCCAATATTCACATAGGCGCCCAAGGTATATGATTCTGCGAAAACTAATATATTCAGTAAGTTCGAGAAGAAGGATCTTGAAAATGATCTACAATGGTCTTACTAATGTTCACACAGTTTAAATCGCTTCTGCTCTCTGCTTTGCTTAAAAAAAACCCTTTTGGTCATGTCAAGAGATTGATACCAGACAACCGAACCATTTACTGTTTTTCTACTTTGGAAATGAATGTTATTACTGATTTGTTTAATATTAATTTGAGAAACTGCTTAGCTGAGTCGACCGCGTGCAACAATTATAACACAGTTTACAATATTATAAACATTTTACATGTGCTCACAACAAAACTTAAAGACAGCGTGCGGGGTTGGACAGACGCTGGATATTGACATGATTCATAAACTCGACAGAAGAACTCCAAGGGGAAGACATCACAAAAAGCGTTAAACTTATAGATGCGGATGCCAGGGGCCAAAAGATGTCCGTGTTTGGGTGATTAACGCTGGACAATCGGTGCTACCTTTTTTTTTAAGCACCTGTGCAGGACGCTCATAAAAAAGGTAGTTTGAGCATTAGACACCTAGACTCATAGTGATGCCGGTGATCCCACGAACGAAACGCAAAACGCGAGATCATGCATAGCATGGACTCCATCTCAAATGTGAGTAATGCGGAGGACTTCTGAATTGAGCTAGATCCATAGTAAACTAAATTATGTACATTTCAAGACATATGGTCAGGGTAGCATTTGTAATTTAAAATGCAGAAAAGCTCTGATTTATTCCGCTTACCTTACTCCCCGCTAATATTTTCAAGCTTTATGAGTAAAAAATGGTAATACTGATGACAAAAAGCAACCTTGAGTAACTTCACTGTAATCTGCTCCACAAAATTCATAATATTAACACCAATTTCTTGTGGAAAATTACACCAATTTCCTTTTTACTACTGCTTTGCAATTAGTAGCAACATATGGGCTACGTTCGTCATAATCATGAGCTAAAAGAATGCTTCTTTTTTGCAACATGCACACAAGCTTTCGCTTACCGTTTGCAAACACAGGCCCTCCTGTGCGCAAAGGATTAGCCCAAAAAAAAAAAAAAAAAAAAAAAACAGAAATGGTACGTATGTGGTACGTTAGGGTTCCCGTAATTTAATTCTACAAACTTCCTCGTGCGCTGGCACTTCCGTTCGACAACAGTGCCGACCGTAAACAAACGCTAAATCAAACACTACAGCTGAGCCGCGCGAAACCAGCCAAAGCTAAAGCGAGCAGTAATGCCAGTAAGGTCAGCTAAATCTCTTGCACAAGCTCCCACCCCCAATCGGTGGAAGGGAGTGTAGAAAAAAAGGCCCGAGAACAAGTGAGCAGCCCTGTAAACATTGAAGCACAACACAAACGCACACACATAAAGGCGCTGCTCGTCCTGGAGTGTGTCCATGCACGGTCGGCGAACATTTAGCACTCTGTTTGTGTGTGTGCGCCCCATATCCGGTGTGCACGTACACTCCTTGTTTTTATATACATCCCCAGAGGGAAGGGACTACTGGACGCGGATGAAGCACCATTCCAAGCAGCATCCGTTTTTTTTATGCATCGCGCACAATGAATCATTGCTCACTTGAAAGTCCGTGATCCGTTGGGGGGGTACGAGCAGGTCGAGCTTTGAAGCAGGGATCGGAAACAGGTGGAGCACCAGGCGTCCCGTTGTTGCACTTCGGCGCGAAAATGATGCTTGTGCGAAACACTCTCTAAGACATGAAAAGAGCATAAAAGTGAAGCGGAGGAAAAAAAAAAAACGTAGGGCTGGGCTGCACAAGCACACGTGCCACAGCGGCAGCGGACAGCCCATTAGCGGACACTAATCTTCTCGTGTTTGAGTAGTACGCTCTGGGGGGGGGGGGGGGGGGGGTGTCCTCATGCTTTCGGATTGTTCAGGTGAACTTCAAACCCATAGTAACTGGTAATCTGAGCTCGAAAGCTGTTCAGTTAAATCCAGGGGCGAACGAAGAAAAAAATAGATCGTAAATAATAAACGTTAATTCTCGAAACAATGTAATATCAGCGGACATGAGATGTGGTAGAACTACAGAAGTAATATCGTATCTATTGCAAAGAAGGAGCATTTACAAGTAAATTGAATTTGCTTCCAAGGATTTGCAGCCCAGTCAGGGAACAACCCGTGCGCTAGTTCTTCGTTTACTGGCAAGCAGAAATGGCTCTTGTAACGACCTTCAAGTTTTGCAGCTCACTTGCCGTAGCGGTAGTACGTAGTTGCTCCGAACCTGGACGGCATCGTGTTCAATCTCCGAACGGCGTACGGGTCCACCGAGCGATTGCAAGAAAGAAGCAAAAATTGCATCGTTGCAGATGCGCTTCACCCCGGGTGTCATTGACCTAATTTAGTTGTCCTACATTAGGGGTGCATGTAAATGGACTGTAAATAGAGGTTTGCATTCTTCTCACTTATTAGCTTAATTGAGATTTTTGTTGTGGTAATTGTATTGTAAGAATTAGCTTAAATAGAACGAAAATAATAATACACAATATAAATAGATTGTAGAAGAAACCAAAAGCTACAAACCTGTCCACTAAGCTGCCCGGTTGTAGTGCTGTCGTATATGTCCAGTGTTAGTAATTAGCGAAGCATCTCATATGGTCAGTCGTACAAAGAAGTGCTCTGACTGCACGCTGCCTTGCGTATATCCTTTCATAGAAAACACGCGTTTTATGTACAAACACACGCACACACACACGTTCTCAAAAAACACGCCACAAGCACGGAACGGCCTTTACGTTCGCCTGCGCTCTGGGAGTCCTTTTCACTTTGCTCTGGCCACCACTCTCACGTGGTACGTGCCACTCTACTACTACACTCTTGCTTTCACTCTAAAGAGCTTTTGCTGCTTCAATCACGTGCTGTCGGGAGGTGAATTTTCCATCGCAACGACAGCAGAACGGTGATGGCACGCGTGATCCAAGCAGCCCGCTGCTCCATCACGGCCGCATAGCAACCTTTGATTCAGTGGCGTACTGCGATGCAGCAAATTCGCACAGTTGAAACAACACCTTTTTTTTCATTTACCCGGTATTATTGCACTGAATTCTCTTTTTTTTATTTAATTTTAACTATTTTTTAACGAGACACTACACATTTAAATAAAGAAAGAAAAGCAATGAGTAAAACACTAACATTTCACAGACGGATTAAAGCGTCGCAGAACACCCCACCCGAATCAGGGGGACATCAGCAGCGCATCATTTTCGCGCGCCCAACAATCAGTTTTCTTTGCCTTTTTTTGTTGTTGTTGTTGCTGTGGCTTCTTGCGGAAAATGATGGCCTCAGCGGCTCACTCGTGCGTAATTATGTAATCCACGAACACCACGTACACCGGCGCGATGGAAAAGCCCATCGTGTCGACAGAACCACTCAGCTGCTCCACCCAAAATAATACACTCACGCGAATGGCATCGGGCAATCGGTTCGTATCGCCGAACCACGCTCTCTCCGGAGCATCGGCGCTCCGGAGGATCTCTTCGCAAAACGGCTCTGGCGAACGACGAAACGCCAGATCGTCTGGTGTCCCCGCCTCGGTCAAGATGGGAAGGATATGCCTGCCCGTGTCTAATGACCCGTTCCTCCCTTTTTAGCTGTGTCTTCGTAATTTCGTTTGAGTTTAGATGCTGCTGAAAGGAAAAGTCCTTTCAGGCGAGCGATGCTTTGATGTGTATGGTGCCTTTGCCCTCTTGACTGCTGTCTCGGAGATGACGGTGCGAAATCGTCAAAGAGGACACACGAGACTAGAATGCAAAACAGACACGATGTTCTCTTTCTGCTTCACAGAAACATTACTGGAGCAAATATCTTTCAGGAGTAATTCCATTGTTTCAACTGCAGCATCCCAATCTTACCTACAGTGATAGACACGCTTCCCGAAACACTTTCACATAGTCACAGCTTCCCGAATCACCCCGCCCCTACAAATTGACCACAAACTTCTACTACGCACACTTCCATCCAAATGTATCCGAATGCAAAAGGGCTATCAACCACCCTTCACTGTATGTTGCTCATCTATTATCTTCTCCATCATCCCCTTTCTTTAAGGACACGCGGACGCACGCACGAGAGAACGGGGGAAGGGAGACACAAGGAGTGACAAAAACTTAAACACTCAAACACAAAAAGGAAAACAATCGCACAGCTAACAATCCCGGAAGTCGGAGACGCCCCGTTAGGAAGACATCTAGATGCGACCGTTGCTCACCGACTACTGGCTGCTGCTGCTGGCACTGGTATGCTCCGACGCTCTTCAAACGGTGCTTCAGAACGGAACGATAGGCAGGATACACTCACTCTCGGCGCACTTTGAGGGAGGGGGTGAGCTTTTAGTTGCAAATTTTTTATGCCCTGCTTTTCCGAACGTTTCCGGCTAGAAGATGCTTTTAGAACTCGCAGGATAAACACACAAACGCTCACGCGAAGCCGATCGAAGGATTTGGAAGCTTTCCTTTGCAATGTATTGTGAGATCCTCTCCCTATTTTGAAGGGAGGGATGATTTAAACATTTGAAAAGGGGAAAATAGTATTGCCATCAACGGGTAGCAATAGAAGCGAGAAATTGCGCCAAAACGCCAAGGTTTCGAAAGGTAAAGGTAGTATGAGAAGCTTGAAAGCTTTTTGAAAACTTACGAAGAAAAAGCTTCAATTGTCCTTTTTTGTGAGACAAGAGTTGTCAATTGAGGTTTGGTGTTTTATTTATATATTTTTTATTGTATTTAATTGAACGAATAAAAAATACTTCTTGTGATGAATGATGATGAAGTAAAGCTGAATTTACCTTGGTGACTCTTAAAACTTTAGCATCGTTGCTAGGCAACACCATCACACTTCCAATAAACAGCGCAACGCATGACCTTGTTTGCACATTTCAGTTAAGCAACATTTATCTTGCGCGATAGATTCTTTATTAATATCGTAAGCACGTAGTTAAACTAATTACAGCTGACTAACTTGAGGTATTTTGGCGAACACATTACATACATTTGCATACTACAACACAACGCATCGCTTTTGCTTTGGAGCATATAAGGCCATCGATTAGCTTAAAGCTTTTACAATTACACTTTAGAAGGCATTGGGCGTGTTTTGCTAGGCACCGGCACACGCTTTCCACTACGTATGACTCCAGTCGGACATTTCCTGGCCGGTGTTGACGAGCCGCAAAACGTTCCGTTCCTTCGCAATGGCGCGTTCCGTTCCGATCGCTATAAGGACTTCCATCAGGCAGAGGACTGGATTGGAGATGAGGGAGAAGGTGGTAATTAGTGTTCGAAAATGTGCTGAATATTTTAAATCGAAACTTGACGTACAAAATAATGAAGTCAGCAGTGACATCACGGTAAGCAGATTGGAGGTCAGTCCTTTGGCGTAGGTATAGTACGCCGAATACAGAATGACGGCGGCGAGCAGCGACATCTGCACGTAGGAGAAGTATTTGAACATGGCAATTAGGGCCGGACGCCACAGACCCGCTCCAATGATCCAGCACATTGCGAAGAGGATGTTTAAGGCACACGGTATCACAAGCTCGTAGATCGCTGATCGCCCTTCAATTGTAAAGATAATGAAAAGGAATTAAAGTAAGCATCGAACGCTTATTGGAGATGCCAAAAGCATACTTACAGTCGATTAACAGCTGCTCGGCGCCCATGCTCAGTATGACCAGTACGAAAAATATGTTTATGCTACCGAACAGGTAGGTAAGGATTCGGTACGCTCGATTCGTCAGCATGGTTCGCGGATCGCTGCACTGTTTTGGAAGGCACTGCTAGAAACTGGGTAAGAGAAATGAGCTCGTGTAAATTAAAACTCCTCAAAGAATTCCCCAAACAGTCCTTCCACTAAATGATTTAAAGAAACGCCAGCTGATTTGTTCTACATTAGGACAATTTTTATTAAAACATTCGAGTTAAAAGTACCACCATTAAAGCTATGAACACTTAAATCGACTGTACCACGGGCGTGTACACTACGAGACCTTCGGCTGGATTGAGTTTCTTGCGCAGAGATTCGATGGTGGCCGACACAATGACGAGCTCTACGCCACAGACAACTGAAACGATTTAATTGTGCGATTTATATTTTGCCAGCGTAAGTAAGTGGCCGCAAATGATAGGGAAAAGGGAACGTACAGAACATGATACCGAAGCACATCTTCACCAGGACCGGCATTTTGATGCTTTCGAAAAACCGATGGCCATAAACCACCATCATCAGTGCAAAGACGAGCTGGGCGTAGAGAAATATTTTAAACAGCCTTATGAGAGAGAGTTCTTCCTGCAATTTCAAGTGAAAAAATAAGATCCATTTGAAATTCCTCTTTTGCTGAGCTGCATGCGTAACGATCATTACCGTCGCGATTCCTATTACTAACAGTACGGCCAGTACCATGTTGGCCAGACAGGGTGATATAAATATTTCGAGAAGAGCTAAAAAAGATAAGAAAATTTTAAAGATTAGTAAAATGGTGATTATTCAAAGTAGATCGAGTACACTTACGCTGTTCGTCCATCAACTGCAAGATCGAATAAACCGTGTACGCCATCGTGATGAGATTGGCCGTAGCGACCAGCACGCAGACTATTTTGCACATCATGGTGAGGTGGCTGTCACGTACCGGTTTCACCTCACAGCATCCCCGCCGGTATGATCCTACAACAAGCATAAGAAACATGGGCTATTGACATCGGCATACTATAGTACCGTCGGTTGGAACTACAATACAGAACTTGGAAAGGAGTTTCCACATCATCACGACGAGGTGAAAAATAAAAATAAAAATCCAAAAGACCCAAAACAACGACCGAACGTACACCAGTGCCACAACATCTTGACATCACTCTGTCATGGAAATATTATTTATTGCCTCGTCCATTTATGTCCATTTTATGTATTTATACAACTCTGCCACACACAAGAACGCGTCGATTCCGATCATCGCCGTCCGCTGCGTACGTCCCATAACTCATCTCACCCCCATCGGCATCGGTCAACGACTCTGTCACGTTTTCTGTCGCACTACCGGCTCGACGGTGTGTTCCACGTCTACCTTCACGAAGTACAGCAGGGCCGCGGCAAGGCAGATCAGTACGAAAATAGCACCCAGCTGTACGTAGCTAAAGATTTTAACGATCTTCACCAATCGAGGTCGGCGCTGGAAAATCAAAACGACAAAAAAAAAACAAACGGGAATGATGATGGGTATTCAATACGACACATCGCAGTAAGCGACGCGTTAAGCGTTACCACCTGTGGCGCTTCGCTGGTGCGTTACGTACCGTTACAATACCGACAATCAGCGCTACGACGGAAGCAAAGTTTGCTAGACAGGTGCCAACGATAATTAGGTTTGTGCCTGAAAGTGGGTAAAACAAAACGGGTGACACAGAATTAGCGTGCTGTTTGTTGCGATGGTGGGGGAGTTTGCTCCACTTACTGAGGGGTAGGTTGGCGATCGGGAACACTTTGCTGGCGAGCGTTATGAAGATGGCTATGAGCGAGATGGCCAAGCTGTACAGGAACACCTTGTGTATCCGGTTGGTGGACATGATGTTGGTGGGCGATGGAGACGCTTGGTACTTTATACACACACACACACGCTCGCGTCACAATGCAATTGCACACGCAAATCAATGCGAACGGCTGAGGTACGGGAAAAACAACAACTGTCCCTTTGCCGGGAAGAGGAAAACCTTCATCAAATCACCTCACCTCCTCGCTGGAGGGCTACCACGGAGCTGAAGCAGCCGACGTGTTTAATTGACAATGCACATATTTATACACTGAGGCACCGAAATTAAGGGCGAAGCTTTGTGTTTAATGACAACACGATATGTGTGTGGATGATGCGTACAGAACGAAAGGTGGTCGCGGAAAAAACACGGATCCTTTTCCTTCACGCACCATTTGCTGCTCTGCCCGTGGATGGGAAATGAGAGTCCGTACACGCTCTCTTTCTCTATCGTGTGTTGCGCATGAGCGGTGAGATCGCAGGTACGTTGCGTGAGTGACCGAGCGTGAGCGATTTGTTGTTGATGTGGGAATTGTCAAAAGAATACAGTGTGTGACTTGTTTACATCAAGCTGTAACACTGAATTACAGCAACATAACAACGAATATTGAAATTATTCCGCCACTGCACCAAAAAAGGCGTCAAATAAGTTACTTTTCAAATTAAGTTACATTATTTGTAAGCTGATTATTTCTGTTGTAGGAATATTCGAAGCAATAAAAATAGAGCAAATAGTTATTTTTAAAAACATTTTAGCATTGTTTCACCTCAATCTTGAATAACTCAGATTGATGTGCTTTGCGGTGAACGAGAGGCTGGTTTTCTTTTCTCGGGATCGCGTGTTGACTCCCGGTGGAACCGTCTTCCTGTACGCAGATCTTTTACAGGTATGAATAAAATCAAGGCAAGGATTTCTCGAGCCTATCTTGGTATTCCCCTCTTGGTAGCTTTTGGTCTATTTTCGGGGGATTTTTTTATTTAATTTAAACGTAGCTGAATGTTTGGTTATCCCTTAAAATGAACCAGATACAGATTTGGTTTGTCAGAAAGTTTATGTCTGATACATTTTGTAGTTATGCTGTCTACTTTTATTTTACAGCTATGAAAACTGAGGTATAGTTTACACCCTTTCAAGAAGTCTCGATACCGATAAGCAAAAGTCCATAAACTTTTCAATATCTTTTGATAAAAATTGATGTTTAGAGTTTTCATTAAAAATTATATGAAGTTTCTGAACAATCAATTTGCTGCTATGAGCAAAATTTGCTTCTATACTCCTTAAATGTCTTCTTTTGTATCACACTGTACTTGCCGCTGGTTTTGTTTACATGCCCTGCTTAAACGATTGTGTTGGGATGAAGTTCCGAGATCCAGCTCATCTCTTCAAATATGCATTTTTTTAAGGTGACGAAAAAAGTTTCATGGGAAAAGCACGTATTTGGCACGGGAATAAATAGACACGAATGTTTCGGGCACCTCACTAAGAATGCACCTCACTAACCGGTCCCCACACACACGCGGGCTGGACGCACAAACACACACACACACACATACGCAAACAATCTTCCACATGGCATGGGTGGGTGTGCAGCGGTATAGTTAAAAATAAACTTGCATCATCCAGCAGCGTTAAACACGGCTAAACACCACTTCTTTCTAACCGTGCATCGTCCGGAAATCGACAGCACACCGTGCAGTGGACACTTTACAACGTTCTCATTACCTTCCAAACACATGTTCGGAACAAGCAAACCAAACATAGTTCAACGTGGAAACTTACCAGCGAAAGAACGCTACAGGTGATCGATGATGATGAAGCGGGTATGGGGCACACAGCGCTCGGATCAATGTTGAGCCAGCACACGAATTAACCGATTGTCTTCCTGCGTTACGCATCAATTCGCTTTCCAACGCATTTTCTACGCGCCCACGATTCCTACGCGACACAATTTGTGACCATACTTTGTGCGTGTACACACACACAAACACACACACACACACACACACACACACACACACACACACACCACACGGAGTGTGAAAAACAATCGTCACCTTTTCTACGCTACGCGCTGGAAACACACGAAGGCCACTGTTGTTCTTGATGCGATGTGCCAACCACTCACGACGAGCAACTGTCAAAACGCGTTGTTCTATGAATGAGTGTTTCACCCCTCCTACGTGAGGGGTGTGAGATCCGTGAGATGAGAGACTTTTGTGCAATTGTACCAGCTGAGGGGTGAGAGGGCCAAAAACTGCATGCAATATCAACAGGAATAGTCGACCCGCTTGTTTCAAACGATTATTTTTATTCAATAATTATAATAGTTTTTAATAATATCATCACAAAATATTACATATTCCATGAATGGGTTGTTTTTCTTTGTCTCGCTGTCTGCCATTGTCATTCCTTCAAGCAGCATTTTTGTGTGTGAATGTAGCCAGATTTCTATGGTAGCCATGGTTACGATCAACGCGCCAGGTATGGTTTTGACTGATTTATTTTTCTGCTTTTGGGACAATCTTTTAATTAATGTTTATTTTCATTCATTTCATAATTTGTTGTATATTTAAATTGCTACCATTTTGAATGTGTTTGTGTTTTGTTAATGTTTTTGCATGTTTTGTATTTTTCTTCCTCTTTCTTTTATGCGGTATGTGCGGTGTTGATTTAGTTTGATTCGTTTTTTTTAAATGTTTTATAATCGTTTTTTGCTGGGATTAAGTTATTTTACCGTTTTAAGGGTTGTGCAGTTTTTTCTTTCTTTCTTTCTTTTCTACTCAATGCTACAATTGTTTGTTTCTTTTGTTTTTTTGTTTTGTTTTGTGTGTCTAATTCAGGTTTTGCTTGTCGTATTTCGTTCTTTAACTCGTGTGCTCACACACAAACACCAAGCGTATCTCTCGATTGAGTTTTTCACTTTATCTTTTTTGTTTAGTGGCTTCTTTTCTTTCACTACTTGGGCTTTTGGTTGGGTGATTTGGGTACAGCTTGTTTTATCACTTCAAGACATATTTTTCTTTCATTTCATTGCAATTCACTTGCTCGTTTTCTTTTTTTCCCATCACTTACTTTTGTGTGTGTCTGTGTGTACCTCTATCGTTCTTTGTCTGAGTTTTTTTTCCCTTTTGTGTGTAAGTTAAGCGTACAAGCATTCTACACTTTAGGTCTAGGACATCATCAATAACGGAGCCAATAATGTAATGACTCATAAAATATGTTGCATTTTTGTTTTGTAAATGTTTGTTTTTTTCGAGCAGCTCCACCCGAGTATTTCGAGCAGCTCGTCGCTGTGTCCATGTTCGCATGTTTTTATAGTTATATATACTTATTTAATTCCTAACATTGTACCACCGTTGTTTTTTTTTGTGTATGTGTGTGTGTGTATCGATTAATCAACCCGCTCGTATATCTATACATATACGTTAATAAACTTCTATGACTCAGTTTAAATTTACACCAGCCGGTTTAGCAATCTAATCAATATTAGCTACGTTATACTTCTCTGATCTTATGATTCTTATGTAGTTGTTGGTGGTTTGCAAATGTTAGATGATACTTTTTTGCTGCAACCTGCGCACAAACAGGTGTGTTGCAGTTTTGAGATAAAATTTTGACTGTCTTTATGTTTTATTTTATGTGTGTTGCGATGCTGAGTATTATACTTGTATGTATGCTACTGCTGCTGCTGCTGCTGCTGCTGCTGCTGCTGATGAAAGCAGAAAACATGCAAACATCTACGAGCTTTTGCCATTTAAATGAAATTATCATTCGAAAAACAAACCAACCAATTTTGGTCTAAAATTAACATTTGCTACACTTTGCGCCAAGCGATGTAAAACGAGTTCGTCCGCCCCCCTTAGTACCATCTTACCAAGTAGTACAGTGCGATGAAAGTTTGAGAAGTGTTTTGTGTATTCTAGAGCTTGTGAGCATGCAACAACAAAACGCGAAACGAAATACAAAACACTAAACTAACTGCTTTTGTTCTTCCCTTCTTCTTCGACAATATTTTACCATGTCTTGTTGTTTCGTTCTTATTGACATTATTTCCTTTCTTAAACACGATTTTACGATCAACAATTCATAATTGGGGGTTTTAGTTTATCTTAATTTCGTTCGTTTTCTGTACGAACTAGTTTTCTTTTTTTTTTTAATTTCTTTCTTTCATTATCCTGTATTTTTGCGCTTGTTTAGTTGTTGCTCATCGTTAAGTTTTACTCGTTTTGTTTCTTATCTTTTTCACTTGTGATTTGAATTTGATCTTTCTGTACAGTTGTGTTGACAAACTGTTTGTTTTTGTGTGTGTGTGTGAGTGTGTGTTTTTTTGCTGATGATGATGAGGCACTTTTAGTTCTTATTATTCTCGCACAAAATACTTATCCACCACAAAACCCAAAAACCAAACAACTAAAAAGGGGAAACACTTTTTCGCTTTATTTAAGTGTGTCCCATACCTTGCTGGGGCAGGGCTGTATCATCCCCATCCTTCCGAAGTTAGCTTTTCGTTAATTGATTGCCGAAACTGATCGAATGCGAATTCACACCAGCAAGCACATGGTTGGTGATAACTATTATCCTATTAACAACACCGTTTACGTTCTCAAGGATGCAGTACGTTGAGTCGTTCCCTGTTATCCGTTTTGGTAATAAATACATTACTTATTGGCAGGTTAATATTTATAAACTTCTTTTGTCTTTCGGTCGGCTTCCTCGTGTTGATTTTTCTGGGTTTTTCTTTTACAGAATTTTATGGACTATTTTCAAGCTTTATTTACTGATGTTTTAATGGTTTTTTAAGCGATCGCATGTGAGCTTCAATTACACCATGCCATATGAAAAAAAAAAAAAAAAACGTAAAACGGAACACACTTGCACACATGCACAGCTTTGTCGCCTGTTTTGCAGTTTTACGCCCAGCTACAAACGGACCAACTGGTGTGTAAGGATTATTTTTTGTATTTTACTTTTGTTTTCTTCTTTCAAACTTTCACTGTTTGAATCAGTCTCGCTAGCTGCACGGTTTACTTTTATAATGTACGCATTTGCATTTTATATTCTTCGATTTGCGGGTTTTTTTTTTAAGAAAATGTTGTAAAACGATGCATAAAGGGATGGGTTTTTGAGATAAAAATAAATTTCTCACAAAACAACACAAAACATTAGAAGTGTAAATATTTTTACATTAATTTCAAATGTACTTGCAATGGTTCCCGACGACCAAACCACCAAACAAACAAAACTAAATCAAAACAAAAATGATTCTTTCCTTATTTAGCTCTAATCAGCCTCTAGAACTAGTTAAATTGCTACACAGTCTAATAAACTTCTACTACTACAACTAAAAAACAAAGTACCTACAACTACTACTACTACTTCTGCTATAACTGCTACCACTACGATTGCACACACACCACATGGCTAAACAAGTTTATGCCATTCCATCGTCAGAGGATTCAACCTGTTGCTCGTGGTTTCACTAATTTTCTTTATTATTCATCAAATTATATCCCTTTTTTTTTCGCCCCACGTCTCCAACACGTTCGCTTGTTTGTTTTCAACTTGTGGTTTGCACTGTAAGCGTTATGTTTTCATTTAAACTTCAACTACCAAGCATTACCAAGTTGTAATGTTTACACATACGCACGCGTGCCAGAGCTGTTGCTTTTGCTGATCTGTTGTTGCGTTCTATTAGCATTGTTAGCACTTTAGTAAAAATCGATTTAACATGTTTTCTGTATTTATTTAAAAGACCAGTTTTGATTCACCTTTTCCATTGGTTTTTTTTGTTGTTGTTCTAAAGGATAGAAATATTGGGCCTGCTTTTACTTGTTGGAGGAATAGAATTTTATGTTGTTTCAAGTTGATTTTTTCCTTTACTCAGGACGGTCTACAGTCGTATGATTGAGTGGGAAGAAATTTAAACGAAAAGGGGAAATTAAGAACAACACAGAAGAAACCATAGCTCTTTTGCGCTGCTACCGGCTACAAGAACGACTATTTGATCCGCTCGCTCACTAGAAAAGCGGCTGTATAACACACTATAACACTACGATCACTATTCACTACAATGTAATAATGCTTTTGTATATATTCATATACGCTATTGTAATCTACTACTACCAGGGGGTTAGTGTGATGTATATATGTATATATATATAGTTCGGTGAGTCTCTGTGTCTGTGTTCGCGTGGAAGGATACATTATCATTAAGAAGAGGGTTAAGTAGGGCGGGGAGTTGCCGTTTTTTTTTGCTCTCTTCCCACGTCCATATTAGGAGGATGGTTTAGGGTTTCAATTTTACCACTAAAACTCGCTTTGTTTTAGGGGATTGTTACTTAAGGGTTTCTTGTTTTATGTCTGTACTACCTGTATTCCGTTGAATAATTGTATTAAGATTTCAATACGCAGCCTTACCGGGAGCAACATCCTGTGCCAGGATGTGTGCCTTTTGAAAAAAAATAAAGATAAAAATAAAGACATAAAAATTGTGTTCATTTTTTGTTTTTCTTTGTGTAGCATGTAGTAAAGGTAAAGAAGAAGGCAACAACAAACAACTGAAAGATGAAACAAAAACAGAAAAGTTCATTTAACTATGCTTACAGTTTTATTGATCTCTTTTCGACAAAAAAAAATCCGTTATCATTCACTAGAAAATAATAATAATAATAATATTAATATAATTAATTATAATAACTATTATAGTAATTGATGACAGCAACAGGACGCGCGCGTACATCTTGCTGTTTTCTTTCTTTTTTCCATTTCCCTTATTCGTTTCGTTTTTTTTTTGTTGTGTTTTCTACCTTTGCAGTGACTTTCTATGTATGCAAGGCGTGAGTGTGTGTTTGTTTGTATAAGTGTGTAATTGAGAGAGAAAAAGAATGTTTATGTGTACATGTTTGTATGTGTGTTTGTACGTATCGTAGATAGTTAATGATAGTAGAATGGGGGGGAAAAGAAGAAAACACAGTATTTCTTAAGGTTAGTAAAATTAGAAAACAATGGGTGAATGCTCGTAAGTTTTGTCTCAATTTCACGCTTCTTTACTTAGCTTTACTTTTCCCGGGATTTTGTCTTTGCTTTTTTCCACTTTGTTTGCCCATTTTCATGTTTTTTTTCTGAATTTATGAGTATGTTTTTGCGATTTTGTCGTTGCATATTCGAAGCGACAAATGGTAATTTTGTTTCTTATATAAATTATTCCTCATTTTACAGCTTTTGTTCAATCTAATGTTTTGCTATTCCTCGATGCGTACGAGAGCGAAATATTTCCTGTCTTTGATAGGAAAACAAAACCTAAAACACAAACGAGCTAAGGTGAAGAAGAAACTATTGTATAGAAGAAGGAAGAGTTGAAAGAAACATAAGTTTAAGAAAAGAATAATTGAAACCAAACAGCACTAAGCACTAAACCGATAATATTCACAAACAAAAGCGAACAAAAAGAAAGGAAACAAACGCATCACTACACTAATCAACATTTACACAAGACCGCGAATTGAAGCGTGTAAAGATTAGAAGGGAAAAGTTGAAGTAGAGAAGAAAGGATAACAGTATGCTAATGGTAACAAATTTTGTTCTAAATTTAGCTTTTTCAATGTGTTATAGCATTGAACGTCAATAAACATAACATAGTGTAACGTTTTGTTAAATCCAAAAAGAGTGTTTTGTTTTCCCCACTCTCCTGCTGAGAGACTTTTTGGTGTTACTATTTGAAAAAAAGGAAAACGATAAAATAAAACTAAAAATTAACAAAACCATGTGCCAAAACGTTAAAGATGTGTAAACGAATAGCGCCTAACAGTGTAAAACAGAAAGAAAAGTAAATTAAAAGAAACACAAAACGTGTCGCAACAAACAAACTACAAGAGAAAACTGAGAACCAACCAACCTTACACACCTAATAGAGAAGCAAAGAAGGAGAAATAAAGTGGGAACAGAAGTAGTTAAAAGAGGGATCAGTATTGTTTTTTTTTTTTTTGTTTCGTTTTCACCATTCCTAATTAATCGTAAAGCTGTCTACTAATAAGTAATAACAATTAAAAGTAAAAAATCAAAACAAAACGAAACCGCTTACCTAAGAGCCATTACTGTTTACTTTCTACACATGTTTTGTTTGATTTGTTTGTTATGTTTTTTTTTCTGTTGCCTTTGCCACATAACGCTACCTCTTTGCTTTATCTTTTCGTTTGTTTTCTTTGCTCCACAACGTTTTCCATTTGTGTTTTGTTGCACTTGTTCCTTGTTCTCTACCACCTTCTTGGGATACTTCTTATACCTTAGCATCAATTTCTTACTAATAATCTTTTCGGGGTGTGAATTCATAACTAGGTGCGCAGGGGTGGTATGAGTGTGTTTGTGTGCCACTAATATTGTTTGCCTGTTTGCACTTATGTTGCTCCCGGTACGCCAAGTACGTTCAGGCAACTGGCAGCATTAACCTCTTTTTAAAACACCAAACTTTCCAAAACAAAAAAGGGGGCAGAGCGAGGGACGAGCAAAAACAAAAAAAAAACTAGAATCAATACAAACGATTCAACAACAAGGATCAAACAAAACTATTATACTAGTGAAACGAAAACAAAAAAAACTCGTTTTGGAAAGGGGTGAATGAGGGGAAACAAGAACAGACCTATATACAAGCAGCATTCATAACGAAAAGCAACTAAAGAAACAAATGAAAAAAAAAAACAAACAAATAAACAAAACGAACAAAGCATACTAACCGCATTACAGTGTAACAATGTGTGTGTGTGTCCTGAGAGCAGCGTCAGGATGAGAATAGTATTTGAGAGAGAGAGAGAAGAAGAAGGAAACAAAAACTCGATGGTAACTTGATGTTGTCACTAACGCTCTTTCTGTCTAGTGGCGCTGTTCTACTGCTGCAGCACTAACACAAACACTAAACGAGAAAAGTAAGTGTTTTTGTGTGTTGTTTTCTGTCCAAATAATTTAATATTTAGTTCAATTTCTATTCTTTTCCTTATCCTTTCCTTCTACAAGCTTTCTCTAAACTTTTTCTTTTGATTCACTACACAATGGACAGTTTATGTAATGTAAAGGGTGGGGCTGGGAAGGAAGGAAAGGGGGTGAAAAGTGCTTTAATCTCTGCAATGGAAACAGCCACTGGGCGGGTGTAACTCTCAGGTGTGCGCAAAACTTTAGCAACAGCACTTTACGCCTTACTAGCGATACTGAGCTTCCACCAACTTGTCCTTCCCGTAAGTGATCTTCTCCTTTTAACACACAATTCCCCTCTGCACTCTTCAAGCATTTACACCATCTTTAACTTTCGCTTCTTCGCCCCTTTTTTACTACTCTTTCTTCCATCATTTCCTAGCTTCTCAATCGCATTCTATTATTTTGTCTATTTGTATGCTTTGTTTGTTTTTGTTTTGTTTTAACGTTTTTGTGTTTTTTTTTCTTCTTGTAACTTGGTAGCTTGGTTGTTTGCTTTGTTTTAATTTGTTTGTTTGTTTGCTTTCTTCTGTTTCGCGTTCACTTATCAAATTACATATTTATCGCCTTGTGTCACTTACTAAATGTTACTATCACTACAATTGCATCAGACTACTAATTGTTTGCTCTCATGTTCATTGTTTTCCTTGCGTTTTTTTTTTGTTTTAATTTTTCACATTTTTTTTCTTCCACTTTCTCTCTTTCTAACACTTCTTTGCTTTCTACCGCGATAGCGATGTTTGTTTTGTGATTTACTTTATTTTTTTATCTTGCCTCAACCCCCGTACGCTACACTTCCACTTCCTTCTACCAGAACCATTGAACCTTTTGCCTTGCCCTATGCACTACCTGCGCTGTCTCAAGTATCCGAATCAGTGTATATGTTAGGTGCTGGGGTCTTCTAAAGGATTCACCGCCAGCGAAACAAAAGCCAGAACAGTCTACAGGTGCAGGATGGTACCGAAATGGACATCAATCGCATTCGGCTACCGGTTTACTAACGAGTGTGTCTTGTTTTAGTGACAGGTCACGGTAACAGATCAATCTGGTGTAACAGGCATCGAATATAGGGAGGGGAAAACACACAGCCTAATCATTGCTTGTTACTCCGACATCTGGACAAGTAGCAAGGAGTCGCCAGATTGCCCAGAGTGTACACCGAAAAAGGGAACAGGCAATGACCCAGACCAAGCCAAGCTGTTTCGGGCACAGTTACCGTGGTTAAAGTGTTCGGACTTAAGAGCAGAGCAGCAGCACTCATTCGCAATCGCAACCTCCTTTGGTTTATCGGCGCTAGAGCGTTTACGTCTGGCTACAGTGCTACTAATGCTTTATACTATAATTTCAACATTCGAACGTATGTACAAAGGCCGGCGTAAGGCCGAAAAGGGGTTTCCCACGCTTCTCTTACTATTCAGTTTTGCAACTTTGTCATTTATGTCAACGGGTTTGTTGTTCTAAAGATAATTCCTTTCCTCACTACACTTTCGCTTCACTACTGCTGCATGTCCACTACAATGCTCACTACGCGGCTGTTCCATTAACTTTGCTTGCTTGTGAACCGCACCCTAACTTACCACCAAACATATGACCAACGGATATGCCATGCCTGCCCCCTATACTAACGGGCACGGCATTAACGATAACTAGAAACCAAAGACTGTAAGTTTGTATAACTCGGTAACAATTATTATCCAACAGTATTCCACTACACTGCTCTACTATAGCATCTCTAGCAACTACTATCATTTTATTCACCGGTGCACAGTTGTTCGGAGTGGGGGAAAAAAAGTGGGGAAACCATGCTAGAGCACGCACAGTTCGAGTATCGGAGGTGAGAGTATAGATGTGAGTCGAAAAAGGGTGAACGGTTTATGACAGGATAGTAGAGCGATCGAACTTGTACGATATTCAAATCGTTCGCAAAAAGTCTTCGTTAGCAGAAGCTTTCTGTTGCCTTTCGAGCGAAAATTTGGGACTTGAAAACACACTCACACACGCTGTATTTTGTACATTTTTTATCATGCCCAACCGTGCACGGTCCGGTCGATCAAAACAGCCAATCGCCGGTACGGGATGGGTTGGTGGTTGGTGGAAGATAATTCCAAAGGCATTGTTACATATATTTTCTTTGTTTTTTTTTTCGCCTAGAGACTTCAGGTTGAGCAGTGTCCATTGTTGTACACTTGCAAGGGCCCTTTAATGTCGAACTTATTTAGCCTCGTGATCGTATCAACAAGGTGCACCAAGTGCCGCACGATTTTACTCACCACTTACGGAGACCATTTTCACTAAGGCTTGGGTGTATGAATTTAAAGATTAAATTCAACCATTATCCTTTTTCTTTACTGATTCTGTGTTTAAGGTTTTTCTCCTTTTACAAAAGGGCGAGGATCAGGGGGTGGGAATAATTCCAAGGGGTTTTTTTTTCCTTCTATCAGATGGTTCTTTTTTCCAATTTTTTGATAAACTCACAGCCCTACATCGTCGTTCGTTTTTTTGTTATCATCAGTTAGGGTACAGCGTACCGACTCGAAAAAGGATTTTTACCGGACCGAGTCCGAGAGAACTGTTTCAGGGTCATCTCTTCTTGTCCTAGCCTTGCCCTGTGGTTCAACAAACCGAGCTGCACTATTCCTTTTCGTAAAACAAACACAAAACATCTTATACAACGAGCAGGTCTCGAACGATGGTAAATCAAAATAGTACAATTGACTCGTAACTGTTTGACTCACTGTTTTCCTTGCCCTTTTCGTTCCCCTGCTCTGCTCTCTTAGCCTACCTTTAGCGCTCTGAGCGTGGTTCCTTACTACACATGCGCGAGTTTCACGCCGTACAAGCTATCAATTGCACAAATCCAGCATTTAATTTAAAGTACACCTTTCCCACGCTATCAGCAGGTTTTCGCTTTTCTTTGTTTTTTTTTTTTTGTATCGTGCTGTGTGACACAAGCATAAAAGTTTGAAAACACTGATGAAAAATAACATAAAAACATTCTCTAAGTGTGTATCTTACTGTAACCGCACAAAACCGATCGAAACCAACAGAAAACAAGCCCAGAAACAAAAGCCCTACAGTGGAGCCAAAAGCAAACATAACCAGCTATGCTTATTCTTTCCCTATTATTGTGTTATCTATAGTGCGCGCTCATGAAGCTTATCCGATTTTTAGCCTTCTTTTTCGATTAGTATAGTTTGATACTCTCCTAACGACTGTGTTTCAGCATGCTGCTACCTATCCATCCATTTTATAAGGACTCTGTGTGTGTGTGTGTGAGAGTATGGGACGAGAGTGTGACTTTCGAAACATATTTTATGCGTAACATGCTTTCTACAATAACAATTTACCTAACGCTGCAGTTTCGCTCTAGGCTACCTTCAAATATCATTCGCTAACTTCTGAAGCTGCATCGAAGATGGAAGTGCTATTAGAATGGACCGTTTGACTTCGATCCTGCGGTATCCGTGATCCGAGCTACCGTTCCCCACTTGTGCGGGATGTCCTATTAGTCTATGTTCAACTAGTCAAACCTAAACAGCTTACTACGTGGAGCTATATTAGTAACAACCGAACGAAACATAACGTACAACTAGAATAGCCGCATATGCTCTCCTCTATGCACAGGGAAAACACCGTGTGTTGCTTTCATTTTTTCTGTTGACTTTCCTTAAAATAGGATCCCATGCCGTCCGCACAGGAGCTTTTCTTCTTTTCGTGCGTTCCCCAACGAATCCTCTGTGTTTTGTGGTGCTCTTTTGATTTAAGAAAAGGAAAGGATGGCGATTATAAAGCTGCCTTTCACTGGAGCACTGCTGCGCCTGTTAGCTCTGCCGCTGCATGCTGTTGCCGCGTGATCGGTGGTAACGTTTGGTAGATCATAGTTTGATGCGATGGCAATAACTGTTAGTGCCGGCCCCGCCCGGTGGCAGCTGAGCGGTGATGATGGGACAAGCGCCAATGTTCGGCCATTCGGTCCGAACGCACGACACGACCGATAGTAGTAGTAGTAGTAGCAGTAGTAGCAATAGTAGCAAATAAAAGTAGTCGTAGTGGTAACAGTAGTGTGTACTAGAAGTAGAAGTAGCGTGGATTGTTGCATCGGGCTAGGCTAAGATTATACCTCCTGGTACTTGGACAGGCGGGCCCGCAGCTCCATGTTTTCCTGCTTCAGCTGCTCCACCTCTCGATGTAGGTTCATGTTCTGCTTACCGGACCGGAAAAATGGGGTGGGTGGAAAAGCGAAATTACTGAACGTTCCTTTGCCTGCCCGGTTGAAACCAAACAACACAAACCACAACTAACCTCTTTTTCCAGGTAACCAGCACGGAGCGCGATTTGGTTTTCTTTCATGCGGCGCGCATCGCGGGACCGCTTCGCCGCCATATTGTTCTTTCGACGGCGCGCCCAGTACTTGTCGTCCTTCATCTCGTCCGGTACGAACTGTTTGCGGGACTTCTTGATCATCGGCTGGGGCTTGAGCTCCTCGTCGGAGAAGGCGCGCGTTCGCGGATCAAAGTCACGGGTGGACGACATCGAGAACGCTGTAACATCGAAAACTAACATTTACAATAATGAGGGAGATGATCCTTAAAAAAAGAGCAACCAAAGAAGGGGAGTTTGGCGGTGGGATGGTATGCAAATGTGAGGGAATGTGAGGGAGTTTGATTTTGATGGTTTGGTGTTAAGCGATGATCAATGATGGATGGATGGATGGAGCGATAATCGCAGAAAAAAGGACGAGAAAATGGATTGGTCGAACGAAGAGAGTTTTCTTCTCGTTCGATCGGAGGGAGTAAAATAATAAAATAATTTGCCCTAACGTAATGAACCTTAATCCTAGTGGCTTACACTGATACAAGGAAGGTATTTTGCTTTGAACTAATTGGAGAAGGTTTTTGATCACAAAATCACCAAGCTGGTCGAATATTTCAGAAACAAATTTTGCTTTTGAAGGCAAATGAATGGCCCCAATGGTCAGTAGATATCGCTTAACTGGCAAGCCCTCAAAAAATAAAACCAATTATAATTTCAAGAGTTCAAATATCAGCTGCTAAAACAGTCTGCTAAAACTTTTTATCGAAATATCTGTTAATTTGTGATCATTGTTGACCCACTCCATCTAGCTCAAGAACCTTCCTTGAGAACCTTCCTATGCCTTACTGATGGATGCGGGGGTTGTTTTTTCTGCTAGCGAAAAACAAACCCCAAGTCCGCCCAGTAGGGGACGCTACTTACTTGAATCGGCCGGCGACGGTGGGTTCATCGTTTCCGGGCTCATGCAATCGGATGGCGAGGGCGATCGTTCCCGTTTGGTAGTGACCTGCCCGAGGCCGGACAGCGACAGCCCCGCACAGTGGCCGATGCTGTCCGACCGCTGGCCGGTCAGGCTGGTCGAGTTGCCCAGATTACTGTTCGGTATTCCATCGTAAGGAATGCCATTTTCCGAGAGAAACTCGTCCAGGTCAGCATACTGCAATGAGGTGTGTGCATAGGGTGCAAGCGTAAACAGAAAACGGACAATGTACGGTTAGATCAGCTATCATAAAGTCACAGGATCGGTAGAGTTGGCTACCGTTTTGGAGTTTCACCTTTAGTGTCTACCACTACGATTGCTAGCAACACAAACAAGCCACCATAAAACAAGTAACGAATAAAGTAACAAGCATGAAGCTTCGACTTAGAATTATAAAATTTATTAAATAATTATTTAATTCATGTATTTTAAAGTTATTAAAATATAAAGGCATAGCTTTTTATGTTACTTCTCCATTATCTAACAGTAAGCGGCACATAACCCAACACTAATTGCAAATTGCACAGCAAATCACACCAGCACTATGCAAACGGTTCGAAAAGCGTGTGTAAATTTTGTGCAATAATGTTTACGACCAACCGATTGTCGATTTTATTGAACGACTCCCTCAACTGCGCCGTTCGTCGTTCGATTAGTGCCGGAGCTGCACAGAAGGGCTACCGAATGATGGAAAATTAAGTTCAATTATTATTGTCTTTCATGGTGATGTCGGTTCGGATCGAAGTTCATCGAACGAAGGACCGTTTCAATTTGTTTTATGGTTCTTTTGATGGTTCACTTTCGATTTTGAAACAGGCGCTTATTACTGGCAAATAATTTAAGTGACATCGCCATCACCCACCAGTAATTCCCAAAAAAAAAACAAAAATCCGTTGATCACTTTTTGGAGTCTCCGAAGTAGCTTATTTTCCGGCACGAACGTGGGGAAAAGGAAATTAGTTCCAAAATTAACCACACGAAAAACAAAAAAAACCCCCCCATGTTCCATCTCTTTCAGCCTGTCGTAGGTTTTTCCGACAGTTTGTCTGTGGCGACACAATGCGAATCCGAGTGTGGCAACCGTCCGGGCCGTCCGAAAAATTTAACTCACTTTCACTACACCCCAGACAAGCCCGGGACAGCCCAACGCTGGTAACGCTGGCTAGCCGAAATATTTATCAAGCTCTCTTTCCATTCAGTTTTTACACGCTCGCCGTCTGCCCCGTGGTGCAGCAGCGGAGTGTAGTTTCCGACAGAGATTCCTATCTTTGCAGCAGCCTGGGTCTGCCTCAGCTTGTGGCTTATCTAACCGGGACCCGACCGGTCGGAAGCAAAAGGAAGTGAAGACGATTGGTGGTGTTTTCTTTCTTGACGCAACGAGCGACCGGACTTTGACTCCCGAGGCGAAGAAAAGTAATTGAAGCGATGCGAGAAAATGGAGTAGTAACTGATGGAAAGTAGAAGTGAAAAAAAAAACCTAATTGTACCATTGTCTCGGGCACAAAACCATGGTCGTCTCAGATTTCTGATCGTTTTTTGTTTTTGTTTCGTTGCTGTTGTTGTTTTGTTACTTCCGCTTGTAGCAAAGCTCAAGAGTACCGTCAAGTTTATGCTTTTTTCGGTGAGTTACTGATAGTTTAGGTTTTGTTGTTGTAGGATCTTCATTTTCGGTTTATTGCAAACAAACGCGATATCACACCATGCAGTCATACGCTACGATTAACAGCAGCACATCAACCAAACACTAACCAACTACTGCAAAGCTATTACAACATCTCTCGACAGCACTAACGACAGGCAACGCTCACTAAACAGGCGAAGAAGCGGTAGGTATAAAGTTTTGATCGTTTTTGCTCACCTCACTCACCTGATGCACTTTGAGATCAGAGTCATAGGGCAGGGTTTTGTCCCACAGGTTCGGGCCGAGGAACGCGGAGTGTGTTTCGACGTTCCATGGGTCGTTCTCCTCTTTGTGTTTGTCCTCGCCGCAGATATCTTTGTTATTGCTTGTTTTACCTGAAAATAGAAAAACTACTATGAATTATAGATTTTTCCGCCGAAAATCATAAAAGGGTAGGGTCGTTTTTTTTTTGGTATGGGATTGGGTAATTAAACGTTGGGATAAACAGAAACAAAAAATCGTATCAATTCGAACCACACGATGTAATGATGAAGGAACATTAGGACAAAAGGGTTGCTTTTAGGTTAAATACTTCATAATGGTTTGCGGATAATCTTAGGTTAGGTTTAGTTTAAGGATTAATGTTTGATAACAGTACAAGCCGTCATACTCAAAATAAATCAAATAAATATTAAGGTTTAATTTATGTAAGTGCAAAAAAACATTTTATCTCAGGCTGATTTTTATTTAATAGAAAAACGTTTTAGTAAATAGGATCATAGGGCTATTAAAATACATAATAACGTCAGTTGAATCAATTTTTAATTTATTATATGATCATGATCAACGTGTTTAAAATACTACATTTAATGATACAAAATTTACATGCTCATAACCAGAATTTCTTACGAGACTCTACGACTTAATTCGTATTCTTGGCATATTTATAGACCAACATTTGTACGAAGTCAGATTATTATAAGATGTTTGTAGTCAGGAAATAAAAGGTTTTGTACGAAAAATCCCTGTCGAAGCCTATGAATATTATGTTTAAGCTTAACAAGGATGAAATTTTCTTTAAACCCAGCATATTATTACACTCACAACATGAATAAATCGGTATTGCTACTATGTTATGTTGCCGAGAACGAGACAACCAAATGATTTGTAAAGTAAATTTCCTTGCCTTGCCGAACCCCGGCTCAGGAAAGCTCTCGAAGCATCCATGTACCTGATGCATGGCGGAAAAAATCGGTCAATGTGTTATAAACATGGATAATGGGGAAGGCGAAGGAGGGCGATCGTGTGTGCAATGAGGATCGCCACACAACGTAACGCTGGTCCAATGTTTTTCCATCACATTTCAGGTGCATTGCTCAACGTCTGTCATTAGGCTTTGTTGGGCATGGAAGAATGTTTCCTGCTTTTCCCGCTTTGCCAACGCACACTTATTGCAAACTGTGAACGAAAACAAATTTCCTCCTCCACTCTCGTAATCTTTCCCCGTTCCCCGCAAAGAGGAAATAATCCTCGGCAAACTCCAAACACAGTCCCGATTGGCGGAAAGTGTGCAGACGCAACACAACTCATGCGAACGAACGAACGTACGAAAACAAACAGAGAAGAAAATGAAAGTGAAATTTCATCCCCGCCACAGTGCGCCACTTTCACCACCCTTTTCTTCCCCGTGGAGGGAGCGAACATTAAGCCACGTAACATAGAAACATGGCCCAGCCAAGCAACCTCCCCTCCGGCATAGCCCATAGACAATTCCGCACCGCACATAAATGTCGACATCGCGGTTGGTGCGCATGTGTTTGAACGTTGGAGTCGATCGCCGGAAGCGGCGGTTTTACGACGAAGCCGAGACTATTATGTTACCACGTTAACCATGCGTGTGTGAGAGACAGACGGGATGGGGGAGGGCGCATATGCCTAAAAGGGGTGGGTTTTGCGGTTTGCTTGTCTATCGTCGATGCACTTCCTAGTTGGTTAAGGAACTGGAATTCCCTGCCGGCCATGTCTTCACCTTCGCGAGCATGCCGTTTCTATGGCACGAAGACACGCCGCACCAAACGGATGGCCGAAAGGGAAACACGTAATTGGAAAACGTGGTGTTGGAGGGATGTTTCCTTCTTCGGCTGGTCGCACCACACCACGCACTAGGTGACAAGCTAGCAACGACGATGGGCCGTTGATGGAAAAAAGGGCCTGATGATGATAGTAATTAAAGTCAACCCACTGAGCAACGCCCGAAGCTCCGATGATGGATGACGCATGCCTGGTGAAGGTGTTTGATTGGGGAGGGAAACTGAGCCACCGAGTTACTAAGGCCATCGACGAAGGAATGCAACGCACCTGGACTGGTAGCCGAGACCTACGTATTTAGGTTTCTGGGCGTTAGTGTGGCCTAAGCCCAGGTGTACAGAGCAGTAGCAATTTTTCCTTATTGTCGGAATTCCTTTACATAACCGATGGACTTCCCAGCTATGGTTAGCACTTGATCGTAGAAGCATGTCGTTTGTAGACTCGACAGAAAGAAAACACAACAAGTGCGACAGATTAATTGCATTTGAGACAAGTAATAATTTCTTTTTGGAAGGAGCGTTGATTAAAAGAAATGAAGTTTTGGTGAGAGCTTCATTACAAGAAATTATTTCTTGATCAATTGTAATTTAATCCTTTAATTGCAGGCACCTAAACTAGATCTCATGAAAGAATAACATGAATATTGAACGACATACTCAACTAACTTGACTTGACTCCAGAAAACTCATCCAAAAAACCTAGAGACCCCTCACAACTTCAACTTCAACCGCCTTAGATGATACGACTGACACATAAATAAACAATGCGTAATCGGACACAAGTTTCTCCTTCGATCAACAACAGCAACAACAGGATCGTATGTGCTCACACTTGAACGAAAACTGCTAAATCACGCGCCCCGACACATCTCCACCGCACCGAGCGTGGTTAGATCCCCAGCGCCGATTCGGTGTCACTGACGCACCCGTCCCCCGATCAAGGAAGCAAAATCGGCGTAACTGTGCCAATAGCAACAAAGCACGCCAGGCATAGTGGCACGCGAAAAACTGGGCTTCACCGATGGATGAAAGTGAAATTTTCTCATTAAGTCGGAACGAACCGGTTTCCCCTTGGACGAGCGGATGTGTCTCTTTGCCGCGCGGCCTGTTACGCAATCATCCGATGATGGTCGACTCAGCGGACCTGCATTTGTTGTTGTTCGGTTCCTTATGTAGGTCCGGTTGTACACGGACTGCTGAACCTCGTTCTGGCTAACTAACGACATCCTTTCGCCTTTTGGAGGAAAAATTTAATACCACACTTCCAATCGACGACAGATCACAATCGGGAAATCGGTCATCAACGGTGTGTGGAAAAGTGGTCCAAGTAAATAGAAGAAACCAACAAAAAAACCGGTTCCATTCCTCTCGGAAATGGAACCACACGCTTGTCATAAAACATGCTATCAATATGGTGAAGAGGTTTTGTGGGTCTCCTTTAACCCGTGGCTTCGTGGCTCGGTGTCTCATGTTTCCTGTAAGCCTCCTTCAAACATTTGATTTGTCTTTCCTCTTTGGTACCGTCGTTGTCGTTGAAAACTTTCGCCAACGGACTTCCAAAGAGCTTGAGAGCCTGCCCCCTCCCTTCGTTTGGGACAGTTTTATGAACAGCCAGCACAGCCCAGAAGTGTTGCCCGGGCGCTTGTTGCGCAACAGGCTATTTTACCATCCGTCCTCTGTCAATAAAAAGTTGCACCATTCAAACTCCAATCCACGACCACAATAAACCGAGCTTGTGGCTAGTTTGCGGAGGCTTTTATACAGCCGGATGATTGAACAGGTGCAACAGCAAAATGGCTTGCTGAAGGACGCGAATCGTCAAGTAGGAAGCGATCACTTATGGATTTTATTATCAAATTAAGAAAATACTCTGTACGACGCTTTCTTTCGGTATTAAAAATATTTTAAACCCCCTTTTTTTCAACAACTTTAAAATACATTTTTTGAATTTGACTCGCTTTGTATGGGACACCAGCCGAGACAGCTTGTGTACATGTTTACGCTCGCCAGCCATTTACAACCAGTCACAACAAACATTCGCCAATTTCTTCTCCATTTTCACTCCTTCTCACCCCTAGCGGACCGGAACATGGCCGATTGGCTTCGTGGTTAGTGGAGCTAGTTGTGCGTTTCCCTCCCTCTCTTTCTCCTTCTAAACAAACCCACAACACCCTCCCTGCAACTCAACACTCCGAAACGAAACAAGGAAACAGGCGCAGAGGGAAATTGCGCATTCGCAATGAGGTAATGTTGCAAAAGACATAATTGTAATTATGTGAATTATACAATGCACATTCGCCGTGGAAACGCTTTCCACGGAGAATGTGAAAATAGGCCATAAAGCAGTTTACGCGTGTTTGTTACCAAAGCGGAGGGGAGGTGGTGAAACGAAACCTTTCTTCCCTTGCTTTGGCCGAACCCATAAGGCTTTCCTTCGGCGGCAGGGAGTTTGATTTTCGTGCCCGTTCCTGTACACGATGTGCTTGGAATTGATAAAAACCGAAACCTCGGCGCTTCGGTACGTCTTGAATGGGCATTTTGCATCAATATTTGCACATGCACATTTGCGGTTTTCCACCATTACCCGCGCTTCGCGGAAGGTCGAGCAATGCTTTGTTTGCGCTTTCGCGAGACGTCGCCATCGGCGAGGAGGGCGCATGTTGCATGCAAAATTAACGGCCTTTTTTTTCTGGTGACTAGAAAATGTTTGCAAGCAAAGAAACATGCCCTCGGACCGATACAATGCAACATTGATTGGTACGCCTCGTGGTGGGAGGTTTTTTCAGTGCTGGACGTATAAGCTTCTCGGAAGGAATGCGATTAGTAAATGTTGGGATGTACATAAAGTCACACTACACACGTTCAAAGACACGAAAAACGGCAAGAAACTTGTGGCGACAATTTTCTCCTACCCGGGTTTTCAATTAATAATGGTTTGCGAAATGGATTCGCTTTAAGGCGCATTATCGGCGCATGTGCCAGTGATAGGTTTGCCTGCCGTATTTACACTTTCTCGCTATGTAAATTGCCGTTCGAGCAAAGCTCTGCCCACAGCTAATAGGCTTTCCGCACGTTTCATAATAAATAAGACGTGAAAAGAGGACCGTTCGACCGTTCAAAAGGGGTGCAATTTTCTTTCAAAGTGCTGGCTGATCATATGCATTCGTTTGATTATGCATTTACGCTAGGGTACATAATTAATCATGCGGTAAATGAGATTTTCCTTGCGCTGGTCAGTCGTCTCCGCCGCACACGCACCTTGCGCGACAGGTCAGTGTCAGTGCGTCAGCGAATGTGCTTGACCCGCGACAATCCATTTGTTTTGTCTTCCTCCCGGGGGGAGACGTTTAAAATTATGATGCACCATCGGATTGCAGCGCAACGCAGCAGTGGAACTAGGTAGTGGTGGAAATAGAAAATGAAAAATATTGCGTACCAGGTTTGGTTCTAACCCAGCGCGGCACCCACACCCTTGAGCTAGATTCAACGTTCGCATCACGCAGCAGCCGTGTATGCTGCCGTTTCTATGCTGCTCAGGTGTAGTATGTGCACATCTATCGAGCACTATCATTAATTCGAACATGGGGAGAGAAAGAGAATGAGGGGCTCTTTTTTGTCATCCCAGAAGTTCGGGGTCAATCGCTTTACACACCAGCAAGGTTCATACCGAGCCCTCTGAACCGATTGGAGATTTACTAGCAAAATAGAAGCAAAACTAGCAAAAAAAAAAGCCAACGCTCACAGCTCAAAGTACGAAACAAGTACGGCCGGATGACACGAGGAAGAGGTTAAATAATTGCCGGAAGTTGCTGATCCATTCGCTGGAAGCCATAAGCACCACGCTCTAGCACCGCTACTCGATCAGAGCTCGTTCGTTTCGTCGCTGGCTTGGCTCGGTAACATTTGCAACTTTTTCTCCTCTTTGTATCGGCCATTGCTAACTCTTCTGCTGCTGCTGCTACCATGCGCCATTGTGCAGGGATTATTGGATTAAATGCGCGAAGCTGTGGTGGAAAATTAAATTCAAACGTCCCGGCTCTCGTTTGTGTTTGATCGTTTTGCATTGCAATGGCAATTTCCTTTGCGTTTCAATGCTTCATTACAGCAACTTTCGGGCTCATTGACTTTGTCGTGCTTCATTAAATGGGGTGGTATTTTTTGTGCACTAGAAACTAGAAAAAAAACAGCATGGCGAACGATGCTAATTTTATCTCCCGGCACACCCGAGGCTGGTATGATCGAACGATGATCTTTACGGGTGCATCTGTTTCGATGAGGAAATAGTTGTTACTATGTGACATTTATGTAGCGTAAATGGTACATTTAATGTGCGAAATGTTTCTAAATTAACATCATCAGCTGGGAGTAGGATATGAAGATGTTAGTTAAATAATTGGACTACCGCTTGAAGCACAAAGCATGATAAATTGAATAATTTTCACGATTTCCCATTTGATCTCTCAAAAACTCAGCAATACAATAAAGTGTTTGAACGTCCTGTGAGCCATTCTGAATACAGATAAAATCAATTAAAAGCGCTCTTTATTTGGATCATCTACGGTCAAAATAAACCTCGTTGTGCAAAGCAAGATTTCTTCCTTTCCTTAGTTTTCGTCATACATATTTTATAAAAAGCAAATGAAGACATTTTTTAGGTAATTGTTTTACTTCTTTAAATCGCAAATGTTCCCAACGACGGATCATGATGACCAGTTTAAAGTTTTTAAAATTTCATTACATCTCTTCGCTCCTGACCAAATAATTAAGTGTCTAAAGGACAAAAATTTTCGGTAACTGACCAGCATACTTGGACCGGAAAATGCAGCAGCAGACTGACAACAAAAACTGAGTCTTTTTCGCATTTTGGATTGCAAATTCGATCCAGCGTCTAGAGCACTTATGAAAACGTTTTAATATTGCCAAACAAAACTCGCCCACTATTTATTTAGGCGAATTTTTATACCCAATCATAAAGTGTGGCTGTCGGCATTGGCAACCGAAGCGACTTTCAACCTACTCTTGGTCTTGGGCTTGGTTTAGGTCTGACAAAAACGAATATTAGTAGAAAAAGTCTGTGAAAGTCTTTACGTTGCTTTAATTCCTCTTCTGTTAGCAGACCTAGTGCGACCTTAGCAGCGATCAATATTGACTTTTTATTAACTCAACTTCAATTGGAGGACCTTAGTCAGTTTCTATGTAGTTAAAAACGTTTAGTAATCGATTTAAAAGGACCAATAATAGCTGGAAAATATCTTATTTTGATAAGATCGACGGTGTCAAGATCAAGTTGCAATATTTTCGATTGTAAGATGCAATAATAGTTCAGTTGATATTTATTTTTTCAGTGATAAAATAGCTTAATCACTATAAAAGCACCTCAACATAGCCCACCTTACAGCAGTCTATTTTCACTTATCTCATTTGGTCGATTCACTTGCTACCAGCCCGGTGGCCTTGCCAAAACGTCCGAGAAACAATCGCGATGCGAGACGCGCGGCCATTAATTTGCTTTCCCTCACCTTTCGCCAGCTGGACAAGATTAAAGATCTCTTGTCGCCATTCATTTGTCAGCCAGCTAGCCAGCATGGGCTAGGAAACGAGACAAGTGTGTGAGAGATCACCACCACCGCCACCACCCATCACTAGAAGGGCTGACCCATCGACCAAGAAGGGTTCACGGCAGACAGCATAGCGACCACCACAGCGACAGTCGAAATTGCTTTCCGAGAGTGGAAAATAAACTGAACCAACCGAAAAAAAAAAAATCCCCCCGCGTGGTAACGGGTGCACACGGTCGTGCACACAGGGTGAAAGTAAAAGCGCCTCTAAAGCGGCATCCAAATCCATTCCGAATTTTATCCATTGCCACCCGTTCCGATCGTTCCGAAGTTTAATCCGTTTCGATCGTCTTGGAGACACTTGTCGTTCGAAGGGAAGGAAGTTCAAGGCGTTCATGATGTACGGCCTTGCTGCCACCGGGAGGCTGCCCAGCCTTATCAACCTGGGTGTTGCATGAATGGGAAGCCGCATGACCAACACCCTCGAAGGGGTGCGAACAATTCACACGCACAAAATTCCCTCGTGCCCACGGCACGGTTCGAGAAAGCGGTTCCAGCGGTCCAGTCTCGCACACATCTCAGTATGCCATAGACGCAGACAGTAGCGAAAGTGATTAAAATTGGCACAATTGAGCACCGCCCGATTGTGCAATCAAAGGCCCATCGAGGCAGTGCGCGAGTGGAAACATTTTCCGGCCCAAAATTTTCAACATTCAGTGAAAGTGTTCCGCACCGGTCGAAAGCGAGCCTTTTGTGTGCGGATGAAAATAGAAGGAATAATTCAGGCAAATTTATTCTGATTTATTAGCGGTCGGATGCGTAAACGCACCCATGCACGCACAATGGGAAAAACCACCCCCCCCAAAAGCGCATGGTCATGATCGTGTTTTTGTGATGTTTTTTTGCACATTTTGACACCGTTACACTGATTACATTTTT